>NC_140581.1:667429310-669829310 GCF_964204655.1 Triturus cristatus | reverse complement strand
TATTTGCTTATCTTACAGGAACAAAATCCTAAGGCAGTTGACGCCTTCACGCAGTTATGCGTGGGCGTCAAAACTTTGTTGTCTAGGCCTATTAAGGATATACACCTGGGTCCAGGCTGGTTTAACGCTGATTGCCCCGCAGCCAATAGAGCTCTTCGTAGGGCGCTTGTTAATAAACCTCTAGATAGCTCTCTCATTAAATCCCTCAGACAACGCTACAAATGAGCTATCTCTGCTAAAAAAGAGGAAATTTTAAGAGAGCGTTGGGAGAATCTCGCTCGGGCAGTCACGCTAAAAAACGGGAAGGATTTCTGGTTAGCGGTCAAAGACATGTGGTCCCTGGGACATCCCTTGACCACAATTAGTTGTAATATCTTTAGTGAGGCATGGGAAGCACATTTTACAAAGATTTATCCAGCTCCAGTCCCACCCATTGCAATTAATGAGTATGCAATCACCACCAGGGTTTTGATTAACCTTTCAGAAGTAGAGGAGGCTATCGATCAGAGCCTGAGCTGTAAAGCCCCCGGCCCTGATGGTTTGCCCATTGATCTTATCAAAAGTCAGCCTGACTTTTGGGCACCTTTACTGTTGAATGTTTTTAATAATTTAACAAATTCCATCTTACCTGACACATGGTCCTCTAGTATTATTGTGCCGATTTTTAAAAAAGGGGACCGCTCAAATCCAAGTTGTTACAGGCCGATCTCACTGATCGATAACACGTTGAAAATTTTGGGGAGGGTCCTGTATAATAAGATTAGGTCATGGGCCGAGGTAGATCAGATTTTACATCCCTGTCAGTTGGGGTTTAGAAGTAACATCGGCACTGTTTAGCAGTGCCTCAACCTCAACTTGATCATTGGCAAATATAACAAATCCAAAAAAACACCTTTATATTTAGCCTTTATGGATCTTACCTTGGCCTTTGACTTTGTCAACAGGTCACGGCTCTGGAATGTCCTTTTAAATTATGGTCTGGATGAGCCCCTTGTATATTTTTTAGCCCACCTGCATAAAGACCTTCACGCCCGGGTGCGCATTAGCAGGGATGGTGAGGTATCTAAAGACATTGAAGTCGGGAGAGGGGTTAGGCAGGGGTGTGTCCTGGCCCCTCCCCTATTTACCCTCTATATCAATGACCTGAACAAATCACTAGTAACACTTACCCACGATGTCCCATATATAAATGGCAACAAAATCCCCGCCCTGTTATATGTGGACGACTCGGTGCTAATGGGCCGCACTCCAAAAGCTCTCCGCATTTTGGTCCGGGGTTTTGTTGACTTTATGGCCTGCTTGGACTTATGCATCAATTTAAAAAAATCTTTTTTAATGGGGTGTGGATCGAAGAAGTATTTTAATTCATCAATTGTTTTAGATTCAAATAGTTTACAAAGCTCTCGCACTTTCCCTTATTTAGGATTGGTTTTTGCATCAAACGGACTGTAGGCTGACCATGTGGCCTACTGTAGGAGAAAGTTTTCCAATTCTAATAATATTATACTCGGTCTGCCCAAGCCTAGGAACACAGAGGTTGTATCTGCTACTGTTAAGATTTTCAAACTTCAATGTATTCCAACCGCTACCTATGGCGCAGAAGTATGGGGATTTACCAATAGTGGTAGTTACAGGAAGAAGAGAACCAATCCTGCTGCACAATCCTGGGCACCCCCATTTCCTCCTCACAGTATATTTGCCACTGCAAACTTAATTTGCTATACATTGAAGACTATAATAAAGCCCGTCCTGCATTATTCTGGCTATGAGTCTGGAAAAATCCTGCCGTCCAAATGTGATAGGGGAATGGAAATACCTTGGCTGACCGCTGTTTACAAAAGTTTAATCAGTGTGAACCATGAGCAGTTATTTCTAAACCCTCTAGACCTTGGTATCATCAGTAGAAAATCTATCGAAATGGCTTTATATGCATCTTACAGGAATGCTAGACATGATAAAGAGTCTAAGAAATCGTCTGTTGCCAGATACATGCGCATTGAGAATACTTCCCATGTCCCATTTGCTACCTTTTAAAACCTATTAGCCGTTGGGAAAGGGGTCTACTTTTCCATTTAAGGATTGACACTATGAAATTTATGCTTTGTTTTCTACTGGGATATAATTTTAACCTTGATCATCTCCCTTGTCCCTGCAATAGCCAACATAATCAATCTATGCTGCATTTTTTATTCTTCTGTAGCTATTATCTGATACTCACTAAAAGGTTTTTGATACCTAATTTTAAGGAAAGACTTGTGATTGATTATAAGGCAGCTTATGGGAAGGTTATTGCTTTGGAAGATGATGAGCTAATTTTTCGGATGGGCTCTTTCCTGAAAGCGGCTGTGCGTACTCGTATGTCTATGTACCCCCGTGAATTCTGCTCAATTCATTCCGCTTTTTAATTAATAATTTTAAACTCTTGGTATATTAACACTCTGATGAATTGTTCCTCTCTATTATGTTTTCTTTTATGCACATTGTACTACTGGAGGATCAGTTTTTATTTGGAATCTTTTAATGTCCCCCCTGTCGCTGGTTAATTCTTATTGTATATGTTGTTGCCTGTCTGTACTTTTATGGATATATATCTGTATCTGAATAAAGATATTGAAATGAAATGAAAATGTTTGTATTCGCTATAGATGCATAACTTCGGAAAGAGACCTAGAGCCTCATTACGATGCTGGATGGACAAGCTTCCGTGGTCTTTTTGAAGGTGGTTGGACTGCCGTGTTCTTGTCAGAATCTGTCAGTCCGACCACCGGATTACGAAGCATGCATCGTGTACTCTGACAGACCGCTGACAGACTACTGACTCCGACAGCCTTTCTCAAACCGCCAAGATGGTGGTCGGAGGGAAACAGCAGCCATAAGCCAGTGCAGGGATCTCCGGCAGCCATCCAGATTATGATGTGGGTTTCCGAAGACCCGACTATGGCGTTCCAACCGACTAACACGAGTCGGTGGAAACGAAGGTTTTGGGGTGCATACTCACCCAATGCCGCTTTACCCCAGTAGTCTTTGCCATGGACACCTTTCTCTAGGTCTCCCCAACACCTGTGCAGCTAAACCCCGATGTCTATGACCCTGTGGGAGCAGAAATCCAGGTAAGTCCTTCTGTGGTATGTAGTCCCCATTGACTGGACGGTGCACATTCCTCCACACTTCTGCAATTGGGTATGCGGAGCACAAGGCATGCCCCTTACATATGTCATGCATGTGCGTACAATTCACAATTCTGTGATTTAGTACGCACTTGCAGCGACATATTTGGTGAATACTTGAACAGGAGTAAATGAGGCGGCCATGGTAGCAGCGACTGCATCGCAATACGGCAGAGGGAACTTTTCAGGCCTAGGCGGTCGGAATCATATCACAGTGGATGGACGCTCATAATGAGGCTCCTAGTGTGGGATTTTTTACAACTGTTGCAGCCTGCAATGTGTGAAGCCTTAGAAAATAAATTGATTCCTCGTTATATTGCAACTAAAGGGGTGTTGCTTTTGGACTTTTGGAGTATAACTTACCGGTTGCCCTGGATGATTGCAGAACTGTCTGGCGAATGAAAGAGTAATCACTTTTCCCCAAATGATAGCAAAAATCTCCTTTCCAGATTGGACTTCAATCTCTTGTGGACTTCCATCCTGAACCCCTTATCTAGACCTGATGCACAGTTCCCCTTGAACCCTTTGCAGACCCCTTTAATGATTCTGAACTGCCCTGGAATGGACTTCGAGAGGTTTAGACCTCAATGGCTCTTTTGGACTTTACCTTAAGTGTGGCTTATGCTGACATACCCTCTCCTCTTAAGACTCTTGACCAAGCTCTTCTGATGCAAATGCTTGTCCCTTCATATATGTTGTGCCATGTCTTTCTTTGCTTTATGGAACAAATTTAATTTTTGAGACTCTGAACAAGTGAACCATTCTTCCCCTTTGGACTGTACTTGGAATATTCAGACTACTAATGTATAGACCAAATAACTTTAGAATGTTTTCTGAACATCAGGTGCTCATGATGTTGTTCTGCATAGCAGCTGTCAAACTAATTGTATGTTTAATTCTGATTCCCCAGAATTTCTCTAGGAGACTTGATCTCCCTGTTGCAATATTGTACCTTTACAGCATGATGTTGAGAGTGAGCTATTTGAATTTGATTACTGATCTGTAATAAACCTGTTTAAACCAGGCTACGGATTCCTGGTCCTCACTGTGTAGCCGAATGGGTTGCACTGTCTAATGAAAAGGTTCCCTCCTAACTCCCTTCCCCTCAGTGCGCACAAGCAAGATTTATCAGAGAACCAAGAGTAAGGTAAAAGTGAGGGCCTAGAAAACGCTGCATCAGCTGGAAGGAGAATAAAAAGGTGAACCTTCCTAAGTAGGGTCAGGTTTCTTCACTTTGTGTTCTCTGTGTGCTTAGAGGTATTGTTCAAGTGTGTGAGGGGAGGTACTTTAATTCTATGGCTGCTACCTAGATTGGAATATGGGTTGATAGACTGAGGAGACATTTGTGTTCTCAGTCGAGGGACAAGCGGGTGTTAATTAGGAAAGTAGTGAACATTTACAAAATTATCTTCTTAAGCATCTTTACACTTTACTGATGATTTTCACACCCACATTCTGCATTAACCTTGAATTCTCAAAAAGTTAAGTAAGTATGCAGATTTGGAGTGAAAAACATACATCCATGTTTACGGGGTTGAGGGAAATAGCATTTCTACGGGAAAAAATGGTTGTTCTTGATGGAAGAAAAAAAGTAAAAGGGTTGATGGTTTATTGCACATTTCTGTTGTACATACTCATGTAGATTGTGTACTCAGAGGGAAATTCTTATCAGTTTGGATGGGGGAACAATGAAATCTAAGACCTACTAAGATTTCAATGTATTGCTATTCATACTGTAAATCTGCAAAGTCATGACCAGATTTCCATCTTTTGAAAATATCTTTATGAATTGTCCATGGATGTTGATTTACCAAAAGGATAGCAGAAGTAACATCACAAACTCTTTGACCTTAATGACACCACAGGAAGAAAATACATTTCACCTTTCACCCTGAACCTTCTTGAGAAAGTGAGTTCACATCACCTTAACCCTCACAAAACTTGACAAAGACAAACTTCTAGTTTAGATACCACCTATATTAGGTTGCTGACATAATATACCGGGGGCATATTTCTCATTGTTTTGTAGTACATGAAAGATGCTGAGTATTTCTGTCGAGGATATAGTGTCACAAAATACAGAGCGATACTGGGAATCTAAATGATTTATACAGCAGACTGTCATGATGTAATGGTTCCACTAGTGTATACCTGTTATGGTCTGTCATTTCATGTAAGGCTGGCCAGACTCGTGACTGGCTGTAGCTGTAGGGTCAAGACTGATTTGCATATGGCTGGGTCCAAACTGGTGCAGCGTAGTGAGCAAAAGAATGATGGATTTAACCCAGATATCTTGACTGGGGGTGAATGTTTGATTCATTCAGCATTCCGTCCATCATTTGTTGCTGCAGAACTTTTCGCCCTAAGTGGGATGGATATGCTCAGATGTGACTTCCTTGCTCACTGTGCCACTTAATTCAAGCTAGCCTGGCTAATGAGGGGTGTCATCCCGAAAGTGGTCCCAGGATGCTTCTTTCCGGTCCAGGGATGGCCCAGCTTGGCAGAAGGGGCTGGACTGTTCCCATGAGGAAGAGGGTCAAGACTGATTTGCATATGACTGGGTCCAAACTGGGGTGGCGTAATGAGCAAAAGAACAAGGGATTTAACCCAGATCTCTTGATGGGATGAATGGTTGATTCATTCAGCATTTCGTCCATCATTTGTTGCTGCAGCACTGGCTGTAGCTATGGGCATTTAAAATGTATGACATCAGGATGGATTCTGAAAATAGGTCAGACTGCAGCTGATGCCTTAGAGGACGGTTGTGTGGTCCTTCTGTTCATGGATACTAGAAAAAACCTCCAACTACCATAGTGGATATCTGTACTTATTTCAACCATACACCACAACAATACCGCAATGACAAATGTGTTGATAAATCAGAAGGAGCGGGAAAAAAGAGACTAGAAAAACAATAGTAATTTTGCCCACGTGTATTATTTGATACAGAAAATATTTGAAATCTGCAAGTGTCAGTATTTTACCATGCATGTCCATTATGCCAAGAATAACCTCCAGTATGCCAGGGCTAGCATTTTTTCTGTGGATATGTTGCATTATCCTCACTCATTTAAAAAAAAAAAAAATACACATTTTATCTGCTCTTTCAATGAGATACAAGCTTGTAACATGGCATGCACTGTTGTTCACGATATGGATGGCTGTGTGACATTCAGTGGCCAATGTCTCATATATGCCGAGAATTACATATATATGCTCTCAAAGTTGGCTTATGGACCTACAATACTTGGCAAAGTAGTATATAGGCCCTATGTTTGCGTGACGCCACATTTGGGTGCTTCACAGATGACCTGGCGGTATGTAGAAATGGTGCAGAGACACATCTGTGCTGTTTGTTACAGTATACCTCTGCACATATACGCATCTTGATTCATGATCGTAATTCTACAGTCAGTTACAGGAAATCCTACTTAAGGTGCACCATATGATTATCTGGCATCAATTATGTAACTTCCACTGTTGCCCTATGTTTCCTTACATTTAACTGCTGGTTTACTATGTTTGTAAGTATTCATATTGGCAATTTGAGCATATATTGCATGCATTATGCCATAACTCACCCTCTACATTTAGTCGATCTTTAAGGTCAGAACAGTCCATTTCCTCAACTTCACCAGCCAACTCAGTTGAAATGAGTGAAGCCACCTGCTCCTCCAATGGGGTCAACTCCTCCTGGACATCTGCTCCTCCTCCGGTCCTCATTACAGCCTTCTGGTTCCTGGCAAATTTCTCTTTTGTACAGCATTTATGGTAATGCCACCTTTTGTTGCACTCAAATACAGTCCTTCTGGTTAGTACAACACATTTTGTCTTGTCCACTATTGCTTGACAAAATGCATCCTTCTTTGCTAATGGCATTTTTAAGGTGCCAAACAAACGTTTCTCGTTTTTGGTCACCTCAGTGATCAAAATTTGGCTTTCCTCCTCTGTGAAATTCACGTTTCTCATTCTTTTGGACTTCATGGCAGCCCTTTCTTCAGATTTGGTCTCCTCCTGCATTGCTTATGCCCCTTCCATGTAACTAAAATGGTGGTGTGGTTGTGCAAACAAATGATTGGGGCTGTGTGGGATTTTAAATTTCTTCCCCATGCATTGTGCTCCTGTGCGACGCACAGCTGATTTGCCGCCAATAAACGTGTCTTGCAAGTCATCTTTGTGTCCTGCAGGTAGGTTTTTCATTACCGTCAGTTGCACTGAAACTACAGCGTTGCATCATGCTGCGTAACGCATCTCTCACTCTTGCATCATGGTATGCCGTAAAATAATTACGGCGCAACCATGAAACACTAAAGCCGCATAACCCCGAGCATCGCATTCTCACGGAACACTGCGCAACAAGGCTGTGTGTGGGTCTTACTAAATCTGGGCCCAAGGGGCATATTATCAAGAAACGGCATTAAAATGATCGCCGCTTTAGCGGCAGAAAACTGCAGCTAAAGCGGCGATAATGGGCTTGATAATATGCCCTTGAGAATTCCCATAGAAGCCCATTTTCTGGTGTCAACATGGGCTTCTATTGGCATTCTCTGCGGCATATTATCAAGCCCATTATCGCCGCTTTAGTGGCAGTTTTCTACCCCTAAAGCGGCGATAATTTTATCGCCGTGCTTGATAATATGCCCCCAAGTCTTTAAGAAACTGAGGGGGGACTGGCATCAGCCTGATCTGAAGCCACCTTTCACATATGGTCTGTAATGTATCATAGATATGCTATTGCTAAATAAGAAACCTCTGCAAAAAGCATATAGGGGCATATCAACAGCGAGGCGATAGAAAATTATTTTATCTCCTAATTAGCAAGGTCACACTAACGCATGAAACCTTGCTTTAGCGTACGAAATCTTAACGCCCAGCTTTGCATCTCTAATGAGATGCAAAGTGGGCATTCCTGACCTGACATAACAGGAGAAATGTCGCTAAGCGACATTTCTCCTATCATCAAGCCCCACACTATGAAGTATAGCGGCAGGAAATGTAGCGATAACCCCTGTTATCGCTACTTTCCTTACGCCTGCTTCAGGACTGACTTAGCCATGATATCCTATGGAAGGTGGATATCATGGCTAAGTTTGTGAGTCCCTATCAACAAGCTAACGCCACATTTCGTGAGATTATCGCTGGGTTTCCAGCGATAATCTCACGTTAGGCAGTTAGCGCTAGGATTTTTATCGCTTTTGAAATAAGCGTTGCTAATAGCACGCTATCTCAGCGATAAAAATACACGCTAGCCGGCGATAATTATCCTAGCACTAAGTGCGCTTAGCGCTAATTATCGCCGGTTGTTGTTGATATGCCCCATATGCCCCATAGAACGTAGTGTAGTAATTCTTGTAATGATGCGGTGCGGGTGGGTGAGAATTCAGCAATGCTGGACTCAGTGTGCTTTGAATTTCTTTTCCAAGTAAAGCTAATGTCACCTTGGTAGGCTGCTGCCAGGCCACCTGTTCACCCCTCCACACTCCTACTGAGCCGTACATTGCATCTAATAAATAATAGACGTAAATTACTCAATATTTTCCAAGCGTCTTTCCGTAAATTGGCTGTATACTCATACCGTAGCTGTATTTTGTGACCCCTGGATGTGGCCTCTGCTTGCAGAGGAGTTTAATATTCATACATAGTCTCTGCCCATTTCATCTAAATTCATACATTAACCACAAAAACAGATTCTTATACAACACATATTTGCATCGCTGTATAGATAAGGGCAAGTATGAAGGTTCATGATGGCGTAAAGTGAGTGTATTGTATGGAGGCACAGCAGCAAGGCTCCCTGGGGTCCACGTGCATTCAGCACGCGCTCAGGGCATGCACTGTGAAATTCCCTTTTGTACCTTAGAATATCCAGCTGCTTAAATAAACATAAGCCCACATGGAAAAGATAGCCAAGCCTTATTAAAATTTATATCGGGATTACGTTTGCTTCGCCCACTCGTTTCACAATCCACAGGTATCCATGCAGCACAACATTCTGCGATTTGTAAAGCACATAGCAGCCCGTGGTCGTGGCGCTACAGAGAGCTGGCGCGGAGGTCTGCCAGGTAATTATAACCAAGGCAAGTCCAGCACCGTCTCCAATGAATTCCCTTGAGTTTTTTCAAACGAAGAACAGTGTTTTTTGAAGTCTTGCTTCACTTATAGTGTTTGCTGCTGGGAGGCCTAAAATAGAGCACCTTCTGCTGGAGCTGTATTTAAGCTGGATGTACCTTGGAGAAAACATCGGATTTTGAGTTGAAAAATAGTTTTTTGATGAACCATCTGAATATGTCAATTAATTTAACCAAACCTATTTCGGAGAAGCACTAGTACATTTTGTGCTATTACATAATTTACATGAATTGTAATATATCATGAGATGGGATTATGAAGTTAATATGAACGTTAGAATTAAAGATTCAGACAAAGGAGGGTCAAATAATTGTTACTGGTATATATATCCTGTCACTCACTGACAACACCACCACCACCAGAACCAACTTCCACAGATGCATGACAGGCATCGCCGACTGGATGAAGAACAACTACCTGAACCTGAACCATGACAAGATAGAAGTACGGATCTTCAGGAACAGCAGCAACACATGGAACAACTCCTGATGGGCATCAGACCTAGAACCGGCACCCACTCCCTCCGACCACGCCAGAAACCTCGGAATCATCATTGACAACAAGTGTCCCATAAAATCATAGAACAACTCTGTCTCCACTGCCTGCTTCCTGACTCTGCGCATGCTACATAAGATCTTCAAGTGGTTACCCCTACATACGAGACGCATCGTGACACAGGCCCTCACCACCAGCCGACTGGACTATGGCAACGCCATCTACTTAGGAAGCACCGCACACCTTCCACAGAGACTTCAGACCATGTAAAATGTTACAGCCAGACTCATCCGTGGCCTTCCCCGACAAATCCACCCCAGACCCCACATCAGGCAACTCCACTGGCTTCCCATACAGAAGAGATGCCAATTCAAGCTGCTGACCCATGCCCACAAGGCTCTACACAACCAAGGACCTGCCTACATTAACCATCCCCTGAACTTCCACTAACCGTCAAGAAGACAAAGCTCCGTCCTCCCTCTGACTTGTTGATACCCCCTGCATCCTTCGCCCATATCTCTGCAAAGGTGTGGAATGGTCTCCTCATGCAACTTCGGCAGTGGCGACCGGCTTTGATGGGGGTGGCATGGGGATAAGGAGGTCAAAAATATATATATTTTTTTTTTAACTTACCTTACCACTGCATCTCACCTCTGTCTCTCCTCCTCATCCCTCAGCACCGCCAAAACAGAAAAGGAAACATACCCAGGCTCCCTAAGACAATCCTAATGCTGCAATGCTGTGTTGTGATTGGTAAGCACCCAGGCTCTCCTGAGCCAACCACAACATCGCAATGCAGTGTTGTGATTAATCTGAGCGTCCTGGTTCGGCGCTCAGCCAGGGACTGGGCATATTCTCCACCGAGGCTGTAATGCAGCCTGCGTGAAGAACATGCTAAGTGCACATGAATGTCTGGCCGGCCCAGGAGGGCCAAACATTCATGCACACTTGCAAAGTGTGCTCACCACTTCCCCTGCTCCTGTGATATTAACCTCGTGTTACTATCATTTAATTTTCCCTTTATTTTACTGCTGCACAGCAATGGGGCGACGCTCCTCCGCCTTAGCGGAGGAGCTGCCACTGAAGTTCAGACCATCATCTCACTTTCGGAATTTCAAATGGCCCTCAAGAACTGGCTGATCAAATAAGCCTCCTTGGCCTGCAAGTGCCTGGATACCCTATCCTGCAGCGGGATGCTCCGTTTCCGTGGTTAGCAGAAGCTGCCCTGCAGGGTCAGAGGCTCCCTTTCTCAGAGGTATATGTGTTCATCGATTCGGGGAGCATGACCCACTCTCACCCAAAGGATTGAACATTGAACCAACAAAATTACTGGTTGGAAGGGTGGAAATCAAGGGAGGCAAAGGTGTTTTACGACTAGGGCTCCCAGTTTTATGGTGTTTATTTTTTTGACATTTCCATCTCTATTTATCCATATTTATTTTTTGCTAATTTTATCTGTATTTATCCATATTTATTTTGGGTTTGTGGAAAAATGAAGCTGAAATTAGTATCTTTCCGCATTTATTTAACCAGTATATATGCACTCATGCTTGAATGCCTACTAGGTTTCAATGCTGTTAACATCCACAGAAGATAAATCAATGCACTTATAAGAAGATATGCAAATTTCAGTATCAACATTGTGCATATCTACTCCTCTTAAAGCCTCTTCACCAAAATTCCTTTCTATTTTTAGCCGCCTTATCTATCAATCAACACAGCTATTGGCCTGGCAGTCATGGCAGGCAGTATTTAGAATTACTCAAAAAGCAACCCAATTTCCGTTTTTATCCACATTTAAAAATAAATACAGACAAGAAAATAAATGTTTTCTGTCTGTATTTATCTGTAAAAATCAGTAAAAATGGAAAACAGAGAGCCTTAATTACTACCACCTCTTGCAAACTCAAAAGGAGATTAAAGGTTGTGGCGACACAAACAAGCAGCATATTGAAGATCATTGCACCATTTGACAACTGTATTTCATGCACTTTGCTTGAATTTTTGAACTCACCTTTTCATGCATTGTGGGAAATAGAGGACTTTGGGACTACGACCAGCATTAGTCCACAAGTAACAGCTGAGAATGTTTGTCTATGAAAGACCCATAGAGCATACGCCACTTGAGTTTGTGGACGGTTGGTTCTACCTCTACCATGGTGAGTGCCTGCATATATGGGTGACTCCGGTCGGCGACGGACTGTCTCTTTCCCAGGCCCCCCCCTTTTTTCCTGGCCTAGGCACATGTCAGCCTACCGTTGAGACCCCATTACGCCACCACCCGAGGGCGGAGGTGACATCCCCATGTTGTATATATTGTATATACTCTGATGCTGCACTCTTTTTTCTGAACATCTTGACAAGGTGAACAGTCTTTAATAAGTAGGTTGTTCTCCTCTCTTCTTTTTTCTTTGTTCTCCTAGGCTGTCTATCCTGGTGCGACCTGACTCTCACACTGAGAGCAGTGCTACTACGGAGTGTTCGCCCGGATAGTAAACTGAGGGTAGTATCCCTTAGAACACACTCACTTTTACGTTCTTTTTTTGGTCCTGAAGAAGCGCCAGGGATCCTTTCTGGACCGTTGGGGCGCGAAACATGTCGACCGCTTGACCACACATAAGTTACCCATCGATACATTATTTTCGATAAGGTAACACCCGACCTACGGGTCTTTTATTATGTCAAGGGTGCTATTCACATTAAAATTTATCTCAGTAACCCTTAGACATTTTTAGGATACCACTTCACAAACACACTTCACCACCACGCAGCTCTTTTTTATTAGGACCCAAACCACACACCCGCATGCACCAAACGGCGTTTTCTCAAAAAGATCTCCGCTAAAGTGACCCTTCGGGGGACCCGTAGGGCATTGCAGCGCCGGCCCGACGAGGAGCAAACGCCCAATGATGAAGCATGACATCCTTCGGGGTGTGTGAGGGCAACATGAGAAACTAAGGAGTGCCCCCCTATCCTTAGATAGTTGGGCCTAATATTAGCCTAGACCTTTTCGTTTCTTTCCTCCCTTTGTCTCTTCAGGAACAGTGTCTCCATTTGAATACTATAGATATAACTCGGAGCACAGACACTGGACCATAACTAGCTCCCGGTCCCCCCCCTCCCTCCTTCTTTTTGTACAGATAATTAGCACGGCAGCTTAGCCGAGGGACCTGACTTCTATTTTTTCCTTCTCATTCCTTTTCCCTACACTGAGTGCACACAATGTCAACCAATAACATGGGGGATAACCTGGGGCTCGGGTTTGATGATGACATCGTGGCAGAAATCCTCAGAACCCCCTCACTGCTGGATAGTGAGGGGAATATGGCCAGTACATCATCACAAGGTGACTGGAACTCCCTGGCATCGCTTAAAAAACTACAAGTCAAGATTGCAATGCATGGCACAATTATGACGGAATACCTGAGGGCAAATGCTGCACCCAATGGCCTAATTGTCCGCACGGCACCTAGAATCTTCTTGGAGGATCTAATTTTCCGCAAAGAGTGGAGCCAGATCGCATGGAAATGCACCCGCGACTGGCTTATTCTGATTATTGGCACCGCTAGGCGTCTCTCCGAAGCATTGATTATCAAGATTAACATCGCGGAGAATGGACTGAAAACTGGGATCAGTATTTCAGCCTACAAAACCCGCCTAGCGGAAATCAATGCAGAGATGACTGACCACCGAGATTATTTACTACAACAAAAAGTGTCAAAATTACAAAAAGACATAAAAAGATTCGACAGGGAGAAGATATACCCATACACTAAAGAGGAATATCAACCATCAGAGAGTGATGCTGGCTCAGATGACGGCTCAACAACATCTACGAACTCAGGACGTTCGATGTACAGTAATTCTAGCAATAGCAGTTGGGGGAGGAACTCCAACAAACCGGGCCTACTCCCTCCACCCCCGATACCACAGATGTACGGCTATGCACACCAACCTTTCCCACAACAAGGCCCGATGTGGTTCCCTGCCTTTCCGGGACAACACCCGGGTTACCAGCAACCATTCTTCCCCAATGCACCTCCTCCTTTTCAGAACAGAGGCAGGGGGCGAGGCAGAGGCAGAAGAAGAGGGCAAAAACAAGTCCAGTGGCAAGATCAAGAGACACAACAGAGAACAACGAGGAGCTCAACACTCCCAAGACCTTGATAGTGAACCTCACAGACAGACTCCTGAACACAGACGAAAAGGCAGTCCTGGAACTGGGTTTAGGGTTTGTGCCCACCCCTAAGGAGGATAACTTCCGCATGAATGAGGAACTACAACAACTCTTCCGTAAGATCCGTATCAAATCCTTTTTTAACAACAACCCCACCCCTGACCGCCAGGACACCGGACTAAGACCACCCTCCAAGTTCACTCCATCAGCGGGTATGGTTCCAAGTGAAGTACTGACGTTTGAAAAAGCAGTTCTGAAGGAGGCAAACAAACTGAGAAGCCGGCATGTCTTTAACAATTTACCTAAGAAACTCCGTGAGGCAGTACACTCACTCACCGAAGATGAAGCCATCATTATCAAACCGGCGGATAAGGGAGGAGCCACTGTCATCCTCTCAGTAGAGGATTACGAAAGAGAATGTGTCAAACAACTCGGGAGATCCGAATACTACAAGAAGTTGGAGACTGATCCCACTGAGAGACTTCTATCACGGATACGTATCCTGATAAACGAAGCTACTAATGAGGGATGGATCACTGCCCACGAGGCGGCATTCCTCATCAACGAGAACCCCAGGATGCCGTACTTCTACCTACTACCCAAAATACACAAGGGTATCATTCCACCACCAGGACGACCTATCGTCTCTGGGATAGGTTCGCTATTGGAACCCCTGAGCAAATTCAGTGACTTTTTCCTCCGTCCTATGGTACAAGCAACTCCGGCGTACCTTAAAGACACCAGGGACGTCTTGAACCTGATTCAAGAGATCAACGAGAACAATACTGAGCCCATTGACCTCCTCCTAACTCTAGACGTAGAGGCATTATACACTAACATTCCACAAGATGCAACAATCGAAGTAGTGGAACAACTCCTACTCGAAACAGAATTACCTACCAACACCCCTGCGAGCTTCATCACGGAACTGATCATGCTGGCCCTGAAGAACAACTTCTTTATGTATAAAACCACCATTTACCATCAGATACAAGGGACCAGCATGGGGAGCACATTTGCGCCGAGCCTAGCAGGGCTGTACATGGCGCATTTTGAGGCTATGAACATCTTCACTGCGAATAACCCCTACAGAAAGAACATGATCACATGGAAACGTTACATCGATGATGTACTCATCCTATGGAAGGGTGGTACGGAGACCTGCCAAGAATTCTATACATGGATTAACAACCTGAACCCTCACCTCCGTTTTACTAAAACGGAGAGTACTAAGGAGATTCCTTTTCTGGATCTTCTCATCACCCTCGAGAGGGGTAAACTCAACACGACCATCTACAAGAAAATGACTGATTGCAACAGTCTTCTTGATTTTCACAGTCATCACCCCAAAGCACTGAGGGAAAACCTGCCCTTTGGACAGTTCCTGCGGATCCGCAGGAATTGCAGTGACACCCAGGAATATGACATTCAAGCTAACTCCCTAACATCTAATCTGAAAGAAAGACATTACCCAAACAGGGTCATACAACGTGCTTACAAACGAGCCAGGAACAACAACCGCCAGGCACTCCTGGAAGAAAAGACAAAGGAAGTTGACAATACCATCACCTGTGTCACTACCTTCACGCCTCTGTCTAACCAAATAAAGAACATCGTGAACCATAACTGGAGAATTCTGAATACAGGTAATCTCACGCTGGGGCGCCCCAGATTTGCTTTCAAGAGGACAACCAACCTACGGGACCAACTGATCAACACGAGACCACGCGTGAAGACCGTACGGCAGGAACCCACCCTATGGTCCCTCCCTGCTGTCAAAGGCCACTATCCATGTGGCAACTGCAATGTATGTCCCATGACCAAACACACTACATACTTGGAGCTGGACAAAATCAGGTGGGAGCAACGGAACCACACTAATTGCAACACAAAAAACTGTGTGTACCTGATCACCTGCCCCTGTACACTGCGCTACGTGGGGATGACCACGAGACAGGTGAAACTCAGGATAGGCGAACACAGAAGCACGATCCGACGGGGGAGATCAGCAACCAGACTTACTAATCATTTTATGGAAAAAGGACATACATGTGACGACATCAAGTGGACAATTTTGGAAAACAATCAACATTGGAACAATAACACCCTTCTACGTAGAGAACAACGCTGGGTACACCGCCTCCGGACCAATGAGATTGGCCTGAACGACGATATACCATGGACTGAACTATAACCTAACATAAGGGTCTGACAACATAATCAGCACTTGCATCCATGATTACCTTACTATGAGGTCCCACGGCACAACATCCATGCCTAGGGTCCCCCCCTCTCCTCTACGAGCATCGTTATGAGATGAGAGGATCAAGATTAGGTTTCTCTGGACCACTTGCCACAGAATTAAACTCCCCTCTGATCTTCGTTTACCCCAACCTCCCTTGACCCCCTCTTGAACTCATGGATTCTATCATAAACTCTCCCCCGAGTCCACCATTGACATCACGTGGAGGGTACCATGAGCCGCTTGTAGTTATACGAGTCACCCATACTTGTAAACGCCCGTTTATCACACCAGATGGGCTCTTCCGTTCCCCCCTAGACGCACGTACTCTATCATTATCTCGCTCGAGCTCACTTGAGCCCCCTGAGACACTTACAATTAGACGAGTCACGTATACATTTACCGTTCTTTTTTTTAACACTGGATGGGTCTTTCCGATACCTGGTAAATAGCTTAGGAGCACTATTTAGCCGTTTAGTTATAACTCTTAGTGTTTGAATGACACATTACCATGGCAACAACTAGACGTAAGCCGGCACCACGTTCTCTAGATACACGCAGGCGCCAAGCTCAGCTGTCCACACTCTGCGCATGCGCGGCTGACAGACACAAGCGAGAACACAGCTGCTCCCCGTTTGTAGACCGGACACAGCGCCCGCCCTAATTAAGTCAACTCGGGCAGTATTTAAGAATAGCGCAACTATCTACGGCTCCATTCCAGGTAGGAGGACGACTGGGGTAGGTGTTACAGAGGCCACGCCGGAGCTAAACTGTGAGTAAACAACGCTCTTTTGAGCATTCAGGAAAGTGTTTATTAATTTAAATACAGCATACTAGACCGCCCAGACCAGCTTGTATTCATGAGGAGTTGGACTGACTAGCAGCTGCCTGTTATTTACTCCTTTGTTCACAGCACTAGAAGGTGTGTACGCTCGTCCCCTAATCTGTGGAGCACTTTTCTCCGTGCCTTTAGGTGAGTGTTTGGAACATTTCAAAGTAAGAATCGTTATGAAAGACCCATAGAGCATACGCCACTTGAGTTTGTGGACGGTTGGTTCTACCTCTACCATGGTGAGTGCCTGCATATATGGGTGACTCCGGTCGGCGACGGACTGTCTCTTTCCCAGGCCCCCCCCTTTTTTCCTGGCCTAGGCACATGTCAGCCTACCGTTGAGACCCCATTACGCCACCACCCGAGGGCGGAGGTGACATCCCCATGTTGTATATATTGTATATACTCTGATGCTGCACTCTTTTTTCTGAACATCTTGACAAGGTGAACAGTCTTTAATAAGTAGGTTGTTCTCCTCTCTTCTTTTTTCTTTGTTCTCCTAGGCTGTCTATCCTGGTGCGACCTGACTCTCACACTGAGAGCAGTGCTACTACGGAGTGTTCGCCCGGATAGTAAACTGAGGGTAGTATCCCTTAGAACACACTCACTTTTACGTTCTTTTTTTGGTCCTGAAGAAGCGCCAGGGATCCTTTCTGGACCGTTGGGGCGCGAAACATGTCGACCGCTTGACCACACATAAGTTACCCATCGATACATTATTTTCGATAAGGTAACACCCGACCTACGGGTCTTTTATTATGTCAAGGGTGCTATTCACATTAAAATTTATCTCAGTAACCCTTAGACATTTTTAGGATACCACTTCACAAACACACTTCACCACCACGCAGCTCTTTTTTATTAGGACCCAAACCACACACCCGCATGCACCAAACGGCGTTTTCTCAAAAAGATCTCCGCTAAAGTGACCCTTCGGGGGACCCGTAGGGCATTGCAGCGCCGGCCCGACGAGGAGCAAACGCCCAATGATGAAGCATGACATCCTTCGGGGTGTGTGAGGGCAACATGAGAAACTAAGGAGTGCCCCCCTATCCTTAGATAGTTGGGCCTAATATTAGCCTAGACCTTTTCGTTTCTTTCCTCCCTTTGTCTCTTCAGGAACAGTGTCTCCATTTGAATACTGTCTATGATTAAGACCAACCAAGCCGAAACGCATATGATTGAAAGCAAATGTTGCTGCCTTGTGATACAATAAACAACTCTCTTGTTCGAGCTGTGCTTCAGCATTCTTTCTTGTTGATGGCAAAGCAGCAGGATGCTCCATTTCGGTAGTTAGCCGAAGCTGCGCAGCAGGGTCGGAGGCTCCCTTTCTCTGAGGTATTTGTATATATTAATACATATAAATAAATAAATATATATATGTAGCTATATATATATATATTATCTACTGGCGGTCGCCAGTAGATAGTTATAGTTAGGACCTATTTTCCATAGGAAATCCGCAACATTCTATTGGGAATTTCTTTGGTGCCGATTGACGAATCTTCGCGAAATTCTCCAAACTTTTGGCCAGCTCCGCTCCTACCCTGATAGTTTCGTGGTGATTCGTCAAGAGGGGGTCGAGAAAAAAGGGGAGTCCCAAAACGCGTTTTCCCCATGCAATTTCCCATAGGATCTGTTGTCGCAGCTACAGCCCGAACCGCTGAACGGAATTACACCAAATTTGGCAAAGAGGTAGTCCTCAGTTCGGACTCGTGCCTTTTGCATATTTGGTGTGAATCTGTTCAGTAGTTCCTGAGAAAATTAGGGTAAAAAAGTTAGTGATATCTATGGCCGCGGAGGATCCGCGGACCATACCGGCAACGTACGCGAACCCTCTCTGAACCGAGCGCGCACCCTCCCGAGCGCGTGCTGAATGCTAATTGGCTGTCGAGCGTCTCTCTACATTCGAAACCAGGAACTGTTGGCGGCCATTTTCTGCCTCGGTAGAAGCAAGGGGAATAAGTGCGTAAAACATATAAAGGGGGCAGAGTGGGAATACTCTGACCCTCTAGAGGTGCTTAGGGGGGTCCCAGAAGGACACCCTGGGGCCCCCCTTTAAAAAAAAAAAGCGTCGAAATGCGCGCACGGTGCGCGCATCCTATCGCGTTGGATGCACGGATTCTCTCGCTGTGGGTGTGCGGATCCACGGCAACGTTTTTTGAAAAACGACAAGAAATCATTGGTTGTATAACAACTTTCTACACTGAAAGTTAGGGTGTATATTTTTGTTTTTTAAAGGTATGATTGTTATTGGTTAACAAAAACAGATTGTAAGGAACATTATATATGATATGTTGAAAAGTCAAGCACACTTCCTGTCTTGTGTAGGAACATTGTGTGCTGAACTTGTGACCTGTGAGCTCAGTGCAGTGTTCCATGACCTGTTTCTATGGTAACAGGCAGAAGGCAGATTATGGGAAGGGTTGAAGTATATTTCAGTTGGAAAGGGTTGAAATGTTTAACCAATAGAAATGTGTGTTTGCTTTTGAGTTTATGTGCGAAGGATTGTGATTTGATGTTTACATGTATATGTGTGGAAAATGAAAGGGAAACTTTTCCATTCTTTGCTTTTGCTTAGAGGTGCACAGTGCAGAGATTCTGTAAAAGAAAATATGGTGAGTGATTGATATACTCCTTAATCTACAAAAGAACTTGAAAGATGAGTTATTTAATTGTGAGGGGATGTATGTGGACTATTTTGATTTTAATCAGACTAATGTATTTTTCCTGCTAAAGTGTAGGGAGTACTTTTTTTCTCTATAATGTGTGTGCATGTAGAAACCATTCTGTGATTGGCATTTGTGTTTTTCATTTGTTTGTAGAGAGATAACCGTGCAGTTTTAATATTTTGGTAGAATTAGAAACCAGTCATTGTTTATGAATTTGTGAAATGAGTTATGTTATGTTTCTATACTAAAATGTAGTACTACTTCTAGATGAAGAAATGTGTTTTCGTATAGTGCAAGGGATAGTGTTGTTTGTCTAGAATCACACAGTGAGTCTGTGTGCATTTGGGAACCACTGTGAGAGAAGCATTTGGTAATATTGTGTATTTGCTGACAGATGAATGTTTTAAAACCAGTCAGGTTGTCAAGTTTTAGTAGCATTAGAAGCCAGTCTTTGCTTATGTGTTGATTAAATGAGTCAGGCATTGACACTAAAGAGCAGTCGTGAAATATGTAGATTGTGCGCAGTTCCCTTATCACTTCCAGTGTAGTGAATGAGTTTTGGTAAACTCCTAGGAATACTGGTGCTTGTCTAGAATCACACTGTGAGTCTTTGTGCATTTCGGAACCACTGTGAGAGAAGCGTTTGGTAACATCGTGTATTTGCTGAGAGAAAACTGTTTTAAAACCTGTCATGTTGTCAAGTTTTAGTAGCATTAGAAGCCAGTCTTTGCTTATGTGTTGATTATGAGTCAGGCATTGACACTAAAGAGCAGTCGTGAAATATGTAGATTGTGTGCAGTTCCCTTATCACTTCCAGTGTTGTGAATGAGTTTTGGTAAACTCCTAGGGATACAGGTGCTTGTCTAGAATCACACTGTGAGTCTTTGTGCATTTGGGAACCACTGTGAAAGAAGCGTTTGGTAACATTGTGTATTTGCTGAGAGAAAACTGTTTTAAAACCTGTCATGTTGTCAAGTTTTAGTAGCATTAGAAGCCAGTCTTTGCTTATGTGTTGATTAAATGAGTCAGGCATTGACACTAAAGAGCAGTCGTGAAATATGTAGATTGTGTGCAGTTCCCTTATCACTTCCAGTGTAGTGAATGAGTTTTGGTAAACTCCTAGGAATACTGGTGCTTGTCTAGAATCACACTGTGAGTCTTTGTGCATTTGGGAACCACTGTGAGAGAAGCGTTTGGTAACATCGTGTATTTGCTGAGAGAAAACTGTTTTAAAACCTGTCATGTTGTCAAGTTTTAGTAGCATTAGAAGCCAGTCATTGCTTATGCGTTGATTATGTGTTGATTAAATGAGTCAGGCATTGACACTAAAGTGCAGTCGTGAAATATGTAGATTGTGTGCAGTTCCCTTATCACTTCCAGTGTAGTGAATGAGTTTTGGTAAACTCCTAGGAATACTGGTGCTTGTCTAGAATCACACTGTGAGTCTTTGTGCATTTGGTAACCACTGTGAGAGAAGCGTTTGGTAACATCATGTATTTGCTGAGAGAAAACTGTTCTAAAACCTGTCATGTTGTCAAGTTTTAGTAGCATTAGAAGCCAGACTTTGCTTATGTGTTGATTATGAGTCAGGCATTGACACTAAAGTGCAGTCATGAAATATGTAGATTGTGTGCAGTTCCCTTACCACTTCCACTGTAGAGAATGAGTTTTGGTAAGCTGCTAGGGATAGTGTTGTTTGTCTAGAATCACACTGTGAGTCTGTGTGTATTTGGGAACCACTGTGAGAGAAGTGTTTGGTAACATCGTGTATTTGCTGACAGATAAGTGTTGTAAAACATGTCATGTTGTCAAGTTTTAGTAGCATTAGAAGACAGTTATGGCTTATGCTTTCATTATATGAGTCAGGCATTGACAGTAAATTGCAGTTGTGAAATATGTAGATTGTGTGCAGTTCCCTTACCACTTGCACTGTAGTGAATGAGTTTTGGTAAGCTCATAGGGATAGTGGTGCTTCTCTAGAATCATACTGTGAGTTAGTGTGTATTTGGGATCACTGTGAGAGAATCATTTGGTAACATCATGTATTTGCTGACAGATAACTGTTTTAAAATCTGTCATGTTGAGAAGTTTTAGTAGCATTAGAATTTATTTATTTATTTATTTATTTTTGAAATTTGTAAAGCGCAACGTATGCCCGTGGGCGTCTTGGCGCTATGACTCAAATAGGTCTCCTTAATAACTGGAAACAGCATAAGACTAATAAGGTACCGAGAAAACACTACTGGTCAAAGAGCCAGGTCTTCAGCAATTTCCTAAATTGGAACAGTGTAGGTGTGGATCTAATCACCAGTGGAAGAGTATTCCACAGTCTAGCTGCGGTGGTAACGAAGCGTCTATCTCCCCAGGAGACAGTCTTGGTCCGTGGGACCACTAGTTGGTATAGATTTTTGGATCTTAGTTGACTGGTGGAGCAGTGAAAAGAGAGATTCTGTTTAAGAAACTCTGGCCCTAGCTGATGTAGGGCTTTAAACGTGTGACACAGTGTCTTAAATTTAATCCGATTCTTTACCGTCAACCAATGGTAGTTCCTTATTACTTGCGTAATTGGTTTAAATTTGGGGATTCCAGATAGCAGTCTTGCTGCTGCATTCTGGACCAGTTGTAACTTGGCTACCACCCGACATTGGGCATTAGCAAATAAACCGTTGCAGTAATCAAGAGATGACAATATCAAAGAACTCACTACTGTTTTCCTAGCACTGTCTGGGAGAAATGGAATTACTTTTTTTTAGAAGTGTGAGTTTATAGAATGCTGAAGAAGCTGTTTGGTTGGTGTGATTAGCAAAATTTAGTTTCTCATCAAAGATGACACCTAAATTCCTGACCTTCTGGACTGGAGTTGGTATAGCTCCGAGTAATGGGGGCCACCAAATAGATGACCACATGGGAGCTAGTTTACCAAAGATGATCACCTCAGTCTTCTCGGAGTTCAGCCTTAAGCAATTACAGGCCATCCACTCCTTTATTGCCAGCATGCCTTCCTGAAACTGGGCCGCCACCCTTTCTCCATCATTATTGATGGATAGCACCAGTTGGGTATCATCGGCGTATGTGGTAAGGCTCATGTGGTGGGTCTTAATGACCCTGGCTAAGTCCGACACATAGATATTAAAAAGTGTCGGACTTAGGGATGAGCCCTGAGGAACTCCACAAGGTAGAGCCAAATCAGCCGATTTAAAAGGCCCTAATGTTACGGCCTGGGTTCTCCCAGACAAAAAGGAGGCCAGCAATGCTCCAGCCTTAGCATAAATGCCCAACTCTCAGACACGGTCAATCAAGATGGAATGATTGACCGTGTCGAAGGCAGCAGACAGATCCAGTAGGACCAGTATCGCCGTGCCCCCCTGATCTCTAATTGTTCTGATATCATCCGCAGCTTTGATTAAGGCGGTCTCAGTGCTATGCAGTTTACGAAAACCGAACTGCGAATCATCAAGCAATACGTTATGTTCAATATATTCCGAGAGTGGATCGTTCATTACTTTCTCCGCTACCTTGGCCAGAAACGGCAGGCTGGCAATGGGCCTGTAGTTTTTCAAGAGATCTTTATCCAGACCGGGCTTCTTAAGAAGTGGTTTAAGTAGCGTGTTCTTTAGCCTGTCTAGGAAAATCCCGGATTTAAACATTGCATTGCATATTTGCAAGATGGTTTCGCTAATCAGATCAATTATTGGAGAAAGAAACTTTGGGGGACAGGGGTCGATAGCCGAGCCTGTTTTGACGGATTTAATAATGTCAGTCATTTGGTCTTCATTTATCTCCGTGAACTGGTCTAGTGAGCATTCAAGATGTTTACTTCGAGAACTGGGAATCGAGGTCGTAAGTGGATCCAGTCTTTGCTTATATGTTGATTAAATGAGTCACGCTTTGACACTGATGTGCTGTACTTAAATATGTAGATTGTGTGCAGTACCATTAACTCTTCCAGACTAGTGAATGAGTTTTGGTAAACTCCTAGGATAGTGTTGCTTGTCTAAAATCACACTGTGAGTCTGTGTGCATTTGGGTAAGGATTGTGAGAGAAGCATTTGGTAACATCGTGTATTTGCTGACAGATAACTGTTTTAAAACCTGTCATGTTGTCAAGTTTTAGTAGCATTAGAAGACAGTTATGGCTTATGCTTTCATTATATGGGTCAGGCATTGACACAAAAGTGCAGTCATGAAATATGAAGATTGTGTGCAGTTCGCTTACCACTTCCACAGTAGTAAATGATTTTTGTTAAACTCCTAGGTATAGTGGTTGTTGTCTAGAATTACACTGTGAGTGTGTGCATTTGAGAACCACTGTGAGAGAAGCATTTGGTAACATCGTGTATTTGCTGACAGATTACTAATTTAAAACCTCTCATGTTGTCAAGTTTTAGTAGCATTAGAAGCTAGTCTTTGCTTATGCATTGATAAAATGAGTCAGGGTTTGACACTAAGGTGCAGTACCATGTATTATTCTGTTCACTGTGGCAGAACTGAAAATTTAAAAGTTTTACCTAAGCACTGTCCTAGAAGTAGTCTGATTATTTAGTCAGTTTCTAAGTACCAAATAGATTGCTTCAAATAAAAGTGTTCTGACATACTATACACTTGTCTTTTACACCTTCAATTCCCTAGTCAGTATCCATACACTTCCAGGAAACATCCTGTCACTTCCTTTGCAGTCCTCTAGAGACCCATTCAACAGCATGTACTAATCCATTGACTGTTCCAAAACTCAAACACTTATAAATTCACCTAGACACTCTCTTTCCAGTACTCTAATGATTCAGTCACTGCCTAAGTATTCATGCACTGAGCCAGTTCTTAGCACATGGACTACGTCAAACCCATATCCACTATGCATGCAGTCCTCTAACCACCGACACACTTGCCTTTCACACCTTCAATTCCCCAGTCAGTATCCGTTCACTTCCAGCAAACACCCTGTCACTGCCGTTGCACTCCTCTAGTGACCCATTCAGCATCATGTACTAATCCATTCACAGCGCCAAATCCTAATAAATTCACCCAGGCACTCTCCTTGCAGTACTCTAATCATTCAGTCAGTACCCAAGTACTCATCCAGTGACCCAGGCCTCAGTATATGGACTGCTTCAAACCCTTATCCTCTATGTATGCAGTCCTCTAACCACTGACACAATTGTCTTTCACACCTTCAATTCCCTAGTCAGTATCCATACACTTCCAGGAAATACCCTGTGACTCTCTTTGCAGTCCTCTAGTGACCCCTTCAGCACCATGTACTAATCCATTCACTGCGCTAAAACCCAAACACTTATAAATTCACCAAGATACTATCTTTGCCGTACTCTAATCATTCATTCAGTGCCTAAGTATTCATACACTGAGCCAGGCCTTAGCACATGGATTGCTTCAAACCCCGATGCACTATGCATGCAGTCTTCTAACCACCTAGACACTTGTCTTTCACACTTTCAATTTCCTAGTCAGTATCCATACAGTCCAGCACTTGTCACTGCCTTTGCACTCCTCTAGTGACCCATTCAGTACCAAGTACTAATCTATTCTCTGTGCGAAAAGCCTAGCACTTATAAATTCACCTAGGCACTCTCCTTGCTGTGCGATAATCATTCAGTCAGTACCCAAGTAGTCATGCAGTGAGCCAGGCCTTAGCACATGGACTGCTTTAAATGCCTATGCAGTATGGATGCAGTCCTCTAATCACCTACACAGTTGTGTTTCACACCTTCTATTCCCTAGTTAGTATTCATACTCTTCTAGCAAACACCCTGTGAGTCACCAAGTGTGTCTCCTTATACTACTGTAATCATTTAGTCAGTTAGCATGTAGTGTTTTAGTGAGGTAGGCTTTAGGGCATGAACTGCTTCAAAGTAGTATGCACTATGCATGTAGTGTTTTAATGATCGTCACACTTGTGGTTCAGGGCTATAGTTTCATAGTCAGTTTTTATATAAAATGTGTTTGTACAGTAATGGAATAGTATAAATTTGAAAGTTAATAATATACATTTATTTGTGATTCTTTTTTACAGATACAGAACAGGAGTGTTTCTCATCTGTTTGCACTCTTCTCGTGCAAGATTGTTTGGATGAAGGGTCCTTAGGTGTTTCATCATACTTGCTGTGCCGCACGAGTATTTTTTGTTAGGATCTCCTCGTAACAGAACTCTTTGGCATATCTTGCGAGTGACGAAGGTGGCATTGGTCTTTGTTTGCTCCTTGGAAAAAGTAAAAAATTTCCTCACCACTGAAGAAAAACGTTGTTTGTGTGGTGCCTTCTGCAAAACATTTTCTTCAGATTCGGTAAATATTTTAAAGCGGCAACATTTACAGTTTTTGTAAGTTAAACTTATAAAATTTTGTTAGCTGTATGCATTTTATATATCTGTGATTTGTTTCTTGTGGTATTTTGTTGAGAATACCATGTAGTTTTTTTTTAACAATCTTTCTTATTTTCCAGGTCTGTCGTCGACATCCATTGTCCCCACAGTAGTGTTCCGCCTTGTTGTTTTTTATTATTGTTGTTACATTTTGTTTATTAGTTTATTGTTCATATATATGTTAATAAAAAATAAAGTTTGAAAATAGTTTTTCGTTTATATATTTATTATTATAAAAAATAAAGTTTGAAAAAAAAATTAATAACGTTTTTGGTTGTTCTCTTAACTGCTGTGTGACTCTTTCTTGTTCTTATTACTGTTATTTGATGGAGTCCACCATGGTGTTAAATTTTGGGGGACTTGTCGCTGGAATACTGGTGATATCTGCAGTTTGCACTAACTTCTGAATAGTGTGTTAGATTTATCTCAACTTTACTTCCGTTAAAGTGCTGATAATGAAATGGAGAGTAGCTGTTCCCGTGCAAAAAGACACGAGGTGCACCTTTCCGATTTATTCTAAATACTAAAATACTGTATTGAATTGCACTGAGGTATTGGCTGCAGTTACAGTGTACACACAAAATCTATTAAGAAATCTCATTGTATTTATATTGATTGGGAATAGTGCGTCAGGTGCTGGATCTTAACGAGATACACTGCTCAGTTCGTATATTGTTCTGCACATGAAAAAAATCACATCACAACTTTCACACTAATTGAAATGCGAAACAAATTCCGGCGATAGGACATGTTAGCACCAGGGATTTTACACCTGCTTTCTGCTGGTGTTAAGCAGGACAACTACCTGCACCATGAAAGGGAACACAGTCAAAAGCCACACCAGAACACCCACAGGTACCATAACGTCAATGAGCATGATACAGGGATACCCATGAGGGACAGAAGACTCATCTCAACAACTCCAGGACCGCCAATGCCCCACAAACCCACATCTTAGTAAGTGTGTCCCTGTGGTCATTGTCTTAGCATGATAGGCACGAGCCCTGCAACATCACAGTGTGCTGTCACCTCAGCGTTGGCAGTGAGCCTGGATGTGTAGCTACGCATGCATCCTCCTGCATGCACAAGTGGCGTGTGCTGGTCTGGGGTTCACAGGTCAGTGCAGGGGTATGCCTATCCGGCAAGGGGAACGGGGTGTCTCGGACATGTCCGTGTACAGGAAATGCGGTAAGTGTGTCTCTGTGTTCTGGTGTGGCCTGCTACAAGAGCCGCAGCAGTTGATGTTGTAAACTGGCATGCACCACCTCCAAACGGCACTGTGATGTAGTTGGAATGTAGCAGGACATGCGCAAATAGGCATTACAATGGTGTGCTGTATGAGTGCACGAGATACAACAGTGCACCGTACAAAAGTGTGGGGGCTCGTGGGAGGGAGGTGCAGCCGTTTGGCAACATAACACACAGTGAACTCGACCATGTGCCACGTGCTGGGCATCTCATCAATGAAGATCACGGTCGCAGACATCCCACAACACCAACGACTGGCCTTTGTGCACATCCTGTATAAATGCAGCGTGGTTTTCACTTCTATGCTCGTTCAGTGGTGTGATGTTGGCGGGTTGTGTGACTTGTGCTGCTTGTTGGTGTGTTTCATTTTGGCCATTGTTAGTCTATATGTGTGTTGTACTTACTTGTGCATGTGTGCCATTCTGCCCATCTCCCCCCTCCCCCCACTCCCTGCTTCTTCCTCTTCCTACTGCTGTTGTGTCTATAATTTTGTTGCTGCACACATAAATACATGTAAAGAATAAATTAGAATAGTTCCTTGATTCTTTTAGGTTTCAAAACTTCTCTATTCTTCTCTTTTTAATTTTCCATATGAACCGTTTTTTTAATATTGAACAACACATAGAAGTCAGAAGTGCAACGTATTCTATGAACACACTTTCTAGAACATTCTACAAAACGTGCAGGTTAAAAGTTCATCAATTTTTTAAAACTTAACGATATTTTTTTGTAACATTTCCTTGAATATTTAACGACACGTGCAGGTTAAAAGTTGATGATTGTTTTAAGTTCGAACAGTGCCTTTCAAATGCAAGTAGCAGGTGTGGTTGATCTGAGCAAATTTTATCCTTTGATATGTACTCCATGTTGAAACTGCTTTTTCTTAACCAATCACAAAGATGCTTTTCCACAAAACTAATGTGCACCCTACTTTTAAAAAAGAATGCTTTTCATGATATCTTCAGAGATAAGTTATAGATAGGAATTAGCATTTAAAAAACCTTTGAAATTCACTGAAAAAACCATAGGTTTCAGGGGCGTTATAGTTAGGAATTGGCATTTAAAAAAACCTTAGAAATTCACTGAAAAAACCAAAGGTTTCAGGGGCGTTATAGTTAGCTGGACATTTCCCTCGTACAAAACCCTAGAAATTCCCCTGTTATAGTTAGTTCAGCTAACTATAACTCGCGCCCCCGCAATGCATTGCTGATGACGTCACATATTACATCACTCATGACATGGTCAGTGACATCAGTAATGTCATCAGTGATGTCATTTGAGATGTCATCAGTGATGTCATCAGTGATGTCACTGACCATGTCATGAGTGATGTAATATGTGACGTCATCAGCAGTGCATTGCGGGGGCGCGAGTTATAGTTAGCTGAACTAACTATAACAGGGGAATTTCTAGGGTTTTGTACGAGGGTAATGTCCAGCTAACTATAACGCCCCTGAAACCTTTGGTTTTTTCAGTGAATTATATATATATATATATATATATATATATTTACCTACTGGCGGTCGCCAGTAGGTAGTTATAGTTAGGACCTTGTTTCTATTCAAAAAGTGTTTTTTCTTTTCCCAATAACTTTGATGCCGGTTGACGAATATTTGCGAAATTTTCAAAACTTTGGTCTCGCTCCGGTCAGCTCCTATCCTGAAAGTTTTGGGGTGATCCGCCAAGCGGGGCCGAGAAAAAAGGGGGTTCCAAAACGCGTTTTCTCTCTGTTATTTCTCATAGGAAACTTTAGACACGACTACAGCCCGAACTGCTCAATGGAATAACACCAAATTTGGCAAAAAGGTAGCCCTTGGTTCAGAAAGAGACCTTCTTTTTAAATGGTGTGAATCTGTTCTGTAGTTGCTGAGAAATTAAAGAAATAAGAGTCAAAAAATCAATTTTACCAAGGAAATCTTATGCAAGGATACAGCCGAAAATGCTGAACGGATTTACCCCAAATTTGGCAAAAAGGTACAGCTTGGCTCAGAAAGCGACCTTTTTAAAAATGGTGTAAATCCGTTCAGTAGTTGCTGAGAAAATCAAAAATAAAATTTAGATATTTAGAGTCGTGGAGGGTCCGCGGATACACGCGGTGGATTCGCGCACCCTCCCGACCACGAGCTTTATTCTAATTGGCTGTCAATATTCCAAACCAGGAAGTGTTGGCAGCCATTTTGTGACTCAGTAGAACCGAGTCAGAAGAAAACAGGGAAACAAAGGTGATAAAGAAGAAAAGGGGACAGGGTAGAAACACCCTGACCCCCTAGGCCTGGTCTGGGGGTCCCACAAGGACCTCCAGTGCCCAAAAAAGCATTTTTTTTCAAACAAAAACCAGCCGAATGCACGCTGGGTGCGTGGATCCAGACAAAAAAAAAAAAAAACAAAGCAAGGGCTTTCTCGCTTTGTGGGCCTGGTCCCGGGGGGATTAGTTGAATGAAAAGCGGGGCCCCGGGGACCGCCACCTCCCCGGGGCTATATTTTTTAAATTAAAAAAAAAAATGTGTGAAGGGGCTGCAGCCCCCCCACATGCCCCGGGGATCACCACCTCCCCGGGGATACCTGCTCTCTCTTCCAAAATCCAAAGCAGAATTGCTTTTCCACACAGGGAGCAGTATGTTAGCATCTCCCCATGTGGAAAAGCAAAGCCGGCTCTCGCAGGACGCGGGGAGCCGGCAGGACCGTGGGGGCATTGGGGCTCCCCCCACGGTCCCCTATGAAGTGCATAGGCCCCAGGGGATGTGGTTCCCGGGGCAAATATAAATTACTGGTAGGAGCTGGGTTTTTTTAATCGAAAAATTTGGAACTCCCAGCGTGACCCCCTGGTGTGAACGCGAGGGGTACGCAACTCCCAGCTTGGCCCCCTGGTGTGAATGCGAGGGGTGCGTGACTCCCAGCGTGCCACCTTGTGTGAACCCGAGGGGTGCGCGACTCCCATCGCGACCCCCTGGTGTGAAGGCGAGGGGTGTGTGACTCCTAATACAAAAAAATAAGAATTTTTTCATTAAAAAGATATATTATATGTTAGCATCTTGGGTGGCTCTAAAAAGAGCCCTTGTGTTTATTGGGAAATTTTTGTAGCTACATGTAAGTGCCGATGCAGAATATGAAGTTGTTGAGAAAGACTCTGTTTCCCTCATCTGTGAAATGTACACCATCTGTCCTGTATATGCCATCCATATTAAAAAGCAGATTGTTGTTGTATATGGACCCCATACTATGGTCTCTGAGATAAGCAGAAACAGCTTTACTGACATTTTTTCTAGCTTTCTCAATCTGAGGACAAAATTGATTGGGCCACTTCCATTTCTGTCTTTGGCATATGTTAGAGTAGACAAAGGCAGTTTGGGGGAAAACCAACATCAATTCTGCAAAGGTGCCCTTCATTAGCATGTCCAGACCTACCCCAGTCAATGTGCCTAGGTCTTTGCCACCACAGTGCACAATCATGAGGTCAGGGGGTTGGAAGTTCATAAAGGATTTAACCAATGGCATCAATTGGTGCCACTTCAATCCTCTCTGTCCAATCCATTTGATATCTACATTTTGTAAAGCTAGGTCTTTGTCCATACCTCTGCTTTCAGCATACCTTTTGCACCAGAAAACATAGCTGTGCCCAACAATCCACACTGAAAGCATCTTGAAGGGATCTCTTTAGGTAATCAGAAGATGTCTGTACCTGAGGTAGGCAGGTGGTAAATGGTGGACAGGAAGTAGAGATTTGATTGGCTGTTTAAGAACACACTACATTCTAATTATAGGGTGCATTTTACTTTGCTTAGAAAGCATGTTTCTTATTGGTTACAGGTACAGCAGAAATAATAAGGGCTTGCCTTGCAAAGCCAACCACACCTGCTGTTGTCATTTGCAACATTGGGTGGTGAACTTGTGACCTGGCAGCTAAGTTGAATATTGCATGACCTGTTGCTATGGAAACTGATATCAAGGACAAGGGACGAAGATGTCAGTTGAAAAGTATTATTCTCTGTGACCAATGGAAAATTGTTTTTCAATTTGAAAAACACTGGGAAGCAATGTCATGGGGACGCACTGCAGAACGGACGCTGCATTTGGGACCTTGCAGATTACCTTTCTGGCTGATCACCTTTCTCCTCCACCCCTCGCGGTACCCGCTCCGCGGGTCCCGCATCGCAAGGGGAGTTTGACCAACACCGGGGGCCACTGCTGAGGGACGTGCAAGGCGGAGTGGACTGAGCGAGGCGGGGCTGCGAGCGCGGGTGCTGGGACTCTGTTTCCCAGGAGCACCCGCCTGCCTGATTGTGACCACCTGGGCTGCTCTCCCCGACCCCTCCCCCCCGCCCTCGAGCCTTTATAAACTTTTGTGCCTGGATTGCCCAGCGGGACGCACTGCAGAACGGACGCTGCATTTGGGACCTTGCAGATTACCTTTCTGGCTGATCACCTTTCTCCTCCACCCCTCGCGGTACCCGCTCCGCGGGTCCCGCATCGCAAGGGGAGTTTGACCAACACCGGGGGCCACTGCTGAGGGACGTGCAAGGCGGAGTGGACTGAGCGAGGCGGGGCTGCGAGCGCGGGTGCTGGGACTCTGTTTCCCAGGAGCACCCGCCTGCCTGATTGTGACCACCTGGGCTGCTCTCCCCGACCCCTCCCCCCCGCCCTCGAGCCTTTATAAACTTTTGTGCCTGGATTGCCCAGCGGGACGCACTGCAGAACGGACGCTGCATTTGGGACCTTGCAGATTACCTTTCTGGCTGATCACCTTTCTCCTCCACCCCTCGCGGTACCCGCTCCGCGGGTCCCGCATCGCAAGGGGAGTTTGACCAACACCGGGGGCCACTGCTGAGGGACGTGCAAGGCGGAGTGGACTGAGCGAGGCGGGGCTGCGAGCGCGGGTGCTGGGACTCTGTTTCCCAGGAGCACCCGCCTGCCTGATTGTGACCACCTGGGCTGCTCTCCCCGACCCCTCCCCCCCGCCCTCGAGCCTTTATAAACTTTTGTGCCTGGATTGCCCAGCGGGACGCACTGCAGAACGGACGCTGCATTTGGGACCTTGCAGATTACCTTTCTGGCTGATCACCTTTCTCCTCCACCCCTCGCGGTACCCGCTCCGCGGGTCCCGCATCGCAAGGGGAGTTTGACCAACACCGGGGGCCACTGCTCAGGGACGTGCAAGGCGGAGTGGACTGAGCGAGGCGGGGCTGCGAGTGCGGGTGCTGGGACTCTGTTTCCCAGGAGCACCCGCCTGCCTGATTGTGACCACCTGGGCTGCTCTCCCCGACCCCTCCCCCCCGCCCTCGAGCCTTTATAAACTTTTGTGCCTGGATTGCCCAGCGGGACGCACTGCAGAACGGACGCTGCATTTGGGACCTTGCAGATTACCTTTCTGGCTGATCACCTTTCTCCTCCACCCCTCGCGGTACCCGCTCCGCGGGTCCCGCATCGCAAGGGGAGTTTGACCAACACCGGTGGCCACTGCTGAGGGACGTGCAAGGCGGAGTGGACTGAGCGAGGCGGGGCTGCGAGCGCGGGTGCTGGGACTCTGTTTCCCAGGAGCACCCGCCTGCCTGATTGTGACCACCTGGGCTGCTCTCCCCGACCCCTCCCCCCCGCCCTCGAGCCTTTATAAACTTTTGTGCCTGGATTGCCCAGCGGGACGCACTGCAGAACGGACGCTGCATTTGGGACCTTGCAGATTACCTTTCTGGCTGATCACCTTTCTCCTCCACCCCTCGCGGTACCCGCTCCGCGGGTCCCGCATCGCAAGGGGAGTTTGACCAACACCGGGGGCCACTGCTGAGGGACGTGCAAGGCGGAGTGGACTGAGCGAGGCGGGGCTGCGAGCGCGGGTGCTGGGACTCTGTTTCCCAGGAGCACCCGCCTGCCTGATTGTGACCACCTGGGCTGCTCTCCCCGACCCCTCCCCCCCCTAGTCAGTGATTACCATATCTGGAGGCCAGTTCTCCCGCGGCGCGGGAGCGCGCGGGAGGGCGCCGGGAGAAGCCCGGGACAAGGGCGGGACCGTCCTAGGCCGTCAGTGGCCGAAGGAGGCCGGGCTGGGCCCTCTCTCTTGATTCCTTCCCGCGCCATAACCAAGGAAATGCCCTCGCCTATACACCGGGAAACCCCCTTACGGGATGGAGCCTCCAGCTCCGGGACTTTGGATAACTATTTCAAACCCAATAAAGGTGAGGCGGACATGGACGGTTCACTTGAGAAACGCAGGGCGGACCGCAGGCGCTCCATTGATTCCATAAAAAACAGGCCCTTGATCGACATCAGCCCCTTCCCCACCACTCAAGAGGGAGGCGTGCTATCCAGCAGTCTAAATATTTCGACACTAGAGGACTTCCCTGTCCTATTAAGGGAAATCCCCCCCACCCCAGGGATAGCGCTTGTACAAAACATAGAGCCAGTCCCCCCAGAGACCTCTTATTCTCCCGTCAACCTGGTAACCCAAATTCCACCTATCCAATTGGCCAATAAGAGTAAGCCCAAAATAAACGTAGTGGTGGAGTTACATAGGCCCCCACCCAGTAAATGTGCTCGGAAATCAACGGGGGGGCGGGGGAAACCCAAAATATCCCATCTGGATTTTGGCAAGAAACGGCCAAATATTGCTCTACCGGGGAAGCACACGGAGATAGTGCCTCCTTCTAAGCTCTCAAACACCGGAACCACTGCCACCACCAAAGAACAAGAGGGTACTACGCCAAATCCAAATAATCCACTCTCTGCTAAGGGGAACATTGAATTCCTACTCCGCTCCCTTCTTCAGCCCATTACCGACAGCTTAAAAAAGGTCGAGATTAGGCTCACCTTACTAGAAACTTCTCTTACCACCCTGAGCACTCTAGCAAGTAAGCAGACAAAGTTAGTGGAAATTCCTCCCCCGGCTGAGGAACCTTCCAAAGAAGATGCCGCAATTAACGCCAATAGAGCCCCCCCCAGAAGCATGCCACCTGCTCCCCCTCTGCAACCCCTTATGGCCATTCAAATTCAGGCACGGCACAACAACCAAAGCCCCAGACCTACTCATCATGCGGCTTTAATCTCACATAGCTCACAAATAGAGTCCTCTGGAATGCATCAAGGCCAGGTCAATGTTCCCCCACTCACGCCCGTTTGTCCAACTCCCAGACCCCGGAGGCCAGACCTTCCACCTGAGGCCAACAGATTAATGGTGGTTCTAGCGGGTGCCCCTCACTTAAGATCAGGGGAAAACGAGGATTACCAGTCACTTAAGAAAAAGGTAATCAAATGGCTCAATTGGAACCGACCTTTGCCTCCCCAGTATAATAACGAAATCATCATGGTGAGAAGGGTCCCATGGCTAGGGAAGACCAGGAAAACTATAGTGAGGGACTGTATCATGGTAACCTTTAAGGATCCAGGCACGGTTCGACATATTTGCAGAGGAATGAACCGTTCCCTGGACTCCACCATACAGACCCACCCAGTATCTTTTTTCTTTCCCCCGATTCCTAAGCGTCAGGCCCCAATATACGATGACTGGACAAGGGTGGAACATAGACGTAATCACAAAGGCTCTGTACAACCCCTGTATTTTCAACCACCGGATACACCTTTTTGCAATTTCAATCGCTTCAACTGTCTGGACGGCTTGGAGGGGGTCGACTGACTTACTGCCTGTAAGACAGCGTCAGGGGTTTTGGGTTCTCGTGGGTCGTTGGAGCATTTCACTTTATCCTCCGGCCCAAGTTTTGGCCTATTGAATGACCCACCTGCCATAGATCATGGCAGAATCGAATTCTCTCACCTAGCCACCGATGGAGTAGTTGCTGCCGAGGGGATAACTTTGGTTCCCCTCCCTGTTGGCGAGGGGGAGAGGGGAGCCATGGTGCCATATGAAACTTACGCTGCTCTCGCTCCAGGCTTCGCAACACAAGAGGAGCCAGGACCTACCTCTTCCAACCCTTGCGTTTTGACACCTCCCACTTCTGAACATCTGAGGATAATCTCCTGGAACATCGCGGGATTAGCAAACAAATTGGAAGAGCCGACTTGGGAAAAGTATATAGAAACTGGCGACATATGCATGTTCCAGGAAACCTGGGCTAGAGAGGACCATGGACACCAAGGCTACATATCATTCTTTATTCCAGCTAGGTGGGAAGGCAAAGGCCGCCCTTCAGGGGGCCTTGTGATATGGGTTGCTGTCCATCTGGGCTGTGTGGCATCACGGCTCCCATGTAACTCTGATGACCTCCTGGTGGTCTCATTAACATGGCCAAACAAAGCAAACCTCTTGTTGGTTAACATCTATTCCAGGCCGATGGGAAAGGCAAAAGAATCACCGACTTTTAATGAACTCTCGAACTTTTTATCTGAACTGTCGACTGATTCATACTATGTGGTGGGTGGGGATTTTAATTCTCACTTTGAGCCACTCCCCGGCCTTCAGGAAGGGTTTTTATCAGATGAAGAAGCTAGGTGGGCAGTACCAGGGGTTGATGTTCTATCTCCGAAAGCTTGGACCCCATTAGCGTTGCAAATCACTGCCCTTACCTTAAGGTATGGACTTAGAGCGTGTAATGGGAGAGTTAAATCGGACACACCGGGCAAAAATACCTACAACCGCTGTGGAAGAGAGTCACACTTGGACTACATTCTGGTCCAACTAGCGAGGTGGTCAACTATACAGGATTTTAGGGTAATAGATAGGTTGGATAGTGACCATAATGCCCTCGAGTTAGATCTTGTTCATCCAGCACCTCAGGGCTTAGTGACCCAGGAAGAAGGGAACCACCCCACGCTCCTTATAGACAACAGTAGGAGAAGAATTAGGTGGGAGCATCTGGTCACAAAAAAGGACAAACTCCCACTGCTCTATGCAGAGATTACCCCTATCCTGGAAATTGTTGGGGACCTTGATAGTGTAGCAAGAAAAATAGATATAAGGAGCAAATTGTCTGATGCACACAAGGAACTTATAAAAGTTGCGGCACCCCACTTCACATGTAAGGTACGAAAGCCAAGAGAGAGGTGCCAAGGCAAAACCCAATGGTACAATGTGGCCTGTAGACGGGCCAAAACAGAACTCCTCGGAGTAATAAAGGAGGGCAAAGGAGGGGAACGCCTTAAGCAATATAGGCAAGCCTATAAGAAACTTCTCGCCCAGGCTAAAATAGAATGGGAAGAAAACCAGTGGGAAGAACTCACTAAGGCCCTAGCAGTGCAAGATCAACGCCTGTTCTGGAGAATGGTGAACGGGGGATCAGGGAGTTTACATTCGGCAGTGGAGCCTAACATAGCTCCTGGAGTGTGGCAGGCCCACTTCCAGTCCTTATACAGTGCTGAGTCCGGAGAACTTCCTGTGTCAATTGAACCAGAAAGGCAGGGCTCTCAGGTGGACCAAATAACACTGAGTGAGGTCACTGCTGCCATTTCAGGCCTGGCTTCGGGGAAGGCCCCTGGGCTGGATGGGCTACCGGGAGACCTGTACAAGCAGGAGCCCACCGTCTGGGCGCCCTACCTCGCTGCTCTTTTTAATGGTATCCTCGGTGGGATGGAAATCCCTAGTACTTGGCTGGGGGCTGAGGTGGTCCCGATTTTCAAAAAGGGATCCCCCCTCCTCCCAGCCAACTACAGACCGATCAACCTGATAGATGTAGCGCAGAAGTTGTTCGGCAGGGTTCTCCTGAATAGGCTTCAGGAATGGATCGAGGAGGCAGGCGCCCTCAGTCCATACCAGGCAGGCTTTAGGAAAGGGGTATCGACTGTGGACCAGGTCTTTAGATTGAACCTGGTGTACTGGAAGACAGTGAGGTTCGAGGGTGGCAGTTTGTACACGATTTTCGTGGACCTACGAGCCGCCTTCGACCTCGTGCCCAGGGGAAAACTCTGGGTCATTCTGGCAGGGATGGGCGTACCACCAGACATCTTATTGACCCTGCAGAGGCTGCACCATAACAATTATGCCCAGGTGAGGTGTGGGAGGTCGGGGGAGCTGACCGACAGATTCCCCGTGGGCAGAGGGGTAAGACAGGGCTGTGTGCTGGCGCCGACCCTGTTTTGCCTCTTTGTCAACGGGGTAGTCGCTCATCTGAACGCCACCGACTACACAGATGCCCCCAAACTGGATGGCAACAGTGTGCCCGCAATAATGTTTGCGGACGACACACTGTTGGTATCTAAAACTCCCATGGGCATCCAAAGGATACTTGATGCCTTTGTGACCTTCTGTCAGGACAGAGGACTGGAAATCAATGCCACAAAAACCAAATATATGGTATTGAATCCAAGCCCCAAACAGCGCCCGAATCCCCTGCTGGGAGCAGCACGGCTGGAAAGAGTAGCCACGTTTGAATATCTCGGCGTGACACTCAACGAAAATATGACCTGGGGGACCCATCAAACCAGGGCTAACCTTAAACTAGTACAAATTACCGGGGGTATCTCCCGGATGATGACCGGTTCGACCTATCGCCCATTGGGGGCCCTAATTCAGATATATAAAGCACAGGCCAGGGGGGCGATCCTGTATGGGGCTGAACTGTGGGGCCATACCCCATGTCGGAATCTGTCATCCACGGAAAACAGATTTATAAGACAAATTACCGCACTTCCTTCTAGCACCCCACTTCTCCCTTTGAGGCTTGATCTAGGGCTACGGCCTCTCGCCGACGAGATAAGTCTAAGACCCATTGCCTTCTGGCGTAGGCTTTGGAGCAGCGACGATCTCGCCGACTATAGGGCGGAACTGGTCGAACTATTAAAACACCCCAAGGCGCTCAGTATCCCCTGGGTCCAAAATATCCAGTCAACCTGCACAGATCTGGGGCTCCCCGAACTGTGGACTAAACCAGCAGATACAGCACCTAGAATCTCTAAGAGATTTTTGGCGAATCTGTATCATGAACACAAAAGGGTAAGGGCTTTAGCTACCCAGACAGAGGTGTCCCTTTCCTCTAAATTCCTGCAAAATAAGGATCTCTATGCACTTGAAAAGGCTTTAGATCCCATATATCCCGTACTCACTAGAAAGTTATTTCTCCAGTGGAGATACGGTACATTGCCTTTGCGCTCTTTTTCTAGCACCTGGTCGCAAGTCCCTTCCACTAAGTACTGCCCCCTTTGCGCTGACAAAGAGGAAAATGACTTACATGTGATCTTTTTCTGCCCAGCATATAAGGCAGCCAGAAAGTACTGGCTGCTGCCTCTGATTAAGAACTTGGGTGGCAGGGAATATATACCTATGTACAGGATTTTAAAATGTGATGTTTCCGGCCCAATCGTTTTTGCGCTTGCCAAATTTTTTACAAATGTATGGCATACGCGTAATCGTCTTTTAAAAAATGCTGGGTAGTCTGTAGATTGCTCTATTTTTAACATTTTTAATAATGTTTGAAGCGGATTTTTAAATCACGCACTGATGTTTTATCAAATGTGACAGAATTTTTGTGATTTTAATGTATGTGTATCTTTTATGACCAAATGGTCGAAATAAAGATTGGAAAAATGAAAAATGAATGTCATTTGTGGGTTATGTGTATATGTATGGAAAATTAAAGGGAAAGTTTGCCATTACTGGTTTTACATTGGAGAGTGTGCTGATCTACATTCTCTGTGACTACAAGAAAATCCTGACTGAGTTTGTGAGATTTTTCATTCAACAGATTTATTTAAAAGGTGAGTTATATTTTAAAGAGATTTATGTAATATAAATTTGACATGTTTATGAAACTTTGCTGGTTAAATTAATTTATTAAATGTACAGATATATATTGGTATAATTTTATTGTACTTAAAGTTTGTTTAAAAAATAGTATGAGCACTAATATATATATTATTAAGTGTCTTGAAAGGTATAGTTGAATGATGCTTCTTATTTATTAATAATTGGTTTAATATGGATAAAGAATGTGTATTATCAAAAAAGTTTATATAAGGTGCAATTTATTAGGTATGCTTATTGCTTCTCTGTAAAAAAGGTACAGTTTAATAACATGGCAAAAGTATAGATAGTTTGGTTATATGAGGTAGAACGGTGCTGTTTGCATGATGATCATATAAGGTAGTAATGATTACAATTCTGTAATTAGTTTGTACATTTTGAGTGGTTTTAGAAATCCTCATAAAAAAGGTGTTGTTGATTCTTCTTCTTAATTAGGTCTGTTGAGAGGTACAGTTTGATGAAGTTGCATATTTCTAGATTTAATTGGCACTATGTATTTCAAAAGAAAACCACTACATTTTACTCTTTCTGGTATGCAGCAGTTGTCTCCTTAAAGAGAATAGTATGTCATGAGTCATTTATTTGATTAGATGACATTTATATAGTTGTAGCTATATTTACTGAATTAATGAGAAGTACCTGTTAGATTACAGGAGTGCAAAGGTAGTGAATATGTGATTTGATAAGTGCATGAGAAGTGTTGTTGTGGTTTTATAATGTCTAATTTCATAGTTAGTATGTAGGTAAATGTGTACAATCTATACGGTCCCATAACTCCCTGCAGCCTACTGATTTACTCCTGCAAAAATCCAAGTAGTAGCCATGTAGTTCAGTAATCACAGTGTGAGTATCTGTCCGCTCCTGCTATCATCCTGACGGAAGCATATTCTTATCTAATCTCTGTGTCAAAACACAAGCACTTATAAACTCACCCTTCTGTCGAATACCAGCACTCTATCTACTCAGTCACTGTGTATGCACTTGTAGAATGACTCAGGCATGAAGAGACACTGTGCTACAGTCAAATGTGCACAATCTATGCAGTTCCCTAACCCCCTGCTGACTACTGATTCAGTCCTGCAATAATCCAGAGAGTACTCATGCAGTGCCCGAATCACACTGTCACTCTCAGTCCACTCTTGAAATCATTCTGAGAGAACCATGTCCTTATCTAATCTCGCTACCAAAACATAAGCACTTATAAACTGACACTGCTCTCAACTACCAGCACTCCATATACCCAGTCACTGTGTATGCACTTGTACAATGTGTCTGGCATTAAGAGATACAATGCTATAGTCAAATGTGCCCTAACGCCCTGCTGACTACTGATTCGGTCCTGCAATACTCCAGATAGTACTCATGCAGTGCCCCAATCACACTGGCACTTTCAGTCCACTCTTGAAATCATCCTGACAGAACCATGTCCTTATCTAATCTCTCTGCCAAAACACAAGCACTTATAAACTCACCCTGCTTTCAACTAGCAGCACTCTATCTACCCAGTCACTGTGTATGCACTTGTAGAATGACTCTGGCATTAAGAGACAAAGTGCTACAGACACATGTATGCTGGCCCATAACACACTGTAGACTACTCATTCAGTCCTGCAATACTCCAGATAGTACTCACTCAGTGCCTCAATCACACTGTCACTCTCTGTCCACTCTTGCAATCATACTGACAGAACCATGTCCTTATGTAATCTTTGTGCCAAAACACAAGCACTTATAAACTCACCATGCTCTCAAATACCAGCACTCTATCTACCCAGTCACTTTTTATGCACTTGTAGAAAGAGTTAGGCATTAAGAGATACATTGCTACAGTCACATGTGCACAATCTATGCAGGGCCCTAACCCACTGTAGACTACTGATTCAGTCCTGCTATAATCCTGATAGTACTAATGTAGTGCCCCAATCACACTGTCACTCTCTGTCCACTCTTGCAATCATCCTTACAGAACCATGTCCTTATCTAATCTCTCTGCCGAAATACAAGCACTTATAAACTCACTTTGCTTTCAACTAGCAGCACTCTATGTACCCAGTCACTGTGTATGCACTTGTAGAATGACTTAGGCATTAAGAGATATAGTGCTACAGACAAATGTGCACAATCTATGCAGGCCCATAACTCCCTGTAGACTACTGATCCAGTCCTGAAATACTCCAGATAGTAGTCATGCAGTGCTTCAATCACACTGTCACTCTCTGTCCACTCTTGCAATCACACTGACAGAACCATGTCCTTATGTAATCTCTGTGCCAAAACACAAGCACTTATAAACTCACTCTGCTCTCAAATACCAGCACTCTATCTACCCAGTCACTGTGTATGCACTTGTAGAATGACTTAGGCATAAAGAGATACAGTGCTACAGTCAAATGTGCACAATCTATGCAGGCCTCTAACCCCCTATAGACTACTCATTCAGTCCTGTTATAATCCTGATAGTACTCATGCAGTGCCCCAATCACACTGTCACTCACTGTCCACTCTTTCAATCATGTTGACAGAACCATGTCCTTATCTAATCTCTGTGCTGAAATACAAGCACTTATAACCTCACCCTGCTCTCAAATACCAGCACTCTATCTACCCAGTTACTGTCTATGCACTTGTAGAATGACTCAGGCATTAAGAGATACATTGCTACAGTCAAATGTGCACAATCTATGCAGGTCACTAACCCCCTGTACACTACTGATTCACTCATGTAATAATCTCGGTAGTACTCATGCAGTGCCCCAATCACATTGTCACTCTCTGTCCACTCTTGCAATCATCCTGACAGAACCATGTCCTTATCTAATCTCTGTGACGAAACACAAGCACTTCTAAACTCATCACGCTCTCAAGTACCAGCACTCTATCTACCCAGTCACTGTGTATGCACTTGTAGAATGACTGTGGCATTAAGAGATATAGTGATACAGACAAATGTGCACAATGTATGCAGGCCCCTAACCCCCTATAGACTACTGATTCACTCCTGTGATACTCTAGGTAGTACTCATGCAGTGCCCCTATCTCACTGTCACTCTCTGTTCACTGTTGCAATCATCCTTACAGAATCATGTCCTTATCTAATCTCTGTGCCAAAACACCAGCACTTATAAACTCACTCTGCTCTCAAATACCAGCACTCTATCTACCCAGACACTGTCTATGCACTTGAAGAATGACTTAGGCATTAACATATGCAGTGCTACAGTCAAATGTGCACAATCTATGCCGGCCCCTATCCCACTGTAGTCTACTGATTCAGTCCTGATCTAATCCTGATAGTACTCATGCAGTGCCCCAATCTCATTGTCACTCTCTGTCCACTCTTGCAATCATCCTCATAGAACCATGTCCTTATCTAATCTCTCTGCCAAAAGAGAAGCACTTATAACCTCACCCTGCTTTCAAATACCAGCACTCTATCTACCCAGTCACTGTGTATGCACTTGTAGAACGACTTAGGCATTAAGAGATACACTGCTACAGTCAAATGTGCACAATCTATGCAGGCCTCTAACCCCCTATAGACTACTGATTCAGTCCTGTTATAATCCTGATAGTACTCATGTAGTGCCCTAATCACACTGTTACTCTCTGTCCACTCTTGCAATCATGTTGACAGAACCATGTCCTTATCTAATCCCTGTGCTGAAACACAAGCACATATAACCTCACCCTGCTCTCAAATACCATCACTCTATCTACCCAGTTACTGTCTATGCACATGTAGAATGACTCAGGCATTAAGAGATACATTGCTACAGTCAAATGTGCACAATGGGGAACAACCTTTACAACGCAACTTTTACAACGCACTACCATTACAACGAAACTGTTACAACGCAAGTGCATTGACAACGCAGGACATTAAAACGCAAGTCTTTACATCAACTTGCACTAGATGGCGTGCTAACATTAAAAATAGTGTAGTTTACTATCCCAACACCTTCCCTACTGTTACGTGGACTGGAGTTGGAATAGTAAATTACACTTTTTTAATGTTAGCACGCCATCTAGTGCAAGTCGATGTAAAGACTTGCGTTGTAATGTCCTGCGTTGTCAATGCACTCGCGTTGTAAAACTTTCGTTGTAACAGCATGCGTTGTAACAGCATGCGTTGTAATGTCATACATCCGTGCACAATCTATGCAGGCCCCTAACCCCCTGTAACCTACTGATTCACTCATGTAATAATCTAGGTAGTGCTCATGCAGTGCCCCAATCACTTTCTGTCCACTCTTGCAATCATCCTTACACAATCATGTCCTTATCTAATCTCTGTGCCAAAACACCAGCATTTATAACGTCACCCTGCTCTCAAATACCAGCACTCTATCTACCCAGTCACTGTATATGCACTTGTAGAATGACTCAGCCATTAACACATGCAGTGCTACAGTCACATTTTCACAATCTATCCAGTCCCCTTACCCCATTCAGAGTACTGATTCACTTCTGAAATCACCAAAGTAGTAGCCATGTACAACGTTATATACATGTTTATTTAGTAATACAATAGTATATTTTATAAATTTATTTTAATAATGTCATATATACATTTTTTATTTTACAGATATTGTTCATCATCATTAAAAAAACTTAAAATGACTAGAATAACACAAAAGAAGAAACAACATAAAAAGGAGTATTATTTGAAGAAAACAGAACAGCAAAAATTAAATGAACTACAACATGTGGGAAAAAAGAAAAAGTCTTCTGGTAAGAGAACAAAAGAATTTGTTAAAAAACTTTCAAAGGCTAAAAACAGTGCGCACAATGTGGAACGTATAAAGAATGCCCCAACAACAAAGAAAAAGAAAAAGAAAAAAGGAGAAGTTAATAGAAAAATGAATTCTGAAGAATCAATGTATGGTAAAAGGAGAAAGAATCAGTTTGAAGAAATTAGAAAAGAATGTTCTACAATAGAGTTGTTTTTAATTTGTTGCAAGATGTGAAGAAATTTAAAATAAGATAAGCATTTTATGAAAAAGAAGAAACAGATTGAAACTATTGTTGACAAAGCTTTTGAATTAAAAAGGAAATTATTCATCTTAGTTTTAAACAGAATTCAATCACTTGATAAGCCAATAAATTTTATGAAGGCCAAAAGTAAGAAGAAGAAAGTTATTAACAGAAGTCATTTTTGTGATTATTTTTGGGTGAATGGAAACACAGTTCAAGTTCAGAGCCTTTTTTTAATGAAGAGAGTTATTTTCAAACCAATTCATTGTTGCTTGCACTTGATACCAGTGGTTGAGCTTATGAGGTTAAAAATGGTTGTCCAATTGAGAAAGAGAAGTTGGTTCCCAGAGATGTAGAAGAAGTGGTAGCTGATGCAGTTCTAGGGAGATGTCCTAAAGCTCCTGTGTATACTTGGGATTGTAGTAGTATTTGTAGTATACAACAGGAATCTATTGAAATTTTACGCAATTTCCTACGAGACTATAGTAAAAAAAAGTGTTAAACAAAAGATTAAGATGTTGCAAGGACTAGATCCTTGCAGAGTAAGAAAAAATACTGGTTTGCAAGGTCATTATCTGGCTTGTCTTTCAAGAAAAGTATGTCAAAGTGTTTTTCATCATTTTAGAATGTTAGCACTACATCATTCTCAAATGCGGAAGTTTGTGAGAAGATTGTATTATGCTAAAAATCCAGCACTAATTTTAAATGACTTAAACAGTGCTCTTTTGCATGGAACAGTATCAGATGTTACAAAAGTTTGTGATGAAATGGAGTTTCATTAGTTTGGTCCTGAAGAAGAGAGTGGGCAAAGTGAGACATTGATAGAAGTAGATGTTGAGGAAAATGTGGAAAATAGTAGTACAGAGAAGTTTGAAGAGCAAATTACAAAGTTTAAGGTAATTTCGTGTGAAAGGCCAAATTACACTTGTATTTGTTGCCAATGAACTCACTAAAGAAATCAGACGAGGACTGTTGATCTATATTTAAAAAGTGAAAGAGAAAATAATGATAAATGGAAGGAATTTGTAACTTATTTGTTGGTAGAGGATTGCTTTGATTTGGGTACTGATCAGCGTATTTGTAAATATTGTTATAACAAATTAGACGATAATAAAATGCCTGCTAGAGCTGTCCATAATAATCTAGAGTTAGTAACTATTCCTCCAGCACTGATAGATATAAACAAGTATGAGTCTATTCTGATTCAATGTGTGCACCCATTTCAGGCTATTGTTCGCATGGAGCCTAAAACAGGTAAATTGCCTCCTACAGATTTACAGCGAGGATTTAAAGGTAGAGTTGTATACTTACCTCAGGATTTGAAGAAAAATATTGAAACTATTGGTGTAGAAAATGTAGAAAGTGAACTACTAGTTATTCTAGTTAATGGTGTTCCTACTAAGAGTAAGACAATTTGGCAGAAATTAGTTGATGTTAGGAAAGTGCAAAAGGCAACATTATATCTTATAAAAAAACAATGATTACTACAAAAATGTTTATGTAGAAGAAGAAGAAATAGTTTAGGAGATGATAGTGAAACGTCAAGTGGTCAAATTGAAAAGTTGACATGTCCAAAAATGAAGAAATTTATTAACATTATAGTGTACATCCACTTCATTCAAAAGAAGTGATGGGGTATAGTATTGAATTATTCCAAATGAAGGAAGAGAAGGGGACTCCCATGAGTGTATGGGAAAAAAGTTTGGAAGCTCGTTGTTTTCCCCAGCTGTTCCCAACTGGAAAAGGTGGACGCTATGATGAACGATCAGTACAGATTCCTGCATCAGAATATCGGACAACAAGATTGTATGCAGAAGATCCACGATTTCGACAATGTATCCCATATATAGTTCATCTTTTGTTTGAGAGTGACTTATTTGGACTTTCATATGTAGTCAACCACATCTTAAAAACAGGAGTACATCTTAAAAATGTTTCTGCAAAGGAATTCATGGATAAAGTACATCAGAGAGACGATCATTTAGAATCTCAACTGATTAATTTGATGGCATGTCAGCGCGGTACTAATGAGTATTGGTATCGTCGTCATGGAGAACTTAAATGCATGCTAAGGAATTTAGGAACTCCTATGTGGTTTGTTACCCTAAGCAGTGCTGAATACGCTTGGGATGATTTACTTGAATTTCTTTGAGAGGCAAATTCAAATATTAAAAATATTGAACACAAGACACCTGGAGAATTGTGCTCTTTGGATCCTGTAAATGTATGCAGATATTTTAACTTGAAGCTATGATGTCCTTTATCAGCATTAAAAAGAATCCTCCTCTTGGAGAAGTTATTGATTTATTTTGGAGACAGGAATATAAACCTAGAGGTGCTCCTCATATACATATGCTTTTATGGATCAAGGATGCACCCAAATTTGGAACTGATTCGGATGACATTGTTTTATCTTTTATTGAAGATTATATCACATGTGCTATACCAAAAAGAATAGAAGAAAACACCTTAAGGCAACAAGTGTTACGATTCCAAAGTCATCGATGTGGCAAATACTGTCAACGGAAATACAAGTCGAAGGAAAAGTTTTATCCCAAATGTCGTTTAGGATTTCCACGTCCAGTGTTATCCAAGGTAAGAGTAAACAGTTTCATGTCCGCAGTGAGACATACCATCACTAGAAAATCTCCAATAAATATGTACAATTTGAGAAAAAGTGAAGAATAAAAGTATATCAATGATTATAATCCAGTTATTCTCTCAATGTGGAATGCTAATATGGATATCTAGTATGTTGCGGACAATTCCATTGCTGTTGCTCGGTATGTAACATCATACATAACAAAATCAGAAAAGACGGAGTTGAAACAAATGTGGGAAGAAATTTCCCACGAGAAGAGTCTTAGTAAAAAATTGTACAGTTTTAGTTTGAAGATGTTATCCCATTGAGAGATTGGAGCGTACGAATGCTCAGATCGGTTGTCGTCTGCAAGTTTATATTCAAAGTCAAGAGAGATCATTTGGGTGAATCTAGGTCTTGCTGCAACGGGAAATCGAGTACTTAAACCTATACAAGTAATCGAATATTTAGCAGTAAATGAACCGGGAAGTACAGATATTGTCAAAACAAATATGTTGGATACATACTATCCAAATAGAAGTTGTCATCTTGAGAACATATGTCTCTATGAGGTGCTGTAATTTTACAGTTTTAAGAAAAATACTACAGAAAACATAAATGAAGGAAAATATGCAGTGATTGGTTCAGAAGGATGTTTGGTGAAAGATACTAAAGGAAATCTAATTAATCACGAAACTGAGTTGTGATACTGCTGATAAAAGAGAATTTTACAACTGTTCAAGCCTTGGCGTACGGAATTGGAATTACTTGGAGATTTTCAGTGCTATGAAGATTCTTTCAATGCATGTAAAGGTAGCATTGAATGCCCAGTTTTTGAAAATTATCTGAAAATGTTGAATGAAGAAATTGATCAAGAAGCTACTATTGCAGATGAGATTGCTAGAGACAGTTCTCGAGACAGTCAAAGATCTGGACCTCTGAGTCAAGATCCACTAGGACAACCAATTCTTGAAAATGAAGCAGCAATCGCCATGAATGAAGTGGAAACAGCAATGCATCAAGCTCAAGAAGATATTATGGACTTAGAAAACTTGGAAGAACAACTAAATATTGAACAGAAAGAAATATATCAGCAAGTTAGACAACAGATAGCCCTTGGCTTTCTTCATGGAAAGAAAGAATGCACATGCACATAATTTCAACCTCTCCGAATGTATATCAGTGGTCAAGCTGGTACAGGAAAACATTTCTTGATTAAAGTTTTGACCACTTATCGACGGAAAATAACTGACTCACATTTGTCTTGTGTTGTAACTGCTCCAACTGGATTGGCAACACACAACATTAAAGGAATTACAATACATTGTTTACTAATGCTACCTGTGGAACATGAAAATAAATTGGAATATCACAAGCTATCTGGAGAAGCTTTTTATGAAGTTTCAAGGGTGCTAAAGAAAATTAAACTTCTGATTATTGATGAGGTGAGCAGCATGGTCTCAAACTTAATGCTTGCCTTTGTGCATTTAAGAATGCAGCAAATTTTAAAAACAGAATACGATGTCTTATTTGGAGGAAAACATGTGATAGTTTTTGGTGATCTACTGCAACTTACTCTTGTAAAAGGGCAACCAGTATTTAAAACATTTGTGCACGAAGATACCAGAAAGTCTTTGGGAAGTGTTGGAAACTTTAACATTTGGTCATATTTTGAGTACAAAGAACTCATTAAAAATATGCGACAAGCAAATGATAACGTTTATGGAACCATTCTTCAAAATATAAGAATTGGAGTATTGACAGAACATGGCAAAGAAGCTTTGCAAAGTCAGATACTTACCAACTTGTTTCCAAATGAAAATATAGATCCTGCAAAAATATACAAATAAATTGCATAAAATAAATCTATAATATGCCTCATGCCAACACTGCGAGAGTGTTGTACATTTAATAAATAACTTATACAGCTGGAAAATGACCAAATAATAAAAATGGAAGCCGTTGATAAAATAGAGCATGAAGGAATTACTATTATTTTGACAGAAAAACTGAAAACAAAATTGGATTCTTTGGAAAAATCTATATCTAAAACTGCTGGTTTAGAAAAGAATTTATATGTATGTGTAAACTGTTGGGTTATTTTACGGTGTAATTTGGATGTAGAAAAAGGTTTAGTAAATGGAGCAATGGGAAAAGTTGTTGATTATGTTAATTATAAAAAAAAAGATGGAATTGAATATTTGAAAATCAAATTTGATCAGATTGAAGAAGTAAAACAAATTGCTCGTTGTTCTGCTCGTTTTTTGCTTGTTAAAGATTTGTATGTTCGTAGAAAACAGTTTCCTCTTTCTTTGGCATATGTGGTGACTATTCATAAATGTCAAGGTTTAAGTGTAGACAGTGCTTTGGTAAATATTGGAAGTACCGTATTTAAAGAGGGCATGGCATATGTTGCTTTGTCCCGAGTCAGAGCTTTATCTGGATTGTATTTGATTGATTTTGATGAGAGAAAGATTAGGGCAGATGTGTAAGAGAGTATAATCGGTTAAGGAGGCTGTATGCTCCCAATTTCGGTGAAGATCCAGCATATGAAAAGCGTGTAGTAGGTCAAAAAAGAAAGTATGAGAATATCTGTAGTGAAGTTAAAGAGAAGAAAAAAAATAGGATAATGTTGTAAATCCAAGCAAAAAGAAAAAGGACACTATTGAAGAGATTGTCAGATATCAGTTAGAAAATAGTTCAGGTATCAACTGCTATGCTAATGTAGTGGTAAATGTATTTTTTCTCATAAATCTGCCACAGCAAATTATAGAAAATTGAGACAAAAGGTTTTGTTCCTTGTTGTATTCTAATTTTGAAAAATTGATAACTGATAAATGTAAAATCCAAACTGTGTCTGATATTAGGAAGCTTTTGGATATATGTTCTGGTTCTACGCAATTTACACAGAATGTGCAACAAGATGCTCAGGAATTTCTAGCAATCAATCAATCAATCAGTACATTTATAGAGCGCACTACTCACCCGCGAGGGTTTCAAGGTGCTGAGGGTGGGGGGTGGGTGCTGCTACTGCTCGAACAGCCAGGTCTTGAGGTGTCTCCTGAAGGTGAGAAGGTCTTGGGTCAGTCGGAGGTGGGTGGGGACAGTCCTTCTTGTTTCCGTGGGGATCCATTTGAAGATCTTTCGTAGCATGCGGAGGGTGTTGAAGCAGGAGGAGGAGATGGCGTTGACTTGCTTGGTCATAGTGAGCGATGAGTCCAGGACGAACCCCAGATTACGTGCGTGGTCGGTGGGTGTCGGTGCTGTGCCCAGGGCGGCGGGCCACCAGGAGTCGTTCCAGGTGGAGGGGGATGGTCCGAGGATGAGGACCTCCGTCTTGTCTGTGTATATGCTTGCAGTATTAGAAGAAGAAGGAATACGAATTAAAAATCTATTTGGACTTTGTTATAAATGGTCCCAATTTCGGTGAAGATCCAGCATATGAAAAGTGTGTAGTAGGTCAAAAAAGAAAGTATGAGAATATCTGTAGTGAAGTTAAAGAGAAGAAAAAAAATAGGATAATGTTGTAAATCCAAGCAAAAAGAAAAAGAACACTATTGAAGAGATTGTCAGATATCAGTTAGAAAATAGTTCAGGTATCAACTGCTATGCTAATGTAGTGGTAAATGTATTTTTTCTCATAAATCTGCCACAGCAAATTATAGAAAATTGAGACAAAAGGTTTTGTTCCTTGTTGTATTCTAATTTTGAAAAATTGATAACTGATAAATGTAAAATCCAAACTGTGTCTGATATTAGGAAGCTTTTGGATATATGTTCTGGTTCTATGCAATTTACACAGAATGTGCAACAAGATGCTCAGGAATTTCTAGCAATCAATCAATCAATCAATCAGTACATTTATAGAGCGCACTACTCACCCGCGAGTGTTTCAAGGTGCTGAGGGTGGGGGGTGGGTGCTGCTACTGCTCGAACAGCCAGGTCTTGAGGTGTCTCCTGAAGGTGAGAAGGTCTTGGGTCAGTCGGAGGTGGGTGGGGAGGGAGTTCCAGGTCTTGGTGGCGAGGTAGGAGAAAGATCTGCCGCCTGTTGTTGTTCTTCTGGTGCGTGGTACGGTGGCGAGGGTGAGGCTGGCTGAGCGGAGTTGGCGAGTCGGGCGTAGAACAAGAGGTGTTTGTTGAGGTATTCGGGTCCGGTGTTGTGGAGCGCTTTGTGTGCATGGGTGAGGAGTTTGAATGTGATGCTCTTGTTGACGGGGAGCCAGTGCAGGCCTCTCAGGTGGGCGGTGATGTGGCTGTGGCAGGGGATGTCCAGGATGAGGCGTGCGGAGGCATTCTGTATGCGTTGCAGTCTTTTCTGTAGCTTGGCCATTGTCCCTGCATAGAGAGCGTTGCCATAGTCGAGCCGGCTTGTGACAAGGGCTTGGGTGACAGTCCTTCTTGTTTCCGTGGGGATCCATTTGAAGATCTTTCGTAGCATGCGGAGGGTGTTGAAGCAGGAGGAGGAGATGGCGTTGACTTGCTTGGTCATAGTGAGCGATGAGTCCAGGACGAACCCCAGATTACGTGCGTGGTCGGTGGGTGTCGGTGCTGTGCCCAGGGCGGCGGGCCACCAGGAGTCGTTCCAGGTGGAGGGGGATGGTCCGAGGATGAGGACCTCCGTCTTGTCTGTGTATATGCTTGCAGTATTAGAAGAAGAAGGAATACGAATGAAAAATCTATTTGGACTTTGTTATAAATGGGAACATGAATGTGAAAATTGTACGTTGAATTCTACCACTAACAAAGACACTGAGTGATTTATATATTTAACAATACCAGACTGTAAAACAGTGTCTTTCAACAAATTAGTTAAAGCAGCAAATCAAAACATGGAGTGTAGCCAATGCAATCAGAAATGTTATCAACACTATTTATACAAAAATTTGGACAATATATAATTTTAATGATACAACGTTGTACAGCTGATGGAAGAAAATTGGAAACTTTAATTACAAATTTTGTAGCAAATCAACTATCAATATCAGGAAGAACTTTTGTATCAGTAGCAATTATTTTCCACGATGGACCTTCTACAACATCTGGACATTACACTGTCTATTTAAAATGCAATAAAGGATGGACATATTGTAATGATGTTCATTTCGTTTTTAGATATCGTTTGCCAAACGAATTACCAAATTCATACCTAATATTCTTGAAGCCAAAGTTCTAAGAACATAATTCAACCTATTGGGTATATGTTAAACTCTATTAATACAATTACTTTGGACAATTTCAGTATAAATGATTTCAAGAATTTCATTTGGCCTACAGGAAAGATATTAATGTGAATTCAGCACTTTTTCTGGGATATTCTGACAGCACATATTTTAAAGAATATTATTTAGAGTATATGTAAATTATGAAGAATTATTGATTGAATTATTGTATTGTTTCTTTTATCTTGTAGTAACAAAATTCTCTTATAAAGAAGCATTTTATATATGTGTGCTTTGTATTATATGCTATGTTTTTGAGGATGTTATTTTTATACAATGTGCAGACATAGTTCACTATGTTGAAAATATTTTTGACACAGATTTTTTTTTTTAAACAATCTTCTTGATTGGTTTTTTTTGCCTGCTGTTATGTGATGAGTAACATTGAAATCACTATTTATAGTGAAATTCGATATATTCTGAGAACAGCAAAAGAGGCAAATAAAGTCATTTATATTATGCTTAAATTATGTTGTATTTATAAAATGATAACATTATATATTATAACTGTACTTTTCCTTCTCTTTTACAGATCCAAATTCTAAAGTTAAAAAGTTTTTAAACTTTAAAATATAACAAACAACTGCAAAAACTTTTTACAATATTTTGATATCTACTACTGTAAAGGTAAGGTTAAGTAATCCAAACACTATCCATCCACTACTACATTCACCCAGGCATTGTTCATACACACCTTTAAACACCTACTCACTGCTTAGTAATGTCTAAAATACCTCAGGTACTAACCATACAGTCCACCAATCACTATGTTACTGGTAATGCAGTTTTTAAGTTATTTACTACTAGCATGTACTAATTCAATACCTCTGTCAGTACCCAAGCAGTTATGCATTTTCTCAGATGATCTCCTTGCAATACTCTAATCATTCAGTAGAACCATGGAGCATATTATCAAGCCAGGCGATAAAATTATCGCCGCTTTAGCGGCAGAAAACTGCCGCTAAAGCGGCAATAAGGGCTTGATAATATGCTCTATGGAATTCCAATTGAAGCCCATGTTAAATGTGAAGGACGTCTAACATGGGCTTCAATTGGAATTCCATAGAGAATATTATCAAGCTCATTATCGCTGTTTTAGCGGCAGTTTTCTGCCGCTAGAGCGGCGATAATTTTATCGCCTGGCTTGAAAATATGCCCCTATGTCCTTATCTAATCACTGTACCAAAACACATGCACTTATAAACTCACCCTGCTGTCAACTACCATCACTCTACATACTCAGTCACTGTCTATGCACTTGTACAATGATTCAGGCATACCATACTACAGTCACATCTGCACAATCTATGCAGGCTCCTAACCGCTTGTAGACTACTGATTCACTTTTGTAATAATCTAGGTAGTACTCATGCAATGCTCCAATCACACTCTCACTCTGTCTTTACTGTTGCAATCATCCTCATAGAACCATGCCCTCATCTAATCTCTGTGCCGAAACACAAGCACTTATAAACTCACCCTGGTGTCAACTACCAGCACTCTATCTACTCAGTCACTGTGTATGCACTTTTACAATGATTCAGGCCTGAAGAGACACTGTGCTACAGTTAAATGTGCACAATCTATGCAGGCCTGTAACCCCCTGTAGACTACTGATTCACTCCTGTAATAATCTAAGTAATACTCATGCAGTGCTCCAATCACACTCTCTCTCTTCACTGTTGCAATCATCCTCATAGAACCATGCCCTCATCTAATCTCTGTGCCGAAACACAAGCACTTATAAACTCACCCTGGTGTCAACTACAGCACTCTATCTGCTCAGTCACTGTGTATGCACTAGTACAATATTTCAGGCATGAAGAGACAGTGTGCTACAGTTAAATGTGCACACTGTATGCAGGCCCCTAACCCCCTGGAGACTACTGATTCACTTTTGCAATAATCTATGTAGTACTCATGCAGTGCTCCATTCACACTCTCACACTCTCTTCACTGTTGTAGTCATCCTCATAGAACCATGCCCTCATCTAATCTCTGTGCCGAAACACAAGGACTTATAAACTCACCCTGGTGTCAACTACAGCACTCGATCTACTCAGTCACTGTATATGCACTTGTACAATGTTTCAGGCATGAAGAGACACTGTGCTACAGTTAAATGTGCACAATGTATGCAGGCCCCTAACCTCCTGTAGACTAATGATTCACTTTTTCAATAATCTATGTAGTACTCATGCAGTGCTCCAATCACACTCTCACTCTCTCTTCACTGTTGCAATCAACGTCATAGAACCATGCCCTCATCTAATTTCTGTGCCGAAACACAAGCACTTATAAACCCACTCTGCTCTCAAATACCAGCACTCTATCTACCCAGTCACTGTCTATGCACTTGTACAATGATTCAGGCACGAAGAGACACTGTGCTATAGTTAAATGTGTACAATGTATGCAGGCCCCTAAACCCCCTGTAGACTACGGATTGAATTTTGCAATAACCTAGGTAGTACTCATGCAGTGCTCCAATCACACTCTCACTCTCTCTTCACTTTTGCAATCCTCCTCATAGAACCATGCCCTCATCTAATCTCTGTGCCGAAACACAAGCACTTATATACTCACCCTGGTGTCAACTACTACCACTCTATCTACTCAGTCACTGTGTATGCACTTGTACAATGATTCAGGCATGAAGAGACACTGTGCTACAGTTAAATGTGCACAATCTATGCAGGCCTGTAACACCTGTAGATTACTGATTCACTCCTGTAATAATCTAAGTACTACTCATGCAGTGCCCCAATCACTCTGTCACTCTCTCTCCACTCTTGCAATCATCCTCACAGAACCATGCCCTTATCTAATCTCTGTACCGCAAACACAAGCACTTATAAACTCACCCTGCTGTCAAGTACCAGCACTGTAACTATGCAGTCACTGCCCTTGCACTTGGACAATGACTCAGGCATGAAGAGACAGTGGTCTACAGTCAAGTGTGCACAATCTATGCAGGTCCCTAACCCCCTGTAGACTACTGATTCACTCTTGTAATAATATAGGTAGCACTCATGCAGTGCTCCAATCACATGGTCACTCTCTCCACTCTTGTAATTATCCTGACTAAAAATATACATATAGAGTGGCCTAGCCACTAACACAAGTACACGTACAGCATTCACCGCACTATGCATGCACACCTCTAACCACATATATACTTTTGGAACACTCCTGTAAATACTAAGGTACTACCCATTTAGTCTAGCAATCCTTCTGTTACTGCTATGCACTTTCTCAATCATCCATCCAGCACTATGTACTTATCGTATTACTCTGTCAATCCATACGCTCTTATGGAGCAGATTTACAAGCTCCCTGCGCCACTAGTACATCACTCTTTGTGACGTAGTGGTGGTGCTGGGGGCAGCTCCATGTTTACAAGGAGAGGAAAAGCCACCCTGCATGGCTTTTCCTCTCCTTGTAAATACAGCCCCGTCATACGCAACACTTTCTGTTGAAGGGGTGTTCCATGGCTGTTGCTGTGAATGTTCCCACATAACACCCATGGAACAAGATATATCTCTAGATTTACAAGAAGTCATAAATCTAGTCATGTTTGTGAACACTGCAGCACTCTAGAGGTGGTGTAGCAAGACACAGCGAGGAGAAATGTTTTCATTTCTCCTCATTTTTTCCTCTTTCAATGTGTGCTGCATTCTACACCACACATGGAAGGAGAAAAATGCCTTTAGTGATTGTTTTTGTACAGGAACGTGTCCCTTCCTGCACAAAATCAATCTCCCCATGATGCAGGCATCATTGCACCATGGTGCAAGCGTGACTGTGCCAGCACATGGCTACAGTTTGTGCACTAGTGCAGAGTGAAGCATAGAGTTGTGACATATTCTTGTAAATATGTCGCATCTCTGTGCTTCAGAAGTGCTGCAGTGCAGTACAGCAAAAAGGCTTGCAGTGCCGCACTACAGCACTTCCTCATACACCTGCCCCTATACATTCACCATACAGTACTAATGCATTCTTTCAGTCAATCATGCTCTACACATATATTCAACCAAACCTTCACACATTACCATGCAATTATAGTTCTTTTTTTTAACCAGATAATGTAGTTTTTTGTTGTAGTTTTTTTTAATTTTTTGAACAATTTTGTATTTTTTGGGTGTTTTTTCAAAAAATGTATCACAAAATAAACAAAGTAAACAGGTGATTTTTGGAATTAGTTTTCATTCCAAAAAATCCAAAATAACAAAAAAAAATTATCAGTGGTGGTTACGGTGTGCAGCACAAACTGTATCCACTGACTGCTCGCCGTAGCAGATAATTGTTTTGCACTTCACACAGTGCTGTTCTAAAAATGCGAACTCTGTCCGAATGTCCATTGGAGGTGTTGGCTGAGATGCTCTGGAGGTGCTAGCAACTTCTGTTGGTGGATTTTCTGCAGCTCGCCTCATTTCCTCCCAAGCAAGATTCCGTGGATGTGTGGCACACAAATGTTTGTACATACTTGCTGTACCACAGGAGTATTTTTTGTCACTGCCTCGCGACAGGACCCTCCCATACAGCAAGCATGTCACCTTTCTGGCATTTACTTTCTTCTCTCGTTCTGGAGAACTGAAGAATTTCCAGACAACAGACTCTGGTCTCTTCTTGGGTGGGTCTTCCTCCAACATATCTTCTTCAGGAAGTAGGACTACCTGCTGCTCTCCAGATGCCATTTTGGAACAGACTTCTGAAAAAAACACCAAAAAAACCCGAAACGGTTCTAGTTGGAGAAGAGATGCTTCTCTGAAGATGGTCCAAGAAGAATTATTAAAATGGGTGGGGTCCTTCAATAGTTACAGTGGCAAATGTTATAAACCAATCGAATCCTTTTTTTTAAGGTCACATGGGAGTCGCGCACCCTGCGCTTAGGAAGCACGCACCCAACACGACTCCGCGAAAATATATTTATAAATAATATTAGTTAATTACAAGTACAAATATATTATTTTTATGAATACCTTAGATATCTCTTGCCCTAATATGTACATTAAAGACACTTACATATCATTTTAAAATATAAAGATATTTACGGGAACAGCGCACCCAGCGCGCCCCACATATGACCTCATGTGGGGCCCGCCACCGCACACGCATCGCGTACCATAATGCGCATGTGTCGTGAATTAGCGGGAGCAGGAGTCAAGCATCGGTCGCATACCTATCGCACACAACACGTAATATTATACGTATATCACGTAACTGGAAAACACAAACCCGTTGCACACCATACGCGGATCCTTAACAACATTTCCAATATGGCAGCTGTAATAACCCAGATCTGTGACTGGGGGTGAATATTTTGCCAATGTGCAACATTCTGTCCATCATCTTGTGTGTTTTGCTGTTCGCCCTATGTGGGAAGGGTATGCCGAGACGTGGGTCCCATGCTCACTACGCCACTGGAGTCAAGCTAACCTGGTTGAAGAGGGGTGAAACCCCGAAACCGGTCCTAGGATGCTTGATTCCGGTCCAGGGAAGACATGGCTTGGCAGTTTGGGCTGGACTGTTCCCATGAGGCACAGGGTCAAGACGGATTTGCATATGGCCATGTCTGAACTGGGGTGGCATGGTGAGCAAAATAACAATGAATTAAACCCAGATCTGTGACTGGGGGTGAATGTTTTGCCAATGTGCAACATTCCGTCCATCATCTTGTGTGTTTTGCTGTTCGTCCTATGTGGGAAGGGTATGCCCAGACATGGGTCCCGTGCTCACTACGCCACTGGAGTCATGCTATCCTGGCTGAAGAGGGGTGAAACCCCGAAACCGGTCCTAGGATGCTTGATTCCAGTCCAGGGAAGACATGGCTTAGCAGTTCTGGCTGGACTGTTCCCATGAGGCACAGGGTCAAGACTGATTTGCATATGGCCATGTCTAAACTGGGGTGGAGTGGTGAGCAAAATAACGATGGATTAAACTCAGATCTGTGACTGGGGGTGAATGTTTTGCCAATGTGCAACATTCCATCCATCATCTTGTGTGTTTTCCTGTTCGCCCTATGTGGGAAGTGTATGTCCAGACGTGAGTCCCTTGCTCACTATGCCACTGGAGTAAAGCTATCCTGGCTGAAGAGGGGTGAAACCCCGAAACCGGTCCTAGGATGCTTGATTCCGGTCCAGGGAAGACATGGCTTGGCAGTTTGGGCTGGACTGTTCCCATGAGGCACAGGGTCAAGACGGATTTGCATATGGCCATGTCTGAACTGGGGTGGCATGGTGAGCAAAATAACAATGAATTAAACCCAGATCTGTGACTGGGGGTGAATGTTTTGCCAATGTGCAACATTCCGTCCATCATCTTGTGTGTTTTGCTGTTCGTCCTATGTGGGAAGGGTATGCCCAGACATGGGTCCCGTGCTCACTACGCCACTGGAGTCATGCTATCCTGGCTGAAGAGGGGTGAAACCCCGAAACCGGTCCTAGGATGCTTGATTCCAGTCCAGGGAAGACATGGCTTAGCAGTTCTGGCTGGACTGTTCCCATGAGGCACAGGGTCAAGACTGATTTGCATATGGCCATGTCTAAACTGGGGTGGTGTGGTGAGTAAAAGAACGATGAATTAAACCCAGATCTGTGACTGGGGGTGAATGTTTTGCCAATGTGCAACATTCCGTCCATCATCTTGTGTGTTTAGCTGTTAGGTACACTTTGGGTGCGCAACTCCAAAATTTCTTTAAAAAAAAAAAGAAAATAATATAAATATATTAAAATTCAAAAATATATATATATAATTACAGTATATTTCAGTTTTAATTTAAAAAAATAATTTTTAAAACAATTTTCAGAAAAGTGTATAATATTGTTTAATAAATAATATATTTACAAATTAACAGTTTAAAAAATCTTCAAATTCGGTACAAAAAACATAGGTATAACTACTTTTATTATTAAAAAATATAATTTAAAAAACCATTGAAATTCATTGAAAAAAAAATAGGTTTCAGGTACGTTATAGTTAGAAAATAGCATTTAAAAAACCTTCGAAATTCACAAAAAAAAACATAGGTTTTAGGGAAAGTTATAGTTAGTTGGACATTTCACTTGTATAAAACCATAGAAATTCCCCTGTTATAGTTAGTTCAGCTAACTATAACTCGCACCCCCGCAATGCACTGCTGATGACGTCACATATTACATCATTCATGATATGGTCAGTGACATCACTGATGACATCACTGATGACATCACTGATGACATCATCCATGTGATAATTTCATGCAAATATAACTTTAGATACACCCACTCTAAATTACAGACTGCCATTCTCAAAACCATAGACACTCCACCATTATTAGGTCTACACACGGATCCAGACACTCACCCATACAGTCATTCATACTTACGGTCACTCAGTACAGGACTATCATATGCACTCATAAACCTATATAGAAACTCACACACTGCCACTCATCCATAAAGGTACTCACAAACCTAGTCAGTCATGCAAATAATTAATCACACTGCCATGTACTCACCTATACAGTTATACACACACCAGCTAATTTACTCATACAAATACTAGCACATACTTACACTCTTATACAATCACTGATACAAGCACAGACTCATCCATACACTCACTCTCACTTATAGCCATTTATATACTCCAACACACATATATACTGCCTTTCACATATGTAGTTACCCACACATATACAACTGAGATATACATTCACTCACTAACACACCCATTCACAGACTCACCCACCCATACAGTCCATCACAGATGCACTCTTGAAACCATGCACCCAGTGAATCACCCACTCACACATCTATGCACAGTCACACACACCCCACCCACACAAACACTCAGACACCCATACAGATACTCAGACAACAAATCAATAACCCATATAGACACTCATGTAGCTACTCACCAACCCATGCAGTTGCTTGCACACCAACTGAGAGACTAATACAGACTTTCACACAGTGTAGTCACTAACCCATGCATTCAGTAAGACACATTGGATTAGATTGGATTGGATATGGTTTTTGTAGAGCGCGATAGCTACCCGCAGGCATCCTAGCGCTTAGCCAAGTACAGGTGTGTGGGCGGGTCAATTTTATCTGCTGAAGAGAAAGGTTTTTTAGTTTTTTCCGGAAGTGCCGAAGGTTGGGTTCTGAACGACTCACTTATACAGTCAGTCACGCATCTACTAATAATCCCTTCAGGCACTTGTAAATCCACTCATTCTTCAAAACACCTTGTCATAGATATATATGACAAATATTTAAACTTTACAGAAACACACATTCAATGGATGATGTCATCAGTGATGTCATCAGTGATGTAATTTGAGATGTCATCAGTAATGTCATCAGTGATGTCACTGACCATGTCATGAGTGATGTAATATGTGATGTCATCAGCAGTGCATTGCAGGAATGCGAGTTAACAGGGGAATTTCTATGGTTTTATACGAGTGAAATGTCCAACTAACTATAAATTTCCCTAAAACCTATGGGTTTTTTTAGTGAATTTTTAAGGTTTTTTAAATACTAATTTCTAACTATAATGTGCCTGAAACCTATAGTTTTTTCAGTTAATATATATATATATACATTTATATATTCACAGAAAAAAAACATAGGTTTCAGGGGTGTTATAGTTAGCTGGGCATTTCACTCATACAAAACCATTAAAATTCCACCGTTATAGTTAGTTCAGCTAACTAACTCGCGCGCCCGCAATGCCCTGCTGATGACATCACATATTACATCACTAATGACATGGTCAGTGACATCACTCATGACATCACTGATGACATCTCAAATGACATCACTGATGACATCACTGATGAAATTATCCAGTGAATGTGTGTCTTTCTGAAAATTAAATATTTTTTATATATTTATATCTCAAGGTCAATGGAAGAATAAATGGGTAAATAAGTGTCTAAATGGATGTTTTTTTTGTAAAATTGATTGTATAACTGACTGATTAAGTGTATCTTAGTGAATACATGGGTTAGCGAGTAATGTTTAAATATGTAAATATCTGTATCAGTCTCTCACTTTGTGTATAAGTGGTTGCATGGGTTGGTGAGTAGCTACATGAGTGTCTATATGGGTTATTAGTTGTGTTTTTGAGTATCAGTATGAGTGTCTGAGTGTCTGTATGGTTCAGTGGGGGTATTACTTAGCACATAGATGCATGAATGAGTGACTCACTGTTTGTATGTGTTGAAGACAGCATGTGTGCAGGACTGTATTGGTGGATGAGTGTGTGTATGGGTGTGTTAGTGAGTGAATGACTGTCTCAATAGTGTCTTTAGGAGTTACTACATATTTTTTAAACTAGTATATGTGAGTATTGGTGTATATAAGTGAGTATATGTGAGAGTGAGAGATTGGAAGAGTTCCTGTATAAATAAGTATGTGTTTCTATAAGTGATTGTTTAAGAGAGTAAGTATGTGCACATTTCTGTAGAAGTAAGTGTAGTGGTGGGTGTATAACTGTATATGCAAGTAAATGGATGTTTGATTCTGTATTAGCATGAGTGACTATGTGTGTGAGTAACTCTATGGATGAGTGGCGGTGTGTAACAGGATGTATAGGTGTATGAGTACATATGATGAGTGACTACATGTATGGGTGACTATATAGGACTGTTGGTGAATGAGTGGATGTGTATGTAGATCTTGGAATTATTGAATAGGTTGTTGTAACTGGTATTGGTATGTTCATTGTTTTGAAAATTTTAATTTCTATTTTTGAATGTGTTTATAAAAGGTTATATTAGGGTGAGGAGAGGTCTGCCACTCTATCACAAGGATGATGTCATCAGTGATGTCATTTGAGATGTCATGAGTGATGTCATGAGTGATGTCACTGACCATGTCATGAGTGATGTAATAAGTGACGTCATCAGCAGTGCATTGTGGGCGCGAGTTATAGTTAGCTGAACTAACTATAACGGTGGAATTTCAATGTTTTTGTACGAGTGAAATATCCAGCTAACTATAACACCCCTGAAACCTATGGTTTTTTCTGTGAATTTCTAAGGTTTTTTAAATGCTAATTCCTAACTATAATGTGCTTGAAACCTATGTTTTTTTCAGTGAATTTCAAAGGTTTTTTAAATGCTAATTTCTAACTATGACTACAGAGGTAGGACATGTGCCGAAAGAAGACAAAACACACAGAAATAAGAAAAAGAAATGCAGAAAGAAGCAACAGAAGTCCTCAAAGATGAAGAAAAGTGCAGGAACAACAAACAGAGGAGCAGAAAGAGGCCCTGTTGCAAAATCATCCTGTGCCCTCAACTTTTTCAGATGGGTACTGGTGGTAACTGACTCTGACTAACCAGTCCTAGAGCCAGTGCTATGCTAAAAGGCACTTAGAATACAGTTAAAACACCTACATACACTAGGGAACACTATGCGTTGGGGTACCCCTGTTATCAGCATGACCTCTTCTGTTAGCTCCTAGTATATAATAGGGCAGGGGGATTAAAAGTACCTCTTTGCACACTGGTGAAGGGAGGGGGGGGCTGAGCAGACTTGTGCAAACACGCCCTGTGGCCATTTTAATTTGGAGGATAAAGTCCCCTTGAATCCTAAGTGTCCCTTGGGTACAACTAGCCCATCAGGTATCTCTAGTTAGCACCACAGAGCTGCGTTGGAGAGAAAAGGGGCATGGTCTGGACCACCTCTCTGCACCGCAGTGCAGTAGCGCTTACTGGAAGCACCTAGTGGACTTGTTGGCCCCCATGGGCCCTCAGGATTGAAGGGCAATTATTTCCCCAGCTTAAAACGTGCCATAGGGCGTGTTTGCACACGTAACCTCAGGCCCCGTCCCCTCCCTTCTCAACTCTGTAAACACACCCTGTGGCCGTTTTAAGTTGGGAGATTAACTCCCCTTGAATCCTAAGGGTCCCTAGGGGCAAATTAGCCCACTAGGTAAGTCCAGTAAGCACCATTGCAGAGAGGTGTAAAAAGGGGCACGGCCTGCACCACCTCTCTGCAACGCAGCACAGTAGCGCTTACTGGAAGCGCCTGGTGGGCTTGTTGGCCACCAGGGTCCCTCAGGATTGAAGGGGAATTATTTCCCCAACTTAAAACGCGCCACAGGGCGTGTTTGCACACGTCACCTCAGGCCCCGTCCCCTCCCTTCAACACTGTGTAAACACGCCCTGTGGCCGTTCTATGTTGAGAGATTAAGTCCCCTTGAAATCTAAGGGTCCCTAGGGTCAAACTATCCCACTAGGTACCTCCAGTAAGCACCACAGAGCTGCATTCAAGAGAGGTGTAAAAAGGGGCGTTGCCACTGAGCACCTGTCTGCAACGCAGCTCCCTGGAGCATACTGCAGATACCTGTTGGGCTAGTTGGCCCTCAGGGACCCTCAGTATTGAAAGAGAGGTAATCCCCCAACTTAAAACACGCCACGGGGCGTGTTTGCACAGTGGTGAAGGAAGGGGGCATGGCCTGATTTGACATGTCTGCAAACACGCCCTGTAGCACGTTTTAAGTTAGAGAATTAATTCCTCCTCAATCCTGAGGGTCCCCGGGAGCCAACCAGACCACCAGGTACCTCCAGTATGCACCAGAGAGCTGTGTTGCAGAGAGGTGTTCAGAGGCCACGCCCCTTTTTACAACACTCTGCAACGCAGCTCCATGGTGCTTACGGGAGGTACCTGGTGGGCTAGTTGGCCCCCAGGGACCCTCAGGATTGAAGAGGAATTAATTCCCCAACGTAAACCACGCCACAGGGTGTGTTTGCACACAAGTCAACTCAGGCCCCGCCCCCTCCCTTCACCACTGTGCAAACGCGCCCCATGGCGCGTTTTAGGTTGGGGGATTAACTCCCCTTGAATACTGAGGGTCCCTGGGGTACAACTAGCCCACCAGCTACCTCCATTAAGCACCTCAGAGCTGCGTTGCAGAGAGGTGTAAAAAGGGATGTGGCCTCAGAACACCTCTCTGCAACGCAGCCCCCTTATGCATACTGGAGGTTCCTGGTGGGCTAGTGGCCCCCCAGGGACCCCAGTATTCAAGGGGAATTCTTTCCCCATCTTCAAACGCGCCAGGGGGCGCGTTTGCAGAGTGCTCAAAGGAGGGGGCGTGGCAGGTCCTTTTTTTTTTTTAAGAAGCTGGGCTGTGTGGCCCCCCTTCTTTTCCTAATATTCTTGGCCCTGGGATCCCCATCCCCCAAGGCCTTCCCCCAATTTTTTGTTTTATTTTTCATAATTTTGGGAACGGGGCCACGTGGCCCCCCTCCCGAGGCCAAAATCTGCCTCGGGGACCCCATGCCCTGGGGCATGGCCATATCTTTTTTTACTTTTGTTTTTGGAGGCGGGCTGATTTTCCCCCCTCCTTAGGCCATTTATGGCTCCGGGTACCCCATCCCCCGGGGCCGGCCTTTTTTTTTTTTTATTTGGGGAGGGGGGCCACGTGGCCTCCCTCTCGGGCCACTTGTAGCCCCAGGGACCCAATCCCCTGGGGCTGACCCTCTCTGTTGGGGACCGTGGGGGTGTCCCCAATCCTCCTACAGTCCCGCCGGCTCCCCGCATCCTTCGGGAGCCAGCATTGCTTTTCCACATGGGGAGCTGCTAAGATGCAGCTCCCCGTGTGGAAAAGCAATTTGCCTTGAATTTTGAAAGAGAGAGCAGGTTTTCCTGCTCTCTCATTCAAAATCAAACCATGTTTGCTATGGCAGGGTGGGAGCTGCGAGGCTCCCGCCCTGCCATAGCAAACTACAGTGTCCCGGGGGTCGGCACCCCGGGACACTGCAGGAGCCGGCCCTGGGGGATGGCGGTCCCCAGGGACATGACATGGCTCCAGGAGGGGGGCTGCGCAGCCCTCCTCCCACAATCTACAAAGCCCCGGGTTGTGGTGGTCCCCGGGGCTGGGGGGTCCGTCACGGACCCCCCAATTTAAATATTCAGAGCAATTAAGTCAAGCCCCGGGGGGTGGCGGTCCCTGGGGCTTGGGGGGCCTTAGAGCCCCCCCAACATTACATTACTAAGCCCCAGGGGGTGGCGGTCCCTGGGGCAGTGTGGGCCCCCCACACTTTTTTTTTAGCATGCCCCCGGGACTTGGCCCCCCGGGGGCTAATTATCTTTGAAGTGCGGGAGTCCGCTCTTTGCTTTTTTTTTTATCGGCAGGATCCACACACACAGCGCCGATTTTGCTGATTTTAAAAAAATATATATATTTGGCCTAGGGGTCCTTGTGGGACCCCCTAAGTAGGCCTAGGGGGTCAGTGTGTTTCTACCCTGCCTCCTTTTCGTTTTTTTGGTGTTTTTTCTCTGTTACCAACACTTCCTGGTTTAGAGTGTTGACAGCCAATTAGCATACTGCTTGTCATCATGAGGGTGCAAGGATCCTGTGCGCCCATAGATATATATGTGATTTTACTTTGGATTTTCTCAGGAACTACTGATTGGATTTACACCATTTAACCAAAAGGCACGACTCTGAAGCAAGGGCTACCTTTTTGCTAAATTTGGTGTAATTCCGTTCAGCAGTTGAGGCTGTAGCTGCAACTAAAGGTTCCTATGGAAAATTGCATGGGGAAAACATGTTTTGGGACCCCCCTTTTTTCTCGGCCCCCGCTTGACAAATCACCCCGAGACTTTTAGGATATGAGCGGACCGGAGCAGCCCAAAAGTTTAGAAAATTTTGCGAAGATTCATCAACCGGCACCAAAGTAATTGGAAATAGAATGTTGCAGATTTCCTATGGAAAATAGGTCCTAACTATAACTATCTACTGGCGAACGCCAGTAGAATATATATATATATATATATATATTATCTACTGGCAGTCGCCAGTAGATAGTTATAGTTAGGACCGTGTTTCCATAGGAAATCCGCAACATTCTATTTGGAATAACTTTGGCGCCGGTTGACGAATCCTCGCGAAATTTTCAAAATAGGTGGGGCGCTCCGCTCCGCTCCTACCCTAAAAGTCTAGGGGGGATTCGTCAAGCGGGGGCTGAGAAAAAAGGGGGGTCCCAAAACGCGTTTTCCCCATGCAATTTTCCATAGGGACCTTTAGTCCAAGGTACAGCCCGAACGGCTGAACAGAATTACTTGAAATTTGGCAGAGAGGTAGTCCTCAGGTCAGGGATGTGCCTTTTGCAGGTCTGGTGTCAATATGTACAGTAGTTCCTGAGAAAATCAAAAGTAAAATCATATATATATGTGGGCGGAGCCTAACCACACATCTCATCCTAAGATCTGATTGGCTGTCAGCACTTCATCCAAGAAGTGTTGGCAGCCATCTTGGGACCAATATACATGATAGCACCTCATTAAGAAGCATTGCAGTTAATAGAAGGTTTTAAGACTTTAGTTACATTATAAATCATTTGTTGATGGTACCATACTCATTTTAGGAATTGTGGTATGTTCTAAGGTGATTTCACCATGTGAAAAAGCCTTCTGCTGGGATATCATGATTGAGAGAAAAATATTTTCTCATGCTTTTCCCACAGAGGTTTGGAAGGTGATCGATAAGCTAAACTGAGAGCTTATTTTCTGTAAATTCACATTATCTTTCTCAGTCATGTGAGAATGAAGACATTCTCAGTAAAACATATACAACATAGACATCCAACAAGGGCAGAGACTGTCAGTTGATTCCTTTGTGTTCTACTGCAGCTTCTCAGAGTGTTCCAAAGAACAACTAGAGCGCTAACAGTCCTACTTATGATAAACGTATGGTACACCTGAAGCCATCTTGCTTGGATTAAAGTGGTAACTCTTAAAACATTTAATTTAAAAAGGAACAAAATGAGGGGGTTCATTTTTCCATACAAAGTATGATTAGTGCTGCAGAAAGAAAAATTAGGGCACATTTTGAGTGACTTCTCAAATCCTCTTCCATTTCATTAAAAAATTCTGACATGCAGACTGAAACATGCACTTTCAATACCAGCAGCAGTTTTTCCTGGTGAGCAGTAGCTTTACTACAGTGATCTAATGAGCAAAAAGAGTGCTAACATTCTGAATTTATGGCAAATGTGTGACACATCTGAATGCCTTCTTGATGGAATCAAAGTAAAAAACTGAAAGTATTTCCTACTGAGGAGACTGCAGTAAATGAGGAAATTAGGAAACTTCATAACAAATAAGTCTCCCAAGATGGCCACCAGAGACAAAAGAGCCCAAATGTAGCCCGAATATCACCCAGATGTAGCCCAAGTATAGCCCAATGACAGAATGTCCCAGAGTGGTCTTAAAAACAACTAGAGCGCTTACTGTCTTCATTATGACAAAAGTATGGCACACCTGAAGCCATCTTGATTGGAATAAACTGGTAACACTTAAAACATTTAATTTAAAAATGAACACAATGAGGGGGTTCATTTTGCCATAGAAATTATGATTAATGCTGAAGAAAGAAAATGAGGGCACATTTTGAGTGACTTCTCAAATCCTCTTCTATTTCATTAAAACATTCTGACATGCAGACTGAAACATGCACTTTTAATACCAGGAGCAGACTTCCATGGTGAACAGTAGTTTTACTACAGTGATCTAATGAGCAACTAGAGTGCTAACATTCAGAATTTATGGCAAATGTGTGACATATCTGAATACCTTCATGATGGAATCAAAGTAAAAAACTAAAAGCATTTCCTACTGAGGAGACTGCAGTACATGAGGAAATTAGGAAACTTCATAACAAATAAATCTCCCAAGATGGCCACCGGAGACAAAAGAGCCCAAATGTAGCCCAAAATCACCCAGATGTAGCCCAAATATAGCCCAATGACAGAAGTGTGCAAAACACTTATTATTTTGTGTTTTTGCAGTGTTATATAGTGCAGACTTGTCAGGTATTGGAGTGCTTTACATGAGCATTGGTTACATCACACAAGAACAAATTCATTTTGGTTGTAGACATGGGGAGACTAAGTGATTTGACCAGAATCACAGAATGTCGAGCTGAAGCAGAAACTCCAACCTGGTTCCCCAGTTGCAAAGTCTGCAGTTCTGGAAGTAACACCACATCCTCTCCCCTAAGTGCAACATTTAATCAAGTGGTCAACTGGATAAAAAAACATAAAGGTAACAAATAATTTAAAAGTGCTTTGTCGCTATTTGAAAACTCAGAAAATATGTCCTTATTTTAGTCTTTTAGAGCACTAACCATAATTTTGATGCCAATAAGACCCTCTCATATATGTAATTTCTAAAGGAAATGCTCTAGGTATTACAGTTTTGATTACATCAAGATGACGTCAGGCGTTCCACACTTTTGTAATAAATATAGAATGTTAGCAATCTAGTTGTTCATTAGGATACTGCTGAGAGGCAGAGGCCAGGGGCACGGACTCTGAAAATTGAAGGCAGGTAGGAGGGTGCAAAGGCAACAATTTAACCACACTGAGCAGGCAGGAAGGGCCGTGGCAGCACAACAGACTATGGAGGGCAGTGGAAAGGGGGGCAGGGGCAACAAACCAACAATACAGGACTTGCAAGAGAGGCTGTGGCAATGTAATATACCATTGTGGGCAGAAGGAAGAGGCAATGGTAGTACAACCATACATGCCAACAGACCCGATTCAGCCAGGAAACGTCCAATGTTTTTAAGCTCAAATGGGCTTTATTTGATCTGTCTCCTGTCTACAATCTCCTCTTTTTCAATGTAACTCAAAGGGGAAAATCAATACCCCAGTTTTTTTTCAAAATCTCCCTCTTACCAAGTTCAAAATGTTCGCAAGTATGGTACATTGGATCATGGAAGGAAATGGGGTAGGGACATGGACTTGGATAACAGAGGACAGGAGGGACATGGAGAGGTGCACCAAACTGACCCTGCAGGGCAGGCATCAGGGTTTGCAGCAGCACAATACACCACACAGGGCATGCGGGACGGGAGTGCAGCACAACAATCCATAGAAAGCAAGAGGGAGGGGACAGGACCATGCACATGGACAACAGAGAACAGAGGGGCAAGAGGCAATGGTAGCTAGCTGACCATAATGGACAGACAGGAGAGAAAGCTGCAGCATAACAGACCATAAAGGGCAGGAGGGACGGATCAGGGGCATTACAATGGAACAGACAAGCCAGGAGGGAGGGAGTAGGGGTCTGCACATGTAAACATAGGGCTGGGGGCAAGGGGGCAGGGCAGGAGCAGGAAGATAGCCATGGAGGTCAGGCAGGATGGGCACTAGAAGCAAGACACACCATGAAGAGCAACAGTGAGACTGTGATGGCATACACACAGACCATGGAGGGATGATGGGAGGGGTTCAGGGGCAGCTAACTGACCACACAGGGAAGGTGGGAGGGGCCATGGCAGCACAGAAGACCATGCATGGCAAGTGGGAGGGTTAGTGGCAGCACAATGGCTATGATGGGCAAGAAGGAGGGTGCAGGGGCATGCACAAAGGACGATGGAGGATAGAAGGGAGGGTCAGGACCTGTGCACAGACAAGAAAGTTCAGGGGAAAGGGCCTCACAACAGACCGCACGGGGCAGGCAGGAGGAGCAGTTGCAGCACAACAGACCAGGGAGGGCAGAAGGGTGTGGCAGTACAATGGACCATGTAGGACAGGAGGAAGAGGATAGGGGCATGGCATGTGAACAGGCAGGGTGGAGGTGGCAGGGACAGGTTACAGTCATCTGACAATGCTAGGCAGGTGGGAGGGGAGTGGCAGCTCAACAGAACACTCAGAGTAGATAGGAGTGGCAGGTCCATGGAACATGGTGGGCAAAAAGGATGGAGCAGGGGCATGCACAAAGACATCGGAGGGCAGGGGGAAGGAGAATAGGGGCAGCAAGCTAAGCACAGAGTTTAAGCAGGAGGTCAATGATGGGGCATAGAATTGGGCAATGAAGGGCAGGAGGAGTGGACTGGTACATCATACTAAATTGAGGGCAGTGGCAGCACATCAGACCATGCATGGCAGGAGGGAGGAGGCTAGTCCATGGATTCACACAACAGAGGATAGGGAGGAGGGGGATGGGGCAGCAAGCTAACTGTTCAGAGAAGGCGGGTATTAGGAACTTTATTGTTTTTAAAACGTGTGTCTGTGCGAACTACTTAAAATATGAACAAGTATGCAGCATAATCTCACTTTTATTCAGGAAGAAGAGGACGTTTGTGACTGTGACTCCGGGCTCACTTGGCAGAAACACCCCCTGACCCTCCACCCCCTATCGCAAAATGTAATGCCCGTGAAAAGGGTAGGTGAACACAGTGTTATATAGAACATAGTCCTGAGAGCACGATTGAAAATGAAAACTAGATATAGTGTATGGTATAAACTATGCACCAAAAAGTGTGATACAAGATGAACCGGGCGTAAAATATAATATGCAATACATTGTGCGCAATGACAGATTCATTGGAGAGCGCGAGATAGCACAGGCACTAGCGCGTGCTATGCGATATGCGCCTTGGAGTGTAATATGCACAGGGCAGTGTTGTGTAACCTAACTAGTCTCTAAAGTTGTAATATAAAATATGTGCTAGGGAGTGTAACGTTGTATATGCACTGTGACAAAGATATGGATCCCAGATTATAATATGTATGGCATAGCACTGTGCGTTATAACATAGGCATCGAGGAAGGCACGTTAGATGGGGCAATATAACCCGTGCGAAGACAAGTGGGGCATGACATATTCACGGGGTGGTGTTACAGTGCACATGGGCTAGAGAGTGTCATAGCATATGCACTAGCTAGTGGAATACAACACAGAGGTGTGTGGCACTCAGCAGGCAATGGTGGGTGTAACACAGCATTGGGCTCTGCCAGGAGCGCGCTGTGACTCTCAAGTGATGTTCGTCCCCTTTCCAGAGAGTAAAATAAAAAGTATTACACATCCGGCAGTGGATGTGTGGTTTATTAACCGTGAGGGGGGTTTCTTGCATAGTTTTGGTCGAATTTTTGTCGAATCCCCTTTGAATGGCTTGGTGTGCATGTGTATTAAATGTGCCCGTCAATAGCTACCCATGTTTGTATAAATAAACGACAAGGGTGTCTACCGGGATTAGGCACGGTAGGGCATCAGACATGTCAGAGTTTCACCAGTGGTGTAAATACATTCCACGTGGATTCATTGTATGCATAGTCGCCTTTTAATGAATATCACGCTAATCGTCATGGTGATAGGTACGTACGGTTTGTCCAGCATGTCCTAGGTGTGTCTATAAATATATTTTTTTTTTAAATAATAAAAAACAGTGGCCGGCCCTGGTGATTGGGGTCAAAAAAATATAATTAGGAGACAGGCCCTGGAGGATGGGGTCATCAGGGCCAATAAATTAGAATAAGAAGGGGAACCACACAGCCCCCCTTCTTAAAAAATTAAAATAAATAAAAGACTGGCATCGTGCCGGAGGCCACGCCCCCTCCTTGCAGCACTCTGCAAACGCGCCCCCTGGCGAGTTGTAAGTTGGGGAATTAATTCCTCTTCAATACTGAGGGTCCCTGAGGGCCAACTAGCCCAACAGGCATCTCCAGTATGCTCCAGGGAGCTGCGCTGCAGACACGTGTTCTGAGGCCAAGCCCCTTTTTACACCTCTCTGCAACGCAGCTCTGTGGCGCTTACTGGAGGTACCTAGTGGTCTAGTTTGACCCTAGGGACCCTTAGAATTCAAGGGGACTTAATCTCTCAACTTAGAACATCCACAGGGCGCGTTTACACAGTGGTGAAGGGAGGGGACGGGACCTGAGGTGACATGTGCAAACACGCACTATGGCACGTTTTAAATTGGGGATATAATTTCCCTTCAATACTGAGGGCCCCTGGGGGCTAACTAGCCCACCAAGTGCTTCCAGTAAGCGCCACTGAGCTGCATTGCAGAGAGGTGGTCCAGGCCGTGCCACTTTTTACACCTCTCTGCAACGCAGCTCTGTGGCACTTACTGGAGGTACCTAGTGGGCTAGTTGGACCCTAGGGACCCTCAGGATTCAAATGAACTTAATCTCCCAACTAAAAACCGACACAGGGCGTGTTTACACAGTGGTGAAGGGAGGGTACGGGGCCTGAGTTAACGTGTGCAAAAAAGCCCTGTGGCCTGTTTTAAGAGGTAGTTTTAATCCCCCTGCCCTATTATATACTAGGGGCTTACAGAGGAGGTCATGCTAATCACAGGGGGACCCCAACACAAAATGTTCCCTAGTGTATGTAGGTGTTTTCACTGTATTCTAAGTGTCTTTTAACATAGCACTGGCTCTAGGACTGGTTAGTCAGACTCAGTTACCACCAGTATCCGTCTGAAAAAGTTGAGGGTACAGGATGATTTTGCAACAAGGCTTCTTTCTGCTCTTCTTTTTGTTCTTTCTGCACGTTATCCTTCTTCCTGCACTTTTCTTCGTCTTTGATGACTTCTGTTGCTTCTTTCTGCACTTCTTTTTTTTCTTTCTGTGCATTTTTTCTTCTTTCTTCACATGTCCTGTCTCTGTAGGCATAGTTAGAAATTAGCATTTAAAAAACCTTTGAAATTCACAGAAAAAACCATAGGTTTCAGGCACGTTATAGTTAGGAATTAGCATTTTAAAAACCTCAGAAATTCACTGAAAAAACCATAGGTTTCAGGGGTGTTATAGTTAGCTGGACTTTTCACTTGTACAAAACAATTGAAATTCCCCCGTTATAGTTAGTTCAGCTAACTATAACTCGCGCGCCCGCAATGCACTGCTGATGACGTCACATATTACATCACTCATGACATGGTCAGTGACATCACTCATGACATCACTGATGACATCTCAAATGACATCACTGATGACATCACTGATGACATCATCCTTGTGATGGAGTGGCAGACCTCCTCATACCCTAATATAACCTTTGATACACACATTCAAAAATAGAGACTAAACTTTCCAAAAAATGGATTTACCAATACCAGTTACAACAACCTCTTCAGTAATTCTAAGATCCACATACACATCCACTCATTCACCAACAGTCCTATACAGTCACTCATACATGTACTCACTCATCATATGTACTCATACACCTATACATCCTGTTACACAATGCCACTCATCCATAGAGTTACTCACACACATAGTCACTCATGCTAATAAAGAATCAAACATACATTTACTTGCATATACAGTTATACACACACCACCACACTTACTTCTACGGAAACTTACACATACTTAGTCTTTTAAACAATCACTTCTAGAAACACATACTTATTCATACAGGAACTCTTTCAATCTCTCACTCTCACATATACTCACTTATATACACCAATAGTCACATATACTAGTTTAAAACATATGTAGTTACTCATAAAGACACTATTGAGACAGTCATGCACTCACTAACACACCCATACACACACTCATCCACCCATACAGTCCTGCACACATGCTGTCTTCAACACATACAAAGAGTGAGTCACTCATTCATGCACCTATGCACTACGTAATACCCCACCTAACCATGCAGACACTCAGACTGATACTCAAAAAACCAACTAATAACCTATATAGACACCCATGTAGCTACTCACCAACCCATGCAGCCACTTATACACAAAGTGAGAGACTGATACAGATATTTACATATTTAAACATTACTCACTAAGCCATGTATTCACAATGATACACTTAATCAGTCAGTTACACAATCAATTTTTCAAAAACAAATCATCCATTTAGACACTTATATACCCATTTATTCTTCCATAGACCTTGAGATATACATATATAAAACATATTTAATTTTCAGAAAAACACACATTCACTGGATGATGTCATCAGTAATGTCATTTGAGATGTCATCAGTGATGTCATGAGTGATGTCACTGACCATGTCATGAGTGATGTAATATGTGACGTCATCAGCAGTGCATTGCGGGCGCGCGAGTTATAGTTAGCTGAACTAACTATAACGGGGGAATTTCAATGGTTTTGTACAAGTGAAAAGTCCAGCTAACTATAACACCCCTGAAACCTATGTTTTTTTCAGTGAATATCTATATATATATTACCTACTGGCGGTCGCCAGTAGGTAGTTATAGTTAGGACCGTGTTTCCATAGGAAATCCGCAACATTCTATTTTGAATAACTTTGGCGCCGATTGACGAATCCTGGCGAAATTTTCAAAATAGGTGGGGCGCTCCGCTCCGCTCCTACCCTGAAAGTCTCGGGGGGATTCGTCAAGTGGGGGCTGAGAAAAAGGGGGGGTCCCAAAACATGTTTTCCCCATGCATTTTTCCATAGGACCTTTAGTCCAAGCTACAGCCCGAACGGCTGAACAGAATTACTTGAAATTTGGCAGAGAGGTAGTCCTCAGGTCAGGGATGTGCCTTTTGTAGGTCTGGTGTAAATGTGTTCAGTATTTGCTGAGAAAATAGCATTTAAATCAATATATATATCTACAGGCGCGCTCCGAACGCGTACGGTAAGCTTACCGTACGCGCACGCTGCCGTGCGCGAGCTTAATTCTGATTGGTGGTTACATGACTGTAAACATTCGAATTGGTCGAAATCAGGAAGTGTCGGCCTCCATTTTGTGTGTCTCACACTGATAAACAAAGGAGGAGAACGTGGAAAGGGGGCAACGAAGAGAGTTGCAGACCCCCTAGCGTTTGTCAGGGGGTCCAAGAAGGTCATAAAAGTATGAAAAATAAATTTAACATGTTTTTTTTAAAAATCGCGTGGTGCGCGTACGGTAAGCTTACCGTACGCGTACGGTAGAAAAAAAACACAATAAAAAAAATAGAAGTAAAAAACAAATTTAAGTGTTAAGATATTAGGGGGCTCTAAAAAGAGCCGTTGTGTTTATGAAGTGTTTTTTGGTACCTATAAGTAAGTACCGATGCAGAGTCTAAAGTTCAAGAGGAAGACTCTGTTGCCTTCATCAGTGAAATGTACACCGTCTCCTCTATAAATGCCTTGCATGTTGTAACGCAAGTTGTTGTGGTATATAGAACCCATACCATAGTCTCTGAGGAAAGCAGAAATAGATTTGTTGACGTGCTTTCTTGCTTTGTCAATCTGCGGACAAAATTGGTTGGACCAGTTCCACTTTTGCCTTTGGCATATGTTAGAATGTACAAAGGCAGATTGAGGAAAGAGCGACATCAATTGTACAAAGGTGTCCTTAATAAGCATTTCCAGACCTACACCAGTTAAAGTGCCCAGGTCATTTCCACCACAGTGCACAATAATAAGGTTAGGCTGTGGGAGATGTTGAAAGGTTTTCACCAAAGGCAATAATTGGTGCCACTTTAACCCTCTCTGACCAATCCATTTAATGTCTACATTTGGCAAAGCAAGGTCTCTCACCATACCTCTGTTTTCTGCATACTTTTCACTCCAGAAGACATAGCTGTGACCTACAATCCATACTGTGAACATCTTTCAAGGAGATCTGGATGCACTCAGAAGGTGTCTTTCAGTAGAATGGCAATATGAAATGAAAGACAGTTGTAAAATGGAGGCATACATATTTTTTTAAAATAAAAAGAACTCATTGGCTGATTCAAATCTTTTTACAGTAAAAAGTAGGCTGTATGTGTACATTTTTAGAAGCATGTTTTGTATTGGTTCAGAAAATTGTGTTCCCACAGAAGATTAGTTTGGATTTGCTGTTAGGTTGGACAGGTGAAGCACTCTTGCTCTTTGGATTTGAAACATTGTGTGCTGAACTTCTGACCTCTCTCCTCACAGCAGTGTTCCATGAGCTGTTGCTATGGTAGCAGGCAGAAGTCAAGTTGGGGGAAGGGTACATTTGGAAAAGGGTTGAAGTTTTCAACCAATAGAAATGTGTGATTTCATTTGAAAAAAAGTGAGAAGCACTGAGATTTGTAATTAACATGTATATGTGTGAAAAAAGAGAGGGAAACATTGCCATTTACTGGTTCTGGAGAGAGGAGAGAGGTGTAGAGCTCTGATATTCTGACTCTGATAGTCTGCTGTTTGAGTGCCACATTTCTTTCTCAACTAACTAATTTTAAAGGTGAGTTATGAGTTTGAGAGGGGATGTATGTGGTGATTTTTGATATAAATATTATAATTGTGATTCTTCTTTAAAAATTATGTTTTACATTTTGTGGTTTGGAAGATATTTAACTGTCTTTAACTAGTTAAATATTATGGAGTGTGTTTTTAACATAAGTTAAGGTGTACTGGTATCACTGAGGAATACTGTTTTGTGCCTAGAATCAACCCATGAGTCTATGTGCACACAGGAATTGTTGTTAGAGATTCTAATAGTGATGGTCCGGTTCTGTAAGAATGGCATTTGTAGGAAAGGGGCAGCTTTCTTTTTGTAAATATGATGGTTTCCATTCAGTAAGACACAAATGGGAGGCAAATGCTAACACATTTGAAATTGATATCGCAGATTTTGCTTCTAATCATGCAATTGCTGAGCTTGGTCATACATATACAAAACTGCAATTAAACCTTGCCACACATGTACTTTTACATTTACTACAATGTTTAAGCTGTTATGGATGCATGCATGAATATGTCTCTTGCAACTGAAAATACACAGTCTGCATAAGCAGACTGTTAGCTCCTGTAGAATCATGCTGAGTATTCACAAGTGAGTGGTGTTTCTGGTAGCAGTGAGTAACGCTAATACATTCAACATCACTAAGGCTGATTTCTTTTGCTGGAGTGTAGTTAGTCACCAAGGTCACACATGTTCATGGTCTCAAAAAGCTGTTTGCACATGTGCTGTTATCTGTATCTGAAAACTGTAATGAAAATGTATCAGGCTGTTAGAGTACTTAACACTTGCAGAAAAAAACAGTAGTAAGTGTGCTTTGAAATTGGCAAGCAAATTTCATTTTCTGCCGAAAATCACAGCATGAGTCTGTGAGCACAGAGGAATTGTTCTCAGAGATCTATTTCGTGATACTCTGCTTCATTTAGAATTGCATTCGTATGAAAGGGGAAGCTTGTTTTCTGGAAATGTGATGGTTAGCATTCAGCCCAAAACAGTTTCTCAAATAAGAGGCAAATGCTAACATATTTGAAATCAACATGGTAGATTTTTCTTCCACTCTTGCAATGGGTCATGTAGTTGCTACATACAAAAAACTCATATTAACCCTTACCACACATGTAGTCTTACATACATGTTTACAGTGTTTAAGCAGTTATGTAAGGGTCCATTCAAGTCTCTCTTGCACCTGACAGTAGACAGTCTCCAGAACCACACTCTTAGCAGAGAGCTAGCTGTTTTTCCTGTACACTCATGCTTACTAATCAGCACTGTGTGGTGTGTTAGGTAGGAGTGAGGAACGCTAATGCATTGAACATCACTAAGGCTCATTATCTTTGCTGGAGTGTAGTCAGTCAGCCAGGCTACACATGTACATGCTCTGAAAAAGCTGATTGGACATGTGCTCTTTTCTACCTCTCTAAACTATAAAGAAAATGTGTCAGACTGTTAGAGTAATTAACAGTTGCAAAAAAAAAAAGTAAGTGTGCTTTTGAATTGCAAATGAAATATCGTGTTCTGCCTAGAATCACACCAAGAGTCTGTGTGCACACAGGAATTGTTCTTAGAGATTAAATTTGTGTTGGTTTTGTTGTGTTTTTCACTTGTAGGAAAGGGGTAGATAGTGTTATAAGATTGGAAAAGATCATAAGAAATATAGTAATATATTTAAATTACAAAAAGGTATTTTTTTTTATTTTCTTTCAGGTATTGCTGCAGAGCAGTGAAGGAAATATTAGATGCCTATAAAATCAAGAAAGAGAAAACAACAGAAAAAACATGTATATTTGAAGACAACTGGAGGACCCAAGTTAGTTGAAGATGCTCATGTTGGGAAAAAGAAAAAGTCTTCTGGTAAGCAGACAAAGGAATTCTTTAAAAATATATTTAAAAAAAGGAAAAATGTAAAAAAATTCCCCATTGGAAAAACTGTTTCAAGTAGAAAACAACAGGACAATAGTGAGAATTTACTAAATGCTAATGTAGAAGCACAAGCAATAAAAATTGACTTGAAAAGAAAATCAGCATTTAAAGAGATCCGTAGGAAAATGTTTCAGAGAAGAGTGATATCCAATTTGCTAATGGATGTGAAAAAATATAAGAAAAGAGCTAAATTTTACAAGAGAAAAAAAGATATTGAAGCCATTGTAGCTAAGGCTTTAGAATTAAAAAGAAAACTATTCATTTTAATTTTGAACAGGATGCGTACATTAGATAAAATGGTCAATGTAATGAAGTCACGAAGCAAAATGAAAAGAGTAGTGAAAAGAAATAACTTTTGTAATGTGTTTTTAGGAAAATGGATGCATAGTTCAAGTTCTGAACCATTTTTTAATGAAGAGAGTTATTTTCAAAGTAATAGTTTGTTGCATGCAGTTGACACCAGTGGCCGAGCTTATGAAGTGAAAGATGGTTGTATAATGGAAAAGGAGAAAATGGTTCCAAGAAATGAGGAAGAAGTGATGGCGGCTGAGGTTATGGGGAGACGTCCTAAGTGTACACTTGGAATTGTAGTAGTATTTGTACTGTGCGACAGGAATCTATTGATAAATTACGTGAGTTTCTAAGAGAATATAGTAAAAAAGTGTTAAACAGAAGATTAAGGTGCTTCAAAGACTAGATCCATGCAGAGTGAGAGAGAATACTGGTTTGCAAGGACATTCTCTGGCTTGTGTTTCTAGGAAAGTTTGTCAAAGTGTTTTTCACCATTTTAGGATGCTGGCAGTACATCATACTGAAATAAGAAAATTTGTGAGAAGATTGTATTCTGCTAAAAGTCCAGCACTAAAATTAAATGAGTTGAATAGGGCTCTGTTCCGTGGAACTGTATCAGATGTTCAGAAGGTTACTGATGAAATTCAGTTTAGTTACTTTGGTCCGGAACAAGAAAGTGCAGAAAATGACACAGATATTGAGGAAAATGTGGAAGAGAATGTAGAACCCTCTGTAAGTAAGAAATTTGAAGATCATATGACAAAATTTGCTATCACCTCTAAAGAAAGACCAAATATTACTTGTATATGTTGCCGGAGAAGCCATTACAAAAATCAAACAAGGAATGTTGATCTGTATGAAAAAAGTGAAGAAGAAGATAATTATAAGTGGAAGGATTTTGCAACATATATATTTCTTGAAAAATGTTTTGATTTGGGTGAAGATCAGCGTATTTGCAAATATTGTTATAACAAGTTAGAAGAAAATAAAATGCCTGCTAGAGCTGTACATAATAATTTAGAACTGGTTGATATTCCAGTTGAACTTTCTGATTTAAATACTTATGAGTCTATACTCATTCAATGTGTTCATCCGTTCCAGACCATAGTACGTATGGAGCCAAAAACCGGTAAATTACCTCCTTCAGATTTACAGAGAGGTTTAAAAGGAAGAGTGGTCTATTTGCCATTGGATTTGAAAAAAATATGGAAACTATTGATGCAGATACTTTGGAAACTGAACCATTAGTTATTCTGGTTAATGGTGTACCTACGAAGAATAAGAAAATTTGGCAGGAGCTGGTAGATGTACAGAAAGTACAAAGAGCAAATTTATATTTGAAAAGGAATAATAAATGGTATGAATCAATTTATATAGATGAAGATGAAGAAGATGTACTAGGAGACACAGAAACACCAACTGGGCAAATTGAAAAAGTTGACAAGTCAAAAGAAGAAGAAATTTATGAACATTTCAGCATACATCCTCTTCATTCAAAAGAAGTAATGGCAAACACCATTGATCTGTTTCAAATGAAAAAAGCCAAAGGAACTCCCGTGAGTGTATGGGAGGAGAGCTTGGAAGCTCGTTGTTTTCCCCAGCTGTTTCCTACAGGAGAAGGTGGACGATACGATGAACGCCCAGTACAGATTCCTGCTTCTGAGTATCGGACTACAAGATTATATGCAGAAGATCCAAGATTTCGTCAAAGTATTCCATATTTGTTCCATCTGTTATTTGAAAGTGACTTGTCTGCACTATCTTATGCAGTAAACCACATTTTAAAAAGTGGAACACATCTACATAATGTGTCTGCTAAGGATTTTATGAACAAAGTGCAGCAGCGAGATGATCATTTAGAATCACAATTGATCAATCTGATGGCTTGTCAGCGTGGGACAAATGAATATTGGTACCGACGCCATGGAGAATTGAAATGTATGTTACGGAATTTAGGAACTCCTACATGGTTCCTAACCCTAAGCTGTGCCGAGTACGCTTGGGATGATTTACTGGATTTTCCACGAGAGGCAAATTCAAACATTAAAAACATCGAATACAAGACAGCAGGAGAACTGTGCTCATTGGATCCGGTTAATGTTTGCAGATATTTCAATCATAGATTTGAGGCTATGATGTCCTTCATCTACAATAAAAAAAATCCACCTCTTGGAGAAGTTGTGGATTTCTTTTGGAGAAAAGAGTACCAAGCAAGAGGTGCTCCTCATATTCATATGGTGTTGTGGATCAAGGATGCTCCAAAATTTGGAACAGATGCTGATGAAGCAGTGTTATCTTTCATTGAAGAATATGCAACATGTGCTATACCTAAAAGCACAGAAGAGAAAAAGTTAAAAGTTTATGTTTCCAAAGTCATCGGTGTGGAAAATACTGTCGACGGAAGTACAAGAGCAAAGATAAATTCTACACAAAATGTCGATTTGGATATCCCAGACCTGTTCTTTCAAAAGGAAGAGTAAACAGTTTTATGTCAGCTGTGCGACATACTATTACAAGAAAATCTCCCAAAAATACGTACAACCTAAGAAGAAAAGAAGAGTCAAAATATATAAATGACTACAACCCAGTCATTTTATCCATGTGGAATGCAAACATGGATATTCAGTATGTGGCAGACAATTCTATTGCTGTTGCTCAGTATGTCACATCTTACATCACTAAATCTGAGAAAACGGAATTGAAGGAAATGTGGGAAGAGATTTCTCACAAGAAGACTGTCAGTAAGAAGCTGTACAGTTTCAGTTTAAAGATGTTATCACATTGAGAAATTGGATCCTACGAATGTTCAGATAGGTTATCATCTGCAAGTCTGTACTCGAAATCAAGAAGAATAATTTGGGTCAGTTTAGGCCTTGCAGGAATGCGAAATCGGGTACTGAAATCTGTTGGAGAAATTGAATATTTGGCCGAGAACGACCCAGAAAGTACAGATATTTTGAAAACAAACATGTTGGACACATATTACCCAAAAAGAAGTCATCATCTTGAGAACATGTGTCTCTATGAAGTGCTGCAGAACTACATTTTTTCACGGAAATCCACAGAAGACATCAACAATGGAAAATATAAAGTCATTGGTGAGGAAGGATGTTTGGTGAAGCAAACAAAAGGAAGTTTGATTAATCACAGGAAGCTGAGTTGTGACACTACTGACAAAAAGGAATTTTACTACTTGGCACTTTTACAGCTGTTTAAACTATGGCGTTCAGAGGACGAACTACTTGGAGAATTTCAAAGCTATGAGGATTCATTTAATGCATGTAAAGATACCATTGAATGCAGTATTTTCAGGAATTATGTCCAAATGTTAAACGAAGAAATTGAACAGGAAGCTACAATTGCAGCTGAAGTAGCTAGAGACAGTTATCAAGACAGCCAAAGTTCTGGAACGCTCAGTCAAGATCCACTAGGACAGCCAATCTTAGAAAATGAAGCTGCAATAGCCATGACTGAAGTGGAAACGGCTATGAATCAAGCTCAGGAAGATTTAATAGACTTACCAAATTTGGAACAACAACTGAATGAAGAACAACAACAAATTTATGAAGAAGTCAGAAAAAAAATTGATCACGGATTACTACATGAAAATAAAGAGTGCATATGCACATAATTTGAACCAATTAGGTTGTATGTGAGTGGACAAGCTGGAACTGGGAAAAGTTTCTTAATTAAAGTCATCAGAAGCTACCTACAGCAAAAAACTGATTCAACTTTATCTTGTGTTGTTACTGCTCCAACTGGGTTAGCAGCATATAACATTAAAGGAATTATTCTCCATCGCTTGCTAATGTTACCAGTGGAGCATGAGAACAAAATAGAATATCACAAGCTAACTGGCGAAGCATGCTTCGAAGTTTCAAGAGTGTTGAAGAAGATGCAAGTTCTCATTATTGATGAGGTAAGCATGGTATCAAACTTAATGCTTGCCTTTGTGCATTTAAGAATGCAGCAAATTCTAAAGAGAGACTATGACGTGTTATTTGGTGGAAAACATGTTATAGTTTTTGGGGATCTTCTACAGCTTACTCCAGTTAAAGGACAACCAGTGTTTAATACTGTGACACATGAGGACACGAAGAAGTCATTAGGAAGCATTGGTAATGCAAATATTTGGTCATTCTTTGAGTACAAAGAACTCACTACCAATAAGAGGCAAGCAAACGATGAAGAATATGGAAGTATTCTGAAAGATATCAGAATTGGACTACTCACAGAAGTTGGCAGAAAAGCATTACAGAGTCGGTTGCTACATAATTTATTTCCAAGTGAAGAAATAGTTGCAGAGAAAATATACAAGAACATTGCAGAAAAAAATACTGTAATCTGCTTAATGCCAACACTACGTGAATGCTCAATATTCAATGAGAAACTTTTGAAATTGGAAAAGGAAGAGATTAAGAAAATGGAAGCAGTGGACAAAATACAACATGAAAGAATTACTATTACATTAACAGGTGAACTGAAAAATAAATTGGATTCTCTAGAGAAGAACATTTCGAAAACAGCTGGATTAGAAAAAAATCTATATCTTTGCATGAACTGTCGAGTATTTTTAAGGAGAAATTTGGATGTTGAAAAAGGTTTAGTAAATGGAGCTATGGGTAAAGTTGTGGGTTTTGTTAACTACCAGAAAAAAGAAGGAATTGAGTTTTTAAAAATAAAATTTGATCAGATTGAAGAGGTAAACGACATTAGTCGTTGTTCAGTTCGTTTTTTGCTTGTGAAAGACTTATATGTACGTAGGAAGCAGTTTCCATTTTCTCTAGCATATGCTGTAACTATTCACAAGTGTCAAGGATTAACTGTTGATAGTGCATTTGTAAACATTGGATCTACTGTGTTCAAAGAAGGTATGGCATATGTTGCTCTGTCACGAGTAAAAACATTATCTGGTTTATTCATGATAGACTTTGATGACACAAAAGTTAGTGCAGATGCAAATTGTGTAAAGGAGTACAATAGATTAAGGAGAACCTATGCTCCTCATTTAGGTCAGTATCCTGTGTTGGAAAAACGTGTTGTTTGTCGGAAAAGGAGATTTGAGAATATCTGTAATGAGGATGTAGAGAACAGAAAACAAAAAAAGAGTGATGTGACTGCAAGCAAAAAGAAAAAGAACAGTATTGAAGAGGTTGTTGGTTGTCATTTTGAAAATAGCTCTGGTGTCAACTGCTACGCTAATGTAGTGCTGAATGTTGTATTTTATCTTGAAAGTTTGCAAAAGCAGATAATAGAAAATCATGAAAAAAGATTTTGTTCTGTGCTAAGTCTTCTTTATGAGAAGCTGAGTGTTGATAAAGCTAAAATAGAAAGTGCGACTGAAATTAGAAATCTATTAGATGTATGTTCAGGACGAACACAGTTTTCTCAAAATGTCCAGCAAGATGCACAGGAATTCTTGATGTACATCCTTTTGGTACTTGAAGATGAAGGGATAGAAATTGAAAATTTGTTTGGTCTCTGTTATAAATGGGAACATAGTTGTGAAAACTGTTTCTAAACATGCAGCTCTAATGTTGATTCAGAAAGGTTTATCTATTTAACATTGCCAGAGACTAAATCAGTGACTTTTAGTAAATTAGTTAAATATGCCAATCATAGCATGGAATGTTGTGAATGTAAATCTGACATGTTTTCAACCTTACTTTTAAAGAAATATGGACAGTATGTAATTTTAATGATGCAGCGTTGTAGAGCTGATGGAACAAAATTGGACACTTTAATAAAGAAATTTACAGGACAGCAATTATCAATTTCTGGAAAAACACTTTTGTCACAGTTGCAATAATTTTCCATGATGGGCCTATTGTAACTTCTGGTCATTACACAGTTTTTCTTAAATGTGAAATAGGCTGGACACTGTGTAATGATTCTCAATTGGTTTTCAAGCAACGTTTGCCTTTTGATTTAGCAAATTCCTATTTAATTTTTCTGAAACCAAAATTTTAGACAGAAATTGCAACATCTGTACAAAACATTATTGCAGTTTAATTGGATTACCATTGGAAATGTCATCAAAAAATATTTTAAAAATTACCATGTGGCCTAAAGGAAAGGTAATAATTTGCATTGTGGACTTCTTTGACACAAATTATTTTGGTGATTATGCTTATGCAACAGAATTTTCAGACGATATTTATTGGAATTAGTTATTGTTCTTAGGTGAGATTTTTATTGCAAATGTTACATTTCTATTACGGTAAGTTTTAGTGAGAAGAGATTCTGGGCTTTTTTTAAACAATCTTTCAGATTGTTTTTTTTTTTTGCCTGCTGTTAAGTGATGAATGCAATTGCTTTTACGATTTACAGTGAAATGCAATATATTCTGAAAACAGCAAAAAAAGGGCAAAAAAATGTTTGTTGAAATATGAAAATATGTGCACTGTATTCTAAAATGTATTGTTAAATATTAATACTTTTTTCTTTTTTTACAGAATGAGAAAGGAAAAATATGAAAAATAAACTTCTTTATAGAAAGTTAAATAAATCACTTATTTTTAATTAAGTTATTTTGATGGCAGGTAAGTGTGAAATTTCTGGAATTATCACACATTTACTTTAATGCTCACTTTTTTTCACTACTCTTCTCTATGCTTTTCTCATTTCTGTAGTAGTCCCTCAAGGACCTTGTAGGGTGATTAAAAAATGTTTGTTTTAAAAAAAAAAAAAAAAATGCGCGTACCGTACGCGTACGGTAAAAAAAACAAAAATAAAAAAAGTGATTAAATTTTTTTTTAAAAAGTTAAGAGGTAAGGTTGGCTCTTAAAAGAACCGTTGTGTTCATAAAGGGAAAGAGGAAAGAAATAATGGGAATACTAACAAGAACCACAGATGTGCTGGTCTATCCTATTGTTTATTAGGGAAACACTGGTCTCCGCATGAACAATTAGGCCATTACATCTTGTGCACCTCATTGAAACCCTCCCAAAACGAGGGTTTATATCCAGAGGAGCAGAAGAGGGTGATGCTCCCACCGCAGAGGAAGGGCTCAGTTGAGCTGCCGAAGATGTACTCGGCTGAGCTTCTGCGGGTGTGCTCGGGTGACTTACTGGAGATGTTTCTCCAGTATGTCGAGCATAAGTCCTGGGATGTTTATCCTTAATGTGTCTAACCATAGAGTGATTACCAAAGGAATACTTCTTCCTTGGATTCCCTCTAGATAAGACACGCTCACAAAGTGAGCAGGTGACTAAAGGAGCATTTACCTTTTTCTGCCCCTCTGGATAGGTAAAATATTCCCATACAAAAGAAGTATTTTGTTTCCTCCTTCTCTCTCTGATGATGCTGTTACCAGGCTCACTCTCAGAAGAGGACTGGTGTTCTGCCATCGTATCTCAAAGACAATTCAGCTCCTTCTCCTAAGGGGTCACAAGCAGTAATGAGGGGAATGGGTGTGGTGTAGGAAGGTTCTAGAACTGAAAGTAGTTTAAACCAATCAAAAGTGTTGTTTCTTGACCACATGATCAACCGTACGCGCACGTTAAGCTTACCGAGCGCGTACGGTAAAAGTACGCATGCGCGTACGAAAGACACGCGCACGCGCGCATGCGCATTACAGGCACGCTCGAACACTACCGCGTAACGTGCGCGCGCACGTGCGCGTGTAAAGCATGCGCTTACGCGTCGCGTAGGCAGTACGGACGCCTACGCAAATTGCGTAACCATACGCAAACAGAGTAGAAATATTACGTACATAAAGCCAACCGTGCGCTTACGGTAAGCTTACCCTACGCGCACGGTAAAAAAACATGTTTTTTTAAAAAAAAGTTTGTTAAAGAGTTTCACTATGTTATACAACTATATCTTATCTTTATATACTGCAGAATGCATTACATTTTAGCATAGTGTTTAAAGGGAAAAAAAAGTTTAAAAAAAAGATGTAAAAAACCTTGCAAAGTAAAAAAAAAAAAAAATGTTTCACACACGTTAAATTTAAGAATTAGCATTTAAAAAACCATACAAATTCACTGAACAAACCACGGGTTTCGCACACGTTATAGTTAGGAATTAGCATTTAAAAAACCTTGCAAATTCACTGAAAAAACCATAGGTTTAACATACGTTATAGTTAGCTGGACATTTCACTCGTAAAAAACCATTGAAATTCCCCCGTTATAGTTAGTTCAGCTAACTATAACTCGCGCACCCGCAATCCACTGCTGATGACGTCACATATTACATTACTCATGACATGGTCAGTGACATCACTCATGACATCACTGATGACATCTCAAATGACATCACTGATGACATCAGTGAGGACATCATCCTTGTGATAGAGTGGCAGACCTCCTCTCACCCTAATATAACAATTGATACACACATTCAAAAATAGAGACTAAAATGTTCAAAATAATGGACATACCAATACCAGTTACAACAATCTCTTCAGTAATTCTAAGATCCACATACACATCCACTCATTCACCAACAGTCCTATACAGTCACTCATACATGTACTCACTCATATGTACTCATACACCTATACATCCTGTTACACAATGCCACTCATCCATAGAGTTACTCACACACATAGTCACTCATGCTAATAAAGAATCAAACATACATTTACTTGCATATACAGTTATACACACACCACCACACTTACTTCTACGGAAACTTACACATACTTAGTCTTTTAAACAATCACTTATAGAAACACATACTTATTCATACAGGAACTCTTTCAATCTCTCACTCTCACATATACTCACTTATATACACCAATAGTCACATATACTAGTTTAAAACATATGTAGTTACTCATAAAGACACTATTGAGACAGTCATTCACTCACTAACACACCCATACACACACTCATCCACCCATACAGTCCTGCACACATGCTGTCTTCAACACATACAGTGAGTCACTCATTCATGCACCTATGCACTACGTAATACCCCCACCGAACCATGCAGACACTCAGACTGATACTCAAAAAACCAACTAATAACCTATATAGACACCCATGTAGCTACTCACCAACCCATGCAGCCACTGATACACAAAGTGAGAGACTGGTACAGATATTTACATATTTAAACATTACTCACTAAGCCATGTATTCACTATGATACACTTAATCAGTCAGTTACACAATAAGTTTTTTAAAAAAAAACATCCATTTAGACACTTATTTACCCATTCATTCTTCCATTAACCTTTAGATATACATATATAAAAAATATTTATTTTTCAGAAAGACACATATTCACTGGATGATGTCATCAGTGATGTCATCAGTGATGTCATTTGAGATGTCATCAGTGATGTCATGAGTGATGTCACTCACCATGTCATGAGTGATGTAATATGTGACGTCATCAGCAGTGGATTGCGGGTGCGCGAGTTATAGTTAGCTGAACTAACTATAACGGGGGAATTTCAATGGTTTTTTATGAGTGAAATGTCCTGCTAACTATAACGTATGTTAAACCAATGGTTTTTTCAGTGAATATATATATATATATATATACTGCCACAAATGCCACATATCCTGTTGAAAGCGGGTGCTCTTTTCATGAGAGTGGACTCGCACGCACAATATCCACCACCAAATATCCATCAAAGCACAGAAGAGTATTCCTTGGGTTTCAGACATCATTTATTGCATCTAATAGACGTGTTGCCGCAATTAGTGCCTTTCTCAATGTTGATTCAATAACGGTTTACTCATTTTTATATATAAATATATACATATATGTGTGTGTGTGTGTGTGTGTGTGTGGTGTGTGTTTGTGTGCAGATTGTAATTAGCTATTTACTACCATTCTCGTGTGTAAGGCGGATCCAATCCTTGAATGGGTCATGTTGCCCTTTACCTCCCTCAACAACCTCAACAATGATAATAAATATATTCCTCTCTGCAAAACTGCACATGTTGTTTAGCCTTGCCGTTCTTTCATGTGTATTACTTATAGACCATGGTTTTAAAGCAACACCAGAACACAATGCCATTGCATCGAGTCATAATGTGAAACCGTCAAGATAAAGGGTATAATGAATCATAAGATCTAGACGTTCTAGCTCTACTACTATAACAACATTTGATTTGATCTTTCCAAATTAGTAATGGATATCTGAATCTGGGTTTTCATCACTGTACTTGCTCCAATTAATATGTCTTTAGAGGAATGGCAAGCATGTGTGTGTGCGCGTGTGTGTGTGCGCGTGCGTGCGTGTGTGTGTGTAAAATATAATGCACAAGATAGAATCAGTATGTAGCGAAGTATTTGTATAAATATATATACATTGTTTGTATAAATAAAAAAGTGAGACAACACCAACGTGGAACCTATACAAGCCGGTAAATCTCATGTATTTCCAAGCCATAACATGCCTTTATAAAAATAAAAAAGCTCACAGGTCAGAATGTATAATTAGCAGTAAAATATTTTGTAGTTGATCAACAAGGATTTAGGTGTATATGTTAATGGCACATTTCAACAGCTAGATTGGGCAATAAGAACAGCCTGAAGGGTCCTTTCATTAATTAGTAACGCTTCACTGAATGCTTTCTGCCATAATAATGAAAACTCTGTGTCAAATCCCTCGCCACAAGAAAGCAAACAGGGTTTTTTAATCTGATCCTACAGAAATTTGCACAGTTCAGCCGGCAGTCCGCCAAGGCATGCTGCTGTGCACTTTTTAATGTACTGGATTACCAGTCCATGTTTCTGCCAACAGTGCTCCTGAGTCCAGAACTGTATATTTAAGAGAGTAAAATAATCAATGAACCTTTCCAAACTGACTGTTGGAAACAGTCCTGGCTTTGTTACTGTTCAGACTTTTTGCATATAATGCCTCAAAATATTTCAGCCAAGACTTCTTGAGTTTCCTTTTCAGAAGTTTAGACCTGAGCTTCTTGATAACCACGATTTTATTTTTGATTTGCTTGAAGACTCTCTACTAGGCCAGCAGTCAACCACACTTCAAAGATTGCTCCAGATATGTTATATTTCTATTCAGATTTTGCGGCAAGAGCTTTTGGTATAATTATTTTAGAAAACGGTAATTGTGTTGGTGAGATTTTCCTGCAGGAAGAGATTACTTATCTTATTTTTCCTTTAAAGGCATTTCCTTAGCATAATAATTCAGAAATACTTGGCACAACAACATATCATCTCAAAGAAAAGCTTGTTTGGGAATCCTTTTGATAGAGATGTGGAATTGTCCTCTAAGTTCAGTTTCTGACAAGGAGTTTTGAACCAAAATGACAACCTTTAAAAAAAATATAGCTTTGAAAAAAAGATAAGCTACTTCATTGTGAGCTTTCCATATATAATGGGTGTACTGTTCATATATGTTGCGTAATTGTTCCACTATACAGTAAATATTATAGTGCTATACTTGGCTAACAATGATTGCTTTCAGTGAAACTAAAAGTTTAGTTGCTTGCTAGTATAGGCACACACAAGATTCCTTCTTTTGCTACTCTAATAGTGTCACATATGATTAATATGATTATATTTTGCTATCAAGAGCAGACCTTTCAGATAGGATAGAGGACTGTTCTACAAAATCCAAATGTGTTGGCTATTGGTAAAGAGAAAGGCCTGGGGGGGGGGCATATTTACAAGGCCTTATTGCCATCAGAACATCACTCTTGACGATAACCCCTTCGCCTTTTTTACAAGGCGGCGTTAACCCACTTAACATGGCTTAATGCCGCCTTGTAAATAATGTCCCTACCATGCAGCACTTAGTGTGAAAGGGGCAAGCAATGGGTGTTGAAGTGGGCGTTCCACCACAACACCCATTGCTTTTTGATGCTGCCTCCTATTTACAAGGCTGGCATAAATATGGGGCAGGGCCAAAAATAAGACCAGGGAAAACATGATTAATTTCTCCTCTTTTTTGCTGTTTATATGTGAGCTGCATTCTGCAGCTAAATTTAGCGCCAGAGCGAGGGAAAACGCAGGGGTGCACCGTATTATTGTAAATACGGCACATCCCTGCCTTTTCAGAGTGTCAGAGCGTGGCGCTACCAATTGTGGCGTACCACAGTTTTTTGCCATTCTGTTGTAAACATGCCCTTGCGACTATTTCAGCATAGGTTCAGCTGTCATTACACATCCTTTAGACTGTCGAGCTCTTCGACATCAGCATGTCATAGTACATGATATTATAATTTGCTCAGAGTGTTATTATCTTATCTTCATCGACTAAAGTGAGGAGCTCTTCTTCAGTATGAGACGATTCCGTGCCCTCGGACAGAAAGAGAAACTTTTTAATTTGGAAGAGATGGGTCATTTCCACATCCCGTTCCATAAATTTACTGGAGGAGATTAAAAATTGCATTGTGGTTACTCCAACTCCATGGGTATTCTAATGGTTTATGCCGACCATGTATGATGTTGACATTTTACTTTCACTCTGTCTAAATTACATGTGCATTTGAATATTATTTCTACATCTTTATTCTTCATAATAGAATGTTTGAAGAATTATATTCTGTAGTACATTTGCACTGTGTGATTGTCATTTCAGCTACCTCCCTCTGTTGGAAACAGGCTTGGAAAATAATCTGCTTCCAAACATTTCTTCAAACACTCAGCAGGCCACCTTTTACTTGACTCATTTGGTGCAGTTGGAAATTATCACTTGTGATAGCCTTCATGGTTGAATGCTTTCCTAGAAGTCTTCTATGGTACCTGGCTCAATTAGCCCAGTTTTCTTTATTCTCATTATCTGTATGAATCATTGTCAAGCAGTTTAGTAGTTTTGCATCTAACTAGTACTCATAAAGTTTCCAATAGTGATTGGCTGTTTTAACTTTTGAGAAATAAGTAGCCTTGTGGCAGTCTACAATAAGGCTCTCATCACTACTGGCCCCAAAAGACCCTGTATATTCCTTCTCCTGGACTTATTGTTACTGGGTATCCCAGTAATTTTTGAGTGGGCAAAATAACGTGTTCTTTTTTGGTGAATACCATGCAGAAATCTCATTACTGTGCATATTTCTGCATGTTTTACCCCAGATTTCTCCCTGGAGACGTCATCTGCTTGCGGCTGGTGAGATCTCCAGGTGGATTAACACGCAATTGCAGATGGAAGTTGGGTAACCGTTTTTACCGTGAAGTGCTCTTGATATCCCACCTACAATATGACATCCTCCAATTTGTTGACTATGTATTACAGAAACCCTGTTGGTGCTCTGCCACCTGTTTGTTGCCTTCTATAATAAAATTAAGGCTTTCTGCCTAATAAGAAGATTATTGGCAACAAACACATTTTTTTAGTTATTGCTTTAAAACCAGCTAGATGTCATACTTGTACTTAAGATATTCTGAAATTAGAAATGTTGACGGTTTATTCGGTGAGAACAGTTTGTTCCACTTCACAGTTGTACCAAAAGTTTTAGATTGCCTCCTTTGAATTGCATTGTTCCCTTCTGCTACTGATTCTAGAACTTTTTTAAGTTTCTCAAGATCAATAGCATAATAGATCTTACACACTAGACCAGTCATCCTGCATGATGGAAAACCAATATCATGATATGGTGCGAAGTACTGTCACGTACCTCTGATAGGCATGCCAGATAACGTCCATGTATGAAGGTTATGTAAAGGGTATGGATGTATTTTTTTTAAAGAATGTATCTTTTGCTTTTCTGATTCATCTCAGTAGCTATTTTGACATTTTCTGAATTCAAAAATGGATTCTGGTCAAACATTGCAAGTTTATTTATGTAAACTACAGTGTGTCCTTGAATCTCTCTGAACAGCTCTAACAGTGTCAATAGTGGAGATTCCTTGAACACATTTAAAAAAAGGTTTTGTGTTGGAGGTGTGCACACAATCTCCAAAGACTGGGGTGAAAAAAATAGCAATGGTGCTGACACACAAAGAGTTTTCTCAGAGTGCCTTGGGTCAGTTCTGATGTTTTCTATCTAGTACACTGTTCCTCATAGTAGACCAAACCAGGAACTCAGTGGTGGAAAGGCCTTGCTATGGAGGGGAGGACTTGTGACATTGACAAACATTGACAAGAATGCTCCACTCTAACTGCCAGAGGGTTGATTATGATGGCGAAGGCAGCAGGCTCTAGCTTGGGACAAAATGCAGTTCCCAAATATACACAATATGTGGGCTGACAGTGCGTGTGGCAGATGCAGGACAGAAGCCAGAATGTAGTAGCTATCCCACATCCACCAATTTGAGGCAGATGTACAGAGCTGCACGTACATAGTCGTTTGGCTTCATGTATACAGATCAAAGCACCTACAGTAGACTGTCTTAGACTAGAATATAAGGCTGTGGCCAGTGTGTTCTGAGTCTAGGCCTCCCTTTTGAAAAGGTTCTAAGTTCAAAGACCCTTCCAATAGATCCCATTAGGTTTAGTTTGGTTATGTCCAGTACTCTTGGTAATCTAAGCCCTACTTTTAGCCTGGGCATAATAGCAAACTCCCAATCACAATAAAAGATTCATCTTTAGCTCAAATTATTCAAAACTTTGTGATGCAAATACTTTAGGCTGTCATTCAGTTGTTTTATTTAGCAATGAACCCTATGTAGCCCTCCAAAGTGGCTGCCTTGTCATATGACAGAAGGATATTTTATCAAAGCTGAGTAAATGCTTTGAACAACAGAGTAACAATATTGACTGGTGCAGTTCTTGCTCCTCGGCATTTCAAAGTTAGCCTTTCTATTTCTCCCTATTAAGTTTGGCGCATTGTATTCCCAGAAGGTAGAAAATTAACACTGTTTTGGGGTTGTGCACTAGCTTTAATGGTGCAAACAAACGTTGCTTTATGTATAGACAAAAAGTAAAGAACATTATTAGAGTGATTGATTTTGTAAAGAATGTCAAAAAATGGGAAACCCTATTAACCCTTGGAGGCTTAGGCAGTTAAATGAACAGGTGAGTGTGCCTACAAGGGATTAATTTAATTATATGTTGATATCAATTGTAGAAATGAATTGAGGTAAGCCCTATAAAAAGTCGCTTTCAATTGGAATGTTCCAGAAACAGGTCTACTGTTTTTTCATTTTGATTTTCTTTTTGACAATTTTGATATTGTATAAACTTTACAGATTGCCCATAATTATTTTGTGAAAAGGTGTTTACAATTGTATCCATGAAGATAATTTAACTTGATTTCCTTTCTTCTGGCCACATTGTGCTGATTTCTTAATTTTGTACCTTTCATAAATTAATGACTTTTTATTAATAGAAAATGAGGTCTTAAAATACCAACATCCGTGTTGTTTCTCATAGTTTCTGTTTTTCATTGTTCACTTTTTTCACTTGTGTATCTTTATGTTTGATTCATTGTTAAATCAGTAGACCTGTTTCTGGAACATTCCAATTGTAAGCGATTTTTTATAGGGCTTACCTCAATTTATTTCTACAATTGATATAAACATATATGTAAATTAATCCCTTGTAGGCACACTTACCTGTTCATTGATTTTGTAAAGAGCACATACTAAAAAGACACTGTTTGAGGAGGAGCCTAGCGCTTGACCAAGATGGCCGCGTGAGCCTCGAGCTCCCGCTACCCTCGCGCCCTCCGGCAATCATCCTGTCCTAAATCCTGATTTTCATGCACGGAATCCTGCAGATGAGTCACAGCTGGGGCGATTGACGTTGTCCGGGCCAAGATCGCCCACCGGGGACCGAAGTTGTGCACGGCGGAAGATTGCGGCCTACCTCCGACGGATGCCAGGGGCTGGCGTTGGCAGGATGCCCGGCCACTAATTGAACAACAGCGGCCTTGGGAGGTGTGAACTGACGGACGGATGCCGCGGCACTTTCACTTTCGCTTTCTCGCCCTTTGTTTGCTCCGGGTTGGGAGTGCGTCATACAGATCCTCTGTTGTCTGGAAGACCTCCACCCGGTCCTGACTGGCTGTTGAAGACCTAGTCGTCCCTGTCTCCTCTACCTGAGTGAGGGACGTCCTCTTGCGACTGATCGTCCTGCTGTCCGAGATGTCGACCAAATCGGAGGCAGACAGGTCGAAGTCTAAGACTACCAGGCGGGGAGGCTATATCCAATCCAACAATATGGATCGCTATGCCCAGCAGAAGGGGTCGCCTGGTGGATCGGGACAGTCGCTGGAAGCACAGAAGGCCGACTCATCCCCAGCCTCGGAGTTATCATTGCAGGATATCAAGGGGGCGATAGATGGGATGCAATCTTCGATTGGGCGACAGTTCGAGACCCTGGCGCACAAGGTGGACATGATTTTGGTCGATGTCAACTTAATTCGCGCGGACCTGGGAAAAACCAATGAGCGGGTCAAGTTCCTGGACCTCAAGACTACTGGCCTCGCGGACGATGTCTCGGAACTCCAGGCTGAGGTCCGCAAGCTACGAACCGCGAATGACCTCTCCGCTCGCCGGCTCGAGGACTTTGAAGGTCGGGCCCGGCGCAATAATGTGCGCATTATTGGGGTCCCGGAGACTTCGGAGGAGCTCTCCGTGGACCTCCTCGTCGAGGATCTGGTGGTGAATCATCTTGCGCCAAAGGGCCTCGGCAAGTTTTTCGCGGTGGAGCGGGCTCACCGAATGCCTGGCGGACGGCCTATGGTGGGAGCCCCCCCGCGGCCGATTGTCGCCCGGATCTTCCACTTTCGAGATCGGGACGCTATCCTGCAAGCATCGAGGGTGACAGGCCCGGTGCCTTTTCAAAATGCCTCTGTGAGCTTTTACCCTGATTTCACCCAGATGGTGCAGAAACACAGGCAAAGTTTCCTGGGGGTGAAGCGGCGGCTTAGGGATATGGACCTGAAGTATGCCATGCTTTTCCCCGCTAAGCTGCGTGTGGTATATGAGGATCGGACTTTCTTCTTCGAATCGCCGGACATGGCAGGGGACTGGTTGGATGCACTCCCTCGGCGACAGCCCGGCCGGGACAGCGTGGATGGGGTTGAAGGCGACCGGGATGGACAGAAGTGATACCTTCGGTGCTGGCCTGCTTCGATTCAGCCCTGGACAGTGACTCGCACCTTATTGCAGTAATGGGAGGGCGGCGGGGGGAAGATAGGGGCTCTTTCCTCCCTTGGGGTGCTTTTTGTAGATTTGTTTCTGGTAGGGCGACAGGCACACTGCAAGTTGGGGGGGCTTTGTAAGCTGACGCAGGGGTGCAGGGTGGGGGGGGTTTCAGGATGTTGGGGTTGTTGTTTGGGGTTGTTGTTTTCTCTTGCAAGGCGTAGCAATGACTGTCAGAATTGTCCGATTGTGGTTCTCTGGGGGGGGGGGAGGCCTCTTTGTGTTTAGGGATGGGGGATAGGGGCTTAAACGTACTCAGCTGGAATGTTAATGGCTTAGGGGATCGTATAAAACAGGGTATAGTGCTGCAATTTTTGAAACGGACCTTGCCAGATGTGGTCCTCTTGCAGGAGACCCACCTTATAGGGAATATGTGTTATGCACTTAACAGAAAGGGCTACAAATTCATTGCTCACTCGGGGTTTTCCTCGGGATCCAGGGGTGCGGGCATACTTGTCAGAGCTTCCCTACCATTTGAGGTTGACTCCACCATTGCTGATGATAGGGGGCGCTTTGTGGCCGTGTCGGGGAGGTGGGAGGGCAGAACGTTGGTTTTGGTTTCTGTTTATGTCCATCCTGCCTTGCAGGCCTCCACGTTTGCTGATCTGGGCAAGGCCTTGTTGGAATTCCCCGAAGGGATGCTAGTGGTGGGAGGGGACTTCAATGCGGTTGGTTCTGGAATGCTAGATAGGTACCCGCCCAGAGACACCGGGGGGGCTCAGAAGTGGCTTCCCGACTTTATTGATACTTTTGGCCTGGTAGATTGTTGGAGGCTGCGGCACCCCACTCAGCGACAATACACCTTCCATTCCGGGGCCCACGGGAGTCTCTCCCGGATTGATTATCTGCTCACTCTGGCGGCACACGCCTCTTTGGTAACTGAGGTTAGGCACATGGCACGGGGCATATCAGATCATTCACCGGTGTGGGCATGTCTGGACATAGGCCGGGTGGCAGGGGGCAGGGTGGCTCCCATTAACCCCTGGTACTTTCGGGACCCCAAACTGCGCAGCGCGTTGCTGAAGACAGTTGACCACTATTTTCGAGAAAATCAGGGCTCAGTTGACTCCGCGGTGTCCTTGTGGGAAGCTTCTAAGGCCGTACTGAGAGGAGAAGCCTTGTCCTTGGTAGTGGCCGCCAAGCGGCGGAGAGACGCCGAGGTGATACAAGTGGAGGACGAGATAGCGGCTCTAGAGTTGGCCTTGGAGGGGGATATTGAGACGTCCACGCTGCACAATTTGAGCCTGAAGCAATTGGAGTATAGGGATCTGGTGACAAATGCCGCCAAGACCCTCCACAGGGAGCAGCAGGGGCGGTTGTATGATGTTGGTGATAAGGCCGGGAAATTGCTGGCATGGCTGGACAAAAAGGAGCGTGTTAATCGTGTGGTGCCGGAGTTGTTGACGGATGGGGGAGAGGTTGTCACTGATCCCGACGGTATAGTCCGGTGTTTCTCGGACTATTTTTGTACGGTATACGCCTCGGTCTCGGATAGACCGACTGAGGACTCGTGTAATCTTCTGCGTGACATCGCTCTGCCCTGCCTTTCCGCCATTGATAGGGAGGACCTCGATGGTGATATCACTGTAGACGAAGTGGCAGGTGCTATCCGTGCGTTGCGCTCCGGCAAGGCTTCGGGCCCAAATGGTCTGAGTTGGCTCCTCACTTGACCGCCATGTTCGTGGAGGCGCGGGAGAACGGGTTTCTTCCGCTCGATCAACGGCTGGCGACGATTGTGGTAATACATAAAGACGGAAAGCCCCGGGATAGGTGTGGTTCCTAACGGCCGATCTCGCTCCTCAACGCCGAGCCGAAAATCCTTGCCAAGATTCTCGCGAACCGCCTGGTCCGGGTACTTGGCGACTTGATCCACCCGGATCAGTCGGGATTTATCCCGCACCGTAACACTGCACTAAACCTTAGACGCCTCCATGGAGTGATTGCCAGGACGGGTACGATGCGAGAGCCGGCTATTGTGGCGTCCCTCGACACCACAATGGCCTTTGATACGGTAGAGTGGGCATACTTGTGGGCGGTGCTGGCCAAATTCGGCTTCGGGCCTGGATTTGTGGGGTGGGTGAGGCTGCTCTATGAGGGGCCTCTTGCAAGCGTCGTGGTGAACGGGCGGGCGTCGGCACCTTTCGAGCTCTGGAGAGGCACCCGGCAGGGTTGCCCCCTGTCGCCGTTGCTGTTTGCCCTTGCTCTTGAGCCGTTGGCGGCGTGGATACGGTGGCACCCAGATATACGTGGGATTCGCTGGTCGCCTGACCACGAAGACCGTATTTCACTCTACGCCGACGACATTCTGTTATATCTTGCCTCGCCTAAGAAATCTCTGATAGTGGTTTGTGACGTCTTGACATCTTTCGGTAGAAACTCGGGCCTAGTCATTAATTGGGGGAAGTCACACTTGTATGTCCTGTGTGGGGATGTCCCGCCTGTCCCGCGTAACTGTTCGATCCAGATAGCCCAGCAGGGCTTTTTGTATTTGGGGATCTATATTTCCACCGACCCCATCTTGCGCTACGAGAAGAACTTGCTCCCTCCCTTGGCGCGCCTGCGGCGGGATGTGGCGGGCTGGCGGCGATTGCCGCTCTCCCTCCTTGGCCGCGCTGCACTGTTTAAAATGATGTCCCTTCCCCGTTTCCTCTATGCCCTGCAGAATACTCTTGACCTGGTCCCGGCCAGCTATTTCCGTAAGATCGAAAGTCACCAGCGCGCGCTCTTATGGGACGGGCGTCCGCGTATCGCAGTCGCTAAGTTGACGCTTCCGTGGTACGACGGTGGTATCGCGCTTCCAGACATTCGACGTTATTACTGGGCCACCCAGTTGAGCGCGATTAACCATGGTGTCTATGGTCCGGCGCTGAGCCCTGGCTTCGCCATGGACCGCTGGTTGCTCCGTGGGGGTAACTACCACAGAGCGTTGTATTCGAAATCGTCGGACCTCACCCTCACGGGGCCCACCAGAGTGGCCGTCCATGTGTGGAAGGTGGCGACGGACTCGCTGGGCTGGAGGGGTAAGCTTACCCTTGCCACCCCTCTGTTTGACTCCGAGATTCTGGGGAAGCTTTGGCGCACAAAAGGGTTCGAGAAATGGGATTTGATCGGCATATCCAGGGTTGGAGACCTTTTGGTTAAGGGTAAGATAAAGTCGTTCGAGGAGCTGCAGAAGGAATACGAGCTGGGGAGCACGGAGTTCTTCCGTTATGCTCAAGTGCGCCACGCCTTGCGGTCAGTCCTTGTGGAGGGGGAGAAGGTGCCCGAGTCCTCTCCGTTGGAGGATCGGATCCTGGATGGTCACATGCCAGAGAGCACGATCTCGCTCATTTATAAGAAGCTTATCAATGTTCGGGCGGATCTTCTCCTAGGGTTGCGCGCTCAATGGACCAGGGACGGCCTTGAACTAGATGATGAGGATTGGCAGTACGCAGTTTCTTCTCCCAAAGAGGTCGCTATCCCCGCGCGCCTGCGGTTGGTGCAGCTTAAAATACTCCATAGGGTCTATGTGACGGGGCCCAGGTTGGTCCACATGGGTTTCTCTGAGGAGGGCTTATGTAAGAGAGGCTGTGGTATGGTGGGTACCTTCCTCCATATTATTTGGGAATGCGGTGTGATTATGGAGTTCTGGAGGCAAGTCCACGAGGCGATGGGGGAGGTGACAGGAATTGTTATGCATCCTGAGGCGCGATGTTGTCTCCTGAATGTCTGGAGTCCTACTGACCACAACGCGGCACAGACTCAGTGGGTGACCCTGGGAAACATGGTAGCCAAGCGCGATATCGCTCGGCTGTGGGGCTCCAATAGGCCGCCCACATTGACAGCGTGGATAGAAAACATGGACTGGAGCATGTTTAGGGAGAAGACAGTGTATTGTGCTCGAGGGCGCCCTCGGAAATGGCACGCTGTGTGGGGGCCATGGAACCAGTACAGAGGGGACATATGCCTGCCCCCCGACCCGGATCCGCCTGAGGAGCAACTTTCCCCTTAGTCTTTTTCCGGCTTTGACTTTCCCGCTGATATGTGATTGTTTCTAGAGTCTCTGCCTTTCCCTCCTTTCCCTTACTATAGACCTGTGCCTGTTGGACGTGATGGGGCTCGTCCCCCCTGATGGGAACCTCTCTTGGTGTTTACAGTACCTTTCGCCTTGCTTGTGTTTAGGGTTGTATTTATGTTTATGCAAAATAGAACCTTTGGCTCTCCTGTCAGCGATATGTGGACGCAAGCATGTGTTGAATCTCTAAAGCTGCCGTACCTCCGGCTTGTCGGCTGGATAGCTGTGTCACTGATCTAAAATAAAGGTTTTAAAAAAAAAAAAAAAAAAAAAGACACTGTTTGAGATTACTAAAGGACAAATCTATTAGACTCTGGTAAAAACGATATTCACCTTATGACCTTGTCAAAATGCTGGTGTAAGAAATTTAGGGGTATAGGTACAAGAATTGCAGCTAACTAACGCTACCGTTAGTTAGCAGTAATTTATTTCCCGCCTGTACTGCTGAAAACTATTGCCATTGTACTGACGTATTTACAATACGTCGCTACATGGCGATAGTTTCTCATCGTGGTGGGAATTGTTGTCGTTAAGACCTGCGTCACTGCGATAAGAATGTTACCGCAAATGTGAAAAAAGTGGCAGCCGGCCAGTCAGCAGCGAGAAACTGTAAGCTAATCGGCACGACTCCCCTTTTTCACATTTTGCAGGAAAATTAACTACAAAACACCCGCAAAGTTCACCAAACACTAAAAAAAAACTTTTAAAAAACTACAAGAAACATGGAGGAAGCTGGACCAAGTAATGCTGGAGAGAACAACCCCCCTAAACCCTCAAATAGCCAGGGGGACTAGCCAGAGATTCAGGGGAAGAGTAAGAGGAAAACCAGGTCCAGCCAGCAGGCAAATGAGATCCAGATTGCGGAGGTGACAGACAAACATTCCCAGCTTTTTGTCAGCTCAACAGTGTCATTGGGGACCAAAAATGCAATATGGCAGTCCATCGTACCCAAGGTGAATGCTTTAGCAGAGGTCAAGAGGACAGTGACCGACTGCAAGAAGCGCTGGCATGATGCTAAGCGCAAGAACAAGCAGAAACTGTTCAACAATCGCCATGCAGCAGATCGGAGGTGGGAGTCCAGCACCATAGGAGGAGCTGGATGCCTTGGAGGAACTGGTGTCTGCGGGGAGTAGGTGGTTGGAGTCCAGGGACAGGAGAGTGCTGAACATGACCAGCTACATCAGCAACAGGGTAAGTAACAACCAGGGACTGGGGGAAAGGGGAGGGGTGGACACCAATGTTACTCATGTCCAAACAAATATCACTCAGTGCACACCCACACTGACTGCTGATCTCTTTCCAGACAAGATGGTCCCTGGGGGTATAGACACATATCTCCTTAGTCATTGAATATATGTTAAAAACACATAATGGTGGTGTTACAAACTTGTAAAGCTGCACATTAAAACAATACAGTATAGACCAAAAATAATATACATCAGACTACAAACTAAGGGCAACATGAACAAGCAAAGGGCTATATTTCCTGGAGAGGTGGCAGAGTGTCACATTGGCCTCCTTGCCTCAACACCACGCTCATACAAATTGGCTACACAGGGCTGCATCTCATTGACACCAATATGATGCAGCCCCGTGAACCAGACTGCTCTGTGACTCAAGGTGGCAGGCTACCACCGATGATGGCAAACATGAACCATGGGGTGTCTGAGTTGAGTTGAAGATTGTACATGTGCATGGAGGAGGACCTTACTGCACATACACATTCTTCCACACAGCACAGGCACCCCTGCACATCGGTGGAGGCCTGAACTCTGCCTCTTCCTCAACATGTCTCTGCACATGTTTTTCCATAGACTCTGTCAGCCCCCCCCCCCCCCCCCCCCACCGGGCATTCACACAATGTTGTGTTGTTGCCCAAAGAACTGGGCCACTCTACTGCCTTAGATACTGCACATGTAAATAAAATTGAGCCACTATGTTGAGTGTTTTTTTTTTTTTCAGAGTTTTATATAGCGCAAACTTGACCCGAATCCAATCAGGTATCAGAGCGCTTTACATAGCACCAGTTACGTTACATGAGGACACACATTCATTTTTTTTTTTGTTAGGCACGGGGATTAAGTGATTGGCCCAGAATCACAGGATGGTTAACGTCGTTACCGAGACTCGAACCCAGTTCCCCCAGGTCCGAGGTTGAGCGCCCTTTAACCTTCTTTGCCTAGCAGGAAGAAATAGTATTAGTGGTTCTTCTATTATATAGAATTCTAGCAACATTTGCAAAGTCAACATCCATTCAGATCTTAAAACAGACACAAAAAAGAAGACATTTTGGGGATCACAGGATAACCGATGGAACATTGTAGTCAGTTACATGGTTTTCTTCGACAAAGGGAACTCCGTCTCATGGTGCATTAATTTACAGAAAATGCATCCTTCCTCAGGTAGACGCAGTCACCATATCCAATTACAGGGAACATAGTGCTGTTCCATCTAGTTCCATCCAACCATTGGAATTCTTCCTCCAATTTATAAAGACCAATCCATGGATATCTCCTACCGTATTCTTTGAGTAGTTCACTCACTTGTGATTCATCATGGAGTACAGCCAGTGTGCCATTCTTCTCTTGACACAACCTCGACGATGTGTTCCAAACCGTTTCCTCTTTGTTCCAGAAATATTTATTCATTGACGGCATCCAGTCGGTACGATAACAACCATTGTCGCTTCTTAAAAGTACAGCAGATGGACCTGAGATCGACATAACAATAACCACAGCAAACGTAATGAGATAGATGAGGCCAAAAGCCACTGTTGTCCACTTCCAAAAGAAATCACTGTTCCACAGCCCTGATACCAATTTTCTCAGGCTGCCATCAGAGCGCTCTAAAGGGGTCACAGAGTCCAGGGGCCCTGATATCCAGTCTGTCTGCTTCTGTTGGAAACTTCCTGATTGATTCCTGCTTCCCTCATCAACATCTCTGGATTGGCTGCAATCTGATTTTAATTCTGTCTGCTTCTGTTGGAAGCTTCCTGATCGATTCCTGCTTCCCTCATCAACATCTCTGGATTGGCTGCAATCGTCAACTTGGTCCGAAGGGATCAGAGAGTCCAGGAGCCCTGATTTTAATTCTGTCTGCTTCTGTTGGCCTTCCTGATCGATTCCTGCTTCCCTCGTCAACGTCACTGGATTGGCTGCAATCTGGCTTTGGCGTTCTCCTGGCCAGCGGCTGGTGTCCTGCAGGTGGGATGTGCGTCCTCGCCACTGGTCTCTTCGGGCCCAGTGTACACTCGATCCTGGCCACCACCTCCGAGGTCTGCTGCCGGCACTGGTGCGTCAGCTGCGCCAGCTCCTTCTCCAGGCTGGAGGGGCCCCGGGCCCCTGCAGAGAGCTCTTCAGACACCCTCTTGCTGAGGTCGGCCAGGCCTTGGTACAGCCTGCTCTTGTCCCCTCACTCCTGGGCCGTGAACGAGGTGTAGCTGGCCCAGCGCAGCCCCTGTCTGACTAGGGGCAGCATCCGGGTCCTGATCTCGGCCCGCAGGTGCTCCAGCGCCTCGGGGTCCAGCTCCCAGGGGTCCGTCTCCTCCAGGAGCCAGGTGCGCTCCTCCTCAGAAGGGGGCTCCCTCCCCAGCAGCCAGCGCAGGACCCACATCTGCACCCCCTCCCAGAGCTTGGCCCTCTCCTCCATGGGGCACTTGCGGTCCCAGAGGGCTTTGCCCACCTCCAGGAGGGCCACAGCGAGCATGTTAAAGCCCACCCCCTACTGCTCGGCCTCCGACTCATTCTTCAATTTGATTAAACGCTTTACTTTATCAATATCGAAGTCTGGCCCTGGGCCCACTCCAACGCCCTCCTCCATCACCACTCTGCCAGTCATCACCCCCTCGGTTCCTGTCACCCCTCTGCCTGTCACCTCTCTCTTGGTTTACATCACCCCTCTCTGTGTGTCATCTCTCATGCCTTCACCGACGCTAGAAAGCAGCCGCCATCACCAAACCACAGCCAATCGATAGCAGAATAACGGACTCGCGGCGGGCCTCGGGTTTTCTCAAAAAGTTGCCTCTGGCCAATTAAAAAAAATATGTCTCAACAATGCATGTTCAGGATAGCCATTGCTTCTAATCAGGGAACATTTGTCAAAGTGAATATGATAACTCTGTGTCCATGATAGACATTGTAAGGGCCTGACAGGTGTGACTTAAACAATGCTTTGATCTCTAAGACAACGCTGTCTCAGTACAAAATGAATTAGTACATGCCCATGATGTTGATTGTGACTTGCAACAATACTCACGTCATTGTAAAGCCACATGAAGTGTCTACAAATAATACATGACAAATATATACCCAGAAGAACTACACATATTCAATGTGCAGGACATTCTTTTAAAAGATGTATGTCATGGCATGACACATGTAAAACAGTTCACTCAACATGTCACATATTCACAAATATTCCATCAAGCACAAAGAAGAGGAATGGTGTAGGAGCCATAGCTCAAAAATATATAATGGTTCAAATACGTGCAAAGGTTAGCTGTAACGTACATCACTACATCCCTCATCAAACACTTGCCAATTTGTTCACAGTGTTGTCCACAAAGTATAAGTCTGTGTGGAAACATGTAAAGAGGCGTCAGGATGACTTGTGAAGAATGTTAAGCATATATCCTCTGAACACCCATGTGGAAACTTAAGACTTTGTGTGGACCAGTGTAATCAAAGATGTCACAAAGTATCCCAACACCATACACTCAGCCGTCAACCTATGCTGTGCAGAGCACAAAGCACACAGTGCATCCTGTGTAAATATGCCCTAGCAAAAAAAACATTTATGGATAATTTTTCCTCAGAGCAATACAAAACTATTTTTCCCCAAATTAACTTTGATACCCTAAACATCAATCGTTTTGTTTAAAACACATTTAAAATGATGTCTGTTGGTAGCCTGTCCCTTGAAGATGCTGTAATCACATTTGCAGAATTCTAATACATTGGGGAGGGGGAATGCATCTGTCATGATCCACTACCAATCCAAAAGGATATGTCCACACAGCAAAAATGAATGGGAGCACAAAGCATCAACCATTGGGAATTTATTTTATAAAATACACTTTTAAAATACTTAACTGATTAAACTTACTAAACCTAAACTACACTAACCTAACATGTACTAATATAAAACTACACTAAACTAACTAGCTTACCTAAGACTATACACATAACAACATATGTTAAAAATCAACCCCCCTTACAGCACATCTGGGATGGCACATAGACACCTTAACCTATACATCAACTAACTAAACATACATTCTAAACAATAATATATTTTTTTGTATTTTAATTTTTTGTTTATTAACAAGTCCAAAAACACATCAACCCCCCACCCAAAGGTAAAAGAAACTTAAACAAAAGCACTAAAAAGTGACTATCTAAAAAGTAAAAAGCTAAACACACCTAACACTATTTAATCACTACACTAAATCTACACATAACACTAACTAACTAATAAATCTATGAAGAGGATGGGAAAAAGGAGAGGGGAAACGTCGGACTGGACAGTGTGGGAAAATGATAGGGGTGGACGGAATTTGTGAAATTGACTTTTGCAAATTATCACGAAATTGCTCAAAATCTTCAAGAGCACGCGGAACTTTCGCCCGTTCGCGATGTGTTTTTGCGTGCTCGCGGGGAAATATATCTCCAACTTGCCCATGCGGTTGCTAATGGTCGTGGCCATCTTGCTTGCGATGCTTATTTCCTGTTCTGGGTGGAATGACGTGTTCGCGATCGCAAACTATCGCGGGATAGCGTGACCGGCTACCAACAATCCAACATCTCGTGGCGCACACGAACGGATAGGAAAACTTGTCGGCGAACGCTGTGACCCGGAAAGTTGCCACCGCGTGCACAAGAACGCATTTTTAAAGCATGAACAAGAAAAATACTTCTGTTTCACGGCAGATTGCAAAAGTTTTCACATTTTTGCGCTCTCTGCGGAACGCGAAAATGTCAAAATATCGCAAATTCCGCGAGCGGAATGAAATTTACCGCCCAGGCCTAGAAAATGAACAGGCATTGTCCATCTATAGGGGAGACACAAGGCCCCTTTTATGTCCATGAGGTGGCCCTCATCATTGTCCTGTTCAAGTCAGGCCACACAAATGTTCAGACTAAACATAAGCCTCCTCTCCCTCTCTGTGAGGACAGACCTTTCCCTAAGTCCTGCAGCTCTGGAAGACGTCCCGCTTGTGCACTCTGTGAGGGAGGTTGACATAGGGCAGAAGATGTGGGTGCCACACGTGGAGCAGCTCCTGATGGACTGGGGGAAGGCTGACCTTTTACTTTGTGTTGGCTGAGGAATTCCCATTGGTCCAGGGATTTGTTGGGGCTGGCTCTGTTGTGTTGTTGATGCTGGCAGGGAGGCGTGTTTTTACAAGCATTCATTGTAATGTCTGTTTTGGACTTGCACCTGCCTGCAACCCTTTCCTCACTGTACCTCTTGGCCATTGCATTGTACCTAGGTCTGGGCGGTAAATTCCGTTCCGCTCGCAGAATTTGCGGAATTTGTGTAATTTCACGTTCCGCGGAGAAAGCAGAATTGCCCAAAATTCTGCGTTCCGCGGCTTCGCAGAATTTTTTGCTTGTTCGCGTTCTCAAAATGTGTGTCCGCAAGATATTTCCCCCGAGCACGCAAACAGCATTCGCAAACAGGAAAAAAGCATCGCGAACAAGCAATTCCGCGTGTTCGTGGAATTTCTGCGTGCTCGCTGAGATTTTTTACCGTTTCGCTGAGCTTTGCATAGCGCGACTACGCAAATTCCCCCATCCCTAATTGTACCCCTTAGCCACACGCCTGATGTGCTGGTAACGTTCCTTCCACAGGAGGAACTGATGCTGCTCCTCCAATGATACAAGTCATGTTTCCTGAGTCCAAGTACATTATGGCATAATGCATATTTGCCACACCTATTAATAATTAGAGATAGGTTATGTAAACATCTTCAAAAAAAACTTGCAACTAGACACATAACCTGAGAAATCATGAACACATCATAGCCGTAATCATTATAAGATGTTCATGACAACATGGTTAATCATGTGCTAGGACAAGGCAGGCACATCTGTTTGCAATTTGGCTGTGCAAAAGAAAAACAATTGAGGCCAACAGGGGGGGTACAGTAAGTATGAAGTATAACAGGCCCATAGCAGTCCCTTGCAGTCTAACTACACAAAGACAGTAGAATACACAGTCTGCAATGAAGTCAGATGACTAATCACAACAGTGTTTTGTCATGTAGTACATTTGAGGAAATGGAAAATAATTTGCGGTGTCACCACAGCTACACAACCAGATTACATCATGTCCACATGTACTTGCCAATTTTTGGAAGAATGCCTACATTTCGACATGCATTCAAGGAGAGAGGGCATATGTGGCATGAAGCTCTGTGTACAAGTATCAACCAGCTCTGCACATTTCTGTGCCATGACCCAATGGGACAGCAAATCTCCTGCATGTGAACCACACTTTTGTAATGGTCATGTGTGTTGCCACATTACATACATTTTGCAATCTGCTAAGCCTGTCTTACACACAACACATGTCAATTTAACACTGGTGGCCTAATGGACATCTATGACACGGTCTGAGTGCCATAATATACTATGACCTGCCCCACTGCTTCATGATTGTAAAATCGACTATCACACCTCAAAAGACATGATGTTTGAGGCTAAAATCAGTTTTTCAACTACCCACAGGTATGTCACAGGCTTTGACATGTTGGTGACCCACATTGTGTAACTCACAGAGATTGTCAGTCCGTTGATCATGTGAAGTATACCAAACAAAAATAATGTCGGGAGGCACAGTATGTCATGACAGGCATGCTATTTTGCCAAATGACAATTTCAATGATGTATGCATACATCTTGATCGCAACATGATTGGTGTCCTGTGCATTCATCCTCTGATGGGATACGATGTTGGTCACGTACTTACCACCTTGCCTCCCGATGATGATTCCAAGGTGATCCATTAGGTCACCCTCACGGCCAACACAGTCCTGCCACTGGTGCTTTCACTGCTGGACAGTCCTGTCCACACCAACCATGTTGAGCATCTTCTCCCAGATTTGCTCCCATCTCACTTTCTTTACTTTAACATCGTACCCCTGTAGGATGCGTCCCCCATCCTCTACCATCCTGGGCAGGTAATATTTTACAAGCCAGAGGAAGGTACCCAAGGCACCCTCTGACATCCTGCCCTCTCTACCCTGACCCAACATCCCCAAATACAAACTCACCCCCAGGCAAACCAAAAAAAAACACAGTCAACCCCTATTACCTATTAAACTATACAATGCAACCACAGAGACGTACATCCAACAAAACAATCAGACAGTCACAATTAACACGTAGGGACAGAACACAGGACTTAACAAGAACAGTATGCACAGTACACCTCACACAGAACTCTCTCAAACACACCAAGACCAGCAGGCACCTTCCAAACCCTCCACAGCTCCCAAAAGGCAGTAACAGTGTGGCTGAAAGAGAAAGTGAAAGTGTACTGTACTCCTCCATATGCCAGGATGCAGACTGACCTAATCTCCTGTCAATGCCTGTGTTGTGCGTGATATTGTGGTCCCATTTCCTTGACCTTATTGGATGAACAATGAATATTACATGATGGCAAGTCTTGTCATGTTAATGTTAACCCTGGGCATGAACTTCGCTCCGCTCCACTCGCTGAGTTTTCCGCACTCCGCGTTACGCAAACATCGCAGAGTTCCCAAAAACTCTACTTCGTGTTGCAGAGCGAAGTTTTTTGCTTCGCTCATATTCATCAATGTCATGTTGGCGAGCGCGAGCGAGGAAAATCCACCTCCCGGCAAGATTTTTCCTTGTTCGTGATCCTCAACATCAACATTTCTCAATGTGCGGGGGTCAGATTCCTCATTGTGAGTGGTTGCGAATTCTTGCGACTGCTCACGTTGAGAAACTGTCCATTCACGTTGAGAAAGCTGCAGCTCGAGTAAAAATCTACTCGAGCGACTGAAAGGAAAGCAGGGCCCGCTTGCGCTATGCATAGTGCTGTTCGCGATGATTGCAGAGTTTTGCAAGCATCCGGCACTGCAAATCACTGCGAACAGCATTTTTCTATCGCACTCCGCCGCTTGCCGAGCTACGTGTAGCGCGGCGGAGTTTGTCTTCCACTGCACGAACTCCGCCCAGGGTAAGTTAATGTTTGAACATCAGTGACATGCAAACTATGCATGTTGCAACTTGTTGTGCTCATAATTGAAAGCTGCTACTGGTAATGTACAAATGTTAGTGTACATTGCAGGACACACACAAAGAGTACACTGATGTTACAGGGTAGAAATCCTATCTCTTTGAATGTCATCTGAACATATTTAAGCAAGAGTATGTTGCACAGCCCATCACAGTCAAGAATGAGGCCCATCTGCTCTACAAGACTTGTGATGCAGGGGGCATGTGCTGAGGCAAATTAGAATGTCCACTTGCATACTTGCATCCCCTGCAGCAGTATTTAGAATTGCATAGTTTGCATTCCATGCTGTACCCTGTGTTTTATTAGCTGTGCTCAGCAAGGATTATGCTCATTGAGTCAGTGAGTCAGAGAGTGTTCTATATTGACGCCTGCTGTAGTTTTGAGTTTTTAGTAATGCTTGTGAGTGAAGGAGAGGAGGACCAGGGGTTGTATTTGCAGATTATCCTGGTAAAAACTGCTTGTACCTAACGGTTTTACATGGACAATATGGGACATGTGATCTGCTTTCAAATCTTGCCATTCAAGAGGCAAACATGTGTTGCATCCTATCATCAACACATGTTATTGAGCACTTTGTTGTATGTTTTGTTTACATGGATTATTGATGTTCTGTCCACTGCTATATGTGATAGCTGAGTGACACATTTGTTTTTGTTACCTTTCACTTGATAGATATCTGAACTTGTGACGTATAAAACAACCATACAGGACTTCTGTGTATTGATATTTTTATCAAACAAATTAACAATCTTTTTTTATTGAAAGAAGTATACATGTAAAGTGTTATTTGTTTCCTGTGATTAAGTAAAACAATAAATAATATTTTATCTCTTCTTGCTGTTCCAGCAGCAGAAGGTGTGGTGTGTCTAGCATCTGGCTCTTCGTCCTGGCCATCATATGAGTTGTCCTGATCCTCCTGGACTTCATCCAATGGCATGTTTGTGCATACACAAATATTGTGCAGAATGAAACAGGCCATTATGATCTTGCAAACAAGTTCAGGACAGTACAGGAGTCTGCCTCCCGATACATCTAGGCACAGGTCCCTGGATTTGAGTACTTCAAATGTCCGCTCAACTATGGCCCTTGTGCATCCCAGTGCAAAATTTTAGTCTCTCTGGGCCTGTGTGTGTGTCACTCTGAGGGGCGTCATCAGCCATGGCGTGAGTGCATATCCTTGATCACCTGAAACAGATTAAAGAGGTATGTGTCCATTACTACATGTGCCTACTGTGTTTACAGTGTGCCTTTTTTGGTGTCTGTGCACTGTGAAAGGTTGTATTTTCTGGTTGATCAAGTTGAGTTTCCAACAATAGACCAGCATCTGTGAGAAGAACTTGCCTATACTTGACAGAATACACCTCACCATATTGTCATTGTCCAGGTCCTGTGTATTGCCTCCATGTTGTGACTGTCAGGATGGATGGGTCATTGAAAAGGCACATGATAGTTTATTTACATGCCTGTTGCACAAACAGAACATCTCCTGTGCACATATTATGGAGGGTGCACCATTGGCACATGTTCCTGATTAGGCTTCCACCTTGACTTCTGATTGAATGCTATGTTGGTACATCATCTGGGGACATCATTGTTTGTTATTGTGCTGAGGGTAACTGAAAGTGAAAATCCTTGTCTGATACACGTTGGACTCATTGTGGGATCTTTACTTCTAGTTTGCCACAAAGGTGAGTCGGGTCTAGGTGACAGTGGCTCTGCTACCTGGTGCACTTGACTTACTGGGACATTTGAAGACAACATAAATATGCATTGATGTCCTTTTGCATGAGTTTACTTAGACTCTGCATGTATGCATGTTGTGGTACGACACATCAATTTACACTAGTGTGTGTCTGTTCCCAAACAACACACATTATGATTTATTTTGTGTGTGCATCAGATAGCTACACCTCACCGGGGGATGCATGTGGATGCACAATATGTGTTGAGAATGTGATGTGTATAGTTTATATGCTCTTCCTATGCATGCTCCATTCTGCAAAAACACAGACTGATGTTCTAAGCAACTTTTGATTTTATTTGTGGGCAGTTAGTGCTCCCCTAATTCAGCAATACTTGCAGAGCCATGAAGCAGATACACCCACTGCATGGTGCATGGCTGACTATGTTTTTGCATGTCAGCTAATTGTGCACTTTTACAAGTGAGAGCAGGGTGAACTGTCATCTTGTACATTTGGTACATCTGTTGATTTCAATAAGTATGTGGTACAGCAGAAGCATATGTTCTGTGTCATGTACTGCATTGATTGATAAAAAATGTGTCCAAAGACTTCTGCTAAATCTATGTTACCAGTATGCCATAGTGGTTTTTGTGATATTGTCTTCTCTTGTTGGGCTTTCTTCCAAATTTCTTGATTAATTTGCATTGTGTGGTTGCGTATATACTTTGGGCCTGTTCCAATGCATGTAGTATTACATTGGCTACCTGTGCATTGTCTCATATTTGAGCCACATGCTTGTGTACTTGAGGTGTGTGGTGTGTACAGTTTGTACTTACCACTGAGCAGTCCATTTCCTTAAGTACCATTTTCAAACCGCTGGTTGATGACCGATTGGCGCAATATGTATGTCATGGACACTGCCAGGGATCTTTGCAACAACATTGATGAACAAGCCCAGGTGGTCCACAATTGTCTGAACGCAAATGGAATGTGTGTGTTTCCTGTTCCTGTATATATGTGCAGTGGCCTCACAAGGCACAAGTAGAACATGTGTGCAGTCAATTGCCCCTAACTCATGTGGAAACCCAGCAATGTCATAGAAGCCTTGTTTGTTGTCATGTTGTTCCTGTGCAGTGTTGGGGAAGTGTAGGGGCTGTGGCGTCAGGCTGATAATGGCATCCAAGACTTTGAAGAGGAACCGGGAGAAGGATGACTGTGAGACTCCACCCACTCTGCCAGTGGTTGGTTGAAAGGTACCAGATGCCAACATTTGCAGCACTACAAGTAGCTTTGTCTGCGGAGGGATGTTTGTACAGCGCTGTGATGGTGCCTCAGTCTTGGCACTCTTTGTGTGAGTATGAGTAAGATGGAGGTCCTTTCCGGTCTGTAGTGGGCTATCACATCCTCTGGACGGAGGTCTATCAGGGTGAGGCATTGACAGTACACCCGCTCTCTTCTTTGGCGCTGCCTCTGTGGTGGTCCTGGTGGCGGGGGCAGTGGCGGTGGTTGTTGTGGTCTGCTTGGAGCTCCAAGCTGCAGGAGTAGTATCGCCATGGCATCATTAGGTGAACAAATGAGTGTCTGGTATTGTCTCCCTTATGTACAGGTGTGTTTGCACCATTTTTTAGACCAGCTTTTTTTCTGGTCTTAAAATCCAGCCGCTAACTGGCTTTAGTGTGAGTTTTTTTTAAGTATCACGGGACCGATAAACCATTGTAAATTTCGCGAAGTAGGCTTTGCTGGAATTGTTACATTTGAATGCTGACCTTGCATGTCATTTTCGTTAAGACCCCCTAACAGAAGTGGAGATCCGAAAAATACAGGTGCAAGCAAGAGCACCGCAGCTAACTGCGGTTAGCTGCAACTTGTAACTAAGGTGATAAAAAAAAACAAATTGACGATATGGTGGCGTTAACTCCTTGTACATATGCCCCTTGGTTACTGAACCCCTATTCAAGCAGCAACCACAGTTCTCTATTAGGGTGAAGTCGCAAACAAACCCCAAATTAACCTGTGTTTAACACTCTGGTAGCTTGGCCAGAGCAGTGTGGCCTTCTTTGGAGGCAATGTGTAAAGTATTTATAAAGCAATTAAAACAGTAAAAAAATTATACAGAGCACTAGAACAGTCCCCAAACAATTTAGAAAATTAGAATAAAATGTAATAATTAATTAGAGTTAAAATTTTAAGTGAATATATCACCAAGACGCATAAAGCAACAACTGTGAATATCTGAGCGAGCCAGATGGGACAAAGTCACAAGTTCAGGCCAACCGCAAAGGAGCAAGGGCTGGCTGCAGGGACCGAATTAGGCCAGCTAAATTCCGGTTACGGAGCATTGGGTCAGAGGAGCTACGAGAAGTACACTTCTGGACCAGTGGATACTCTGCTAGGAAGAAGGACTGCTATGCTGCTGAAAGACTGCCAATCCCCTAGGATACCCTCTGCTGGACTACTGCCTTGCTGGCCTGAAGCTTTGCTGTGCTGACCTGATTCTTGCTGCCCTCATGCTCAGGTGAGAATGACTGCAGCTATATCTCTTGAACACAGAAACCTTAGAGTGACTCCTCGGGCTAGTTGGCTGGCCACCTGACTTGAGCCTCAGGGAGAGAAGGCTCCTACAACCTTGCACCTGCTCCTGTACTCTGCCATCTGTGAGTCCACCCTACCCAGTGAAGCCACCTAAGTCCTGGACCCTTGGGAGTTGGCCTAAGGTGCTCTGCCAGCCTCTGTGGATCCAGTGGAAACCTACACATCTTCTCTGTTGCGTAATCCTGAGCAGAACAGACTCATCACAGCTGCTTTGTAGATTGGAACCACCCCAAAGACCTCATGACTGCCCGTCGCCGCATCGCAACCGCTGCTGTGTGCCATGACACATCTTCAGTGAAGACCCCCACATTCCTCATCGATGGCAGCCTCAACGACCATGAAAGACTCTACATCACAGCCTGGCAGCTCCTCAGAACCAATGCATGGCCCCAATTGTGCAGTGCATCATCACCTCCGGACCTTGCATTGGAAGTCCACATCAATGGGATTTTTGACATCAATGAATTAAAATGTCACAATCAATCAATCAATCAGTACATTTGTAAAGCACACTACTCACCCGTAAGGGTCTCAAGGCGCTGGGGGGGATGCTGCTACTGCTTGAATAGCCAGGTCCTGAAGGTTAGGAGGTCCTGGGTCTGCGGTAGGAGGATGGGGAGGGTATTCCAAGTCCTGGCGGCGAGATGGGAGAACAATCTGCTGCCAGAGGTCGCTCTACAGATGCTGGGGACGGTGGCGAGGGCAAGGTCAGCGGAGCGGAACTGGCGGTTGGGGGTGTAGAAGGTGAGTCATCTGTTGAGGTATGCCGGTCCGGTGTTGTGGAGTGCCTTGTGTGCGTGAGTGAGGAACTTGAAGGTGATCCTCTTGTTGACGGGAAGCCTGTGCAGGACACTCAGTTGGGGTGTGATGTGGCTGCGGCGAGGTATGTCAAGGATCAGGCGTGCAGAGGCGTTCTGTATGCATTGTAGTCGTTTCAGGAGTTTGGCCGAGGCTCCTGCTTAGAGGGCGTTTCCGTAGTTCAATCTGCTGCTGACAAAGGCCTGGGTGACCGTTCTTCTTGTTTCGGTGGGGATCCACCTACAGATCTTGCGGAGCATGCGGAGGGTGTTGAAGCAGGAGGACAAGATGGCGTTGACCTGCTTTGCCATGGAGAGAGTAGAGTCGAGTATGACCCCAGATTGCGTGCGTGGTCGGTGGGTGTTAGTGCTGTTCCCAGTGCGGTTGGCCACAAGGAGTCGTCCCAGGTTGGGGGGTGGAACCGAGGATAAGGACTTCTGTCTTGTCCGAATTCAGCTTCAGACGGCTGTTCTTCATCCACTTGGCGACGGCTTTCATTCCTTCATGGAGGTTGGTTTTGGTGGTGAGGGGGTCCTTGGTGAGGGAGAGGATCAGCTGGGTGTCGTTGGCATAGGAGATGATGTTGAGGTCGTGCAGTCGGGCGACGTGGGCGAGCGGTGCCATGTAGATGTTGAACAATATCGGGCTGAGGGATGAACCCTGGGGAATGCCGCAGATGATCTCGGTGGCTTCGGAGCGGAAAGGGGGGAGGCAGACGCTCTGGGTTCTGCTAGAGAGGAAGGAGGAGGTCCATTCCAGAGCCTTGTCTTGGATCCCAGCTTTGTGGAGGTGTGTGCATAGGGTGTGGTGGCAGACAGTGCCGAAGGCAGCTGACAAGTCTAGGAGGATGAGGGCCGTGGTTTCGCCGTTGTCTAGCAGGGCCCTGATGTCAACGGTGGTGGCGATGAGGGCAGTTTCGGTGCTGTGGTTGCTGCGGAACCCGGACTGGAATGGGTCCAGGATGCTGTTCTCCTCGAGGTAGCGGGTCAGTTGTCTGTTGACGGTCTTCTCGATGACCTTCGCCGGGAACGGGAGTAGGGAGATGGGTCGGAAGTTCTTGAGGTCCTTATGGTCAGCTTTGTTTTTTTTTTTCGAGAAAGGCGTTGATCTCGGCTTGCTTCCAACTCTCCAGGAAGGTCGCTGTCTCGAAGGAGATGTTGATGGCCTTGCTTAGATGGGGTGAGATGGTGGCGCTGGCTTTGTTGAATATGTGGTGTGGCCATGGGTCTGACGGAGAGCAGGAGTGTATGGAGTTCATGATTTTAATGGTGTCGTCGCTAACCCTGGGCGTAGTTCGCGAAGTAGCACTTCGCGAAGCTACGCAAAGTGCAGTTCGCACTACGCGAGCTACGCGTAGCACTTCGCGAACTACGTAGTACCTTGTTCGCACTGTGCCAGATGTCGTTTTCAATGATTGCATAGTGCGGACAAGCAACCGGCACTGTGCAATCATTGAAAACTGGCATCTTGCACAGTGCGAGCTGTAGTTGTCTGCTGCTCGAGTAGATTTTTACTCGAGCGGCAGCTTTCTCAACGCAAACTGGTAGTTTCTCATCGCGAGCGGTCGCGAGCATACGCGACCACTCGCAATGAGAAACTTGACCTCCTCGCGTTGGGAATCTCGCCGGGAGGTTTATTTTCCATGCTCACGATCGCCAACTTGATGTTGCTGATCGCGAACAAGGAAAAAGTCTCGCCGGGATGTCATTTTGCTTGCTCGCGGTCGCCAACTTGACGTTGAGGACCGCGAGCAAGCAAAAAATGACCGCAGCACTACGCAACACTATGCTACGCGTGTTCGCACTGTGCTACGTGCAGTTCGCATAGTGTGAAGTACGCGAACTTCGCAAACTACGCGAGCGTAGCATAGTGCTTTGCCCAGGCTTAGTCGTCGCCGTTTATGTTGGTCCAGGTGAGCAGGGGATCGGTGGCCGTGGGGTCAGAGGTCTCAGTGGCTGTCGGGGCGGTCATGGCATTGAAGCTGTCGTGGATGTCTGCGATCTTGCGATGGAAGAAGGAGGCAAGGGAGTTGCATAGGTCTTGCGAGGGTGGGATGTCGTTGGTGTTGGAGCTGGGGTTGGAGAGTTCCTTCACGATGTTGAACAGCTCTTTGCTGATGTGTGCGTTGTTGTCTAGGCGGTGATGGTGTCTGCGGGTGGCGTTCTTGTGGGCTGCGTAGCTGTCCGGTGTCTGTTCATGGTGCCATTTCTTCTCTAGTTTTCGGAAGGTTTGCTTGGAGGCCTGGAGGTCCTCGGTGAACCAGCTGGCTTTCTTGTTGGTGTGTCTGTTGGAGGGTTTCTTGATCGGGGCGAGAGTGTTGGTGCAGTTGGCGATCCACTGTCTGAGGTTGCGGGCGGCGGTGTTGGGGTTGGTGGGGTCTGTGGGTGGGCTAGGGGAGAGGGTGGTGGTTAGATGGTCTTCGGTGACTTTGCTCCAGCAGCGGCGAGGGATCTGTTGGGTGCAGTGGTGTGTGGTGGGTTTCCGGAAGGTGAAATGGTGTCAAGTTCTTGAGCTCCTTCCTCACGCACGGGAGGAGAATGTCGCAAGTTCCCAATGCCTCTCCTAGCTATCCCAGCGTCACGCGCTATTATAATATAAGCAAGTACACCAAGGAAATCCAAGGGGGGGAAAGGGGGTGGGACAGAGAAGAGACAGTAACTTTACGTCCTCCTTGTTTTTCAATATTGACGCCCTTCTATCTTCTTATGGACTGGACAGGTGTAGTTGTACTGTAAAAGACATTTTTACATTAGTTATTTCCTTCTGTCTAGAACCTTGTTGTTCTACGTTAATGTGAATACTTCTTCGGTGTACCTACCCTGTCTGTAAGTGACCAATGCTTCTCTTCTTTTTACTACTCTCTTTTGTGTAGTCTCTTCTGTGGTGCTGTAACTAAAATAATTAATTATGTTAGTTGTTTCTTCTACTCTACTCTTCTAATTATTCTTTTATTTCTTTCAGTCTCCTCACCCACTGACTCTGGAAGAGCGCCTCAGCTGGATTCTGCGAAGGTGAGTTACTACTATTATTTACACTCTTTTATGCTGCTCTTAAGTGTGTCTAAATTATTTTCTTTTCGCTACTCTCTTCACCCACTGACTCTGGAAGAGTGCCTCAACTGGATTTAGTGAAGGTGAGTTACTACTCTTATTTACACTCTTTTATGCTGCTATTAAGTGTGTCTAAATTATTTTCCTTTCGCTACTCTCTAGTTTCTCGTAACGTTTCTTTCTACTCAATTTTGTATGCCACTCCGACAACGACAGTTGCTAACAGAATTTGCTAATGTCTACAATAGTATGCATGGTTAAAAATATATACACTGTGCTGTCTCCAGGCTCGCTGCTTATTAGGCTTAACTAAAATTATGCTGCTCGACCTGGCAGAAGGTAACTTCTACGTTTATGTGCTTGACTGAAAAAGGCACGCTTTAATAAAGACCCGGAAACGTCTTTACCAAAAATTAGAACAGTCTTACTTATTTAGCTGCTCTCCTCAGCTCCAAAACATCGCTCGAATTCTCTGGTTAGCGCGACGAAGTTAATTTCCATGACTAACTTCGCAACGCGTTTCTAAAACAACCTCCTCTCCTCAGATACTCAGTGAAGTGCACCGCGGCAACGACCCAACACCTGGATCTTCATGATGGTTAAGGAACGCTAGAGCGCTAACCTGCGGCTCCATAGTTCTAGTACCAGCGGCCATCTTGGATTCAGTTTGATCTTCAGCTCGGCTCAGGGTGCAGCACCTCTTCCTTTGGTTGTTAGTTTTTAAGACTTTAGCCCTTACAAAAGGCTTAATTATTACTTTTGGCCTGACAGTCCTGACAAGTGGATGCAGCGATGGTCTATTCAATGGAGTTCGGTGGTGTGGCTGAAGGAGACGTGAGAGCTTGCGGAGAAGATGGGGTCAAGCGTGTGGCCGGCAGAGTGGGTGGGTGTTGTGACGAGCTGTCTGAGTCCGAGGTTGGCGAGGTTTTCAATCAAGGTGGTGGAGTTGGTGTTGTTGCTGTTCTCGAGGTGGAAGTTCAGGTCCCCGAGGAGGATGTAGTCTGTGGAGGCGAGGGCGTGTGAGCTGACGAAGTCGGGGATGGAGTCGCTGAACTGTGGACGGGGTCCGGGGGGGTCTATAGACGAGGGTTCCTCTGAGGGTGGTGTTGGGATCGGTGTGGATCTGGAAGTGCAGGTGTTCAGCGGTGCTGGTCGAGACTCTGAGAGTGTTCCTGTGGACGATGGTGATACCCCTCCTGTTCCGTTGTTGCGGTCCCTGCTGGTGATCTCGTAGCCGTCCGGGATGGCTATGGCGATGTTGGGTGCCGAGGAGGGGTCCATCCATGTCTCCGTCAGGAAGGCGACATCTGGGGAGGTGAAGTCAAGTAGGTCCCAGAGTTTGATGGCGTGTTTGCGGGTGGAACGGGTGTAGACTAGAATGCATCTGAGGTGGTTGCGACCTTTCTTGGTGGGTGGATTGGCGGGTCGGATGCTGGTGAAACTGCAGCTCTGTACTTGGGTGAGCTTCAGGGCGGCCAGGAAGCAGGTGTGAGATCATCCGGTGTTGGGTGTGAGGAGGGTGCTGGCATCGTAGCGGAGACGGGGGCCAGGGGTTCTGGCACTGGGCGCGGTCCCAGCACCGACGGGCGCAGACGGGCTTGCCTTAGGCGCGCCTTTGACGCGCCAGTGGACGTGCAGCGCCCGCCATATAAGGGGAGGGAGGAGCAGCTGGGAGGCGGGAGCGGGGCAGCGAATGGGCAAGCAGGGGGGCGGGGCCACAGGGGAGGCAGCGGCGGGAAAAACGAGCGGGCGAAAACAGAAAGCAAAAAAGGCAAAAACAGTACAAAACAGAATTTAGGGAAACAGTTAAACAGATGAGCAATTACAAATAACAGATAACAATTACAAAAACAATAAAATCACAGGGGAGGCACAAAAAACGAGAAGGCAGGGCAGCGAACTAACACAGCAGCGGCGAACTTACAGCAGCAGCGGGCTGAGGCACGAACACACAGGTGGTGCTGTGCGGCGTGGGGAGCGGCCTAACCTAAAGACAGGGTCAAGGGTTGCTCTCCTCACCGCGCAGCGGCTGCCATATAAGTTGAGGTGGGAGGGAGGAGCAGCTGGGAGGCGGGAGCGGGGTGGCGAATGGCTGAGCAGGGGGGCATGGCCACAGGGGAGGCAGCGGCTGGAAAAACGAGCAGGCGAAAACAGAAGGCAAAAAAGGCAAAAACAGTACAAAACAGAATTTAGGGGAAACAGTTGAACAGATGAGCAATTACAAATAACAGATAACAATTACAAAAACAGTAAAATTACTGGAGAGGCACAAAAAATGAGAAGGCAGGGCAGCAAGCTAACACAGCAGCGGCAAAATAACAGCAGCAGCGGGCTGAGGCATGAACACACAGGTGGTGCTGTGCGGTGTGGGGAGCGGCCTAACCTGAAAACAGGGTCATGGGTCGCTCTCCTCACCGCTCAGCAGCCGCCATATAAGGGAAGGTGGGAGGGAGGAGCAGCTGGGAGGCGGGAGCGGGGCGGCGAATGGGCGAGCAGGGGGGCGTGGCCACAGGGGAGGCAGCAGCAGGAAAAACGAGCGGACGACAACAAAAGGCAAAAAAAGGCAAAAACAGTACAAAACAGAATTTAGGGGAAACAGTTGAACAGATGAGCAATTACAAATAACAGATAACAATTACAAAAACAATAAAATTACAGGAGAGGGACAAAAAATGAGAAAGCAGGGCAGCGAGCTAACACAGCGCGGCGAACTTACAGCAGCAGCGGGCTGAGGCACGAACACACAGGTGGTGCTGTGCAGCGTGGGGAGCAGCCTAACCTGAAAACAGGGTCAAGGGTCACACAGCAGCCTCGCATCTCAAAACTGACGCATCACTTCCGCTCCGCAACACATCTCCAGTGCGGATCCTCACAACGCTCCACTACCAAGATTAAAGGTACTTTGTTCAGCAGGACTAATTGGGTCACTGTAGCCAGCTGATGCTCCGTTGTGGCCAACCTGAACTTGGGACTTTGTCCCAGTCTGGCACAACCAGATGTCCACAGTTGGCGCTTTACACCTTTTGGTACTATATTTACTAAAATCTTTCAACTTGAATATCTCCGGTTCTACTGATTTGATTTTTGTTGTTTTGTTCTTGTTTTATTTATTACAAATTATTCACTTTTTTAACTCTGTTGTGTGCTCCATTTGTGGTGTGTTTTCACCGTTTTACGTATTTCACAAATACTTTGCACATTGCATCGGACTGTTCTGTGCCAGGATCCTCAAGGGGTGAGCACAGATTAATTTAGGGTTTACTTGTGACTTCACAAGAATTGTGGTTGCTGCTTGAGAAGGTTTCCACCCAACCAGAAACCCAATTTCTTACACTGGTGTTTAGTGGTTAGTGTTTGGATCTATGCTTGTGCAGTACCTTACAGTAATCATGTGTTACACTGCCACTCCACATAAATAATGTGAAACCAATGTGAGTTTAAACTCTTGATTGGCCTTTTTGATTTGTCTAATTTGTCTCTCTTACTGTTGTGCCTCAATCCACCTCTACAAGTATGGAGATTGAGCTGGAAAACATAGAGTCCTACACTGTGGTTCACTTCAAGGAGTTTTGTAAGGGAATGGTGTCTTTCAGCCAAGAGCACCACCAGGAAGGTGGAACTGCAAAAATGCTTGGGGTCTGGGTGGAAGTCCACCAGATACGGGCAACATAAAGGAGATGATGAGATGGACAGGCAAGGAAAGGGTTTTAATCTCAATCCTGAGAGGCAGCAGCCTGCTGAGAAAGAGGACTTGACCCTTCAGTTGGAGTTCCCTACCAGAGCAAGGAACAGTGTATCTTCCCACAGCCAGCTGGTGGAAAGGAGGGAGGAGAGAAAGCTCAGGTTGGAGATGGCCAAACTCAGGATGGAGGAGAAGAAACTGGCTACAGAGATTAAATTAGGTTTGGAGTGTTTGGCTCATGAAAGGAGTTGAAACTGAAAGCAAAGCAGGCATATTCCAGCAGCATTGGTGGCAGAATACCTGCAGTGTCTGAAGGAAACAAGAATGTCCACATCCTCAAAGATCTGGTGCCGAATTACGTTGAGGGAAATGGTAATGATAAATGGTTTTCTGCCTATGAGAGAGCCCTGGGAGTTCACAAGATCCCAGAAGAGCATTGGAGATGGTTTGTGGAAACAAATGCCTATAGTGGGGTGGGGCACACTTCTTACTTTATACTTTGGGGCCCAAACCAGGTACAGCCCCATGAAAGCCATGTTGATTAAGTTTGGACTGCGCCATGAAAAGTATAAGCAGAGGATCAGGGACAGCCAGAAGCTCCCCAACCATTCCTCTGTAGATTTCATCGACAACTCTAGCAAGGCACTCAATGGCTGGGTGTGGGGCTACAAAGTTAATAACTACAGTTGGTTGTACAATCTATTTTTGAGAGAATACATGCTCAGTATTTGTTTTCTGGAGCTGCGTGAGCACCTAGTAAACAGTAACCTAACTGACAACAGGAAGCTTGCTGAGAAGGCGACCACTGGGCCTGCACCAGTGTCCAAAACGATATCTGGGAGAAATTCCCACAAGGGTGGTCAGGGGTTTCACCAATAGCAAGGGGGGGGGGGAGTAAAACTTAAAATAAGAATTTCTCAAAAGATCTCAAAATAATTCCCAAGGCAACACCTGTTACTAGTCCCAGTTGGGCCTGAAAAGAAGAGGTTCTTTGTAAGCAGGCAGGGAGGTTTGTCCCCAATCTATAGTGTGCTGTTAAGTATAGGCATTCCAAGGGAGATTCCAGATGTCCCACCGGTGGTCAGACACCTAGGTTGGCGAGTGTAGTGCTCAGAGAGGACGTGGTCCCTATTAGCTTTGGGGGAACAGACAGAGGTGACCCTAATTTCCCTGGGGATAAGGAGATGGTGCCAAAAGCCCATATGCCTCCCAATACTTTTGCATAGAGACAATGGGTCACCAACAAGGGGCAATGGGTGGAGGCTCTGAGAGGCACAGGAGCCGGCATGACTACTGTAAGATGCCATCTGGTGACATCAGAACAGGTCTGCCCTCACACATTCCACCAAATCATAGTGGCGGACAATCAAGAGAGTTGTCTACTGGTGACTCTGGTTCCTATTGAGTGGGGGGCTCAGGTTCTCTAAAATTAGCTGTAAGTCCTGCCATGCCTGTAGATTGTCTGTTAGGAAATGACTTAGATCACACTATCTGGAGGGAGGTAGAGCTCAGGTCACACTTGGAGATGTGGGGATTGCCTGAATGGGACTGTATGACCGCACGGCCCATTGCTGCCCGGAAGGGAGTCAAGGGTGTCTGTAGCCTGGAGTCATGCCCCAGGCAGCTGCCAAGAAGTGTTGTAGCAAGGGACATGAGAAACCAGCCCCAGAGGTTTTACTGAACCAGGTTGATGGGGCACCTGTGAAAAACGCCCCATAGCCAACCTTGGAGGATATTGCTGCCCTAGATAACCTTCTGAGCTTGCTAGTTGTCAAGTTGAGGGTGGGCCCATCAAGGAGGAATTCTGCTAGGCACATACAAAGATTCCCACTCAATGGGGATTGAGGCGGCAAGCTGAGGGCCAGGTAGCAGATGGCACCACTTGAGATCACCTGCCCTACTGGGAGAAAGGGCCTCCTATATAGTAAGACTAAGGTTCCTGGAACTGGGCAACCTATGTGTTAGTGGTCCCTCAGGTTTACAGGGCCCTCCTACTGGGTTTGACTCATGACATACCCCTGGCAAGACATCTGAGGCAAGACAAAACCTTCACCAGGCATGTTGCCCACTTCTATTGACTTTGGATGAAGATGTCTTCTGTAGGTACTGTTCCACCTGCCAGGGCAGTCTGAAGTCAGGAAAAGAGCTAAAGGGCCCCCTAACCCCACTACCTTTCATTGGCACTCCCTTTGAGAGGGTAGGCATCGACATTTTTGGTGCCTTGGACCCCAATACAGCTTTAGGCAACAGGCTCATCCTGTTCCTGGTGGACCTCACCACTAGCTACCCAGAGGCCATCCCTCTGAGGTCAGTGACTGCACCTGTGGTGGCCGCGGCTCTGAAGGGGATCTTTACCCTTGTGGGGTTCCCTAAGGAGACAGTGCCTGACAGAAGGACTAACTTCATGTCAGTGTAGATGAAGTTTATGTGGGTTGAGTGTGGAGTAATGTATAGGTTCTCCACACACTATCAACCCAAATCCATTGGTCTTGTAGAGAGATACAAAAAGACCCTGCAGGGCATTATAATGGGTCTAAGTGAGCCCACGAGGTGCAAGTGGGATGTCCTACTGTCATTCCTTCTTCTGTCCTACAGGAAGATGCCCAAAAAGGGTTGGGTTTAGCCCCTTTAAACTTATCTATGCCCACCCTGTAAGGGGACCTCTTAGATTGTGGGTTTTTTTTTTGGTCTATCTTTATATAGCGCAAACTCGACCCGAAGGTATTGGAGTGCTTTACATAGCACCGTATTTACATTACACATTCAGGCACGGGGAGATTAAGTGATTTGCCCAGAATCACAGGATGTGGACGCGACCTCGAGACCAGTCAAGAAGTTATGAAACTTTGGAATGACCAGAAGGCCACTTTGATAGACTTTCAACCTGGATAGGGTGTGTGGATTTGGATTGTGGAGCCTGTGGCACCCAGAGCTCTCCAGGATCGCTGGACAGACCCATATGAGGTTGAGGAGTAGAAGGGGGAATCTACTTGAGGGTGCAGTTGGAAGGTGTATTTTTTATTAAGGGCAAGTATTCCCCTACCACCAGCAATAAGACCACCAACTCAATATTAGGTCCTATCAAGGTCTCAAAACATATGACCCTGGCTCAACTCTTCGTAACTGGCTGTGAGCAGCCAGACTTTAGCTAGGAGACAGGTATGTAAAGCACTTATATTAAATAAGTATGACACAATAAAAAATAAAAATCCCACACCAATCTATAGAAATAGGAAATATTTGTGTCTTTGAAATGACACAAAACTGACAAAAATCCAAAATCTGGAACAGGAGATATGGATTTTTGAAGATTAAATACTTTCTAGTGCTTAAAAACCTGTAGCCCCAATTTGGGACATCTGGTGGTACTAGACCGAGACAAAGTCAAAGTTTGAGGCCAACCACGATGGAGCCCTTGTCGGATACACTTAGCAGGAGGCCCTGGTCAAAGTTTTACCTTCCCACTTAGAAACTTTTCTGGAGGATTTTCTCTCAATGGCGAGCAAGGCACTTCGTCAGGCCGGATTCGTAGTGGGTTCACCAGTTTGGTTCAGTCGGAGCTCACTGACAACTGCTGAAAGTTATGAGCTCCGGAGCTCTCTGTGGGACAAACCTAAAATCCAGGTTGGGTCGGGGTTAAAAATAGTTGACTTGACTCTCGATGTTGAGTCGGTCCAATTATGGAGCTTTTTCCAAAACACAAATCCAAGGGTCTAGAATCTCTGAGATAATCCTTGGAAGTTTAGACTACAATTCCCACAATGTACCTGGCCAAACCCTTGAATGTCCACTGGACACACTGTAGGCTGGGGGTCGTGTAGTTCCTAAGAATACATAGGTTTTGCGCGTTTAGACAACATAAAATAAGGAATTGGTGTCCAGACTGATTCTGGACACCCACAAAGGATATGTTAGCCTTTAGCCCAGCCAGCTCACAGTACCACCATAAGCCCCCTAACCTTACCAAGGAGCGAATAGTCTCTGGCAACTATCGAACATGACAACCCTTGATCCTTCAGGGATTGTGGAACAGTGCAGTACTTTTCACTCAATCAATCGAGCTCACTCAGTCTCAGAGAGATACACAGAATAAACGATGGGGACGTTTGTCAATAAGCATTGATTGAACCAGCATTGTTCTAATATAAAACATGTTTGCTGCGACAACCATTAGACAGAAACAGATATATGAGATTACAAGCACCAATAGAGTAAATAAAAGGTAAAATTCTAACATGGTGTTCAAACAGTGAATATTTGCTGGCATATAGATACATGACAGTAATCAAGCGTACTCCTATGATGCAAAGTAAACAGTACCTAAGTGTACCTAACTAAGTGTACCAAGCATGTATGTAGGTGTAAAGCCAAGAATCCACTAGGAAGGATCCAACCCCATTACCTGATGGTGGAGAACGAAGGACCCCGTCTTGGTCTCGAGTTAGACACTCTGCAAGGGATGTCAGACCACTGTGTGCTGGAGCTTATGCATGCAGGGACTTCAGTGCCTGGTGTCAGCATGGAAGCTTCTCCTCTGTCTATCTAGGGAAGGTATCCTTAAGATAGCCTCGGGGTTCCTACCACAATCGATATTTTGTGAGTACGATTATGAAAATGAGCCTAAATCAATACTGGCAATTATGCAAAGTAGTTCTTTCACCCTAGGTTGAAGATGACCATGATTTTTATATAGAGTATGGTAATCCTGTTATGTACGACACGTGCAGGCGACTTTTCTAAGAATCCTCATGCGTAATAAATGAGGCTAGTTTCAAGGAAACCAAACTAAGGGGCATATTTACAAGGCGGCAATATAAAATTATCGCCGCTTTTGAGGCCGTTTTCGGCCAAAAAGCGGTGATAATTTTATCGCCTAATTAGCAAGGTCACGCTAACGCGTGAAACCTTGCATTAGCGCACCTATTCTTAACTCCCAGCTTTGCATCTCTAATGAGATGCAAAGTGGGCGTTCCTGACCTGACCTGACAGGAGAAATGTCGCTAAGCGACATTTCTCCTATCATCAAGCCCCACGCTATGAAGCTTAGCGGCAGGAAAAGTAGCGATAACCCCTGTTATCGCTACTTTCCTTTAGCCTGCTTCAGGACTGACTTAGCCAAGATATCCTATGGAAGGTGGATATCATGGCTAAATTTGTGAGTCCCTATCAACAATCTAATGCCACATTTCATGAGATTATCGCTGGGTTTCCAGCGATAATCTCACGTTAGGCAGTTAGCGCTAGGATTTTTATCGCTTTTGAGATAAGCGTTGCTAATAGCACGCTATCTCAGCAATAAAAATCCCTGCTAGCCGGCGATAATTATCCTCACGCTAAGGTGCCGATTACGATCTGGTAAAAACCGGGTACGAACCGTCGGTCGGAGCGTTTTCTCCGTCCGACTCGTACCCGGTCGTAAAACTGTACAAACATGGAATTACGATTCGCACGGAAACACCATTTCCGTACGAATCGTAAAAAACACCGACCGACGAAAATATACATACGAATGTGATCCGGGAATGCTGCGACATGACGTCGGGACGCTTTTACGCAGCGTTTCACGACCCAGGAACCACGATTCGAACCGACAGCAGTCCGGACGGCAATAATTTCACGGCACCCAAAAAGTGCCGGAAGAGCGAAGTACGTCGCGAAACGACCAGAGTAGGTGGCCCGGTACGCGCCGTACCCCCCCCGCCCCCGTACGTTTGAGTCGTACCCCCCCTGCCCCCGTACGTTCGAGTCATACCCCCCGTGTATGTACACCCGTGTATGTGTCGAACCCCCCCGTGTATGTACACCCGTGTACGTGTCGAACCCCCCCGTGTATGTACACCCGTGTACGTGTCGAACCCCCCGTGTATGTACACCCTTGTACGTGTCGAACCCCCCCGTGTATGTACACCTGTGTACGTGTCGAACCCCCATGTATGTACACCCTTGTACGTGTCGTACCCCCACCCGTGTATGTACACCCGTGTACGTGTCGAACCCCCTGTGTATGTACACCCTTGTACGTGTCGAACCCCCCGTGTATGTACACCCGTGTACGTGTCGTACATACACGGGTGGGGGTACGACTCAAACGTACATGGGTGTACATACACGGGGGGGTTCGACACGTACAAGGGTGTACATACACGGGGGGTTCGACACGTACACGGGTGTACAAACACGGGTGGAGGTACGACTCGAACGTACACGGGTGTACATACACGGGGGGGTTCGATACGTACAAGGGTGTACATACACGGGGGGTTCAACACGGGTGTACATACACGGGGGGTACGACTCGAACGTACACGGGTGTACATACACGGGGGGTTCAACACGTACAAGGGTGTACATACACGGGGGGTTCTACATACACGGGGGGTTCGACACGTACACGGGTGTACATACACGGGGGGGTTCGACACGTACAAGGGTGTACATACACGGGTGGGGGTACGACTCGAACGTACGGGGCTGGGGGGTCGGTGCGTACGTACGGGGGCAGGGGAGGGTACGGCACGTACGTACAGGGGCTGGGGGGGGTCGGCGCGTATGCGGGCACATGTCTCCATGGTTGCTATGGGAGTTCGGTGCGGACGGTGTTTTTTCCATACGGTTGTAACATCGGACGCACGGGATGCATCGTAATTCCGCGGTCGGACTTCACTTTTCACATTTGTACGGTAAATCGTCCGTGGACGTGTCGGACACATTTTCCGACCCGAGGACGTGTGGGGAATAATTCCCAATGCGATTCGTATGGACTTTTTACCATGCGAATCGTAATTGGCAGTTTGTACGGCACTTGTATGATTCGTACGGTAAAAAGACCGGATACGAGTCGTACGGGGAATTTTTTTACCGGATCGTAATCGCCACCTAAGAGCGCTGAGTGATAATTATCGTTGGCCCTTGCTGATATGCCCCTAAATTTATTCGGCACATAACTGGGTAGAAGGTCAATGCTAGAACCGTTACGCAGAGCAAGGTAGGTGAAAGGTTGTTTGCTACCAAGGCCTAGTTTGGGGTACATAATAGGTAGATGGTGCAGGGAAGCTCTGTTAACCTGTTGCTTTCAGGGATTACACTCCTTAATCCTTTTTGAAGCAAGGCAAAGTCCTCGGGCTGTTGTTGTAAGAGTGCAACAGGAGCAATCCTTCAGATTGCAATCGTTTGGGGTGCAGACCAGGGTTCCAGCAGGGCAGTCCTTCTTCTTGTAGTTTCAGGCAGCAAATCTGATTTGCTTTGTAGCACTCACATATTTATTCAATAATCTGGGGCGACAAGCAGGGGTGCATTCCTGTTCAATGAGGTGCAGGGTGCCACCCCAAGGTAGGACAGCTTCCTCCAAAGTGTGTTCCACAAAGCACTGCACTTTCAAATTCAAGATGGAGATTTTCTCTCTTCTGGAGAAAGAGCTGGCTAAACGAACCCACCGAAGTGGCTCATTTCCATTAGCACTCATTTCCAGCCCTCAGCAAATTCCATTAATGGAGCTGCCATCTGGCTAGGGGGTACAGGAAAAGGGGAAGCCCTGTCATTCCTTACTGTCCTGCTCTTTCTTTGAAGTCCAGTTTGTTATACCAAGCCCCTGTCATGACCTATTCTCTGGAGCTGCAGAGCTCCCCTCATCAGATAACCTCTGATCTATGTAGGCCACTTATCACCTCAAGCAACTTGGCTAAGCCTATTAAGGCTGACCAATCAGGAGAGGCTGCTAGAAGGCTGTATTTTGGCTCATAGTAAAGTGAATTGTATAGCTTTACGAGTTATGATACATTCAACAGTGGCAAGTTGTTGGATTTATCACTACCAATCTTTTCAGTCTTTGAATGGCATTTTTAGCTTCAAGCAATATTTCTGCTTCAATTAAATATTCCACTGTTAGCCCATGGAGTCAATAGTCTAAAATGGGGAAAAACAAAATTGGCTGTTTTCCCTCATCAGAAAATTTAAAGCATATTTTATAATGTCCCTGCTTAGAGTTACATGACACCCCATCCCTGGCGCAACTAAGGGAGACCTTGGGGGTGTCGTTTATATAAAAATAAGGTAGGTTACCACTTTGGTTGTACCTTTAATTCCAAAGTTGAATTTGCATAGAATTTACTTTTAATGATACTCTGCAAAGCAGGGTTACCTTTAAAAATAAAGCCAAGCAACACAGTAGTGCAGAAAATCTACTGGGCCTCTAAACCACCTAGCCCTATAATATGCTAGGCACTTATAGGTAGTTTAAAGTCCCTCTTGTCTTATTATATACTAAGGACCTACAGGGGTCTGTCATTGCCAATTGTAATTATACTTAAATACCATATATCTTTTTTTATCAGAGCTCTGGGCCTGGTGAACAGATCCTAGGGCAAAGTCAGAGTCAGTTACCACCAGTATCAGTAAAAAAAAAAAAGTGGGGGTGACCAGGGCACAAAAGGATGACTTAGACAGGTGCTCCACATGAACCTCCTCAAACCACACTTGGAGAGGTCCAAACTGAGCATGCTCCTGGTGACAGATTAGGGAGTGGAAGAGGAGAGTGAATCTGTCCCAGTTGCTGTGGCAGTTCTCCTCTCTATTCTTCCTTGTCCCAGGGCTCACACAACTGTGCATCCACGGCATTTACACTACAGTCAGTCTGCCTGTTAAAAATAAGATTTACAGGTTGTCAGACAAGGTGAGAGCCAGTATCAAGGAGGAGGTCTACGAGATGCTGGTGTTAGGGGTGATTAAGCCCTCCAACAGTCCCTGGTCCAGCCCTTTGGTGCTGGTACCCAAGGCTGACCCACCAGGTGCAACTTAAGAGCTCATATTCTGTGCGAACTACAGTGGCCTCAATTCTGTCAAAAGACTGTCATGCATCCCATCCCGAGCTGATGACCTCATAGACAGGCTGGGTACTGCCAAGTTTCTTAGTACTTTTGACTTGACATCAGGGTACTGGCAGCATACACTGACTGAGGAGGTAAAAACATTCTCAACCTCAGAATGCCACTTCTAGTGTAGTGTGATGCCCTTTGGTTGAAAGAATTCCCCTGCCACCTTTCAGAGGTTGGTCAACAGGTTCCTAGCTGGGAAGGAGGCATTCTGTGCTGCATACCTGGACGACATAACTATCTACATGTCCACCTGAGAGGAACATCTGTACTACCTCCAGGAGGTGTTTACGGCCCTGCACCAGGTGGTATTGGCTATCAAGGCCGATAAAGTGCCACATAGGAAAGGCCACATGGTAGGCGAAGGCAAGGTGCAGCCTTTCCATGCCAATATTGAAACTATACTGCCCTAGCAATCCCCCAAAGCACAGACTGAGGTGAAGACCTTCCTGGGCTTCACAGGATACTTTAGGAGGTTTGTTAAGGGATATGGCACCATTGTTTCCCCTTTGAAAGAGCTGACTTCAAAGAAGCAGCCCAGACAGGTGATCTGGACAGAGGCATGCCAGAATGCTTTTGACCCACTCAAGGAGACCCAGGTGCCGATCACGATCCGGCAAAAACCGGGTACGAACCGTCGGACGGAGCACAATCTCCGCCCGACGCGTACCCGGTCGTCAATTTTTACAAACAAGGAATTACGATTCGCACGTGTACACCATTACCGTACGAATCGTAAAAAAGCCCGACCGAACAAAAAAACACCTACCAATGCGATCCGGGAAAGCGCCGACCTGACGTCGGGACGCTCGCAGCCAGCCATTCACGACCCAGGAATCACGATTCGCACCGACGTCACCCCGCACGGTGAATATTTTGCGGCAGCCAAAAACTGCCGGGAAATCAGGACGACGCGAACAAGGACCACCAGTACGCGACGGACAGACGACGACGCGAACAAGGAGGACCAGTACGTGACGGACACACAGGACGATGCCACCAAGGAGGACCCGTACGCGACAGAACGACGCGATCAAGGAGGACCCGTACGCGACAGGACGACGCGATCAAGGAGTACCAGTACGCAACGGACAGACATGGACCCGAACCTACGAGTCATCCCTGCCCTCATAGCAGTACACCTCTTCTACAGGTTACGACGCAGACGCCGCAGAAGGTCAGAATAACTAAGGGAGGGGGGAAAGTGGGGTGGGGTGGGGTGGGGGTGGCACGACCAGGGCAGGCCACAAAACAACCACATAAGTCACACACCACACATGGCCTGGACATACCTGACTCCCATGCCCTGGTCACCACGAGGGGGTGGGGGCGTGTCCTGATAAGCCAGCGACCGCCACAACGGAAGTCCGTCACCACGCGAACCGGCAACACAACCAGACAGGTACGTCCCGTACCCACGCCTGAAGAGCGTGGGTACGATTCGTACCACGCCCACACACACGTCACCCCAACAATGGCGGGACGGATCGTACCCACGTGGCAAAGGCCTGGGTACGGGCCGCACAAGCATCACATAGCGTGGGGACGGATATGTACGGACCCTACCCCCACCCCGTATGCAAGGAGCGTACCCCCCACCCCAACAGTGAAAGTACGACCCGTACCCCCACCCGCGTATGCATGGAGCGTACCCCCACCCCAACAGTGTAAGTACGACCCGTACCCCCACCCGCGTATGCATGGAGCGTACCCCCCATGCCAACAGTGTAAGTACGACTCGAACCCTCACCCGCGGACGTACGGACCGTACCCCCACCCCCACCAGTGTAGGTACGACTCCTACCCCCACCCGCGGACTCACGGACCGTACCCCCACCACACCAGTGTAAGTACGACTCGAACCCTCACCCGCGTATGCAAGGAGCGTACCCCCCACCCCAACAGTGTAAGTACGACCCGTACCCTCACCCGCGTATGCAAGGAGCGTACCCCCCACCCCAACAGTGTAAGTATGACCCGTACCCCCAACCGCGTATGCAAGGAGCGTACCCCCCACCCCAACAGTGTAAGTACGACCCGTACCCTCACCCGCGTATGCAAGGAGCGTACCCCCCATCCCAACAGTGTAAGTACGACCCGTACCCTCACCCGCGTATGCAAGGAGCGTACCCCCCACCCCAACAGTGTAAGTACGACCCGTACCCCCACCCGTGTATGCAAGGAGCGTACCCCCCACCCCAACAGTGTAAGTACGACCCGTACCCTCACCCGCGTATGCAAGGAGCGTACCCCCCACCCCAACAGTGTAAGTACGACCCGTACCCCCACCCGCGTATGCAAGGAGCGTACCCCCCACCCCAACAGTGTAAGTACGACCCGTACCCCCAACCGCGGACTCACGCACCGTACCCCCACCACACCAGTGTAACTAGACCCGTACCCTCACCTCGAATGCATGGAGCGCACCCACACCGAGTATGTTCCAAGCGTACATATCCAGAAATAGGAGGTGTGTGCAGAGTCCACCCAGCAGTGCCCAGAGACAGGAGGGGTGTGTGCAGAGTCCTCCCAGCAGTGCCCTGAGACAGGAGGGGTGGGTGTGGAGTCCTCCCAGCAGTGCCCTGAGACAGGAGGGGTGGGGCCCTATCACTCACAGCAGTGCCCTGAGACAGGAGGGGTGGGGGCCCATCACCAACAGCAGTGCCCAGAGACAGGAGGGGTGGGGCCCTATCACTCACAGCAGTGCCCTGAGACAGGAGGGGTGGGGGCCCATCACTAACAGCAGTGCCCAGAGACAGGAGGGGTGGGTGCGGAGTCCTCCCAGCAGTGCCCTGAGACAGGAGGGGTGGGGGCCCATCACTAACAGCAGTGCCCAGAGACAGGAGGGGTGGGGGCCCATCACTAACAGCAGTGCCCAGAGACAGGAGGGGTGGGTGCGGAGTCCTCCCAGCAGTGCCCTGAGACAGGAGGGGTGGGGGCCTATCACTAACAGCAGTGCCCAGAGACAGGAGGGGTGGGTGCGGAGTCCTCCCAGCAGTGCCCTGAGACAGGAGGGGTGGGTGTGGAGTCCTCCCAGCAGTGCCCTGAGACAGGAGGGGTGGGTGTGGAGTCCTCCCAGCAGTGCCCTGAGACAGGAGGGGTGGGTGTGTTATAAGGAGTGGTGGTGTATTGGGCCTCTGTTTGTTTTTGGCAGTTGCAGGTCAGTGATTGTGTTATTTTAGTGGTTGTTGGCCATGTTTAGTGGCTTTGTGCCTTTCGAATGGTGTATTCTTGTGTTGTTTTGTTTTGTCCTGGTTGTGTACGTGCGTTTTGAGCGTGTGTACGGTGTGTACATGGGCCATTTGGTTGTACGATGATGTCCTTGTGTGTGGCTTTGTACGACTCGTACATGCGGTTGTGATGTTGGGGCATGGGGTGCGCTCCGTACTTAGGAGGTTGTGTTGGGGGTGCGCCAGGAACTACTGGGGTGTACATAGACGGTGGTACGACACGTACAGGGGTGGGGGGGTGTACATTGACGGTGGTACGACACGTACTGGGGTGGGGGGTGTACATTGACGGTGGTACGACACGTACTGGGGTGGGGGTACGACTGGAACGTACTGGGGTGTAGGTAGACGGGGCTATGACACGTACTGGGGTGGGAGTACGACTGGAACGTACTGGGGTGTAGGTAGACGGGGCTATGACACGTACTGGGGTGGGGGTACGACTGGAACGTACTGGGGTGTAGGTACACGGGGGGTATGACACGTACTGGGGTGGGGGTGGGGCTCGAACGTACTGGGGTGTACATTGACGGTGGTACGACACGTACTGGGGTGGGGGGGTGTACATTGACGGTGGTACGACACGTACTGGGGTGGGGGTACGACTTGAACGTACTGGGGTGTACCTAGACGGGTGGGGGTATACATACACGGGGGGTGCGTGTCGGACGTACGGGGGCTGGGGGGAGTGTTGGGCGCGTATGCGGGCACATGTCTCCATGGTTGCTATAGGAGTTCGGTGCGGACGGTGTTTTTTCCATACGGTTGTACGCTCGGACGCACAGGTTGGATCGTGATTCCTCGGTCGGACTTGGCTTTTCACGTTTGTAAGGTAAATCGTCCGAGGACGTGTCAGACACATTTTCCGACCCGAGGACGTGTGGGGAATGATTCCCAGTGCGGTTCGTATGGACTTTTTACCATGCGAATCGTGATTGCCAGTTCGTACGGCACTTGTACGATTCGTACGGTAAAAAGACCCGATACGAGTCGTACGGGGACATTTTTTACCGGATCGTGATCGGCACCCAAGTGTACTGCCCTCGTGTTTAAGACTCCTGACTTCTCTATGGAGTTCATCTTGTAGACAGATGCTTCAGAGCATGGCATAGGGACTGTCTTTGCACAGTTAAATGAGGAGGGCCTTGGCCAAACGGTAGCCTTAATTGACAAGAGGTTACTTCCACAGGAACAGAAGTGGAATGTGATGGAAAGGGAGTCTTTTACTGTGGTCTGGGCACTGAAGAAGCTGATACCATACCTATATGAGACTCACTTCCAGGCTCAGACAGACCACAGGCCACTCAGATGGCTCATGCAGATGAGGGGTGAAAATCCTAAACTATTGAGGTGGTCTATCTCCCTACAGGAAAAGGACTTTAAGGTGAAATGCTGTCCTGGGTCAGACCAACCCACAGCTGACGGTCTATCCAAGTTCTGCCACCTTGGTGATAAGAACTTCGAAGGGGTTGGGTAGTTATCCCCACTCTCAGCTGGGGAGATACTTGTTTGACCTGTCAGCCTTAGGATGGTCTTCTCCCTTACTTTTTGCATTCCTCCTCCATTTTTCTGATATAATTTTTGCTGGCGTTAGTACTTTGCAAACTTTATCACAGCTAACCAGTGTGTAAGTACATGTGCTCCATCTTTCAAACATGGTTACATGGTAACATTGGCATATCTAATTTACTTGTAAGTCCCTAGTAAAGTTGCACTACTTGTGCAAGGGTCTGTAACCTAAATGCTACTTTTGGGCCTGCAGCACTGATTGTGCCACCCACTTAAGTATGCAGTCAAAGCATGTCTCAGGCTTGCCACTGCAGCCTGTGTGTGCAGTTTTTAACTACCATGTCAGCCTGACAAAATAAACCGTTTGCCAGGCCGACATCTTCCCTTTTAATACATACAAGACACCCCTAGGGCAGGCCCTGGACAGCCCACAGGGCAGGGTGCAGTGTATTTAACAGGTAGGACATGTATGTCCTGGTAGTGGAAAACTCTTTCATTAATAAATGTAGGTAAGACCTATCTCTCCTATAGACTAACATTGGAGTTACCTTATTGCATTAAATAAGCTGTAATTTCAAAATGGTACTAGGGACCCAGTTCATATATGGTGTTTGGAAACTGAAAGGAAAAATCCTATCTTATTGTGAAGTTAGATTTAAATTTTAGAAAGTTGGCATTTTCTTGCCTTACCCGTTTAGTGCATGTAGTCTGTACCTGGGCCACAGTACTTAGTGTAGCTGGCAGTTGAGCTTTGTGTATTCCTCTTAGACAGCCACACACAAGAGGGAGCCTAGGTGTGCCTGGATAGGCCATCACTGGCAGGAAGGCATGAGGGAGGAGGAGGGCTCAGCCCCACTTACAATTGAATGGAGTGTGTCCTGCCTTCACACAAAGGGTTGCATACCCCCTGTTGCTAGTCCGGAGCTAGTACAGGCAAGGCAGGATGCCCGGGGACATCAAAGGGAAACCTTCAGAAGCTTATGCACCACTTCAAAGGCACAACTGTTATAAATACTGGACCTCAGACACCAACTCTTCAGTACACTTCTGGACCTGTGGCTACTCTTCCAGGAAGAAGGACTGCCGTGCGGTTGAAGGACTGCCACTCCGCTGGGCTGCACTCCGCTGGACTACTGCCTTGCTGGGCTGCTGCTTTCTGACCTGCTCCCCTCCTGCCTACATCTCTTGAAACCCAGCACCCTATAGTGACTCCAAGAGGAAGTTGGCTGGCCTCCTGACTTGAGCCTGAACCTCATGTACAGAACCTTGCACAGAACCTTGCACCTGCCCCTGCACTCTTCCATCTGTGAGTCAACCCTACCAAATGATGCCACCCCAGACCTGGACCATTGGAAGTGGGCCTAAGGTGCTCTGCAAGCCTCTGTTGATCCAGCAGAACTGATGCATCTCTTCTGCTGCATGGCACAATCCCGGGCAGGATCAATGCATCACAGCTGCTGAATAGATCAGATTTCCTGCAGAGACTTGCATCACATTGCAGCCCATTGCTGCATCAGAACTGCCTCTGTGCAATGCATCCCTGATGCAGGCTCTCAAATCTCTTGTCGATGGCAGCCTTGACGCCGACGACGCATTGCAGTCTTTCAGTGCCACGGAACTGGCGGTGAGGAGACAGAATACAGATGGAGAAATATCGAGTTGCATGAATATCGAGTCAGGAAGATCGATGGCGTAAAATATCAAGGTAAGCGATTTTGTTTTTTTAAAAAATAGATTTTTATGTATTTTAGAAATATTGATTCTGAAAATATTGATGTAAACAATATTGTTGTAAAAAATATCGAGTATTTGTATTTCTTTTTTTGTTTAATGGTTTAATTCTGTTTTGAATATTTTAGTAGTACTTATTTTATATGTATGAATTTTATTTTTTATGTAAAAATGTAAGTTTTTATTGTATTTTCACTTATTTTTAGGAGCAAGATTTGGGTTTATGGGGGATAAGGGTGGGGAGTTATTTAACAATATTTGTTTAAAGTATTAATTATTTTTTTATTTTATGTAGAAGTTTAGGAGCGGGATGTTGGGTTTATAGGGGAGAAGGGTGGAGAGTAATTTAAAAATGTTTACATTTTTGTTTTTAAATATATTAATGAAAAAAACTATTTTTAAATTAAAAATTGTAAATTTTAAATGAAAACTTTTTTTGGGGCAGTGTAAATGTTTTCATGTAAATAATATACAAGTTATTAAAAATATTTAGTAAATTTTAAATATTATTTAAATAAAAATATGTGAGTAAAATTATGTTTATTTTTATGTGTTTAATTATTTTAAATTGTTTTTGTGTTGCAAATGGTTAAATATGATTTTTTTTTTCTAATTTCGATACATTTTGAAATTCACACTTTTATAAAGAATCTAAGGAAATTTCGAATTCAAAATTTAAATGTATTTACTTTTTGTGAGAAGAGAAAAACCCAATTGTTATTTTCAACTTAAATATTGTAATTTATAATATGTCGTTTTTAATGAAAATGGTTTTTTAAAAATGTTTTTAACAATTTTTGGGAAATGTTTGTTTTAGATTTGTAAATTTAATACAAATTTGGACATTTTATTAAATTATGTTTTTTTCATAGCTTTGGAATTTTAAATGTTGATATGTTTAAAAGTTTTACCTTATTTAAGATTTTCCCTTAGATTATCTGTTTTGTAGTTTGAATGGTATTTTTTTTTAGTTTATTTGGTTTTGGATTTGCAATAGTATTTGTTATGGTTTATTATCCTGCACTTTCCCTGAGTTTAGTTGGTTTTGAGGTGGAATAGTAATTTTTAATGGTTTATTATCCAGCACTGTAACTGAATTTAGTTGTTTTTTTAGTTTGAATGGTCATTTTTTATGGTTTATTATTCAGCAATTTCTCTGCGTTTAATTGGTTTGGAGTTGGGATAGTAATTGTTTATGGCTTAATATTCTATTATCCAGCACTTTCCCTGAGTTTAGTTGGTTTGGAGTTCGAATAGTAGTTTTTTAATGGTTTATTATTGTATTATCCAGCACTTTCCCTGAGTTTAGTTGGTTTTGAGTTGGAATAGTAAGTTTTTTATGGTTTATTATCCAGCAACTTACCTGAATTTAGTTTTTTTTTAGTTGGAATAGTAGTTTTTTATGGTCTATTATCCAGCAGTTTCCCTGAGTTTAGTTGGTTTGGAGTTGGAATAGTAATTTTTTATGGTTTATTATCCAGTACTTTCCCTGGGCTTTGTTGCTTTTGTTGTTGGAATTTTTTTTTTTATGGTTTATTATCCAGCACGTTCCCTGAGATTAGTTGGTTTTAAGTTGGAATAGTAATTTTTTATGGTTTATTATCCAGCACATTAACTGAATTTAGTTGATTTTGGAGTTAGAATAGTAGTTTTTTATGATTTACTATTGTATTATTCAGCACTTTCCCTGAGTTTAGTTGGTTTTGAGTTGGAATAGTAGTTTTTTATGGTTTATTATCCAGCAGTTTCCCTGAGTTTAGTTGGTTTGGAGTTGGAATAGTAATTTTGTATGGTTTATTATCCAGTACTTTCCCTGAGCTTTGTTGCTTTTGTTGTTGGAATAGTTATTTTTTATGGTTTATTATCCAGCACGTTCCCTGAGTTTAGTTTGTTTTAAGTTGGAATAGTAATTTTTTATGGTTTATTATCCAGCACTTTAACTGAATTAAGTTGATTTTTGAGTTCGAAAGGTAATTTTTTATGGTTTATTATCCAGCTTTTTCTCTGCGTTAAATTGGTTTGGAGTTGGAATAGTAATGTTTTATGGCTTATTATTCCATTATCCAGCACTTTCCCTGAGTTTAGTTGGTTTGGAGTTAGAATAGTACTTTTGTTTGGTTTATTATTGTATTATCCAGCACTTTCCCTTAGTTTAGTTGGTTTTGGAGATTGAATAGTAATTTTTTATGGTTTATTATCCAGCAATTTCCCTGAGTTTAGTTGGTTTGAAGTTGGAATAGCAATTTTGTATGGCTTAATATTCTATTATCTAGCACTTTCCTGAGTTTAGTTGGTTTGGAGTTAGAATAGTAGTTTTTTAATGGTTTATTATTGTATTATCCAGCACTTTCCCTGAGTTTAGTTGGTTTTGAGTTGGAATAGTACATTTTTTATGGTTTATTATCCAGCAACTTACCTGAATTTAGTTTTTTTTTAGTTGGAATAGTAGTTTTTTATGGTCTATTATCCAGCAGTTTCCCTGAGTTTAGTTGGTTTGGAGTTGGAATAGTAATTTTTTATGGTTTATTATCCAGTACTTTCCCTGAGCTTTGTTGCTTTTGTTGTTGGAATAGTTTTTTTTATGGTTTATTATCCAGCACGTTCCCTGAGTTTAGTTGGTTTTAAGTTGGAATAGTAATTTTTTATGGTTTATTATCCAGCACTTTAAATGAATTTAGTTGATTTTGGAGGTAGAATAGTAGTTTTTTATGATTTATTATTGTATTATCCAGCACTTTCCCTGAGTTTAGTTGGTTTTGAGTTGGAATAGTAGTTTTTTATGGTTTATTATCCAGCAGTTTCCCTGAGTTTAGTTGGTTTGGAGTTGGAATAGTAATTTTTTATGGTTTATCATCCAGTACTTTCCCTGAGCTTTGTTGCTTTTGTTGTTGGAATAGTTATTTTTTATGGTTTATTATCCAGCACGTTCCCTGAGTTTAGTTTGTTTTAAGTTGGAATAGTAATTTTTTATGGTTTATTATCCAGCACTTTAACTGAATTTAGTTGATTTTTGAGTTCGAAAGGTAATTTTTTATGGTTTATTATCCAGCTTTTTCTCTGCGTTAAATTGGTTTGGAGTTGGAATAGTAATGTTTTATGGCTTATTATTCCATTATCCAGCACTTTCCCTGAGTTTAGTTGGTTTGGAGTTAGAATAGTACTTTTGTTTGGTTTATCATTGTATTATCCAGCACTTTCCCTTAGTTTAGTTGGTTTTGGAGATTGAATAGTAATTTTTTATGGTTTATTATCCAGCAATTTCCCTGAGTTTAGTTGGTTTGAAGTTGGAATAGCAATTTTGTATGGCTTATTATTCTATTATCTAGCACTTTCCTGAGTTTAGTTGGTTTTGGAGTTGGAGTAGTAATGTTTTATGTTTTATTATCCAGCACTTTCCCTGAGTTTAGTTGGTTTTGGAGTTGAAATAGAATATTTTATAGTGTTTTATCCAGCACTTTCCCTGAGTTTAGTTGGTTTTGAGTTGGAATAGTTATTTTTTATGGTTTATTATCCAGCACTTTTCCTGAGTTTAGTTAGTTTTAAGTTGAAATAGTAATTGTTTATGGTTTATTCTCCAGCACTTTCCCTGATATTAGTTGGTTTTGGAGTTGGAGTAGTATTTTATTATGTTTTATTATCCAGCACTTACCATGAGTTTAGTTGGTTTTGGAATTGGAATAGTAGGTTTGTATGGTTAATATACAGCACTTTTCCTGAGTTTAGTTGGTTTGGAGTTAGAATAGTAATGTTGTATGGATTATTATCCAGCACTTTCCCTGAGTTTATTTGGTTTGGAGGTGGAATAGTAATTTCTTATGGTTTATTATCCAGCAATTTCCCTGAGTTTAGTTGGTTTGAAGTTGGAATCGTAATTTGGTATGGCTTATTATTCTATTATCTAGCATGTTCCCTGAGTTTAGTTGGTTTTGGAGTTGGAATAGTAATTTTTTATGGTTTATTATCCAGCACTTTCCCTGAGTTTAGTTGATTTTGGAGTTGGAGTAGTAATGTTTTATGTTTTATTATGCAGCACGTTCCCCGAGTTTAGTTGGTTTTGGAGTTGGAATAGAATATTTTATAGTTTATTATCCAGCACTTTCCCTGAGTTTAGTTGGTTTTGAGTTGGAATAGTTATAGTTTGTGGTTTATTATCCAGCACTTTCACTGAGTTTAGTTGGCTTGAAGTTGGAATGGTAATTGTTTATGGTTTATTATCCAGCACTTTCCCTGAGTTTAGTTGGCTTGAAGTTGGCATAGTAATTGTTTATGGTTTATTATCCAGTACTTTCCATAATTTTTGTTGCTTTTGAGTTGGAATTGTAATTGTTTATGGTATATTATCCAGCACTTTCCATGAGTTTAGTTGATTTTGGAGTTGAAATAACATTTTGCTCTGTTTTATTATCCAGCACTTTCCCTGATTAGTTTGTTTTGGAGTTGGAATAGTAATTTTGTCTGGCTTATTATCCAGCACTTTCCCTAAGTTTAGTTGGTTTGGAGTTAGAATAGTAATTTTACATGGTTTATTATCCAGCTCTTTCCCTGAGTTTATTTGGTTTGGAGTTGGAATACTAATTTGTTATGGTTTATTATCCAGCACTTTCCCTGAGTTTAGTTGGTTTTGAGTTGCAATAGTAATTTTTTATGGTTCATTATCCAGCACTTTGACTGAATGTAGTTGTTTGTTTAGATGGAATACCTATTTTCTTAGGTTTATTATCCAGCAATTTCCCTGATTTGAGTCAGTTTGGAGTTGGAATAGTAATTTCTTTTTTTTTTTTTTTTTATATATTTATTGAGCAAGATTCAGCACAGAAAATACATGAATACATATTCAATCAAGAAAGTCTTGTTATACAATCAGGTACATTATACAGTCGGCTAAAGAAAAAAAGAAAAAAAGAAGAGAAACAAGAAAAAAAAAAAAAAAAAAAAAAAAAAAAAACACCAACCAAATCAGGGGGGGGGGAAATCATTAAGTCTCTGATTTAAGTACCATTGAGAGATAGGAGCCCATATCTGGGTCCCAAGAAGTCTAGATTTATTACCTCTAAAACTATAAATTGAAAGCTCCTGTTTATATATTGCTAAAAAGCGGCTAAGCCACATCTGAAAGGTAGGTGGTTCAGGATCCTTCCATCGAGCCGCAAGAGTAATTCGGAAGATAGCAGTGCCCAAGAAAAGTACCCGTTGTTCTTCAATACTATGGCCAAGAGAATCATCATGACCCATTAAGTACAGAGTTGCTGATTCTTGGATGCCACGTCCAAAAACCTGAGCCCAAAATCCCATAATTGCAGTCTTTAATACAGCTAGTTTAGAACAATCCGCGAGCATGTGTATTAAATTCGCTTGAGGTTGGCTGCATCTAGGGCAGAAATCATTATCCCGGAAACCCCAAGAAAATAACTTTGCAGGGGTAAAATAAAGATTATAAAGAACTTTATAATATTGAGCTTTGAGGTTCGAGGCAATAAAAAGTTTAGAGGAAAGGGCCAGGCAGAGGTCGATATCAATGTTTGGGTTAGATAGCCTTATAGCCCAGGCCTGCTCTACCCGCTCTACATCGTCGGCAGCGTTTTGAATAAGCAGTTGGTAGAAAGTACCAATTCTAGAAGAGCGTTTTCCAATAATAGAAAAAATATTGATATTATCCAGTTTAATTCTAGGGGTACAATTGCGAATACTTGTAAGAACCTGGAAATATTTCAAAAAGTCTGTGTTGGGAATAGAGTATTTCTGCTGCAGCCAACCGAATGACGGAATGGTTTCCTGACCAAGAAAGTCATCCACTGTATTAATGCCCAAAGATTCCCATCTCCGAGAGGTGGAGTCATTAAGAACAATAGAGATAATGGCACTGCGCCATAAGGGAGTATATTTTGTGAATTTTGGAATATCTAAGTGTTTAGATACTGATTTCCAAACCTTCCAGGCATCTGTAATTATCTTTAACTTGATTTTTTTGTAATATGAAGGCTCAACCTGCCTTAAAAATAGGCCTTGACATTTAGTCCCAAGGCTCAGCAAATGGAATAGTAATTTCTTGTGGCTTATTATTCTATTATCCAGAACTTTCCCTGAGTTAAGTTGGTTTTGGAGTTGTAATTGTAATTTTGTATGGTGTATTCTCCAGCACTTGCCCTAAGCTTAGTTGGTTTTGGAATTGGAATAGTAATTATTTATGTTTTATTATGCAGCACTTTCTCTGAGTTCAGTTGGTTTTGAGTTGGAAGTTTTATTTTTTACGGTTTATTATCCAGAACTTTCCCTGAGTTCAGTGGTTTTGAGTTGGAATAGTAATTGTTTATGGCTTATTATCCATCACTTTCCCTGAGATTAGTTGGTTTTGGAGTTGGAATAGTTTTTTTAATGTTTTATTATCCAGCACTTTCCCTGAGTTTAGTTGGTTTTGGAGTTGGAATAGTAATTTTGTATGGGTTATTATACAGCACATTCCCTGAGTTTAGTTCATTTGGAGTTAGAATAGTATATATTATCCAGCACCTTCCCTGAGTTAATTTGGTTTGGAGTTGGAATAGTAATTTCTTATAGTTTATTATCCAGCACTGTTCCTGTGATTTGTTGTTTTGGAGTTGAAATAGTAATTTTGTATGATATATTATCCAGCACTTTCCCTAAATGTAGTTGATTTTGAGTTGGAATAATAATTTTTTATGGATTATTATCCACCACCTTCCCTGAATTTAGTTGTTTATTGAGTTGAAATTTTAATTTTTTATGGTTTATTATCCCGCAATTTCCCTGAGTTCAGTTGGTTTGAAGTTGGAATAGTAATTTTGTATGGCTTATCATTCTATTATCTAGCACTTTCCCTGAGTTTAGTTGGTTTTGGAGTTGGAATAGTAATGTTGTTATGGTTTATTATCCAACACCTTCCCTGAGTTTATTTGGTTTTGGAGTTGGAATAGTAATGTTTTATGTTTTATTATCCAGCACTTTCCCTGAGTTAAGTTGGTTTGGAGTTGGAATAGTCATTTTCTATGGTTTATTATCCAGCACTTTGTCTGAGTTTAGTTGGTTTTGAGTTGGAATAGTAATTTATTATGGTTTATTATCCAGCACTTTCCCTGAGTTAAGTTGGTTTGGAGTTGGAATAGTCATTTTCTATGGTTTATTATCCAGCACTTTGTCTGAGTTTAGTTGGTTTTGAGTTGGAATAGTAATTTATTATGGTTTATTATCCAGCACTTTCCCTGAGTTTAGTTGGTTTTGCAGTTTGAATAGTATTTTTTATGGTTCATTATATAGCATTTTCTTAGATTTCATATCTAAATTTTAAAAAAAGGAGACTTATGTCAGTTTTTAATGTGAACATTTTTATTCACATTTTTATTATACAATTTGTTTAATTATTGAAAAAGAAAAGTAACAGATTTTGATGTTATTCAGAATACATTATAAAGCATAAAGCATTTTAAAATTAAGGGGCCAATGAGGATGGCGGGCGGCCGCCACCATAGCGGTGCAGGGACCGGTCGCCAGTGGTTTGGCGGTCCTGCACCTGCAATTAGGATGCCACCGCCGCCGTGGCGGTGGCATCCTGTATTCCCAGCATTGTCATGCACAAGGTGACAGGCACCGCGTGGTGCCTGCCACCTTGTCCATGACAATGTAGGGGAGTGCCATAGGTAGCCCTATGTGCACCCTGGGGGCCCGCAACAGGCCCCAGACAGCAAAATCTGCATGCCTTTCTGCTGCCACGGAAAGGCTGCTTCCCGCACCCATGCTAATATGGATGGCAGTGTCTAGCAGACACTGCCACCATATCTAACCCCTTTTCCGTCCGGTCGACTGGTCGACCGGCAGAAAACTGGCGGACGGTCTTTCCGTCCACCGGGGTCCCCCCACCATACTAATATGGTGGGGGGAAATTGGTGGCAGGCGGAGGGAAATGTAGGGCGGATCGCCACCACCATGCGGGCAGTGGCGATCCGCCCTACATTGTAATCAGCCCCTTATTGTACATTTAGAACATTACAAATATATTTTAAATTCATATATCTTTGTAAACATTTTTGAAAAATTGTACATTTTTATACAAGCATATTATGTAGTAGTAAAATAAGAATATTTTCGGAACTTTCAGTATTTCATTTATTTTAAAGAAAAGTAAACATTTTAGTACATTTGTTTTTACATGTTTTTAATACACTTTAGAGAATTTTATTTTTGTAATAAAATTATATAATAGGGTTTTTACATTTTAATACTTTTTACATTTTGTTTTCATCATTTAGGGGTCGATTCCGATCCTGGTATTATTTTTCCCGTACGACTCGTATCCGTATTTTTTTACGTACGAATCATACAAGTCCCGTACAAACAGCAAAGTATGATTCGTACGTGAAAAATACATACGAATCGCCTTGGGAAAAGTCTAAGAAACATCCCCGGACAGTGTTACATACAAATCGTAAAACTGAAGTCCGAGCGCGCAAGTAGGATCCGTACCGGCGTTCCGAAAACACAAGTGCATGGAAAAGTGCATGGAAAAGGCTCCGTACGGAGCGAACTTTGTATGAGCCCTACCCCGAGTGCACTTGTGCCCGCGGTACGAGTCGTACGCACCCCCAGCCTCCCACCCCTCCCACGTACGTCTGCACCGTACCCCCCACCCCCGAATATACGGCGTGTACCCCCACCCCCGTATGTACGGTGCGTACCCCCATCCCCCGTATGTACGGCGCATACCCCCCGCGTATGTTCGCACCGTACCCCCACCCGCGTATGTATGCACCGTACCCTCCACCCGCGTATGTTCGCACTGTACCACCCACCCGCGTATGTTCGCACCGTACCCCAGGCGTACCCCCCACCCGCATATGTTCGCACCGTACCCCCCACCCGCGTATGTACGCCCCGTACCCCCACCCGTGTATGTTTGCACCGTACCCCCCACCCGCGTATGTTCGCACCGTACCCCAGGCGTACCCCCACCCGCGTATGTTCGCACCGTACCCCAGGCGTGCCCCAATCCTTGCGTATGTACGGACCGTACATACACGACGATTGGGGTACGCCTGGGGTACTGTGTGAACATATGCAGGTGGGGGTACGCCTGGGGTACGGTGCGAACATACACGGGTGGGGGTACGGTGCGAACATACGCGGGGGGTACGCCTGGGGTACGGTGCAAACATACGCGGGTGGGGTGTACGGTGCGAACATACGTGGGTGGGGGTAGCATGCGAACATACGCGGGTGGGAGGTACGGTGCGAACATACGTGGGTGGGGGGTACGGTACGAACATACGCGGGTGGGGGGTACGTGCCGTACATACGGGGTGGGGGGTACGTGCCATACATACGGGGTGGGGGGTACGGGCCGTACATATGCAATGTTGGGGTACGCAGCGTACATGATGACACGTACGATGTGGGTGATGGCATGTACGTCGCGTGGCGGGCCCCCTTTTCCTCATGCATCGCGGCGTACTTAGCTTTTCCGGCGCTTTTTGCCTCCCGTAAAAATATAGCCGTGCGGAGTGCTGTAGGTACGAATCGTACTTGCTTGTCCGTAAAACGCTGCCTGACTCCATGCGGACGTCGCGTACGCGCTGTCCAGGATCGGAATTGTATGTATTTTTTAGCCGTACGGTGTTTTTTACGATTCGTACGGAAATGGTATTTCTGTACGAATCGTACTTGCTGGTTTGTACGGTGGAATTCCCGGGTACGAGTCGTACGGAGAAAACGCTCCGTACGACCATTTGTTCCCGGGTTTTACAGGATCGGAATCGGCACCTTAGTATATTAAATATAATTATTTAAAAAACATAGGGGCCCATTAGGATGGCGGGCGCATCGCCCCCGCCGGGCCAGCGGTAGCTACTGCCGGACCACGAGGGCGATCCACCCGCCATCCTGCCAAGAATGACCCCCCCACCACATTAGGATGGCTGGGGGTCCGTGGCGGACAGGAAGACTGTCTGCCGCTTTTCCGCCGGTCGACTCCTCGACCGGGCGAAAAACGTGTATAATATGGTGGCAGCGTCTGCAAGACAACGCCATCCATATTATGATGATGGCGGAGATCAGCCTTTCTGGAAAGGCATGCAGTTTCTGAATTTGGGGGCCCATTGGGGGCCCCCAGGGTGTTGGGGGGGTGCACATGGGGGGTACCTATGGTACCCACCTGCATTTGCGGGCACAAGGTGGCAGGCACTGTGCAGTGCCTGTCACGTTGTGAATGCAAATGCACTAAATGCATTTTTTACATTGCGGCGGATGCTACTTATTGCACCACCCGCTGCAATGTAAAAAATGCGGGATGCACCCGCCAGCTTGGCGGGCGCATCCTAATGTGAATGGCAGGACCGCCGCACCTATGGCGGGCTGTCCCTTTTGCCGTTGCAGTGCCATCGTAATAGACCCCATAATATTTAGTATATGAATTAATGTACACATTTTTTAAAGAATAGATTTTGTATCATATATGTTTTACTTAAACATTGTTATATTGTTTGCACATTCACACTACTTTTCTTGTAATTTTATATGTTGAAAGTGAGTACATGAAAACATTTATATTTTAATATATATTAAATAACATATTTTATGTTTTGTGTTAATTTAATATTACATTTATATTTTACTTTTTTTTACATTTTTGGTATATTTTCTTATTGTTTTTTCAAAATACAAAATTATTTATTTAATTTTTGGGATTTTTTTATTATTTCTCCATTCTTGTCTATTGGGAGGTAGTCTTTTTTTCATTTTTATCACACAGCCATTCATTTTTTCTATTTGCTCACTTTTTTGTCTATCTGTTATGTTTTTAGGTCATTTTGGAAGATGGAACCTCGCTTTGGGGAGTTGTATTTCGTCGCTTAAGGTAAGTTTGATTTAATTTCCTTTTCAGGTAATTTTAGGGCAGGGGGAATGTAGTAGTAGTGTACTTAGACTTGTTAGGGGGCTAATTGTTCATTTTTTTGTGTAGTTTTGTTTTGTTTTGGTAGTATAGTGTTTGATGTGTTTGACGTAGTTTTGTAGAGCGTTATATAGTGTTAGTTGTGTGATGTTTAATTTTGTTATGTTGCATGTAATGTTGTAATTAATGTGTGTGGCTTTGTATATGTTATTGTGGGAGGGTGTTGGGTTGTTTTTTTGCAGGTTTCCCATTTTGTTAAGATATGGTGCTGAAGACGCTTTTTTTTATTAAAGGAAAATATATTTAGTTTCTTTTCGGTAAGATTTTACCAAAATGCAAAATGGGTAGTAGTTTATGAAAAGTATTTTTGTGGTCTCAATCAAAGTGATTTTGAGAATTGAAGACTGTGTGACTGCAAAATGGCTTTCTGCATCTGCCCCTTAATCACAATTTAGGTACACAACATTTTTTGTCAATTGGGCCTTGCGTTTTCCAGGATCAATGAGCATGGCAATGGCAAGTGCAGCACTTATACTTTAGTTTCAATTGGTGAACAGTATCTCTGGCACCATGAACTGGATCCTCTTGATTTGATTTTTACCTTCCCTTAGCAATTTTACAGACTTTTTGGTCAATACATCAGCGGGTGATTACTTAATGCAATGTTGATGCTCTATCTAGTTTTCTCGATCCGACCCAATTATTTTTTTTGCTCTTGAACCTACTTATTCAGTGGTGCAATGTTGTAACGATGGAGTATATTGGAGGAGTGTACTGAACAACATTATGCGCTGGATTTTTTGATCATTGTTCACAGAATACAATGTAAGTGTAATTCCCGTACCGGGAGCCTTGATTAGTTTTCTGCATCACCAAAATAAATTGTACACCTATTTATAACACAATTAATCTCTTGCTCCATTTATGATACTTTCTATCCAAAGGTCACAAATCAGAGTAAGAAAAGCCAGTCCTGCATCCCAGATAAAAAGCCAGTGACAGCAAGAAATAGCTGCATGGAATCAACACCCTCTGTTCTTCATAAAACTGTTGGGCATATTTACAAGCAGTTAATGCAAACAGAACGTCACTTTTTCTGACGTTCTGATGGCGTTAAGTTTTTGCCTTATTTTCAAAGCGGCGTTACTTAATGTGGCTTAATGTCGCCTTGTAAATAATCCCCCTATTTACGCAGCACTTAGTGACGCGTATAGAAATGTTTCATTTCTCTTTGTATTTTGTTCTTTCCATGTGTTCTGCATTCTGACGGAGCGTGGTATTACCAATTTTGGTGTAACACCGCACTCTGCCAGTTTCTAGCAAATATGCCCCTATATCCCTAACATTTGTCCCAAATCCATTTGAATGAAAATTCTTTTAATTTGATTATTTCACATTGAGGTGCCGATTCCGATCCGTTAAAAAAAATTACCGTACGACTCGTATCCGTATTTTTTTACGTACGAATCGTACTAGTCTCGTACAAACGGCGAAGTATGATTCGTACGTGAAAAATACATATGAATCGCTTCGGGAAAAGTCTACGAGACGTACCCGGACAGTTTTACATACAAATCGTAAAACTGAATCCGAGCGCGCAAGTACGATCCGTACCGGCGTTCCGAATACACAAGCGTATGGAAAACGTCCCGTACAGAGCGAACTTTGTACGACCCCTACCCCGGGTACACTTGTGCCCGGGGTACGAGTCGTACAGCCCCCCCAGCCTCCCCCCACCCGCGTATGTCCGCACCGTACCCCAGGCATACCCCAATTCTCGCATATGTACGGACCGTACGTACGCGAGGATTGGGGTATGCCTGGGGTACGGTGTGGACATATGCGGATGTGGGGGTACGGTGCGGACATACGTGGGTGTGGGGGTGCGGTGTGGACATACGTGGGTGGGGGGTACGGTGCGGACATACGTGGGTGTGGGGGTACAGTGCGGACATACGTGGGTGTGGGGGTACGGTGCGGACATACGTGGGTGTGGGGTTACAGTGCGGTCATACGTGGGTGGGGGGGTCCGGTGCGGACATATGTGGGTGGGGGCTACGGTGTGGACATACGCACCGTACATACGCACTGTTGGCCTATATACGGTGCGTACCCCAACAGCGTGTATGTACGCACCGTACATATGCAATGTTGGGGTACGCACCGTACATGATGACACGTACGATGTGGTTGATGGCTTGTACGTCGCGTACCAGGCCCCCTTTTTGTCGTGCATCGCAGCGTACTTCGCTTTTCCGGCACTTTTTGGCTCCCGTAAAAAAATTGCCGTGCGGAGTGCTGTAGGTACGAATCTTACTTGCTGGTCCGTAAAACGCTGCCTGACTCCGTGCGGACGTCGCGTACGCGCTGTCCAGGATCAGAATAGTAGGTATTTTTTATCCGTACGGTGTTTTTTACGATTCGTACGGAAATGGTATTTTTGTACGAATCGTACTTGCTGGTTTGTAAGGTGGATTTCCCGGGAACGAGTCGTATGGAGAATACGCTCCGTACGACCATTCGTACCCGGGTTTTACAGGATCGGAATCGGCACCTGAATGTGTCATATACTGTGTTCAAAGAAGTCCTGTCAATGTAATACATAAAATCTTAAATGTAGTTAACCTTCTGCAATATAAACCAATTGTTTGACCTGGCACCTTGGCGTGAGTTTCCCTTCCACTTTTTGCTGATGTGCCTCATGTGTTTTGTTGGTGTTGGCTGCTCAGAGCACTGTGCCACTGCCAATCAGTGCCACAGTGCAAGTGCTCCCTTATGAAAAATGTATACATTGATGGGTGTCCATGTTTGGCTTATTTGGTTTACTATCAACCCCTAGTAAAGTGCACCAGGAGTGCCAGGGCTTGTAAATACAAATGCTGCTGGTGGGCTTGCAGCACTGGTTGTGCCACCCACAGAAGCGGCCTAGTAAAATGTGTCTAAGGTCTGCCACTGCAGAACCTGCGTGCAGTCTGGGACTGTCGCGCTGACTGCGCAAGTGCACCCACTTGCCAGTCCCTAAACCTTCCCTTAACTACATATTAGTCACCCCTCTGGTAGGCCCAAGGGCAGGGTGCATTGTAGGCATAAGGTAGGACATGCCCTGATGTGTGTGGCATGTCTTAATAGTGAATCACAGCCATTTTCGTTTTTCACTATTGAAGGCTACCTGTTCTCCATAGGCCAGAATGGGCTGCTGGAATTACTACACGCTGTAATCCCAGTGGACTCATAGAGCATGGTAGAAAGTCAAGTTTAGTATGCCTGAACTCAGAATAATAAAATACTTCTTTTAGTAAAGTTTATTTTAATATCCTGTGTTTGTAAATACTACTTTTAGAAAGTTAGTATTTACTGGCTTAGCCATTTCAGTCCGCCTCTGCTGTGTGTGTGTGCTGCTTAGTTTCAGTAAGGGGCAGGGCTGGGGAATTCCAGGAGACAGGCTGGCTGCCAGGTGGTGGGTAGAGAGATTACACCAAGATGGGTGGGAGGAGTACACCTTGGTGCCGATCACGATCCTGTAAAAACCGGGTACGAACCGTCGGACGGAGCATATTCTCCGTCCGACACGTACCCGGTCGTCAAAATATACAAACATGGAATTACGATTCGCACGGAAACACCATTTCCGTACGAATCGTACAAAACCCCGACCGACGAAAATAAACGTACAAATGCGATCCGGGAAAGGGCCGACGTGACGTCGGGACGCACGCAGCCTGCCATTCACGAACCAGGAATTACGATTCGCACCGACGTCATCCCGCACGGTGATTATTTTCCGGCTGCTAAAAACTGCCGGGAAATCAGGACGACGCGAACAAGGAGTACCGGTACGCGACGGACAGACAGGACGACGCGAACAAGGAGTACCCGTACGCGACGGACAGACATGGACCCAAACCTACGTGTCATCCCGGCCCTCATAGCAGTCGACCTCCTCTACAGGTTCCGACGCAGACGCCGCAGAAGGTCAGAACAACAAAGGGAGGGGGGAAAGGGGGGGGGTGGCAGGACCAAGGCAGGCCACAAAACCCCCACCAAAGTCACACAGCACACATGCCCTGGACATACCTGACCCTCAGGCCCTGGTCACTACGAGGGGGTGGGGGCATGTCCAGCTAAGCCAGCGACCGCCACAACGGAAGTTCTTGACGATGCGAACCGGCAACACAACCAGACAGGTACGTCCCGTACCCACGCCTTAAGAGCGTGGGTACGAGTCGTACCATGCCCACACCTACGTCACCCCAACAATGGCGGGACGGCTCGTACCCACGTGGCAAAGGCCTGGGTACGGCCCGCACAACCATCACATAGTGTGGGGACGGATATGTACGGACCGTACCGTCACCCCGTATGCATGGAGCGTACCCCCAACCCCAACAGTGTAAGTACGACACGTACCCTCACCCGCGTATGCAAGGAGCATACCCCCCACCCCAACAGTGTAAGTACAACACGTACCCCCACCCGTGTATGCAAGGAGCGTACCCCCATGCCAACAGTGTAAGTACGACACGTACCCCCACCCGCGTACGTATGGAGCGTACCCCCCACCCCTACAGTGTAAGTACGACACGTACCCCCACCCGCCTATGCAAGGAGCGTACCCCCCATGCCAACAGTGTACGTACGACACGTCCCCCCACCCGCGTATGCATGGAGCGTACCCCCATCCCAACAGTGTAAGTACGACCCGTACCCCCACCCGCGTACGTATGGAGCGTACCTCCATCCCAACAGTGTACGTACGACCTGTACCCTCACCCGCGGACGTATGGAGCGTACCCCCACCCCAACAGTGTAAGTACGACCCGTACCCTCACCCGCGTACGTATGGAGCGTACCCCCACCCCAACAGTGTAAGTACGACCCGTACCCTCACCCACGGACGTATGGAGCGTACCCCCCACCCCAACAGTGTAAGTACGACCCGTACCCTCACCCTCGGACGTATGGAGCATACCCCCCACCCCAACAGTGTAAGTACGACCCGTACCCCCACCCGCGTACGTATGGAGCGTACCTCCACCCCAACAGTGTAAGTACGACCCGTACCCTCACCCGCAGACGTATGGAGCATACCTCCCACCCCAACAGTGTAAGTACGACCCGTACCCTCACCCGCGGACGTATGGAGCGTACCCCCCACCCCAACAGTGTAAGTACGACCCGTACCCTCACCCGCGGACGTATGGAGCGTACCCCCCACCCCAACAGTGTAAGTACGACCCGTACCCCCATGGAGCGAACCCACACACGTGTATGGACTAAGCATACATATTGTTAAATAGGAGGGGTGTGTGCCAATCTCTCCCAGCAGTGCCCAGAGTCAGGAGGGGTGTGTGCCTATCACTCCCAGCAGTGCCCAGAGGCAGGAGGGGTGTGTGCAGAGGCCTCCCAGCAGTGCCCAGAGTCAGGAGGGGTTGGTGCCTATCACTCCCAGCAGTGCCCAGAGTCAGGAGGGGTGTGTGCAGAGTCCTCCCAGCAGTGCCCAGAGACAGGAGGGGTGGGTGCAGAGTCCTCCCAGCAGTGCCCAGAGTCAGGAGGGGTGGGTGCCTATCACTCCCAGCAGTGCCCAGAGAACGGAGGGGTGGGTGCAGAGTCCTCCCAGCAGTGCCCAGAGTCAGGAGGGGTGGGTGCCTATCACTCCCAGCAGTGCCCAGAGACAGGAGGGGTGTGTGCAGAGTCCTCCCAGCAGTGCCCAGAGACAGGAGGAGTGTGTACCTGACACTCACAGCAGTGCCCAGAGACAGGAGGGGTGTGTGCCTAACACTCCCAGCAGTGCCCAGAGACAGGAGGGGTGTGTGCAGAGTCCTCCCAGCAGTGCCCAGAGACAGGAGGGGTGTGTGCAGAGTCCTCCCAGCAGTGCCCAGAGGTAGGAGAGGTGGGTGCCTATCACTCCCAGCAGTGCCCAGAGTCAGGAGGGGTGTGTGCCTATCACTCCCAGCAGTGCCCAGAGACAGGAGGGGTGTGTGCAGAGGCCTCCCAGCAGTGCCCAGAGACAGGAGGGGTGTGTGCAGAGGCCTCCCAGCAGTGCCCAGAGTCAGGAGGGGTGGGTGCAGAGGCCTCCCAGCAGTGCCCAGAGTCAGGAGGGGTGTGTGCAGAGTCCTCCCAGCAGTGCCCAGAGGCAGGAGGGGTGTGAGCCTATCACTCCCAGCAGTGCCCAGAGGCAGGAGGGGTGTGTGCAGAGGCCTCCCAGCAGTGCCCAGAGTCAGGAGGGGTGTGTGCAGAGTCCTCCCAGCAGTGCCCAGAGACAGGAGGGGTGGGTGCAGAGGCCTCCCAGCAGTGCCCAGAGTCAGGAGGGGTGTGTGCAGAGTCCTCCCAGCAGTGCCCAGAGACAGGAGGGGTGTGTGCCTATCACTCCCAGCAGTGCCCAGAGACAGGAGGGGTGTGTACCTAACACTCACAGCAGTGCCCATGAAACGCAAAGGGTGGAGTAGCCACAGATACCATGTCCACAAATTTCAGTCAGGTGCACAAAGACCCTGCAGTACATGTACCACATGTGTGCGAGGCTGGGAGTATACATTCCATTGTCTTCCACAGGGGTGAGGGCATCATGTGGGGGGAAGAAACAGGCACCGCAGGGACAGGAGGGTGAAGGGTAGGCGTCGTGGGTGCAGGGATGGAGGACTCCACCACAGGGGGTGGGGCAGGGCCAAAGGTGGAGGCCAGGAGCTCACTGCACACCTTAGCCAGGTCCGCCAGGGAATCCCCTGCACCCGAAGGAACCACAGGCCCCAAGGAGGGGGGGGGGGTCAGAGGGATGGGTCGCAGTGCCACTGGGGGAGGGTGTAGACAGGGGGGGAATCAACCACCCTGACCGAGGACTTCCTTGACCGCTTGCGTGGTGGCGTCACTGTGGGGCTCAGGGACAGAGCGGCCATGAAGGAGTCTTTGGGGGAGATGTGGCCAGGAGAGCTGAGGGGAGGGGATTTGGAGGGAGTGGATTGGGTGGAATGCGGACTCCCACTCTGGCTGCGTGTCACACATTTGCCCCCCGACCCAGTGGGTGTGCCTACTTCACCCTGTGTGTGCGTGTCAGGAGGTGTGCGGTGGGCCTTCCCTGCTGGTGTGGTGCCTGTGTGTGTTGTGGTGGGCGCATGCTGACGTCTGGGTGTACGTGGGACAGGCATGGGAGTGGGAAGTGTGGATGGGCAGGGGTAGGGGGTGGGACGTAGCGCTGCAGGAGACCCACTGCTGCAGTCAGTGTCGAGTTTATCGACCTCAGCAAGCTGCGTTGGTCAGCCTGCGATGAATGAATGCCCTCCAAGTATGCCTCCATGTTGTTGAGGACCTGGCTGTGGCCATGGAGGACATTAAGGATCGCAGCCTGACCAACCTGCAACTGTCTCTGGATGTCCACAGACTCGGCATTGGCGGCAGCAGTGGAGACAGGGGCAGGGGGTGCGGTGCCTGGCAGGAAGGAGACATGTGGTGACCGGGCACGTTGGGAAGGGACACGAGCAAGTGGGAGGCGGCTGATGGCAATGGAGGGGGCGGGGCGAGATGTAGTGCCGCTGTCAGCTGCTGGTGCAGCCGCCGCCCACTCGGAGAGATCATTCTCGGACCCGTCAGCTTCATACTCTGTTGTGCCAGTCGACAGGTCCCCAGCTTCACTCTCCTCCGCCTCAGTCCCACTTGATGTGCCAGCCCTGATGTCACTGCTGGCACTGGTGCTCGGTCCCTCTGCTCCGTCTGTGCCCATGTCTCCCTCCGTGTCCCCCGACGATGCTGTGGGCAGGGTGAAGAGACAGAAATTAATCATACACCTGTATACATATGTCACATGAGTCCAATCTACATAGGTCACAGTGCATAGCCTGAAAAAAAAGAAGAGTTACATCTACAAAACAAGGTACATATGTAGGGCATGCAAGACACAGTTGTTTGACCCACCATGCCACCGAAAAACTATGGAGAGCATGACACAATAGCAAATGAGATGGAATAGAATTTTGACTGAGGAGCAAGGCCCTGGGGACAATCCAGCACTGCATCTGCACCACACAGCGTGGCAGGAAATAGGGATGAGCAGGGACCATATCCAGGAACAAGAGGCACATGCAGCATAGGTTATACTGAAAACATGCCTACCATGACTGGCCCACTGCACCTTGAGTGCATGTCCAGACAAACATCACACACTGGCCAGTCCTAGCAAGGAGATATCAGGTTGTGACATGAAGGCCATGCCCGCACCACCCACCCCCTACATGAGACTATTATTTGGAGACACAGGAAGCAGTTACATCCCTTAGTCTGGGTGAAATACACATGGGATGCAACAAATCAAGGTTGCACACAAAATACCCAAGGTGCGCCTGTCCAAATAATCATGTACAAATGGGCATCATCAGATGATTGTAACAAGAAACACAGGCAATGTCCACCGTGAGTATGAACAAGGAAAATCAGGTCAGTCTGTACAGTGGACACTTGTACTACATTTCACGTCAATATACATTTGGCCAGGGGACAATGGCACAGAGCACAACCTATGCTGTAGACACAGAGATTGTCAACATTTTCAGATTACACACATGATCCCTAGGAAAATATGCCCCTGGGGACAGTAGTGGCCACACAACTCCATGCTCCTGAATGGGAATGACTGCAACACACGCTACCATCCCCGCACTATGCGTACCGCACACTCATGCACATCATGTCACAGGCCACCACATAGGACATGCGTGCTGTAAGGCCTCCCACTTGAGAGACTAACTCCCATGTCTGGACTCAGCATTAGTGCCAACTGACATGGAACCCACAAGACCAGAACTGGACAGGGCACAGGCAAGGTCCCAAAACCAGTTACACACCACCCCCACACATGATGCTGCAGGCATTGTACATGTGGAGAAGGTGCCAGGCTACATAACCTTGTGACGGAGTGACTTCACACAGACCAGGGAACACATTGCAAGGAGGGGAAGGGAGGCAGGAGAGCACTGCAATACTGTGGGTAACAGGATCTGCACAGCACCATTAAACCCTGGCAGTGAATCCATGGAACAGTGCACTTACAAATGCTGGTGAAACACAACAAACACACATGTACCTACCCCCTTCCTGCTGCTGCATCTCCTGTAAGCGCCTGTCCAAGTCTGGAAATACCACCGCCAGCACACGCTTGTGGATGTGGGAGAGACGGCGGCGCCCGCGGTTCTTATGGCTCTCAGGTGAGTCCCCCAGCAGGACCCGTGCGATCCTCCGCGTCCAGCACCGGATATCCTGCCAGCGTTTACTCACCTGGGACAGGCTCCGCTTCCGACCATCCGCACTCCTCATGGCACTGACGGCGGTCAGCCAGATCTGCTCCTTGGCAGAGGCGCCTACCTGTGAGGATGAACAAGTGACACTACATCAATACACCTGCAACATGTCACAGAGACACATATGGGAACAAATTAGCTGGTTACAACAAGGCATGTCATGCAGCCAACGCATTGCACCTTTGCCATAGGGACATACTCCTCTGGGGAAGGGCAAAAGCAGTACATGCCAGTGAAAGTACACAGGTGGAATGAGGGCAAAGACACAATCAATTATCAAGGCTCACACTGTGCATCACACCCACCCCTCCTGACTCTGGGCACTGCTGGGAGTGATAGGCACCCACCCCTCCTGTCTCTGGGCACTGCTGGGAGGCCTCTGCACACACCCCTCCTGTCTCTGGGTACTGCTGGGAGACATCAGGCATTCCCCCCCCCCTGGGACCTCCCCTACAGTACATAGCATGTGTGTCACACCTGGACACAATGGCAGAAGTCACAGTCACAAAAAAAGGGACACAGTCTGTGCTAGTAGCTCTGCACTCACCTGATACCCTGGTCGCCCATATAGCAGGGGGTACTGTGGGAGGATCACATCCAGCAATGCCAGGTTCTCCTCCAGGGTGAATGGCTGTGACCTCTCCACAGACCTTGACATGGTTCCAGGGAATCAGGAGCAGCAGCAGTGTGGTAGAATCGAAATATGTGCAGGCAAGTGCTCCCTCATGGGACCTGGCTGCCTTATATCTGCCTTGCTGGCCTGTTTCATGCACAGGAGTACAGAGTGATTGGTCACTCACATTTGCATCCTATGTTTCCTCCAATCCCTTCAAACCTAGCACAGTCAGTGGGTTCTTATTGTGTTTTTTTCTTCAGCATGATGTCAACCCCACAAACACATTGCAACAAAGTAGATTCATTCCGACTGACTTCTGCTGTGCACCTTCCAGAACAAATTCAAACTTAAATCTTGGTCTCCATGACAACCAGCATGCATGTAGGCCTTAATACTTGTCCCTCATGTGTCCCCTATGTAAAATTGAGCTTCACCCACAGGTACGGTGCGTTCCGGGCCCCTAGGGCACCCCAAATGCATATCAACGGCCCGTACACGCGTGCGTACGTTCACTATCTCCATGGGTGTCCTCGCGTATGCGTACTCATACTGGTACGGCCCGTACACATGCCTGTACGCTCACTATCACTACGAGTACGCATACGCGAGGACACCCATAGTGATAGTGAACGTACAGGCGTGTGTACGGTCCGTACCACTATGGGTGTTCTCGCGTATGCGTACTTACTGACCGTACACATGCCTGTACGCTCACCATCACTATGGGTACACATACGGCAGCACTCCCATAGTGATATGGGAACGTACACAGGCCCTCTTAGCAGCAGTCCGGCGGTTTTCACACATCACAGTGGTGACAGGCAGCACACAGGAAGGAATAGGGCGGACATACTTGTCCATGGATGGACATCAAGGCATTGTCTGGGCAGTACTACATGTGTGGGGCACAGGTGTGACAGGCTGTGATGGGGCACATTACTCCTGAGTCGAGAAGGCACCAGATGTATGATGAGATGTGTACAGATGTAATGTGTCATGGTGCAATGTGTGCCAGGCATGCCCTTGACTCCTTTGACATGTGTGCATGTCGTACTGCACACTTGGGATGACCGACACTGGCATGGCACGGACACCAACACACGGAAGTGTCCCCTGATGCCCGGTACAGGGGTTACCACACCTGACTTGTCACTACCCACGGTGCACGATGTGACTATGTCATGTATGTGGGGGTTTCCCATTAGGTTGATGTTGGAGCACCCTCAAAAGCTGCAGCTGTTGCAGCAACCAACATGTGTCTGTGTGTAGATTGACATTGCACACTGTTCCGCACACCATGCCACATGTGGTATCGGATGTGAGGTGCGAATGTATGCATGAGACACGGAGTAGCGTAACAAGGACATGTCTGCATCCTCTCTATGAATGTGTGGTGAGTCATGACATGTGCACCTTCATGGCAAGGTGTGTGGGCTGTCCTAGTGTAATGTCATGTGACCTGTGTCTCTAGTGTTCCGCTACCAGTCTCTGCAATCGACATCCTACTTCTGCTGATGTGTGGGTGTATGTCACTCCTGTCTTGCGTCTGGCTGTTCACTTGCACTGGGACACAGCTAATCCCATGCCATGGCATGTGGAGGTTCTCAATCTCCGTGTGTAGCTGGGTCTTGGTAGGAGTGTCACCTGCCAGCCATACGTGTCCAGGGCATGTGGCACATACCTGACTCCGTATGTAGCATATGTGTATAGACAGATTAACATGTGCTCAGGACAAATTATTTGTTGTTGTGGTGCACTCACTCTTCCTTGTCACTTCCAAATTACTGCAGAGCGCCGCCTCTTCCCCGACCAATTCCGGACTTGGCTGCCATGCGGGAGAATGATTGTATCCGGTGCTACCGCTTCCCCCAACGGTTGATTCTGGAGTTGACGGCGAGACTGGCACCACACCTGCAACCGCTGCACAGGTATCCTACGGCACTGACACCCAAGCTGAAGGTAATGGCAGCCCTACATTTTCTTGCCACGGGTACCTTTCAAAATACCATAGCTCATGTTGGTGGCATGTCCCAGAGCATGTTCTGCCGTGTGCTGCATGATTTCTTAGAGGCCATGTTGATTCACCTGGATGACTTCATACATTTTCCTACCACAGAAATGTTGACCTGGGTCAAGTGTGGATTCTATGCCCTGGGAGGGATGCCCCATGTCATTGGGTCCATAGATGGGACACATGTTGCTTTGGTACCACCACAGGCACAGGAGGTAGCGTACCGGAATCGCAAGCACTACCACTCCATCAATGCCCTTGTGGTGTGTCTGTCCAACATGGTGATTTCACATATCTGTGCTCGTTTTCCAGGATCAGCACACGATGCCTACATCATGAGGCGTAGCAGGGTGCCTGAAATGATGACGCAGCTGCGCAATGAACGAGCATGTGTTGTTGGTGGGTACAGTCTGTCCTGTATTTTGTGTAGACTTCCAGCACGACCGCTTCTCCTGTTCTAACGATGTCCATGTGCTTCCCATGTAGGGGACGCTGGCTATCCCAACATGCCATGGCTGATCACACCTCTCCGCAACCCCATCACGCCAGCCCAGCTCCGCTACAACACCGCCCATGGCCGGACAAGGCGAGCGATAGAGAGGACGTTTGGCCTGCTGAAGAGCCGATTCAGGTGCCTACACAAGACCGGCGGTGCACTCCCATATTCCCCGGCGAAGGTCTGCAAAATCTTCATGGTCTGCTGCATGCTGCACAACATGGCAGTTGAGAAAGCTGTGCCACTCAACCTGGATCAAGATGACGAGGACCATCCACCCGTGGAGGACGAAGGGCTTGGCAATGGGGCTAGTGATGTGGAGGATGTGGAGCCGCAAGAGGACATCCGGACTCGGCTCATACGCGACTTCTTTGCTTAGTGGTGAGTACCAGTGTCTGAGTGTGCACGCATTGGTCCCCGTGTGGCATGTGTTGTGATGTGTGTCTCCACCTGCATGTATGGCACGTGAGTCAGAGGTGTGTGTGGGTGTGTCACTGGAGTGATGGTGCCAGTGATGGTTGTATTTCCCCAGTCATAATTGTGACCTAGCATGTTGTCATCCATACATGTGTCGAGTAAATGCACATGCAAGTGGCTGTGCTTTTTGTGGCTGACTTCTTGTGTGTCTCTCTTCCCCAGGTACTTGCGCATGCCGTCTGCTGCTTGCATTGTTGTGGCACTGCTATTCCTCATGGACACGTCATCGTGTGCTGACTCAGCGTTACAGGCACGGACACGTTTGGAAGTCTCCCTAGGGTAAGGGATGCATCAGGGGTGTATTGGGTGCGGCAGTTGTTCACGATGTATGCACACTGCCCCTGTCGATGTTTGGTTCCTCTGCAGCCATGTTGCATCCCCATGGTACACATGACATGCAGCTGGGTACACCTGAATAGATGGTCAGACTTGTTGACAGTCATCAGTGATGGGATAGTGGATTGTGATGATGGCATCAATGTGTGTAACACTGCCCTCGGACACATACGGTTTGCATTGGCTTGACATGCTGTGGGACTTCCACATCAGCGGATCAATGATGTATGGCAGGCTCTCCGTGAGCAGCTGTGGGTGTTTAGCTGTTAACCGACACTTGTGTGCCACTTCCATGGCTATCACGCATTTGTGCTGCAGAAGGGGGGTGCCAGTGTTGGACCCACATGTTACTCCACATGAAGTGTTCATGTGTACTTCAAGTTGCCTCTGCAATCCCGAAAACATGACTAATAAAGGTGTCCCTATGCCTCCAAGGTGCCTCTTCTCAGTCAATGCTGGTGTGTTGCCACGGTGCATCCAGCATGTCTGGCATGGTTTTCCCTGATAGTGGCTATGTGTCTATGTGTCGAGTAGCAAGATGCAAGCTGTGTGTGTGGGATGAGACTGTGTATTGTGCATGATGTCCATGACTGTGTGGGTATTGTGACATGTGCCATCCCCATGCATCCAACGTTGGCCAGGCCCCCATTATCTGCATCCACCGGACTCAAGCTTGCAGGACATGGTTCTGCCACCTGTCTACACATACCTGGGTGCCCCCCAGGATACTGGACATGATCCCTGACCTCTGCGCATGACTGTTGCTGTACTCAATATGTCTGTCAGCACGGTTGTGCGGCCACCCCCTCAGCTGGTTGGGCCCATCACGGGAGTATATTGTTCTCCATGTCTGTCTTGCCTAATACACTGTGACCCGTGTGTCCTGTGCCAGACTCAGGCCCCAGGGTGTGGATGGTTGAAGTCAAAAGAGAACTCAGGCATGTTTAGACTTTACAAGACACATGTGAGGTAATAATGCAACCAGCAGGCATCTTCTCTTCATAGTGTGACTTTTTATTTTAGGGCGGGGGGGGGTATGACATGAGGGGCTTTCCGGGTGTTTGGAATCCAAAGTTCAGTAGGGGAGTTGGTGTCCTTGCCATTTGAAATCCTCAGAGTCCATGCCACAGTCTTTGTCAACATTGGTCAGACAGTGACCAGCAAGGCCATGTGGCAGAGAATGTCTTTTGATGCTGTGCTGCTGTTGCTCCAGTGGGCCAGGTGCCAGGCCAGGTGTCCTGGGGGATGGTGCTGTAGCGCCGACCCTCACGGTCTTTTCCGTGGACGACCCGCCCTCCTGCGGGGACCCTCAGAAGCAGGCCGTGACGATGTTTGGGATGCTCCATCGGATGTTTCCTCCTCCTCCTCCTGATCCCTCCCTGTGGGTGGTGATGTTCTACGCCTTCTGGCACAGGGAGGGTTGCCCATGTTGTCGGCCATTCGACGGAGTGTATTGTGAATTCCCGTGTACACCGTCACGAGCTCAGCCTGTCCGTCCTCCATCCTCCGTTGGTGTTGCAGTAGACAGGCATGTAGCTCCGCATGTTGCTGGGCCTGCTGGGTCTTGATCCCCTCGAGGACGGACACAACCTGGGCCATGCCCGTGGTGTCCTGCCGGTATGTGTCCAGGATGTTTCGGACATGGGAATATACCGGATCCCCAGCCAACTGGTCAGGCTGGCGCCTCCGCCGTCCTCCACTCCCACCACCCCTGCCCACTTGCACCTGGCCTGCCCTTGTGGGCACATCGGGTCTCCAGGACCCCTGAGGGGTGGCATTGGCGTTGTCGCCTGCCTCCTCCTGGGTGCCCGGGACACCGTGTCCCTCCTGGCCAGCCTGCCTGCTTTGTGGTGGTGGGGCAGGGATCCTGGGTGTCTCCTGGGATGTGGCAGGAGTGGGGGTGGTGGTTGGCCCCGTTGTACCTGACACAGGTGCTGCAGGTCGTTGGACACCAGAGGGGCCAGGTTGGTCGGGGTCGTCCACAGAGTGGTGAGAGTCGTCGCTGCCGGTGGGATCAGCCTCCCGCAGAGCCGGGTCCTGTGAGTCTTCCCCCCCAGTGTTGGGGGGTGAACCACGAGGTTGACCTGTGTGTGAGAGAGACAATGTTAATTTTGGTCCATGCAACATCCATGTTTCATCAGTTTCAAAGTTGGAACATTTTCTCTGGGAATTTGGATCTGTCTTGCATTCCACTCACAGTGCACTTGTGCATGGGTGTGTCCCTTGGGCACAGCTTTGGTGCCTTTAACTATGTGTGGCACAGTCTTACTTGCTGCGTCAAGTGTGACTGCAGTCAGCAGTGGAGTGGGCAGGTGTGGCGAGCCGTGCATTGGCGCCTTCCGTGTTGCACTGTACGTGGGCACATGAAGTTGTTCCACACATTTCAATGATGCAGGTAGCTGTCGTTGTGCTCGTGCACAGGTTGTGACATGGCCCTGTGTTTTGCCATGGAGGAGAGGGGGGGTGCTGGCACTGGCCACTCTTGTCTACATGCACGCAGTCCACCTGCTGACGAGCAGACATTCCCACACACCACATGGCTGATTTGCTCTCCCTGTGTCTCCCTCCCTCTGTGTCCCCCTCTCCCTCCCTCTGTGTGTCAGCCTCCTCCCTCTGTCCGTCTTCCTGTGTCTCCCTCCCTCTTTGTCCCCCTCTCCCTCCCTCTCTGTCCCCCTCTCCCTCCCTCTGTGTGTCAGCCTTCTCCCTCTGTCCGTCTTCCTGTGTCTCCCTCCCTCTCTGTCCCCCTCTCCCTCCCTCTCTGTCCCCCTCTCCCTCCCTCTGTGTGTCAGCCTCCTCCCTCTGTCCGTCTTCCTGTGTCTCCCTCCCTCTCTGTCCCCCTCTCCCTCCCTCTCTCTGTCAGCCTCCTCCCTCTGTCCGTCTTCCTGTGTCTCCCTCCCTCTCTGTCCCCCTCTCCCTCCCTCTCTGTCCCCCTCTCCCTCCCTCTGTGTGTCAGCCTCCTCCCTCTGTCCGTCTTTCTGTGTCTCCCTCCCTCTCTGTCCCCCTCTCCCTCCCTCTGTGTGTCACCCTCTGTCACCTCAGCCCAGCTTCCTGGGCACACACTGTTAGCAGATCTTTGAATGGCCCTTGGCTTGTTGATGTGAGTTTGTTTCTGATCTCCAGGCACCCATTGGGTGTAGTGTGTGTCTCTGCGCTGCTGCTGTGGTGGTGTGTGCTGCCACTCTTTCACAGTGTTGGCTGTTCATTAGCTGCTGTCATGTGCAAAACAGTGCCTTCACCCCCATGTGTTAATGCAAGGCATCCGCCATTTGCTGGCGAGTCTTTCCTGTGTGGGGACACACTGTTTGTCTGGCTGTGACCTTGGCCATATTGGCAGAGGGCATTGTTGTCTGCTTCTGAGTTGCACTATGTGATTTTTTGGGCCCACCCTCCCGCCATCCGGGTTACCGTGTCATGTGTTGGTGTCTTTTGTGGCCTGTGACTTGACATTGTCCAGCAGGGTGCATGGGGCATGGTGGCGCCAGTGGCATGTGCGTGTTCATGGAGTGTGGTTGAGTCATGCGATAGCTTGGGGTGGTTGCGTGCCTGTTTGTGAGTTTGGTTGTGGATGACGTTCCCCCCATGTGAGGTGCGTTGTTTGTGTACTCACCCGGGTCTCGGAGTCCTCCTAATCCTTCGACTGCCTCCACCGGCAGTATGGCCATCACCCTCTCCTCCCAGGGATGGTAGTGTACGGGTCTGCGGGATGGCCCTCCTCCAGTGACGTTGGCCTGGTTGTGTTCATCCGTCATCTTGGCTCGGACCCTCCTCCGCAGATCGTACCACCTGGCTTGGCATTCCTGCTTGTTCCTTCTGGTGTCCGCAACAGCATTCACAGCATCGACGATGGTCTGCCACATGGCTGTTTTTTCTGAAATGCTGGTCTGTCTGACCAATGTTCCAAAGAGGTGTGGCTCGACTCTGAGGATTTCATCGACAAGGACCTCCAACTCTCGGTTACTGAACTTTGGATTCTTGTTAGTGGGCATGGTGAGGGGTGTGGGTGTGGATGGTGGGGGGGGGTGTGGATGGTTGTGGGTGTGTGGGTGTGGTTGTTTGGGTGTGTGTGTGAATGTGATGAGGGGGTGTTTGTGAAGGTGGTTGTGTGAAGGTGTGCAAGTGTAAGGTGTGGTAAAGCTTCTAGTTTGGTGCTGTAGGTTGTCTGTGGGGTCTGGCAGCAGTGAGTCTGTTGCAAAGGCTCATGGTTTATGTGTGTGGGCCCTTTTTATTGGTCCATTGGTGGGTGTGGCTGTGTTTGAAGTTTGGGTGGGTGTGTTATAAGGAGTGGTGGTGTTTGGGCCCTCTATTTGTTTTTGGCAGTTGCAGGTCAGTAAATGTGTTGTTTTAGTGGTTGTTGGACATGTTTAGTGGCTTTGTGCCATTCGAATGGTGTATTCTTGTGTTGTTTTGTTTTGTCCTGGTTGTGTATGTGCGTTTTTAGCGTGTGTACGGGGTGTACATGGGCCATTTTGTTGTACAGTGCTGTCCTTGTGTGTGGCTTGGTACGACTCGTACATGTGGTTGTGATGTTGGGGCCTGGGGTGCGCTCCGTACTTAGGAGGTTGTGGTGGGGGTATGACTCTGACGTACACGGGTGTACATACACGGGTGGGGGTACGACTCTAATGTACACGGGTGCACATACACGGGTGGGGGTACGACACGTACAGGGGTGTACATACATGGGGGTACGACACGTACAGGGGTGTACATACACGGGGGTACGACACGTACAGGGGTGTACATACAAGGGTGGGGGTACGACATGTACAGGGGTGTACATACACGGGGGTACGACACGTACAGGGGTGTACATACACGGGGGGTACGACACGTACAGGGGTGTACATACACGGAGGGGTACGACACGTACACGGGTGTACATACACGGGTGGGGGTACGACTCTAATGTACACGGGTGCACATACACGGGTGGGGGTACGACACGTACAGGGGTGTACATACACGGGGGTACGACACGTACAGGGGTGTACATACACGGGGGTACGACACGTACAGGGGTATACATACACGGGGGGTACGACACGTACAGGGGTGTACATACACGGGGGTACGACACGTACAGGGGTGTACATACACGGAGGGGTACGACACGTACACGGGTGTACATACACGGGTGGGGGTACGACTCTAATGTACACGGGTGCACATATACGGGTGGGGGTACGACACGTACAGATGTGTACATACACGGGGGTACGACACGTACAGGGGTGTACATACACGGGGGTACGACACGTACAGGGGTGTACATACATGGGGGTCCGACACGTACAGGGGTGTACATACACGGGGGTTACGACACGTACAGGGGTGTACATACACGGAGGGGTACGACACGTACACGGGTGTACATACACGGGTGGGGGTACGACTCTAATGTACACGGGTGCACATACACGGGTGGGGGTACGACACGTACAGGGGTGTACATACACGGGGGTATGACACGTACAGGGGTGTACATACACGGGTGGGGGTACGACACGTACAGGGGTGTACATACACGGGGGTACGACACGTACAGGGGTGTACAGACACTGGGGTTACGACACATACAGGGGTGTACATACACGGAGGGGTACGACACGTACACGGGTGTACATACACGGGTGGGGGTACGACTCTAATGTACACGGGTGCACATACACGGGTGGGGGTACGACACGTACAGGGGTGTACATACACGGAGGGGTACGACACGTACCGGGTGTACATACACGGGTGGAGGTACGACTCTAATGTACACGGGTGCACATACACGGGTGGGGGTACGACACGTACAGGGGTGTACATACACGGGGGTACGACACGTACAGGGGTGTACATACACGGGGGGTACGACACGTACAGGGGTGTACACACACGGGGGGTACGACACGTACACGGGTGTACATACACAGGTGGGGGTGTACATACACGGGGGTACGTCTCGAACGTTAGGGGGCTGGGGGGAGTGTTGGGCACGTATGCGGGCACATGTCTCCATGGTTGCTATGGGAGTTCGGTGCGGACGGTGTTTTTTCCATACGGTTGTAACATCGGACGCACGGGATGGATCGTGATTCCTCGGTCGGACTTCACTTTTCACATTTGTACGGTAAATCGTTCGAGGACGTGTCGGACACATTTTCCGACCCGAGGGCGTGTGGGGAATAATTCCCAATGCGATTCGTATGGTCTTTTTCCCATGCGAATCGTAATTGGCAGTTTGTACGGCACTTGTACGATTCGTACGGTAAAAAGACCGGATACGAGTCGTACGGGGAAAATTTTTACCGGATCGTGATCGGCACCCTTGACTCTGAATAGACCTGTGCTCTGCCACCACAATGCCGGCTCCGCCCCCTGTAGAGCGGCTGATGTCCCTGCCCTGCTGCTGAAAGGAAAGAGCAGAGTCACCACAACAAAGTGCTCCAAAACCGGACTGAGCCAGGCACAGGCCCCCTGGCGACAAAGAACAAAAGAATTGCTGTATAAAAGAAGGAGCCTTGCTCCTAAGAAATCAGATCCTGTTTGCGCCAAGAAGAAACTCTGCCTGAAGAGAAGGAACTGGGAAAGCTGCATGGAGGAGTACTGTCTCTAAGCCTGAGAGACTGGCCTGTGGTGGGTGCCTTGCTGCTGGAAGGAGAGGAAAAGACTGAAGAAAAGACTTTTATTCAACTTGTGCTTTACAAACAATCACCAAGGGCTTGCGTGTGAACTTGCCCCCTGAACTGCGCCCCAGGAACAGTGGGCGCTACCTTTCCCTGGAAGAAGAGGAAGCTGCTGTGGGTGACCCTGCAACGCTGACCCCAGAGAACCTTTATTCCCCCCCTCTCGCTGAGCACCGCGACCTCTGGCTGCCCGGGCTGCTGTGAGCACCGTGAAGACCAGCCCGCCTGGCCTGACCAAAGCAAACAACTGCCCCCTCGAGCCGTAGCTCGCAATGTTAAGGGAGACGACCTGCGTCCAAGCACCAAGTCTCTGCGACCCTGAGCCGCTGAGACCACTGTAAGGACCCAAGGTGCACAGTTTGCCAAACCTGGTGTCTGCCGACAGCGCGACGCACTGAGAATCACCCCCGAGCTGCCCCTCCTCCTTCCGACCTCCGTGGTATGCTGAGACACCCCCGAGCGCCCCCCCGAAGCATCGCCGTCCACGGAAGAGCCGGGACTGCAACGCAACGCGGGACGCCCTTTGCAGGACTGCTGAAGCCGCCACAAACTCCCTAAAAAGATCCCAAGGTACTGTGAACTGAAAGCGCCCTCGTACAAACCGTACTTGCCTTTGTACGGTCCGTACCAGCGCTGGCGTCGCGCTACGCTATTCACGCGTGAAGCGTGAGCTTTGTTACGGTTCACCCCAGCTGTACGGAGCGTCCCAGCGAAGGTACGGTCCGTACCGTGGAAAATATATAGACGTTGCTCACGCGGGAGGCGTGAGGTTTGGCAGGAGGCGTACCGGACTTGTACGACGCGTACCTACGAGGGTACGGTCCGTACGGCTCAAGTCCTCGTACACGTGCTCACGCGAGAAATGGCATGACGCGTCCAAATAGCGGTACAAAGCGTGCGGAAGGCGCTACCAAGCGCACAGACCTCAAAGAAGCATATTTGGAACCAAGAATTGCCCTTTTAAGAACTGTGGACTGCTGAAAAGTCATTACAAATAACTGGAACCTCATTTGAAGTGAAGAACTGTATTTTTAAGCCTGCTTGAAGAAACCTTTTATATAAAGAGTTTATTTTTACAAAAATACAGTCTTGTGTCTCTGTGTGGTGGGTTGGTGGTTGTTGTGTAGGACATCTTGAATGCTTAACCTAATGCCCTCTGGAACCTAGCCTGACTGCTCGCGCCACGTTACCTAGAGGGTGAGCAGGGGTTATTTTCCCAGAGTAATCCTTCGCCCTGACTTAGAGGAAAGGGTCCTTGTTTGTCACAAGTGCATACCTGCGCCAACCAGAGACCCCGGATTCTAACACCAATACTAATTTTTAATCGGCTAAAGTCACTCTTTGCCTATCCACAATTGTAAATATTATAAAATAGATATCACCGTTTACACCTACGACTGCCGTTCCATGTTAGTTGTAACCCATGCTACGACATTTGAACGCTCTACTTAAAAGAGCCTACTAAATTATCATTGTGTACAGCTAACAAGGTAATTTTAGGTTATATTTCATTTAGGCTTCCAGTACTTTTATAAGAAGAAAACGCACATATTTTAGGAACCTCTAGCCTTTTCTATCCACTGAAAGGAAAACAATGAAATGTGTTCTGAAGCCGTTTGCAGATATTTTCAGTAACCAACTGCAAAGCACGTTGGTCTGACGGAGAACTGAGCTGAAGGGACATATTTCCAATTATATGCGGACAGCCTAGCAAACATGCTCTCCATCATGGTATGCCCTGCAATATTTCTAAAAGGCTTTCCCTCTGTTTGCCTTGAGGGAAAAGTACATTTGAAAAAGTTCGTCTTGTAATCATGTACTTGAAACATTCGTCAGTGTTTCTTACATTGTGTCACGACAGACTTGTCTGTTTCAATCATCTTTCAGACAGGAGTAGGTGCCTTGCAGTAATTACTATAATGTCTTCCCTCGCAAAGCGCCGTGGATGTCAAAAGTACAGTACAATGAGAATTCGAGCCAGCTAGAAAAGTTCATGGTTTAACTCTCCTTTTGCTTGAATGTGAATTGCAATTTTGAAATCCACCACAAACCCTTGAAAAAAAAGTGGCCTTGGGTAGTGGCGATTTTTTAACATGTTGAAATGGTGAATAAGGTTTGAGTTTTGAGTTTATGTAATTTAAAAAAATGTTAAAAAGAAATATAAACTCAAGACTCGAAGAGCTGCATTTGCAGGTTCTTTGTTCGCTCCTTAAGTGTATAGGACAGTTCCAAAACTGTGCATCGCCTTTAATACTAAATCAAAAAGTGTAAATGAAGGCAAGAGGTATGTACCCTTGAAGCATATAAATTAATTAGCACTGGCTATATACTAATAATACACTTACACCAATGAAATCGAATAAAAGGGGTTCCTCTTCGGTGGGTGTTTAATCCTTCATAGATCGTCGCCAGTAATAAAACGATAGTCAGGTTGCAGAACTTCAAGGTTGATTTAATAAACACCCACCAGATAGATTTAATAAACACCCACCAGATAGATTTAATAAACACCCACCAGATACTCCAGTTGAACCACCGGACGCTACAGCTGACTCTCAAGTAAATGAGGTCAACGCGTTCCAAATGGTGACATTTAACATTCTAAAAAGAGAATAAAGGGGCATATTAACAAGCCAGGCGATAAAATTATCGCCGCTTTAGCGGCAGAAAACTGCCGCTAAAACGGCGATAATGGGCTTGATAATATGCTCTATGGAATTCCAACTGAAGCCCATGTTAGATGTGAAGGACATCTAACATGGGCTTCAATTAGAATTCCATAGAGCATATTATCAAGCCCATTATCGCCGTTTTAGCGGCAGTTTTCTGCGGCTAAAGCGGCGATAATTTTATCGCCTGGCTTGTTAATATGCCCCATAGACATTTAAAGAGCAAGTTACAACAGAAGTGAAGCAAAAGGAAAGCTAAAACACAGTCGAGACTGCCTTCTGGCCTCTGCTACTTTTATAGATATCCTAATTGCCCCCCTCTGTGAAATGTAAAAGGTTTATCATTGACTTCATTCACCCTTGACACTGTTCTACAATGATACTGGCAGTGCAGACTTCATAGCTGCAAACATACTTGCAGAAGAAGGTTTCTACTGAATTCTGGTTGTGCATGTTCTCATGGGTTTACTGTAGGACAAGAAGCAGTTTTCTGCCAAGACCATCAATCGGGCAATCAGAGGTCTATACGGAGAACAAATAAATTCAACCTGCAAACCGTATCATGCAGCAATACGTTCAAATAATTTTCCTCCTTCTTTGGTTTCACACCCAAGATCTAGGACAATATAATTATTGAGATAAGGCAACACTTCCCATTACCTCTTTCAAAGCTCAGGAAAAAATTACCTTCTACAAACGAACTTGTCGGAAATTGTGCTGTTAACTTGGAGGCAGGTGACCCCTACCAACTAGATCAACACGGTTCGGTTAAGTCAAAACCCATTCTTGGGAGAACCTCTGCTCAACCCCAGGCAGAAGTGACCCATGGATATGCCTGTTAAGGTCAAGCATGATCAACAATTCTAAAGTAAAGAACACAACATAATACAATTCCCAAAGCAATATTAAAAATAGAGGCCATGTAATGAAAACAAAAGGTAGCATGATAATTAAAATAAGGAGTACTAAAGATGTGAATTTTAAACGTTTTAAGGCCAAAAGCTTATAGAAAAAAGTAAAGTGCAGTTGAAAAAAAATAGTTTGTGGGACCTAGGAGCAATTTCTTGCTGACTGTAATTAAGAAGAGGTTGAATAAACTAAGCCGGTCATCCCAGTCAATGTTTTTACCTGAAGGGCCTGATTTAGGTGGGGGATGCCCCATCACAAACGTGACAGATATCCTGTCTGGCGTATTAATATCCCATTATATCCTATGGAGATTGTTAGACCTGGCATCTTTGGCGTGGTTACCCCTGACTTTTTGCCTCTACCTCCTGTGTTTTTTGATGCTATGCTGGATTTCGTTTTTGCTGGTTTAGATGCTTTGGGCACTTTGCCACTGCTGATCAGTGTCAAAGTGCAAGTGCTCCCTTGGTAAATTTTTATATTGATTGGTTATCCATGATTGGTATATTTGTTTCACCTGTCAGCCCCTAGTAAGGTGCACTGATTGTGCCAGGGCTGGTGATTCAAATGCTACTAGTGGGCTGCAGCATTGTTTGTGCCACCCGTTGGAGTAGCGCTAAAATGATGTCTTAGGCCTGCTTGCAGTGCCTATGTGCAGTCCAGGACTGCCATGTCGACCTGGCCAGTGCACCCACTGACCAGGCCTTATCCTTCCCTTTCTGTACATGTCAGGCATCCCTATGGTGGCCCTAGGTACCCCCCTGGGCTGGGTGCAGTGTATCTGAAAGGTAGGGCATGTACTGAGGTGTGTAACATGCCCTGGTAGTGAATTACAGCCATTTTCGTTTTTCACTGCTGAGAGTCTATCTTGCCCATAGGATAGAATGGGGAAGGCTGTTTACATGCCTATCTTCCCATAAGGGCAAGATAGAAAATCCAAGTTTGGTATCTCTGTGTTCAGAATTTAATTATACATCTTTTTAGCAAGATGTTTTTTAAATTCACTGTGTGAGAATAGCACTTTTTAGAAAGTAGCTATTCTCCTGTTTAACCTTCCTGTGTGCCTGTGTGCTGGTTGGCTGACTGGTGTCATGTGATGGGCTAGGTGGCTCCAGGAGCCTGGATGAGTCAGCAGCAGGGTGAATAGGGAGATCTGCTTTAGATGGGTTGGAGGAGTAGTCCCTGGGTTTGAATAGGGCTGCCCCTGACAAACACAATGCTGGCTCCACCCCCTGCTGGCCAGGCTGAGGACTCTGCCTCTGCTGGCACAAAGAAGGCTCCACCTCCTGCTGAGCGTCTAACGACCCTGCCCCTCACTCTGAAAGGAACCAGGTGCTCCAGAGCAGAGCACACCCAGGAACCGGTTTGAACAGGGGAATCCCCCCACTGGAACAAAGAGAGACAAAGACTTGGAGGGGTATAAGAAGAGGACCCCAGACACCTAAAACTTTAGATCACTTTGGAACTAAGAAGAAACCTCTGCCAAGGAGAAAGCTGAAAAGGACTGAAGAGGAGAAGACTGCATGCTTGCTGTTTTGCTTTGCTACCAAGGAGAGGGGAAGGACTTTGCTGTGTCCCCTTCTTTTGATTCTGATCTCCAAGGGCCTGAGAAGAGCTGGCTCCCTGTTAAGAAGTCCCAGGAACAAAAGGACTTCACCACCAGCTCCCCTGGAACTCTGCTGAAGGAGTTCTGACCTGCCTTGGAGTGCTTGCCCAGTCTTGGGGCCTCAGGAGGTCGTTTTGGTGTGTTTTGGGAGCTGGGAAGCAGAAGCGTGAAAAGAGTAACTGGTACCCAACGCATCATCCGATTGCGTGTCGCAAGAACGAGAGTGCGTGGAAAATTTCATCGCGGCACCATCGCAACACGCAGGGTCCCCGCATCGCCGAGTGCGTCGAGCATCGTCCCGAAGCGTGAAGATTCCTGACATTGCGAGGGTCGTCGCAGAGCCAGTTTGCGGCGCACCACTGCCGGTGCGTGAAAGTCTCCAGTCATCGTGTGCGTCGATGCAGAATCCCGTTCCGTGGCGCATCGAGAGTTGCGGCGCCGGAAGTCAACGCTGCGCCGCGCATCGTGCCAAATCGAAGCGTGTCGCATCGAACCTGTGCGTGAAGCTTCCCCCTAAGAAACCTACGCAATGAAAGCCAAAGTCATCGCATCCTCCCCGTACAGATCGGAGCCGGCACATCCACCTCTGCTGCGTGAAGCAGGGCTGCTGCAAAGCCTCCCCAGGATCTCAGGAGTATCGCTTCGCCTTTGCCTTCTTCCTTGTTATAGCTTTTGGGAACCTTATCGCAACTACAGGTACTGTTGGGCACGAAAGTGTCGCATTTTGTGCATTGAGAGTCGCATTGTGCAGGACACTGACTTTTACATCCTGGAGTACTTTCTGCAAACTCTTGAACTATCTTTAAAGTAACCTTTTTGAATTATATGTTGGTTTGTCTGTAGTATTTGGTCTTGTGAAGTTTTTAGTAAAGATACCTTATTTTTCTAAAACTGGTGTGGAGTAAATCTGTGGTGTTTTCACTGTGTTACTGTGAGTGTTGGTACAAATACTTTACACATTGCCTTTGATAGCCTAGACTGCTCAGGCCAAGCTACCTAGAGGGTGAGCAGGGGTTATCTTAACAGTGTATCCCCCTTTCCCTGACTAGAAGCAAGGGTCCCTGCTTGGACAGTGGTACCTACCCTGCCAACTAGAGACCCCCAGATCTAACATTGGTGGTCAGCGGTGAGGATTGAAGTTGTATTTGTACTTGACCCACAGTAATTGGTGTACATCACTAGGAGTGCAGACCAATAGACAACCACATACTGTATATTTCTATTTTTGAGTAACTCTTCAAGAGCATCATGTCTCAGGTGGCAACAAGTGAGAGGGCAGAATTGGAGTTTTCCATTGCAGATTTATATTCATACAAAGTTGAAGATCTCAAGCAATTCTGCAAAGACCGTGGTTGCTCTTTTAAAAGCGGAGCTAGAAAGGATGTGCTACAAAGAGTCCTGAAGGCTTGGTGGGAGGCCCAAGAGGAAAGTGATGCAAATGAAGAGGATGGTTTTGTTCCCCAAGATCTGCCTGTGGGCAGACCAGTCTCAAGGGCTGGCAGCTCCCATTCCAGTAGGGGGCTCACTCCAGAGGAGTTGGAGGAGAATCAAAGGGTGAGAAACCATGAATTGGAAATAATGAAAATGAAAATGAAGCAATCAGACAAGGCGGCGGAGGAGAGCAAGAATGCCCGTGCCTTGGAGGAGAAGAAATTGCTTCTGGCTCATGAAGTGAGCATGAAAGAACTGGACATCAAGGCCAAGCAGGTGGAGTCCGGTTCGAATGGTGGCAGCGCACAGCCAGTGCAGGGGGGTAAGGTATATATCCCCAAGGATTTAGTGCAGAATTACAATAGGAGTGAAGATATCTATGCCTGGTTTACATCGTATGAAATAGCATTGAGAATGAATGGTGTGCCTGAACAGCATTGGGGGGCGGGCCTGTGGAAAAATTTTGAGGCTTCTGGGAGGAGTGCTCTAGAGCCCTTAGAATTAGCAGGTGCCATGACCTACCCCAATATGAAGGAGGCCCTATGTCTCAGGTATGGACTTACTCCAGAGCAGTATAGACTGCAGTTTAGGAACTCCAAGAAGAAAGAGTCTGAGACTTGGATGGAGTGTGTGAATCTGTACTCGCGGGCACTGGAAGGTTGGATGAAGGGCAGCAAGGTAACTGATTATAAGGGGTTGTTACATTTAATTAGTTGGGAGCACTTGAGTAGTCTATGTGTTCCAGAGCTGCGCCAGCATCTTTTAGACAGCAAGCTGACGGACCCCATTGAGCTTGCTAAGGAGGCGGACCGCTGGACCAGTACCAGGGTCCACAGAGGAATTGTGGGTACCATTGCCAAAGGTGGGCAGGGTCCCCAGCAGAAGAGGGGGAGGGACAAGGGTAACCAAAAGGAGTTCTCACAAGGGCCCCAAAACAGTTCCCAGGGTAACCAGTCCCAGCCCCCCAAGTCAAAACCCAAACCAACCTGGCCCCCTAAGGGCAGGTCGGATAACAAGGGTCCCATTAGGTGTTATCACTGTCAGGAATTGGGTCACAAGTCTCCTGTGTGTCCCAAGAAATCCCAGGCACCCTCTGGTGTTCCAACCCCGGGTATAGCTAGTGTAGCTTTTGGTGGGGATTTAATTTCTAGCGATTTGGAGGGATTAGCAGTTATGTCCCTTGTCTCTTTAGGAGACACAGAGATGGTCCAGGAAACCTCTGTCCCTGATAACACTAAGAAGTACAGGCAGTGGGAGACCATCAATGGGAGGAGGGTGGAGGCTCTCAGGGATACTGGAGCCAGTGTGACTACGGTCAGGTGTCAGTGGGTCCCTGAGGAGCTGATCATTCCAGACGTACTTCACCCTGTAGTGTCAGCTGACAACTCTGTGTGCCTTTGCAAGGTAGCACATGTTCCCTTTGAGTGGGGGGGGGTCTCAGGTCCTCTCAGAGTTGTTGTGAGTCCATCCATGCCAGTAGACTGTCTGCTAGGTAATGACCTGGAGAGTTCCCCATGGAGGGAGGTGGAACGCCAGGCTCATTTGGAGATGTTGGGTTTGCCTGAGTGGGTCTGTGTGACCACCCGGTCCATGGCAGCCAGACAGGGTTGTGAAGCAGACCTGGAGCCTGAAACAGTGGCCCAGGTCCCTGCCAGAAAGTGGAAGGGCAAGGGGCGTGGTGCGTCCACCCCCACTGTTCCCACGGTCCAGGAAGGAGCAGAACCTGCGGGGGATGCCCTGGAGCCTACAGGGGAACAGGTCGCTGAGCTGGGAGACATACCTGAGCTGACCCATTGGCAGCAAGAGGGTGGTCCCTCCAGAGAGGAGTTCTGCCACGCGCAGAAAGCATGCCCTACTCTTGAAGGTCTGCGGCACCAGGGTGCAGACCAGGCAGCAGGTGCTTATCCGAAGAACTTCTTTCTCTACTGGGAGAATGACTTGTTGTACAGTGAGCCTAGGTTTGCTGAGCCCAGTGGATCACGTACCCTGGTGGTACCCGCAGGGTTCAGAGACTTCCTACTGGGTCTGGCTCACGACGTGCCGCTTGCAGGACATCTCGGGCAGGACAAGACCCGACAAAGGCTTGCCACCCACTTTTACTGGCACGGGATGAAGACGGACGTCGCTTCCTTTTGTAAATCATGCCAGACTTGCCAGGCAAGTGGCAAGGCTGGAGGAAAATGCAAAGGCCCTCTCCAGCCTTTTCCTGTAGTGAGCACCCCTTTCGAGCGGGTGGGAATAGAGATTGTGGGGCCACTGGAACCCAGGACCGCCTTAGGCAACAGGTTCATCCTGGTCCTGGTGGATCATGCCACCCGGTACCCGGAGGCTATCCCTCTCAGGACAACCACAGCCCCGGTGGTGGGCCGTGCGTTGATGGGGATCTTTTCCCGTGTGGGTTTCCCCAAAGAGGTGGTATCTGACCGGGGTACCAACTTCATCTCTAGGTATATGAAGTCTCTGTGGGAGGAGTGTGGGGTAACTTATAAGTTCACCACTCCTTACCACCCTCAAGGAAATGGGTTGGTTGAAAGGTTCAACCGGACCCTGAAAGGCATGATCATGGGGCTGACAGAGCCCATGAGACGGAAGTGGGACTTCTTTTTGCCATGCCTATTATTTGCCTACAGGGAGGTACCACAAAAGTCTCTAGGGTTCAGTCCCTTTGAGCTTTTGTACGGGCACCCTGTTAGAGGACCGCTCAGTCTGGTGAAGGAGGGTTGGGAGAAATCCCCTGGGAAAACCCCCCAGGATGTGTTCAGCTATGTGCTGGCCATCCGCAACCAGACACAGCGCTTCCAGGCCCTCGCTCAGGCGAACCTGGAAGCCAGCCAGGATGAGATGAAGAGGTGGTATGACCAGCATACCACTCTGGTGGAATTTCAACCTGGGCAGATGGTGTGGGTGATGGCGCCAGACAAGTGGACTGGGCCATATGAGGTGGTGGAGCACAAGAGTGACGTGACCTACCTGGTCAACTTGCGGTCTCCCAGGAACCCCATGAGGGTCCTACACGTGAACCGCCTCAAACCCCATTTTGAGAGGTCTGAAATCACAATGCTACTTGCTACAGATGCAGGGATGGAGGAGGATAGCGATCCTCTTCCTGACCTCCTGGAAGCTAAGGAGCAAGATGGGTCAGTGGATGGAGTGGTCCTCTCGCCAACCCTGACCCCAGAACAGTAGAGGGACTGTCGCCATGTGTTGGGTCAGTTTGCATCTCTGTTCTCCCTGACCCCCGGTATCACCAACTGGTGTGTCCATGATGTGGACACGGGAGATAGCATGCCTGTGAAACAGAAGTTTTACCGGGTGGCTGACAAGGTCAGGGCCAGCATCAAGAAGGAGGTTTCTAAGATGTTGGAGCTAGGGGTGATTGAGCCCTCCAGCAGCCCCTGGGCTAGCCCAGTGGTACTTGTACCGAAAGCTGCTGCGCCAGGTGCCACTCCAGAACTTAGGTTTTGTGTGGACTACCGTGGGCTCAATGCTGTCACGAAGACTGACGCACACCCCATCCCCAGAGCTGATGAGCTCGTGGATCGGTTGGGAGCTGCCAACTACCTCAGTACGTTTGATTTAACTTCTGGGTACTGGCAGATTGCCTTAAATGATGGGGCCAAGGAGAGGTCTGCGTTTTCAACGCCAGAGGGGCACTTCCAGTTCCGTGTCATGCCCTTTGGGTTGAAGAACGCCCCTGCCACATTCCAGAGACTGGTCAACCAGGTATTGTCCGGGCTGGAGCAATTCAGCGCCGCATATCTGGACGACATTGCTGTGTTCAGCTCCACTTGGGAAGAACACTTGCAACACCTCTGCGCAGTGTTGAAGGCTCTGCATAGTGCGGGCCTCACTATCAAGGCCAGTAAGTGCCAGATAGGGCAGGGTTCGGTGGTGTATTTGGGACACCAAGTAGGAAGCGGCCAGGTGGCGCCCCTACAAGCCAAGATAGATACCATCCGGGCCTGGGAACCCCCCAAGACCCAGACAGCGGTGAGAGCCTTCTTAGGACTCACCGGGTACTATCGCCGTTTTGTCAAGGGGTATGGCACCATTGTGGCTCCCTTGACAGAACTAACTTCCAAGAAGTTACCGAAGAAAGTGATTTGGACCAGTGCCTGCCAAGAAGCTTTTGATGCCCTGAAGGAGGCCATGTGTACAGCACCTGTACTCAAGGCACCTGACTTCTCCAAGGAATTCATAGTGCAGACAGGCGCTTCTGAGCATGGAGTGGGAGCGGTGCTCTCACAACTAAATGATGAGGACTTGGATCAACCTGTAGCTTTCATTAGTAGGAGGCTACTTCCCAGGGAACAGAGGTGGAGTGCGATTGAAAGGGAAGCTTTTGCTGTGGTCTGGGCGCTGAAGAAGCTGAGACCCTACTTGTTTGGGACTCACTTCCGGGTTCAGACGGACCACAGGCCCCTCAGATGGTTGATGCAGATGAGGGGTGAGAATCCTAAGCTGTTGAGGTGGTCCATTTCCCTACAGGGGATGGACTTTACGGTGGAACACCGCCCCGGTACAGAACACGCCAACGCTGATGGTCTGTCCAGGTTTTTCCGCCTTAGCGATGAGAACTCCCAAGAGGGTGGGTAGTTCTCCCCACTTTCAGCTGGAGGGGACACGTGTTAGACCTGGCATCTTTGGCGTGGTTACCCCTGACTTTTTGCCTCTACCTCCTGTGTTTTTTGATGCTATGCTGGATTTCGTTTTTGCTGGTTTAGATGCTTTGGGCACTTTGCCACTGCTGATCAGTGTCAAAGTGCAAGTGCTCCCTTGGTAAATTGTTATATTGATTGGTTATCCATGATTGGTATATTTGTTTCACCTGTCAGCCCCTAGTAAAGTGCACTGACTGTCCCAGGGCTGGTGATTCAAATGCTACTAGTGGGCACTGATTGTGCCACCCACAGGAGTAGCGCTAAAATGATGTCTTAGGCCTGCTTGCAGTGCCTATGTGCAGTCCAGGACTGCCATGTCGACCTGGCCAGTGCACCCACTGACCAGGCCTTATCCTTCCCTTTCTGTACATGTCAGACATCCCTATGGTGGCCCTAGGTACCCCCCTGGGCTGGGTTCAGTGTATCTGAAAGGTAGGGCATGTACTGAGGTGTGTAACATGCCCTGGTAGTGAATTACAGCCATTTTCGTTTTTCACTGCTGAGAGGCTATCTTGCCCATAGGATAGAATGGGGAAGGCTGTTTACATGCCTATCTTCCCACAAGGGCAAGATAGAAAATCCAAGTTTGGTATCTCTGTGTTCAGAATTTAATTATACATCTTTTTAGCAAGATGGTTTTTAAATTCACTGTGTGAGAATAGCACTTTTTAGAAAGTAGCTATTCTCCTGTTTAACCTTCCTGTGTGCCTGTGTGCTGGTTGGCTGACTGGTGTCATGTGATGGGCTAGGTGGCTCCAGGAGCCTGGATGAGTCAGCAGCAGGGTGAATAGGGAGATCTGCTTTAGATGGGTGGGGGGAGTAGTCCCTGGGTTTGAATAGGGCTGCCCCTGACAAACACAATGCTGGCTCCACCCCCTGCTGGCCAGGCTGAGGACTCTGCCTCTGCTGGCACAAAGAAGGCTCCACCTCCTGCTGAACGTCTAACGACCCTGCCCCTCACTCTGAAAGGAACCAGGTGCTCCAGAGCAGAGCACACCCAGGAACCGGTTTGAGCAGGGGAATCCCCCCACTGGAACAAAGAGAGACAAAGACTTGGAGGGGTATAAGAAGAGGACCCCAGACACCTAAAACTTTAGATCACTTTGGAACTAAGAAGAAACCTCTGCCAAGGAGAAAGCTGAAAAGGACTGAAGAGGAGAAGACTGCCTGCTTGCTGTTTTGCTTTGCTGCCAAGGAGAGGGGAAGGACTTTGCTGTGTCCCCTTCTTTTGATTCTGATCTCCAAGGGCCTGAGAAGAGCTGGCTCCCTGTTAAGAAGTCCCAATAACAAAAGGACTTCACCACCAGCTCCCCTGGAACTCTGCTGAAGGAGTTCTGACCTGCCTTGGAGTGCTTGCCCAGTCTTGGGGCCTCAGGAGGTCGTTTTGCTGTGTTTTGGGAGCTGGGAAGCAGAAGAGTGAAAAGAGTAACTGGTACCCAACGCATTATCCGATTGCGTGTCGCAAGAACGAGAGTGCGTGGAAAATTTCATCGCGGCACCATCGCAACACGCAGGGTCCCCGCATCGCCGAGTGCATCGAGCATCGTCCCGAAGCGTGAAGATTCCTGACATTGCGAGGGTCGTCGCAGAACCAGTTTGCGAGCCGCACCACTGCCGGTGCGTGAAAGTCTCCAGTCATCGTGTGCGTCGACGCAGAGTCCCGTTCCGTGGCGCATCGAGAGTTGCGGCGCCGGAAGTCAACGCTGCGCCGCGCATCATGCCACATCGAAGTGTGTCGCATCGAACCTGTGCGTGAAGCTTCCCCCTAAGAAACCTACGCAACGAAAGCCAAAGTCATCGCATCCTCCCCCTACAGATCGGAGCCGGCGCATCCACCTCTGCTGCGTGAAGCAGGGCTGCTGCAAAGCCTCCCCAGGATCTCAGGAGTATCGCTTCGCCTTTGCCATCTTCCTTGTTATAGCTTTTGGGAACCTTATCGCAACTACAGGTACTGTTGGGCACGAAAGTGTCGCATTTTGTGCATTGAGAGTCGCATTGTGCAGGACACTGACTTTTACATCCTGGAGTACTTTCTGCAAACTCTTGAACTATCTTTAAAGTAACCTTTTTGAATTATATGTTGGTTTGTCTGTAGTATTTGGTCTTGTGAAGTTTTTAGTAAAGATACCTTATTTTTCTAAAACTGGTGTGGAGTAAATCTGTGATGTTTTCACTGTGTTACTGTGAGTGTTGGTACAAATACTTTACACATTGCCTTTGATAGCCTAGACTGCTCAGGCCAAGCTACCTAGAGGGTGAGCAGGGGTTATCTTAACAGTGTATCCCCCTTTCCCTGACTAGAAGCAAGGGTCCCTACTCGGACAGTGGTACCTACCCTGCCAACTATAGACCCCCAGATCTAACAGAGATCGTAATACAGTGGCAGCAGTGGAGATGCCAGATTTTAGAAATTCTGTCACCCAATCCAATTTTATCATAGTGCCATCAGCCTCTTTTGTGGCACATTCTCTTTGCCTTACTGTATGATTACTCCGGAGCTTATATTTCAACATGGCATAAGGCTTCAGCCACCAGTAAGCCTATTTCAGCTCTATGTCAACTGCCTTATTTCTATGGGCTCTCCTCTCACCTGACAGAGTTCAAACTGGTTCTTTTATCCACTGTGGCAATGTCTGGCTGCCTAGAATAGTCTTGGTAAACAATAGGGTAAGCCCTCTGTTGTTTAATGTTAGTGCATTTGTTTATTTATCTGTAAGTTAAAGGGCTACAAGGTAATGCAATCTAGTCATAGGAAAATTCCAGTATTCCAAGGGCACTGGCAGTTTGTGCCTGACTTTCCAGTCACCACACCGGCTATCTGTGAGCTCTTTTACATTTAGTGGTTAATTAAATCTATACCAAAATCTAGTCACCTGCGATGTGGATGCTTCCTAGTTTATATAATAACTAGCTGGAGGATCAGTTATTTAGGAGTTCACAGGTTGGTGGAGTTTTGAATAGAACCGTCTGTTTGCGGCATTTTAGTGGTGGTTTGCTTCTTTTAAAAGTGAAAGAACAACTATATTTATTTGGTTGAGGGAGTTTTACATCATGTGCTGGGCATTATTTTTGCCATTGACTCAGAGTACATGATGACAGTTGGTGTTACATTAAGGTGGATTCCAAAGTAGCATGACATAACATAGCATGCATTTGTAAAGCACACGTTCACCCCGAAATGTATCTTGGCATCCAGAAGTTTATTGTTACCCAATTTATTTTATCAACCTCAGAAAAATGTAATGCTGAGTGTACTCAACGGGATTTGAATCTGTGACCAAGCGGTCAAATACAGACCCCTACAATGGTTGCATTAGTCCACAAAGCCACCAGACCCTGCATGGGCGTGCATGTCATTGACGTACACAAAGACGTGTACGTGTATCTGAACACTTACCACACATGTGTCCCTGATGTGAGTGTATACCTCAAAGTAGCATATGCGCTGTGTAATTTTAACTTGCTCAAGTGAAGGGCATGATACTTCCACCACCTGAAGTGCAAATCAGCATTGGAGAGGAGTGTGTACAGAGATGAAAGGCAATCAGACAGCATGCATTTATCTTCATTTGTTCACAGCTGTTTGTCACAAAAACCTATGACATTTTTAAGGATAGAAAGAAGGATATTATTTCAAGTAGGAGGTCTTGTTGATTTGACTTGACTCAAGCATCAGTGGAATTGCGAGTATCGGTGCACATGTGACTAACATTCTGGGCTGGATTCTGATGCGATTAGGAAAGCATTCCCACCTAGGACCTGGTTAAGATGCGGTTAGGAAGGCCTCCTAATGGCATTTGCTCTTTCCAAATTGGATCGGGAACGTGTGTACCTGACTGAGGGCCAGATTATGATGCGGTTAGGAACATAGGCTCCCATGTAACTCAATTGGAGTCCAACCAAATCGTATCTGGAAGCATCCGGATGCATCATACTCAGTCGGTCGGACTCTCCCGATCCGAGTCGGTCGGTAACCATTTCCAAACCGATTTGATCGGGAAGATTTCCTAACCGCATCAAAATCAGGCCCTCTGTGTTAGCCTGAGCTCTTTCTCCTCCATCCTTTCTGCCCACACCTCTGGCGACAAGTTGTGGGAAGATACACTGTGGTATATTCACAAGAACGTGTGCTAAACATCACTGAAAAATGTTAACGCAACTTTACACATCGCAGCCTATTGTGGGAAAATAACCCCGTGTCAACATGGAATTCACAACAAGGCGGCCCCATGCGATAGTTTGCCGAAACCGCGGCCAATGCCCGCAATACAGCCACGGAGATAAAAACACAAATCCCAATGCGAAAAAACCTGCAATGGTCCAAAGTGCGAATAGGAAATCAGCAATAAGCAGCGCCAGACCTGCAACACACACCTGGCAGGCGGGAAAAATCACCACAACAGTACAAAAGACACCCAAACACAAACTGACCAACACCCAAGCACCATGGAGGCAGCTGGAGCAGGCGCAGAGGACGAGCACAACCCCACAAGCACCCCGGACGACCAGCCCGGGACCTCGGGGACAGGGAAGGGCAACAACAAGAAGAAGAGGAAGATGAAGTTCAGTCCGCAGGCGAACAGGATCATAGTCACGGAGGTGATAGAACACCATCAACAACTGTTCGTCACCTCCAACGTGTCATTGGGCACCGAAAATGGAATATGGCGGGACATCGTGGAAAAGGTGAATGCCGTCGGAGAGCACAAGAGGTCAATAGATGAGGTCAAGAGGTGATGGAATGACATCAAGGGAAAGACCAACGAGAAACTCGCAGCCAACCAGAAGGCAGCAATGCAGACTGGAGGTGGGGCCCAGCGCCACTGTTCGTGCTGGATGACATGGAGGTGCTGGTGTCGACAGTCATCAGTGTGGATACTGTGGCCGTAGTCGGGGGACTGGACACTGCTCGACAGGACACAACACAACCGCAACAGGGTGAGTGACCACCAGGTACTGGGGGTTGGGTGGAGATGGCCACGATGGCACACATGCACTACCATGCAGAGCACAGTGCACACCCTCAATGACTCTGGGTCATCGCCCAGATCTATAGACTGTCACAATGAACAATGCCATACTGTCTGAATGCCAACATGTACCATGCGGCTACATACATGTGGACACATTGCAATACACCATCTCCCCTTCACATTGCAGGGCCACCGTCAACACCCCCTGCAGAGCAGTCCCAGCCACTCTTCACTGATGACGAGGTGGACAACCCCAGCATTGACGCACAAGCCCTCCTAGACAACATTGACTTCATCCGTGACTCACCTGCAGGATCAGGGCTGCCCAGCTGCATCGAGGAGACCCTACCCACACCAGCAAAATGTAGCTGGGATCTACCATGCCCTGCAGATACTCATCATGACATTGCTGCCACAAGGCGTGGCGATGATGAATGCTGCTGCCCCCACTCCATCCACATCTCTGCCCCATGGTGTGCCATTGCCTCACAGTGCGGAAGACGTCTCCACTCCAGCACCTTATGTGCCATTGGCACACAGTGCCTCAGCCGGTACTGCAACACCCACAGGTGGGGCAGAGCACACATCCGGGGACGAGGACATGGATGGGTTTGTGATCAGGAGGCACTAGCATTCATTTCCGCCACCTGGCCTGTTTCTGCTTGGTGCCGCACATGGCCCCATGACCTTTCACTGACCCCCGATACACTCACCTTGGACAGCAACATGGACTGCCATATCCTGTTTGATGACCATTGACACAACGACCAGACTGCGGACTGTACCCTTCCTCTTCCGCAGTACTTGTCATCCCCGGATGGACTCTGGCTGGCTCTCCATGGGCCCATATTGTGTAGTGTGCTTGGCATTGCCCTGTACCGCTCCAGCTGCAAAACTGCACTGGATGTGCAATAAACATCCAGTAACGCACTGCTGTGTTATGTCTTTCATCATTCATGTATGAATGTGTGGATGAATATAGGGATAGTGATTTCCCTTGCGTCAATGATGCTCATCCTGGGGGATGCCAGTCAGAGGGTGCTACATTGCATATTGTGTACCGGGTGCCATGGACACTACAACAGGGACACACGCATCAGTCACTTCCATGTCTGGACATGGACTGAACCACGCCCAGAGCCCAAGAGTCATTGTTGCAAGCTCTGTGCTGGTCTGGTGTTCGGCAGGCCAGACCACTCTGCTTACGCTCCGAGGGGGGGCCTTCATTGCTACCTGTCACAGGCATACTCACTGGTGGTGTGCAGGTCACTGGTCTAGTTGTCAGCATGTCACAGCCACTCTCTGAGGGCAGGTTTGCACACACACCACACCCATCCGACACAGGCGTCACAGTCCATGTGACTCCGCCAACATAAGCGGCCGATGACGTCACATTCCCCTCTGTCACTGGTGACTGGATGACGGACGCTCCACAGTTCTCAATCATAAAGGGCACATGAATTGTTGCGCACAAGGTTAGTGGCACCCGAGGCCTTGTGGCGTCATGGGCCTACCACCACGTGGCGCTGACTGAGGTTGCACAGGGTTAGTGGCACCCGAAGCTTTGCGGCCAGTACAGGCACCCCACCACGGGACGGTGACTGAGGTAGGGGCACCTAAAGGGCTGAGCAGGTGTGCAGCCTGCGATGATGCCCCGTCCTGGCGGTCCGGACAGCTCAGGTTCTGTGTGCTCTGCTGGACCGCAGTGTAGGCTACAACCAGCGGGCAGCGTGGGCCTACCGCCACGTGGCGTCGGTTCCGGGATCACATAGTTAGTGGCACCTATTGGGCTGAGCCGGTGTGCAGCCTGCGATGAGGCCGGGTGCACTGGTATGTCCTCTGCCATGGAGTTATCAAGACCCAGCACCAAATGTGAGACCTGGTGGCCTGCAGAGCAGGCTGCATGATGTGGAGGGTGCCATGTCTGCAGACCCTGGGCTTGTGGCTTGCTGCGGCATGTGATGGGACCTCTTGTCTGCATGCCGGTGGCAGAAAGCAGTGAGGCCTGGTTGTGCATGGGCAGGCATGCTCCTTTGGGTAGCGGGAGGGGCTGGTGTGCCTCTGCCTGGGTGTGCATGGGTGGGCAGGCGATGTTGTCTTATGCAATTGTGTATACTGTGCCAATCATGTATCTGGACTCTGTTTCAGATGACGGGTCTGTTTCAGATGTGTGACCTGGTGAACTGCAAGACATACCGGCAAGTGGTTGGAGACACACCGGTGGCAGCAGGTGAGCAGTGTGGCCTGGGTGCACAGGGGCGGCACTCTCTCTCTCTCCCCCTCTCTTCTCTCTCTCTCTCTCCCCCGCTCTTCTTATGTCTCTCTCCCCCTCTCTTCTTCTCTCTCTCTCTCTCTCTCTCTCTCCCCCTCTCTTCTTCTGTCTCTCTCTCTCTCCTCCTCTCTTCCTCTCTCTCTCTCCCAATCTCTTCTTATCTCTCTCTCTCTCCCTCTCTTCATCTCTCTCTCCTTCGCTCTCTCTCTCTGTCCTTTGATGTGCGCAGGACACACCTTCTCATCATGATTTTTGTCTTGCAGGCTGTGACCTACGGATTGTCCCGAGGGGAGCCGCCATGTGTCTTCATTTCATTTCAGTGTTCATTTTAATAAAGTTTCATTTGTCGCTTTGAAAGTGAATGTGTGATGCTCATTTTTGTGACGACACATGCATGTCACCAGTTGTAATTGTGCGACATCATGCGGATTATTTTGTACATGTTAAGGTGTATCTAATGTAGCATGTCTTTGGTCGGGAGGTGCCGGGTAGGGGGGTCCTGGGGGTGGTGGCAGCGGGTGTTGTTGCCCTTTCGGCCCTCCGGGCTGCATGTTCAGTTGCCCGGGTACATCTGTTGTTCTTCAGGTGTGACTGTGGTTTGGGCTCCCTTTTGCTGTGCAGGCTGTGGTACGACTTTGCACCAGGTCAGAGCAGGTGTTATTTTCCTGCTGCTAACGCGCCTTATCACCTGTTTTGTGTTCATATCGCAGTTCTGGCTGGTCGTTGTGAATGTTGTGGAGTGGTGTTGTCGCGGCTTTTGACACGAAACGCCTGCTCTGCATCTCATTAGCGATAGTTGCGGGGGTCATCTGTGGCGATGTTTTTTGCGGCTGCTATCGCGGGTAAACTGGTGCTGTGGGATGTTAACACGAGCTTGTGATTGGAGCGATACGTTTTTTGCTACTTTGGCTGTGATAAAGTGCCATTAATAGATCCTTGTGAATATGCCCCAATGTTCCTTGCTCTGGCAGGGAGCTCCAACTTGGGGGTCAGGTCCTCCCCCTCAGCAGGCTGCTGCCTCTCAGGATTGAGATTCAAACACTCTCCTTGCCTATCCATCTCTTCATCTGCTTCCACTGCTGTAACCAGTCCACCCACGTCCTCAGTGCCTTTTGCAGTCCTACCTTCCTGGTGGTGCTCTTGGCTGGAAGTTCCCTCTCTTTATAGAACTCCTTGAGGTGGACCACAGTGTGGGACTCTATGTTTGCTGACTCAAACTCCACATGTGTACCTTAAATCATGGTTGCGCAGTGTTGCGAGGATCCCTGCCGAAGACGCATCTGCAATTTAAGCGATGCATTGGTTCCGAGATGTTTTGAGGCTAAAGTGTGATGTCCTGATGCATCAAGGATCCCTTCGATGAGGTCTTGTGATGTGAAGTGCAGAGTCAAGGATACATCATGCAGTTGGTGTGATGCGCCGGTTACGGATCACTGACACTACATCGACTCCTATAATATTAACCTACAAAATTATTGAGTCGTTAATATTGTATACAAAAATATCTACACCCAATACACAAAACTAAAATAACACAAAGATCGATAAAAAAAATATTGTAACATTTATTTTCGATAGCAAAAATATGGACAGCAAAAAAAACATAAAAATATTGATAAAATTAAAATAACATATATTACAACAAAAACATGAATGTGCATAATATTGACAACACAAACATCGATAAAATACATATAAACTATACAAAAAAATAACATTTGAATATAAAAATTAACTATTTTCAATAATACAAAAAAATAACATTTAAACATAAAAATAAACTATTTTCAATAATACAAACAAATAACATAAATCAAACATTATTAACAAACACTAAAAAAATTACAAAATTAAAAAAACTAAACACAAAAAAACTTAAAAAATAAATAAACAAACACTACAACATAAAAAAGTCACATCTATCAAAAATAAACAGGCACATATATTACATATATAAAATATATATAACATGTATTAACACATACATTTTAATTATATTACTAAACAAAATAAAAACTAACACTACAGAAACATAATTCACATTAAACAAATTAAGTTATACCTGCCAAAACATTCAAAAAAAGCTATCTCAAGCAATTAATTTAAACTACACCAGCACAAACCAAAGGAAAAGTTAAACTAATTAAATAAACACTATAAAATCAATCAAATAACTAACACAACATTTACAGTGAAACTGACAAGCACTGCAGAAGGACGAAACTTTGCAAGGCATAAAACAGAGCAAAAAACATCTACACAAACAACTAAACTAAACAAACTAAAAATATAATATGTTTTCCTTTATATTTCACAGACTAAACTTAACTAAAACTCCACCTTGAAAATTCAAAACAATGATTTACTTCCAAAACAACTACAAAATCAACATCAATGAAGAATATAAAACCAAGTAAGTATATATCTTAAAAAACTAATAGAGTTAACTGATTAAAACAAAAACAAAAATTTAAATAGCAAAACATATCTAACAAATACTTTTATTTTAATACTTTTATTTTGATTACTTTTTTGTTTTAATTGCTTCTACACACCTCAACAAAACAACATCAACGAAATAAACGACATCAACTAAAAATAGTAGGTATTCTTCTTTTTAAAACAACTAAATAAACATAGAGATTAAATAAATTAAACTAACAAACTAAATGTAACACTTCAATAAAAATAACATTTTCCTTTTTAACCAACAGAAAAAAAACAGTGAATCAACTACAAACATCGAAAAAGTATCCAAAAAGAAAAGCACAACAAGATATATCTAAGTATATTTTGAAATGTAATAAATATATGAACATGTTTATTCTTCAATAATTAATCATTATTAAATACATATATATAAATACATTCACAGGTATACAAAGAAAATGACAGAAGGGGCAAAGTTCATCTCCTCACAAAAAGGAAACTACGTCTGTGCTACATGAGCTATACTTATACGCAAGAAAAAGTAATAGAAAAAAACATTGGAAATGTAGTAAATGCTACTCCAATGCTTGCTATGGGAGAGCAACAACAATAGAAACAAATGTTATTAATGTTAGGGAACACAACGACCCCCCCCCCAATGTCACAGAAATTGAGGTGAGATATCCTTTAGAAACCATCAAAGAAGCAAGCACCAGCTTCCAACAAATCAGTTCCCAAATATTAAAAAACATACTAACTAAGGTTCCTGAACATGTAACAGGACAATTACCTTCCATACCAACTCTAAAAGGCCTAATAGCCAGAACTAAAAGATCTACTGCTCAAACGCCACCCATACTTTTGCAGAAATCGATGATTTACAAGAATACACAGACACACACAAAGATGAAAAATTCATTCTTTATGACAATAACAGTCATGAAAAAAGAATTTTCATCTTTGCCACCAACACCAACTTTCAAAAGTTAAAATAATGTGAAACATGGATGATGGATGGTGCATTTAAAGTTTGCCCTAAGCCCTTTTATCAACTCTATCCCATCCATGGCGAATATGAAGACACTAACATCCCCTTCATATATGCACTACTCCCCAACAAACAAAATACTACCAACATAGAACTCTTACAATAATAAAACAATAGACAGAAAACTACTTCCCTCAAAAATAATAATAGATTTCGAGCAAGCAATGATTCAGTCACAAATATATCCACATACTGCAATACAAGGTTGCTATTATCATTTCAACCAAAGTATCTGAAGACATCTTCAAAAATCTACCCTAAGTATAGATTGTGCCACAAACAGCTTATTTTCTTATATAAATCAAACACCTGGGTAGGAAGACTACATAGGTCAGGGCACCAAAGGCAACCCTAGTTCCAAATCCCCTGGTGGAACGTCTATCAAAGCACCCTAGCACAAAAAGCTAAAACAAATAGCGCAGCAGAAGGATGGCATAATGCTTTCCAAGCCACAATAGGAAGAGGACAACCAACTTTACACAAACTAATAGAAGCCATCAACAAAGAACACAGTTATCAAGAACTAAGGCTAGAACAATCCCTCACCAAAATAGGTCCTAAACTTAGTAAACAAACAAAAACAATGTACGAATACCTACAACACAGAACTAGGCTCTACACAAACACCAAAGGACTAGAATACCTTGAGACAATAGCCAAAACTATACTTTAAACATAAGACAATAGCAAACACCATGCAACATTTAAAAAATACAAAACAATTAAACAACATATTTCTACACTTTTTTAAATTAATAATTATAATTATGTCATTTAAAAATTACAAACGTACATAAAATATATTGACATAATATAATTATTAAAATAAAAAAATAAAAAAGCAAACCAAGTGCTAACAAAACACATTTCCCACCCATAATAATAAAAAAATAGCATACAGTTGTGTTGCAGTAGATTGTCCTCTAAAACGAACAAATCCATTGTATTTAAAACAAAAGACAAATCCATTAAAAAAAGGAATGCCCCAAAAAATAAGTAAAAATACAACTGTAGAAAAAAGGCTCCAACGATGCAATCCTCTCAATAAGGAAACCCTCAAAAACCCAAAAATTTGTTAAAACAAAAACCGCTCCAACAAATACCTTACTGAATGCCAAAATGGGGTTAGTCAGCATTGCGAAACGCTACTTGGAAGGGGTTTATTTAGGGTGCCCCTTCCAAATAGTGATTTGTTATTGTACATACCAATGTGATTCAAGCGCAAAACTTTGAAAATTACTGACTGCTGAGTTGGAGTGTTAACACATTTGAAAATGGGAAGGAGTTCCCTTCCGACCCTTTCACCTTTGTGAATGTAATAATAAGATTGATGGGAATAGGCAGAGGTCCATGGGACCAATTCCAACTTTGAAACAGATTTAAAAAATTAAACTTTTGTTTTTAAATGCAGTTCTGCTTCCTTCAAGCAAAATGGGCTGCATCTAAAAATCAAAAAGCTTATTTAAATGTGATCATCCACATGTAGTGCACCATTGCTGTGATGGTATCCAATCGCAGTGAGTTGCAATGTGCTACAGATGACCCAGCATGATTAAAAAAATCATAATTCACAATATATTCATTGACAGAAGATATGAAAAACTAAAAGTACATGTTGCACACGTTAGACGAAGTGACTCACGAAATGAAGAGTACTACAAGCACTGTTAAAGTGTAAGAATGTCTTATGTACATATTGTTTAATAACTCATACTGATGAGATTTTGATGTTCAACGAGGTGGTCAAGTGTTTCGAATGCCTTTGCCGTCAGCGTACACTATTTATAAAAATCGGTGCAAGATTGAGTAGAAATGATGCACAAACTTAATAATATTAGAGAGTCTATAGTTTATGAAAAACCAAAAATAATTTTTGTGACGTGATTTTGGAAAAATGTGTACTTATATGAATTTTGAAGAAAATTGTAGTAGTAATGTGTTTCTAATGTCATATATTTACTTGCAATAAGTTTGGTGAAAGTTTTGCACAAAGTTCACTAATTTAATTGATTTTATTTCATTATATGTGCAATTGATTTAATGCTCATTTCATTTTAAATGTGCAATGCTAACTTGAAGGCCTTTTTGAAATGTTTTTTCTATTGCTGACCTTTCCCATTTAGTACAATGGGACATTTGTCCAAGTGAAATGTTGCTTATTAGTTCTGTACATGCCTAAACCTTCACATTCCTGAATGTTTCTCCGATGTTCACAGAGAATTATTCCTGAGGGAACAAGAATTCAGCCGCTGCTATAGCTGTTACATTGTTTTTCTTACAATGCTAGGCCTATATGGACTTTAGCTGTTTGGTTTCTCATGACTAGCATAGAAATCTTTCTCGACATTGTGAATGTCTTGGGTGACACTATGAGACAATGGACATGTGATAGTTTTTTGATGATGGTGAGATGCCACCACATTGGGATGGTCTAAAAAACTTTATAAAATAAGAAACCTAAAGGAGGGGCAGTGGCATTGATTTTAATCTCTCTAGTAAGACCACCATTCTGTTATTTCTTGCATGGCACCAGAACGCTGTCTCGATACATTTTGAGAATTTTTTTCTTATTTGGACTGTTTGTCGTTGCTACAGTCAGTAGATGATGGACTACATCTTCTTTGCCAAACAATTTCCCATTTCTAATTTTTATTTTCCTTATTACTTATGGACTCTAAACTTGAACCCTTTTGTTTAGGATTTTGAGCTGTTAGACAACAAACTATCCTTCTACCTTAATGGTGGTAGCAGTTCATAACTCTGTAACTGTTTATCTTTTGAGAAAATGAACCATCCTTTAAACCTAGTCAAAATTATTTGCATTCTAATGAAAGTTGTGATATTCTTGACTGAACCGCTTAAGAAATTGCTCATGCCAACAGATTTTGAAAATCTAATACAATACCCAAATTAATCAAATTCCTGTCTGAGTCTATTATTGAGTCCTTTTGGTTCTTCCATTTAAACTGAAACAAAAATTTCCCAAAAAAGTGATCTATCAAGCAGGGGCCAAGAAAAATGGGTGGTCAAAAAAGTGCATTTCCCATGTTAATTCCAATAGGACATTTAGACATGGCTATACCCGGAACTGCTGGATGGAATTACACCAAATCTGACCGGAAGGTGCAGGGAAGGGTCTTTGTGTGATTGGATCTAAATCTGTTCAGTAGTTTTAGAGATATTAACCAAAATACAAATTTGTATATATAGGGACGCAGATCCGACAGGCCCACTGCTCAAATGTGATTAGCTGCCAACACTTCAATCCAGGAAATGTTTGCAGCCACCTTGAGACTCAGCTTCAGCTGAGTCCACAAAAACGTAAAAAAGAAAAGGCGACAGGGTAGGAATACCCTGACCTTCTAGGTCTCTTGGGAGGGTCCCACAGGGACTCTGCAGGGCCCAAAAAGCATTATTTTGCCTAATTTATGGTGGGCACTGCTTTGGATCCACGGCTCTCACTGAAAAAAAAGAAGTTAGAGGCATATTATCAAGCAAGGCGATAAAATTATCGTCGCTTTAGCGGCAGAAAACTGCCGCTAAAACGGCGATAATGGGCTTGATAATATGCTCTATGGAATTCCAATTGAAGCCCATGTTAGACGTCCTTCACATTTAATATGGGCTTCAATTGGAAATCCATAGAGCATATCATCAAGCCCATTATCGCCATGTTAGCGGCAGTTTTCTGCCTCTAAAGCGGCAATAATTTTATCGCCTGGCTTGATAATATGCCCCTTAAAGCTCCCACACTTCTGTAGTAATCGCCCCCCGGGTAGGCCAGGTCCCAGGGGGCATTTTCAAACTATAGGGAGGGGTGTCCAACTCCCCCTCCTGGGGCTTATTAATGCCCCAGAGACCATCACCTCTCAGGGGCTTATTTATTTTTAAATGGGGTCTCTCGGACTGCCTGACCCAGGGATCACCACCTCCCCAGGGTCGACTTTTTGTAAAGATGGGAGTGGGGGCCGCCAAGCCACAGCAAATGCTCACTTTCAGCAAGTGAGAGCTTTGAAAATGCTCTAGCTTGCTGGAACTAGGCAAAATTGCTTTCAGGCAGCAAGAGCTGCTTTTTATAGCAGCTCCCTATGACTGTTAGCAATGCTGGGAGTGGGTAGCCAGCAGGGATCGGAGGAGCTTTCGGACTTCCCCCATTGTCCCAGTGGAGACTAGGTGCCCTGAGAACGAGAAAGGTCAAGCCGTTTGAGAAGGGCCAGGCCCTCTAGGATTGTGTCTCCGGGGCTAAAATTGGCCCAGAGAGGGGGGCAGCGCAGCCCCCTCTCCAATTTTGTATAATAAAATTAAATGTTTGGCCCCAGGCGATGGGGTCCCCGGCTTAAATCAGCCCAAAGAGGGGGGCAGGTAGCCCCATCCCTTATTACACATTGGCCACATCACGAGGTGGGGTCACTGGGGCCAAAATAGGCCCAGGAAGATGGGCCGCCAGGCCCCCCTCCCTTATTACAACAAAATTGAGAAAGAATGCTGGGCCCCGGTGCATGGGGTTTCAGGTGCTGCAATTGGCCCGGAAGCAGGGGCCACAGGACCCCCCTCCCCTAAGAAAAGATTAAAAAAGGGAAAAACAGCCAGCACATGGTAGTCACTAGAGGCCCTGTCCCCTTTCTTCACCACTCTGCAAACACGTCTCCTAGTGCATTACTAGTTGGGTGATGAAGTCCCCTTGACTCTTCAGGGTCCTTGGGAGCCAACTACCCCTCCTGTTACCTCCAGTAAGTCCCATACAGCAGGATTGCTGAGAGGTCATCAGAACCCCCACCTCCTTTCTCCACCACTCTGCAAAGGCACCTCCTGGTGCACTACTGGTTGGGGGATTAAGTCCCCTTGGTTGCTGAGGGTCCTTGGGGGCCAAGAACCCCTCCTGTTACCACCCGTAAGTCCCACACAGGCGGATTACTGTAAGCCATATGGGGGTCTCACTGCGTCTCCCCTGTGGTGCCTAATGGATCACCCTGTCTCCTTATAATTATTTGTTTTTAACTTCAAGACAGGGACGAAGTCCAAGAGTCCTGTAATGGCTGCCAACAAAAAATGTTCACGTTGCCGGTAGCCAGTCAGAGCACTGGCTCACATGATGCCTATAAAAGGACGGTGCTAACTAAATAGTGGTTTTGGAGTTGAATGTTGCACATGATCAATGGCAGCCTGTGATCAAGGATGAATGCATCTGAAACACATAAGGCAAAACGTCGGTTCCAGTAATTACAGTTTTTTCACAGCCCTGAGACCTCAGTGAGTGCAGGCCTCATCCAACTGCAAAAATTGTAAATAGATTTGAAAACGATGGTCCTGACCATGAAGCCAGCACTGCTGCTTAAAAGGAAAGTGGGTTTGTGCGTCCTTGTATTTTAAGAGACTGAGAATGGAATGCCAAAAGGGGCTTTTATAAGTTGCATCAAGACATCAAGACAAAGACTGCAGCCCAATGGAATTGTTTAAAGATTTGACAGTGCGGCACCCACAAGGGATAAACTTTTGAATATATACACATCTCAGATCAACAATCCCATTATTGAATTTCTGGATGTGCAACTGTATGTAGATAAGGATAAAGTGAAAACTAAATTAAATAGGAAAACAACGTCTGGAAATTCTATCCTCCATGCGAAAAGCTCACATCCAAGACATTGAATTCAGAGTATCGTATATGGGGAATGTTTAAAGAATCCGGAGAATCTGTAGTTCTGAGAGGAACCTTGAATTATGTAAAAAAGAAGCTACTGACAGATTCATTTCACATGGCTATAACAGTACTAACATAAAGCCAGACTTAAAGCTAGCGCTCAATTTAGGGATGTCAGACTTTTTGGAGGCAACAATGAGGGGGTCCCTGATGTGAGAAGTTGGCCTGGTATATGCTGTCCACTAGTTATAGTGGGCAACTTGTACCAGTCCAAACATCCCTTATTGATGATTAGGTTTAAGACAACCTTTATTGAAAGCTATCCTAGTGGTAGCTAAGGAGAGCAGCCTTCAGGCTAAGACTCGAATGAATGTAAAGCAGCTTGGTTTACCAGATTATAACCTCTTGAATGACTAAATGAAAGGAGAGCCACATAAGGTATATATATATAAAATATATGTATTTATTACTAAACACTCTCTACTAACCTCTTTATGAGATTAGAGAGCAAGGCACACAATAATACAGTTCTAAAACGACAGTAAATAGCACAATATACAATGGGCCCCAGGGGGAGACCAAGGCATATATTAAGGAAGTGGTATAAGAACGAATACTTGACTAGACACAGTGCGTAGAGCATGTAGAATCACTGGGATCCAAGGAACCACCCAAGGTAGTGACACAGGGGACCCACGGGGGACGCGTGCAGTGAGAGAACACAGCCGCGAGCGCCGTACAATCCTATGGGAAAGTCGCTGTTGGATTTTTAGAGATTAAGGACACTTAGGAGAGGACTTGGAGCAAACCCTTTCAGACTTAGAAGGTTCTAAGGCCAGCACCCATGTGAGCACCGGAGTACTCATGTTACCTAACCCAAGGAAGCGGGGTCCATAGGTGTCAAATGGTGTCGGGAATCTTCGCTGTCTTCAATCGAGAGTTGCTGCAAAGTGCTGCTGCCATGGAAAGGAAAAGTGTCCAGTGTGATCCAAGCCTGGATTGAAGATGTGAAGAACCTAAAAGAAGAGGGCACAGAGTCTATGTCACTTGCCAGTGACCAGGGGCACGATAGACGAATGCCCACCGATGTCGGTGTTTCAGGTGCGATGAGGTGAAGCTTGACTCCACTGCCACGGAGACCAGGAGGCATTGACGATGGCCATAGTCTGCAGGTGAGCTGTCCAACGAAGGATGTCAAGTGCTGGGGGGTCGGTGTCTTTATTGGAGACCAACAAGCCTTGGCAACGGCAACCCATGCGGTGAGAGTAAAACGGCTTCAGTGTGGACCAGCAAGGTCCTGTGGACTCCCCAAGTGATGGAGAGTCAGGGCACGTCTGGAGCAACCAGGTAAGCCTATTGAAAGTCAAAGTACCCTTCTCAGGGACCCACAAGTTGACGGACAAGGGATCGCGAAGGGACCTCAAGAGGAATCGCTAAATACCAGCCCACGGGTCACTCGAGGAGTGTAGGCCAGTAATCTTCAGTGGAATCACTGCTTGGGGTCTGGACTACAAGTAGCCCAAAGCACAGCCTCAGGGATTGCCAAGAAGCATATGCTTCTGCAAATGTGCATGGTGTCCAGGGGTTCGGGTTGCACGGTCCCCACGAGGGCTTTGGATCTCAGGATTGCTGAGAGCACGGATCGGCCTCAGGGAAGCTTGGAAAACCACCTCCTGTGTTGCAAAGTCTTTGGAGTCCTTCAGGAGCTGCATAGTTGCAAACAGGACAAATGTGTCTTTGGTGCCTGCCTTGCAGGAGAGTAACTCCTTTACTCCAAGGGAGATTCTTCGGTCATCCAACGTCGTGTAGATCGTAGAAGTTCTGGGATTCTGTAGCAGAGTTTCGTCCAGGTAAATCTAAAGTCCTGTAGTCAGGGGTTCCTACTTTATACCCAAGGAAGAGGTGGGACAAACCCTGGGGACCCACCTATTGGAGGGTCAGGAGAGAGGGGTGGCTACACCCATATCCTTTGGGCTGGTTTTGCACCAGAGCAGGGGCTCGTAGCCCCTGCAACCGGTTTGAGCTTGACTATGCACAGGGACACCAAATGTGACCCCAGTAAAGACATCAAAGCACTCTTGGAGTGCGCCCACCCATCCCCAATACACTAAAGCCTGTCAGTGAGGTGGTCCAGGCCTCCCCTGCCGGAGTTTTGTCCAGCAGCAGGAGGGCAGACTCGTGTCTGTGGCTAGCAGAATCCATTTTGTGATGCCAGGGTCTGTGAAGCTGGTACCGGGTGCACCGGTGAAGTCATGATTCTCCCTCTAGAAGGGTGGAATCATACCTCCCACATCAGTTACTGGTGTGGAGGTATGATACCAAGGTGTTTGACACCAAACATGACATGTTTCCATTCCAAAGTTAGCATTTACTTCAAGGTTATAATTCACTTAAGAGTATATGGCTGCATCACAAACAACCCCGGAATAAAGGTTCTGAAGGCTGCAGAGGGGCTCTGCTCATGCATGGTCACCCTCTCACATAAAACCCAGCACCCTGCCTTCAGGATTGATAAGGCCTGCCATAGGGGTGACTGATAGGTTTATCTGTGCAGTGATATGGATAGATATAGGGAACCTATATCTAAGTAAGGGGTGCATACACCACCTTACAGAAGCTGCTGTAGCAGACCTGTGGTGTCATTTTGAATGGTCTCCCAGGGGTTGCATAATACATGCTGCAGCCCCTGAGAGGCCTCTGGGGTACCTGTGCCCTGGGTATATGGTATACCATATACTAGGGACTTATAAGGGTACCCCAGAATCCAATCTGTGGTGTACCTAAAGTACATGCAATCAATTTAGAGAGGAAGCAGCTAGGCTGGGGCCCTGGATAGCAGGGTCCAAGCCAGACTAAAGTCGAAAAACAGTGAAACATCAGCAAAAAGCGGGGGTATCCATAACAAGCAATTCCTACTCTCCTACACCTTAAACCACAATAACCCTAAGTTCAGCTGATAAACCACATGAGATTAGGTTAATCACTACCTATAGCAAATAGGAGAGGCAAATAAGGAAAATCATCAATGCACAATGGCCTATAGTATTGACTGATTTTACACTAGGTCAAATCCTTCCTGATAAACCTTCCCTGACCTTTAGACGTACATCATCAATGAGGGATTCATTAATGAGCAATAGCCCTGAGGTTAGTCCTGCTCTGAATTGGTTGTCACCGAAAAACAGGTTCTTTAAATGTAGTTTGTGTCGTGCTTGCAAATTTGGTGTGAATATGCAAAGTTACATGACTGCATTTTGTAATAAACCAGTGAAGATCAAAGGGCACCATACTTGTAGGACAGAGTTTGCAGTTTATATACTTGAATGTTCCTGTGATTCGAAATACGTAGGTAGTACTAAAATACAAGCATATAATAGAATACTGCAACATATCAGGGCTTTTGTCAACTCAGACCCAACGTACCCAATGGCGAGGCATTTTGAACTCGTCCATCAAAATAATTTGGGGGACCTCAAATATTTAGTGATTGGGGCTGTTCCTACACTAAGAAGAGGTGGAAACAGGGAGAAGTTATTGAGGCAGATGGAATCGGAGTTCATAATTGAGTTAGACACCAACATGACGAACAGGTTAAATATGAGTTAAGATCTCCGTAATTTTCTATAACTTACTCAAATTCCATCTGAAGGGTTCATATTATCTCAATGTACATAGAAATCAATCCTCATCATTTAGTGATGATGACTTAATAAAATCTCATGAGCACCAGTCACTTTATTGCACGTTTGTTGCATCCTTGTAAGTTTTAAAATCCCCTCTTTTGCTAAACACTTTGACACTTTATAACCTTTGAAGGTATGAGAGCGAGACCAATTCCAAAATCAATATGTGAAAATGGGATTAGCGTGTGATTCAATGATAACCCAAGTTTGTATCCTAGACACAGTGAGGGAACGGTATATGCTGCTAATACAAGGCTTAGAGGATAAACTTATAATAAGATAATTATGTTGCACTTTAATAAGCAAAGAGCACTTTAAAATTCCACTTTGCACTTTATATGGAATTTAGAATAGGAACACTTAGCACTTTATTAGGTAATAGCAACAATGAGAAAGGAGGAGTATGATGACGTTATAACAAGACGACATGATACACAAGTGACAGTGTTGGCTAAAGTCAATATGGAGTCCGATATGTAATTTGCTTATTTAGTAATTGGTTGTGATTACAGAGTTGACACCATTAGGATGATATTGTACAATGCTAAGATCACAAGTACGAGCATGTAAGGACAAAGGCAATGATGGTCAAGCTGCAAGCTACACAGAAGATTAATTGATAGATAAGCAATTTGTGCACATGTTTATAGATCATTAATGAAGGATAATAATGTATTTATGAATATCAGTACAAGTAATAGTCTTTCTTTCATCGTTGCTGAACGTAGCTGGCACAGGAATTAAGGAAATGAATAAATGAGGCAATGTGACGCAGGGCAGTCACGTGATCAAGACTGTGTTTCAACGGTCGAAACGCGTCATGGACTGAAGGCATTCAGCCTTCGTAACAGCAATGAGAATTTTACCTGAATAAAGCACTTGAATCTCGAAGTGGATGTGATGTCCAGTCCTGCTAACGTGTTGGAGAGCAACTGTGAGCAAGGATTTGGTTGATTTAAGATATATATATATATATATATATATATATATATATATATATATATATATATATATATATATATATATATATATATATATATAATATATATATATATATATATATATATAACCTACTGGCAGTCGCCAGTGGGTAGTTACAGTTAGGGCCTATTATCCATTGGAAAATTGTAATGTTCTATTGCCAATAACTTTGGCGCCGTTTGATGAATCTTCACCAAAGATTCAAAACTAATGACCCGTTCCTGTTAGCTCCTATCCTGAAAGTTTGGGGGTGAGTTGTCAAGCGGGGGCCGAGAAAAAGGGGTGTCCCAAAACGCGTTGTCCCCATGTTATTTCCCATAGGAAATTTTAGACACGGCTACAGCCCGAACTGCTGAACGGAATTACACCAAATCTTGCAGAAAGGTAGCCCTTGGTTCAGAAAGCGCCCTAGAACCGAGGCACAAGAAAACAGAAACGAATCGCAAAAAACAAGAAAAGGGGGCAGGGTAGAAACACCCTGACCCCCAGGGCCGAAAAAAGCATTTTTTTTTTAAAGCGCGAATTTCGGCCGAAATAAAAAAAAAACGAAGCGCGGGTGGGCCAAGTCCCTGGGGCAATCTTTATATTGTAATGGGGGGCCCAAATGGGCTTTTCAAAAATATGTGCGGAGGGGGCTCACAGCCCCACAGTCCTGGGGACCACCACGCCAGGGGCTTCTAAAATAAATGAGTGGGGGGGCTCAAAGGCCGCCCTGGGGACTGCCACCCCCGGGGCTTTTCAGAAATATTTGCAGGGGGCCTCCCCGCAGCCCAAGGGACCGCCACCCCCTTGTGTTTCATTACTTTTTTAAAACCTAACCTGTGTGGGGGGCTCAAGCACCCCACATGCCCGGTGGACCGTCACCTCCCCGGTGCACTAAGTATGCAAATTGTGGGAGTCCGTTACGGAGCCCCCAGCCCCGGTGACCACCTCCTCCCTGGGGCTTTCCTAATGTTGGGAGGGGGGCAGCGTGGCCCCCCTCCTGGAGCCCTGTCATGGCCCTGGGGTCTGCCACCACCCAGGGCCGGCTCCTGCAGTGTCCACCCCCGGGACACTGCAGTTTGTCCATCAATTGTTGTTCTTGCATTTGTCACCCCGAGTGGGACAGGTATGCTCAGACGTGAGTCCCGTGCTCTCCATGCCACTGGAATCAAGCTATCCTGGCTGAAGAGGGGCGAAACCCCGAAACCGGTCCTAGGATGCTTGTTTCCAGTCCAGGGAGGACCTGGCTTGGCAGTTCGGGCTGGACTGTTCCCATGAGGCACAGGGTCAAGACTGATTTGCATATGGCTGGGTTTAAACTGGAAAGGCATGGTGAGCATAAAAACAATGGATTTAGGCCCAGATCTCTGTACTGGGGTGAATGTATGACATTGTTCTGCATTCTGTCCATCAATTGTTGTTTTTGCATTTGTCACCCCGAGTGGGACGGGTATGCTCAGACGTGAGTCCCGTGCTCTCCATGCCACTGGAATCAAGCTATCCTGGTTGAAGAGGCGTGAAACCCCAAAACCGGTCCTAGGATGCTTGTTTCCAGTCCAGGGAGGACCTGGCTTGGCTGTTCGGGCTGGACTGTTCCCATGAGGCACAGGGTCAAGACTGATTTTCATATGGCTGGGTTCAAACTGGAAAGGCATGGTGAGCAAAAAAACGATGGATTTAGGCCCAGATCTCTGTACTGGGGTGAATGTATGACATTGTTCTGCATTCTATCCATCAATTGTTGTTTTTGCATTTGTCACCTCGAGTGGGACGGGTATGCTCAGACGTGAGTCCTGTGCTCTCCATGCCACTGGAATCAAGCTATCCTGGCTGAAGAGGGGTGAAACCCCAAAACCGGTCCTAGGATGCTTGTTTCCAGTCCAGGGAGGACCTGGCTTGGCAGTTCGGGCTGGACTGTTCCCATGAGGCACAGGGTCAAGACTGATTTGCATATGGCTGGGCTCAAACTGGAAAGGCATGGTGAGCAAAAAAACGATGGATTTAGGCCCAGATCTCTGTACTGGGGTGAATGTATGACATTGTTCTGCATTCTGTCCATCAATTGTTTTTGCATTTGTCACCCCGAGTGGGACGAGTATGCTCAGACGTGAGTCCCGGGCTCTCCATGGCACTGGAATCAAGCTATCCTGGCTGAAGAGGGGTGAAACCCCGAAACCGGTCCTAGGATGCTTGTTTCCAGTCCAGGGAGGACCTAGCTTGGCAGTTCGGGCTGGACTGTTCCCATGAGGCACAGGGTCAAGACTGATTTGCATATGGCTGGGCTCAAACTGGAAAGGCATGGTGAGCAAAAAAACGATGGATTTAGGCCCAGATCTCTGTACTGGGGTGAATGTATGACATTGTTCTGCATTCTGTCCATCAATTGTTTTTGCATTTGTCACCCCGAGTGGGACGGGTATGCTCAGACGTGAGTCCCGTGCTCTCCATGGCACTGGAATCAAGCTATCCTGGCTGAAGAGGGGTGAAACCCCGAAACCGGTCCTAGGATGCTTGTTTCCAGTCCAGGGAGGACCTGGCTTGGCAGTTCGGGCTGGATTGCTCCCATGAGGCACAGGGTCAAGACTGATTTGCATATGGCTGGGTTCAAACTGGAAAGGCATGGTGAGCAAAAAAACGATGGATTTATGCCCAGATCTCTGTACTGGGGTGAATGTATGACATTGTTCTGCATTCTGTCCATCAATTGTTGTTTTTGTATTTGTCACCCCGAGTGGGACGGGTATGCTCACACGTGAGTCCCGTGCTCTCCATGCCACTGGAATCAAGCTATCCTGGCTGAAGAGGGGTGAAACCCGGAAACCGGTCCTAGGATGCTTGTTTCCAGTCTAGGGAGGACCTGGCTTGGCAGTTCAGGCTGGACTGTTCCCATGAGGCACAGGGTCAAGACTGATTTGCATATGGCTGGGTTCAAATTGGAAAGGCATGGTGAGCAAAAAAACGATGGATTTAGGCCCAGATATCTGTACTGGGGTGAATGTATGACATTGTTCTGCATTCTGTCCATCAATTGTTGTTTTTGCATTTGTCACCCCGAGTGGGACGGGTATGCTCAGACGTGAGTCCCGTGCTCTCCATGTCACTGGAATCAAGCTATCCTGGCTGAAGAGGGGTGAAACCCCGAAACCGGTCCTAGGATGCTTGTTTCCAGTCCAGGGAGGACCTGGGTTGGCAGTTCGGGCTGGACTGTTCCCATGAGGCACAGGGTCAAGACTGATTTGCATATGGCTGGGCTCAAACTGGAAAGGCATGGTGAGCAAAAAAACGATGGATTTAGGCCCAGATCTCTGTACTGGGGTGAATGCATGACATTGTTCTGCATTCTGTCCATCAATTGTTGTTTTTGCATTTGTCACCCCAAGTGGGACGGGTATGCTCACACGTGAGTCCCGTGCTCTCCATGCCACTGGAATCAAGCTATCCTGGCTGAAGAGGGGTGAAACCCCGAAACCAGTCCTAGGATGCTTGTTTCCAGTCCAGGGAGGACCTGGCTTGGCAGTTCAGGCTGGACTGTTCCCATGAGGCACAGGGTCAAGACTGACTTGCATATGGCTGGGTTCAAACTGGAAAGGCATGGTGAGCAAAAAAACGATGGATTTAGGCCCAGATCTCTGTACTGGGGTGAATGTATGACATTGTTCTGCATTCTGTCCATCAATTGTTGTTTTTGCATTTGTCACCCCGAGTGGGACGGGTATGCTCAGACGTGAGTCCCGTGCTCTCCATGTCACTGGAATCAAGCTATCCTGGCTGAAGAGGGGTGAAACCCCGAAACCGGTCCTAGGATGCTTCTTTCCAGTCCAGGGAAGACCTGGTTTGGCAGTTCGGGCTGGACTGTTCCCATGAGGCACAGGATCAAGACTGATTTGCATATGGCTGGGCTCAAACTGGAAAGGCATGTTGAGCAAAAAACCGATGGATTTAAGCCCAGATCACTGTACTGGGGTGAATGTATGACATTGTTCTGCGTTCTGTCCATCAATTGTTGTTTTTGCAACTGCAGATTGCTATGGCAGGGTGGGAGCCTCACGGCTCCCGCTCTGTCATAGCAAACTGCTTTGGTTTTTGGAAGAGAGAGCAGGGAATCCTGCTCTCTCTTCCAAAAACCAAAGACGATTGCTTATCCACACGGAGAGCTGCATCTTAGCAGCTCCCTGTGTGGAAATGCAATGCCGGCTCCTGCAGGACGCGGGGAGCCGCCGGGACCATGAGGGGATTGGGGACCCCCCCACGGTCCCCAACGGATAGGGCCGGCCCCCGGGGGATGGGGTACCCAGGGCCATAAGTGGCCCGGAAGGGAGCCACGTGGCCCCCCTTCCAAATTATACATTTTTTTTTTTAACGGAAAGGCCGGCCCCAGGGGATGGGGTCCCCGGGGGCATGAATGGCCTGAGGAGGGGGGCCACGCAGCCACCCTCCAAAAATGTAAATAAATTAAAAAAACTGGCCATGCCCCGGGGGATGGGGTCCCCGGGGCCGATTGTGCCCTCGGGAGGGGGGCCGCATGGCCCCCTCACAATTTTTTTTATAAAAAAAGAAGGGGTCAGGCCCTTGGGGATGGGGTCCCCAGGGCCGATAAAAAAGGATGTCATCAGTGATGTCATGAGTGATGTCATGAGTGATGTCACTGACCATATAAATGATGTAATATGTGACGTCATCAGCAGTGCATTGCGGGCGCGCGAGTTATAGTTAGCTGATCTAGCTATAACTGGGGAATTTCAATGGTTTTGTACGAGTGAAGTGTCCAACTAACTATAACGCCCCTGAAACCTATGGTTTTTTCAGTGAATTATATATATATATATAACACTTCAAAGACATGCTCCTTCCACTCTCCCCGCCCTCCGTAGCAGGATACAATCCTGCTACGGAGGGCGGGGAGAGCAGAAGGAGCAAATCTTTGAAGTTTTATAGTATGGAACTCTCCGTAGCTGGCTGTCAAGTTATGCGAAAAGAAATGTGAGGAGGAATGTGACTGCGGCTTGCCTGAAGGCGGAACAACGAATTGGGAAGAAGACCAATGCCCCAGAGGTAAGTGAGGCAGGCGAGAGTGTTTACCTCCTTTCGGGTGGGTGGGGGTAAGCTGGGACAGGTCGAAAGACGCGTGCTGTCTCTCTTAACGCTGCGCCCATGGGGTATCACTGCGATCGGATCCAATCTCTGGGCACGGTCGAATGGAAAACGGGGACACGAGACACTCGAATAACCAGATACCCCTACTGACCAGTGGTGAGGGGTTGGGAAGTAAAGCAAACACAAGGAGATGATGGACGGACTGCTGAAACTTTTCAGACACTCACCCCCAGTCACAGATCTGGGTTGAATCCATCATCATTCTTTAGCTCATTTTGCCACCCCAGTTCAGATACAGCTATATGCAAATCAGTTTCGACCCTGTGCCTCATGGGAACAGTCAAACCCGAACTGCCAAGCCATGTCTTCCCTGGAACGGAAACAAGCATCCTGGGACCGGTTTCGGGCTAACAGCCCTCATCAGCCAGGCTAGCTTGAATCCAGTGGCAAAATGAGCAAGGGGCCCACGTCTGGGCATACCCAACCAACTTAGGGCGATCTAAAGCAAACACAAGGAGATGATGGAGAGAGTGCGGAAACTGCTATGGTGATCCAGCCAACTGCGAGCCACAACTGTTAGAGAACATACCTTTGGCATCCACCAGTGTAACGATAAGTGCATTAACATTATGGAGGAAGAAAGGGACAGAAGGGCAGCAGCCCTAAGCCTCTTTGCACGAGCCCCTAACAAAAATCAACCAGTGAAGGAACAAGAGTCAGGGATACGATGCAACATTACTAACTTAAAAAATTAGAGAAACTAAAAAAATCCGAGACATTGAAGTGGTGGGAAGCCATTTCTTCACAGGACTATATAGATAAATAAATGGTTCCACAAGGCCTCAGAATTTACACTACTCCATCATATGAATTACGAAACTTAAAGATGCTGGAAGAATGGGCTGAAAACTCAGCCATGAGCTCTACACGCATGCTCACTATTCTAGTTAAATATGCCTGGGAGGATAGGGAAGCCATCCTACTAGAATTGAAACAACTAGAGGAAGATTTGAAAACAGGATGTGGTTAAGAAATACACAGAGGAGATAAAATCAAAACTCAAACTGTACGAAGAAGATATTAAGGCCCGAAAATAAAGGAAACTTCACAGGGACTGCACAGACTAGGAGAGTGGTAGGATCCTCACCTACAGCCGAAAATATGATCACCTCTATGAGAAAATGGCACAAAGCGTACCACTTGAACAAACAATGGGCACAATGAGTGGCTCCAAATCCGTGGCAAGCAGCGATACAGAAGAGGAGCTGTTGAGCTCCTCGGCGAGTACAACATCTATAGGAGAAGTAGTGGTAAAGGCACAAGCTACTTTTTTAGACGAATACCTTCCGCTCAGAACGGGGAGACAAACACCGCAAGCCACCCAACCTCCAAAAACACAAGGAAGGGGCAGAAACCAACGTTGCAGAGGAGGAGGAAGAAATCTGGAAGAAACCGATAGCGGAGAAAGAGACTCCAGCAAAAGGAACAAAAGAGGAAGTGTCAAAGGGCCAATGGGAAGCAAGACAACTGGCTCCAAGCAACAACAATGATGGATGATGAAATGGTGAACAAAACTATCATCAATCTTTCTCACCATCCCCTCTCACTCTTTGAGAAAAAGACTCTGGGGCAGATTTATGATGTCTGGCGCATCTCTGCTAATCAGCAGAGATGCGCCAGAAGAGTTGTGACGCATCTTCCCACCCGTGCGCCACCATTGATGCGCCGCATTTACAATGCGGCGCATCGTGGCACTCGGATGGGCAGATGCATGACGCATCTCCTGTCTGAAAGGCGGCGCATTGCTAGAGTTGCGTCGCAAGTGCGACGCAGCTCCAGCAAGGCTCGGGGGTGCCCTATCCCTTACATGCTGCGTCAATCCTTACGCCTGCTTCAAACAGGCGCAGGGTTTTGACGCAGCATGGCCTTAAAAGTGACTGAGTGAAATCTTGTAGATTTCACTCAGCCACTTTAAGGAGGTGTTCCAGTACCGGAACGCCCCCCCTGCTCCAGAACGCCTACATGTGGCGCAGGGCTTTTCAACGTGACGCATCTGCCAGATGCGTCACGTTGTAAATACCCCACAGCATGGCGCAGGATTTGCGCCGCCGCTGCGTCACAAAAGTGACACAACGGCGGCGTAAATGAGGCGCAAGGGGCTCATAAATCTGCCCCACTGTGCTTAGACTTCTTCTTCTGCCCCTCCGATCAGTTCTGCTATCCCAACACCAGATTTGACATCTTCAAGTTTGTCAGGAAACTGAAACTTAAAAGTGGCATCATCTGAAGCAGAGGATTCGGAGCTAGTACTACAAATGATCAGTCCTCTGAATACACCAATAACAACCCCTACTTTGCCATTAGAGACATAGACACATATAAAAACACTTCATAACTCCTTACTGAATCTGACATGGTACCTGAAGGTACAGATGGAATATTGAGAGTCATGACAGACCGGTCAGCAGCTACAGACTTCAAACCTAAATGGGAAATGACAATATAGACTCATTTCATGACACAGTTATGAATGACCTGATCCAACTACGCCTCCAGAGGAAAAAGACCAACGTACCACAGAACTTTTCCAAAGAACAAAGAAAAGTGATCACAACACTCTCAGAGGATGATAATATCATGATACGTCCAGCGGACAAAGGGGGCAACATTGTGCTATGGGACAGACTTATAGAACTGAGGCATTGAGACAGTTGCATGATACCAAATTTTATATTAAAAAAAACGCAGATAACAGAATACAATGAGAGCATTATCTGTGTTAGAAATGGAATCTCTGGTTGGCTAAGGCTTGCGCCAAAGCCAGGCAGAGACCCCCACTCTAGTCAGGGCAAGAGAGTTACACGCTGAAGATAACCCCTGCTCACCCCCTTGGTAGCTTGGCACGAGCAGTCAGGCTTATCCCAGAGGCAATATGTAAGCGTTTGCGCAACACACACAGCCACAACCTACTAGGCACACCACAAAAGGAACTCCACACAAGGATATATAGAAATAGCCTTTGTATAACCATAAACACATTAGAGTAGTAATGTAGTAATCACACAATATACACTGTGCCAACCGGCACTAGGCAATATTCACAGGGGATTATGTACAAGACCGGGCCAATCAGTAAGTAATGAAACAACCAGTAACTACTGGTATAATAATGACCTCGGCATTATCACTAGCATAACCACAATATACCTCAGTACGGCCATACTGAGATGCAACGATGATGCTGCCACACACAGCGCTTTGCTAGCTGCCTAAATGCGCAGTATAATATTGATGCAAATTGCTAGGACAGAAGCTACTAATTTTCGTGGAACTTTCCCAGCCATATTGAGGCTTGGACGGTATTATAACCAGCCAGAAGGCTCAAAAGATTCTCCCATATGAATTAAGCCCTGACGAAGTCGCGGGTTTCTTCTCCTGATCGACGAAACACGTGTTGGCTGGAGCCTCAACAAGAAAACATTAAAAATACTCATATATGACATGCTTGTTTTCTTACTATAAGTTATTAACTTTAAACACTGTTTGTATGTGTGCTAGGGCTTGATATGCCTTCCGTTTCTGGCGTGCTTCTCCTCCGGGCCGCGGTGGTGCAACTCCCCTCTATCGAGGCACGGGGTGGGCTCCCGCCTGCGATTTAGCACAATTGCTGGGTGGTCACCTGCCTGTTAGCAGAATAGGCGGGGTGGGCAGCCGCTCCTCCCCTAAAACGCCGGGTGGGCACCTGCCGGAAATCAGCAAATTGAGGGGTGGGCACCCGCCAGTACCAAGTGCGCAACGCGGGGTGGGCACCCGCTGAAAATCCATAAAGCGGGGTAGGCTCCCGCTCTCTCCAACAATGCAGGGTGGGCTCCTGCTTTACCAGCACAGGGGGGAATCCAACCCATCGGGATTTCCTTGCAGCCTCATGCTGCCGGGGCCAGCTCTTCTCCTCTGCTGGCAATTCGAATCCAAAACGCCCCTCTCCTCCTGCAGCATGGTACAGATATATGGCTGTTCAGAACAAGAGTACAGCACCCCCAAGGCTTTAGGAGCCAAAGTTCAGGGGGGCAAAGGCTGGGCTCAGGCAGGCCAGCACACAGGGCCCTCCAGCAGGGAGGCAGTCCCTAGTGGCGGTTCCTCCTGGAGCCCAGCAGCAGCCCCCAGCATCAGCACAAGCACAGGAATCCCAGGAACAACCTTTTCATGAGGTCACAGCCGCAGTACTTATACCACTTTTCCTCTTTGTTCTACAGAGCACAGGGCTTGGGGAACCAGCAAAAACTGGGTCAGGGGGAAATTGGAGCACTTTGTTTACAAGGCTCCGCTTCCCCTTTTTCAGGTGGGGGCTCGTCATCAGACACACCACAGGGGGGCGGAGCCAGGATTGACTAGGACAGGCACACTCCTATTCAGGGACCAGGGACTTCTGCTCCCACTACTCAAAATGTAGATGTCCCATTCAGCCTAGCGCTGACTCACCCTACCCCTCCTGGAGTCACACACACCTCCCAGCCCCTATCACTCAAAATCCAGACATGTAATTCACATCAGGCAGGCAGACACATAGCACACAGAAATGCCAACTTCTAAAAGTGGCATTTCTAAAATACCCATAATAAATCCGCGCACATGATTGCGCAGCATTTATTCTCACAATTTCATACATACCAGACTTGACCACACTGCTTCTCTCATAACAGGAATTACCACTGACACACATTCATCAGGGAATCCCCCATGCATTCCTATGGGAGGGCAGGCCAATCTCACTAAATGTAACACAGAGCGCACGCACTTTACACTGGACAGCAGTGCTAAAGTGCCTGGAGGCCTAAAACCACCAACACTACACAGGGAAAAGGCTAGGAGACAGGCAAAAAGTGTTGGGGTGACCCTGTAAAAAGGGCCAAGTCCAACACAACCCCCTTCCAGTCAAAACGCAGGGTAGACCAATCACCACCTTGATGGGCTTCCCCGCCTTTGGCGATAGTACACGGACGTGGGTCCGCAACTGCAGGGACACCCTCCTGGTATACGCCAATCTGAACCCATGGGTTTCCTCTGTAAAAGCTCTCAGGACCAACTAGGCTACCCCACTGGTACTCCCAAGCTGTCCGTAGCCAGGACCAGGCCCTAGGCCATCCAGATGTATCTGGTCCTTGCCACCTCACAGAGTGAGGCATTCAGAGCAATTCTCTGCCTCAGGCGGCTCCCTAGTCGATGTATGCTCAAGGCACAGTGCAGAATCTTTGCCAACAGCCTCACCAGCTGTGTTGCCGTATGTTTTTGAACATGTGCCTCTGCAGAGCCTCTGACTTCATCTACAGCTGTGCATGGGCTGGGGTAGGGCTTTCACTCCATATGTGCCGGTCGCAGACTGCTTTGCACTTATTCTGGCACAACCGGCATGCACAAGTAGCTTGCAGTACCAATACAAACTCTCAGCGAGAGCAGTCTTGTTTTTCACAGGAACAAATCCCCTGCTCTTTGCCTTATGTAGCACCTTCCCCTACCTTGGAGCATGCAACATAGATTACGCGACACACGGGAAGTTCGTTTGAACATATCTTTATTCTCAGATATTCATTCACCAAGTAATCATTATGTCATACTTCCTAGACCACACCCTAACACTTCCCTATATCTTACATAGTTCCTTTCCCAAAGTCCACCTATAACAATCAGGGTCCTAGTGCTCGTCGCATTGATATGGAACACTATGTAACACAATCCTACTAAAGCTAACAAGAAAGCCCCAAAACTAAACTAGACTGCATATGTAAAGTTTCAGAATTACTAAATGAACAACCAAGCTACACATTTATGATAACATGATTATGTAAATCTATAAACAAATGCATACTAAAAACAATAGATAAAAAGAAAGAAATTATATTGCCACACTGTAACTATAGTTGGTATTTCCAAAGATAGGAATTTCTCAGATATGAACTCCCTAATAACTTTCCAACCATTTGACAGATCACCACAAAATGTTCCAGCCCTATAGCATATTCTACATTTTGAGATGCTGTACATTTTTGTGATGAATCGTTAAAGGGATGCAAAGATAAAAGGGGTTCCCAAAATACGTTTTTCAACCAATGCATTTTTCATAGACTATTGTATTTGAGATTGCGCAAAAATGTCTGAATGTATTTACATGAATTTTAGCAGCATTATACAGTATGGTGCAGAAATTATGTTTTGTGGGTACTGATGTTAAGTAGGGTAAGTATTTTTTAATTTATAAGGCATTTAAACTTACTGATATCCATCCCCCGGTACTTTTGTGGAAAGTTACAACATTTTGTGAAATTTCCACAGTACGTTGCCATAAACGTATTAAAAAATATATAAAAATATGGAAGCATTTCCCTACCTATTACCCCTTTAACCCTTTCTCTGCTAGGCCTTTCCTCCCCTCCCATCCCCCTGTGCTAAGCCTTTTTTTTTGGCTATTTGGGATAGCTCGCACTTAAGCTCCTGTAACCTGTTGACCACATAAGGTATCCACGCCAAATTTGCACCCTTTTCTCCCAACATCATAAGGATTTTAAATGTTGATTCCCCTGGAGGAGACCCAGAAATGAGCCAAAACACAGCTAAATAATTTTTTGGTGGGGGGGAAATGGGAAAAAAGTGCTGCAGAAGAAAGCATCCGGTTTTTCCCCTGCAAATGGTATAAGAAAAGGGTTTGTGGTGCTGAAATCATCAGCATCCCAGCTTTCAGGGACAAGCAGACTTTTGTCAGAAAACCAAAATGTTTTCACAGTTTTGCCATTTTACTGGGACATAGCCTATTTTTGCTACTTTTTGTGCTTTCAACCTCCTTCCAGTTAGTGGTAAAAATGGGTGTGAAAGCAATAATGGATCCCGGAAAGCTATACATGTCTGAAAAGAAGATACAATTCTGAATTCAGCAAGGTGTCATTTGTGTAGATCCTTCAAGGTTTTTTTTTATAGAAACTTACAGTTAAAAATAAGAAAAATTTTAAATGAGTAAACAGAAACAGCCATTTGTGCCAATGTTTTCACCTGTCACTTCTTCTAAGTATGACAGATGTTTGAAAGCAATTTACTGTTACATCCGCTGGACCCTTCTGGTTGTGGGGATATATAGGACATGTAGGTTCACCAAGAACCCGAGGAACACAGAGCCAATAACTGAGCACCGTCTTGCAGTCATTTTTCATTGTATACCGGGTATATAGCAATTAATTTGGCAAAATATAAAGAGTGAAAAATAGGTATCAAAGACACCAATGTATTTCCGAAATGGGAGCAAAAAGTAAAGTTTAGAAACAGTAGCTATATTCCAAAATTGTGGCTGCCCATACTAGCCTGTGAATTGTAGGACATTTTTCAAAGTGACTTCTTTTTTACACATTGTCTAACATTAGGAAGGCGGAAATGCACAATAGGTAATAGCAGTTGCTCTACAGTTCCCCTAAGTCTCCCAATAAAAATGGTACCTCACTTGTGTGGGTAGGCCTAGTGTCTGCGACAGAAAGCGGCCCAAAACACAATGTGGGCACACCACAGTTTTACAGTGAAAACTGACCCTTGTTTTGCACAGAGCCTAGCTGTGGATTTTGAACCCTAGCTCAGCCAGCACCTAGGGAACCTAGCAAACCTATACATTTTCCCAATGTTTTCTTACCCAGAATCCCCTGCAAATCTCAAATTTAGCTGAAAAAAACACATTTTCCACATATTTTTGTGCGGAATCACCATTTCAGCAGAAATGTCCTACCCCACAGCATTCCCCTCAGTCTCCCGAGTAAAATTATACCTCACTTGTGTGGGTGGAGCAAGAGCCTGTGACTGAGAAGAGCCAAAAACATTGGGATTAAGGGTATATCACCGCAAATTTTAAGCGCTACAGTTTTTAAAAAAATAAGTTTTTAGCCAATTCTGCATTGGACACCCACACAAGTGAGGTACCATTTTACTCAGGAGACTGAGGGGAACGCTGTGGGGTAGGACTTTTCTGCCGGTACAGTGGTTCCACGCAACAATATGTCAAAAGTGTGTTTTTTTAAAGCTAAATTTGAGGTAAGCAGGGGATTCCGGGTAGGAAAACCTTAGGGGATCCACACAAGCCAAACCTTGCTGGACTCCCCAGGGTGTCTAGGTTTCAGAAATGTGTGGGTTTGGTAGGTTTCCCTAGATGGCCCCCGAGCCCGGGGCCAAAAACCCTGGTGACCCCCCTTGTAAAACCAGGTTGTTTGTGATAGGTAATTTTGATGTCTCCTCAATACGTTTTGGGTCCTTGCCCATCGCGGGTATTTGGGCCACCCACACGAGTAAGGTACCATTTTTATCGGGAGACCTGGGGGAACATTGGGTGGTAGGAAATTTGTGTCAGTCCGGTAATACCACAACTTTCCCACACAGAAATTTGAGAAGAAAGTGATTTTTTCAGCTAAATTTGAGGTTTGCAGGGTTATTCAAGGTAGGAACATTTTGGGGGTCCACGCAAGCCATACCTCCCTTGACTCCCTCAGGTGTCTAGTTTTCAGAAATGTGTGGGTTTGGTAGGATTCCCTTAATGTCTTTTGAGCCAGGGGCCAAAAACCCAGGTGACCCCCCCTTGCAAAACCAGGTTGTTTCGTCATAGGTGATTTTGATGTCTCCTGAATAGGTTTTTGGCCCTTGCCTGTCGCGGGTACTTGGCCCACCCGCGCGAGTGAGGTACCATTTTTATCGGGAGACCTGGGGGAACTTTGGGTGGCAGGAAATATGTATCAGCCTGTTGATCCCCCAACTATCCAAAAATGTTGTGGGGTCTACGTAAGCCATACCTCCCTGGACTCCCTCAGGTGTCTAGTGTTCAGAAATGTTTGGGTTTGGTAGGTTTCCCTAGATGGCTGCTGAGCCCGGGACCAAAAACGCAGGTGACCCCCTTGAAAAACCAGGTAGGTGTGTGACAGATGGGTGGGGACCTGTATTTTTGGTGCCGGGTTTTGCAAACATCTAGGGGAACCTAAAAAAACAGACATTTCTAAACACTAGACACCTGTGGGAGTCCAGGGAGGTGTGGCTTGCATTGATCCCCAACATTTTCCTTCCCAAAATTTGCTGCAAACCTCAAATTTAGCTTAAAAGTCGCATTATTATCTGTGTGGAAAAATTGGGGGATCCCTGCACGGTACCAATTTCCTACTACCCAGCATTTCCCTCAGTCTCCCGATAAAAATGATACCTTACTAGTGTGGATGGGCCATGTGCCTATGGCATGGAAGTCCAAAAACGTGTAGAAATTGAGGAGGGCCCTAAGTGGGTCCAAAAGGGCAGTTGGTTTATACGTTTTTTGGGTGTCGCAACTTTGGGCATCCACACAAGTGGGATATCATTTTTCTCAGGAGACCAAGGGGAATGCTGGGTAGTAGGAAATGTGTGCCTCCACGGTGATCCTACAACTTATCCACACAGAAATGTGAAGAAAATGTGACTTTGTAAGTAGATTTGAGGTTTGCGGGGAATTCTGGGTAAGAAAACGCTGGGAGATGCATGCAAACCAAGAGTCAGTAAGTACATGCACATAACCATCCACACACACCACCAGCCAAGCGCCATCCAAGCACACACCATCCACGTGCAATCCACACACACCGCCAGCCAACAGCCCCTATGTATAAATAAAACATCAAAATCCCTGGCTCGTATTGGGCTTTCGGCCCCTGGGGGGCAGATTAGGGACTATTGCCCCCTTCTGCCTGCCAGTGAAGGCAGAAAGGCTGTGGTAATTTATTTTGGGGGGTGGAGGCACTGGCATGGCCATTTTGGGCAGCCCCAACTCTTTGTATAAATGAAACAATCCCTGGGGCCTAGTAGGCTTTCTGCACCCTCGGGGGGGCATGATCAGGGGCTATTGCCTGATCTGCCTCCGGAGGGGCAGAAAGACTGTTTGATTTGGGGGGGGGCATTGGCATGCTCATTTTGGGCAGCCCCCATCCCTAAACTCAATGGCAAAAAATCCCTGGCATCTAATGGGCTTTCTATCTCCACAGGGAGGCAGATTGGGGGCTGCTGCCCCCATCTGCCCCCCTGGGGGGCAGAAAGACTGTCATTTTGCGGGGGGAGGGCGGGGGCATTGACATACCCATCTTGGGCAACCCCACCCCAAATATCAATGAAGAAAAAATCCCTGGAATCTAGTGGGCTTTCTGCTCCCCCGGGGGGCATATTGGGGCCTACTACTGCCATCTACCCCCCATGGGGGTAGAAAGACCGAATGTACCCATTTTGTGGGGGGGGGGAGTAAAGGCCCTTGCCCAAGGGGCAGCTCCCCCTCCCTGGTGGCCATTGGGTGGATCCGTGCTTGGGGAGGTACCATTGGAAAGGGGGGATTCTCCCCTTTCCAACGGTACCTCTCCTGACTTTCTACGTGCTCAGGGGGCTGAGATAGTCCTCTGAGCGCATAGAAAATGAAACTGAAATGAGCCTCTTGGCTAATTTCAGTTTTGGTTTCACTGAAATGAAGTCAGCGCAAAGTGCATGCTGATCGTCATTTCAGGGAAACCAAAGCTGCAGCCTCTGGAGCTGGGGAAGCTCTTCCCCAGCTCCCGAGGCTGTTGGGGGTGAAGGGGAATCCCTCTGGTGCACCCACCAGAGGGATTCTCTGTGCCATGTGCGAGGACAGCGAGGGACCCCCGACGCACCAGAGGGGTTAATTGAGTGGTAATAGGTGGAGACCTTACCTATATCTAAGGCCCTAATTCTGAACACAGCCAAAGTGTAATAAAACAATATGGATACCTTTTCATTCTCTAAAACCAGCTATTACCCTGTTATATACTGGCTTGTTATCACCGTATACCACGGTATACTGCAAAGTTATAATGGTATACCATGGCCCAAACAATTGATCAATACTGTTGGCATATATTGGTAAGCTTTGTGATCTTCATTTATTTATCTTACATGTATTACAGTAATACTTTAATTGGCAGGATTGGGACATGTCTTAACTGACAGCATTTATTTACTGTACACGTTATAGGGCTTGCATTGACCCGGTACAGTGCCAAGAATCTAATAACAACCGTTGCGTATTTGCGTCTGGGTATAGCCATATCACTCACTGGTGAGTCGCATTCTATGTGCAGGCATTGGTCTTGGATTAAATTCAAGAGTTTTATAAATATAGGGGGAATATAGCCATAAAATACTAATATATGGGTTCATTACAGGTTTTTTCTAATATTGGAATTATCTTACCTTGGATGCTTTCTCATTCAGAACATTGTGTGTCCTTTATAACAATAGGGTAAGTAAACATCCAGACAAACTGTAGACAATCATACAGTGATATCTAGATGCTGACAGACAAATTCACTGTCAAGAATAACTTCTGTATTCCATAGGTGGACAAGAGATCTTCAATAATGGCACAGGTGTGCTATTAGCTTGAGTCTTTCCAGCACATTGAGACCCTTACGGGCGAGTAGTGCGATTTACAAATCCCTAATTGATTGAGTTACTCTTTTAGATTCAACAAGATGAAGGGCTTAATGTCCCATTTGCTCTTCACCTGCAGGTGGGTTCCAGAAGAAGCCCACCCTGACCTCGTGATTTGACACAGCTATGTATGGGTTATTATTCATTATACAATAGATATGGTGTTGTTGCTTACTGTTTACACTCCTCTTCCCTTGACTCATGAAACAGTTCCTTTGACATTAATAATAGATATAATTGAATGGTGATATATGTCTTTTCATGTCTGCCCACAACGTACGCATACACTTGCCCACAATGTATGTATGCATCAAAATACACCTTTATTCATTGGTAGTGGCAGTAACAGTTGCCTCATAATATAGTTTTTCAATGTTCGGAAAAGAACACCCATCCTGGTATTTCTCTTTGGCATTTTGTAGCCCTGATGAAGTCGACATTCTCGACGAAACACATGTTGACCACTGGGAAGAATCAGCTTTGTGAACAAGCTAAATAAATTAATTGTGGAGTCCAAGAATTTAAATAATACTTGACGTGTGGAGTTCAAAACTCTCAGAACAAAGAGGGACTTAGAGATAAGTGTATCCATCTAGAACATTTTAAGAAAAATAAGACCTCCAAATGGTGGGATGGGGCTACCCTCAAACAACATATTAATCTGCACAGAATCTCCAGGGGACATAGATCCCAGATAATTACTACTTATGATGACCTTGGTGATGACCTGCTCTGCAGCTGGGAACAGGAACTTACCCCAGGCTCTATGAAGCTTATGGGGATACTAATAGAAAATGCAGAATGGAAAGTGACCAAATGACAGTGTGAAATACATATGTTGGAAAAGGAAATCTCAAATTTTAAACTACCAGAACCTACTAAAAAAAACTGTGATATATTGAAGAATATAATCAATAGACATCAAGAGGATGTAAAACAAAGAAAGGCGAGAACGCTACAAAGGGATGAAGTGGCCTACAAGAGTGGGAGGGTTTTTACCTTCTGTAAGAAATATGATCACCTAGTTAGAAGAGACTTTGATAACAAGAAGCAGGATGACTCCTCTATAAGACGAAGTACCTCGGTTAGTATTCCATCCAGCAGTGATGGTGAACAAGATGCGGGTGAAGGCACCTCACTTAAAAATTTGTGGGAGAATCCTTTTTAAGGGAAGTTCTGAGAATAAAGATGGGAAACCGGTAACAACCGAAAAGAATGTAAAGCGTAAGAAAAGTAGAAGGGGCAATAGAAGGGCCGGAGCAGACGGGAGAATGAAGAGGGATGCACACAAGAGCATGGGACCAAAAGAAATGAATGAGAACCCAATCTAGTGTGTATCAATAATACATTTGTTGGACATTCCTCTTACATCGACATAGAATCTTTGCTTAAGAAAGGTACAGGATTTTACAAAGATATAAGGGGGGATATTTTCTAAAATGAAAATTGATCTGTACGACTACATAAGTAAAACTAAGGAAATATTTTGACTTGAATCCTAGTGCTAATAAATGTATTCAAATGGATGCATTGAGGACTGTTTGTAATGAATTGTCTTTTCAGGATGTATATGATACTGTGATGCTGTTGTCAATTTCAAACTTAGAGGAAGATCCTATTACTGTATCTAAGGTTCATGGATGACCTAAATGTGCAAACTGAATTAAGTGTGGAGAATGGCTTAAAAAATAAGTCGAGATGGACACCACAAGTAATGGGTGTCAACAATATTGACACATTTTTTGGGCCAAGTTTGCGAGGATTTGGACAGACTAAACAACAAACGTTTTGGGAATAGACAGGGTAGGGGTGGAGACAACTTAAGCCCTGGGGATAGAACAGCCCTTACAACCATCCATCACAATGAAGAGGTCATTCTCAAAGAAGCTGAAAAGTAGGGACTATTGTAGTAATGAATAGGTGTGTCTACGTCTGTGAAATACTATCATAAATTAATGGTGGAACTTGCTATGAGAAGGTGGTACGTAACCCCTTTTTTTACACTGACCACTAAAATCAACCAAAATCTAAAGAAATGGCAGGACAATTGTTTGCTTAATGAGTATGAGTACATGTTTTTGCGAACCGATACCCCTGCTTGTATACTCTTACAAAGGTATATAAGAAATTCCCTTTTCCTCCAGGGAGACCAACATTTTTTAGTATTGGAGGACCTACAGAATGTCTTTCGAAATATGTAGATGTGTTCTTACAGCCCCTTGTAAAGAACCTGCCCTCTTATGTGCAAGACACGAAGCATATAATTAACCTTTTAGGAGATATAAATTGGAACCAGGTATGATAATGGTTGCTTTAGATGTTGTATCTCTATACACGAGTATTGGACATGACTACGGACTTTCAATTTTGCGACAAACATTGAATAAAAGGTCAGCGAGTCTCTGGGAACATACAGAGATGTTATTGGAGATGACAGGGCTTATTTTGAAAAAGAATGTATTTCTATTTATGGATGAGTGGTATTGACAACCGCAGGGGACTGCGATGCGTTCCAGATTTGCTCTTTCGTACGCCTACCTCTTTATGGGAGGGCTGGAGGGGGAGCTGATCTGGGGACCACAGGGAACACCTTGGAATGATTATGTGTTTTACTGGGGTCACTACGTAGATGACTGCCTCATAATCTGGACATGCAGTGTAGAACGACTCAATTACTTTTGTTCCTATCCTAACAATAATGAGTACAATATTAAGATCACCTAACAATACTGTATGGAAGAAATCTCTTTTCTTGATCTTGAATTGTACATAAAAAATGACTAAATCCAGAATAGACACTTCCATAAACCAACATCATGCAACTCAGTGCCACATGCATCAAGTGGCCATCCGAAATGTCAAGTGAACGTCATTCCATTTGGGAAAATGACAAGGGCTAAACTTACCTGTAGTGACGAAAAGGAATGTGAGAATGTACTCAATGATATTGAATTGAGGTTCCTACAAAAAGGCTGCCAGGAAGTCAGTACTGCCAGGAAGAGTTAGCAGAGCACACACACTTACTAGGAGACAGCAGGCATAGTAAGGCTCAAAGAAGGTACTACTAGTGACAGTTTTCAGTAGACTTTCATTCATGTTTCGAAAGCACCTACAAAAACATTGGCATCTGTTAACAGCAGATAGGTTCCTCAAGGATTACATTTCTGACAGACCGGACATACTTTTTCGTAGGGGGGTGGCACCTAAGAATATCCTCAGCCCTAGTTACCCTAAGTATAAACACAAGGACAATTGGCTGGCGAAACATATGTTGGGTCTTTACAAATGCAGACTTACTGATACCTTACAGAGGAAAAACATAATACATTAATCTCAACATTGATTCTGTTACTCGCTTGTGAGAACTTTGCTTGCAAAAACAAGCATGTATACACACCTAAACACCTTCATACTTACAGGACTCCTTTGGCTAATTACATGCCTGGTTACAAGCGGTGCATGTTACTAACATGTGAATGTGCTGTACCAGTCTCAGGGAACGATTTTGAATGTTAACCTTAATTTGGTATTTGTCACCCGTACTGCTTACTAACCATTTTTGGATCAAGACTTAGCTTTCTGAGCAGAACGAGCCTATGTTCAAAGATGGTGCATCTATATGCACTACATTAGATGGACGTACTTCGCTTTTGCCTTTATAATGGTAATACAAGCCCCCCAGCGAAACCACAGACATCACCCCTTCCCAGGACCTCTGCGGCAAGCTTGGATCCTACTTCCATCTGAAAATCAAGACACTCTACGACAACTTCAACGACCAGACACCCCACTCCGAAACCACTTCCTGCTCCAGCAATGCCATCCAGCCCACCATCTCCTCCTGGACCCCAGTCACCACCGAAGACACCACTTCAACCATGAAAGGCATCCACTCAGGGTCCCCCATGGACCCCTGCCCCTGCACATCTTCCACAGAACCACCACTGCCATCGCTCCCGAACTACGACACACCATCAACACCACCTTCAAGACTGGCATCTTTCCAGATGACTGGAAATGCGCAGAAGTCAGACCCCTGCTTAAGAAGCCCTCAGCAGACCCCACAGACCTCAAGAACTATCGACCCATCTCCCTCCTCCCCTTCATGGCCAAAGTCACAGAGAAGACCGTCAATGCACAACTAACCAAATTCATCAAATAAAACTCCATCCTCTAGCGCTCCCAATCCAGATTCTGCAGCAACCAGAGCACCAAAACTGCTCTTCTCGCCACCACAGATGACATCCGCACCCTCCTCGACCAAGGACACACCGCAGCTCTGATCCTACTCGACCTCTCTGCAGCGTTCAACACAGTCTCCCACCGCACACTCACCACCAGACTCCACGATGTTGGCATACAAGGAATTGCCCTCGACTGGATCCGCTCGTTCCTTACCGGCAGAACCCAAAGAATCAGACTACCACCTTTCCTCTCTGAACCCATGGAAATCAACTGCGGAGTGCACCAAGGATCATCGCTCAGCCCCATGCTTTTCAACATCTACATGGCCCCCCTCGCCACCATTGTCAGACAGCACGGACTCAGCAAAGTATCCTACGCCGACATCACCCAGCTCATCCTCTCCCTCACCAAGGACCCAATCACTACCAGACACAACTTCCAGGAAGGAATGAAGGCCGTTGCATCCTGAATGAGCAGAAACTGCCTGAAGCTTAACTTGGAGAAGACAGAAGTCCTCGTCCTCAGACCCTCCCCCTCAGCATGGGACAACACCTGGTGGCCTACGGCCCTCGGCAGTTACCCCACACCCACGAAGCACACCCCAAACCTCAGCTTCGTACTCAACTTCTCCCTCTCCATGACATGACAGGTCAACACTGTTGCCTCCAGCTGTTTCAAGACCCTCAGAATCCTCTGAAAGGCCTTCAAGTGGATCCCCCCAGAGTCAAGAAAGGCTATCACCCATATACTCATAACCAGCAGACTGGACTACAGATAGGCCCTCTACGCCGGGATCAACAAGCCTCTAATCCACAAGCTCCAGACCATACACAACACTGCAGCCAGAATCGTCCTCGGCATTCCTTGACACGAACGCACCACCCAACACCTACATAACCTCCACTGGCTCCCCGTTGAGAAGAGAGTCACTTTCAAGATACTCACCCACGCCTACAAATGCCTCCACAACACCGGACCCCAATACCTCAGCGAGAAGATCTCCTTCCACGTACCCAAGAGAAACCTCTGATCCCTCGCCGAAACTCCGTGCATCCATAGAGCCAGAAAAGGTGGAAGAACCACCTACATCATAGCCAAGACCTGGAACGAGCTCCTGCTCAACATCAGATGCTCCCTCTCCTTGAACATCTTCAGGAAGACGCTCAAGACCTGGCTTTTCGACTGATAAGGAGCGGCTCACCCCCCCAGTGCCTTGAGACCCTCACGGCTGAGTAACACGCTTACAATTCCCCTGCTTGATTGATTGATCGATTGACCGATTGATTGATCGACAATATGGCGCTTGTGCAAAACGCCATTTTGTGCTGTGTACTCCCAGTGTGCACTAACTTTGACATAAATTGATAAACTTCGTGATCTTCATTGATTTATCTTACATGTATTAAAGTAATACTTCTATTGACAGGATTGGGGCCTATCTTAACTGATAGCATTTATTTACTGTACACCTTACAGGGCCTACACGGACCCGGTACAGTACCAAGAATTGAATAATGATCATTGTGCATTTGCCACGGGGGATAGCCATATCACTCATGGATGAGTCATGCTCTATGTGCAGGCATTAGTCTTGGGTTACATTCAAGAGTTTAATAAATATAGGGGGAATATACCCATAACAAACTCATATATGGGTTTATTAATGTTTTTTTCTAATATTGGAACTACCTTACCTTGGATGCTTCCACGTTAAGAACAGTGTGTCTCTCTCTTTATAACAATAGGGTGAGTAAACATCCAGACAGACGGGAGACCATCATGCAATGATATCTAGATATTGACAGATTACTTCACTGACAAGAATAGCTTCTGTATTGCATAGGCGGACAAGGGATCTTCAATAATGGCACGGCTGTGCTATTAACTTGACTCTTTTAGAGACATCAAGGTAACGTGCGTGCTTAATGCCCCTTTTGATCTTCACCTGCATGTGGGTTCTAGAACAAGACCTCCATGACCTCGTGATTTCTATTCAACACAGCTATTTATTGGTTATTCTTCATTATACGATATGGTGTTGTTACTTACTGTTTACACTCATCTTCCCTTAACTCATAAAATAATTCCTTTGACGATTAATAAATAGTATTGTGTGGTGATATATGTCTTTTCATGTCTGCCCACAATGTACGCATGCACTTGCCCTGACGATGTCGATATTCTCGATGAAATACGTGTTGGATACTGGAAAGAATCAGCTTTGTGAACAAGCAAAGTAAATGACTTGTGGGGTCCAAGATTTGAAATAATGATTGACATGTGGAGTTCAAAATCCAAATGAATACATCAACTGAAGAGTCTATTTTGAATACAAACTGAACATTTACAATATCAGTGTGTGCAAATTGGGTTTATGTAAATATGTACAGGATCCTGTTTAGGGTTACTAGTTGTGAATGATGGGGGCAACATCCTTCCCTTGTGCGCACCACTTCTACTTTTTCTAACTTGAATATACTGTGTTAATTATCAGGTGAGGTCTGAGGGAACCCCTGTCTTTCATCCTTCCTTTAGCTGTAACATAATCTAAATTGCTGCTAAATTTCACAAACATTCATACCATTCATGATATACCACTGTAGCCACTTCACTATACACTATTCCACTCTACGCCACTCCACTCTGTGCCTCTCCACTGTTTGAGACTTTACTCTATGCCACTTGACTCGCAATTACACTGTACATAACGCCACTGTATGCCACTCCTCTATATGCTAGTCTACTCTGCGTCATTCTACTGTACGGCACTCTAATCTACTCTATACCACTGTATGCCACTCTTTCTAGAACACTCCACTGTATGCTATTCTACTGTATTCCACTCCACTTTATGCTACTCAAGTCTATCCCACTCCAATGCATGGCACTCCACTCTATGCCAACTCAGTCTATGCTATTTGATTAGATGCTACTCCACTCTATACTATTACGCTCTACACCACGCCACTGTACGCCACTCCATTATACACCACTCAACTGTAGGCTTCTTCACTATACACTTTTACACTCTATGCCACTCCAATGTACAACACTGTGCTTTACGTGCGCCACTCCAATTTATGCTAATACACTGTATGCAACTCCATTCTTTGCCATTCCACTCAATGCTATTATACTGGATGCAACTCCACTCCATGCCTCTTCAATGTGCGCTACGCCACTGTAGGCTACTCCGCTATACAGTACTCGAGTCTATGCTATTCCACTCTTCGCCATTCCACTATATGCCACTCCGCCCTATGCTCTTTCAAGTGTATGCCACTCCACAGTTTGCTACTCCATTCTATACCAATTCAGTGTATGCCACTCCATTCTACCCCATTCCATTCTAAACTATCCCATTGGACACCACTCCACTGTACACAACTCCACTGTAAGCTATTGCACTCTACCCCAAACCAGTGTACACCACTCCAGTCTATACCACTTTACTGTATGCCACTGCAATGTACAGTACTCCACTATAAAGTATTCCAGTCTCTACCACTCTACAGTGCCCCCCCACTCTATGCTATTCCACTGTTTGCCACTCCATTATATGCTACTCCACTCAATGCCACTCTAGTGTACACCACTCCACTGTACACTGCTGAAGTCTACACAACTCCACTGTTCACCAATCCACTCTACGCTATTCTACTCTATGCTATTCCACTCTATGCTATTCTACTCTAAGCCACTCCACTGTACTCCACTCTAAGCTAGTCCACTGTATGCCACTACCCTCCACGCTATTACACTGTACTCAACTTCACTCTCTGCCACTGTAGTGCATGGTATTCTACCCTACCCCACTCCTCTGCACCCCACTCCACTATATGATATTCCACTCTACTCCACTCCACAATACACCACTCAAGTCTACACTGCTTAACTATACACCACTCCATGGTATGCTATTACACTTTACTCTACTACACTTTAAGCCACTCCACTATATGCTTCTACACTATAGACTATTGCACTCTACACCACTCCTCGGTATGCCACTCCAGTCTATGATATGTCACTGTATGCTATTCAACTTTATGCTACTCCACGTATGCTGCTCCACTCTACGCCAATCCAGTGTACTCTCCCCCACTCTATATAAATCCACTCAACAAAACTCTACTACACTCCATGCCACTCTACTAGACTCTACTCCACTCTCTCTCCATACATTCCACTGTCCAAAATTGCACTCGACTGTATGCCTGTACGCTCTATTGTACCATACTACTCCACTCTATAACAGTTTTTAACACTGTATGAAAAAGCACTCCTCTCTACTGTATGAGACCCACTCCAGTTTATAAAGGTCTCCTCAACTCTACACTACGCTACTTTAATGTGTGCTACCCCAATACTCTAATCCACGGTTCCATACTCCATTGTATGCCACTCCACTGTACACCACTCCACTCCACTCTACTCTATTTCACTCTATGCCACTCTTCTTCCACATTCCACTGTAAAGTATTCCACTGTACACTATTCCACTGTATGCTGTTCCACTTTACGGTAATCCACTCTACACCAGTACAGTGTATGCCACTCCACTGTATGCTGCTCCATTGTATGACACCCTCCTCCACTCTATTAAAAGTCTACCACACTTCATGGTATGCTACAGCTTTATCTCCGTACACTCCACTGTCCAAGACTATACTCCACTCAGTGCCCATGCATTCCAATGTACAGCACTTTATTCCTCCGTGCAATACTTTTCTATTTGACAAAGCACTCCACTCTACTGTATGAGACCCCACTCAAGTTTATAACAGTTTACTACCTACACTACCCCAGTACACTCCCACTGCATGTCACTCTACGACACATCTTGTACATTACTCCACACTAAGTTATACCATTCCACATGACTCTACTCCACTCTTAGAGACTTTATCTCACTCTACACTACTATATAACAATCCAATTTATGCAGCTCCACTGTTTCACACTGTATGCTACTTTCTGACACTTTACTCCAATCCATACCCCTTCACTTCACTGTACAACACTGTACTATACTGTATACCACTGTACAGAGCTCTTCTCTACTCTACTGTATGATACTCTAGTCCATTATACAAGAATGCATGCAACTTTTTGTATACCACCACTGCACCACATTTTATTCTACTCTGACACAGCACTATACTCTACTCCACTACTCCACTATATGCCACTCCCCTCTACTCTACCACACTCTGCAACACTGTACTCTACTGTACAATGCTGCCCTCTACAAACACCACTTAGACGGTATGCCACTCTAATAAGCATGGGCGTATTTCGTGTAGCGGTGCTATGTGGAACTATGAGAAGCGGTAAAAAAACTCTGCCATGCTATGCGGAGTTCCGCGAGCGGGCAGAGTTGCTTGTCACGCCTGTTCGTGTGACGTTTCCACCATACGTCAATGTGGATTGCGTGTTCGGGTGGAAATATAGTGCAAACTGCACCACGCGTTCGCACATGGTCGCGGCATTCTTGTTTTTTACTCTGTTTATGGTGCTGAGGCCTACTTTTCCATCCTTATTCAATCTTAGAAATCCTTGCTTTCTAAAACTTTTTTTCCAAATCCTTTTTATATATTATCTCATCCTTTGTATTTATAACTGTGTATTTGTGCTTTTTTTCTACTTTATTGTGTGTTTTTGGTGAGTTCTGTACTTTTTTATTTTTTTAGCATTCCTACTTTCTTATTATAACCTTCCTTCCTTCTTTTTCCCCGTTTCTATTTTGTTCTCTTCCCCCAGGCCCATGGCAGCTAAGAGTGCACCAAGGCGCGCAAGTAGCAGCCTCCTTCCTTGCAGATGGCAGCGCCAGTCAGGGGTGCAGACCCGTGCCCTGTTTTCCAAGGTGGAGGTGGCAGCACTGTGTTTTTTTATATTCAGCGTCACCTCGCCTCCACCCTGGCGCAGACCGAAGGCCTGGGGCTGGATACAGAATGCAGGAGCGCCAGCAGCACTGGGCGAGGGTGCACCGGGCAGTGTACCGCTGCTCTGGGATCTGGCGCACCCTTCCGCAGTTGGCGCACAGCTGGTCTGACATCCTGGATCGAGAGCAGGACCTGCTGGATCTGCTAGGAGTTGAGGTCGCGGAGCTAAGTGAGTAGCTAAGTAATTATTACAATTAATAATTTTTATTATTACTTGTGTGTTCTTTGCTATAGCTATATATTTTTTTCCAACTAAAAGCAAGCATGCTGCTCACATGCAGGTAAGTTACGTTTTCAAATATTATGTCATAGTCTGTTATTCTAGACAGGTGCTTAGTAGGGGTGGGTGGAATTTGCGAAATCCACTTTCGCAAATTATCGTGAAAATGTTAAAAATTATCGCAAACACACGGAAATATCGCGAACATGCGGAAGTTTTTTTCCCGCATGTTCGCGAGATTTTCTGCATGGTTGCGGCTCGCCAACTTACCCATGTGGTTGCTCGCGGGCGCGGCCATCTTGTTTTCAGTTGTCTCGCGGTGCATGATCGCGAGAAGAAAGACGTGATTGCGCGACGCATGACGTCACTGCGGGCGCGAACTGTCGCGAGACAGCGCAAATGGCTAAAAACAATACAACATCTCATGGAGAACGCGACCAGATCAAGAAAACTTGTCGGCGAACGCAGGGATTCAGGTAAGACGATCGCGCGCGCGCGAGAATGTATTATTTTACAGCGCGAGCAAGAACCAAATTATCGCTAAATTGCGGAATGCGGAAATTTTGACATTTTCGCGCTTTCCGCGGAACGCGAAAATGTCAAATTATCGCAATTTCCGCGAACGGAACGAAATTTTAGCTCAGGCCTAGTGCTTAGCTTATGTGGTGCTACCAAACCTTGTTATCGAATCATACTTGCTGGCGCTCGCTTGGGCTGATGTGTTATTTGTAAGTTTGTAACCACATGCCACACTAACTGTGCAGGGATGTTTGTGAACAACAACATACATTTTTCAATGGAAGCTTTCGCCTGCTACTCAAACTTCCATTGACAAATGGAGGTTTGCAAACACCCTATGGGCAATCGCATCGATTCGTAATAGACAGGTGCAGCCATCGTGACCACTGCGCCGACCTAAGGTCGGCGGTTCCAGGACCACATTGGCGTCCGCCCGACAACGTTGCAATCATTAATAAGGCCCATAGTGATTAGTAAATCAATTGGCCCATCAAAGGGGGTTGAGAGATTGGGAATGAGATTTGAGAAGAAGCAAACATCTTTTGTTGCAATTTACTATTTGTAAATCCAAAATGTAGTTTACTAAATTTGGAATAGGCTAGGTAGGTTGGTTTTGGAAATTTGAAATAGGATAGGACAGTCCACAAAATACTACTACTAGTTGATCAGATTTAGAAAAGTTCAATGTTATTGCGATGGCCTTTGCCTGTAAAAAAATATTTGGGGGAGTTATTTATTTACCACAAATCTTTTTTTAGCTTTATGTTTTACATCAGCATTCACGGGCAAGAAGAGGGCTGAGGCGGGTGGGTGTCTGGGAGTGGAGGTGCCTCCCAGAGTTCCTCAGCCAATGGCTCTGCTGGCTCCAGTAAGTCCTTATGGTGTTAACATTATTATATGTATTCCCCTAACTTTTCCGCTCTTTATTGAATAATGTGGTGTCTACCCATTTTATATTTTATTTACAATTCCTTTTCGATATATCCGTTTCTAAATTCTTGTTATCCTTGATTTATCCTATTTACTTATTTTGTGTATTTCAAGTTTCTGTACATTATGTCAAATTGTCTCTAGTCCGTAGTTACTAGTACTAGTCTGTCTGTAGCCTTCTTACTTCTGCTTTTTCAGTCAGCTTTCTCCTCAATTGTGGACGGCCAAGTGGTGGTACTCTAAGGATCAGAGAACCTATTGGTCACATACTACTACTGCTACTCCTCCTTTGTCGTTCAGAATGCATGCCCATTGCCCAAGTAAGGTATTCCACGCATGTATGTTGAGATGAGAAGGCTCAATCACTAAAACAAGAGAAGGGCCATGGTCACGTTGGACACCCCAAAGTTGTGTCAGTTGGGGAACTGATGACTGTGCACCATGTATGGGAGGAAGTACGAGGTGGACAGCCCCATTGCATTTGCCAACCAAGGCCATAGGCTATTTTGTTTCTCAAAACATCAAATTCAACAATCAATAGCTCCTGCTACTCCTTAACAGCTTGACTCTTGACTTGAGGCTTTTTTTTAAATTGCCATCAACAAAATGCCCAACCTGATATTTTTGATAGAAGATACTGTCTGTAAGTTTGGATTTTGTCTTAATACCAAAACGTAAGACAAACTTAAGAAAAAATCCTAACTTGCCTTTTGTGAATACCGAAAGTCGCAAAATTAGGATTTTGTCTCAGATTTATTTTGTGAATCAGACCCTCCGCGTGCAATGCATGCCATCATTTACCTGTTCTTCCAGGTCACTTCCTCTAGGCTAGAAAAGGATGGATGGATAGATAGTCAGGGCTCAGGGTTGGAGGCAGGCACACATTTGTATTCTCCATCCAATGTCTGGCTTGAGGGAAATGACTTTAGGGCAAGTCAGTAGGAGCGTACTTACTTCTTCACTGACTGCACACAGTTGCAACTCCAATGGGGCAATAAAAGAGTAAAATGGTGGGGATGGATTTTTGAACCAGAAAGACAGTGATACACACAAATAATAAAGTAATTGTTCCTTAGCTATATCTTTTTTTGGGGGGAGGCGTCAAAGAAAGAAAGAAACTCAAAATCCTAGTTGCCAAGGAAGTAGAGCTTGTCTGCAAACTCTTGTGGTTCTCCCAGAAGTAGGTCACCTAACACACTACTTCCATGACCTGAGTCACCGTCATCATCTTCCTGCTGCGGTACTTCAGGTATGATGTAATCCGGTGGTATAAGGTGCTGATTCATTTTGATCATGGTTCACCTCGCCACGTTTTGGGGTGAGAGACTGGTCCTTCTCACTGTCTGAAAGGCACCAGCACCACAGAAAGCACGCTCACCAAAGGCACTTGCTACGAAGCAAGCCGGATAGTTTATCACCAGCCTTCTGAGTACTTGCCATTGGCTTATTTTCCTATACCAATACAGCAATAGGATTTGATTAAAATAGACCTCTGTTGAGTCGTCCAGATAGGCCTTGACCATCCGTCCAATGGTCATGGGTGCTACGCTTTGCTCTGCCTCTTTTGCCTTTGCCTAAGCACTGGACTTAAGCCCTGCCTGTAAAAACCATTCCTGTGCCGATTTTGGGGCTGATGTTCCTGTTCTTGTTGATGTTGTTTTTGGTGTTGCTGGTGGTTTTGGCTGCTGTGAGCCAACTGCACTGCCCTGAGGCTCTGAAGTCAAACTTGAAGAGTGCCCTGTAGTACTTGCTGTGCCCTGGAGGCAAGGGCCTCTAATTCCCGTCTGTTCTCTTTCTAGCTGACTGGCTCACACAGTCCACGTTTTGTACTTGGCAACAACCCCTTCTGAAAAAGAAATGAAAATGCCCAGTGATGGTTTGTAGCCTGGAACAAGAATTGTGGCACAAATGTAATGGTTGAATGACACAATGCCTCTTTTCACACGTGTATTTTCAGACAAGCAAAGGATTTAGCTATCCACCTTTTCATATGCTTCTTTTTTTCCTCCACACCTGTGTACATTGCAGACACCTCCTTTAGCTGTTCCTATAGCATGTGCAACAATGGGATAACTTGGCCCATGGTATGGTCCTTCTGGCTGACTTCACTTGTGAAGACCTCAAAAGGAAGCAGCATCTCTGTTAGGCATTTAACTCGACCGCATTCATCCATCTCAATGATCATTCCTTTACCAGTTACATCCCCTCTTTGCATTATATATAAAGGTGGGCGTAGTGCTCCGCTCCGCCTGCCCAAATGCGCTTGCGCGGACGCCCGCGCATGCGCATTTCTCACGAGAAATGCACAAGCGCGGGTGTCCGCGCATGCGCATTTGTGAGAAGAAGTTGCCATGAACCAGGAAGAGGGAGCCCCGGGATGCCGCACCGCAGGTAAGGCATTTTCTCTTACTTTTAAAATACTTTAAATTATTTTAAAATGAGGGCGGGCGGGAGGTGGGCGGCGTGTAGTGGGGCTACGTGGAGTGCGCGAGTGTGCATAGATTTGGCCACACTACGTGATGCTCCACGTAGCCCCACTACGCCCACTACGCCCAGGGTTAATTATATATTCATTGATTGGTCTGTGCTGCTCAAACAGACATTCAAGCATGTAATAAGTTGAGGTCCAACGTGTTGGCACCTCCTGGATGAGTGCTTTAACTGGCAATCTATTATCATTTTGAATGCTCCTCAGCTGCTTCCGGGCTTTAAAAGAATGGCTGAAATGTGTGCAGATTCTTCTGCAGGTGATCAGTAAGTTGTTGACTCGGTCTTCTTTTTTCAGAAAGACTTGAACAATGATGTTAATGCAGTGCGCCAAACACAGGACCCTAAAATAGCCACCATCAGCCATGGCATTAACTATATTACAGTCATTGTCCGTGGCAACAAAACCAATTTTAAGCTCTTTTGGTCACAGCCATTCAAAGACCTTAGTGTTAAAATCTTCTAAAATGTTTGCAGAAGTATTGGATTTCTCCATGGCGAACATGGCTACTGTGGCATGCTTCCGAGCTTCATTAAAACTGTCAGCAGTGTCAACATCTGCAGATATCTTTTCTCTCACCCCCACAAAGGAGATCCAGTGTGCAGTGATGCACATGTAATCAGTGGCTTTGCAACTGGTCCACATGTCTGTTGTCAGCGCTAACATTTTAGCCAGCTTAGTGTTGTAGAAACATGCCGTTGGGTGGTTGCGTTTGTACTGCCTCACCGACCTAAACATGCTGAGAATGGTCATCTGGATTTTTTGATGCAGGTGACTTCTTGACACCAGATGTTAGGCACAGTGCTCGTTTTTTCATTGTGGTACTCTCTTGCCTTGGAACCCTTGGTGTCTCAGCCTGAATCTTGTGCCATTACGATGTTGCTGATGATGATGTGGGCGATACCACTGCACAGCTGGGGACAGGGCTGCTTTGTGTACCGGTGAAAATGTCTCCCTCTTGTTCACCTTCCACTTTCATCGGATCTCCTCCTCCAACAACACTTGCAGTTTTTTGGCTGCTAAGGTGCGCCTCCCACTGGATCAAGTGATGTTTTCTCAGAGGGGTTGTTTAGCCTCCTGTACCATAGTTTGTACCAAGCTTACTCCGACAAACACCTACTACACAAATGTAGCATATAGCAATGTTCACCTCCTTCCTGCTGACCGAAAAGAAAGTCCCAAACAGGGGAGGTCAACTTACTGATGCTGCTGGTGCCACTTGCAATGGCAGTTGAACTGGTAGGTGGGCGTGACGTTTGACACTCTGCAGTACCTACTTCTATTGTGGTGGTTGTGGTGGATGTAGGTCGCTGCCGGGAATTCGTAAATATGGTAGCAGGAGGTGGTGTTGGTGGTATCTGTGTTAGTGATATCCGTGCCACATCCCTCACAGCAATTTGGGATGGGGTAATGTCGGTCTCCACTGGGGCGGGGCTAATGTCCATGATGACTGGCTCATTATCATCCTCCTCTTCTACATCTACCTACATAACTCTAAGGCTTTCTGGAATCTTCCTTTTCCCTAGCCTTGTCTCGCGGTGTGTCTCACTCTCAGACTGAGGTGGGATCCAAGTGGTGTCTAGATCATCAGAAGGGGGGCTTGCAAAACAATTTGATGGACTAACCCTCCTTTTCCTTGATGGGGATCTGGAAGAAAATGAATCTTCTGAAAGAGTAGCTTGCTCTTCTTTTTCCTCAGCAGGAACCTCGATCTCCTGAACTGCCACTACTTCCGGAGGAACAAGTACGTTTTGGGGTGGCTGTGGCTGTTGTTTCCCACTTATCGGAGTTTCCTGCATTGATTGAGTACTACTTTGCAATAACGATAAGTCAATTTCACCATCACTGCTCGTCGGCGTTTTCGTGATTAGACTGGCTGCTTCTGTGCCAGACAAGGGCTTGGGCCTAGGTTGGTGGGGTGGGTCCACTGACGCGGGGGTGCTGCTCCCAGATTGCTAATTTAGTGTGTAGTCACACTTGTTAGTGTATTAATATTATCATTACCTCAGTTATTAAAACAATTAACAATACAGTGTAGCCATTTGTGAGACTTTGACAACAACACGGGCTTCATGGTGTACTGTACAGTACACTCAGGAAGGATAGGAAAGAAGAAGAACAACAACAAAAATACAAATGTAACAGTTTGGCATTGTGCATCATGTGGGATGCAGCATTCAGGGATCTGCAGCAGCCAAATGACATTGAATGAAAGCAATAAGCCAAGGGGAATAAAGGGAAGAGAGACATGCAGGCCTATGGTAAAAGCACACTAGCTGCCGCCACAAAATGGCCGCTAGCCACATGGTAACAACAAGCAAGAGGCCTGGAAAATAATGAACTCACGCATGCCTATTTGGACACAGATGTTTCAAAATGGCCGCTGGCCACATGGGGAGGCTCAGCCAAGGTAAATGCTGGCCTACTATTACAAACACACTAACACACTGGCCAGACAAAGGAGGCATGCTAAACAACACATCTTTAATGCAACAATGCCAAAAATCGAAAATCCACAGGGCTAAAAATGTTTGCAAATTACAACCACACACACATCCAACAATGACATTTAATTTAAAACACATGAAAAAAGGTGGAATACCACAAAAACACATTCTGTATTTTTAATCCAATGCCATCCATGGCCAAAATGATGTTTAAATTCAACAAACTCCACAAAAGCAGCGGTTACATGCACCCATGAGTAGCTCTGGGCCTATTGGTTGGAAAACCCATTAGTAGGCAGGCTAGGACACATAGTGAATCAATTCAAATCAATATTGCAAATTTATTAAAAACATGGAGAAAATGTAGTGAACTGTGTTACTCTTTTGCTGAATAAAAGAAGAAAAACGTGCATGCTAAACAACAACCAGCAAGAAGACATGGTCACCACAAAGAAGGCCTGCAGGCCTATGGCAGAAGCAAACTTGTTGCCTTCACAAACGGGCCACGAGCCACATGGCCAGGCCACAACAACAAGCAATAAGCCAACAAAGGGAAGACAATGTAGGCCTATAGCAAAAGCACACTGGCTGCCTTCACAAAATGGCCACCAGCTACATCGGCAGACCACAACAATAAGCAATAAGCCTACAAAGGGAAGACAATGCAGGCCTAGGGCAAAAGCATGCTGGCTGCCTTCTCAAAATGGCCATCAGACACATGGCCAGGAAAACAACAGGCAAGAAATCTTATCTACTTCAATATTAAGTACACTTTGATTGTATGAACCCTCTGCCAATTTGCACTTTGCTCTCCTTCGTGGGGACAGATGTGCTGGTTTGAACCATTGCCTTCATGTTTTTTGCTGCTATAGGCACTATTCTCTTAATGGCTTTTTTCATTAGTCTTGTGTATTTTGCGGATGCACTTTGTATTTTTCCTTTTTTTTCCCCTGTGTTTAAAGGCGGAAAATGTACAGTTCTTACACTAACAAACGTTGCACTTTTAGTACTATGCTTACAGCTGTAATTCTCATTATTGCACCATTGCATACTGCACTTTACCTTTTTCATGTATTTATTTTTCTCTCGGAAGGCATTTAAAACATATTCTGCAGGTTGCACTTTTAGCTGTATGCTTACAGCTGAAATCTTCATTATTGCAGTATTGCACCATTACACATTGCACTTTACTTTTCCCCCTTTTGTGTGAGGGGGCAGAGATAGTATTTTTTGCCAATTGTTCACAAAAAGCTTTGTGGCAAATTTCATACTTTTTTTACTGGAGAGAAGACACATTAACCTCTAGTACTGCTTTGTCCTCAAGGCTAAAATGTGCACTATTGCACGAGTTGCACAGATTGTGCTTTTCTTGTTGCTCTCCCTCTTTGGAGTACCTTTTCCCTTTTTTTTTTGAGTTCTAGATTATTGGAATTTGGAAGTGTTTTTGTACTTTTGTACTTTGGTATTGTGATTACGGTTAATCACAATCTACCTTTGCACTCTTGAACTATTGCACCATTGCACTTTACTCTATCTCCCCTTTTAGCTGGGGGGAATGATACTCTTATTAATTGGGGTAAGGTGTTAGGGCCGCCCCCCCTCCCTCTTGTCTTAGGGTACAATGATTAGGCTGGTTAGGTATAGCAATAGGATTTAAAGCTCAAACTTTATGACATCCTAGAAATTCAAGATATCCTAGATACTAGACCTACTTTATTTTTAATTCTATCTTATCTCACATGTCGTTATTTTGTTTTTTTTCTCTAGGGGGGAAAGATGCATCAGGCACAAGCGATACCATAAGTTTACACTAGAGGTACTCTGCTTGTTGATGGAAGTATGTAACAATGTGGGGATAGACTGCGCTAGGGCCTCTTTAAGGCAGCATTAGCTACTGCATAAGTACTGCCTTTTTGAAGCACTTTTTATTATAAATACCCCGGGGCTTAAATATTTAAATGGTTTCGCACATGGTGTGAAGGGGGAGGAGGGATGTGCTCCCAGGTGCAAAGTCAAGGCACCTTGCGGTCGGAGGGAGGCTGTGGACGTGAGGGAAGGGCTACCTCACTCCAAAGACAGTCTTGGTGGGCAGGAGTGGGGGGGAAGAGGGGGCGCAGCATTAAAATAAATGAACATATAGGTAGCGGACAAACTTGGGTTAAGGGGCTGATTGGCAACATGGTTAGACTCGGAAGCCAAGCTGAAATTGGCAGTGTCTCTGTCATCAAGGGGTTATATTTGATTTCATTAAAATTGTTGGTACTTCTGGGAAATAAACAGATGAGAGAATATAGCGGACTTTTGTTTTAAAAAGTGGTATCATTCGATTGAAGAATGACACAACTGCTGAAGGTAATTTCATGTAATGTGAACGGCTTTCTGAACGTTCAAAAAAGAGGAGCAATGTTAAAATGGTTAGAATCTTTCTCCCCTCAGGTGATTTTTTTGCAGGAGACACATCTTCAATCTAACTCCCCCAACTTTATGCTCCAAAAGAAATTTGCCCAAGTATATTTTGCTTCGGCCCAAGCAACAGTGCGTGCAGTGGGTATTATTCTATCTACAGAGCTAGATTGGGAGGTGGGTAAGGTGATCCGGGATGAGGGAGCTAGCTGGATTTGGATAGAAGTCTTAGTTAGCTGTCGTCCTGTTTAACTATTCTGGACCAATTGTGGATGACTGTGCGGCCTTGAAACAGGTGTATGATCTGTTGGTGAATGCACATGGGTCTATAATCAAGGGAGGACATTTTAACTTAATACAAGATCTAGGCTTAAATACCTGTAACAAGGGAGCCTCAGCAAAAATCATTATAAATTCTGAGGAGGCAGGGGAAGTGGTGATAAGACCGGGCACTAGGCAGGGTTGCCTTCTTTCCCCCCTTTTATTTTTGCTTAATTTCACGACACTAGCTAAAATTCGTTCTAATGTATTAATCCAAGCTCCCCTAGTAGGAACGGCAAAAATCAGGCTATTTGCCGACAATTTGATCCTGGATCTGAACCCAAAGAAATCGAACATCCAGAGAGCGCTGGGAGAAATCCAGTCATTTACAGAAGTGGGGGGTTACAGGGTTAATCAGTCTAAAACAGAGCTTCTCCTATTTAATGCACCAGGAATAGATCTGCCGGAAGGGTTAAAATTTCTGCCTCTTAAAACTATTAGATATCTGGGCCTGTACGTGACAGTGGACTTCCTTCAACTTTTCCATCTGAATTATCGTAGAACACTGGATAAAATAAAAAGTCTGCTAGAAAGATGGGCACTTTTACCCTTGTCAATAATAGGACGAGTCTCTTTGATAAAGATGTGGATTCTCCCCCAGTTGATATTTTTATTTTTAAATCTTTCTTTAAAGATTCCAATCTCATATTTTATTGAAGTGGACAAGGTGATTCGGGAGTTTATCTGGGCTAAAAAAAAAACTCAGATTAAGCTATCTATTTTATACTTGGATGTAGAACACGGGGGGCTTGCATTACCCCATTTAGCTACTTATTATCAAGCGGCGTTACTTAGCTTAATAACGCAGCTTTTGGCCCCTATTTCGAATTTTGATAATTTTCTACTTGATCTTATGGTGACGGACAGTGCAATTAAGCTACCAGCATTCCTGCGCACAGCAAAGTTACCAAAACAGACAAGATACAAGGTTGTGAATACATTCTTAAGCCGCATGCAGCGGTTTAATAAAAACTGTAATATTCCATCATGCCATGCATATTCCTCTTTTTATGACTGTGAGGTATGGGGCCTTAAGCTCTCGCAAAAGGAGATACAGCCCTATACTATCCTATTTTTTTTAAGTTAGGCGACTTTTACAACGGTGCCAATCTGATGACGTGGGTTGCTTTCGCAAGGCAATTTGAATATCATAGCTGCGATCTTTGGCTAAGTTTCAGGCAGATTACATGCTTCCTCCTGACCAACTATAGAGGAATCAGTGAGAGAGTTAGATCAATTTTAAAAGCAGCCTTTGAGCTAAATCTAACTGGCACTGGCAATTGGTATAGGTTATTACCCCAGGAGACGAATAAGAACCTCATTGAAACAATGCTCATAAAAAATTGCTCAGGAAACCAACTGTTGGTTCAATAGCCAGGAATAGCGACGAGTCTGCGAGCTTGAACACAGGGCATTGAGGGCGGCCAATTTTCAAAGAATGTCCTTCCTTTCTAAATGGGTGGCCTATTACACTCCCTCCAGACTCAATAAAGGGTTTCCTACAACACTAAATGACTGTTTTAGATGTAATTTGCCAGAGGCGGGGGATTGGACACATATATTTTTTACTTGTTCGAGACTACAATACTTCTGGGAGGAGGTGTTTAGGTTTATTAGTAAATGTCTGTCAATAGATATCCTTCCATGTACATCATTGGCGTTATTTGGTTTCTCCTATGTAGTTGGCCAGCTTTCATTATATCAGCAATCCTTTGTTTCCCTAGCCATAGCAGTAGCCAGATCTTTAATATTACAGAAATGGAGATCTCAGAAAATATCTACACTGGCTTAATGGCTACTCAAACTGGTGAGGACCTACAAATTTGAAGAGGCTTACGCAAAGAGGATAGGGGCGGTGCAGAGATTTGGGATGACATGGGAGGGCTATGCTGCAACCACGCATGCAAATGATATTATGTAATTTATCTATGTGATCTTTTTGTATACAATTAACATGAGTGGTTGTGAACCTTTGTATGGTACTGTAACAGTTAAAAGGAGTGCAGTCCCCAGGAGGGAGCTTAGGCTGTAGAATCAAGCTAATTATAAAGTACCAATTCGCAAAGGAAAGACTGTATTCATATAGGTCATTAAGGTAGAGGCAACGTACTATTACGGAGCTGCTATTTAGAATGTTGAAATTGCATACTATGTAAAATGGGATATGAAATATGAATTTGCACATTTTTATCAGTGCACATTTTAAATATGTGATTCAATATTCTTTAGGCTATATCTTTTGTCTTCTGCATATCTTGTGTATCATATTCATCATGTACATATGGATTATGTAATTTGTTTCACTGATTATCTATTTTATAATATGAGATTGGAGAGTTTGTAAATTTGTTTGCTTAATGTACCTTGGTTAACATGTCTGCTATGGTTTTTACGCTCAATAAAAAAAAAAACAAGCAAGAAATCCAAATGAAAAGTGACCTGGGAGGAGCCTGCTGGACAGGAACAGGAAGTTGGAAATTCAGGGGCACTTCCTTCCTCTTGGAAAAAAATGGATTTCTTGCACAAAAAAGTATAGCCAAATGTCAATTTGAGGAGTTTTTTACTTTAATTTCGAGAATGTTTTGATGCTGCTTGGGGAGAGAACCTTCTCCAGATTGTAGTCGCGGTAGATCCTGCACATTTGGGATCACAATCTTTAAAAAAAAACACTGGAACTCCGCTGGTGCGCTTGAATGACATGCTTGAGATCGCAAACTCTCGCTGGACCATGTGGCCACCTAGCAAATCTCGTGGCGCTCGCGAACGGCTCGGGAAATCTCATCGGCGATTGCAGGATCCCGGTAGGTTGCTCCAGTGCGCGCAAAAATGCATTTGCGGAGTTGCCAAAACTCTGCAAACTCCGCGAGCAGAGTGGAGTTTTATGCCCAGGGTTACACTCTACTCTGCTATAGTCTACATCACTCATTTGTCACAAAACAGTGCGTGGTAAAGTGGCGAGTTATAGTTAATGTTGTATATTTAGCAAGCTGAAAAGTGTGAGTACTGAGGTTCACTACTTGTAATTTGAAAGTGGTGGAGAAATATTGCCAGTAGATAGTTGTAGTTAGGATGTAGATTCCATAGGAAAAGGATTTTTTGTTTTACAAATAACTTTGTCTCTGTTTCACGAATCATCATTAAACTTTCAAAACTAGTTTGCAACTCACTTCAACTGGTGTCTAGAAAGTTTCAGTGTGATTCATCAAGTGAGGGCCGAGAAAAAGGGGGTCCTTTAAAATGCTTTTTCTCTGTGCTATTTACCATAGCGATTTTAGACACTACTACAGTCAACCCGCTGAATGGAATTCCACTAAATTTGGCAGAAAGGTAAGTCTTGGTCCAGAAACATCCCTTTTTGTAATTTGGTGTAAATCTGTTCACTGATATTGGAGTCATTAAATGAAAAAGATTTATGTTTATATAGGGAAGCGAAAGCTCAGTGGATTAAACAGATGTAATGATGAGAACTGATTGGCTCCCACCACTTAAACCAGGAAGAGGTGGCAGCCATCTTGGAACTCGGTACACATCCCATGTTCCAAAAACCCAGAAGGGGGCAGGAAGGAATGCCCTGACCTTCTAGGTCTGGTGGTGGGGTCTGACAGGGACCTGCCTGGGGCCAAAAACATTTTATTTTCAAATATTTTTGTAAATTTGCAGAGGATCCATAAATCTGCAGTAAAGTTTTTTTTTTTAAACAAGTGCAGTCCCCCATGCATGTTTTTCTTTATTCACCCTGGGTGGGTCAGGTCACAAGGAGTGGACGTATAATTATAATTGAGGAGGGGGATGTTTGTGGCTCTGGGGACCCCATCCCCTTGAGCCTGGTCAAATACAAGAAGGGTGGAGAGGGGCGACGCAACTCCCCTCCAGGGCTTATTTAAGCCCCAGTTACCCCATCCTCCAGGGACCCAGCTGCTATTTGAAAAGGGGGGGCACGTGGTGCCATCCCCAGGGACACCTCCTGCTATGTCCTAGGCTGTACACCGGGGGCATAGCGGTTTCCCTACCTGCAGTCACCTGGGAGGGAAGCCTGTGTTTGATCTCACTTGGCGGCAGCAATTTCAAAGCTCCCGCCAAGCGAGAGCAAACACAAACATTCGTTCCCAGCAGGTGGAAGCTTTGAATATGCTCCCGTCAGCAGGGAGCAGCATTTTTAGCTGCTCTCTGTGGGCAGGAGCAATGGCGGCTTCGGCTGGATGTAAGGAGCTGACTGGAGCCATGGGGGCCTTGGGGCTCCTCCTGCGGCCCCCAACATAGAGATGGTGGATGCCATGTGTGGGCATCAGTCGAGAGACAAAACAGGGAACCCTACTTACTAAGGAACCAGGGTAAGTATTAGATTCAAACAACAGTGGTTCCTGTGGAATAATACTATCAATATTGATAATGGGATGCGCAATCGCAATCGAGGGCTCAAGTGAGATCAAAGGAGGAAGAAACCACATACACCAATGGTTCAGTATAGCATGGTAGTATTTACATATTTCAAAAGGGGATATGTACAATGAAAGAAGAAATGAAAAACATTTGTGCATGGTGTCCCAAGTGAAAAAAGGAACCTAAAAAAGTAGTGGAAGTTGTAACATTTTTACAAGGTTTCCATAGTTGCAAACAAGTCGACCATTAACAGGTAGACAGGGAGCTGCCATTAACAATATCATTATACTGAACCATTGGTGTATGTGGTTTCTTCCCCCGCTGATATCACTTGAGCCCTCCATTGAGATTGCGCATCCCATTATCAATATTGATGGTATTATTCCTCAGGGACCACTGTCCATTTGAATCTAATGTGTGGGCATCCTGGCACCCACCCTTAGTTGCTAGGGCCACAGGGCTGGGGTCCCCGGTGCCGATATCATCACAGGTGGGGGGTCCCGTGCTCCCTTGCCGTAAAAAAATGCACCATGGGCTTGGGGATGGGTTTCCCGGGGCCAAAAGTAGCCCAGGGAGTGTGCCTGCGGGTTGACTGCTTGTATGGCATTTGCAGCAGGGCCTGTCCTGTGGCCAAGACTTGTGGCCACCTCTCGCTGCTCACGGCCAAAAGCTGTGTACGTCATAGGCATGGCTGCATGTTATAGTTACGTTAAGTTATAGTTAGGAAACATGATTACAAAACTCGAGACATTCACTGGAAAAAAACAAAGATTACAGGGACGTTATAGTTAGGAAATAGATTTTTATTTAACTTAGATCACTAAACAAATCAAAGGTTACAGGGACGTTATAGTTACGTTCAGCATTTACAACCATAGAATTTCAGCAGTTATAGTCATCTCAATAAACTATAACTCATGCCCTCAGGTAACTAAAGCTCAAGCCTATGTACTAACCTATGTATATGTGCTTGTTTTGCTTCAGAAGAACGGCTTTCTCAAAAGATTTCACCACAGTGTGAAGGTTGCAGGTAGTATGATCCTTAGCACCTTAAGATCTTGGGTATTTTAAGTGACTAGTCTCTCTTTAGGCATGTTTTTCATAGAGTGTACACCGTTCTTAGTAGATACTTTTAAATACTATGTGGTGTATATCTTATGAGAGTTTCCCTGTCTGTAAACAGTGTGGTAAAGAGTAAACTGTCTTCTTAGCATAAACACTGTGTACACTACCCATTTTTTCTCCTGATTTACACTTCCTTTCTCACTTTGGTGAATGCGAGGGGTTTGATACCAGTAAAGACTATCCATAGTAGGGCATTAGTTAAGTAACAGGACTTGAGTATCTAGAGGAACTTGCGGAATATTTACAATAAAGTGGTGAAGCGTGTCATTAAGTCAAGAAGGCTAACGACATGCTTCATCACTTTAGAAACGAAAAACTGCCCCATATTTGCTAGAATAGAATCAGTAGCCCCATTTCCATTGGATGAAAATTATTGAATCGCGCTGAATGTTGCAAATGTTTTATATTTTCATACGTACGCGTTCCTAGTTAAAGAGGCAACGCCATTCTTCCTTTGCATGCCATCTTACCCTCTATGCTATATGCATTCTTTTTCCCTTATTCTTGCCCAGATTGCTGTGTGCTACTACTAACAGTGACTTCCTTTTACCCTGACATTATTCCGGGAGTCTTTCTCCTACAGTTGTTCATACCTTCTGCATTGATACATTTTCCATGATTTAATAACAGTTACTACTGCAACTTGTTGGGGAACTCCGCTGAGTTTCTGGAACTGCTCTTTATGCAGAATTATTTCTTTCACTATCTAAAGGCTCCAAAATCTTGCTCCTTCTCCAAAGAGAACTCTTTATGGATTTTTATTTAGGTTAGGACTCCTAGACTAAGATAAAGACTGTTTGCTTTATGGAACATGCTGTGTATATGCTGACTCGAACTAAACTTGTTCTAGGTATTTCTGTAATTTAAATAATCTGAATAAAAACAACAAAAACAATACAAATCTCTTCAGATAAATAAAACTTTAAAATGATTCCAAACCTCTCATTTTCAATTGAACATTACGTTTCCAAAAGTTGCTGATTATATTTGAAAATAAAATCTATTACAGCTCCATTCTGACATGGTGGCCAAGATCCTTTGGCCAGAAGACGGAGGAATGCCTAAAATAAGAGGCCATTGTTGTAAGTGCTTTGGGTTCACACTGGCCATCAATTTTCCCTCCCACAATTTAGGTGATATCAATCTGATAACAGAGTGAAGGTTTACACCCTGAATGGAGTTGTAAAATAAATCCCAAACCTTACTTAAAGGTCTGATTCCTGATTCCAATGTCCAGAACTTAAAGATTTGACAAGGCAGTAATCGAACGTGATTGCTGCTTAGAAGGTGTAAGTATTAATAGGGCAAATGTTGGGATTTGTGAGTAGGTTGTTTTCTGTTTTCTTGGGAGGGTGCGTTTAAATGTTGTGTTTAAATGGTAAAAGTATAGAAAAGAGGTTGAAGAAGAAACTGAAGATTTCAGACTTTTTAGCAGAGCAAACACAAAGTTATTTAAGAAGCTATCTAACAGAGTTGTGTAGATGCGGAGTAAAATTTGGGGGAGAGTGATTTTTTTGAGGAGTGAGATTTACGTCATTGTCTTTCGCGCTAGGATTGGTTGGTAACGTAAGTGTCGTGCTGTGATTGGATCTTTAAAAAGTGAATACTGTCTTTGGATTGAAAATTATTTTCATGAATAATAACAGCTTAAATGTTATTTGGTTACTGAAAAATTTACGTATACGGAACAGAATCATAACATTCGTTTTAATTTAATTGCCAAAAACCAATTGTTCAAGTGAAATGTTTTAAGGTTTTTAAGAAATTGGTAAGACGAGATGGTACTATTCCAGTACATAAGGGAGAGAAGGCACTGCCCGAGTGTACACCAGCATACATTATGACTACTTAACATGGTTTGAACACATGTCTTTAGCTCCGACAGTGAAGTAGTGTTGGACTTGGCCCTTTTTGCAGGGTCATCCTTGAACGTTTTGCCTTCCTCCTAGGCTTTTTTCTGACATGGTGTTGGTGGTTATAGGACTCTGAGCACTTTAGCACTGCTGTCCAGTGTAAAGTGCGTGTGCTCTCTGTGGTAAACATGGTAAGATTGGTCTACACCTGTTTGGCATATTTATTTTACCTGTCAGTAACTTGTAAAGTGTTTCTCAGATAATCAGGGCCAGTAAATTAAATGCTACTGGTGGGCTTGCAGGGCTGATAGCGCCACAAACCGAAGTCGCCTTTCAAACCTGTCTCAGTCCTCTGCCATTGCAGGGCCCTTTTACTGCATGTCAGTCACCCCTAATGTAGGCCCTAGCTAGCCCTATGGGCAGGATGCATTGTGGGTAAAAGGCAGGACATGTACCTTAAGTGCATGACATGTCTTGATAGTGACAAACAGCCATTTTGGTTTCTCACTGCTGTGAGGCTGCCCTCTCATAGGGATGCATTGGGTATTCCCTGAAACTGATAAGTTTAAGTGGTAATTTCTGATATGAGAGGAGCAGTGTGGTAAAGTTTAGTATGCCTGAACTCAGAATCTAAAGATGCATCTTTTAGTGAAGGTGATTTTTACATTCTGTGTTTTAGAAAATAGGTATTTTCTTGCTCAGTCATCCCGTGTGCCTCTGCTGGAATTTGGATTGCTTGTCTGGGTTTTCGATGACAGAAGGCTGGGGAGCAGGAGTGGCTCCAGATTGTCTAGGTGGGTCAGGAAAGGGCTGAATAGGCTGGGGCTGCAATTGGGGAAGGGGGAGGAGATTTCCTTGCACCTCAAAGGGCCTGGTCTGCCGCTGACCATGCTGTCTCCACCTCCTGCCATAAACTCACACCAGAGAGGGCATTACTGGTTCTGGCTGGGCACAGACACTCTCTGTGTAGGAGATCAAAGGATTGGGAGTATAAGTACTGGGCTGTGACCCCATGAAAGGTGTTTTCCTTGTGCTTTTTGGTGCTTACTTGGAGCCGGCAGGCTGCTAACCTGCCAGGAGGAACCACCACTGGGGGATGGACTAGCTGCCCTGCTAGCCAGCTGAAGGGTCTGCTGGCCTTAGAGCCCCAGAGTGCTGGCCTGCCTGTGTTCTTCCTTGCCCAAGCTTTGCCTATCGACAAGCTCCAGGACGAAAGGAGCGGGCGTGCTCTATAGCGCTGGGCTGCAACTTACTTAGAGGGAATCCCGGCGTGGGGATTCCCCCCATGTTCCCAGAAATCAAGCGGGAGCCTACCCTGCATTTTTGATGCATATTTGGGGCGGGAGCCTACCCTGCATTTTGGGTGGAGGGGGAGCCCACCCTGCATTGTGGTAGAGCGGGAGCCCACCCCGCATCTCTTCTGTCCCTTCGTGTTTCGAGCCGCCACCACAAGTGACCCGGAAGTCAGGTGCCCAGTGCCTGATTGTGGGCGGGGCCAGTTCCAGGAAGCTGAGGCGTGGCTGGCCAGCAGGAAGGAAATCACCAGCAGGGAGGCCGCAGAGGAAGGCGGGGCCCTTGTGTGCTAGTGGGAGCCCCGCATGTTTTCCTGCCAAGATCACAGACCTGAAACCCAGGCGGGAGCCTACCCCGCCATCGTGTGTGCCAAAGAGGGAACCCAAGCAACGAGACCTCGATCCCCGGGCCAGAAGTCAGGCAAGTCTGCCTGATCAGGGGCGGACCTTCCCCTAACAGAGAGGGAGCCTTGAGCGGCTCACAGCCGCTGCGCACCGCCGGAGAGTGGTAGCCAGAGGAAGAGCTCAACCGGAGTTCCCCCAGGTGGCCGGCACCACCAGGCAAGGTGAGGAGAGGCCCCGGGAGTGGGGGGGCCTGCCAAGGCACATTGTCGGTGCCTTCCCCCCCACCTACAGAAGATAAGAGGTGTTCACAAGGAGCCCAGGGTAGCGGGAGCAGAGCAGGGCGCAATGTTAGTTCTCCCAGGGCATGATGGGTGCCAGAGTTGATTCCCTTTTGGCTGCATTGTGGTGCCTGGTAGTGGCACCCGAAGAGCCCCGGTAAAGGGGGCTCCCCAGGCACAATTGGTGCCGGTGCTTGGTTGTCCACAGCTGCGCTGCATGACCGGGCAACTGCAACGTGGGAGCAATTTTTGGTTTCCTGAGGGGGACCTGGGAGGCACAGTAGTGCCAGTGCTTACTTTTCTCAGCTGTGCCGCGAGAGCGCGGGCAGCTGCAACACGGGGACAGTTCTTCACTTGGTGAGAAAGGGGTGAGATGCACCCCCCTGCCCCAGTGCGCTATGCACATCACTTTTGCTGCATTGGCAGCCAAAGGGCCAGTGGAAGGCCCAATTTAGAGCCCTGTCATTTTGGACAGAGGGCAACTGAGCCCCAGAGAAGGCCAGTTGGCCTGGGGGTCATTTTGTGTTCTGGTGGGAGCGCAAAGAGGAGGAATGCACTGTGTTAGGGTTACTGTAGTGCATTACTAATGTGAGATTGCATAATGCGTTTATGCTTATGATGTTTATGCATAATGGGCCTTATGCCTAATATGATGCAGACATAATGCGTTTACGTTGCAGGTGATGATGCTAAGTTCAGTATTGTACCAGTAGTTACTGGTTGTGTTTTATATTTGCTACTTGTGCTTTGTGATGGTTCTGACAGTGACCTGACTGGTCCTGTCCTGTATATAATCCCCTGTAAATTATGACCTGGTGCCAGTTGGCACAGTGTATATGTGTGATTATGATTCTAATGTGTTTTGGATAATACAAAGGCTATTTTTTATATAACCTTGAGTGGAGTTTCTTTTGTGGTGTGCCTAATGTGTTGTTGCTGTGTGTTGTGCAAACGCTTTACACATTGCCTCGGGGATAAGCCTGACTGCTCATGCCAAGCTACCGAGGGGGTGAGCAGGGGTTATCTTCAGCGTGTAACTCCCTTGCCCTGACTAGAGTGGTGGTTTCTGCCTGGCTTAGGCACAAGCCCTAGCCAACCAGAAATCCCATTTCTAACAAGCAGGATTATTGAAAATGAGGGTGCTTTGAATTTTCCTAGATATGGTCCTTTTAACACCAGAATCCAGGATCATTGAAGGGAAAATTGTATGAAATGATGCCACTACCTCAATCTATTCAATAAGAAGCATTTAATGTTTGGGAGAAGGTCACAAGGGAAAAGGAGAAAGAAGGATACCAGGGGAGAACTGGGCGAGCAGTGCAGAATTATGCAAATGCTTTGTAGGATGAAGAACAGCAGAGATGGAGGAAAACTATTATTGTGGGAACTAGGTCATATTCAGTACTTACTTCAGAAGCTGTTAATAAGGAAAATAATAGGTCTTTCATCAACAAAGAAGGGGGTGAGTCAGATACTGATTCAGGGGATGAGATATTAGAACATTTGATGAATTCCAGACCCCCACTGTTACATACTACCATTGCTGAGCAACGAGATTTGTACACCAGTACGTACTAGTCGAGCAGTGGCTACTTGCCCTGGTGGATCCAAGTTTAACACCAATTGAAAGGCCTTTGCAAGTCTTGCAGATTGTACCACCGGTTACAACTCGATCACCCGCTGTAATCCCTTTTAGGACAGCTATTCCTACCACAGCCACAGCCACAGTGCCTGTTGTTAATGGGAAACAGCATTTACATCGCATGCGCTACAACATATGTGATTACAACACAGTTGTTACAAATGACTACATTGTTACAATGTAAGCCATTACACCGCAAGTCAATTCTACGACTTGCTGTAGGTGTGCGCTAAACTAAGGAATAGTATAATTTGCTATTCCAACACCTTCCCTACTGTTGCACATGCTGGAGTTGGAATAGTAAATTATACTATTCCTAAATCCAGCGTGCCCCCTACATCATGTTGTAATCGCATGCAATGTAACATTGCATATTCGTTGTTAATACCCTGATTTCATCTCGAGTAGCTGCAGGTGCTCCTGTCTCAGCAGAGGTAAGGTCACAAATACTGCCAGCGATTATGTCTGCATTTTTTTCAACTTCCCAAAATACACAGATAAATTTGTAGCAGCCCCCACAAATGCTACAAGCCTATGGTGGACGGAGGAGGGAAGTTGGTCCTTGCAACCCCTATGACTCCTACTGATTTAAATGTAACTAGTAAAGGGTACATACCAGCATGGCTTGAGGAAGCTATAGGAGAGAAGAAAATGAAGTTGTAGAATCACCAGAGAAACCAGACACAGAAAAGGAGAGACCTTTAGGTATATCGGGGCTAATTCACAGAACTAATCTGAGATAGAATGCTAAACTTACTACTTTTGGTATTCACAGAAGGCATTTAGTAGTAGTAAAGTTAGAATTCCTAACTTTACTACTACTAAATGCCTTCTGTGAATACCGAAAGTTGTAAAGTTAGGATTTTGTCTCAGTTTAGTAGTAGTAAAGTTAGGAGTCCTAACTTTACTACTAAATGCCTTCTGTGAATACCAAAAGTAGTAAGTTTAGGACTTTATCTCAGATTAATTCTAGGAATCGGCCCCATCAAATTTAAAAGTAGAACTGCAGGAGATGATAAGGGGGTGTTTGGAATTAGAACATTTAAATAAATACCAGAGAAAATAATTAATTTTCCAGTGCATGGAGGTTACATGAAGAGCAGCTTTAGTACATGATCAATTGACAGAAATAGCCAAGAGATATGTTGTAAATCTCACCAATAACATAAATTTACACCAAAATTACAGGATAGAACTAGGAGTGGGCGGTAAACTCCGCTGGCGAGAGTTTTGTCCACTTCTTGCTCAGCTTGGAGTACGGAGTTTGGGAAAAACTCAATCAGCCGTGCTGAGCGGAGTTTATCGGTGCTAGGAGGGAAGGGTTTATGATTCCTCAGGAGTGGAAAGGAGGAGTTCATAGTGCTGTGGCCTGGAAAGGAATGCTTCTTAGCGCATTGAGCAGTAATGGTAGTGGGTATAGGAGTCCCAACCACATCACTGGAGGCATGAGATGTGACACACGCCAACACCCTCTGGAAACCTGTGTGTTATTTTTAGACACGCACATTGTCTTTTAAAAACATAGACACTTGCCGCTTTCAGGAGGAAAAGCTCCTTGCAGTGCCAACGTACCCCCCTCCATGGGATCTGTATCTGTGCATTGTTTCTCTCTCGCACCATCTGTCACCGTTAAGCTCCACCCCATTAATTGAGTTACCTGGAAATACCCCCACATCCAATTTCATTATAGCTGAACTGGCTGGGTTAAAAGTAGCAAATCAGGGGACGCCTAAGATGTTGTTTTGTTTAAGGTGTTTGTTTTTGGTTGAGAAGGCTGTGAGGTAGTGCAAGACCAGCCCAAGATGCGAAGGTTCGGAAAGGGGAATTTGATCCTCTTCAGCAGCAGACTGGGATGTAGCAGATGACACAAGTGGCACCTTATGCAGGTGGCTGAGGACAGCGGTGGAGCTGGTGTGAGCTTCCAAGTTTCAGGTAGTGAATCCTTTTTAGCTCCAGGACAGTAGAGATCATCGAAGAGCCAATGACTGGGATCAAGAAGACCAAGGTAACTTGCCTCTATGCTATAGACTAATTCAATCAACTTCACCCTGTTCATCGTTCTGTCAATGTAGCATCCACATTAAACCATTTTTATAAGTAGATTAGAAAAACATAAGAAAGGTAGTAATGTATGGCTAGTCGCACTTCAGAAAACAATATACAATCAGATTGGGTAATTCAAACGTGTTCCTGAATATCTTATTTTGTTAATAACAAGAAAGCAGTTTGTTAAGGTGCCACTCGGGATAAGAATGTACCCTACTACCTTAGGTACAAAAAAACACAGATCCTGCGAACAGTCACTATGTAAAACAATATAGTATATACGTATCCCGGCACTCCAAAGTAATACCTTATTTTGTTCTGTATAGGTAAACTGTATTTAATTTTTATCAGTGTCTCACTGGCAATACACAGAGATGGATTTGTACAAAAATATTTTCATTTTAATGTAGAAAATGCATCATATAGAAAAAACAATTTTACAGAATAAGACCATAAGAACTCAACACACAAAATATCGAGAGAACTGTTTTTAAATGTTGTCCATGGCTTTATGGTCTTGATCCACATGCGCAACAGCCGACACGTGTTTCGTCACACCAGGTGACTTTCTCAAGGCTTTTAGAACAGTATTCCTTTTAGCGATTTATGTTGTTTCTATTCCTGCGTGAAGAATTTGCGCAGTCCCAGTCCAAACAATGGTTTCCTAATTGATCAAGGATGTCCATATATCCATGTGTTGGGATATCAGAGATCCGTCTGAAAAAGGGATTCCAAAAGATATGTCCCCTATAGCTGTTTATGTGCTTGTTTTGTTCCTTCACTATAACTGATATGTGTATATAGACCAAAGAACAGAGTCCGAAGGATGTGTTGATGCCTCTCGTAATCTCCCCGTGCCGTATGTTAGTTCATAAAGTTATACGTGACCTTTGGGATGGCTCATATAAAGCCACCATTCACTTGGAACGTCTTACAGGCTATAATAGGCCCCGCATATTCATCTTGTAAATCAGAAAGGCGTAGACCTCGCGTTAGGCGTTTCGTGCACGTCTACCTGAGCTCAGACTTTGCAGTGCTTAGCATGGGGCTGAACATGGTGTCAAGTTCAAGCAAAGGCTAGATTAAAAACTGACAGGAAGCATGCAAAAAACATAACCCTTCAGGTTACTTTTTTAAAATTTAAAACGATGTTGCAGAGCTATGTTTCTGCACCTGCTTCCAAAATCTTCTGGCACACAGGCAGTTGTTATGAGTAGCAGTTACACACTTTGAGCCCACATTGTGAGAACTTCTCGAGTCATCAGCACTACAGGTGAGCGGAACTCCACAGAATTTCACTGAGTTTTTGTGCTAATTTGCAGAATTTTGCAGAGTACAACTCCTAGAGCTCCACACACCTTAAATAGAACTAGATAATCCAGCCACAGAAATCATGAGGATTACATGAAAGCTCTTACATATTGAGGAATCGATCAAATGCATTGGCAGGTGGAATGATACAGACAAATTGGATGTAGAAGGGCACAGAAGGATGAAAAGGCAAGGAACAACGCAGCTAGTGGAGGAGGACAGAAACAACATGGGAGTGAAGTGACAGTATATCCACTTAGAGAAATAACAGGAGGAACTTATGTACATGTTCCTTGGAGCAGAGGTGATTTGGCACCATTTACGAACAATTTTCCAATATTGCGAGACAAGTTGGTGCAATGGTATGTACAAGTAGAGAGATTCATAAAAATTCCAAAGTGGACTGACTAAAACACATTCTTTGACATCGTGGTACCTGCTGATTTATGGACTGAATGTAAGATAGCGATGCAATGGCCAAAGAGAAACGACCTAGAGAGAAAGGGACAAATGTACCATCACCTGTAGCAATGCAAAAATATGAAGCGGTTCTTACCTTTCTGAAAGGCAGAGTACCTCCAAAAGATATGGATTGGCTCAAAATTAAAAGAAGCATACAAGAGCCGAAAGAGACAGTTCACGTGTATAATGAGAGATTATTGCAAGCGTTTCAGCAGTACAGTGGACGTGAGTATTCTGAGGAAAGGGACATGGGGATTTTTGTATCCCAGTTTCTGTTGGACTGAAACCTGGGATCTGAGCACACATAACACAAAGTATGATCTGTTGGCAAAATACATCTCTTGACGAGATCCGGCAATATGCAATATGCAAAATATTGTAGTGATGAATTGGACATGAAGCACAAAAAGATTAAAGAGAAGTTCTTATTGGCCCAGATCAAGCTAGCACAGAAAGGATTTCAAAATCCTCCATTTGTAGTAAATCAAGGAAACATGCTAAGTGTTGGTACCCCACCACCTGGGTTTCAGGGAAACCAAGGTGGACTGAATGTGTCACATGGTAGAGGTAGAGGTGTTCTGTAAGTACACGATCGGGATCAGATGGGGCTGCTATAAAAAAAAGAATACTGCTTGTCACATCTGTCATAGTATTGGACATTGAAATTGGGAATGTCGATTTAATCCTGAAAATGCTGGAGCATATATGGAAACACCGCAAGGGGTGCAGGTTTCAACAGATGCAAATGCCAATGCAGGGGCAGGTCTCAATGATTGCTCCTTTGCGTACTTGGATGGATAATTCTAGATTAAATTTAAACCAAATGCCAAAAATAAATACAAACCCATTTCAAAATGTCATGCCTCAATTTCAGAATCCTATACTGCCATTTCCGAATGCTGCACAGCAATTTAAAAATCCAAGCCAGAACTCTTGGCAACAATTCCCTTTGCTCAAAACCGATGGCTCTGGTTCTTATCATTCTCAATAATGATGCCCGAGAGATTGCGTAATTGGCACAGTCTTAGAGGTAGACCAAAGTGGCCCATATGTAGATGCTGAGGTTCATGGCACCCTGTATTGTTTCTTATTGATAAAGGAGCTACTCAAGACATACATCTCTCGAGGAAAAAGATCCAAGCAGCGGGAGTTACAAATAAACAGATACTGAATCCAACGCCAGAGAATGTTCCAGTACATTTGGAGAAAAGCACCAATTTATTGTGTGCAACACCAGTCCTGTGAATTTGTTAGGGAGAGATCTCCTGAGCAGGTAATTTTTTGCACCATTTATTGCACACCGGATGGTGTTTTATTTCAAACACACGATGAGGATGTGGATTTCAAATTAATTTAATAGCAAGCTGAAGTTAGGATATTCTCTTTATTGACCGGTGATGCAATACCCAAGGAGTTGACAGGAACCATGAATACAGAAGTATGGGATTTCACAGGAAAGGATATCGGTCTAATTAAAGGTTTAGAACCGGTCCGAACTAATGTGAAGCCAAATACTGCCTTTCCCAGAACACTCCCATATCATTTGACTCCAGAAACCATTGCAGGATTTAAACCAGTGATATAGGATATGTTACAGAAAGGGATTTTGAGGGAAATAATTGGTAGTCCATGTCCCCAATTACGTGCTTACAGAACCCAATGGTAAGTACAGGATAGTTCAAGATTTGAGGAAGGTGAATGAGATAGTGGTGCTCTGTTGTACCAGGGTTAACAAATCCAGCCGCTGTATTGTTTCAAATACCATGTACTGCAGAATGGTTTACTGTCATTGATTCATGACAAGCTTTTTTCTCAGTGCCTTTGCATAAAGAAAGCCAATGCAGTTTCTCCTTAGTGTTCCAGCACAAGGTATTAAGATGTGTCCGTGTCCCACATGGGTATACAGAGAGTCCATCCATTTTTAACCAGATCCTTAAAAGAAATCTAGAAACCCTACAGATGTCCTGTAATTCTACTATTGTTCAGTATATAGATGACCTGCTTATGGCATCAGAGGCACATGATGCAGTAAACATGACACCATTGCGCTCTTGAATCACCTGGCTGGTAATGGGCACAAAGTGTATCCAGGTACACTGCAGTACCGTCAATAGGAAGTTCAACATCTGGGACAAAATATTGTGAAAGGAGCTAGAAAGCTGTCTCCACAAAGGGTGGAAGTCATCTTACAGATTAATCTGTTCCAAATTCAAAAGGAAGTCAGAATGGCCATAGGAATAGTTGGCTACTGTAGGCAGTGGAAACCAAACTTTTCCTTAATGGCAAAACCTCTTCTGAAGTTGAAACACAGAGTTGTGTCAGATCCAGTGCCATTGGACAATGAATATACAAAAGCCTTCTTGGACCTGAAAGAAAAATGGGGTTGTGCCCCGGCAATATGAATGCCTGATTATATGAAATAATTCACTTTATTTTGCAGTGAGAGAGATGGGTGCACTCTCTCAGCTTTGACACAAATGCATGGAGGAGCTTGAAAGCCCATAGCCTATTTTCCCACTACATTTGATCCTGTAGTGGCAGGTCTTCCTAGTTGCATAAAAGCGGCAGCCGCAGTGAGCACTAATTTAGAAAAGAGTGCAAACATAGTGATGGGATGCTCTTCAACTGTTATGGTCCCACAGTCTGTGGAGCTGTTGATGACGGGAACTAAAACCCAATACATGACTCATTACAAATTTACCCATTATGAGCAGAGTATATTATCCGCAGACAATATCACATTAAAACGTGAATATGACCATGATTGCCTAGATGTTACAGAACTATGCACCAAACCCTATCCTGATATTAAGGATCAACCACTAATTCAGCCCAACCATGTTTTGTTTGTGGATGGTTCATGCCTTAGAGGAAACAATGGTACATTGAGGGCAGCATATGCCATATGCACTATAAATGATGTTATGGAAGAATCATGGCTTCAAACAATGTTCTCTGCACAAGTTGCTGAATTAATTGGCCTTACCAGAGCCTGCAGTTTAACTGCAAAAATGAAAGTTACCATATTTACTGACAGCCAATACAGGTTCGATGTAGTCCATGATTTTGGGCAGCTGTGGTCACAGCGATGTTTTCTTACTTCCACAGGAACGACAATACGGAATGAAATCCATGTGAAGAACTTATTGGAGGCATTGAAGTTTCTAAAAGAAATTGCTGTAGTTAAAGATCCAGGTCTCCAAAATGAAAGCAGATACGTTGTCATGGGCAACTGATACACTGACTCAGTAGCAAGGTATTGCACACTGATGGCTTGTACTTTAAATGGAGCTTTCACATGTGAATCTGAGGAAGAGAGGTCTTTTGCCATGTTGGTGAAATTCACTAACACGTGGGAGGATATTAAACGAGTAGAGGAAAATGTGTCAAAACAGAATGGATGGGTATGAGGAGAATTTAAGAATAATGCCAATGACATTTGGGTGTCAGCCAATGGAGGGCTAGTGTTGCCAGATAACTTGTTGTTTCCAATGACATGATATTATCACGGGTACATACATTTGGGGAGAGATGCCATGGTGATACTATTTAGACAGAGTTAGTTCAACACCAGGTTCAAAATGTTTGCAAATATGTGTAATATGTCAGCAACTGAATGCAGAGAAAAGAACACATGTCACTTTGACATATAGGGAGATCAGGTGGTCCTTTTAACAGGATGCAAATGGATTTTATTGGGACGCCTGTACATAGCGGGTTGAAAGGTATCCTGGTGATTTTTTGTATTTTCTCAAGATGGGAGGAAGCCTGCCCGACGAGAAGAAATGACACTCTGACTGTAGCCAGGTTGTTCTTGCAGGAACTGATCCCTAGGTACGGCATGCCAATTTCTCTCGGGTCAGATAGAGGAACATACTTCAACAATGAGGTGATGCATATGATTTCTACAGCCTTACAGATTGAGCAAAGATTACATTTCAGTTACAGACCAGAAGCATCAGGTATTGTGGAATGAATGAATGGTGCCCTCAATTCTAAGTTTGCAAAGATGAATGCTTCGACCTCCCTGAAGTGCCTAGATGCTTTATCTTCGGTGTCAATGAGCATTCGAAGTTCCCCAGACAGGAAAACAGGACTATCATCACATGATATGCTGATGGGTAGGGCAATGAGATTACCAGCTATAACTGCAACTGCCTTTGTGAAAATTACAGACAACATAATCTTCGATCACCACAATTGGCCGACATGCTTAATTCGATCTCTCATCAGCTTTCAGTTGCCACACCAGACTTCCACCAAGAAACGTACCACGACCTCAGTCCTGGAGATCGGGTCATCATCAAGAAGCACGTCCGGAAGACTTGTCTTCAACCCAGATGGAAAAGTCCCTCCCAAGTGATCTTGACAACGAACATTGTTGTTAAGTATGCTGGAGTTGCAAATTGGATTCATGCCTCACAAATCAAGACTGCGCAATCCAGAAGAAGTGCCCTTGGTCTTCGATCCGGAAAGAAGAGCTGTGGTGTTCATACTGTCAGAAGAGAGACCACCCAGACCAGCAGTACCAGTGCCAATTCAGCCTCAAGAAGAAGAAAGGGGTAAAGATACGTAAGCGAAAAGACAAGTACAAGTGTCTGAAGAAACACAAAGTGGCATTGAGATATCTAATAAAAATGAAGCAGTGATCAAAACTCACATTGAAAGTACTCAAGGTGTGGTGCAAGCAGACGAAAATGACCCAGGTGAAGGAACAAGTATTGGAGCAAGGAGAACAAATCAACAAGCAGAAGGGCCAAAGAGTAATGAAACCAAATCACCTACGGAGGAGTATTTCAATACCTTGGATTCCAGAGCTCATACCTGAAGAAGACAAAACAGGCAACGGAAGTGGTATGGATCTTAATCAACAAGTAATACGAAGATCCAAATGAGTACGAGTACCTTTCCGCAGATACTCTACACCTGAATTATCCTACTCTGTGAACAAAGCTCTGAACATTGCAATAGAAGACTGGTGCAACTTGAATCCTTCACTATTACAGCCACTCTGAAAGTCAAAGGAGATCGCCAATGAATTTGAACATGGGTGAAGCAAAAAGAAGTTGGAAAGATAGTGAGAAGAAACTCTGAATGACAATTGACAGGTTTATTATTTTAGTTACGTGTTTTACAGAAGATTAACCTAGGCCCACTAAAAAGCTACAGAAGAGTTAAGGATAACATTTTAGAAGAACACAGAGTAGGTTTAAGGATTATCTATTTTGAACTCTGAACTGCAAAGAAAAAAAAAGAAGAACACTAACTGTATCGGAAAAACAAATTCACTAAAAATACTGAACTAATCTTTTGTGTGACTCATAGAGAAATGTGTTGCATTAGAAATAAGTGTAAGTATCATGGAATCCGTTTTTGTAATAATAGTAATGATCACAAAAGTATTTATAGGGTTTTATTTGACATCTGAGTCAGAGCATAGAGCAAGGAACCTTACTAATAAACAGACACCTGACCCTTTAGGGAATTCTCTTAGTTATGCTTCTGTAAGCTATAAAAAGGATGAAAATTGTACTAACGTTTCTTCTAGATTAGTTTAAGAACACAATAATTGCTATGGATGCAAGGAATTGCTAAATTTGTGCACATTTACCCACTTCTATTTCTAAGGAGGTTACAGACTATTACATGACTTTATCCTATGCTGTTTCCTGTGGTATTTTACTATCAATAGTTTATAGATGATAACATTTTGAATGCTTTTATTCTAATCATGATTTTGTACTTTCTAAAGTACCCTTGATAGACAGCATGAATTCACACCTGCAAGCAAACGAGATGGACTCTGCCTGGTATTATTTCTTTCCATGTGCACCTATAGATAGTTTAAAGGCTTATAGAAACAATTTAACCAGTCTGTTACAACCTGTAAAAAAGGGATACATAATGGCTTTAGAAGAGAGGTAAATTAACATGGCAAAAACTACAGACAAAAAGGGTGATGTTCTAGAGAATGTATGGAAGAAAGAAGAAAATTAAATTAAAAAGATGGTTTACCCTAAACTCAAACTAGACAGCTGACACAAAGGGAAACTTTTCTTTTACAAAAAGAGAAGACCAAAAAGGATGAGACATGTAGGGATTAGTAGCTGTGAATACAAATTGGACAACAAATGAGGGAGTTATTCCGAAACAAGGAAAGAGCTAATAGTGTGTCCGCGTCAATCTGCAAGCACTGACGCGGACACGTAACGCGTCTGAGTCACATGATTCAAATACATCATGGACCCGGACTGACTCATCCTCGGGATTTTGTGTAGTGCACACCGTAGGTGCTAGCAGCGGGCGATTGTGCTTCACGAAGTAAATAATTGTTGCGTCTCTCTTTGAACGCTGGTTCCTAGCTGGACTAGACATGAGCTTGATATTTTTCTCTTTGTCTTCCTTTCCCCACCTACCTTTAGTGTGTGACAACATCCAACGCAACCCGGCGGTATCCATGGGGCATGACTTATGAACGTCACATAAAAGCCTGGAACTACGTGTTCCCTCTCTTTTTTTCTCCTCTATGTTTGTCTAGTAGCACACACAACGGCGTCGTCGAGCTCCGTATGTGGTTGTAGAGTCATGATCTTGACCTGAAACCACTGCACTTCGACCGTCTGCACACTATGGACTTGGCTGGACTTCGTTTGGACCTGACTCCGTCTCCCTCTCAGTCTGCTGCATTGTCTATGTCTGTGCACCATACAGGATCCGTGCAGGACCTTGTGGAGCATCAAAGACCACTGGAAATAATATCCCCTGCATTCACAGGTACCTCAATACTGCTGACCAGTCTGCTAATTCCAAGCTCTTCCGGACTCCGCAGGGTCCAGCAAGACAGGACGTGGGTTTCTACGTCCCTCAAGGCTCGAGCTGCCCTCTAACCAATGTTTAGGCCAGAATTCCTTGTGGGGGCTGCAATACATGAGCCTCTGTGCACAGTATACTTTTGCAAGTGCATGTGCTTGTTGGCAATTCTTAAACAAGTGCATTGGGCTCCGAGTAGCCCCAATCTCTGGCTTTCTCTTCCACAAAGAACTTCATCCACCTTGCACCGTGTGCTCCATGGCCTGTCATTTTGTGAAGCTGCTTGAGGTCCTCTTGTGACTCCTGTGCCTCGGGCCTGTGGGTCCATTTGAGGGTCAACTTTGCTTTTCTTGGGTTCCCCTGTTTGCTCTAGGCTTGCCCTGACTCCCCTGTGTGTGGTGAGTCTCCTGGACCTTGCTGGTCCGAACCGTACACTTCCTTTACCTCCTGCGTGGGTTGCGATTGCCAAGGCTTGTTGGTGCTCCCGCCGGACACAGACCACTCAGCACTCAACATCCTTTGTTGGACAGCTTGTATCCAGCTCCTGGTCATCCTCAATGTCGCCTGGTCCCCGCAGCTACAGAGTCAAGGTCACCTTCAACTATCCTGAAGCACCCGACATCGGTGGGCATTCGTCTACTGGGCTCCTGGTCACTCCTAAGTAACCCAGACTCTGTCCCCTCTGCTTTCAGGTACTCCTCGACTAGAATCCACATTTGTGATTCTAACGGACATTCTTCTCCCTTCCAGCAGTGGTTTTTCTTCAAAGTCCTCCATTGGGTTCGACAACTGTTTCCGAAGCCACTTCACACCAATGCACCCGGCTTCCCTGGGTTTGGTAACTTGGGTAATTCAGTATCTATGGGTGGAGTGGCTTTCAAACCTTCTGCCTGCACAGGGTTTTCTTCGTAGTCCACTGGGAATGGTCCTTAATCTCTAAAATTCCAATCGCGACTTTCACATAGAGTTGTACGAAGCATGCGGTTGTCTTCCCACACCCGTTCTCCGTGCGGTTCCTATCTACACCACTGTGCATTAGTGCTATTTACTGTCAATCCTTTGCTTAAGTATTGTGTGTTTTGTGTCTGTCTCCATATAGGAGATACTGTAACGTGCTAGATAGTGTTATATGATAAATACATATTTTTTATAACTATTGCGTGGTTTTCTTTTTATTTAATCTACACTATAAGATTGCATTCTGATAAAATAACCTGCTTTACACTCCTTCAAGACTTAGCCTGAAGGCTGCTCTCCACAGCTACCACTTGGATAGCTTTCTAAGGGTGTCTGAGACCTCTTAAATCGCCATAAGGGTTGTCTGGACTGGTGCAGAGTGCCCACTTTAATTAGTGGACATCATATACCAGGCCAGCCTCTCACAGTGATAAATAAATTATGCAGCTATAAACCATAGGAGAGGATGCTTTCTTGAACGAGTAAAAATAAACATGTAGCTTAAATAAGTAGTAGAATGTGCTTCTATTATTGCCTGAAAAAAAGAATTCCTCTCGACTTCTGCTTGACATTTAAATAAAATGCATTTTAGAACTGTTGATCTAATCCTCTGACTGCAAAATCATTCATCACTTTAAAACGTGTTGGTCTAAACATTGTGTTCTGCTATATTTTATAATGAATTGAGTATTAGCAATGTTGAGCTTACTGCAGATATTGTTTTGAATGGTCTCATCAAGACTTACTGATAGAAATGTTTCATTGCTATGGACTAGCCCTTTGTCCACACAATGGGATACTGACAACAGTTAACACAATAGGCATGCAAAGGTTCTCATGATAACCTTCTCTCATGTATTTAGTGCAAGACATTTTAAAAACTTTTGGATAACTGCTCACCGGCATGAATGTTCACCATGGGAAATGGGAAAAAAGATGACAGACCAACAAAAGACTTGCTTCCATTGGACGAAGATGATTGAATCGTCCTGAATGTTGCAAATGTTTTATGTTTTCATATAAACGTGTCCCTAGTTACAGAGGCTACGCCATTCTTCCTTTTCATGCCACCTTACTCTCGATGCTTTATGCATTATTTTTCCCTTATTCTTGCCCACATTGCTGTGTGCTACTGCTAACAACGATTTTCTTTTATCCTGATCTTTTTGCGGGGAGACTTTCTCCTACAGTTGATCATAGCTACTGCTGTGATTAATTTTTCTTGATTTAATTAACAGTTTCTACTGCAACTTGTTGGTGAACTCGGCTGACTTTCTGGAACTGCCCTTTATGGGGTGTTCCTTCTCTGACCAACTAAAACCTCCAAAATCTTGCTCTTTTTCCATAGAGAACTCTTTATTGGTTCTTAATTTGGTTAGAACTCTTAGACTAAGATTGAGATTATTTTCTTTATGGAACAGTCTGCCTATATTATGCTGACTCTAATGGAAGTTTTTTAAAATATATTTCTGTAATTTAACTAATCTGAATAAAAACAACAAAAACAATACTAATCTCTTAAGAAAAAATACAACTTTAAAACTATTCCTCACCTCTCATCAATGACTGTACATTAGGTTTCTGAAAGTTGATGATTATATTTGAAATGCAATTTATTACAGCTCTATTCTGACATGGAAGCCAGGATCTGTTGGCCTGAAGACGGAGGAACATCAAAAATAGGAGACCTTTGTTGTAAGTGCTTTGGGTTTGCACTGGTAATCAATTTGTGATCTAAATTTTTGCGCTCTAAAAAGGACAATATGCTCCAAATAACCATGGTCCTTGATAGTCCAGAACCAAAGGGGATATCTGACGTGAGGTGCACTTTGCTTCATGTTAACTGAACTGGCCATTGCAGAAGAGTGGCTTCACCAGAGCTGAGGAGACAGCAAGGCAAGAAACTGGGAACAGGATAAAAATAGTCATTGACCAATGGCACAGCTGTGTGGCAGAGCTGACATCACACGACTTTAAACAACCTCCTTTCTACTGTCCTGGTACCGGACTCAGGGAATGAGAACCTCATGGAAGCGATGATGAACGGGAGGGCTGACATGATGTTGGAGCCAGGTGGGAGGTTAATTTAACACTCGCTATCTTTCACCTGGTAGAAGCATAGCACAGGACAAATTGGCGCATGGACTCTCTGAGAACCCTAACCCTTGTAAGGTCTAAGACAGTTGTTGGAAGCAATGAAGCCCAAAGAGTCTCCTCTTCCCCCATAGAGATGAAAGTTGCAATGCAGACACCAGCAGCCATAGTGTATATATTCTGGTTGTTATGCAAACATGCAGACCCGCATACCTCTTTACTACTTGTTTGAAGGAAATGCTAAACTGAAGCAGAGTTTTCTTGTATTTTCTTTGTTTTAGGTGCTGTGCAATTTTCAGGACATGAGCCACTGTGCAGCATCATGGACTAGTTCCTCCTATGCCTTTCATGGCTGCAAGACTGCGTGGTGTCATGGACAACATTTCCTTTCTAACATAGCTGCAGTAACTTCCGAAGCAAGTTCTTCAGATCCATATTTGCCTTGAAATCAAAATTTCAGGAACATAAACTAATGGAAGTAGCTCTGGAGGACCGTATATGTATGAATGAAACTCATTGAATGATGTAACACTCTGCTGAAAAAGACTTCCCATGCTCCAATTGACAACGTGCATTTGTAATGGAAGACCTTCTGAATTAGTCAGAGAGGAAAATTCTACAGCAATTAATTGTGAAGAGAACTTATACTTATCCTTTCTAAAAGCATGTTCATTGAGGAGACATCACTTCATTTAGACATTACTTAATTTAGTGCTGCTTATTCAAAACCGTGATTATATTTGCTTAGTATCTTACACTTGACAACTTTAATGACTCCGCAATGTTAATCGAAGTGTCAAATAAATTACATCAACAAACATATTTAGAAAGGTAAACCTCCACCTTTCAATGTCCTAGATCACGACCAATAGTCTGATTTTAATCATGTATGCCCTAGATCTGAATTAAATATGTTTGGAATATTAGGCATTTGAATAATGCACTATAAATAATGAATCATGTTGGTGTATTTGGAATCACAAGAGAAACATTTGACTGAATGACAAGATTTTAGCCATTGCATTACTTTTACATGTAGGATTTTATGTTTCACTAAATACGTCCCCTGTGTCATTTCGAAGAGACACTGTATCTCCGTTTAGATTAATATCATAAATGTCAAATTGTCATATATGTTGCTCATTGGCTACTGAGACATTCTTAATTTTCAGTGGCTGATGCAACAATATGTATCACATTTAATGTATATTGTGATAGTATGTTTCTAGTTCATATATTCCTATATTCATTTGAATGGCTGGCGTTTAGGAACAGGCATATAAACTTCAGGCGGTAGAAGGGATGTGCAAGTTAATTCTTATGTTATTTTCCCCACCTGGCATCATGATCAGGAGGTTTATTTTTCTCAAACTAAATAATCTGAAAGCTATAATTTGGCTGTTCACAGTCCTTTCTGAGAGAGAAAGAAGACTCTTTGATTCCAAAACACAGAGCAAAACAGCAGAGTGGCTCCAAGCGGAGTCACTCGAAGGTCATCATCTCATAACAGTCCGTTTGCTGGGAAATAATTAAACCTCACCTTGCAAATAGGCCTCGGACTCCAAAAAATATTCGAAGTTCAGATATGCACATGTGCAAGATCGCTGACATCCATGACAGCTTCGACGCCATCACCACCCGGGCAATCACCAAGACATCCGCCCCCACGACTACCACCCGCACCAACCGCCTGCTCGCCTGGACCAACATCAATGACGACGACACCATCAAGATCAAGAACACCGTCCACTCCGGATCCCCGGAAGACCCCTGCCCACACCACATCTTCAACAAAGCCAGTAGCACCATTGCACCCCATCTCCGGAAAACCATCAACATCTCCTTCGAGACAGCGACCTTCCCGGAGAGCTGGAAGCCCGCAGAGATCAACGCCTTACTCAAGAAACCCAAGGCGGACCCCAAGGACCTCAAGAACTTCCGACCCATCTCCCTGCTCCCGTTCCTGGCGAAGGTCATCGAAAAGGCCGTCAACAAACAACTGACCAACTTCCTCAACGAGAACAGCATCCTGGACCAGTCCCAGTCCGGGTTCTGCAGCAACCACAGCACCGAAACCGCCCTCATCGCCGCCACCGACGACATCAGGACCCTGCTGGACAATGGAGAAACCGCGGCCCACATCCTCCTGGACCTGTCATCCGCCTTCGACACGTTCGGCCACCGCACACTACGAACACACCTCCACGACGCCGGAATCCAAGAGAAGGCCCTGGACTGGACCACCTCCTTCCTCTCCGACAGAACTCAGACTGTCTGCCTCCCCCCCTTCCGCTCTGAAGCCACCGAGATCATCTGCGGCGTACCCCAAGGCTCATCCCTCAGCCCAACGTTGTTCAACGTCTATATGGCACCACTCGCCCACATCGCACAAAGGCACGACCTCAACATCATCTCCTACGCCGACGACACCCAGCTGATCCTCTCCCTCAACAAAGACCCCCACACCGCCAAAACCAACCTTCACGAGGGAATGAAGGCCGTCACCGACTGGATGAGAAACAGCCGACTGAAGCTGAACTCGGATAAGACGGAGGTCCTCATCCTTGGATCCACCCCCTCAGCCTGAGACGACTCCTGGTGGCCGACTGCACTAGGAGCACCCCCCACACCCACCGACCACGCACGCAAACCTTGAGTCATCCTCGACTCCACCCTCTCCATGACGAAACAGGTCAACACCGTCTCCTCCTCCTAATTCAACACCCTCCGCATGCTTCGCAGGATCTTCAAGTGGATCCCCACCGAAACTAGAAGGACGGTCAACCAAGCCCTCGTCAGCAGTAGACTGGACTACGGCAACGCACTCTATTCAGGAGCCCCGGCCAAACTCCTGAAACGGCTCCAACGCATCCAGAACGCCTCCGCACACCTGATCCTCGACATCCCTCACCACAGCCACATCACACCCCACCTGAGAGACCTGCACTGACTCCCCATCAACAAGAGTATAACCTCAAGCTCCTCACCCACGCACACAAGGCACTCCACAACACCGGACCAGCATACCTCAACAGCCGACTCAACTTCTACACCCCCACCCGCCAGCTCCGCTCCGCAGACTGCGCCCTCGCCACCGTCCCCCGCATCCGAAGAGTGACCGCCGGTGGCAGATCATTCTCCCACCTCACCGCCAAGACATGTGTTAGACCTGGCACCTTGGCGTGAGTTTCCCTTCCACTTTTTGATGGTGTGCCTCGACTGTTTTGCTGGTGTTGTCCGCTCAGGGCACTGCGCCACGGCTAATCCGTGCCGCAGTGCAAGTGCTCCCTAAGTAAAGTGTACCTGTAATTGATGTTCATGATTGGTTTATTGGATTCACTGTCAGTCCCCAGTAAAGTGCACCCGGGGTGCCAGGGCTTGTGAATGCCAATGCTGCTGGTGGGCTTGCAGCGCTGGTTGCGCCACCCACGGAAGCGGCCTTGTAAAGTGTGTCTAGGGTCTGCCACCGCAGACCCTGTGCGCGGTCCGGGACCGTCGCGCTGACTGCGCAAGTGCCCCCACTTGCCAGTCCCTGAACCTTCCCTTACCTACATATTAGCCACCCCTCTGGTAGGCCCACGGGCAGGGTGCATTGTAGGCATAAGGTAGGACATGCCCTGATGTGGGTGGCACGTCTTAGTAGTGAATTACAGCCATTTTCGTTCTTCACTATTGAAGGCTACCTGCTCTCCATAGGCCAGAATGGGCTGCCGGGATCACGCCAACGCTGTGACCCCAGTGGACTCAGAGAGCATGGTAGAAGTGTTAAGTTTAGTATGCCTGAACTCAGAATAATAAAATACTTCTTGTAGTCAAGTTTATTTTAATATCCTGGGTTTGTAAATACTACTTTTTAGAAAGTTAGTATTTACTGACCTGACCATCTCAGTCCGCCTCTGCTGTGTGTATGTGTTCTGCCTGGCAACAGTAAGGAGCAGGGTTGGGGAATCCCCAGAGACAGGTTGGCTGCCAGGTGGTGGGTAGAGAGGTGACACCTGGATGGGTGGGAGGAGTACACCTTGACTCTTGAATAGACCTGTGCTCTGCCACCACAAAGCCGGCGCCACCCCCTGTGGGGCGGCTGATGTCTCTGCCCTGCTGCTGAAAGGAAAGAGCAGAGTCACCATAACAAAGTGCTCCAGAACTGGACTGAGCCAGGCCCAGGCCCCCTGGCGCTAAAGAACAAAAGAATCATGGTATAAAAGTAGGAGCCTGGCTCCTAAGAAATCAGAATCCTGTTTACCACAAAGAACCTCTGCCCGACTAGAAGGAGAAGAAGACGCCGGAGGAGCTGGCCTGCTGCTTGCCTTGCTGAGAAAGGAGAGGAAGAGACTTACTGAAAAGACTTTGCTACTTTGTGCTTGAACATTCTCCAAGGGCTTGATCTGAGCTTGCCCCCTGAACTGAACCCCAGGAACACTGGGTTCTCTGTGCTTCTTGCTCATCCTCCAATTCGAGCCGTGTGGGCATCCCGCTGGAAAAGAGACTGCGCCCCTCATCGCCCCTCCTAGGGCCGTGACACTCAGAAGCTCGCCTGCCTCAAACCCGTGAGAGCCCCGCTCCGTCCCGAGCCGCTCTCTGTCCCCGGGCCAGGCCGCCTGCATCCCTGTCACCGCCTGCTACTGGAGCGCGCTGACCGCGCTGTCACCCCTCCCGCCGGAAGCCGTCCGACGACTGTGATCTACGCCGGGTCCTCCAGCTGCACTGACTGTGCCCTGTGACCCCGCTTCGCTATCCCCGGACACCTCAGGCCGCGCCGCCCCCGCTGTGGAGACCCTCCTGCACCGCCGTGCTAAAGGGTTGCTGGCCGCGCCTGCCTACGTGCCCACACCTGCTGATTGAGGACCCAAGAACACTTCCCAAGCTGAGAGTCGCACCGACCTGTGCCGACTCTCCACATCACGAAAGAAGTTCCAGTATCGGGCTCGTGGCCCGCAACGCCTTATTTCCCCGTTCGCAGGAGTCGATCTCTGTGAGTACTGGAACCACAAGTAACATTTGCAAGAGACTACAAAGTATCCATTTGAAGCTACGAACAACGAACATTTGCCCGTTTTACAACCTGGTGGCATAGCGAAAACGTTATTGGTCTTGTGATAAGTCTGCTGAGATATATATACCTTATTTTTACATAAAGAATCGTATTTTTATATATATCCAAGTCTGGTGTCCGTTTCTGGGGGGATTGATGTATTTACTGTGTGTATGATTGTAAGTGCTTAACCAACAACGCCTGAGGAATCGCCTTGGCTGCTCACGCCACGCACCTAGAGGGTGAGCAAGGGTCATTCGCGAGGGGTTATCCTGCGCCCTGACGTGGAGGAGAGGGTTCCTGCTTGACACAAGGGCAACCTTGCGCCAACCAGAGATCCCCGACTCTAACATTGTTGGCAGCGGTTGGGATTTCGGATTTGCACTTGTAATTTGCATACAGTGAATTATTAATCACCAGATAGTGAGAGCAGACCAAATAACGCAGCCACAGGTTGGTAATTGTTGAACTTTGTGGAGACATCTGCCATTACTGCAACCATGCCTGGCTCGCACTCCGCTGGAAGAGCACTCTCTGTGATTTCTGGAATAGATGAGGTGGATTGGGAGAGACTGGAAGGCTACACGATGGAGCAATTGAAAGGCTACAGTGTACAATTCAGAGTCCCCCATGCTGGATGCAAGAGGAAGCCCCAGTACACCAAGGCGTTGAGAGCCTGGAAGGAGTCACGAGACCTACGGAATGCGGGGGACATCGTTCCACCCGACAACCTTGAGGAGCCCAGCAGAGTCCGGTCGCCAGAGGAGCTGGCAGACAGGGCAGCCGACAGGGTGCATGCAATGGAGATGGCAAAGTTGGCAGGACAAATGGAAATGGAAAAGCAGAAGTTGGCCCTGGAGGCACAACAACGCCAAATGGATCATGATATCAGATTGAAGGAGTTGGAGCTGAAGGCGAAAAGTTTGGACACCGCTCCTTCTGGTGGCAGCACTCCACCAGCGCAGGTAGAGTCCAAGGTGTACATCCCCAAAGATGTAGTAAAGGAGTATTTTAGAAAGGATGACATAGGGCAGTGGTTTAGAGCCTACGAGGTGGCCATGTCCTCACACCGGGTCCCCGAGAAAGACTGGGGAGCGGGGTTGTGGGGAAGGTTCCTTGCGGAAGGGCGGGACACACTGTTAGATTTGCCCTTAGAAGTCCAGACCTCATACCCCCATATGAAGGAAGCTTTAATGACCAGGTATGGGTTAACTCCTGAGCTATATAGACAGAGGTTCAGGGAGACCAAGAAGATCCCTGAGAGTACGTATGTGGAATATGTGACCTTTTTTTGCAGAGCGCTGGATGGTTGGGTGAAGGGTAGCAAAGTGAATGATTATCAAGGGCTGCTTGATTTAATTGCATGGGAGCACTTGTCCAGTCAATGTTTTCCTGAGCTACGCCAGCACCTGATAGATAGCAAGCTGTCCAACCCGAGGAAGCTTGCTGAGGAGGCGGACCGCTGGCTCAGCACCAGGGTCCACAAGGGTCAAGTGGGAGACTCCGCCAAAGGTGGGCAGGGTCCCCAGCAGAAGAGTGGGGGGGACAAGGGTAAACAGAAGGGGTTCCAAAAAGGCCCCCAAAGTAATTCCCAAGGGAACCAGCAGAAGGGTTCTCAGCCTCCCCCACCCCCGCAGCAGAACGGGGCCCCGACAGGTAGACCTGTTCCAAAGGGGCCCTTCAATTGTTATAAGTGTGGTGACCCGGGTCACATTGCCTCTGATCCTAAGTGTCGCCTGTTTGGTAAGACCGCACCCACTGGTGCTCCACCCCGGCAAGTAGCTAGTGTTAACTTTGGGGAGGAAGTAGCAGTCCAGGAGGGTGGGGGTCCCGGGCAGATGACCCTAGTCTCGCTAGGAGACAGTGAGATGGTCCCTGTAACCTACCTGCCCTCTAACACTAAGAAATATGGGCAAGTGGTGACCATCAATGGAAAGAAGGTTGAGGCTCTTAGAGATACAGGAGCCAGTGTGACCTCGGTGAGGCAACACCTGGTGTCTCAAGAGCAAATTGTACCCAATGCCTACTGTAGGGTTGTCAATGCTGACAACGTAGAGAGTCGTTGTCCAATGGCTCAAGTTCCCTTTGAGTGGGGGGAGGTCTCTGGTACTCTACAAGTCGCTGTGAGAACTGACATGCCTGTAGACTGTCTGCTAGGGAACGACCTAGAGAGTTCCCCTTGGGAAAAGGTGGAGAAGACCACGCATCTGAGGATGGTGGGTCTACCCGACTGGGCGTGCGTGACCACCCGGTCCATGGCAGCCAGTAGGGGTGTTGAGAGGGTCCTGGAGCCTGAGGGAGAGGTCCAGGAACCGGCCTTAGGGAGAAGGCGCAGGAGGCGCGGGAAACCGGCCCCCGAGGTTCCCACGGCCCAGGAGGAAGTAGACCCTGAGGGGGATGCTCTGGAGCCTACCGGGGAACAGATTGCCGAACTGGGAGACTTGCCTGAGCTGACCCATTGGCAGCAAGAAGGAGGTCCCTCCAGGGAGGAATTCTGCAGGGAGCAGAAGGAATGCCCTTCTCTCGTGGGTATGCGGCAACAGGCTGCAGACCAGGCCAATGGTGTTCAGGCCAAAACACACTACGTGTACTGGGAGAGTGACCTCCTGTATTCCGAGCCTAAGGCTGCTGAACCTGGGTCAGCCCGTGTGCTGGTGGTACCCCAGAAGTTCAGAACCTTCCTACTGGGGCTGGCTCATGATGTGCCGTTAGCAGGACATTTGGGGATGGACAAGACCTATGACAGGCTTGTCACCCACTTTTACTGGCCCCAAATGCATAAGAATTCAGATTCCTACTGCAGAACCTGTCAGACTTGCCAGGCAAGTGGTAAGAGCGGAGGGAAGCACAAGGCTCCTCTGCAACCTTTCCCTGTGGTCGGTACGCCATTCCAACGAGTGGGTATTGATATTGTGGGGCCTCTGGACCCCAAGACAGCCCTGGGCAACAGGTTCATCCTGGTCTTGGTGGACCATGCCACCCGGTACCCTGAAGCCATCCCTCTGAGGACAGTGACGGCCCCCGTGGTGGGACGGGCACTGATGGGAATTTTCTCCCGAGTGGGATTCCCTCTAGAGGTGGTGAGCGACAGGGGGACCAATTTCATATCCACATATATGAAATCCCTGTGGAAGGAGTGTGGGGTAACGTACAAGTTCACCACTCCTTACCATCCCCAAGGAAATGGGTTGGTTGAGAGATTCAACCGAACCCTCAAAGGCATGATCATGGGCCTGGACGGTCCAATGAGGCGTAAGTGGGACGTCCTCTTGCCATGCCTGCTCTTCGCTTACCGAGAGGTGCCACAGAAGTCTCTAGGGTTCAGCCCCTTTGAGCTTCTGTATGGTCACCCGGTAAGAGGACCTCTGAGTTTGGTAAAGGAAGGCTGGGAGCAATCTCCCAGGAAACCTCCCCAGAATGTATATAGTTACATGCTGGCCTTCCGAAACCAGACTCGGCGTTTCAGGCAACTTGCTGAGGCAAACCTGGAAGCCAGCCAGGAGGAGATGAAGCGGTGGTACGACCGGAATGCCACTCTGGTAGAGCTTCAACCTGGACAAAAGGTGTGGGTCTTGGCCCCAGTGGAGCCGTGTGCACTTCAGGATAAGTGGACAGGTCCATTTGAGGTTGTGGAGCGCAAAAGTCCTATCACCTACCTGGTGGACATGCAGACTCCCAGGAACCCTTTGAGGGTCCTACATGTTAACCGCCTTAAGCCCCACTTAGAGAGGACCGAAGTGGGCATGCTGCTGGCCACTGATGATGGAATGGAAGAGGAGACCGAGCCTCTTCCTGACCTCTTAGTGGCCTCTGAGAAAGATGGGTCAGTGGATGGAGTTAACCTCTCACCCACCCTGACGCCCGAACAACAGGAAGATTGCCGCCACTTGCTGGGACAATTCTCCGACCGATTCTCCCTGGTTCCTGGTGTCACAGATTGGTGCGTCCATGATGTGGACACAGGAGACAGCTTACCTGTAAAGCACAAGGCTTACAGGGTAACTGACAGGGTCAGAGCTTGCATTAAGGAGGAGGTCTCCAAGATGCTTGCGCTAGGGGTGGTTGAGTCCTCCAGCAGTCCTTGGTCCAGCCCCGTGGTCTTGGTCCCAAAGGCTGCTGCGCCGGGAGCCACACCTGAACTCCGGTTCTGTGTGGACTACAGAGGACTCAATTCAGTCACGAAGACTGACGCGCACCCCATCCCCAGAGCTGATGAGCTCATTGATCGGCTGGGGGCTGCCCGGTTCCTCAGTACGTTTGATTTAACGTCTGGGTACTGGCAGATCGCCTTGACCGATGGGGCCAAAGAGAGGTCAGCATTCTCTACACCAGATGGGCACTTCCAGTTCCGAGTCATGCCATTTGGGATGAAGAATGCCCCTGCCACCTTCCAGAGGTTGGTCAACCAGGTACTGGTTGGGCTGGATGCGTTCAGTGCCGCCTACCTGGATGACATCGCAGTGTTCAGTGCCACCTGGCCTGAACAACTGCGCCACCTCTGGGAAGTGTTGATGGCGCTGCGCCGAGCAGGCCTCACGATCAAGGCAAGCAAGTGCCAGATCGGGCAGGGTTCCGTGGTGTACTTGGGACACCAAGTGGGGAGTGGCAAGGTGGCACCCTTGCAACCCAAAATTGAAACCATCCTGGCTTGGGAACCCCCCAAGACGCAGACCGCAGTGAGGGCCTTCCTGGGGCTCACTGGGTACTACAGGAGGTTTGTCAAGGGCTATGGAACGATCGTTGCCCCCTTGACAGAGCTGACTTGAAGAAGCAGCCCAGGAACGTGATTTGGACTGACACCTGTCAGAAAGCTTTCGACACCCTGAAGACTGCCATGTGCACGGCGCCCGTGCTCTTGGCCCCTGACTTCTCCAAGGAATTCCTAGTACAGACAGACGCTTCAGAGCATGGTGTAGGGGCTGTTCTCTCACAGATGACTGAGGAGGGCTGGGACCAACCCGTAGCCTTCCTCAGTAGGAGGTTACTTCCACGGGAAAGTAGGTGGAGTGCAATTGAGCGAGAAGCATTTGCTGTGGTCTGGGCGCTGAAGAAGCTAAGACCCTACTTGTTTGGGTCTCACTTCCGGGTTCAGACGGACCACAGGCCCCTCAGATGGTTGATGCAAATGAGGGGTGAAAACCCGAAGCTGTTGAGGTGGTCCATCTCCCTACAGGGTATGGACTTTACGGTGGAACACCGTCCTGGTACAGATCACGCCAACGCTGACGGTCTGTCCAGGTATTTCCGCCTTAGTGACGAGGAACCCCCTGGGCAAGGGTAGTTCTCCCCACATTTCAGCTGGAGGGGACACGTGTTAGACCTGGCACCTTGGCGTGAGTTTCCCTTCCACTTTTTGATGGTGTGCCTCGACTGTTTTGCTGGTGTTGTCCGCTCAGGGCACTGCGCCACGGCTAATCCGTGCCGCAGTGCAAGTGCTCCCTAAGTAAAGTGTACCTGTAATTGATGTTCATGATTGGTTTATTGGATTCACTGTCAGTCCCCAGTTAAGTGCACCCGGGGTGCCAGGGCTTGTGAATGCCAATGCTGCTGGTGGGCTTGCAGCGCTGGTTGCGCCACCCACGGAAGCGGCCTTGTAAAGTGTGTCTAGGGTCTGCCACCGCAGACCCTGTGCGCGGTCCGGGACCGTCGCGCTGACTGCGCAAGTGCCCCCACTTGCCAGTCCCTGAACCTTCCCTTACCTACATATTAGCCACCCCTCTGGTAGGCCCACGGGCAGGGTGCATTGTAGGCATAAGGTAGGACATGCCCTGATGTGGGTGGCATGTCTTAGTAGTGAATTACAGCCATTTTCGTTCTTCACTATTGAAGGCTACCTGCTCTCCATAGGCCAGAATGGGCTGCCGGGATCACGCCAACGCTGTGACCCCAGTGGACTCAGAGAGCATGGTAGAAGTGTTAAGTTTAGTATGCCTGAACTCAGAATAATAAAATACTTCTTGTAGTCAAGTTTATTTTAATATCCTGGGTTTGTAAATACTACTTTTTAGAAAGTTAGTATTTACTGACCTGACCATCTCAGTCCGCCTCTGCTGTGTGTATGTGTTCTGCCTGGCAACAGTAAGGAGCAGGGTTGGGGAATCCCCAGAGACAGGTTGGCTGCCAGGTGGTGGGTAGAGAGGTGACACCTGGATGGGTGGGAGGAGTACACCTTGACTCTTGAATAGACCTGTGCTCTGCCACCACAAAGCCGGCGCCACCCCCTGTGGGGCGGCTGATGTCTCTGCCCTGCTGCTGAAAGGAAAGAGCAGAGTCACCATAACAAAGTGCTCCAGAACTGGACTGAGCCAGGCCCAGGCCCCCTGGCGCTAAAGAACAAAAGAATCATGGTATAAAAGTAGGAGCCTGGCTCCTAAGAAATCAGAATCCTGTTTACCACAAAGAACCTCTGCCCGACTAGAAGGAGAAGAAGACGCCGGAGGAGCTGGCCTGCTGCTTGCCTTGCTGAGAAAGGAGAGGAAGAGACTTACTGAAAAGACTTTGCTACTTTGTGCTTGAACATTCTCCAAGGGCTTGATCTGAGCTTGCCCCCTGAACTGAACCCCAGGAACAGTGGGTTCTCTGTGCTTCTTGCTCATCCTCCAATTCGAGCCGTGTGGGCATCCCGCTGGAAAAGAGACTGCGCCCCTCATCGCCCCTCCTAGGGCCGTGACACTCAGAAGCTCGCCTGCCTCAAACCCGTGAGAGCCCCGCTCCGTCCCGAGCCGCTCTCTGTCCCCGGGCCAGGCCGCCTGCATCCCTGTCACCGCCTGCTACTGGAGCGCGCTGACCGCGCTGTCACCCCTCCCGCCGGAAGCCGTCCGACGACTGTGATCTACGCCGGGTCCTCCAGCTGCACTGACTGTGCCCTGTGACCCCGCTTCGCTATCCCCGGACACCTCAGGCCGCGCCGCCCCCGCTGTGGAGACCCTCCTGCACCGCCGTGCTAAAGGGTCGCTGGCCGCGCCTGCCTACGCGCCCACACCTGCTGATTGAGGACCCAAGAACACTTCCCAAGCTGAGAGTCGCACCGACCTGTGCCGACTCTCCACATCACGAAAGAAGTTCCAGTATCGGGCTCGGGGCCCGCAACGCCTTATTTCCCCGTTCGCAGGAGTCGATCTCTGTGAGTACTGGAACCACAAGTAACATTTGCAAGAGACTACAAAGTATCCATTTGAAGCTACGAACAACGAACATTTGCCCGTTTTACAACCTGGTGGCATAGCGAAAACGTTATTGGTCTTGTGATAAGTCTGCTGAGATATATATACCTTATTTTTACATAAAGAATCGTATTTTTATATATATCCAAGTCTGGTGTCCCTTTCTGGGGGGATTGATGTATTTACTGTGTGTATGATTGTAAGTGCTTAACCAACAACGCCTGAGGAATCGCCTTGGCTGCTCACGCCACGCACCTAGAGGGTGAGCAAGGGTCATTCGCGAGGGGTTATCCTGCGCCCTGACGTGGAGGAGAGGGTTCCTGCTTGACACAAGGGCAACCTTGCGCCAACCAGAGATCCCCGACTCTAACAACATGGAACACCCTCCCCATCTGCTTGCGGCAGACAGAAGACCTCCTAACCTTCAGGAGACTCCTCAAGACCTGGCTCTTCGAACAGTAGCAGCGTCCACCCCCCCCAGTGCCTTGAGACCCTCACGGGTATGTAGTACACTCTATAAATGCCATGATTGATTGATTGATTGATCCCTCATTATGGCAAAGCTTTGACGCTAAAGGTTAGGCATGTAGGGACCTTTAAAATCTAAAATTGTGTCTGCTTTCATAAAATCTGCATTGAATGCTTTTGCATTTACTACAAGAACATTGATGTCGCAAATATTTTCCTATATTTATTGTACGCTTAGGGCCTCATTTATGAGAAGTGACGCATCGCTGCGTGAAAACAGCGATGCCTCACTTTTAATTGTGCTCTCCTTGTGACATGCTGTGTGCGTCATATTTACAACATGACGCATCATGTTGCAAGGACTTACAGATACGTCAATATTTCTGACGTATCTGTAGGTGCAAAAATGACGCATTGCTGGAGTGTGTCACAAAAGTGACGCAACTTCAGCAATGGGTCATTTAACATGGGCAAGTCCCATTTCAATGTGCCTGCATCAGTCTTATGCCTGCTGTGAGGCAGGCATAAGATATTGACGCATCTGCGTCCTAAAAATGGCGCAGTGAAGTCTCATAGATTTCACTGCGTCACTTCTACAAGGCTTACTTGCGTCAGAACGCCCACCCTGCATACATTATACCTGGCGCAGGTATAATGTGGTGCAGGGGTTTACAAAGTGACGCATCTACCTAGATGTGTCACTTTGTAATATGATGCAACATAGTGCATTTTTTATGCCGCTTTTGTGTCACAAAAAGTGACGCACCGGCGAAGCAAAAGTGACGCAAGGGCTCATAAATAAGCCCCTAAATTTGCCCTAACATAGATGCTTAGTAGTAAAAATGTGGTTTTGTGTGTGTGCTTACTTGTGATGACTCTTTGCCAAAGCTTAGAATAAGAAATCAAAGAACCTGGCAGTCTCTGCCAGGTTGATTATGTGCCCAATATGAATTATCTCCGAATAACTTAGGGAGATGTGTGAGTCATAAATTGTCCAATCCATCTTTTCAAGCTGGTGAGTTGATCCATACCTGTGTGTGGTCACATGCAAATAAGGGGATCCTTTGCTTTTGAGCCCACACCATATTATAGATGTGGGAACAGAGGCCATCAGGAAGCACACTATCTGGACACAATATAGAGGTGGTGCGTGATAAGCAACACCCCCCCTCCTTGTACCCTGCCCCCCCCCCTCGGTGGTGCCAGGAGCAGTCGCTCACTACATCCCGCCTGTGGGGAGATCCTTTGATAGTTAGGCCTGTTGCTATCTGCACAGTGAAATACATGCTAGTGGCTTCAAACAGCCCTTTGTCCTTTCCTAATGCACTGTTCCCAGTGCAAAAGGGTGTTCGCACCTGCCCTGCTAACAGCGTATTAGGAAGAGCACATGTGCTGTGATAAGGCAGACTGTTCCAGTTTGCCCATGGCGTACAGACTTAAATGTGTCCCAGTGTGCAGAGTGAGATGACAAATTGAATCCATAATGTGACCACAGGTAGACATGAATTCTTCCAAACATGCATTCTTCTGATGATTTATCGGTTTCAGGTAGAAGTATAATTTGAGAGTAGTGTGTAATAATACATTTCTTTTCACTGTGTTGACCAAAAGGGTGGAACAAAGTGTTGTGGGTGTGTCTCTTTCCTTCATGTAGATCCTCCCTTAGCCTTCTTCCTGTGAGTCCTCTTGGATCAAAGCAAAAGCACCCTTCTCAGGTAGTAATGTCTCTCTCAGTCTGTGATATTACAATGCTTGAAACCTTACTAGGGATTTGGCTTCCTTTGGATGCTTAGCCGAGACACATAGGGTCATATTTTTTAGGCAGTTTGTGTCGCTCTTGCACCATGCAATGTGGTGCAATAGCGACACTAACCTTAAGACAGATTTTTGAAGCACGCAAAGACACTTTGTGCGGCTCTGAGTGGCTCCAACAGTCTGGAGTAGTACACTGCAATGTGCTGCGATGTGTTACTCTGTCCTGGGAAGGCATTCCATGGGTGTTGCATAGGTGTTCCCACTCAACTCCCATGTTATTATTTACGCATTCTCAGATTTACAAGACCTTGTAAACCTGGGAATGCGCCAAAATCTTACACCATCCCAGGGGAGGCTTAACGAAGAGAAACATCACTATTTCTCCTTGGTTCTCCCTGTTTCAAATGTTTGTTGCATTTTGCAGCAAACATAGAAAGAGGAATATGCCTTGATTGATTTTAGGCAGGAAGGTGACCTTCCTGCACAAAAACAATCCTGCATGCAATGCAGGCACTTTTGTACCATAGTGCAAGGGTACCTGCATTGGCATTATGCAGCCAAAAGTGGGCCAGCATAGGGGAAAGGACAGCAATGCGCTGTATGACCTTAAATATGGCGCATTCCTGCCGTCCCCCCTGTCCCCGAAAATAGTGTAGATCCTCAGTCTACAGTGCTTCTGGCACCAAAAGCAATTTTGGGGTGCGCTTTACAACAATTGGGGAAGTGAAATGTTAATTTTGTCTGTCCCCAGGGCATATAAAACATATTTTATAAGGACCCTGCTAATAATTACATGACCCCTAGGAGACACCTAGGGGAGACCTTGGTGGTACCTATTATGTACAAACCATGCAGATTATCACTTTTTAAGTTCCCCTACCACCAAACTCAAGATTGCAGTTAATATAGTTTTAAAAACAGTGGTGCAAGGCAGGGCTTCTTTTAAAATGGCCTCAAGTGCTCAGCAGTGCACACACGCAAGTGCAGAAAGGGCTGCTGGTCTCTAAACTGTCATGCCCTATTATATACCCCGGACATAAAGGTAGTTTTATCCGCCTGCCATATTACCTACTGGGGACTTATAAGGTAGTCATGCCAATTGTAAGTGTACCCTAACACAGTGTACCCTAATACGTGTGGGTGTTTTCACTGTGTTTTCAACATAGCACTGGTCCTGGCTAGACAGAGCCCAGGGATAGTCAGAGTCAGTTGGGATCAGTACCAGTCAGGAACAAAATGGGGGTACACAGGGCACACAGGATGACTTTGCAACAAAGACATACTAGAAACTTTTAGATAAGAGCTCACTGGCGTGAACATTTGCCATAGAAAATGGGAGGAGAGATGACAGACCATCATTAGCTTCATTTCCATTGGATGACATTTTTTTAATTGTCCTGCATGTTGCAAATGTTTTATGTTTTCATGTGTACGCGTTCCTAGTTGGAGAGGCTACACCATTCTTCCTTTCCATGCCACCTTACCCTCAATGCTTTATGCATACCTTTTCCCTTATTCTTGCCCAGATTGCTGTGTGCTACCACTAACGGTGACTTCCTTATATCCTGGTATTTTCCCAGGAGTCTTTCTCCTACAGTTGTTCATACCGTCTTCTTTGATAAAATGTCCTTGATTTAATTAACAGTTGCCAATGCAACTTGTTGGGGAACTCGGCTCAGTTTCTGGAACTGCTCTTTATTGTGAAGTTCATTCTTTAACTAACTAAAGGCTCCAAAATCTTGCTATTTCCTCAAAGAGAACTCTTTATGGATTTTTATTTAGGTTAGGCCTTTTAGACTAAGATTATGGAACATGCTGTCTATATGATGACTTGAATAAAACTTGTTCTCAATATTTCTGTAATTTAAATAATCTGAATAAAAACAATACTAATCTCTTAAAATGAATAAAACTTTAAAATGATTCCAAACCTCTCGTCTTCGATTGAACATTACGTTTCTGAAAGTTGCTGATTATATTTGAAATACAATCTATTACATCCCAATTCTGACATGGTGGCCAAGATCCTTTGGACAGAAGATGGAGGAACGCCTCAAATAGGAGGCCTTTGTTGTAAGTGCTTTGCGTTCGCACTGGTCATCAATGTGCCCTCCTAAAATTTGGGCAATAACAAATCTGGTAACAGAGTGAATGTTTACACCCTGAATGGAGCTATAAAATAAATCCTAAACTTTATTTAAAAGTATGATTCCTGATTCCAATGGCCAGAACTTAAAGTTTCAACAAGGCAGTACCTGAACTTGATTGCTGTTTAGAACGTGTGAGTATTAATAGGGCAAATGTTGGGGTTGTGAGTAGGTTGTATTCTGTTTTATTTTGAGTGTGCAAGTTAATGGTAAAAGTATAGAAAAGGGATGGAAGAAGAAGAGATTGAAGATTTCAGGCTCATTGTGGCTGAAAGATCCTAGGATAATATACACTTTAAACTTGTTTGCAGAATTTAGGTGTAGTGTGTGAGGTACCATCTCCTACATCAGTATTATTGTTTTTCGAGATTTGTCTGTGAGTGAATAATATTGATTGATGCTTGTGGAAAGTGATTGTGCAAACAGGGGATGCATCATTGATTTGGGTGATTTCCTGCTGGTCAAGAACTCACTTGCGATTGTGGAAAATTTCTTGAGGTGTTGAAATACTTTGATTCTTTTAGCAGAACAAACAAGAATTTATTTAAGAAGATTTTTACCAGAGTTGTGTGAATGCGGAGTAAAATTATGCAGGAGGGTGAGCTTTGTGAGGAATGAGATTTCCGTCATTGTCTTTCGCGCTGGGATTGGTTGGTAACGTCAGTGTTGTGCTGTGATTGGATCTTTAAAAAGATAATACTGTCTTTGCATTGGTACTTATTTTCATGAGAAATAATAGCTGAAATGTTATTGGGTTACTGAAAAAGTGGCGTATACGAAACAGAATCATAACATTTGTTTTCATTTAATTGCTGAAAGCAAATTGTTAATGTGAAATGTTTTAAGGCTTTTAAGAAATTGGTGAGAGGAGATGTTACTATTCCAGTACGTAAGGTAGAGGAGGCACTGCCTGAGGGTACTCCAGCATACATTATGACTACTGAACATGGTTTGAACACATGCCTTTGGCTCCAACAGTGGAGTAGGATTATTGAAAATGAGGGTACATTTAATTTTCCTAGATATGGTCCTTTTAGCACCAGAATCCAGGATCATTGAAGGGAAAATTTTATGAAAATCTATTCAATATGAAGCATGTAATGTTTGAGAGAAGGTCGTAAGGGAAAAGGAGAAAGAAAGATAACATTGGAGAACTGGGTGAGCAGTGCAGAATTATGCAAATGCTTGGTGGGATGAAGAACAGCAGAGATCGGGGAAAGCTATTATTGAGGGAACTACGTTATATCCAGTACTCACTTCAGAAGCTGATAATATGGATTAGAATAAGTCTTTCATCAGGAAAGAATGGGATGACTCAGATACTGATTCAGGGTATGAGATAGTAGAACATTTGATGATTTCTGGACACCCACTATTACATAATACCATTGCTGAGCGAAGAGATTCGGATACCAGTACTAGTCAAACAGTGGCGATTAACCCGGTGGATCCAAGTTTAACACCAATTGAACGGCTCTTGCAAGTCTTGCAGATTGTACTACCAGTTACAACTCAATCACCCGCTGTAATTCCCACTAGGACAGCTGTGGCTGCTGTTCTTACCACAGCCACAGTACCTGTTGTTAATTCCCTGATTGCATCTTGAGTAGTTGCAAGTGCTCCTGTGTCTGCAGAGGTAAGGTCACAAATTCAGCCAGCGATTATGTCCGGATTCTTTCCAACTTCCCAAAATACACAGATACATTTGTAGAAGCCCCTACAAATGCTGCAAGCTTTGGTGGATGGAGGAGGGAAGTTGGTCTTTACTACCCCTATGACTCCTAGTGGTGTAAATGTAAATAGTAAAGGGTATATATGAGCATGACGTGAGGAAGCTTTAGGAGAAAAGAAAACTGAAGCTGTAGAATCACCAGAGCAACAAGACACAGAAAAGTAGAGACCTTTAGAAAATTTAAAAGTATTACTGGAAGAGATGATAAGAGGATGTTTGGCATTGGAAAATTTAAATAAATAACTACCAGAGAAAATAATGTATTTACCTGTGCAAGGAGGTTACATGAAGAGAACCTTTGGTACATGATCAATTGACAGAAATAGCCAAGAGATATGTTGTAGATTTCACCAATAACATGAATGTACCCCAAAGTTACAGGATAGAACTAGGAGTGGGCAGTAAACTCCACTCAGCTGGCGGAATTCAGAGAGTTTTCTCCACTTCATGATCAGCTTGGCGTCGAGTTTGGCAAAAACTCAATCAGCCGTGCGTAGAGGAGTTTAATGGTGCTAGGAGGGGAGGGTTTATGATTCCTTAGGAGTGGAAAGGACGAGTTCATTGGGCTGTGGCCTGGAAAGGAATGTTTCACAGCACATTGAGCATTAATGGTAGTGGGTACAGGAGTCCCAACCACATCAGAGGAGGCGTGAGATGTGACAAACGTTGACACCCTATGGGAACCTGGGTGTTATTGTTAGACCCGCGCATTATCTGTTAAGAAAATAGCAACTTGCTACTTTCAGGACTAAAAGCTCCTTGCAGTGCCAGCGTACCCCCCATGGGATCCGTGTCTGTGCATTGTTGTCCTCTCGCACCATCTGTCACCTTTAAACTCCACCCCATTAATTGTGTTACCCTGGAAGTACCCTCACATCCAAACTCGTTATGGCTGAACCCGCTGGGCTAAAAGTAGCAAATCAGGGGCCGCCTAAGATGTTGTTTTGCATAACGAGTTTGCTTTTGGTTGAGAAGGCTGCGAGGTAGTGTGAGATCAGTCCAAGGTGCGAAGGTTCGGAAAGAGGGAGTTGATACTCTTCAGTAGCAGGCTGGGATGTATCAGAGGACACAAGTGGCACCTTCCGCAGGTGGCTGAGGACAGTGGTGGGGCTGGTGTTAGCTTCCAGGTTTCAGGTAGCGAATCCAATTTCCCTGTAACTTTACCCTGTTTATCTTCCTGTCAATGTAGTATCCATATTAAACCATTTTTAAAAGTACTTTATTGGTCGGTAGATTAAGCATAGTAAAAGGACAACTGTTTGACAGTTATAATGCCACTTCCTTAAACTCCCTAAAGCAGTCCAGGGAACCAGAATGAAATAGTGTATTTTTCAGGCGATATGCCATGCGCGCACATGTCCACACTGATTGGTGTAGGTTTTTGCCCTTCATATGCCACAGTGACACCTGAGCTCAGCCTTTGCAGTGCTTGCCATGTGGCTGAACATGGTGTCGACTTTAAGCAAAGGCTAGATTAAAGCTGACAGGGAACCATGCAAAAAACATAACCCTGTAGGTTACCTTTTAAAAAAATGTAAACAATGTTGTAGAGCTATGTTTCTGCACCTGCTTCCAAAATCTTCTGGCACACAGGCAGTTGTAATGAGTAGAGGTTGCACGCTTTGAGCCCACATTGTGAGAACTTCTCAAGTCATCAGCACTATGGGTGAGTGGAACTCCACAGAATTTCACTGAGTTTTGTGCTAATTCGCAGAATTCTACAGAGTACAACTCCTGTAGCTCAACCCACGCCTAGATAGAACTAGATAATCCAGACATAGAAATCATGAGGATTACAGGAATGCGCTAACATTTTGAGGAATCGATCAAATGCATTAGCAGGTGGAAGGATACAAGTTAGAATGGCAAAGAAGCATGGAAAGAAAAAGAACAAAGCAGCTAGTTAGGAGGACAAAATGAAAATGGGAATGAAGTGACAGTATATCCACTTAGAGAAATAGCAGGAGGAATGTATGTACATGTTCCTTTGGGCAGAGGTGGTTGGGTGGCATTTACAAACAATTTTCCAAAATTGCAAGACAAGTCTGTGCAATGGTATGTACAAGTAGAGAGATTCATAAAAATGCCAAAGTAATGTGGACTGACTAAACATATATTCTTTGACATCATGGTACCTTCTGATTTGTGGACTGAATGTAAAATAGCGGTGCAATGACCAAAGAGAAACCACCTAGAGAGAAAGGGGCAAATGCACCATCACCTGTAGCAATGGAAAACTATGAAGCGCTTGTTACCTTTATGAAAGGCAGAGTACCTCCAAAAGATATGGATTGGCTCAAAATTAAAAGAAGCACACGAGCTGAAAGAGACAAGTCATGTGTATAATGAGAGATTATTGCAGGTGTTTTAGCGGTACAGTGGACGTGAGTATTCTGAGAAAAAGGACATGGGGATTTTTGTATCGCAGTTTCTGTTGGACTGAAACCTGAGATCTGAGTACACAAAACACAAAGTGTGATCTGTTGGCAAAATACATCTCTTGACGAGATCCTGCGATATGCAAAATATTGTGGACCCACAGGCCGGAGGGACAGGAGTCGCCAGGGGACCTCTAGCAATTTCACCACACAGCAGCCCACGGAGCACTTGGTGTGAGGAGGCTGGAGTTCTTGGTAGGAAATGGTGCCAAAGGTTGGGGCTATTCGGAATCCAATGTACTTGTTTGGGAAACACCAACAAGCATATGCATCTGCAAATGTTTGAGGTGCACAGGGGTTCAGGTATTGCAGCCCCTGTGAGGGATTCTGACCTCAAACTTGGTAAGAGGGCTGATCGAACCTCGTGGGATGTAGAAACCACACCTCCTTTGTTGCTGAAGTGTTCAGAGTCCATAGGAGCTCAGAGTCAGCAGACCGGACAGCAGTGTTGGGGTGCCTGCAAATGCAGGGGAGTGACTCCTTAACTCCAAGGCAGATATCTTTGGTTGTCCTTGATGCTCCACAGGTCCTGCACAAATCCTGTATGATGCACAGGCACAGACAATGCTTCAGAATGAGAGGGAGACAAAGTCGGGCACAAACAAAGTCAAGCGAAGTCCAGAGTGTCTAGACGGTCGAAGTTCAGTGGCTTCTGGCTCAGAATCTTTTCCCCGTCGAATCTAAGATCCTACAGCCAGGTAGCAAAAGACACACAATTGATGGACGGAATGCAGGACAAATCAAAACATTCACCCCCAGTCAAGAGATCTGGGTTAAATCCATCATTCTATTGCTCACCATGCCACCCCTGTTTAGACCTGGCCATATGCAAATCAGTCTTGACCCTGTGCTTCATAGGAACATCCCAGCCCGAACTGCCACGCCAGGTCCTACCTGGACCGGAAACAAGCATCCTAGGACCGGTTTCGGGGTTTCACCCCTCTTCAGCCAGGATAGCTTGATTCCAGTGGCACAGTGAACCCAGGACCCACGTCTGGGCATACCTGGTGCACTTAGGGCGAGAAAGCAAAAGACACACAATTGATGGACGGAATGCAGAACAAATCAAAAACTTCACCCCCAGTCAAGACATCTGGGTTAAATCTATCTTTCTTTTGCTCACCATGCCACTGGAATCAACCTGTTCCCATGAGGCACAGGGTCAAGACTGATTTGCATATGGCTGGGTTCAAACTGGAATGGCATGGTGAGCAAAAAAACGATGGATGTAGGCCCAGATCTCTGTACTGGGGTGAATGTATGACATTGTTCTGCATTCTGTCCATCAACTGTTGTTTTTGCTACAGCCAGGTAAGCCCTTTTGAACCCACAGTAGAGGGTTGGACAGATTCAGGGGAGCCTCCCAGAGGAGGGTCTGGACAGTGGGGAGGTTATTCCCATGTCCTTTGTCCGGTTTCATGCCAGAGCAGGGCTGGTTTGAACTGGACTATGCACAGGGACACAAAATGTGCCCCTCATGCAGACTTTTGGTTGCTGGCAAGTGCACCCACCCTGCCCTAATACACTAAATCCTGTCTGGGAGGTGGTTACACCTCCCAGTGACAGGATGCCTATTGTTTTGCCTTTCCCTGTTTGAGCTTGGCTCAGCAGCAGGAGGGCAAAAGTTTGTCTCTGGACCAGAGCAACCATTTTTTGCTACCTGGGACTTGAAGGCTGGTACTGGGAACACCAGGGACCCAACAAAGCTCACTTCTGAGGGGTGGAATCATACCTTTCACACCGGTTACCAGTGTGGGGGGTATGATTCCAACATGTTTGACACCAAACACAATACGGCTAGTTCCAGACGTTTTAGAGATGGTCATCACGTGGTTGCATAATGCCACTCTATATGTTGTAAATGGCCGCCTCACTGACAACCCGGGAGAATGAATTTTGTAGGGTGCAGGGGTGTTCTGCTCTTGCAGTGGCACCCTCTCACTTAGAACCAAGCACCTAGCCCTCAGGATTGTTAAGGCCTTCTAGAGGGGTGACTTATTGGTTTTAAGTGCAGTGAGCCTTAGAAATAGTAAAACTATATCTTAAGTAAGTAGTGCATGCACCAACTTACACAGGCTGAAATGACAGGCCTGTAGGTTCAATTTTGCACGGCCTCTCATGGGTGGCATAATACATGCTTCAGCCCATGGGAGGCCTCTGGGGAACCTATGCAGTGAGTACATGTGTACCATATACTAGGGACTTAGAAGGGGACCCCAGTATCCAATCTGGAGTGTAACCAATGTACATAGCATAACAGTTTAAGAAGAAAGCAGATCGACTGGGGTCCTGATTAGCAGGATCCGAGTCAGACTAGTCAAAAACAGTATTACATCCAGCAAAAGGTGGGGGTAACAATAAGAAGCAGATCCTAGTTTCCTACACCCCATCACCTGGGTTTCAGGGAAACCAAGGTGGAGTGAATGTGTCACAGGGTAGAGGTAGAGGTAGAGGTGTTTTGTAGGTATGTCATCAGTATCAGATGTGGCTGCTATAAAAAGATTACTGCTTGTCACATCTGTCATAGAATTGGGCATTGAAATTGGGAATGTCTATTTAATTCTGAAAATGCTGGAGCATATATGCAAACACTGCAAGGGGCACAGGCTCCAAAAATGCCTATGCAACAGATGCATATACCAATGCAGGGACAGGTCCCAATGATTGCTCCTTTGCCTACTCGGATGGGTAATCCTAGATTAAATGTAAACCAAATGGCAAAAATAAATGCAAGCCCATTTCAAAATGCCATTCCTCAATTTCAAAATCCTATTCTGCAATTTCCGAATGCTGCACAGCTATTTCAAAATCCAAGCCAGAAGTCTTGGCAACAATCCCCTTTATTCGAAACCGATGGCTCCGGTTCTTATCATTTTCGATGGTGGTGCCTGAGAGGGGAGGAAGACTGCGTAATTGGCACAGTCATAGAGGCAGACAAAAGTGGCCCAGATGAAGATGCTGAGGTATGTGGCCACCCTGTATTGTTTCTCATTGATACAGGGTGGCCTGTTTCTCATTGATACTACTCGTTCTACTGTGAGAACAGTGGAAGTCCAGACATATATCTCTTGAGGAAAAAGATGCAAGTAGCAGGAGTTACAAATAAACAGATACTGAATCCAATGCCAGTGAATATTCCAGTAAAACAGGTACATTTAGAGAAATGCGCCAATTTATTGTGTGCAACACCAGTCCTGTGAATTTGTTAGGGATAGATCTCCTGAGGAAGTTAAATTGCCCACCTTTTATTGCACACCGCATGGTGTTGTGTTTCAAACACACGATGAGGCTATGGATACTCCCTTTATTGACCATTGATGAAAAACCAGAGGAGTTGAGAGAAACCATGAATACAGAAGTGTGGGATTTCACAGGAAAGGATATCGGACTCATCAAAGGTTTAGATACGGTCCAAACTAATGTGAAGCCAAAGACTGCCTTTCCCAGAACACCCCTGTAAGACTTGGCATCTTTTGGTGTGTTTCCCCTGAGTTTTTGCATTCTGACCTCCCGGTTTTGACTCTGTTTTTGCTGGTGTAATGATTCTGCACACTTTTCTCACTGCTGATCATTGGTTAAGTGCAAGTGCTCCTGTGGTAAAATGTGTTATGGATTGGTGTTTCCATGATTGGCCTATTTGATTTATGTGTCAGTCCCTAGTAAAGTGCACTGCCGGTGCCAGGGCCTATAAATCAAATGCTGTTGGTGGGCTACAGCACTGGATTGTGCCACCCACGCAAACAGCCCATAAACCGTAACTCTGCACACACTTGCCAGTCCCCAAACCTTCCCTTTTCTACATGTTAGTCACCCCTAAGGTAGGCCCAAGGTGACCCTGTGGGAAGGGTGCATTGTATGTGAAAGGTAGGACATGCCCTGGTATGTGTGGCATTACAGCCTACTTCGTTTTTCACTATTGCAAGGCTACCTGTTCCCCATAGGCCAGAATGGGCAGTTTGATTTTAACATCCAATAATCCTAACTGACCCAGGGAACACGGTAGAAATTCGAGTTTAGTATGCCTGAACTCAGAATGATAAGATACATCTTTTAGTGAAGATGGTTTTGACATTCTGTGTTTGAAAATACCACTTTTAGAAAGTAGGTATTTTCTGACCTAACCATCCTGCCCGCCTCTGCTAGCTTGTGTATTGTCTGTCTGGTTTGTGAGTGACAGAGGCTGGGGGAGAGTCCAGGAGACAGGGTGAGTCAGCAGCGGGGTGAATAGACCTATGTGCACATAGATGGGTGGGAGGAGTATCACCTGGGTCTGAATAGGGCGGTGCCTGCCTTCCACAATGCTGGCTCCACCTCCTGTGGTGCGTCTGAGGACCCTGGCCCACACTGACAAAGGAAGAAGGTGCACACTGGCAGAATGCACCCAGAACTGGTTTCAACTAGGTACATGCCCCTCTGGCTTCAGAGGACACAGGATTTGGTGGTATAAATATTGGGGCCCAGACCCCAAGATTTCAGAACTCTTTTGGATCAAGAAGACTGCAAGCAGAAGAGCTGGAGAAGCTGTGAGGAGTAACTACCACTTGGATGTGGGCTTTGCTGTGTTGGCCTGCAGTGACTGCTTCTGTATTGGGCAGTGAAAGGACTTGAATGAACTTTCTGCAATCTACTTTTGTAAGTCTCTCCAAGGGCTTGAGGTAGAGCTTGCCCCCTGTTCAAGAAGTCTCAGGAATAGCAAAGACTTCAAGCTTGATGCCGTCTATGATGCCGCTGCCGACTCCGTGCCCTGAAGGCACTGCAGAGGGCACCGCCGCAACGCCACACCGCCAACGTGGTCTCACCGTGACCTGTGGGTACTGCACTCTGCAGCGCCTCGCTTCATGACGACACCTTGGTATCCCCAACAGTGTCACTCCACGCCGGACTTGACCGTGCTGCTTGCACCGTGGTTCAAGGGCACCGCTTTTAAAGTTATATGACGCACCACCCTCAACCCGCACCGCAGCCTTGTCCTACCAACGCCGGTGCCATCGATTCCAGTCTGCAGTCGACGACAGCGCTCCAGCCACGACGCCGCCGCTGCTTGCACCGTGACCCGCCAACACCGTGACGAGCACCGCCTTCATCTCACACTGCGACCCTGGTCTCACCGACAACGCCATCTGATGCCGCCACCGAGCAGCTGCTCGCACCGTGACCTGAGGGCACTGCATGCCGCACCGCTGCACTTCGCACCGCAGCACCCGACGCCTGCCGACACCAGCGCTCCTGACTTCAGCAAAGAGGAGTTTGATCTGCAACGTGTGTGACTTTGAGGGCCCGACGACTCCTGCACCGACCTTCGGAACCGACGCCTGCGGACGCCGTGTGTTCAGAAGCTCAACAAGAGGTCATCGACGCCCTGCATTTCTGAAAGGTACTGTTTGCGGGTCTTCCCGATGCCATAGCTTGCCCGCGATGCCGCGGTCAGCCAGAACTGTTTGGATTTGTTTGCTAACGATGCCGTGATAGCCTCGGATGGAGCTATCGACATCAAGGAACTGTTTTACAAAGTTATTTTGCTAACTGAAGATTTTTAAGTACCATATTGTGGATTTTTATCGTTTTGGTCTTGTCTTAAGTATATAAAAATATTGGATTTTTTTTTTTAACTGGTGTGGTGTCCTTTTGTAGTGCTTTACTGTATTACTGTTAGTTATGTGCAAATGCTTTACACACTGCCTCTAAGATGAGCCTGACTGTTCATGCCAAGCTACCAAGGGGGTGAGCAGGGGTTATTTTAGGAGTGTAACTCCCTTACCCTGACTGGAAAGAAGGGTCTCTATTCGGACAAAGGTGCAAGCCCTTGCCAACTAGAGACCCCCATTTCTAAAATTGGTTGTCAGCGGTGGGATGGGACTTGTGTTTGCACTTGAATTACAATGATTGGTGTGCACTAATACCATATCGCAGACCATTACGTACCACATAAGGTTCTTTTCCTGTTTGGCCTATTTTTGATCTTGCCAGTTTGAACTTGCTACTTCAACATGCCTGAATCTAGAGCATCATCAATTGCATCAATGGAAATTGCCTTTCAGGAGGATAGGTTGGAATCCTACAACGTAAAGGAATTTGCAAGAACCTGAAAGTCCAGGTCAGAGGCCTCACCAGGAAGGATGAAGTGCAAAAGGCGCTGAGGGCCTGGGTAGCAGCCAGACATGCCAGTGGGCAATCTGGTGATCTCAGTGGAGAGGTGGAGGAGCCTATTTCTAGTGTGGATGTGCTTTTGGGAAGTGGGGAACCCTCCAGAACAAGCAGCAGTAGCTTGTCCCCAGAGGAGCTGGAGGACAGGCGGGAAGCAGGGAAGTTTGAGTTGGAGAAACTCAGGATATAAAGTGAGAGGGAAGACAAAATAATAGCCATGGAGGAAAGGAAGATGATCTTAGATCATGAGAGAAGTCTCAAGGAGCAGGAGATAAAAAGTACATCCGGCTCAGATGGTGGCAGCGAATCTTCAGAGCACACAGATAGGATTGTACACATCCCGAAAAATGTAGGTAAAGAGTACAAGAAGGGGGATGACATACAAAGGTAGTTTCAAGGGTACGAGTCGTCTATTCACATGAATGGGGTCCCTGAAAGGAACTGGGGGGCAGGGTTGTGGCCTCTCTTTCCAGAAGAAGCTAGGGATACCCTGATAGCTTTGGGTAAGGGGCAGGACCTCACCTATGCTGACATAAAGGACGCTCTCTTCACACAGTATGGACTCACTCCTGTAAAGTACAGGGATCAGTTTAGGTCCAGTAAAAAGTCGGAGACCAACACTTGGATGAAATGTGTGGATATGTTCTGCAGGTCGCTGGATGGCTGGGTGAAGGGCAGTAATGTGACAGATTTTCGGGGGCTCTACAATTTGATTGCGTGGGAGCACTAGTGTAGTCTATGTTTTGCAGAACTGCGCCAGCACCTAGTTGATAGTAAGCTGACTGACCCCAGGAAGCTTGCTATGGAGGCGGGCCGCTGGGTGAGTACCAGGGTCCACAAGAAAGCGTTTGGGGGAGACTCAGCCAAAGGTGGGCAGGGTCCCCAGCAGAAAAGTGGGGGGACAAGGGTAAAGCACAGCAGTTCTCTAAAGGGCCCCAAACTAATACCCAGGGTAAAGGTTCCCATCCCCCAGGAGATAAGAAGAAAGGGGTCTCTACAAGAAAGCCTGCTGAGACCGGCCCCTGCAAGTGTTTTTCATGTGACCAGGTGGGTCACTTGAAGGGGGACCCCAGGTGCCCAAAGAGGACACAGCCACCCACCTGTGGGCAGACCAAGGTGTTGGCTAGTGTAGTGCTTGGGGAGGAGGAGTGCCCACAGGTGGGTGGGTATCCCGCAGAAATGACCCTCGTCTCACTATGGGACAGTGAGATGGTCCCAGGAAACCAGGTGCCCCCTAACACAAAGAAATATAGCACCAAGGTGACCATCAATGGGAAAAGGGTAGAGGCTCTCAGAGATACTGGAGCCAGTGTTACCTCAGTCCGGTGTCACCTGGTCTCTGAGAAGCAGGTAGTCCCTGGGGCATTTCACCAAGTAGTTGCAGTGGACAACTCTGAGTGCCAGTGTATGGTGGTGCAGGTTTTCTTTGAGTGAGGGGGGTCTCGGGTCCCTTGAGGGTGGTTGTGAGCCCTACCATGCCCGTAGATTGTCTGCTAGGTAACGACCTGGAGCAGTCCTTATGGAAGGATGTTGAGCTCAGGTCTCACTTGGAGATGCTTGGGTTGCCAGAGTATTTTGAAAAACAAGAGGTCCTTCAAGAACAATGCATCATGCGATAAATATAGACCAGAATCGGCTCTATATCACTTATACAATGCCCAGCCGGACATTGAAGTTTAATGATCAAATAGAATTAATTTCTGACATACAGTTAGAATGTAGAGTGGGACACAGTCCTGTGTCCTTACAAACTAAACAGAAAGTGCAGACAATAAAACACAAAGAACATACATCAGGCTGAAGAATGAAGCTTATAGCCAGTACGAAATACAAGGGCAAGCTTTCTTAACGGTACAGTAACATGCACAATTTTTAACAAATGCGTTTAAAATGCATGTTTGTACATGGGGTCGACGACGTTTCGATCTATTCAACCAATACATAGATCATCATCAGGACTAGAAAGAGTAAAAGCCTGAATTTACAATTCCTGTACGAATAGAAGGGGAAAAATAAGAGAGAAGGGAGAGGTACATTAAAACCTAACAATACTGTGAGAAAATTACTGTCAGTAACCATGCACGGCATGCCATACGTGAGAAACACACCTGACGGCTGGTTGTTGATGCGAAGGTAATGATATGACCTGTGAAGTGAACCGAATGAACGGTGCAAACACACACGCTCAAGGCTGAGTTGACAAGTGCAAGGGACTAGGATGGTACGTAGTGGAGTGTGCGGTGAAACGCCAGAAGGTGCTCGGTGAAGTAGTACATGAACACGCTAGCGAAGGTCAAGAGGACGTGAGGACTAACGGTGAGCCGGTAGCGTCGTGACTGGGAACGTAATTAAGGCGGGAAACTAACCCAAATCAGAACCGAATCGCTCCTAGAGTAGTTTGCACAAGGGTCCAAGTAAGGAGTTGCTTGCGTGGATCAGCCAGGATATTACCAGGGGTTCAGCTGAAAACTAAGGGCGGAAACCAATTAAAACCAGAAAAACAGGGAAGGGAAGGGCGGGATAGAGGAATATGCGCTCACCAATAGTTCGCTGTAACAAGTTGCGGGAATTTGAGGGAACGACCAACTTCCCAGCAAAGCGGCCTGAGAATCCAAGGTCCGCCTGTGGAGAACCATAGCACGGGAATTAGGGGTAAGGGGAGCAAGGTCGTCAAGAGCGAACACACTAGCGCGCCGATATAGCACTTACCAGCATCAAGGGGACTACACGATCGCCAGTTGGTAGTGACTGGCTAAGCTGGAAGGTAGAAGAAGGACTCCGGAGTCACGTGATAACGGACCAGGGTCATGTGACAGGAAGTGCCGGTTGTGCTGGGACGTGATTACGTGAGTGAATGGATGGCGGCCATGTTGGGTCAGTGTCAGGAAAAGGGTGAAATGGGAACCAGAACGTGGGTCAGTTAAAACAATAAGAGGATTTCTACAATTGTCACTGGCAGGGAAAAAATAATATTTACAGAATTACCAAAATTAGCAGAAGAGTCTAAATAAGAGAAAGCCAATCCTCATTTCTGTTTAAACCATTGCGAATTGTGTCAAGTTGAATGATAAGTTTCAGCTCTTCTTTGTTCAGGATTTGTGCCAGATCACCACCTCTTGGTGGTAGCTTGATGATTCGCAGGACAGTCCATTTGATCTCATTGTCCTGGTGATTAGCCTGTTTAAAATGTTCTACCAGTGGTGCGTTGGGGACATTACAGCGAATCCTGCTGCGGTGTTGACCAATCCTTGTTTTAATCTTCTGGGTAGTCTGTCCAATATAGTTTTTCTTGCATGGGCACTGGATCAAATAAATCACATTACATGTGTTGCAATTTGAAAAACCATTAGAATTGATGATAATGTCACCGAACGAAAAGGATTTACCTTCTAACGTCAGATCACATAAATTGCAGTTGCCACATTTTGCATGCCCCACCAGTGGCGTGAGACCCCAATATGAATTAAGAGTTGAGGGAGGTGTTTTTTTGGGGATTGCTGCACGCACTAGGTGGTCTTTTAAATTGCGGTTTTTGCGGAAGGCAAATAGTGGTCTTTCCAGATTAAGGCTGCCTGCATTCAATATGGGCCAGTGTTTCAGGACAGATTTGCGCACCTGGTTTGAGATGACAGAGAAGGTGGTGACACATACAATTCTTTTGGTTTCTTTTTTGGGGTTGGGTGTGAGCAGTGTTTCCCTAGGGCAATGCCAGAGTGGGCATGCTTCTCTACTCTGTCAATGGCAGCCAGAAAGGGTGATCAAGAGGACTTGGAGGCTGGAACAATGGCCCAAGTCCCTGCCAATAGAAAGGGCAGGGGGCGCTGGAAACCGGCCCCTGAAGTCCCCATGGACCGGGAGGAGGCGAACCTCGAGGGGGGTGCCCCGGTGCCTACAGGGGAACAGGTAGCCGAACTGGAGGACATCTCTGAGCTGACCCATTGGTAGCAAGAAGGGGGCCCCACCAGGGAGGAATTCTGCAAAGAGCAGAAAGAGTGCCCTACTCTGGAGGGTCTGCGGCAGCAGGCTGCAGAACAGGCCACTGGTGATCAGTCCGGTTCACATCTGATCTACTGGGAGAATGGTCTCCTATACAGAGATTATATTACACAAGAAAAAACGGTAAGTCATACATTATATATGGCCCTTGCGCTACCAGACAACTGAACTGGATAACTAGTAGAGTCTTGAAAATTTATATATAGAAAAATATATATATATAAAGGTTCCCATCACCCACTGAAAGTGGCTCGCTTCATCATCTGGGAACCAGGAACTGTCAATGAAACACCTTCTACTAGAGATATGTAGATAGTGGTTACATATAAGTCCCAGATTGAAATAGTGATATAATTATACATTGGGTCACACAGACCATGGGTCTTGAAGAAACACACAAACTGCAATACAGAGAAAGTTATCTACTTGATCACGTGTCCCTGTTCACTTAGATGCGTAGGAATGACGACACGAAAGATTAAAGTATGTATTAGTGAACACAAGAGTACTATCAGGCGTAACAAACAAGCCACTAGACTAACCACTCATTTCTTGACATTAAAACATAAACCAGAAGATCTGAGATGGCTCATTCTGGAACAACCCTTCATTCCACCTCATATCACAGATATTAAAAAAATTCCTGTTTGTGAGGGAACCAAAATGGGTATTCAAACTCCAAAGTGATTGCCATGGTTTGAATGACGAAATACCATGGACATCACTATTATATATGACTGAGAAGTGTACCATTTCCATGCAATCTTTTCTTGTGTAATATATGTTGACTTGGGGATTAGAAATTGTTCAAGTCTTTAAACCGATCCCTAAGACCCCCACTCTTTTTGAGATATTTAGATATTGCTCCTATACAGAGAGCCTAAGCTTGCTGGGCCTGAGTCAGCCCGTGTGCTGGTGGTACCCCAGTGCTTCTGGACCTTCCTACTGGGTCTGGCTCATGACGTGCCTTTGGCAGGACATTTGCGGCAGGACAAGACCTTTGCCAGGCTTGTCACCCACTTCTTTTGGCCCCAAATGCGAAGGCAGTCAGATGGACACTGCAGGTCTTGCCAAACTTGCCAGGCAAGTGGCAAGAGTGGGAGGAAGGTCAAAGCTCCTCTCTAACCTTTTCCTGTTGTTGGAACACCCTTTGAAAGGGTAGGGATGGATATTGTGGGGCCACTGGATCTCAAGACAACAATGGGCAACAGGTACATCCTGGTCTTGGTGGACCATGCCACCCGGTACCTGGAGGCAATCCCTCTCAGGACAATGATGGCGCCAGTGGTGGGCCGGGCGTTAATGAGGATCTTTGCCCGCGTGGGATTCCCCGGAGGGGCGGTTTCTGACAGGGGAACCAATTTCATATCCAAGTATATGACATCCTTGTGGAAGGAGTGTGCTGTAACCTACAAGTTCACCATTCCTTACCACCCACAAGGAAACGGTCTGTTGGAGAGATTCAACCAGACCTTGAAAGGCATGATTAAGGGTCTAACAGAACCCATGAGGCATAGGTGGGACGTCCTCTTTCCATGCCTTCTCTTTGCATACAGGGAGGTGCCTAAGAAGTCTCTTGGGTACAGTCTCTTTGAGCTCCTGTATGGCCGCCCTGTCAGAGGACCTCTGAGTTTGGTAAAGGAAATGTGGGGGCAGCTCCCAGGAAAACTCCCCAGGATGCGTTTAGTTACATGCTGGCCTTCAGAAACCAAACTGCCCACTTCAGGAAACTCGCTCAGGCAAACCTAGAAGCAAGCCAGGAAGAAGTGGTATGACCAGAATGCCACTCTGGTCGAATTTCAACCTGGGCATGAAGTGTGGGTCATGGCCCCAGTGGAACCTTGTGCCTTGCAGGACAAGTGGACTGTACCATATGAGGTGGTGGAGCGCAAAAGTAACGTCACCCACCTGGTGGATTTGCGGACTCCACAGAACCCTTTGAGGGTCCTCCACGTGAACCGTCTCAAGCCCCACTTCGAGAGGTCCAAAGTGAGCGTGGTCTTGGCGACAGATGATGAGGTGGAAGAGGAAAGTGAGCCTCTCCCTGACCTCCTGTCTACCAAGGAGCACGATGGGTCAGTGGAGGATGTGATCCTCTTCCCTACACTGACAGAAGAGCAGCAGGGGGACTGTCGCCAGTTGTTGGGACAGTTCGCCCCGCTGTTCTCTCTGACCCCAGTTGTTACTCACTGGTGTACCCATGACGTGGACACTGGTGACAGCCCTCCTGTGAAGCATAAAATTTACAAGTTGACTGACCGGGTCAGGGCCAGCATCAAGGAGGAGGTCTCTAAGATGTTGGCGTTCGGGGTGATTGAGCCCTCCAACAGTCCTTGGGCCAGTCCAGTGGTCTTGGTCCCAAAGGCTGCTGCACCCAGTGCCACTCCAGAACTACCGTTTTGTGTGGACAACCGTGGGCTCAATGTCATCACCAGGACTGACGCGCACCCCATCCCAAGAGCTGATGAGCTCATTGAGCGGTTGGGCGCTGCTCGGTTCATCAGCACGTTTGATTTAACGTCTGGGTACTGGCAGATTGCCTTAACCGATGAGGCCAATGAGAGATCAGCATTCTCGACTCCAGAAGGTCATTACCAGTTCCAGGTGATGCCTTTTGGGTTGAAGAATGCCCCTGCCACCTTTCAGAGGTTGGTCAACCAGGTGTTGGCTGTACTGGAGGATTTCTGTGCCGCCTACCTGAATGACATTGCTGTGTTCAGTTCCAGCTGGGAAGAACATTTACAGCACCTCAGTAAAGTGTTGAGGGCTCTGCAAGGGGCAGGCCTCATGATCAAGGCCAGTGAGTGCCAGATCGGGCAGGGTTCTGTGGTGTACTTGGGACACCAGGTAGGAAGCGGCCAGTTGGCGCCCCTACAACCCAAGATTGACACCATTCTGGCTTGGGAGCCCCCCGAGACCCAGACAGAGGTAAGAGCCTTCTTAGGTCTCACCGGCTACTATAGGAGATTTTTTAAGAGCTACGGCACCATTGTTGCCTACTTAACAGAGCTGACTTCCAGGAAGCAGCCCAGGAAGGTGATCTGGACTGAGTCCTGCCAGAAGGCGTTTGATGCCTTGAAGGCAGCCATGTGCCTGGCGCCCGTACTCTAGGCACCCAACTTCTCCAAGGAATTTATCGTGCAGACTGATGCTTCAGAGCATGGTGTGGGAGCGGTACTCTCACAACTGAACGAAGAGTGCCTAGACCAGCCTATAGTCTTCCTTAGCAGGAGACTACTCCCCAGGGAACAGAGGTGGAGTGCCATAGAAAGCAGAGCTTTTGCTGTGGAATGGGCGCTGCAGAAGCTGAGACCATACCTGTTTGGGACTCACTTCCGGGTTCAGACAGACCACAGGCCCCTCAGATGGTTGATGCAAATGAGGGGTGAGAATCCAAAACTGCTGAGGTGGTACATCTCCCTACAGGGAATGGACTTTACGGTGGAACACCGCCCTGGCACAGAACACGCCAACACAGATTGTTCAAGGGCACCGCTCGTAAAGTTATATGATGCACCGCCCTCATCCTTCACCGCAGCCTTGGCCTACCGACGCCGGTGCCATCGACTCCAGTTCTTCATCCGACGACAGCACCATGACCTGCCAGCACCGTGACAAGCACTGCCTTCATCTCACACCGCAACTCTGGTCTCACTGACAACGCCATCTGATGCCGCCTCTGAGCCGCTGCTCGCACCGCGACCTGATGGCACCGCATGCCGCACCGCTGCACTTCTCACTGCAGCACCCGACGCTTGCTTACGCCAGCGCTCCTGAGTTCAGTAAAGAGGAGTTCGATCTGCAACGCGTGTGACTTCGAGGACACCGACGACTCCTGCACCGACCTCCGGAACCGACGCCTGCAGATGCCGTGTGCTCACCAAGAGGTCATCGACGCCCTGCATTTCTAAAAGGTACTGTTTGTGGTCTTCCCGACGCCGTAGATGGCCAGCGACACCGCGGTCAGCCAGAACTGTTTGGATTTGTTTGCCTACGACGCCGTGATAGCCCCAGACAGAGCTATCGACATCAAGGAACTGTTTTACAAAGTTATTTTGCTAACTAAAGATTTTTAAGTACTTTATTGTGGATTTTTATCATTTTGGTTTTGTCTTAAGTATATAAAAATGTTGGATATTTTTCTAAATTGGTGTGGTGTCCTTTTGTAGTGCTTACACTGTATTACTGTTGGTTAGGTGCAAATGCTTTACACACTGCCTCTAAGCTAAGCCTGACTGCCCGTGCTAAGCTACCAAGGGGGTGAGCAGGGGTTATTTTAGGAGTGTAACTCCCTTAACCTGACTAGGAAGAAGGGTCCCTGTTTGGACAAAGGTGAAAGCCCTTGCCAACTAGAGACCCTCATTTCTAACAACCCCCATATCATTTGACATCACACAACTTTAAAAAAGCTCCTTTCTAGTGTCCAGGTACCGGACTCAGGGAATGAGAACCTCATGCAAGCGATGATAAATTGGAGGGCTGACAGGATGTTGGAGCCAGGTGGGAGGTTAATTTAACACTCGCTATCTTTCACCTGGTAGAAGCATAGCACAGGACAAATTGGCGCATGGACTCTCTGAGAACCCTAACCCTTGTAAGGTCTAAGACAGTTGTTGGAAGCAATGAAGCCCAAAGAGTCTCCTCTTCCCCCATAGAGATGAAAGTTGCAATGCAGACACCAGCAGCCATAGTGTATATATTCTGATTGTTATGCAAACATGCAGACCCGCATACCTCTTTACTACTTGTTTGAAGGAAATGCTAAACTGAAGCAGAGTTTTCTTGTATTTTCTTTGTTTTAGGTGCTGTGCAATTTTCAGGACATGAGCCACTGTGCAGCATCATGGACTAGTTCCTCCTATGCCTTTCATGGCTGCAAGACTGCGTGGTGTCATGGACAACATTTCCTTTCTAACATAGCTTCAGTAACTTCCGAAGCAAGTTCTTCAGATCCATAATTGCTTTGAAATCACAACTTCAGGAACATGAACTAATGGAAGGAACTCTGGAGGACCGTATATGTATGAAAGAAACTCATTGAATGATGTAACACTCTGCTGCAGTGGCGGCTCCTTGTGGAAGTGCTGCGGGGCGGTGAGGCGGGGCAGGGGAGGGGCAGATTGGGGAAAGTAAACTCCGCCTTACGGCCGAACAGAGTTAAGTAAATAAATAAATAAATAAAACGAATTACATTACGTGCTGCAACGCCAATGGGCGATGCAGCGCATGCAATGTAATTATTTTGATTAATTTATTTATGTACTTAACTCCGTTCGGCTGTTAGTTGGAGTTTATTACCCACCACCCTGCCCATCCTGCGCCTCACCGCCCACAGCACTCTCACGAGGAGCCGCCACTGCTCTGCTGAAAAAGACTTCCATGCTCCAATTGAAAACGTGCATTTGTAATGGAGGAGCTCCTGAATTAGTCAGAGAGGCAAATTAATTGTGACGAGAACTTATACTTATCCTTTCTAAAAGAATGTTCATTGAGGAGACATCACTCCATTTAGTGCTGCTTACTCAAAACCGTGGTTATATTTGTTTAGTATTTTACACTTGACAACTTAAAAGAATCCACAATGTTCATCAGAGTGTCAAATAAATTACATTAACAAACATATATAGAAAGGTAAACCGCCACCTTTAGATGTCCTAGATCAAGACCTATAGTCTTGTATTTTAATCATGTATGCCCTAGATCTGAATTAAATATGTTTGCAACGTGGTGCAATAGCGACACAAACCTTAAGACAGATTTTTGAAGGTACGGAATGCCACTGTGTGCTGCTCTGAGTGGCTCCAAATGTCTGGAGTAGTGATTGCAATGTTCTGCGATGTGTTACTCTGCCCTGGGAAGGCATTCCATGAGTGTTGCATCGGTGTTCCCACTCAACTCCCATGTTTTTTTTTACGCATTCCTGGATTTACAAGACCTTGGAAACCTGGGAATGCGCCAAATCTTACACCTTCCCAGGGGAGGCATAATGAGGAGAAACATCTCTATTTATCCTTGTTTCTTCCTCGTTCTATGTTTGTTGCATTTCACAGCAAACATAGAAAGAGGAATATGCCTAGGATTGTTTTTGTGCGGCAAGGTGGCCTTCCTGCACAAAAACAATCCTGCATGCAATGCAGGCACTTTTGTAACATAGTGCAAGGGTACCTGTATTGGCATTATGCAGCCAAAAGGGCTCCAGCATAGGGGAAAGGACAGTATGACCTTAAATATGGCACATTCCAGCCCTCCCCCTGTCGCACAGTGCAGCGCAGCAAGGTGACTTGCGGTTATGCACTGCATGACTTCCCCTTAAAGAGTCCCCATAAGGTATGATACTTTTTGTGGGGCTGTCCTTTGACAAGTGTCAAACTGCCTTGGACAAGAAGATACAGAGACCTGAGATCGAAGACATTAACTGGCTGTCAGACCTTTGTCCATTCAATGCTTTGATCAGTGGAGAACTGCCTTTCATGGTTGGCAGTCAAACGGGAGGGATTCTGGAGGACAGGAAGATTTTTGTTCAAGGGACGCTTTAGATGTGTGGGTGAGTAGCATAGCTCCTGAGAAGGTCAGAGCTTTATTATTGGTCATCAGCAGGGAATCCACCCAGTGGCAGGTGTTAAAGTCACCAAGACAGAATTGTCTGTACTTACTGGCTTTTCTTAACATAGTAAAACATTAACCTTAAACATTTAATTGTTGGAATATATCAAATTAAAATATATGATTAGAGTATACCGCATTGGGACTGGCAATTCCTAGTCTCGTGCCTTGATAGCTGTACAATTCACTATACAGACTAGAACAGATAGAAAAATAGTTTTTTTTAATCACGTCTTTGGGTGGATAATTTGGAGGTTGTATACGAGCCTTGTGCACTTGTATATTGCATATCGTAGTCTGCAAAATATATCCTTAGTCTTAATAAAATACTTTCAGCATGGTAAAGGGAATATCATTGAAAATGGACAGTCAAACATAGCTTCATCATATTCTTGAATCCATGAATGACAGGGTATTTTTCACGTTCAGGGTAGAGTCTGACAAGATTTCAATTCCCATGGTACTTTTACATAATCAATTAAACAAATGTTCATTTATAGTCTTATCAGCTTCGGAAAACCATTCACTATCTATAACAATTAACTGAGAACTTCGACCCTTTACAGTTTATGTGTGAACCGGTTAAATATCTAACTTAACACATATCTCAAAAAACACCTTGGAAGTGAAAATATGAAAATGTAGTTTTTAAATAGTATCCAATGCATCCGACAAAGTGAAGATTTTGAATTAAAAATGTATTTGGGCAAGTTAAACATGAGGATTTGTTGGTATCAAGAGGAATATCACAACCTACCTAAATGCATGTAGATCTAAGAAAGGTACTTATTGAATGTCCCCTCAAGGTTTCCGTTAACACTGAAATAAAGCTTTGTTTTATTTTTCATTAAGCTGCTTCTTTACAGTGTACGTTTTCATTTGTATTTACGATTTCGCATCAGTATGATTAGGGTCAGACCAACGTACCGTCTCAATTCGAACATTGAATTAAAATGTGTACGCTCCTATCTGGGCATAAATTCACAGGGACGGCTTAAAGGTATTCTGGGGTATATCAGCATGGGCCGGCGATAATTATCGCTCAGCGCTCTTAGCGTGAGGATAATTATCGCCAGCCAACTCTGAATTTTATCACAGAGATAGCGTGCTATTAGCAACGCTTATCTCCAAAGTGATGAAATTCAGAGCGCAAGCTGCCAAATGTGCGCTTATCGCTGGAAATCCAGCGATAATCACACAACTTTTGGCGATAGCTTGCTGATAGGGCCTCACATACTTAGCCATGATATCCACCCTAAATAGGATATCATGGCTAAGTCAGTTTCAAAGCAGGCATAAGGAAAGTAGCGATAACAGAAGTTATCGCTACTTTACTTGTCGCTATGCTGCTTTGCGTGAGGCTTGATAATAGGAGAAATGTCGCTTAGCGACATTTCTCCCGTTATCCTGGGGAGGAACGCCCACTTTGCATCTCATTAGAGATGCAAAGATGGGCGTTAAGGGAAATGGCGATAAGGCAAGGTTTCACACGATAGCGTGAGTTTGCTCACCAGGCAATAAAATTATCGCCGCTTTTCGTCCGAAAACGGACGCAAAAGCGGCGATAATTTGTTATCGCCGCCTTGTAGATCTGCCCCTTAGTCTTGCAATGGTGCTCCTATTCACTGGAAATGTGCACTCATCTAGCCCTGTATCTGAACAACTATTAGAAGTATGGAAATCTATACAAGACTACACCTCAATATTCTTGATGTTGACAGACTCTCTTTGCCTTAGTCTGGAAGTCTTGCGTTTGGCCCACACGTCTCTTTCTGCCGTGGGACCTCTTCCAGGAACCAACACATCCAAGCCATGGTCCTTGCTTGCAGGCTTGTTCTAGGATGACCCATTTAATCTTACCCCATCTCAGCACCCATATGAGAAGCATCGCCTCCCCTGTCTCTTTCCTCAATCATCTTTACTGAATGAAGCTTCTGCACGATTACGACCCCTCTCTTTTCCCGCTCTTCTTGTTTCCCCAGCACGTGATCATAACGTAATGTTTCTAAGCTTCCCTTATGTAAAAGCACTACTGAGTAGAAACTGCATACTTCTTAATTTTGAATTACGTGTGGGAAATGCGTGCTGACAATCATTCTTTGCATACCTACAGTTTTATATTTCTGTGTTTTAACTTTGATGAACTAGTGTTTATTGTGTTCTTAGTTTACCTGTAAGGGGTGAGAATCTAGGATGTTTGACACCAGCAATTAACGATGGATTTGAACATATTTCTTAGACTCTAAATAAGGTGTTTTGGCAGCTGCAATATGCAGTTCCTTGGGCACTGAGGTTGGGGAAAAAATATATATATATATATATATATTTTTATATATATATATATATATATATATATATAGAGAGAGAGAGAGAGAGAGAGAGAGAGAGATATAGATATATATATATTTATAATACAAGAAAGAGAATCATTCTTTTATTTTAGAAATACTGATTAGTCGAAGATAGAGATTCATTCTTTGGTTTTAGAAATGGATGCTGTTGCTAGGTAACTTCACAGCGCAGGGCTTTCCTCTGAAGGGAAACTGGGAAACAATATGACTGTGATGAAATTTAGGTGAAAAATAGATGCTGAAAACCACAAATCACGAGGCAGCCTTTCTAGATTTTTCTTATCTTGCGATCAGATTGACTCCGCACGAGTGGCATTGTTTACTTTAGAGGGCTCTGAGAATGTCGGGTGGGTTACACATGTTTTTAGCACTTCACTTGCATGTTTTACATCTATTTGTATGGGAGCGTGGCCAATATTTTAACACGTTGTAGAATGCTCCATGAGTTTTAGAGGAATGTCAAAAGCCATCCCTGAACTCACAGTCCTATCTACGTGCGGTTCCTTGACACCTCTAGGTGGTTTGTGTCCAGAGCCGATTACACCTACTACTGCCTAGTAGATTTAAGCATGTTGCTCAAACCTACTTACGAACAAAAACATAGGGGCATATTCTCAAGGAGCTATTGCCGAGTTATTGGCACTTTATCGCAGCCAAATTGACAATAAATTCATCGCCCCATTCACAAGCTGGTGCAAACAACCTATATCACCAGTCTTCCGGCGATAGCATCCTCAAAAAACATCACCACAGATGACCCATGGAACTATCGCTAATGAGATGCAGAGTAGGCGTTCCTGAGCAAAAAGCCGCAACAACACCACTCCACAACATTCTCAACGACCAGCCAGATCGGCGATGAGATTACAAAACAGGCGATAAGGCGCGTTAACACCACGAAACCATGAACCAAAGAAATCCCCTGAAGTCTCACAATCACAAACCGAACATACAGGTGCGGCCAAAAAATTGGAAATCATACATCCAAATCATATAATCCAAAGAAAAACTTTATTGCAGATCAAACAAAAACAACAATTTTGTAGAGGCACGGCAGGTCTTTTATGGGTATTCTGTAAGTCACAGCCTGCAAGACAGAAATACAGATAAGAAGGTGTGTCATGCGCCCATCAAAGTACAGAGAGAGAGAGCGAAAGAGAGAGAGAGAGGGGGAGAGGGGGCAAGAGAAAGAGATGGAGAGAGAAAGAGAGAGACAGAGGGAGAGGGAAAGAGAGAGAGAGAAAGAGAGAGAGAGGGAGAGAGAAAGAGAGGGAGAGAGAAAGAGAGGGAGAGAGAGGGAAAGAGAGAGAGAGAGGGGGAGAGAGGGAGAGAGAAAGAGAGAAAAAGATAGAGACAGAGGGAGAGGGAGAGAGTGGGCGAGAGAGAGAAAGAGAGAGAGAGGGAGAGGAAAAGAGACGGATAGAGAAAGAGAGAGATAGAGGGCGAGGGAAAGAGAGGGAGAAAGAGAGAGAGAAAGAGAGAGAGAGGGAGAGAGAAAGAGAGGGAGCGAGAGAAAGAGAGGATGAGAGAGAGTTCCGACACTGCAGACCCAGGCCTCACTGCTCACCTGCATCCACCGGTGTGTCTCCAACCATGTGCCGGTACACACTGCAGTCCCCCAGGTCCCTCATCTGAAACAGTTGCCAGAGACATGAATGGCAGAGTCCATACAGTAGCACACGCCATCCGCACTTGCCCGCCCCTGCACACACAGGCTGCTGCACCCCAGCCCCTCCCGCCGCACAGCAGTGATTGCCCCCCCTGCGCAACCAGGCCTTCCTGCTCACCTTCCACCACTGGCGTATCTCCAAGAGGGCCCACTACGTGCCGCTGGGAGCACCAAGCCCAGGGCCTGCGACCATGGCACCCTCCACATCATGCAGCCTCGCAGCATGGGCCACCAGGTCACACACTTGATTCTGGGTCTTGATTTTGCTATGGCAGAGAACACATCAGTGAACCCGGCATCATCGCAGGCTGCACACCCGCTCAGCATTTACAGAGCCCCTACCTCAGTGCACCGAAAGACACCGTCCCTTGGCGATGTGCCCGCGCCTGCCGCAGTGCATCCGGTGCCACCAAGTGTGTGCACCGCAAGCCATGGACTATGATTGAGTCCCGTGGTGTGGACGCCATCATGTCACCCCCGGCACTGTGCAATGTGCTGTGACAGGGCCCTAGGCCCTTAGGCAGAAAGGATAGACACACAGAGAAACCCAGTGACAGAGTGGAAATGGCGTCCAGCACGTGCACCAGGCCCTTTTTATTGGCAGGGTCACATGTCCTGTGACGCTAGTGCTGAATGGGTGTGGTGTAGGTGTTAGCCAGCCATGAGGGAGTGGCTGTGGCATGCTGACAACTAGACCTGTGAACAGCAGATGCCTACAGGGAAGACCTTGGACATTTAGCGTTGTCGTCCCCCCGTGAGCTTAAGCGGAGTGGACTGGCCTGGCCTGGTGCATGCCAGTCCAGCGTAAGGGTGTGAACAATGACCCCGGAGCTCTGGGCGTGGTTCTGTCCTGGGCTGAACAAGGAAGTGACTAATGTGTGTGTCTCCGTTCTAGTGTCGGCGCCACCCGGAACGCAATCAACAATGTGTCACCCTGTGACCCAAGTCCCACAACATGAGCAACATGAACGTAAGGGGGAATCATTGACCCTATGTTCATCCATACCGCCACACTTGCAAGATCATAGACATGATACATCAGTGTGACAATGAATGTTTAATGCACATTTAATGGAGTGTTGTAGCTGGAGCTGAACAGGGCCATGCAAACCCCACGCCACATTGACAGCCCATGGAGGGCCAGCCAGAGTCCTTCAGGGAATGACAAGTACATCAGAAGAGGAGGAGTCAAGTCCGCAGTCTGATAGCTGTGTCATTGGTGACCAAACAGGATATGGCAGTCCATGTCGAGGTCCAAGGTGAGTGTCGCAGAGTGCATCAGGGGACAGTGGAATGTGATGATGCAGAGGGCAGAACCAAGCAGAAGCAGACCATATGGCAGAGATGTATGCTACCGCTTCCTTCTGACCACGAAGGCAGATTCATTCGCATCTTCATCCTCTGCTGTTTCAGGTGCCTCACATGTGGGTGGTGATGTTCTGTCTCCATCACTGTGTGGCACCGACACATCGGGCCGGGGATGTGGATGGAGTGGTAGCAGCAGCATGCATCAGCGCCAGGCCTTGTGACAGCAATGCCATGAGGAGGGTCTTTATGGCATTGAGGGACCCAGCTAGCTCTCGCTTGTGTGCAGCTGGGGCAGCCGATCTTTCCGCCCGCATCCGCTCCATGTTCTCCATGATCCTCCGCATGAGTCCTAACTCCCGGGCGAGCTCGCTGGAGCCACTCTGACTAGACAGTTGTTCTTGTCGCAGAGTCAGGACTCTGGCGATGTCAGTCATGGTTCGTTGGAGGGCATGGAGCGGACTATCGTTTTCCATTAGGGACTGTGAGTGGGCCCTGATGGGACTTAGACACCCACATATGGCATCTAGTTTGTCTGCCATGCGGTCGAACCCCACCTGCACCTGTTCAGCCAACTACTCCTGGCACCCCAACACACGGCGTTGGAAGGCCATGTGTTCGTTGTGGGCATCCTGGGAGGCAGCCATGGGGGTGGGTGCTGCCTGCTGTGTGTTCTGTGCAGGGGGTGGGTTCTCCTCGTAGCAGCTGGGCTGCCCTGCTCCTGGAAGTGGGCTGCGGAGGCTGTCGACGAGCTGTTGGAGGGCGTCAGAGTCAAAGGTGTCGTGGTCCTCTTCGTCATCAGAGAAGAGAGGTTGGGACTGCTCTGCAGGACGTGTTGAATTTCCCTCTGCAATGTGAAGGGGAGATGCAGTTTAACATTGTGTTCACATGTATGTTTTGCTTTGTACATGTTTACCTTCAGACTGCATGACAGTGTACATTGTGACTGTTTGTGGGGAGCTGCCTATATGGTGCGGGACAGTAGACATTCCGACAACATCACGGATGTGTGTTTACCTGTACATTGTCAACTCAAATTTCCCTGCGATGCCACGTGATTGGCCAGTTTCTGCACACAAGCGACACCAGTTGTGTCCTCTGTTCTGTGGTGGACGTGTTGCGGATTGTGCCACATCGTGCTCTGCAGGTGATGTGTGTGTGCGGCATTTTGGGGGAGTCGCCCCTGCAGCTCTGATTTGGCTGCCCCTTATCCCTTACATGTGGTGTGCCTCTGGCTTCTGTGCTTATACAGTGCTGAGATGTTGCATACTTGGATGCATTGCTCTCTTGGTGGAAGTTGGGGGTCTAGGGCATGGTTTATTCGCAGCTGTGCTATGCTTATTTGTGCATGTGTGCCATTGTGCCCATCTCCCCCCGTCCTCCCAGTCCCAGGTCGTTACTCACCCTGTTGCTGTGGTGTCCGGTCATGTTGAGCAGTGTCCGGGCCCCGACTCCTGCCAGCGTCTCCCCACTGATGACTGTGTACACTATTTCCTCCATCTCGTCCAGCTCCTCCTGTGGCGCTGGGCTCCCACCTCCAGTCTGCATTGCTGCCTTCCGATTGTTTGCGAGTTTCTGCTTGGTTTTGCGCTTGACATCATTCCAGCGCCTCTTGACCTCTTCCATTGTCCTCTTCAGCACTCCGACTGCATTCACCTTGTCCACGATGGTCTGCCATATTCCATTTTTAGTTGCCAGTGACAGAGTGGAGGTGACGAACAGTAGTTGATGGTGTTCTATCACCTCCGTTATCAGGATCCTGTTTTCCTGCAAACTGAACCTTTTCTTCCTACTCTTCTTGTCCTTGCCCTTCCCTGACCCCGAGGGCCCAGGCTGGTCCTCCCTGGGGCTTGTGGGGTTCTGGTTGTCCTCTGCACTTGCTCCGGCTGCCTCCATTGTGCTTTGCTGTTGTTTGGCTTTTGTATGTGTTTTTTTCCAACTTTTGTTGTTCATTTTCCCGCGTGTCGCGTGGGGATTGCAGGCCTGTGGCTGGTTTTTGCTGATTTCTGTATCGCGACTTGCATTATTGCCACTTTTTTCGCGTTGGTGTTTCACATTTTTGCAGTGTCGCGTTGATTTTAACAAGTTCATTTGTCACGTTGTGGTGGTTTATCGCATGGTACCACCGTGTTGTGAATACCACGTTAACACAGTGTTATTTTCCCCCGATAGACTGCAAATTGAAGAGTTGCGTTAAGCAACTTTTGCAGTAGTTATCACACGTTCTTGAGAATATCCCCCATAGAGTTCTTCTTCATTCACTTGGAGTAAACAAAGCCCACTCTCTCCCGTGCATAAAGCCTTTGGGTATGTTTGCGTTTTGAATCTTTCTATTTCATATTATATTAGTGTATTTGTCTTTCTATAAGTAAAGGGTGGAACAATGAGTTCGAATTTGCTGCTGTCACAAATCTGTGGTCTCAGATCACCCGGAGTCTCTTGCGAGGTGTTTTCATCTCGTCCACCTATTTGTCATCTTGGGTGCTTTACTGACTGGGGCCTGGTCGGGTTTGTGTCATTTGCCTATGGGTCATTTCATCTGCCTTGAAACCTGGACGTTGATGGAATGTGGCCTATCCTCTCTCCTCTTGATTAGGATTTTGTGAAATTTTGCACTATAGCTTTGGTCTCTCTGTCATTTTAGTCATTCACTTATGCATCTGGTGCATCTTTATTTTTTACACATTCTAATCTTCTGTCGGCCTATTTGCCTTTGTTTTTATTGTTTTGTATCTTGTACCATTTCATTAAATAATGCATGACTTCTTATTCTTTTTTAGGTCTTGCCTAGCGATGCAGCACAATGTGCTGCCATCGCTTTACGAGGCATGCAGTATACACTGTAGTGTGGAAGATTTGTGGAAGCTCCGCCCACTCTCTGCCCATTGGCTTTTGTCTTAAATGCTGCCTTCTGATTGGTTTGAGGCTTGTTAGTCCCTCCTCAGTCATCATTTGTATCCTTCCACAGTTACTGGCCCCTTTACTCCTACCACTATTTTCTTCCTTGTCTCCCCCCCCAGCCCCCTCCCCGCCCCCTCCCTCAGTCTGTGACTTCTCGCCCCCTGCCCCCTACTCCCGTTTGTGTCTTTTTGTGACTTCAATGCAACAGGACTCGTGTAAATCACGTCCTGATTTGTTTACGTTTAGCGCACTGTGCGTGCTTTCACTTTCTAGGCAGCCGGACAATCGAGCCGGTGCTGTTTGTGTCTTCAATGCAATAGGACTCGTGTAAATCACGACGTGCTTTGTTTAAGTTTAGCGCGCCGTGCCACTGGTCCAACTCCCTGTCACTGTCTCAAGCCGTGGGGGAGGCTGGCCAGTTATCGTCGATAAAGAAGAAGCCGGGAGGGCAGCCCATTGTTTAGCACCTTTGCCCCCGCGCCCTGCCTTTGAAGTCAAAGGACACCCCTGCTGAGAGACCGGAGGCAAAAGAGTCGACCTCCGAACAATCAGCCAGTGCCGCCGGTCCGCTGAGGCAGCCATGACCCAAAACGCCTGCTCCAAAAATCCTCACATGTTTAGTAACTCGAGAACTGGCTGCGGAAGAGGTTAGAGCGGTGGATTCACTTGGACGCAATCTTGCCCCGCATATTATGCCTCAGACTAAAGTTGATTGATTGATTGAAACATAGACTAGGAATATGATGGAATTGAGAAATATGAAAGTTAAAATATCAGTAAGAACATCCATTGGTGCGCTGCAAATTAACTTTTCAATAGCAGTGGCCGCATTTTTGCTCACTGTTATCTTTGATATGCTTATGATGCTATGTCTGTGCCCTGGGATCTCTCCATATCACCAATCATGTTTACTTCTGGAACCCCAATTTTGTGAATCAACAACATCTGAAATGTTTTTTCATATGCGGTGGTGTCTCCCTGCCTACAGAATACGTTGGCTTCCTTGCAAGGGCAAGGTGTTTGAAAACAGTGTGAGGCCAGATGATTGTAGAGGGCCACCTTATAGTCCATGGGGGAGGGGTGGAGGGGTGGAGGCTAAGATTTTGTTACCCCACTGATGCATTAGTGTAACTTGGAACAGCATGCATGCTGTGCTCATCGCACATTATTCCTTTGTAGTGTCTCCCAACACAGAATTGACGGCAGAAGATTTACGCGCATATTTGAATTAGCACTTATTCTGTGACTTAATAACACACTCAGCAAAGACCTCCACATGCAATATTTAGCTGTATAAGCTCGCAATTACTGCTTCACTCATAACAAGCTGCTTAGATTTCAGAATGCTTGGGGTGCTGTACTGTACACAACTACCAGTGCAAGTTTTAATTCTGAAGTTTGTAGAATGGGTTCCATGACCCCACTGTGCAAAATGTAAGAGCGTTTACAGGTTAGAACATTATTTAAACTGCGCAATTTCTCGTATGGCTTGGAGTTCAAGCCGCTCATGCATATAGATGACTTAAATCCATATAAACAGAAAAATCTGGAGGTGTTAAAGCCAGACTTAATGTTATTGCCAGTGCTTTTTCAACCTTGACATTCCAGCGAAGGTTAGCACGATCTCAAACCATAACAAGTTTCGCAGATCATATTTGTTTCGCAGATCATATTTCAAGTTCAGCTCGTGTCTTTCTCAAGTACAGAACACGCTTCTATTTAAGTCTAGCTATTGCTCATGATTGGTTTCAGTTTCATACCACACTGTTCTTCACCTCCACATTCCTCTGCTGCTCCATGTCCCTAACAAAGTAACACAAGCGTTTGCAAAGCTACCTGGTCTGACTTATTCTGCCAGCCTTTTGACTTTGTCAATGCATTAGCTTTGTCAATGCACATTGGTTTTTGTAAAACTTTATTGTTTGGGACTAACAGTTACCTTAACCCTTTTCCATAGCGCCCCACTGTAAACAAATGCTCTTTTCATCCGGTTATCACAGTTGTGTAAGGCTAAATGAGAACAGTTAATATAACACCCAGGATAATGTGCTGCATGGCTAAATACTTTTAGGATCCTAAAGGTGAGACCGTTGCATTGCAAATGCGTGTTTTATGTGCTCTGGGTAAATGCGCTACAGAAAGCCAACACATAAATAAATAAATAAATAAATGGCCCTGAGACTGAGTGCTGGATTCAAAACATCATGAACATTCCACAAATGTTCTTGTAATCATTCCCTGAAGTTATCATGCATGGTTTTAAATTCACGTTTAATATAGCCCACTGCGAAAAACATGTAATCAGTATTTATTTGTATGACTACAAAATGTATTGTTTGCATTAAGGTAGTAGAAAAAAAGTGGTTTAGAAAAACAGTATTTAAGTGTAAAGAAGATTTTATTGCTTTTGCATAAAGACTAGGGGCCCGATTCACAGAACTAACTTTAAACAAAATCCTAAACTTACTACCATTTTGGTATTCACAGAAGGCACTTACTCATTTTGGTATTCACAGAAGGCACTTACTCATTTCGGTATTCACAGAAGTTAGGAGTCCTAACTTTAGGACTCCTAAATGCCTTCTGTGAATACCGAAAGTCTTAAAATTAGGATTTTTCTCAGTTTAGTTGTAGTATAGTTAGGACTCCTAACTTTAGGACTCCTAAATGCCTTCTATGAATACAGAGAGTCTTAAAATTAGGATTTTTCTCAATTTAGTAGTAGTAAAGTTAGGACTCCTAACTTTAGGACTCCTAAATGCCTTCTGTGAATACCGAAAGTCTTAAACTGAGAAAAATCCTAATTTTAAGACTCTCGGTATTCACAGAAGGCATTTAGGAGTCTTAAAGTTAGGACTCCTAACTTCTGTGAATACCGAAGTGAGTAAGTGTCTTCTGTGAATACCAAAATGAGTAAGTGCCTTGTGTGAATATGAAAATGGTAGTAAGTTTAGGATTTTGTCTTAAGTTAGTTCTGTGAATCAGGCCCACGGTTTAATGATTAAACTCTTATGCCGCCTAATGACTTCTTCTCAAGAACGTGTGATAACTAGCGCAAAATTTGCTTACCGCAACTTTGCACTGCGCAGTCTATCGCGGGAAAATAAAGTTGTGTTAACGTTGTATTCTCAACCTGGCGGCACCATGCTATAGTCTCACGAACCCCAGGCTCAGGGAAGGCCAAGGAGAAGAGGAAGAGGAGGACGCGGTTCGGTCCGCAGGAAAACAGGATCATCGTTACGGAGGTGATAGGACACTACCAACAACTGTTTGGCACCACAAATGTGTCATTGGCAACACAGACGGAAATATGGCAGTCCATCGTGAACAACGTGAATGCAGTCAGAGTGTCGAGGAGGTCAATGGAGCAGGTCAAGAGGCGCTGGCATGACGTGAAAAGCCAAATCAAGCAGAAAGTCGCTGCCAACAGGGAGGCAGCAACGGCGACTGGAGGTGGGAGTCCTGCACCACAGGAGGAGCTGGATGATCTGGAGGAAATGGTGGCCACAGTCATCAGTGTGTAGACGGTGGCAGAATTGGAGGGCCCGGACAAAGCTCGATATGACCTGACCCAACAGCAACAGGGTGAGTAATGACCAGGGACTGGGGGGACGGGGGGAGATGGGCACAATGGCACACATGCACAATCATGTGTAGCACACTGCACACCCACAATTAGTGTGGAATATGTCCCTGATACCATTGGCACGCTGCAGCACACATAGAAACACCAAGTAAGCCCCCCTCCACTATATACACAAGGGGGCCCCCTCCCTATCACCCATCACACAACCTACCAATGCACATGTGCTGAATCCAGCTAAGCAGCAGCTTTGTGAGCCACACTGACAATGCAAGTGACACTGCATGTCCAATAGCATGGCTGCATTCAAAATACATGACATGGTGCACGCCACAACACTGAGGTGGCCCAGTGTGAATCACATCCTCCAATGAGCAGGTCACGCTCTGACACATCCACGTGCAACCCCTGACATCAACAACAAAACTGCAGACAAACAATGCGCACGAGTACAAAAACTGTCCAAGAGCACAAATGATCCAAGTCGCCAACATCTCAGCACCGTAAAAGCACACAAGTCAAAGGCACACCTCCTCAAAGGGATAAGGGGATGCTAAATTAGAGCTGCAGGGGTGACTCTCCCACAATGCAGCACACACACATAGCGATCACAGCACATCAACATTGATGACAATGTGGTACAAGGTGCAACACTTTCACTACAGAACAGAGGACACAACTGGTGCCGCATGTGTGTAGAAACTGGCCAATCACATCTAGCATAGCAGGACACTGTGAGATGAAAATGTACGACTACAACCTCACATTCGTCATATAGTCCAAATGTCTACTGTCTCCCATCAAATAGCCATCTCCTCAAAAACAGCCACAATGTACATTGTCATGCAGTCTGTATGTAAACATCTACAATGCGTCAACAGACATGGGACACACTGTTAACCTGCATCTCCCCTTTACATTGCAGAGGGACAATCAACACCTCCTGCAGAGCAGACTAGACATCTCTTCAGTGATGATGAAGAGGACATCCTGGACATTTGCTCAGACACCCTCCAACATCTCATGGACTTCCTCCGCACCCCAACCCCATGAGCAGTGCAGCCCAGCTGCATCGAGGTGACCCCACCCCCTGCACAGACCACACAGCAGGACGCACCCACCACCATGGCTGGCTCCCAGCACCTCACCAAAGAACACATGACGTTCCAACTCCATGTGTTAGACTGCCAGAAGGAGCTGGCTGAACATGTGCGTCTGGGGTTTGAAATCATGGCAGCCAAACTTGATGCCATACGTGGGTGTATAAGTCCCATCAGGGACCACTTACATCCCTAACGGACACCCACGGTCCGTTCCATGCCCTACAACAATCCTTGGCTGACCTCGCTGGAGCCATTACTCCAAGTCAGACAGGCTCCAGCAACGACAGCAGGGAGTTGGCACAGATGCGGAGGGCAATGGAGAACATGCAGCGGATGCAGGCAGGACGGAGGGCTGCCACGGCTGAACACCAGCGAGATGTAGCTGGGATCTACCATGCCCTGCAGATCCTCATCTTGCCATTGCAGACACAGAGCCTGTCCCAGATGACTGCTGCAGGAATTTCGACACATACATCTCCGCCCCCTGATGTGTTTGTGGCACACAGTGATGCAGCCATACCACCTCCGCCCCCTGATGTGTCTGTGGCACACAGTGATGCAGCCATAACACCAAACACCACCACACACACCTGGAGCACCTGACACATAAGACATATCAGAGGACGAAGATGTGGATGGTAATGACTCTGTGTCAAAAAGGAGGTTGAAGTATTCTTCCCCGCCGTATGGCCTGTTCCTGCCTGGTTCAGCCCTCTGCATCATGCCCTGGAACAACACCTTCCACTGTCCCCCCAAACACTCTGCGACATTCACCTGGACCCCGACATGGACTGCCATTTCTGCACTGGTTACCAATGATGCAGCAATCAGGCTGTGGACTAGACTCTTCCTCTTCCGACTAAATTGTCATTCTCCAAAGGACTCTGGTTGGCACTACACTGTACAACCATGTAATGTGGGGTGTGCAGGGCCATGTACTTCTCCAGCTCTGACACTCCACAGAATGTGAATAAAACATTCCAAATCACACAGAAGTGTCATGTCTATATTCAGTCAAGAATAAAAGTATGGATGAATGTAGGGATATCGATTGCACAAAAAGGTACACCCTGGGAAATGACATCAATGCGCATGTTTGACCGTGACACACTTGGCAATCATATGTCTGTGAAGGTGTGAACAAGCTGTGGCCTCATTGCTCATGAACAACAATCTCGCAACCCATCAACTTAGCCCCACGTCCATGTATGAAATGTGACTGTGTGTAAAAATGTCAACGTCGATAGCAGGACCAAAGTAGTGTGTCCATCACATGTGACAACAGTACATCTCTTCGCATACCGACACACACTCAACTGTGTGGACGCAGCCTGTTTTGATGGGTCACCTTGATCCACATGGCAAGAAGTTGGATACCATACTCACATTGCTGAAGACACGTAAGCACACAGGTCTACCAGCAACTTTCCAGACCATAATGTCTGGCTCACAGAGGTGGAGCTGCCAATGGGGACTCACCCCTAAGATGCGTCAGTCAGCCCCTCCCTGTGTACGGACAATGCTCATTGAGGCACACAATTTGGCATTCTAATCAACACTCATCCAAGTTGAACACTAGTGAAGTTGCCTACACTTTATTAGCATGTGCGTGTCAGTACGGGCAAGACAAGGGCCACAACATGCATACCAATGCATCATATACTAACGGGCAGCATAGGAACATGTGAAGGTGCAAGACACGAGGATGCAAACATGGACAGAAATCATCACGGATGGCAACGGTCTCAACCCACCTTGCCTTGCTGGACGAGTCATGTGATCTTTGGCGTACGCTCATTGCATAGTGTCAGGGGACACCAATCACAGCCCATGGGATCTGCATAGTCCTGTACCAGTGGACTGCGCTGACTGTCTGCTCTGCTGACAGTGAGCAGGTGACAGAGTCCAAAAGGGTCACATGTAGAACTACATTGCCATGTGTGTACACTCCCTCCAGCAGGGTGTCAGCTTGAGGAATGTTGCCATGCGCCACTGTCCACTCACCTTGCAGAGCTGTGTGTCAACCCACAGTGTTGCACGCACATGCATTCTGAGTCCAGGTGAATGCAGCCACGTCCACTGTAATGGTGGGATTTGTGACCATTTCTCCAAGATGCAAAAGGGTGTTGGGACTTGTGCTATAGGTTACAATCAGTTATGGCTGCAGGAACGTAGTTACTCATCCATGAGAGCGGGCGCAGTTTCATAGGCAATCAGTTCCAAGAGTACATCGTTGTTGGCTTCAACGAACACGAGGGCGAGCCAATCCATTAGCTGGTCCAGACAGGTGTGATCCGTCCACTCTGTTTCACCAATCCGCAACACAGACCAATAGGGGAGCGCCTCGATGTGGTCACTGCACACGAGGTACTGTGCAATCTCCCATGCCCAACTGCCAGCACATACGCCAAATATCAAGGCATCCCATAAACAGGTTTCACGGTTACACTCCTGGTCGTGGGCCAACAGGGGGCGAAGACACATGTCATAATCCAGTTCAGCTACCGTTGTGTTGGATAGGCAGACATCCATGGGCCACTCAAAAATTCATGATCAACAGTGGAACCAGGGCTGGACGCATGTGGCATACGAAAGTTGGAAGCTCAAACGGTAATTGATCCCCAGCACTGCCAATGGCAGTGCCCCCAATAGATGCAGCATTTGGTCACAGTACAGTTCCACGTGACACGGGTTGCGCATGTGACCGGGATGTCCTGCCATTGCATTGTTGGGTCTCGAAGAACCGGCACTCTTCTGACCTCTGGCTGTTGTGTGGATGATATGCCACAGCTCGGAGCAATGAGTGGTATGGGTGTGCAAAGTTTGGACGTATGGGTTTTGCTGTGCTTAAATGTCAGGGGCATTCCATGCAGGAGTATCTCGGACAAGGTCGTCTGTGTGTGGGGTGTGGATACATTGTTCTTTCAGGGGGTGCCCGGCGCATGCATTGCCAAGGTCTAGGTGCGGATGTCCTTCTGCCTTCTGTATTGAGACAAAGAAGATTTCATCCACAATGTCAGTCTGACTACTGCTTGCATTCTTGAAATGTGATGTGGCTTTTGCTTTGCAAATGAGGCTCGGCCTTAGGCTCATAGTGTACCAAAAGCAATACACACACAACAGTTGGCATGTATCAGCCAAGACCCCGAGCGGCATTGAGCTCCTTGTACAATCCATTCCTGCGTGGCTGCCCTCCGTGTGCATGCAACAGGGCGACATTGTTGGTTGAGGTCCGTGTGGCACCGATACTGCAACAGAGACACACGCATCAGTTGGTTTCCTGTCCAGCCTAAAATTGAACCTCGCACAGGGCCCAAGGATTATTCTTTCTCTTTCTCTCTCTCCTCTCTTCCTTTCACTGTCTCACTCTTCCTCTGTTTTTCTCTCTCTCCTTCTCCATCTCTCCCTCTTACTCTCTCTTCCTCTCTCTCTCTTTCTCTTTTTCTCTGTTCTTTGATGAGCCCATGACACACCTTCTTATCTTGAATGTTGTCTTGCAGGCTGTGACTAACAGAATGTCCATGGGAGACCCACCATGACTCTTCCAACTAGTAGTATGGAGTTAGATTTGAATGAATTATTCTTTTTGGGAAATTCAAAGGTGAATGAATGATTTACCTTTGTCTGTCCACACATGAATGTTAATTGGTGTTATTGTGCGGCTTCAGGCAAATTGTTTGGTTCAAGGATTTGTAAGGTTGATGTGAACTATCTTCGTCCGGGGGGGCGGGGTAGGTACTAGGGAGGGGGAGGGGTTCCTGAGGGTGGTGGCGGTGGGTGTTGTGGCCCTCTTGGGTGTCTGAACAGCCTGATCAGTGGCTCCATGGCATCTGTTGTTCTTCAGGTGTGGCTGTGTGCTGGGCTCCCTTTCATGGTGAAGGTTGTTATCCGCCTTAACACCACGTAAGAGCAGATGTTAAATTCCTGCTGCTAACGCGCCTTACCTCATGTTTTGGGATCTTATCGCAGATCTCGCTGGTTGTTGAGAATTTTGCGAAGTAGTGTTGTCGCTGCTTTTTTCACAGGAACGCCTACTCTGTGTCTCATTAGCGTTAGTTGCCGGTGTCATCTGTGGCGTTGTTTTTTGCGGCTACTATCGCAGGAACATTTTTGATATCAGCTGTTAGCACCAGCTTGTGAATGGTGTGATGAATTTTTTCACCACTTTGGCTGCAATAAAGTGCCGCTAACTCGGCAATAGTTCCTTGAGAATATGCCCCATTGTGTTTTAACTGATAATTTGATTCTAGAGGTTATTACAAAATCACGTTTTCCCGAAACGCTATCAAATATTAATGAATAATCCTTTAATAACATATTTATGCTGTAAATATAATTCTGAATGTGCAAGAAAGTCCGATACATGCCAATTTGGAATTATTTATATTTCATTTGCAGTTAGAACAAGGTTAGTTTAAGCACTAATATGGAGCACCATGACTGGGGATGCATCTCCCAGTTCCAATGGAGCAAACTTTTACCTGACAAACAGATCAGGGAGAATATTGAAATGGCACTTCTGCCACAAACGGCTATCATACGCCTAAGTGCAAGGATGCCTGCATTATGGGCAGGATTGTTTTTGTGCAGGAAGGGATACCTTTGGGGAAGGGCACTTTTGCATTTGCGTAAATAAATACATTTGTTAGCAGAGAAAGATTTACATCATTAAATAACATATGCTTATTATTCATATAATTTGTATCAGGTAACCACATTTAGCCATTATAAACAGTACCTGAGTTAACATGATATGTAGCTCAAAGTTATCCACCTTTCTATTGCCATATTAAATGTCGTCTTTTACACGTTTAAGTCAAAGAGGCCTGCACATTTCATTCTTGCTTGTTTTGCACCTTGTGTTTTTTTTCCATTGCAGATGCTGTTTTCCCAGACTCCTGTTGCAAGCTAGTAAATAGTTTGTTCTTATGTATTAGACCACTGATAGTGAGGTTCTTATTGAAAGAAAAGAAGAATATGTCAGGATGGGAAAGCTACTCGTGGGAGGAGCAGACTGCATCTGGCAGTCTGTCTAGTGTAACAATTCCACGACGTAGCCATGCCTGGACCACTGTATTGTCCTGGGAAAGAGGGGAGTTTACATGCTCCCAGAGCATAGGGTAATATGATGGGCCCCAGAGAGTGAGAATGAGGCATAATGTTACAAATCAGTTTCTTGCTGAATAATATAGTGTGCTCCTTAGACTGGAGAGAAGATGCCTGCTGACTTTGAACTGAGAAGCCTCTTCTCACTATGCTGATCTCCACTTCCCGAGTTCAAAGGTTTAAAGCCTAAGCATTCAGTCTCTCATTCAAAGACCTTTATTTGGCTTTCTGAACCTGACACCTTTCCTCATTTGCTTAACTGAATGCCCTTTCCCAACGTATACCTACTTAATTTAGACCAAGGATTTACTTTAGGGAAAACACCTGTTGCATATTTTGTATTCTAGCGAAATTCCTAATCTCCTATTTTTACTCATTTTAAAATATAAGCTCCTGGATCATTTGAACTTGTAATGATTATGCTTTATATTGAATACTTATGGAATTAATAGCTTGATTTAAATAATTTGTTTATAAACATTTTTCAAATTCATTCAAATCTCCTTGTCGCTTCCTGAGGAGTCCCATTTGTTTCCACTGTTTGTGAAATGTATGTAAAAGATTGCTCCTAACATTCTCTTCGCAGCAATGAGAGAAGGGCCATATGATCAGTGGAAGGGCTTGTATAATGATTATACCTGATGTTTGAGATTTAAGAATCCTCGCTCCATCACCTTCCTGCACAGAAGCAATCCTTAGATATCTATTCCTCTTTCTATGTGTGCTGCACAATGCAATACACATAAAAAGGGGAAGTAACAATGAGAAACATAGAAAAGTCTCCTTGTTGCATCAGCCTTCCTTTAGGTGCACCAATTTGGCGCAAACCTAGGTTTTCTTTCTGCCTTAAGTGTTTCTGGGTTTGGGTGGATGCATGGGAATTTCTATGCTGCACCCATGGAATGCCTCCCTGATACAAAATAATGCAATGTTCTGCCTTGCGTTACTTTTTTTTTTTTTTTTTACGAAGACAAGGAAATCAGGCTTGGTGTGGCTTAAAAACATCAACATACATTTTGCATCAGCCTGTGTTAAAAACATAACACAACCCCAACACAAAGTGTTAGTATATCTGGGCTCTAACGGTCAGCCCTCTATTGTGATTAGTGTAAAGACACAGATTATATTTTTCAGAAATTAATGCACATTTAAAAAAAAAAATTCTAAATGAGAATATGGCAAAGTTGAGCCAGGAATAATTTACCATTTTCTCAGCTAAGAGCAACTTTATATAATAAACACTAACGGCTGAACCATGTAATTTGAATAATCTTCACTAATGACAATGGAAGCCACATACATTTCAGAAATGCCTCTACAACTGTGGAAACTAAGGTGTGCCTCCAATTTCTGCACCGGCAAAGTTCAATGCTGGTATAGCTCCAGATACTCTGTAATCTCCACTGGATTTTGTGTTTAAAAATAATTTAAAGGCTAACTGAAAAATATAGTATTGCGAAAAATGAAATGTGCTTAAATCCCATTGTCTAGAGTCGCCTCCCATTTCCTGTGACTATGCTTCCCAGTCCCTTTATTTTTCTTTGCCAGGCCCCATAACTGTATCTCCTATGACTGTGTGTCAAAGATCCCATGTCTCTTTCTCCCTTTAATTACCTAGCCATTGCGATTTCAATATTTTAGAACGAAAACTAAGGGGGATATTCTCAAGAACGTGTGATAACCATCGCAAAATTAGCTTAACGCAACTCTTCACATCGCAGTCTATCGCGGGAAAATAACTCTGTGTTAACATGTTATTCTCAAGCTTGCGGCACCATGCAATAGTCCTAAGATAACGCATCAAATGATCATGCTAAGATCAACGTGACTCCACAAAGATGCGAAACACCAATACAAAAAAAGTTGCGATGCCCCAAATCGTGTGTCATCTACCAGACTCCATCTGAAAAGACAAACAATGACAGACAACATGTAAAATATCACAAGCAGAGTTGCTGCCGTGCATACTGACCCATTGGGCTATAGTGGAATCCGCTTCGGTGAGCATGCCTGAATTTTGTGAATGCTTTTGTGTAGAGGAATCTCCCCTCAATGTGCCACTCAAATTGATATCACTGTAACATATAGGTTGTATGTGACAGGTATAGTGATGAAGTGGCGAATATAATCGCATGCTAGCGTTATCAGCGTGAACGTCTGATTTCTAAAAACAGCGTGCACTATGTGAAGTCGATCTCAATTGCACCATATAGCATACAAACTCCACAAACTGTATCTTTTAATAAATAAAGAAAGTGAGAAAAAAACTGTGGGTATTAGCATACAGGCATACATGCATCTTACGCACACCATCTGTTGTAATCATACTTTACCCAATTCGGGGAGGTTGACTGTTTCACACAGGACCAGAATGGTAATGAGGGCGATCCTGGGGGTGGTGTGAAAGGAAAAGATGTATCTACTTAGTGGGCGAAATGCGCACAATTATCACCTATGGTGACCGAAAGAGGTAAAAAATTGAAAAAAACACGTATTATGGATATGAAGGAAGAGACATCTAGAGTTGCTAGTGATGTTGTCATGATGTATTGTAATTCATGAAACATCCCCATTAGATTAAGAGAGAAACGAGAAGAGAGACGAGCGCCAGCATCGGGAAAAAGGCACTTACTTCAAATAGAGCAATGGACCAGCATGCACACCTATTCAGGTTCTGGTCCTCGGCTTGTGCAACCTGAGCTGCCGGTCAAGGGTTTAAATTAGGTGTTTGCGCTGAAACCCGGAAGGGAATAAGTCCCGCCCCCGGTCCCCGAAGGAAGTGACGTATTGCGTAACCCCGGGATACACGTTGTCAGCATGGAAAGGATGGGGGTTGTAGTTTATTGACAAAGAAGTTGGTAGTTTTAGAGCGAGACGCTCGTATGTGAAATATGATCACTGTAGACTCCTATGGGCGTGTATGAACGGCCCGAAAGGAGTGGATAACAAAGATATGCGTGCGTTTGTAAGCATGTATAAAAAACAGTGAACGAATGCATCCAGTAAGGCCAAGAAGGAGGTAATTACAAATTCAAAGGACCTGTAGATAATAATTGCATTTCAATGGGGCACAAGAACGAAGGTGCAGAGATTACAGGCCCCAGTAGATGTAATGAAAATAAAGTATGTTGCTGTTGGTTGTTTGATTGAGTGATTTAAAACTGGGTTCCACAAGCCAATCTTGGCGAGCGGCGAAAATCATTTAACATTTAGAAGGAAACGGGCCTAAATCGAGATGTAAAGGCTCGCTATCCCAAGTGTGCAGCTATATTGTCGCACAATTGATACGTATTGATTTCGGCAGTGATATGAGATGATGTTTATGCTTTAAGTCGTCATGGCCGGGACTTAGTAATTGATAAGGGCCATTATGACTATCGAGAGACTGGTAAGCTATATGTTCATTTGTTGAGTTGCCTCCATGGTATATCGTCATTGAGTCCCTTCTCATGGGTTTTCAAACGATATACCCAGTGTTGTTCTCTGTCTAGTAGTCTCTTCAACAGGTTCCCGGTACCTTGAATTTTCTCAATCACTGTCCATCGCATATCTGTGTCTCTGTGCTGCTTCTCCATGTAATGTGATGTTAATCTAGTGGCTGTGACTGCACGTCTGATTGTGCTTCTGTGCTCACTTATCGGTATCTTAACTTTACGGCTGGTCATGCCCACATACGATAATTCACAGGGGCACTTAATGAGATAGATCACTGCTTCTGAATTACAGTTCGTATGTGACCTTTGTTCCCAAGGAGTATGTAAGTCCAATTCAGGAGTCTTGGTGTGTTCAGTAAATTCACAAGCTACACACGACCCACATGGATAATGTCCAGTTACAGGCGAAGTGTTCCACAGTGTCAATTGATTGTCACCTTTCGGTCTGTATATGTTTGTGTGGAGAAGAGCGTCTCTCAGACTTTGATTTCTTTTAAAGGAAAACATAGGTTTTTCATATGTTAACTTGTTTGATGTGAGTATGGGCCACTTTTTATTAATTATTTTCTTCAAATCATTTGAGGATGAATTGAATGTGGTGACACAAATCATTTGTTGTGGTTGTGTCCTTTCTTGAGTTTCAAGGAGAGCTTCTCGGGGAGTATTTTGTGCCCTCTTCTTAGCTTTTTCATTGATTTTGACAGGGTAATTCTTTTTGTTCTGTTCTTTTAGTTTGTCTGTGAGTACTTATGCTTCTTTTTTATAATCTTGAAGTTCGGAACAGTTCCTACGTATTCATAGGAATTGTCCCACCGGTAAGTTTTCCCTAAGGGCCCGTGGGTGTGCGCTGTCGAATCTCAGCAGACTATTTTTGTCGGTCGATTTGGTGTACAGGGAACTACTCAGTGTACCATCCTTTGCAGTGACATTGACGTCTAGAAAAGGAATTGTTTCTCTATCTTTGTTCATAGTGAATCGTAGGTAGGGGTTTAACCCGTTGATCCAGTTAGTGAAGTTCAAGATACTCTGATCATCACCCTTCCAGACCACAAAGATGTCGTCAATGTATCGGTACCACTTACAAATGTTGTATATGGATTCGTGGTCCATATGTGTTGGTCCTCAAAATGGCTCATATACAGGCATGAAATGCTAGGAGCAAATGTGCTGCCCATTGATGTACCGTGCACTTGTAAATATAGTTGGTTTTCAAATTTAAATAAATTCTTAGTAAGTGCCAATCGCATCAGAGTGATAACTCAGTGAATGGGGGCAGTCCATTGCCAATCTTCATTTTTGAGAAGTTCCTCAATGACTTCAATGCTTTCCACCTGGGGTATACTGGTATATAACGCCTCAACATCTAGACATACCAAACAATATTCAGTTGGATCATACTCGATGTTTATCAGGAGGTTGAGAAGATGTTTAGTTTCCTGTACATACGATGTTATCCGTCTGACCAATGGGGGTAAAAACCAGTCTGTGTATTGGGACAGAGGTTTGAGAATTGACCCTTTCCCGGAGACAATGGGTCTTCCTGGAAGTGGTGTTTTGCCTTCATGGATTTTAGGGATGGTATAGAACAGAGGTGTTTGTGGGTTCTCTTGGTTTAGAAACCCATGTTCTTTCTTCGTAATCCATTCTCTCCCTAGGGCATCTGTTGACTTTCTTAAGTCGTTGTGTCGGGTCTCGATTGATTTTTTTGTAATAGTTGTTGTCAGCCAAAAGAGTGAGACACGCTGTCCTATAGGCATTTGTACTTTGAATTACTGTTGCTCCCCCTTTGTCAGCGGGTTTGACTATTAATTCTGACCTGTTCTTTAATTTCGCTAGGGCTGTGCCTTCTTTGTTGCTTAAGTTGTTAAAGGTGTTCTGCCGGGGTTGGAGTACTTCTACTTCTTTTGCAACTGCTTCTTCAAAAGCGAGTGCCTCTGGGGGCATCATGCATGATGGTGGGTAAAAAGTTGATTTTGGTCGTAAGCCAGTGTATTTGCCTTTTTCTGCAGTTTCTTCTTTGTCGTGGAAGAACGTTTTGAGTCTGATTTTTCTGAAGAATTCCCCCAGTTCGCATCGTAACTGGAACTTGTCTAGGTGGGTATATGGAACAAATCCAAGGCCCTTTTGCAAGACTGTCATCTCATCAGTAGTGAGGGTTATATCCGTAAGATTAACTACTAGTCCCTCATTGTGCCTGTCCCCGGTTGTTGTTGACCTCTGGAATTGCTCCTCGTGTTCAGCCCTGGTCTGTCTTCCTCCCACTGTACTCTTCTGGTGCCCCGTCGTCCTCTTTTGCCTCTCCCTCCGCCCTGACCTAAAAAATGTTGACTAAATTCAGGTTGGAAGTAGGGGCCTGTCGGGTATTGTGGAGGGCCTTGGAAGGGGACCGGTCCAAATGGACCAGCCCATGAGTACATCTGTGGAAGTCCGTATCTCTGGTTATAGCCACCTCGTCGTGGTCTTCTTGGTTTGTTTTGCCAACTCTTGTAAGAACCATCACTGGACCAGTCATCTTGCTCTGAGTCCGATGATCCGGATTGGCCACTTCATGAAGATCCGGTATCTGAATTTTCTTGTCCTTTATAATCGTCCTTTATGTAGGGGTATATTTTATCGTGACTAAACTTTTTAAGGTCTTTTTGTAGTTTAGAAATTTGGTTCTGCATGAGATAGTCTTTGTGTTCCGTGATCTCTTTATTCACTTCTTCAAGTTTCTTTTTATAGAGTGTCAATTTAATTTCTGTAAGTAGATGGTCCGCGCTGGTTTTAATTTTGATTAATATGGCATCTGATAGGCGCTTGGCCATATTGATTATCAGGATTAGCCAATCCCTGGAGCAACGCCATGCGATCAGCGACCATTCCTTTTTGAATTGGGGGTCGTCCAGGAATATCCTGGGTGCATTTGTGACCAACAGGCCTGTTGGTGCTGCATTGCCTCAGAGATATTCTGTCATGATGGCTCCATGTAGGAGAATTCTCATCTGACAGCGCTTAAGTTCTTTTAATTCATCCCAATTCTGTGCTTGGGATAAACTTTGGCCGATATTTGTATCTGGTAGCAAGGACGGGCCTGCTAGAATAGCAGATGCTATGTCATCTGTAAAACCAATCCCTAATTGTTCAGCCATGGCAGGTATGGGATGGATGTGTGTTGAGGAGATGTAGCGATAATGGTTGCAAGAAACTAAAAACGCAGGTGCTAAGCTATTTTCGCAGATATATGAGAACCCAATTGGGTCTCAAATTGAGGTATTAGAACCCACAGCTGTGCGCTGCTCAAATATTGTCAACACAAAAAGGTGCTAGTTAAGATCCAGGCACCTAGAGGGTGCGAGAGGTAATTATAACCGGAGTATATCCTCCCTGCAAAATCTATAATCACAAAAAATACTCCAATAGACCACAGAGTGGTCGATGGTGCTAGAGAACTAGCTATACCCGAGGTGAGAGATCAAAAGAATTGAGGGGAAGGGAAGGGGACTCTCTAGTGAAAGGTTGTACCTAACCCAACCATGAATGTGGGGGAAAAAACTGTTTTTCTTTTAATTACCCTCACACACCCTAGTGGTGTCATGCTTCATCATTGGGTCACCCCGACCCCTATAAGTCAGGGTGGGCTCAACCACAGTGTTGGGAGCTCTTTTGATATATAACAGACGAGGGGGTTTAAAAATAAAATACCTCAGGCAGATCCCCGGTTTCCCTTTATTCTTGGGTCTGTCTTCTGTCTGGGTAATTAAAGTGTTATGGACCTAAGACCCTAGTGCCGACATGTTTCAGTCTGTAGTGGCCGTAAGGTCCAGGACTTTCTTCAGGGCAAGGCTAACCCCCTATGTGAGTGAATTAACATGGTGGGAGGTAGAACACTACCAACAACTGTTTGTCACCTCCACTGAGCCATTGGCAACACAAACAGAAAAATGGCAGTCCATCGTCACCAACGTGAATGCGGTCGGAGTGTCGAGGAAGTCAATGGAGGAGGTCAAGAGGCGCTGGCATGAAGTGCACAGCAAGCCAAGGGGAAACTCGCTGCCAACAGGAAGGCAGCAAAGGCGACTGGAGGTGGGAGTCCTGCGCCACAGGAGGAGCTGGATGAACTGGAGGGAATGGTGGCCACGGGCATCAGTGTGGAGAAGGTGGCAGGAGTTGGGGGTCTGGATACAGCTCAATATGACCTGACCCAACCGCAACAGGGTGAGTAACGACCAGGGACTGGGGGGACGTAGGGAGATGGGCACAATGGCACACATGCACAAGCATGTGCAGCACACTGCACACCCACAATGAGTATGGAACATGTCCCTGATACCCTTGGAACACTACAGCACACATAGAAACACCAAGTAGGCCCCCGTCGGCAATGTGCACAAATGGGCCCCTCTCCAAATCACCAATGCCACAACCTACCCATGCACATGTGCCGATTGCAGAAAAGCAGCGGCTCGGTGAGCCACACGGACAATGCAAGTGACACTGCATGACAGATAGCATGGCTGCAGTCACAATACATCACATGGTGCATGAGAGAACTGTGAGGTGGCTGAACGTGGACCACATCAATAAAGTAGCAGGTCACACTCTGACACATCCACGTGCACCTACAACCCATGACGTCAAAAATACATCTGCGGACAAGAGTACAAAATCTGTCCAAGAGCACAAATGACCCAAGTCGCAAACATCCCAGCACCCGAAAAGCACACAAGTCAAAGGCACACCGACTCAAAGGGATAAGAGACTGCCAAATCAAAGCTGCAGGGGCGACTCGCCAACAATGCAGCACACACAAATAGCAATCACAGTACATCAACATTGACGACAATGTGGTGGAAGGTGCAACGCTTTCACTACAGAACAGAGGACACAACTGGTGCTGCATGTGTGTAGAAACTGGCCAATCACATCTGGCATTGCATGACACTGTGAGATGATAATGTACGAGTACAACCACCCATCGAAATGTCCACTGTCTCCCATCAAATAGCCAGCTTCACCAAAACAGCCAAAATGTACATTGTCATGCAGTCTGAATGTAAACATCTCCAATGCATGAACATACATGGAACACACTGTTAACCAGCATCTCCCCAATACATTGCAGAGGGACAATCAACACCTCCTGCAGAGCAAACCACACGTCTCTATGGTGATGATGAAGAGGACATCCTGCACATTTGGCCAGACACCCTCCAACGGCTCGTGGACAGCCTCTGCACCCCACGTCCAGGAGCAGTGCAGCCCAGCTGTATCAAGGTGACCCCACAACCTGCACAGACAACACAGCAGGAAGCACACACCTCCATGGCTGGCTCACAGGACCCGCACGACCAACACATGGAATTCCAACGCTGTGTGTTAGGGTGCCAGGAGAAGATGGCTGATCAGCTGCGGGTGGGGTTCGACCTCATGGCAGCCAAACTCGATGCCATACGTGGGTGTCTGAGTCCCATCAGGGACCAATTACAGTCCCTAGCGGATATCCACTGTCCACACCATGCTAACCAAAAATCTTTCTCTGACATCACTTGGGCCATTACTCGGATACAAGAACTATCTAGTCCGACAGGCTCCAACGATGACAGCACAGAGTCGGGACAGATGCGGAGGACAATGGAGACCATGGAGCCGATGCAGGCTGGAAGTATGGCTGCCATGGCTGAACACCAGTGAGATGTAGCTGGGATGTTCCATGCCTTGCAGAGCCTCATCTTGCCATTGCTACTACTGAGCCTGTCACAGATAACTGCTGCAGGAACCTCGACACACACATCTCCGCCCCCTGACGTGTCATTGGCACACAGGGATGCAGCCCTATCACCTTCACACCCTGATGTGTCAGAGGCCCACAGTGATGCAGCCATACCACCACCCCACACACCTGACAAACCGGACACGGAAGACATCTCAGAGGAGTAAGATGTGGAGGGTAATGACTGTGTGAGGAAGGAGGTAGTAGCATCCGTACCCGCCACATGGCCTGTCCCTGCCTGGTTCAGCCCTATGCATCATGCCATGGAACAACACCTCCCTCTGTCCCCCGAAACACACTGCAACATTCACCTGGACCCCGACATGGCCTGCCATATCTGCTCTGGTTCCAATGACACAGCAATCTGGCTGTGGACTGAACTCTTCCTCTTCAGATTAACTTTGCATACCCCCAAGGACTCTGGTTGGCCCACCACCGGGCAACCATGTTATGTGGGCTTGAACTGGCCATGTTCGCTCCAGCTCCGACAGTCCCCAGAATGTGAATAAAACATTCCAAATCACACAGATGTGTCATGTCTATGTTCACTCACGTATACAAGTATGGATGAATGTAGGGACATTTGATTGCACAAAGAGGTACACCCTGGTAAATGTCATCAATGCGTATGTTTAATCCGACCCACATGGCCAATTAGATGACTGTGACGGTTTGAACTAGCTGTTGCCTCATTGCACATGAACAACAATCTCGCAAACCCCCAATGTAGCCCCACGTCCATGTATTATATAGGGCTGTGTGTAGAAATGTCAAAATCAGTAGCACGCCTAAAGTAGTGTCCCCCATAGCATGTGGCTACAGAACATCTCTTCACATGACCTACTCACACACATCAGTGTGGACACAGCCTGTTTTAATGGATCACATTTATCCACATGGCAAGAAGTTGGACACCAAACTCACATTGCTGAAGACACGTGAGAGCACATGTCTACCAGCAACTATCCCAAACACAATGTCTCGCTCACAGAGGTGGAGCTGCCAAGAGGGATTCCCCACCAATGTACCAGTGGCAGTCCGTCCCTCCCTGTGTACGGACAATGCGCATTGAGGCACACGATTTGTCTTACTAACCAACACTCATCACAGTTGTACACTGGTGAAGTTGCGTAGACTTTATTCGCATGTGCGTGTCAATACAGGCAAGGAATGGGCCACAACAGGCAGACAAATGCTTAAGACACTTACAGGCAGAATTGGAACGTGTCGAGGTGCAAGAAATGGGCAGGCAAAAATGAACACATATCCTTACGGATGGCAACGGTCTCAGCCCACTTTGCCTTGCTGGTCGATTCATGTGATGTTTGGCGTCTGCTCATTGCCCCGTGTCAGGGGACATGACTCGCAGCCCATGGGATCTGCATGGAGCTGTACCACCAGACTGCGCCGACTGTGTGCTATGGGACAGTGAGCAGGTGAAAGGGACCAACAAGGTCAAATGTCGTGCTACATTGCCATGTGTGTAGTCTCCCTCCAGCAGTATGTCAGATTTAGGAACGTTGCCAAACGACGCTGTGCAGCTCCGCCCATGGGGCTGCATCACCTTGCACAGGTGTGTGACAACACACGTAGGTGCACGCACATGCATTCTGAGTCCAGTTGATGTGGGATATGTGACCCTTCCTCCGATATGCAACAAGGTGTTGGGACCTGTGCTCTGGGTGTCAATCAGTTGTGGCTGCAGGAAAGTAGTTACTCGTCCATGAATGCGAGCACAGCTTCATAGGCAATCAGTTCCAGAAGTACGTCGTTCTCGAGTTCAAGGAAAACGAGGGAGAGACAATCCATTAACTGGTCCGGACAGATGTGCTCCGTCCACGCAGTTTCACCATTCCACAACACAGCCCAATAGGGGAGTGCCTCGATGAAGTCACTACACATGATGACTTGTGCAATCTTCCATCCACTACTGCCAGCACATACGCCACAGATCAGGGAATCCCATGCGCGGGTATCCCAGTTGCACTCCTCTTTGTGGGCCAACAGGGGGCTCACACACAAGTCATAATCCAGTTCGTCTACTGTTGTGTTGGATAGGCAGACCTCCATGGGCCACTCGAATGTACATGATCGACAGTGGAACCAGGGCTGGACGCATGTGACGTACGCAAGCCAGAAACTCAAACGGTAACTGATTCACAAAACTGCCATTGGCAGAGCTCCCAACAGATGCAGCATTCATGCACGGTACAGTTCCACGTGACAGGGATTGTGCATGTGCCCGGGATTGCCTGCCATTGCGTTTGTTGGTCTCGTACCTCCGGCACTCCTCAGACCGGCAGCAGTTCTGTGGACGATATGCCACAGCTCGGAGCAATGAGTCGTATGTGTGTTCAAAGTTTGGACTTATGTTTTTTTTTATAATGTGTCAGGAGCATCCCATGCAGGTGTAGCCCAAGCAAGGACAAGTGTGTGTGTGGTGTGGACACGTTGGTCTTTCATTGGCGCAGTTCGTGGTGTGGGAGCCGTCAGAGTCTGGTATGGTATGTCACTCAGGGGGTGCCTGGCGCATTGAAGACCAAGGTCAGAGGTTCGGATGTCCTTCCGCCTTGTGTAGTGAGACAAAGGAGCTTTCATGCCTAATATTATTCGGACCACTGCTTGCATTTCTGAAATGTGATGTGGCCTTCGCGCTGAAATTCATGCCAGCCCTTAGATAATGGTATGACGCATTCAACAATGATAATGGAAGCAATGTTGCATCAATTGTGATGCCTTCAGCAACCTTTCAAACTATTCTAAATGTGCTATAATATTGCCCTGGCCAGAGTATGCGGAGTGGTGATCCTTGTAGTTCCACAGAGTTAAAAAAAGACTCCTTGGAACTCCGCTTGCCCCAGGCCCACTAAACAATTAAAAAAAAACACTTACCTTCTCTTCTGCCGTTTGCGGGCCACCCGCCTCCTTTTTGCGGTGTCTCCTGCTTGCCGTCATCCTCCTCCTCGCGTCCCCCTACATATTACATCTTGCATGAACTGCGCAAGCTAGCCGCACCTCCATGGACGCACCCGGGTGTCTAGTTTTCAGAACTGTGTGGGTTTGGTAGGTTTTCCCAAATGCCCGCTGAGCCCGGGACCAAAAATGCAGGAGCCCCCCTTGCAAAACCAGCTCATTTTGTGATAGATAGTTTTGAAGTCTCCACAGTATACGTTTTGGGCCCTTCCCTGCTGCGAGTACTTAGTCCACCCACACAAGTGAGGTACCATTTTTATCGGGAGACCTGGGGGTGCACTGGGTGGTAAGAAATTTGCATCAGAAAATGTGATTTTCTTTAAGCTAAATTTGAGGTTTGCAGGGCAGGAAAACATTGGGGGATCCACGCTAGCCACACCTCCTTGGATTCCCCTGGGTGTCTATTTTTCAGAATTGTCTGGGATTGGTAGGCTTCCTTAAATAGCCGCTGAATCCAGTACCTAAAACGCAGGTGCCCCCTACAAAACCAGGTCATTTTTTGATAGATGGGGGGCATCTGCTTATTTGGCCACTGTAAGAAATGGGGTTTCTGGTTGGCTAGGGTATGCACCTAAGCCAGGCAGAACCTCCCACTCTAGTCAGGGCAAGGGAGTTACATGCAGAAGATAACCCCTGCTCACCGCATTGGTAGCTTGGCAGAGCAGTCAGGCTTATCTCAGAGGCAATGTGGGAAGCGTTTGCTCAACACACTCACACAGCAGCGACATACTAGGCACACCACAAAAGAAACTCCACACAAGGTTATATAAAAATATAATTTGTATTATCCATAAAAACACATTAGAACACAATCACATATATTACACTGTGCCACCAGGCAATCCTCATGACTTCACAGGGATTACATTAATCACTTACCCTATCGGGCCACTTTCATAAACATTAGTTAGCGTAACCCAGTAGCTACTAGTAGGAACTGTACTTAGCGCAACACATTATGCATAAACCACATCAACAGGGTACTAGAGTACATCCTTGTAAGCATGCACATATTAGAGGATATCCTGCCATCCAATATGCATACCACCATTACAGAACATATGGGTGCATTTCCTGTCAATTGCAGGTGATGAGTCACAACATCACATCAGGGCATAGCCTGATACTGTAATTTCACAAACCAACCACATATGCCATATCAGGGCCCAATACATCCAAATTACCCGTTATGCAATGGAGCACAGAAGTCACCGGGCCTCCCTTAGAGGAAATGCGGTATGGTCAGGGAGGTACCTTCCTCATTCCGGACTCGGTGGGCCTCCGATGAGGTCTTGCCCCGTCCTAACGCTCAAGACAATGTCCCCCAACAGCAGGTATGGGTGCAGCTGCCCGCGACCATGCAGTGCAGCTGTGAAAATACCCAAGAAGAGTTGGAGATCTCTAGGCTGCGATCTCCCTGAGACCGCTTCTGGCCCCCTCAGTCTCCGTCGAGACCCAATGCCAGCAGGAGTTGCTTCCTCTTCCTGGTGTGCAGTCCCGCTTGGCCCGCAATCACGCGGTGCAGCCGCACCGCTGTGGAGACGAATGGGGCAGGACACGGAACAAAGTCTCCGTCGGCTCCGTTGTCCTCAGCTTCATTTTCGAGGAACACATTGCCCCTTGACCCTGCCTACAACCAGGCTTGGCAATGAGGCCCATTACTCCTGCCTGGCTTCTGGCTCCTCTACCTCAGGTGCTGGTTGCCAGGCAATGCCTCGATGACGAGCAGCCACGCTAGGAAGGGCTGTTCCTTCCAGACCCAAACTCTACACCCCTGACCAGATCCAGGCAACACAACGCGGGAGGGAGAGCGCTTCTTCTGGGGTTGCTCTCCCCTCCTGATCCTCCTCCACTACTGGGGAAATGCAGCCCAACGCATGCTGCATGGCCACACGCTGCTCCGGGCGCACCAAATAATACAAAGCGCTCCTCACTGCATCCTGCCCATAGGGCTAGCTAGGGGCTACCTTAGGAGAGAGTAATATGTAATAAAATGAGAGTTGCAGATGTGACAACCACTTTATATGGCACAACACAGCGGCGGTAAGCTGAACTTGCAGGCACTGCAGTGGCAGAGGCCTGAGACAGATTTGAAAGGCTACTTAGGTGGGTGGCACAAGTAGTGCTGCAAGCCCACCAGTAGCATTTAATTTACTGGCCCTGGGTATATCGGATACAGGTAAATTAAATATGCCAAGAAGGTGTAGACCAAGTGTACAATAGAGAGCACATGCACTTTAGCACTGATCGGCAGTGATAAAGTGCCCAGAGTAAAAAAAAACACTAACAGCAGGTCAGAAAAAATACAGGAGGAAGCAAAACATTCTGGCAAAACCCTTCAAAATGGGCCAAGTCCAACACAACCCCGTTCCAGCATAAAGCCAGGGTAGACTAATCAATACCTTGATGGGCTTCTCTGCTTGGGGCGATAGAACATGGACCCTGGCCTGTATCTGCAGGGGCAAATTCCAGTTCTACGCCAATCTGAACCCATGTGGATCACTCTGCCTCTGCTCTCAGGGCCAACTAAGCTAACCCATGGGGGCTCCTTAGCTATCTGCAGCCAGGACCAGGCCCCAGACCATCCAGGGGTCTCCGGTCCTTGCCATCTCACAGAGTGGGGGTCGGTAGCACCAGGTACATAGTATCCTTGCTCCACTGTACCTCTCATCAGTGCAGTTCCACTCCGCTACTGTTCCCTCAACCCAGGGTCTGCACCCTCAGGCTGACATGGGGACACTGTTGATGTTCTCCTCCCCCTACTCCTCCTCCTGTGGTTGTGTACCCTCCTCCTAGGAGAGGTACCCTCAGAACCTAAAACTGTCAGGGCGATGGTATCTGCCCTCCTACACAATTCTCCCACCAGTTCTGAAATTCTACCCTGCAACTGGTTTCCCAACCCAGGGACCAAACCCTTTAGGTTGAACCTTGGCTAGAGGTGAGCGTTGGCACACCCTCTCTCTGCACCCCCTTCCAGAGGTCTGCACCCTCCCACCTGGAGTGTCACCCCTAGAAGACAAAATAGTAGGGACACTGCCAGCAGTTGTCCTTCCCTCCAGGTCAGGCAAAGGCCTCCCAACCCAGGGACTACACCCTGCGGCTGAGGATTTGCCTGGCAAGCCAGGACTTCCTGGGGAGCACACCTACACCCCCAAGGGTAACACATACCTCATGTGGTGCATGACAGTCTGCCTGGCACTGATCTTCTGACCCCTGCCCATCTGACAGTGCGCAAAGACCCCCTAAACCAGATGCAGTGTCACCATGATCATTCCTGGCGAGCTCTACCCTCAGAGCTGGTCCCTGACACACTGGTTCTCCCACTGGTGACTGCCTCCCCTCTCACCCCTCCATCTGGGCTTCTGCATCCTCCATACAGGAGTGGCACCGCCGGACACCAAAACTGGTGGAACGCTGTTTACAGACGTCTCTCCAAGTCCTACTGTTACTAGGAGATCCCCCTCAGCAGCTGATCTTCCAGTACAGACTAGGCTCCCCTCCTGGTGTTCACTCATGGAACCAATCAGGCTCTGGGACTGGGCTTTGGGAACCTTGGGGCGCACCCCATCCCCACTACTTCTCTTCTGAGACAGGACGTGGGTCCCTACACCCCTACCACTACACAGGGACCTATATGGGCTATCACAAACCTTTCCCACCATCCTCGGTTGGGAAATACCTAAGCTACTCCCTTTAGGACCACTCCCAAATGCCTTTCCAGACCCTCTGGTACTCATCCAGAGGTCTGCCTCCTGTGCAAGTTCTCTGGGATCAGAGACCTCACACTACAACAGGTGTTGGTGTAGCCCTGGAAAACAACAACGGAACATGTGCTCTCTGGCAATCAGATTGAACATCCCTTCAAAAGTGTTTGCTGTGCTACCTGTCACCCAACCTTCCAGTGCATCACAACATTCATCCACAAACTTCCCCCAAGACTGGTGAGACAATTTCCTACTGCCCCTGAACCACAACCTATACCCTTCAGGGGTGTCACCCTCCTCCTGGGAACTAGGAACCATGCTCTGGGATCTAGGAGTGGAAATGTCTACACTGGACACAACAATGCTGCCACCACTGGACTCCACCCACACTGGTGAATCCAGAACACTGAAACTACGCTATGGGGACAATCTATCCTCAGGAATTATTTTCTCTCTGGTGAAGGCCCTCTCTGCGTCTGCCATTCTCTCCTACACTAGGACCCTTTCAGCCTCTATCCTTTTTTCCTTGACCATCTCCTTGAGACTCTTCTCCTGAGCCTACAAGGCCTTTTTGCTCCTCTAAGGCTCTCTGGGCCTCCCCTCGATCTGCATCCAGCTTTGCATGCTCCAATTTGAGCCTCTGTAGCTGCAGCTAGTGCTCTCTTTCTTGCTGCCTGTCCACCAACTCCTCTGGGGATGAAGAAAGGGTCTGGGCACTACCCCTGGCACTAGACCCAGCAAGGGACTCCCTCTCTACGGGGTCCCACTACCTACTGGTGTCCCTGCCCTGTCATTTCCTCCCTCCCCTTCAGACTCTTCAGGATCTCCCTCAAAACCACCACTTAGGTATACGGGTGGGTACTACACAGGGTCCTCCCTGGTCTCTAATGTTGCTTCCCTGTGGTTTCTTTCATAGCAAATCAGATCTAGGCGAAAGTTTCCCTCTACTGGTTTCCCTCTTTCTCTGCAGAGACCCTTTACCTCCTCCTCAGTGTAGAAATATAGGTCATCTTCAACATAGACTAACCCCATTCATGTGAGGTACACAACCAACAGTGCAAAACAAGAGACCATGGGCGTAGGAGCTGAAGCAGGAGCACACAATTGAGAATGACAAATGAGAGCAAAAAACAGGAGAAATCCAAAACACGTGATTTGTCTAAATGCAGAGTTTGTAGTGCAACCATGCGTCACTCTGGTACTGTAAAAAAGCAAGTCCTATCCTCACCGCTGATAACTAATGTTATAAATGGGGCTTCTGGTTGGCTAGGGTATGCACCTAAGCCAGGCAGAACCCACCAGTCTAGTCAGCGCAAGGAAGTTATACACTGAAGTTAACCCCTGCTCACCCCCATGGTAGCTTGGTGGAGCAGTCAGGCTTATCCCAGATGCATGTGTAAAGTGGTTGAGCGACACACTCACACAGCAGTGACACACTAGGCACACCACAAAAAAACCTCCACACAAGGTTATATAAAAATATCCTCTGTATTATCCATCAAAACACATTAGAAAACAATCACATATATTACACTGTGCCACTAGGCACTCATCATGACTTCACAGGGATTACATAAATCACTTGACCAATTGGGCAGCTGCCATAAACATCAGTTAGCACAACCCAGTAGCTACTCGTAGGAACAGTATGCATAAACCACATCAACAGGGTACTACAGTACATCCTTTTTATCATGCACAAATTGGGGAAATATCATGCCATCAAATATGCATACCACCATTACTGAACATATGTGTGCCTTTCCTGCCAATTGCAGGTGACGAGTCACAACATCACATCAGGGCACAGCCTGATACTGTAATTTCACAAACCAACCACATATGTCATATCAGGGCCAAATACATCTACATTATCCGTAATGCACAGGAGAACAGAAGCCACCGGGCCTCCCTTAGGGGATATGCGGTAAGGTCGTGGAGGTTCCTTCCTCCTTCCAGACTCAGGCCTACCTTGACATCTTGTCCCATCCTGAAGCTCAAGAGAATGTCCCCCAGCAGGTATGGGTGCAGTTGCCTGCGACCATGCGGTGCTGCTGCGATAATGCCCGAGATGCCTTGAAGATCTCTAGGCTGCAATCTCTCTGATACCGCTTCTGGACCTCCCGGTCTCCGTCAAGACTCAATGCCAACAGTGGCCAGCTTTCCCAGTGGCCCACCTGCTGTTATGAGCCAGTAAGACTCTGCTTCCTTTCCTCGTGTGCAGTCCCACTTGGTCCACAACCACATGGTGCAGCCGCTCTGCTATGGAGACGAAAGGGGCTGGACACAGAGCGAAGTCTCCGTCGTCTCCGTTGTCCTCGGCTTCATTGAGGAACGTGTTGCCACTTGGCCTCACCTACAATCCAGGTGTGGCCACAAGGTCCGTCACTCCTGCCTGGTTTCTGGCTCCTCTTCCTCAGGGACTTGTTGCTAGGCAACTCCTCGATGATGCGCGGCCGCGCTAGGTCGGGCTGTTTCTTCCAGCCCCAGACTCTGCACCCCTGACCAGGTGCAGGCAAGATGACACGGGAGGGAGAGCGCTTCTTCTGGGGTTGCTTTCTCCTCCCTCTCCTCCTCCACTACTGGGGAAATGCAGCCCAACACAAGGTGCACGGCCACACTCTGCTCCGGGCACACCAAATAATACAAAGTGCTCCTCATTCGCTTTTACCTTCTTTGTTTGTGGCCAACATCAAGAAAGGGGGGAGCGCCCTCCAGGCCACTCAATGCTCCCCACATACCTGCTTAGAGCACAGGCTAGTGCCAGCAGTAAAATTGCTCAGTACGCACTATGTTTTTCAAAATACCCAGGATCTGTTATACAGCCCTGGTATATCCGTGGGCCAGAGAACAGGGCACAGGCAGGCCAGCACACAGGGTCCCTTCAGCTGCCCAGCAGGCAGCAGGTTCAGTCCCACACATAGGTAGTCCCAGATGGTAGTTCCTTCTGGCCCACAGCAGTCCTTTTGTCCTACGCAGTGTCTTCTCTTCACGTTGGGGTCACATCCCCATTACTTTCTCTTCACGTTGGGGTAACATTCCCTTTACTTATAGTCCCAATGTCATTGTTCTAGGGCACATAAAAATATAATCACAAGTGCACAACAACCTCCATTCACTTCACATTGTAAGCCTTGGCCTCAGTCACACCACGGGGGCGGAGCCAGCATTATAGAAGGCAAGCGCAGCCCAATTCAGGTGCAAGTGCTACTCCTCCCACCACTCCAACTGCAGATCAGGCCTATTCAGGTGCAAGGGAAAACTCCTCCTGCTACTCTAAATTCAGCCAAGGTCTATTCAGCCTAGCGCTGAGTCACCCAGGCAGGGCAGGACACACCTCAAACCCCCCAGGGACTGGCTGAAGTGAATACACATCCCCTCTCCCCCTGTCAGTCAGGACCAGACGGTCAATACACATCCAGGCAGGCACAAAGACACATAGCACACGGAAATGCCCACTTCTAAAAGTGGCATTTCTAAAATAGTAATAATAAATCCTCTTTCACCAATATGCAGGATTTATCACTACTATTCCAAACGTACCAAGCATGGTCGTGCTACCCCTCTCATGTCAGGAATTATCACTGAAGCACATATCAGGGAATCCCCAATGCATTCCAATGAGAGAGCAGCCTCACAGCAGTAAGAAACCAAATAGGCTGTTTCTCACTACCAGGACATGGCACACAGTTAAGGCACATGTCCTACCCTTTACCTACACCACACCATGCCCATAGGACTAGCTAGGGCCTACCTTTGGGGTAACTGAGATGTAGTAAATGGGGAGCTGCAGACGTGGCAACCACTTTATATGCAACGTCACCGCGGCAGTAAACTGCATATGCAGGTCCTGCAGTGGCAGAGGCCTAAGACAGGTTTGAAAGGTTATTTAGGTGGGTGACGCAAGCAGCGCTGCAAGCCTACCAGTAGAATTTAATTTACTGGACCTGGGTATATGGGATACCACTGTACAAGGAACTGACAGCTAAATTAAATATGCCAAACAGGTGTATACCAAACTTACCAAGTTTACAATAGAGAGCACATGTACTTTAGCACTGATCAGCAGTGATAAAGTGCCCAGAGTCAAAAAACCACCAACAACTGGTAAGAAAAATTACAGGAGGAAGCAAAATGTTCAGGGATGAGCCTGCAAAAAGGGCCAAGTCCAACAGTCCCGGACATGGCAGCCATCTAGGGAAACTTACCAACCTCACACATTTCTGAAAACTAGACACCCGGGAGAGGCTAGGGAGACCTGGGGGAACACTGGGTGGTAGGATATTTGTGTCAGACAGGTGATCCTACAACATTCCTACACAGAAATGTGAGGTTTGCAGGGGATTTTTGTTAGGAAAACATTGGGGATCCACACAAGTCACACCCCCCTGGACTCCTTCGGGTGGCTATTTTTGGGAAATGTCTGGGATTGGTAGGTTTTCCTAGATGGCAGCCGAGCCCAGAATCCAAAACGCTGATGACTCGCTCACAAAATATGGTCTTTTGTAATTGATCATTTTGAAATCTCCACAGTGCCATTTGAGCCATTTCCTGTCATGGGACCTAGGCCTACCCACACAAGTGAGGTACCATTTTTATCGGGAGACTTTGGGGAATGTCGGGTGGGTGGACGTGTTTGAATCCACATAGGTTCAAGAACTTTCCATCACAGAAATGTGGGGTAACTGTATTTTTGTTTCACAAAGTTTGAGGTTTGCAAGGGATTCTGGGTAACAGAACCTGGTTTCCCCTGGATGTCTAGTTTTCAAAAATGTATGGGTTTGCTAGGTTTCCTTATGTGCCAGAAGAGCTATGGTCCAAAATCCACAGCTAGACACATTGCGAATAAAGGGTCAGTTTTCACTGGAAAAATGTGATTTGTCCAGTTTGCGTTTAGGGGGTTTCCTGCTGCGGGTTCTAGGCCAACCCACACAAGTGAGGTCCTATTGGTAGTAGGAGAATTTGGGCAATGCTGGGTGGCTGGAATTTTGTGGCTTTCCACAGATTCCAGAACTTTGCATCACAGAAATGTGAGGAAAGTTATTTATTTTTTTACAAAGTTTGGGGTTTACAAGGGATTCTGGATAACAGAACCTAATGACAGCCATACAAGTCCTGAATTCCACTGGGTGTCTATTGTTAAGAAATGTATAGGTCTGCTAGGTTTCCCTAAGTGCCGGCTGAGCTAGGGCCCATAATTCCCAGCTAGGCACATTGAGAAAAAAGTGTCCGTTTTCACTGGAAAAATTGAATGCGTCCATATTCTGTTTTGGGACGTTTCCTGTCACGGGCACTAGACCTACCCACACAAGTGAGGTACCATTTTTATTGGGAGACTTTGGGGAATTCTGGGTGTGTGGAAGTGTGTGAATACACGCAGATTCCAGAACTTTCCATCACAGAAATGTGAGGAATTTTTTTGTTTTTTTAACAATGTTTGAGGTTTGCAAGGGATTCCGAGTAACAGAACTTGTTGAGAGCCACACAAGTCACCCCGTCTTGGATTCCTCTGGATGTAGAGTTTTCAAAAATTGTATAGGTTTGTGAGGTTTCCTTATGGGCTGGCAGAGCTAGGGTCCAAAATCCACAGCTAGGCACATTGCGAAAAAAGAGTCCTTTTTCACAGAAAAAAATGTGGTGTGTCCACATTGAGTTTTGGGCTGCTTCCTGTCATGGATATTTGGCCTACCCACACAAGTGAGGTACAATTGTTATTGGGAGACTTTGGTGAATGCTGGGTAGGTGGAAGTTTGTGCCTCCTTGCAGATTCAGAACATTCCATCACAGAAATGTGAGCAAATTTAGTTTTTCTGACAAAGTTCGATGTTTGCAAAAGATTCTGGGTAACAGAGCCTCATGAGAGCAACACAAGTCACCCCATTCTGGATACCTCTGGGTGTCTAGTTTTAACAAATGTATAGGTTTGATAGGTTTCCCTAAGTGCCGGCTGAGCTAATGTCCAAAACCCACAGCTAGGCCCATTACAAAAAAAGGGGTCCGTTTTCACTAGAAAAATGTGATGAGTCCCTGCTGCATGTTGGGCCGTTTCCTGTTGCAGGCACTAGGCCTACCCACACAAGGGAGGCAGTATTTTTATTGGGAGGTTCGGGAAAGACAAAATAGTAGAACAAGTGTTATTACCAATTGGCTTTCTTTTCATTTCTGCCTTCCAAATGTAAGACAATTTGTAAAAAAAGAGGTCATTTTGAAAAATGACCTCTAATTCACATACTTGTATGGTTACCCACAATTTTGAAGATGTGCAAATAACCACTGCTTCTAAACTCTATATTTGTTTCCTATTTCAGGAATATATATGTTTCCTTGGTACCTATTTTTCACTCTTTATATTTTACCTGGTACACAATGGAAAACCATTGCATGACGCAGCTCAGTTATTGGCTCTGCGTTCATCAGGTTATTGGTGAACTTAAAAGTCCTACATATCCCCACAACCAGAAGGGCCCAGCAGATATAACAGTAGATTGCTTTAAAACATGTGCCATACTTAGAAGAAGTTACATGTGAAAACGTTGGAACAAATGGCTTTTTTTCAACTCAATATCAATATTTTTTTTATTTTCAACTGTTAGTTTCTATAAAAAAAAACTTGAAGGATCTACACTATGACCCCTTACTGAATTCTAAATTTTGTCTACTTTTCAGAAATGTATAGCTTTCCAGGAACCATTATTGCTTTCATACCCATTTCTACCACTAACTGGAAGGAGGTTGGAAGCACAAAAAATAGCAAAATAGGCTTTGTCCCTTTTGAATGCCAAAACTGCGTAGACAATTTAGGTTTTCTGACAAAAGTCTGCCTGTCCCTGAAAGCTGAGAAGATGGTGATTTCAGCACCACAAACCTTGTGTTGATTCCATTTGCAGGGAAGAAACCAGACTCAGCACTTTTTTCCCATTTTTTAAAGCAAAACAAAATGTTGCTGTATTTTGGCTAATTTCTGGATCCCTTCCAGGGGAATCAACAAAGCCTGTGTACTTTTAGAATCCACAAGATGCTGGAAGTAAAGGATGCAATTTTGGCATGGATACTGCATGTGGACAAAATGTTACATGGGCCTAAACGCCAACTACCCTAAATAGCCAAATTAGCACGAGGGGCGGGAGTTGGGGGGTGGGTAAAGGCCGAGCAGCGAAGGGGTTTATGAAAAAAATACAATTCTACACGATAATCAGAAAGGTTGATAATATCGAAAAAATCGATGTCAATGTTCATAATGATATATTAATATGTGAGAATGAAATTGCATCTCTGTTATCAAATTCACCCATCATGAACTCTCCATCAACCCCAATTCAGAAATACGTGGTCAGGCAGGCTCTGAGACCTAGGCCTAGGGTTACTGATTGGCAGGTCTCAGGTGGGGTGGCATGTAGCTGGAAGACAAAATTGCAAACAGGAAACTCAGATCTATCCCACAGATAAGTGCAGCGACAACACAATGGTCCAGAGAGATTGGCCCAATGAAGCACACATGTCGAGAGGGATGAACATATTCCTAAAACACCATAAATTCAGATGCCACATAAAGTTAGGAATGCACAGCCAGTTAGAACTCAGCACACACAGTACACACTGTGATCGCACGCCCCTTTGTCGAACACCTGGACACTTTACCCACTGGCCCCCATTATGTTGATGCGATGTCAGGGCCCACCGGCATTTTCTATCAGGGTTTTTATTATGACTCCAAAGACAAGGCCTGCATTCTTTATCAAAAATGGAACGACAGATACCCTTTATGATACCCAAAGAAATGTATAAAACCTTGCTCAGATTGATTGTATTTTGAGACAGTCCTCAGACCCGCGTCATTAACTGTACTCCAGGCCAAAGCGTATAATTACACCAACTGTTCCTGTTTTGCCAAACGCCGCTTGTCTTTTGTTTTTTCAAGGTAAATTCATATTCAAGCAACAAGGGTAAAAACAAGTAGGCTAGAAAGTCAAGTTCACATTTTAGATTCTGCATTTCAATGCATGAAGTCTTCATTACACTACTAAACAACAATATTAATCATGTGTTAACAGTAGTCTTTGTATAGAGAAACATGCAACAGAAATACTGGAAACTATATGATTCACCTTTTAATTATCAAAAAAGCTTTTCTCATGTATTGGTCAGAAGTTAATCTTTTCATGCATATTCAGCATTCTCTATTCAAGCTTGTTTTCCAGACAAATTTCAAGCAATGTTGCACTAATAAGTCTGAGGCCTACTACCAGTGAATAAAATAACCTACAGTGTTATTCATTGAAATAACATTCTTTTCATCAAAGCTTGCACGATAATTTTGCACATTTATTATACCCAGCATTAATTGTCATTAAATCTGAAATCCGCCTTACTGCCCAACTTTTAAAGCTTACGCAACTTGCCATCAAAGGAATGGTTTGAGGAGAATATGTATCCCATGAGAAATGTTCTGCTTCAGCAAGACATTTTCTGCGCGAACTAGTCTCCTGTATGCATAGATTAGGAAAATATTGTGAAATAAGAGCTTATTTGAAAAACAGTAGTGGTGGGTCAAACATGCAGTCCATTTTCATATAAGCTGTACGCAGCAGCTAGTTGTCTAATGATTTCCAGTTCTGTGAGCGCCTCCTCTGACATGCCTTATGGATATGTGACAATCTGATGAAGAGAATGTCTGCTCATTTGCAGCACAGATACCCTCTCAGCAGTTAGAGATAACAAGCGAGTCGTCTGTCCCCAAGGACAGCCAGAGCTGTGCTGAAAATATTTTCAGAGACTATCTTACCAGCAGGAAACAAAATATATTTTGTTGACAGTCTTCTCAGTGCTGGCCAATTGTGCTGTACCAGTATAAGAATTGCACATTCAAAACTATGGACCATATGCGTCAAAGGGTTTTACCCATTCTGTGTCTGCAGGGAAATGTGAACGAACATATAGCCCAAAGCATACCTTTTTCTTTCCTTTGTATTATTTTTCTTTCCTTTGTATTGGTCTTACATGTCCTATCTTGTCCTTACCGAATGATTTTACAATGCACAGTGAGCTACCACCAGTCTAAGGGCCTTACTTAGAGTTCAGTGGATGGGTTACTTCAATACAAACCCTGTATTACAAGGGCATTATATCCAATGGCACTTGTAATAAGCGGATGGGATATCAGTCGTTTTGTGGTCGAGTTACCAGCATGATGAAAGCTAAATCAAGCCCTAAATTCTGAAAAACATTGCCTAAAGGGAATTTTACTTTCAGAGTCTGTGGGATCAAGAGGCACTGTTCCAGTATCTAATGATTTGCTTAGCATTTTGATGTGCACACCGCTGTCAGAAAAACAGGTGACATATTTCTACTGTAATAGGAGTAGATGGTTGTGGGGGTGCTCTGTGTGTACTGCTCTATAGGATGCTATGGGAAGGTCTACAGTTCTCTACCCACTCTTCGAGTACAGCCCTTTCTTTCAAATGGAATGGAATCCTTTCTCAGATTTGGCACTTCCATCTTGCAAGATCACCCTCTATTATGAGCAGCAAATAATAGGAATGGATGAAGTTGCAATGCTTTACAAATATTTCAACTTTAAGAAGTTTTTTGCTTTGCCATATCCGCAGGAAAACCATCGCATTTCCACAAATTCATGTCATTAATATCCTTTTATAAATGAACAAAATAGGTCTGCATATAATAGCAAAGCTTGTTTCTTATTACTCTCCCAAACAAAAGGGAAAGATTCACAAATAGTAAATGGGCAAATAATTATTCTTCATAGATGTTATGGTATGTATATTACTGTGCAGTGAAAACCGTGTACTTTAAAAAACTTTCTGAATAAATTCTCTAAAATAGTTAGTTTTGCGAATACTTTCTTAAGTGACAAATATCAGTTTTTGGATTTCAAAATGTCATTGATAGATTTTAAGGACCAGAAGGTACCTGTTGCTGGTAGATGGGCTCCTGACTGGACAAGATAATGTGCAGGAATGTTTTCATGTGTTTATAATGACATTTCGCAAACTTCCATAAATGGAATCATCAGAACGAAATGGTCAAGTGGAAATGTGGTACGAAAGGGGCTGAGAGATCCAGAGGAACATTGATGAAGTCCACCAGTAGTATAGGTTGTATACTACTCGTCACCATGTATTTTTTGACAGGTGGCCACGCCCCTTTGACCACGCCCCTTTGGTCCGTGTGTCTATATTGGACGCGTTCCAAGTCTGCTTTTAATCGGGGTTTTAATCGGTCCTTATAACGTATTGATAAGATTATAGCATTTTATTGTTTTATAGGTCGTTATTTTGTGAATCATGGCTTATAAAATGATACGGCGATGAAATAAAAAAAAAAAAAAAAAAAAAAAAAACGTATAAAACGATAAGTTAGGATTTGTGAATCAAGGCTTATAAAATGATACGGCGATGAAATCATAAAGCGTATAAAACGATAAGTTAGGAATTGTGAATCAAGGCTTATAAAATGATACTGCGATGAAATCAAAAACGTATGAATCGACCACGCATGCAGGAGGGTTGCTAAGAAGTGTGGGGTAGTGTGAAATACGAGTCTACAAACATACCGCGGGGCGTGTCTAGTATGTTCACAGAGGATATAAGCCAGCATTCCGAGGACCGTGTGTTAAGAAACCCCCGCTTTTTTCCGACAAAGAAAAGCTCGAGCTTTAAGACAACTTTGAGAATGTCTTGCTCTAGCGTGGAAGCGGGACCCCTTGGAGAAACTATAACAGCGATGCTGAAGGAAGCGGCAAATGCTGCAGACGACGCTGCAGAACTCGACGATAGTGATAAGGAAAATTGCGCGCCAACAACGCCTGCGGGTACTACGTCGGAGATGTCGTCGGCGATGCTGAATAAAAAGCCCGAGACAGACGTCGAGGCATCGGCTATGCCGAATATAAAGCCCGAGACCGGAGCCTGCGAAGAGGCGGTTGGTGGCGTTGCTAAAATGGCGAGCAATACCTCCGATGCTACAGACGGCGGTGGAAGAGCGGAACCAAGTGAAGATGACGAGGGTATTGACCTGCAAGAGCCTGAACCCGAGGACTCCAGCGACTGTACAGAGATGGATTCCGGAGAAGAATCTGTAAACGAAACAGAAAAGTGCGAAGTTGGAAAACGAAAAGTAAGTACGAACCGCAATTTTTCGGCAAATCCTCTGGGGTGTTTAAGAGTGTGATGATGAGGCGTGTAGTTGTGAGGAAGGCTGAGGTCGAAAAACCCCTTTTTTCTTTTTATCAGCAAAAGAGAGGAGGAGGAGCCCCAGGCGACAAAACCGCTAGCACGACTATGGAAGTCACACAGCCATCGCTACGTTTTTCATGTCTCTGCTGCTCAAGACAGAAAAAACTTGCCGTAACGCATAAAAACTGCAGCTGTAAGCGCTTAGACGCAATTGTACAATTTTGTCGTGGTGAAAGTTGGAGCACGGATCGATATCGCGGACTTTTGACAGCGATAGCCGCGATCATAAAATTGTGCTTAAAGGCGGGGTGGTACGACGAATGCGAAGGTTGTAAAATTGACGACCCGAGTCAGTTGCATCACGACTGTCTCACGACGGGTGATGAATATGAAGACAGTTTGATACGGAAACTATGTTACAAGCTGGACCCCTATAAGATTATGGCGACGTTGGGGGCGGTCTATGGCTTGAAAGAAATGTCAGTACCCGAAGATTGTAGTAAGATGATTGCGAATGTTTTAAAGTATATTAAGAGAGTACAGTCCCCATCAGAGCATGTGAAAAGTATGTATGAAGCGGGTGATGAAGACATACGCTTGATAATGAAACAGCATTTGAGAAGGAAGAATTACCGTAGATATTTTAAGATCAAGTATCTTTACAGGAGTTTAAAACCGAGGAACATGACATTTCTTAATGTAGAGTAAATGAAAACATGATGATCTTCGCGATTGCTACTATTATGTATGTGTGTTTTTCCGTTGCAGGAAAGTGTGTTTCGACACATGGTTGAGATCGGCGTGCGACCGAGCGTTAGATGCCTGGAAGACGCTTTTTATTTTCTGATCAGAGCAAAGATGGCGTACCCCAAACCAGTGTTTCGCCCGACCGCGCTATGTCGTAACAAGCGATGTGAAATCATCGAAGAGCTTGAAAAAGAACTGGGTCAGAAACCTAGAGGCTTTTACGACGTTGAAAAGAGCAAAATCTTCTTGGGCGCTGACGACGTGCTCGAAGATTGCATCGACAATTATATCAGGCGGACATTTTGCACCCTAGGAACTACTCTGAATAAGAAACAGTTTTTCAATTTCATGAATACAATATCTGATTTGTTTTGTCGAGCCTTCTTGAAGGGGCGTGGGGAGGATGTAAGAAGACTGGTACCGTTCATAGCTAGCAAAATCCAAATATTGATTCTACGTCACGAGTTTTTGAGAGCATTGTGTTAAATATCTATGTTTTTATCGTTATTATCGTTTATAGCGCTGTACATTCCTATATTACCAGTTTAAATCATACACTGTTTAATTCGTGTGTTATTAAATAATCTACTATTGTAAAATAAACCGGCTTCTAGTTCTGATTATCTGATAAAGAAAAATAATAAAACAAAAGTGAATTAATAGAATAGGGGGGCGGGAGTAGGGGTTGCGGTATTTTAGTTCAAGAAGCGCTACGATGCAGAAGCTTTTCAAAAGAGTTTATTACAACCCCTCGAAAGTTGGTAGTTTTGGCGGTGTAGAAGCCTTGTACAAGGAGTGCAAAATCCACAACGACGGTGTTAAAAGAACACAGGTACGCGCCTGGTTATCGGGCGAAGATGCCTACACGCTACATAAGGGGTCGAGAAAGCGCTTTCAAAGACGGCGTGTGATAGTCAGCGGCTTAAATCATCAATGGCAAGCGGACCTTCTAGACGTCCGTGAACATGCCGCGGTTAATGATGGTGTAAAATTTATATTAACGGTGATAGACGTACTGTCAAAGTATGCATTCGCCGTTGGCCTGAAGGAAAAATCGGGGAGCTCGGTCACAAAAGCCTTTGATTACATTTTCAGCAGCGGGAGAATTCCTAAAAAGTTACAAACAGATAGAGGAAAAGAGTTTGAAAACAAGACGCTAAAAGCTCTGCTGAACAAGTATGGTGTAAAACATTTTGTTACAAACAACGAAGTGAAGGCGGCGATTGTAGAAAGATTCAACAGAACTCTCAAGGCACGAATTTGGCGGTATTTTACAGCGTACAACACATTTCGTTATATAGATCGTTTACAAGATTTTATTGAAAGTTACAATCATAGCTATCATAGAACCATTAAGACGTCCCCTGTAGAAGTATCCCCGCAAAATGAGTTGAAAATTTGGAGAACTGTGTACGGGTCCGTGTTCACCAACAACCCTGTTTCAAAAAACACGCTCAAAAAAGGTGATCATGTTAGGGTATCTAGATGCAAGGGGGTATTTCAAAAGGGGTATGAGCAGACTTTTACAGATGAGATCTTTGTGATAGACAAGATTTCCAAGCATTCAGGCGTTACAGTTTTTAACTTAAAAGACTATGCTGGGGAGGAGGTCGAAGGGTGTTTTTACAAAGAAGAGCTGCAAAAAATAAAACAGGATCAAGATCGTGTGTACCGTATTGAGAACGTTTTGGCAAAGAAGGGGCACGGGGCACAAAGACAGTGCCTAGTTAAATGGCGGGGATGGCCTGATAAATTTAATAGTTGGGTCTCTGAGAGTGAATTAAAGGATATACAAAGTCTACAACAGCGGATATAGGCATTTAGGTACCGCGGAAGCGCCATGGAGGTCGGACCTTTTTATCTGACGCTCCCGAGTAACGCGTCTTTGGACACTTTCCCTAATAACAAAATTTCAAATTTTACGGTGAAACTAGCAAAACCTATTCATCTACAAGGAGATTGGGAGGTGGCCCTAACAGAAATTCAGTACCCGCACACGTGGGGCACTTTTGAAACAGAGGATGTTAGATTTACGGTGGTACGCAAGAAGGAAAGCGCCCACGAACTTTCTTTCCCGCCGGGGCACTATGACAACATACGAGACATTGTAGAAGTAATGAATAAATCCATTGGTAACATATCGGAACTTGTTGACCTTAGATTAACGTATGAACCACGACTTCGAAAAGTGCAGTTGAGGAATGCTCAAGACTACGGTATTTTGGTGCGTGAAAAACTGGGGAGAGTGTTGGGGCTGACGCCTAACGTTCACCACTCTTCATCAGCGGGGAAAGCCTACACGGATGTACACGGCGGATTTTATATGATGTTTGTATACTGCGACGTGATAGAGCATCAGAGAGTGGGGGATAGCTACGTGCCTCTCCTCCGGTGCGTGGAAATCACAGGCAAGAATAATAGCATGATAAACATCATTTACACCAAAAGAGATTATGTACCGATCAGCAAAAAACATTTTCACACAATAACTTTGGAACTGAAGGACGATTTGAACACTAATATAAGATTTAAAGTGGGTAAAGTCATAGCGAAGCTTCATTTCAGGCCGCGACGTGGTGAAGTGTACTAGAATAATGATTTTACCTGAAAATTACGGCGACGCGTCGCTCTATAGGGATTACTATAGAGCACAAGCCGGCTCAGGCCTCCCGGGGTTCCACGGGGCACCTATTATGTACGGGGCGGGTGTTGGCGGTATATTCAGAAGCCTTTTCAGAAAAGCAGTACCGCTTTTAAGAAGAGGGTTCCAGTTAGTAAAACCGCACGTGAAAACCGCTGCAGCAAATATTGCCCGAGACGTCGCAGGGCACGTTTCGGGGGCGGTGATGAAAAAGTTTACCAAAACGGGTCAAGAAGGCTCAGGTTTAATCTATCTCGAAAGAGGAAGGAAGAGAAAAAGGGGTGTATCACTAAGGGGGCCGCCCGCGTTCCTTCAAAGCGTTGTGAAGCGCCGGCGACCGGCTCAAAAGAGTTCGCTTAAGACCCGGAGAAGACACGGAAAAAAACGAGTCTCTAAGGGCAACATATTTTAAATCGGACCATGGCCTCCGTCCCTTGCGGTTCCCAGGAATGCACAAAGTCAGAGTTGGACCTATTCCAAGTACCACCAACGCAAACCAGCATTGAAAGTTCTCTATATGTCGAAGTACCGCCACTTTCAGCCCTGTCAGACACAGCCCCCTTAGAGTTCTTCATAGCTCGGTCGGATGACTACCTGGACCTTTCAGCTACCCTGATTTATCTGTCGTGCAAAATTACTAACGCAGACGGATCCGATTTGGACGCCGCAGCCCGAGTGGCGTTTTCTCCATACCCCATAGCCTCACTTTTTAACCAACTGGATGTGAGCCTCGGCGACCGGCTCATCAGCCAGTCAAACAACACGTATCCATACAGGGCTTATCTCGAAACGGTACTTAATTATGGGGACCCCACTTTAAAACGCCAACTTTCTGCAGGTCTCTTCTACAGAGACACCGCTGGAGAGCACGAGGACACGACTTTAAACGGTGCTAACGCGGGATTTAAGAGCAGAGCTAGCTTTACAGCCCGAAGTCGTAAAGTGGAACTGATTGGGCAATTACACTGCGATTTATTTTTCCAAGACAAATTAATGCTTAACGGTCTAGATGTGAAGATTAAACTGATTCGAAATAAAGACACTTTTTGCTTAATGAGCGGCGACGCAGAAAATTACAAAGTGCATATCTTAGCGGCGTCACTATTTGTGAAACGTGTCAAAGTGAGCCCGGTGGTGCGTTTAGCTCACGCCGAGACTCTGTTAACCAGTAATGCCAAGTACCCCATCGAAAGAGTGGAGCTCAAAGTGTTCAGCATCCCAGCCGGTGCGCTACTATCGAATACTGAGAATATTTTTTTCGGATTTTTGCCAAGAACTGTAATAGTAGCGCTGGTCGATAACGCAGCATTTAGCGGTGAATATGGCAGAAACCCCTTTAATTTCAAGCATTATAATATATCTCACAGCAGCCTCTCCGTAGACGGCCAAGCTATACCGGCAAAACCATACACGCCGTCATTTGGAACTGGGGGTGTGGCTAGAGAATATTTGGGTGTGCTGCAAGTTGCTGGGAAGTACGCATCAGACCGACCCTTCTTTGTGGATCGTGTAGAGTATTCGAAAGGCTATTCTATGCTGGCTTTCGATCTATGCCCTGACAACGACGTGGGTGGCGGCCATTTTTCGATACAAAAATCAGGCAATGTACGTCTGGAGCTCCGTTTTAGCGCCGCTCTACCGTCTACTATAAACCTTCTGATTTACGCTGTCTTTCAGAATGTTATACAGATTAACCATAGGCGAGAGGTGCTAATCGACTATATGTGATGAATACGTGGCAACTGGAACGTTTTCTCGCCAAAGACGAGACGGCAAAACATTCATTTTTAGGTGTATTCGCAGCTGACACTCTACCAATGTATCTGGGTAATCGCCAGCGACCGCTTCATTTAATAGTCAATACAGACGGTAAAGATCAAAGGGGTCGACACTGGTTAGCAATATTTCTAACAGAAAAGGACTCTGAGTTTTTTGACTCCTATGGCGTGCCACCAAACAGTTATCTGTACCCCAATACCATATGGCAATTTTTAAAAAGAAACACTTCAGGCCTAATAACATTTCATGAAAACCAGATTCAGGATGATGTATCATTTACCTGCGGGGCACATTGTTTGTTTTATTTATTTCATAGATGCCGTGGTGTAGACTTTGAAAGCATTTTAAAAATGTATTCAGCTGATTTGAAGGCAAATGATGCTCTAGTAACAAGGTTTGTGTTGAGGCAATTACGCAGATTGAAAAGAGGCCGTGTAAATAACAGACCGATGCAAAATTGTATTTCATTCACTGATAATATACATGTTTACAGTGTTTATGATAACTAGCAGACATCCACAAGGTCTATTTTACGCTCTCATTGGACTTTTAAAATCATATTTGTACCGAACATTTTTACTCTGTGATATAAAATGTATCTAAATAAATTGCATGAAAAAAGCCCTTAACTTTACGTGTCGGTCTGCCTTTTTTCAGCACCTAGATGCCACGTTAATGCACCGTGGTTTATATTCATCCTGAAATGCTTAGACAGGCTATTGTCCGCATATGGTGCCTGGTGTGCTGTCGAGGTTTGCAAAAAATATGAATAAAAAAAGGGGGGCCTAACTTTACGTGGCGGTCTGACTTTTTTCAGCACCTAGCTGCCACGTTAATGCACCGCTGTTTATATTCATCCTGAAATGCTTAGACAGGCTATTGTCCGCATATGGTGCCTAGTGTGCTGTCTAGGTTTGCAAAAAATATGGATAAAAAATGGGGGGCCTAACTTTACGTGGCGGTCTGACTTTTTTCAGCACCTTGCTGCCACGTTAATGCACAGCTGTTTATATTCAACCTGAAATGCTTAGTGGATTATACCGTTTAATTCTCGACACACGAAGACATACGTGGTATTGTGAGTTGTGGCGGGAAACTGTCGGGTTTTGGGTATAAAAACGTGAGGTCTGCAAGAACATTCAGGCTGGAGCTCTCAGGAAAGCTACGACGCTCCAACCAACGGCGCTGGTGACACCTTCATTCTCCCACCACATCGGGCGCTTGAAAAGCTGAAGCCCCTGAAAGATTTCACCACCTGATGACTGAGCACCGTTTCCATTTATGAACATGTCTGAGGACCAAGAATTGTTGGTAAGAAGATTGTTTTATGTTTTTTATATAATCCTCTAGCTCTTTTTGAAGTTGCGCTTCTATTAGCGTCATCTCTCAAAGGTTAAATGCTTTTTTATCAGGGATGTAAGCTTTTTTTCCGGCTCAGACTGTCACACTAAGACGAATTAGACCGAAGTCCCGGGCAATGTTCTAACATGTGGTTCTAATTAAGTCTTTCGCTCCTCTGTCAAAAGGTTTTAAGCAATAGATAAAATTAGGTGAAACTCGGGGTGTTTTGAATTAACTGTAACTGCTAGTCAGGAACCGTGAAAGATGCATAAAAAAAAAAAAAGTGTGTGTGTGTGTGTGTGTGTGTGTTTGCGTTTTTTTTTTTGCTTTGCCGGACCCCGTCTGAAAAATGCTCTAGCATGTGGTTCTAATTCAGTCTTTCACGTCGTCGTCAAAAGACTTTTAGTACTGTTACAGCAGCTGGCATTTTAAGCAATAGGAAATATGACATGACTCTCGGTGTGTTTAGATTTTGCACATGCTCTTACCTCAAAGACTATCTGCTCATTGATCCGTGTTTTTAAGTCAAGGACTAGTCCGCCTCCTTGCTTTACAGATCATGATTTAATAACGCTCGAGGTCTTAAATAATGTCACTATATAGCCTGGGGCCAGCGAGCCGGGGTTGAGCTGCGGCTTGAAAAGCAGCTAATTTGACAACTAAGGTCTGGGTCTATTTCTGCGGTCGTGTGTGTGTGTGTGTGTGTGTGTGTGTGTACTTTTGTTTGCATGAGCTTGTAAATACGTATAGCGGTGCTTTCAAGTAATTTAATTTAAACCAATATAGGAAATGTGTTACAGCTGTTTGCATTTTTGTCTTCGCAGGAAGTGGCCGAGGCGGCAGACGCACTTTTATTCGACACTGCGCTTGAAGGCCCTAATCCTATCGCAGCCAGTCAAATTTGCGGCTTCAGCGCGCATGCTGGTAAGAATTAATTCTCTTTTCTACTGGTAGTATGTTCTACCATAGACCATGCTGATGTGCGCGTGCTTGTGCGTGTGTGTGTGTGTGTGTGTGTGTGTGTGTGTGTGTGTGTGTGCTTGTGTGTGCTTGTGTGTGTGTGTGTGTGTGTGTGTGTGTGCGTGCTTGCGCTGCCACTCTCAGTCTAGTTGTAGCACTGATGACTATTGAGGACTCTTCCGACTGTTCATTGCTTGAATTAAAATTATGTTTTTTGCTCTTACTTAGATAAAACTGATGATGCAATCTCCATCCAACACGTGCAGCAATCAAATACACAACAACCGGTTGTACAAAGGAGTTCAAGGTTGCCGCCTGACGATCTGAAAAGCAAAGGTCAGAAGCGTAAAGAAGCGAGGCGGCGAGGGCCACCACAAACATTGCAGGGTGGTTTTGGGGGGAGTACTGTTGGGGGGCCTGCATTGCATGAGTTTCCACCGGTGTCTGTAAATGGTGGCGGTTTGAGAAAGAGACACTCTGGCTGTAAAGAAAAGGGTGATCAAAAGCGCAATAGGAAAGCGAATGCTAATGATAACAATTCTGCTACTCTACAGACCTTCCAGGTTTCGAATTCAAACACGCCTACCCCTGGTTGCGTTCTCCCCAGCCGAAATTCAGAACAGATTCTAGGTGTCACAACGCACCCTTGCAGCGATACTCCGGTATTAGTGCACCCCCCACCTACTCCTACCCCCAAGTCTCACTCTCAACCATCAAAGAACTTGCATGCGCAACCAGCAAACGCCATTATTCCCCCCGATGAACAAGAAATAATTTCGCTGCTTGACGATGATGACTGTTGGGGGGAAAACGCGAATGTACCCGTTCAACAAAACAGATCAAAAGCAGGGCCAGCTGTACACGGCGAATGCTCCAAGAACCCACGCTCACAAGGGGGGTGTCACACAGATGTTACAATAGGAGGAGGACCCGCCATCACCAGCCCCCCAGTAAGGTTCGCACCAGGTGCTATTCACCATAATTTAAAGACTGAAATTCCCCACAGTGCTGCAGCAAACGGGGCGTCCGCAGCGGCGCTACAAGCTCCTAGACATAACCCCACACCACCCCTAAACATTACCGCAGTAACATCAGCATGCCACGATATTTTACCTTTAATAACAAACCTTAGGGGAAGCACTCTTAACACAGCATCTATCTGCGAAGCTATTATTTTTGCTTTAAGTAATCGTGATACAGTAGCTCAGATACAAGCCATTGAACGCATCAAAGCTGGCATCGTACGTATACAGCAAAATTTAGAGAAATCACTTTCAGCTGCTTTAGTAACTGCTCAAAATCAGCTCGAGTCCTCTGTCTCCTCGCACGCCATAGATGATGTCCTAAGTGTCAAAAAATCACTTAACGTTGAGATAAAGACACCACTTGACCCCCGCAGTGGGGCTGCTGCTGCTGCTGTTAAAGCTTCACTTCCCAGCGACGCGGCTGTACTTCAGGCAATTTACGCCATTTTTCCCCTAATAAATACCCTAGAAGGATTAGGCTTGAACTCTGCACCTGTCAGTTCATCCGTTTTTAATGTTCTACGTGTACAGGAAGCTTCCGGACATATCGGCGGCATAACAGATGTCAAACTAGCAGTAGAGGACGTGATCCAAAATACTCAGACTTCACTCGCATCTATTTTAGCAGATGCCCAAGCCAACCTTGATTCCTTGAGTCTCGACTCGGGAAACTGATAATGACCCCCAAAGAGCATAGGTCGCCGAGAAGGTCTGAAACTACAGTCGCCAAACGTAAAGAGAAATGGTTAGCCGCTAAAGTAGTCAGAAATCGGTTAGCCAAAAACCTAAAAAGAGCCAAAAACCATTTGAGAAATATACGCCGTAATATTCAAAGCAACAATGGGTATTTACCACCGAGCCCCACGCAGTTAGAGCAAACACCTCAGAGAACAGCTGTCGCTTGCGATAATTCTAGCATCAGTAACAACCCTGCGCCGGTGTTTTTAGAAAGCGTGCGACAATATCAAAGAGTTATCAAAAAATTTAGAGCTATAGAATTTTATGAAGAATTTCGTTTTGTCAATCTTCATCTCATAGATTCTATTAGACTGGCCCTAGAAGCGGTTATTAACTCTATCCAACTGCTGCTGGACCAAATGGCCCCAGACATAGGCCCCAACGATTATGTACAAATTCGCCTGAGCGGCGGTGGTCTGGCTAACTCTTTTTACACTCGCAGGCTACCGCATCACGACCTAGATGCCTCAGATTTCTTAAACAAAATTGTTGACATGATGAATAGCAATGCAGAGATTCTGGGGTCACAAAGTTTAACACTTGTTGTGACTGTGATAAAAAGTAGGGGCGGCGGTGCCAGACGGGCTCTAAATTCTGTATTGTTTACTAAGATCATTCAAAAGAAACGTCGATGGTTGATTGATTTGAACAACACAGCTGGAAATTTGTGCCTGGCGGGGTGTTTGGCAGGGTTATTGGCTCACGGTCAATCTACGGATAGAACGTTGACAGAGCAGGCACAGTTAATGCACGATGCCCTAAACATCCCCCCAGATACGGATGTCTCTTTGCAAGACATAGAAGCATTTGAAAATTACTTGGGTGTGACGATTAAAGTATTATATCACGAAGGCGGCTGGCGTTATTTCACCAGCGGTACCGCCAACAAATCTAAAATTCTGTTTGTTCTTTTACATGAAAGCCATTTTTACGGTGTGAAAGATATAAAAAAATTCCTCGGCGCTAGGTATTACTGCGAATATTGCCATTCGGCCTATACCCACAAATACAATCACTCGTGCGCAGACTTCTGCAAAGCGTGCGTTACGAACGATTGCCATGACATTGCCAACGATCTCCAAAGGTGTCCGCGGTGTCGACTGTTTTGTCGTTCTTCGGAGTGTTTAGAGCGTCATCGTGCTTTAGCCGTGGCGGGGGAGGTGAGCTGTCTCAGCAAAAAGTTGTGTGATTCGTGCGGTCTCTACGGCCCCGAAAGTCATGAATGCGAAGGCCTTGAATGCGGTGTCTGTAAAGCCCGGGTGTTTTCATTTGATTCACATCTCTGCTTTATGAGCAGACTCAAACCGCCGACCAAAACAAATGATTATATATTCTACGATATGGAGTGCCGTCAGGAAAATATCATTCACGAGCCAAATTATATTTTTGCCAGACATATTAATGGTGAGCCTACTTGGGAGTTTTCAGGTCCTACATGCGTCAATGATTTTATCAACACATTCATTACACCCCGATTTCAAAACTATAGTTTTCTCGCACATTTCTCTAAAGGATATGACTGTTATTTTGTAGTGAAAGCTCTAGTGCTTGAAAAGGTGGCAATGTCACTGATCACTCAGGGAGGAAAGCTCATGTGCGTTACAACCAAAGTACTCAATATCAGGTTTATAGACTCTATAAACTTTTTGCCCATGAAACTCAGTAAACTTCCACAGGCAATGGGTTTCCAAGAGTCTAAAGGGTATTTCCCGCATTACTTTAACACTTTGCAGAACCAAAAATACGTTGGTGCTATGCCCTCAGCAGAATTTTACGGTGTAAACTATATGTCACCCTCTGAGAAAACAGAATTTGTGTCCTGGTATGAATCGAACAAAGATCGGGAGTTTGATTTCCAGAAGGAGCTGTCTCATTACTGCCAACAAGATGTGAACATTTTAAGAGAGGCGTGTATCCGCTTTAGAGAAGGCGTCATTGCCATGTCTAGCAAGCAAATCTTGGTGAACCCGGGTCAGGCCAATGAGTATGCCTATGTTGACTTCATCGACCCCTTTCAGTACATCACTTTAGCTTCAGTCTGCTTGGCGATGTTCAGATTTTGTTTTTTAAAACCTTACACATTAGCGTTGCTACCTCGTGATAATTATCACAGACAGCAAAAGAGATTCTCAACACCCGCTATTCAATGGTTGATGTATTTGGAATACAGTGAAAAAATCACCATCCGTCACGCTTTGAGGGGCGGGGAGCTTAAAATTGGGTCCTATTTTTTAGATGGTTATGCCAATATTGACGGGGTCCCTACTGCCTTTGAATTTAATGGTTGCTTTTTTCACGGCTGTCCAATTTGTTACGCCGGAAACGATTTTAATAAGATGACCGGTTGTACATATGGTCAGTTGCTTAACCGCACAACTATTAAACAGGAGTTTTTAAAAAGACGCGGCTTCAACGTCAGAAGTATTTGGGAACACGCGTGGCGTGAGCAGTTAACATGTAATCTAGATCTGCAGACTTTTAGCAAGGATCGTGACTTACCCGAGCCCTTGAAACCGCGTGATTCTCTCTACGGAGGACGAACCAACGCCGTTACTCTTTATCGAAAGGCCTCTGGTGATGAAAAGATTTTTTACTATGATTTTACCAGCTTATACCCCTTTGTTAACAAGACAAAAGTCTACCCTGTGGGACATCCTAAGATCCTTTATAAAGATTTTGGAGCCCCTCAAATGTATTTCGGTCTAATCAGATGTAGAATTCGTCCGCCTAGAGGACTTTTTTTCCCGGTGCTTCCTTACAGATTCGAGGGAAAACTATTATTTACCCTGTGCCGCTCCTGCACAGAAGCCAGACAGACCTTCCGGTGTGATCACTCTGATGACGAACGTGCTCTGACCGGCACCTGGTGCACTGTAGAAGTGAATGTAGCTCTGAAAAAAGGCTATGTGATAGATCGCATTTATGAGATATGGCATTTTGAAAATGTTTCTAGTGATCTGTTTACCGACTACATCAACTTGCACCTTAGAGACAAGCAAGAAGCTTCGGGTTACCCCCAGTGGTGTAGTGATAATGCCGAGAAACAGAAGTACCGGAGGGAATATTTTCAGAAAGAGGGTATTCGATTGCGCTCTAATAAAATCCATGTGAACCCCACTAAAAGACAGATTGCTAAACTGTTTCTCAACTCTCTATGGGGAAAACTGGGGCAGAGAGAAGACCGCTCAGAAACTACTCTAGTGACAGAGCCGGATGAATTTGATCAGTACTTTTTTACTTCCTACTGCGAGGTGTCATCTTGCGAGTTCATAGATGATGATACCGCTTGTGTGTGTTGGCGGTATACCAAAGAACATTACCCGCCTTCATGCAACGCTAACATATTTATTGCCAGTTTCACCACCGCTTATGCTAGATTGGAGTTGTACAAGCTCCTGGAGTTGCTTCAAGACCGCTGTCTTTACCACGACACAGACTCTGTGATTTTTGTGAGCAAAAAGGGCGATGTTAACCCTCCGGTGGGTGACTATCTGGGGGAACTCACTAGCGAAACACCTCCCGATGAACACATCACAGAGTTTGTTTCAGCCGGCCCCAAAACCTACGGTTACCGCTTATCAGGCGGTAAAATCTGCTTGAAGGTGAAGGGGATCACCCTCAATGTTCAGAACCGCGAAAAAGTAAATTTTCAAAACTTAAAAGAGCTGGTCACTCAATATGCCAAGCACGCCGAAAGAGGTGAATGTGTTCCAGAAGATGAAAGCTTAGTAGTGCAGCACCCCTGCATTGTGAGAATTAAAAAACGTTGGGATATTGAGACACGCCCGCTTCGCAAAACGTTGAGGGTTGTATATGATAAGCGCGTTCTTAAAGAGGACTATAAAACCCTGCCCTACGGCTTTTAAGAGTTATGCAGCCTCTGTGTAAACACGGGGCTAGCGAGAAAAAGGACTTTCCGCTTTTGGTGTGTATAGTTTATTAGAGGTTGTTTAAAGTATGGATATTAGATTGCAACATCCGTTCTCATGCATCCTCGCAGGTCCTTCCAATTCTGGTAAAAGTTACTTTGTAAAAAAACTTTTGGAAAATGCGCATCAAATGCTGACCCAGCCACCCACCAACGTAGTGTGGGCCTATTCCTGTTGGCAGCGGCTCTATCAAGAACTCGCGCTAAAGCTTCCACACCTCAAATTTGTCGAGGGGCTCCCCGCCGCCTTAAATGATGACATTTTATTTCCACCCTCTAGTGTTAATATGTTAATTGTAGATGATCTAATGGCCTCTGCTTGTGACAGCGGTGAAATTGAAAAAGCTTTTACTCAGTATGTTCACCATCGTAATCTTAGCATTTTATACATTGTGCAAAACGTCTTCTGCCAAGGTAAGAGCTCACGAACCATCGCTCTGAACACCAAGTACATGGTGCTTTTCAAAAACCCCCGAGACAAGCTTCAAATAACGACTCTAGCCAGACAGATGTACCCGGGTCGCTCTAGTTTCTTTCTAGAAGCCTTTGAGGACGCCACTCAGAGCCCCTATGGGTATCTTTTTGTAGATTTAAACGCCGGCACGCCGGAGGATTACAGATTAAGGACCGGGCTTTTCCCACCGGATCTTCCTGTTGCTTATACTCTAAAAAAGTCCTACCCGGCTATAAAAAGAAGATAAATAAAAAGCAGCGCTCCAGTTTAGAGCTCCAACACACTCATGACCATGTCCAGCCGGATAGCGCGCAATCTAGCTCTTTTAAGACTGTTGGTTTCATCATCCCCACAACAAAGGAAAGCTCTTCTATGCTCCGCGTCTGACGATTTAGTAGCAGCGATATCGGAGATAGCCCTAAATACCTTGAAGGGCAATGTCCCTTTGAGTCCTCAACAGATCCGAGTGCTTAAAAAGAAAAGTAATCTTGTTAAAAAACTGAGCAATAAGAGGATCTCTATTAAAACAAAAAAAAGTCTTGTCAAGCAGTCTGGGGGCTTCATAGGATCGCTGCTAGGCATTGCTATCCCGCTTCTCTCGGGCCTGCTGCGCCGCCGGTGATGGCTCACATTGAAAAAATGTATCTCGTTCCTAAACATCAGCTAGACAGAATGCGGAGTCCCCCAAGCGCTGATACCGACATTAGAAAATCAGCCACGGATCTGTTGGACGCTGAGATGCGCGAAATTCTTCATCGTAGTGATTTACCGGTGCACGAGAAAGCTAAGCTTTATACCGCTATCCTTCAAAAGTATCTGAACTTTGTCCATCATGGTAAAATGGAAAAAGAGGGCCTGACTTTATTCATGCCTGAAAGTCAAGAGCCACCCGTTTCACCGGTCAGAGAGCCAGAATCACACGCCTTTAATCTAGTTAATGAAATCCTTGACAACGTTAACCCCCGGCACAAAAAGAAAGCAGAATTACTTCTTAATAAAATTCATCAAAATAAAGACATCGCTTTCTGGAATGATAAGGGGGAACTTCTTTATAAAGGTAATGTTATACGTGGTTCAAACCTGCATGATTTGATCAGAGGCGCCACCCAAACACACTCTTTTGCAAATAATAAAGCGCCTGTCGGTTGGGATGCCTTCATGCAGAGCCTAGCAGAACTGAACATTCCGACATCGGTGCTAGGAAATGGTGGTCATCGTATCCACTTAGAAGATTTAAAGAACAACGCCGTTGCACCATTTGTTATCCCTTCTCCCCCCGCATCACCATTTTCACTGACCCCTCGAAGAGCACCGACGCTTGCCCTCCGTGATACCGCTGACAATGCTCACGAACCCGTAACAACACACGGCCAAGCACTCCCGCCAAAAAAAAGAAAACACTTCGCGAGATTGCCATGGTTGTCTGTTTAGCACCCGTGACTTATAATAGAGACCTATGCTTTTTACTGGGTAACTAAATATTTTTTTATGTAAATACCTCATCTGTATCACAACATATAGTTTTTGTATAATTTTATGCCCGGTGGCCATACTGCGTATTACTGGTTGATGTTAATACGCTATGGTTTCTTGATTTTTATGTACATCATTTTGTTTTCAGTGTTGATACTGTGATTTATATGCCAAGGTGCATAATGTATTTGCTAACTACGGCTACCTCATTATTCAACTATAAGCTTAAATATGTGAATTCTATATTTATATATGTATTATCGCTATCCGTGATTATTATAAGTTAACAACGATAAGCTGTGATTCCTCTTTTAAAAAATTTATGTAACTTCCGCATATTTGATGTCTGCTGTTGATACTGTGATTCATATGTCTTGGTTTATAATGTATTTGAGAACTACCGCTACCTCACTATTCAACTATAAGCTTGACTATGTGTTTTCTATACTTTACAAATGTTTTATAGCTATCTGTGATTATTACCGGGTACCAAAAATATGCTGTGATTCCTTTTTTTAATGTAACTTCCGCAGATTTTATGTGTGCTGTTGATACTGTGATTTATATGCAATGGTGCATATTATATTTGATAACTACCTCTACCTCATTATTCAACTATAAGCTTGATTTTCTTTTTTTTTTTCTATTGTCACTAAATGCTGTCAGTATATGTAATTCCATATAATGAAACTGTAATTACATAAAATGTGATTTTCTGTTATGTAAAAAATGGTTTCAATTAAATTGTAAATATTGACCCAAAATAAAACTTCTCCGAGCTTTCATTTTACATTTAATAAAAGCAATTTGTTCTAAAACGCGTTATTATTCTTTTCAATAATGTGATGATGGGAAATGTATAAAATATCATTTTAATTCGTAGCTGCACCCCATATATCCGATTACTGAGCCCCCATAAACACGCCTAAAGCAAGACATGCCCGGGCATGCCTGGTCGATTTATACGTACTGAGTCCCCCATAAACATGCCTAAAGCAAGACATGCCCGGGCATGCCTGGTTGTTTTACACGCTTTATGATTTCATCGCCGTATCATTTTATAAGCCTTGATTCACAATTCCTAACTTATCGTTTTATACGCTTTATGATTTCATCGCCGTATCATTTTATAAGCCTTGATTCACAAAATAACGACCTATAAAACAATAAAATGCTATAATCTTATCAATACGTTATAAGGACCGATTAAAACCCCGATTAAAAGCAGACTTGGAACGCGTCCAATATAGACACACGGACCAAAGGGGCGTGGTCAAAGGGGCGTGGCCACCTGTCAAAAAATACATGGTGACGAGTAGTATACAACCTATACTACTTCCACCCATGGTGTCAGTGAAGGACACAGCCTTTTGGAAATGGTCCTAAGTTTTTCTCAAAGGACTAAATGCTGCATTGCCTTTCACAGGGATCAGGGCAGCTGCGTTATCTGTATGGGGGTGTAAGGGCATCGCCCCCGGTATTTATTGCCCCCTGTCCCATTAAAAATGTTAAATGATGATGTTGACATTTATTTAACCATTTTTATTCCCGTCCGCGTTGTTTTTATTTCAGCCACTGGCCGGCCGCGTGCACATTACAGGTGGATGCCTATTTTTCCAATCAAGAGTCGGGAGAGCGGGGCATCTTACACACAGCACACAGGCAGACTGGCTGGGTCTGAAGCGTTAGTGGCAATGTTGGGTTGGGCGGGTGTTTTCCTACGACCAACTGACATGCGCACTTGAGGCCCAGCAGCACAACGTAGCGAGCCGGAGATCACAGCTGCAGCCACCCTGGTCTCCTAAAGATCGCTGACTTTGTCCACGCCAGCCAATCCTGGCACTTGCTCTTGTGCTGTCTGCTGCATTGTAGCATTGGAGCAGTGTCTGGATTGGTTCAATAACGGCTGGCGGAGGCAGGCCTAGTCTTGAAAAGATGCGGGTTAAGCAGCACCGAGTGGAAAAGACGAGGGTTAAGGAGCGCTGCCTCATCTGACTGAGAATAATTAATAATTCGAGCTCTCCACTCCACGTCATCCAGTCCTGATCTCAAGTTAACCACAAAGTGACTAAGTAAGTGCTGTCTGTTACGTTTTTTCGTATCTTTTCGTCCGGCCAGATGGACGTTTTAAGGGTTTTTGCATTGGTAAGGATGCCTTGGTTTTGAATGTTTCAGTGCGGCTTACAAACTGTTTGTAACTCGTCTGTGCTAATGAGCCATGCATCCTGATAATACCAGTTGTTTGGATTGTCGAGCATGTTTCATAAACGTTGGCAATTTTCTCTGTGTATGTCTGTAATAAATAGGAGAAGCAACGCCTCTGCAGCAGTTTAAGGATTTTTCTGAGTACTTACTATAATCTTTAAAGCTGACTCGAGGCCCGATGACGAGAACCCATGGTGTTGTAACTTGAAACAGCAATGTGATTAAGCATTCACCAAAGACATTAATGCTTTCCCTTCAGATCATGTTTTCTCCGTTATGTTGACCGAAGTTTGGACTCCATTTTGTGTTGTCATGCTGCCACGTGTTCGCCACGAGGAGAGTCCGACCTCTGTGTTAGTTGCTCTTGTAATCTGCCCAGTAACAGTCTATAAATAGCCCTTCTGTCCATCTGGCGCATGCCCAGACTTGACCACATCTGTTATTAGTTAGCCTTGCTTGACCATGTGTTCGCGGGCTCAAGGAGTGTGTTGGCTCCGCCCATGTATTGATTCAGTATCGAGAATGACCATAAATGGTAATGTTCTTCGGCCTCATGTTGTATCCACCCACTTATGAGCCCCTCTAATGTGTATAAAAGGGGACCATGTACGCAAGTTCTTTGTGCTACTCTATGCAATACTGAAGAGTGTTGTGTGGATTGTAGGACCACCCTTAAGGGTTAATAAATGCTGTTTTTGTACTTTGCAGTTTCCGTGCCAACTTCCTTATAGATTCCGTTACAGGAGAGCGAACCCTTGTGTCTTGCGGGCCTAGCTGGGGCCTGAATTCATCAATTGGCGCCCGTTACGTGGGGCTCATCGGCGACTCGGATGCTCGAAGGACTGGTCGCGACGAAGGTGAGGAGTTTGGCCGGGGACGTGATCACTGCCAGCGGCGTCTTAGCCCTGGCATCCCGAGGTTTTTCTTCCTTCCCTTCCGAGCTGACCGTCTGGGTGGCGCCGGTCATCGACTGAGACCTCTTCTGTCGGTCCTGCCGTGAGAGCCGTTTGGGCGATTGTGGAGCTTGGCAGTTGGAATCTGGACTCTTGATTGGTAAGAACCGTTGTACGGTACTTGCTCCGAGTTTTTGAAGCCTGATCTGGCTATTTGAGTTTGATTTGTGATGACTAGTCATATTTTGTATTTGTCTTTGTGAAAATATATGCGTTGCAACACATATAGGCAGGTAATGTGGAGAGATTTCTCCGGAACTGTGTAAACTTTGAACGGCGCAACGATTAAGTGCCATTTCCTTTATAATATTGCATATTTTGCATTATTCCTGAGCATGCCTGCTTTTAGCGCACTCCGTAAGTGGTGCTGCTGCTTTGGACACCGGTTGAACCTTGAGGAATCTGCTCCAGCTCCCCCAGAGGGGACTCCTAATAGGGATATGTATGTGAAGCATGGTCTTTCTTCCATAATGTACAGCACAGTATGGAGGAAATACACAAAAAAGGATCCTGAGTTGCGATGGCCTTTGTATGGATCGTTTGATATACGTAAGATTGAGAATGTGGAACAGTGTATGTGTAAGCGACGTGCTCGTCAGGATATGTTTGAGTGTGTGCGATTATGGGTGAAGGAAGTGCGTGAGCGAGAGAAGCGTGAGAAAGCGCTGTTTGATAAAGAACAGCGGAAGAATGATCATGTGCGAGCACAGGAAGCGAAGCGTCGGGAGGACAGAGAGCAGACGGACAGACAAGAGAAAGAGCGTAGGCTACAAGTTTCGGGTCAATATGTTGTTCGGCAGCCACTTTATCCTGTCCTTAATAATGCTGATGATGATTTTTATTTGCTAGATCGCTCTCCGCCCCCTTATGTTGGCGCATCCGCTCCGCGGCCGCAAGATTCTGACTCGGCTTCGGGTAAGGTAGACACACGGTCCATGCTGTCGGCCGAGCAGATGGCTGAGCTTCGGCAAATTTCCTTCCGTGCACTTAAGGGCAAGGTATCCATGGAGGAATTATTCCAAACTTGGGGGTCGTGGCAGGAGAGAGATAAAGTGTATTTTCTGGGTCATTTCGCGGATGAAGTGATTGATGCTTTCCGGAAACGTTCCGGTGTCTTTGAGCCTGACGAAGTGTCTTCGGATGCCAAAGCATTGCGTAACGGTGTTTTTTCTCCCCCTAAGGCTCCTGATGCGGCTCGGCGGCTGTTCGCCTTGCGGGACGAGGTGCTGGCCCTCAGAGAAAAAGCGCGCCAACAAACAGAGGAGGAGAAGCAGTCGGATTCGTTTGCAGCAGGGGGCCACCCATCCACCTCCCTGTCAGATAAGGATGACGTAGTGCATGTTAAACCAATGCGAGAGGCGGCGCCTTTGTATGTTCCTCCTAAAGGAGCAGGGACTAGCTCGGACATTAACTCCGCCGATGCTAAGGGATATTTCGTGTATAATTGGGTTTATACTCCGTGGCATAGGGCTGATGTTATGGCATTAAAGAATGCATTGCCTGACCCCCGCAAGAATCCAGCGGCCTTCTACGAAGAAGTCGAGGGGGCCCTGAATTCTTGCATCATGACCTTAGCGGATATAGACCTGTTCTTTGGCCTTATTTTACCACCGGATATGTGGCGATCTGTACGGAAGGTAGATGATATAGTTGCCTTTAAGGCCCGGTGGTCTGATCTTGAGGATGAGGATAGGGAGCGGAAGCCCGCGCAGAAACCGCCGCAGAGTATTTTAGATCTCCCTGCTGCTATTGTGACTAAATTGAAGACAATTATCCCCCCTAAAAAGATTGACTGGAATATGTTAACTGCATGTAAACAGACAGCTGACGAGTCAGTTGCAGATTTTTTCACGTGCTTCGAAGAAACGTTTCATGACTTTAGTGGCCAGTCGCTTACTGACGAAACGGGCCGCCACCTTTTCGCGGACAAATATGTGGCCAATCTGCTACCGGCGGTTGCGGCCCGTCTAAAAGCGAGCGAGAGTTCTTGGTCCTCCGCGACCCCGACGGCGCTCCTGACTATCGCTCAGTATTATGAGCGTCAGGAGCACGAAGCGAAGGGCCAGGAGGAGAAGAAGTCAAAGGATCTAAAAACCAAGGTGATGTTGGCGCAAGTATATGGCCCGCCCCGACGGGGTAATAATAGAGGAAGGGGAGGATCTTATGGCCCCCCCTCGGGCCGATCTGATTTGAATAGGAACCAGTGTGCGTATTGTAAGCAATCGGGCCATTGGGCCAGGGATTGCCCAGTGTTGCGTGCTTCGCGTCAGGGGCATACTCCGGGTGGCCCGAGAGGTAGAGGGGGTTTCTCGAGTTCTCGAGGGAATTCTAACGATAATGTCCGTTTTGACACTGCTGGGCAGCACCGAGATAGATCAAATGTTTTCGATCGCCAGCATCAGTATCACGTGTCGGAGATTGACCGATCAGGATATCATGATTCTCAGCATGCATAGGAATGCGTTGGATGGGGGTACGAATCAGTTGAGGTGCCGGTCGATCAGACGGGTCCTTATGTATCGGCTGAGGTTTTAGGCTCTACTGATCAGTTCCTAGTGGACACAGGAGCGACACGTAGTGCATTGTCTAGGCACTTGGTTCCGGGGGCTCCCCCATCCGGCTTAATGGTTACATCGGTAGGGTTTGACGGTACACTCTCCCGAAGCCCTCTTTCACAGCCCCTTACATTTAAGGTTGATTCTTTTTCTGCGCCCTGTCCGTTTCTGCTTGCTCCGTACACACCGGATAACATTATGGGCCTTGATATGTTAAAGCATTTTAGGGCTACGATCCGCTGCTCCCCTGAGGGTGTGAGGGTGATCTTAAATGACAACTACCCCCGGTCTGAGCGGATGTGTGCGATATCAGAGGATGCGTTGCTAGCTACCCTCCCTCGCGCTTTATGGGCGACTTCGGACACAGATGTGGGACAAATGGTGATTCCTCCGGTCCACATTAGTGTCCAGGAGGGGGCGGTGTTACCACGCCTCCCGCAGTATCGTATTTCCCAGGAGGGCGAGGAGGCTCTCATACAGATTGTGCAAGATTTGATCGCAGTGGGAGTAGTGGAAGAAGTTCCCTATAATATCTGTAACAGCCCGATTCTCCCCATTCTGAAAAAGGACACGGATGCTAAGGTCTATCGGTTTATAATTGATTTGAGAGAGGTAAACAAGATCGTGATACCTCAGTACCCAGTGGTTTCCGATATCACGACGTTGCTTACCTTGGTCCCACCTACGGCGACCATGTTCTCAGTGATTGATTTGAAAAATGCCTTCTTTTCCATTCCCATTCACACCGATAGTCGATATCTTTTTGGGTTCACTTTAAATAATAGATCTTATCGTTTTTGTAGGATCCCCCAGGGCTACACAGAAAGCCCTAGTATTTACAGTCAGGCTTTGAAACGACAGTTGGATTCTTTTGTTCTGCTCGAGGGGGTCGCCCTCATTCAATATGTCGATGACATCTTGCTGGCGGCTGACACCCTGGAGTTGTGTGAGAAAAGCACGTTATCCTTACTTTCCTTTTTAGCATCCCACAATCATAAGGTATCTAGGAAGAAATTGCAATTCTGTAGACCAAAGGTGACGTATTTGGGTCACCTTTTGTCTAAGGAGGGACGTGCACTCACACCGGATCGTATTCAAGTAATTTTGGACACACCGAGACCATCCACGCAGAAGGATGTGCGTGCATTTTTGGGTCTTGTTTCTTTTTGTAGACAGTGGATATTGGGGTTTTCTCACATAGCTAAGCCATTGCTAGCTCTCTTGACAAAAGACACGCCTATCCCAATCCCTTGGTCAGATGAGTGTGATGCTGCTTTTCAGCAACTGCGACAGGCCCTTTGTTCAGCACCAGTGTTAGGGACTCCTGATTATGCAAAACCCTTTTCGCTGTATGTGCATGAGAAAGATGGATGTGCATTATCTGTTTTAGTGCAGATGCATGGCGATAAGCAACGCCCTTGTGCATACTTTTCGGCCGTACTTGATCCTGTCGCCCGAGCATTACCAGGGTGTTTTCGCTCGGTTGCGGCGACAGCTGTGTCAATACGCCAAAGTGAAGGAATTGTGTTATCCCATAAGCTGTTGGTGTTAGTTCCCCATGCTGTTGATGCCCTGCTTAATCAAACAAAGACACAGCATTTGACCAGTGCCCGTTTAACGGGATATGAGTTGACGCTCTTGGCTCCTCATATTACGTTGAAAAGGTGCGTAACGTTAAACCCGGCCACATTATTGCCATACCCCGAGACCCAGCCTGAGGCGCGGAAAGCGCATGATTGTATTCTTGTGACTGAGGAACAAACAAAGGGTCGTATTGATCTCCAGGATACGCCCTTTCTAGATGTAGATGGAGAACTGTGGGTAGACGGATCATGCCTGAAGCTACCAGATGGTACGACTTCAGCAGCGTATGCAATTACCACGTTGCAAACGATAGTGGAGACAGCACGCATACCACAGAAGTCAGCTCAAGCAGCGGAACTGATAGCATTAACACGAGCATGTGAGCTCAGTACAGGATTGTGTGTGAATGTTTACACAGATAGCCACTATGCCTTCGGAGTAGCGCACGACTTCGGCCTACTCTGGAAGGAGAGAGGGTTTTTAACGTCACATGGGGTACAGATAATGCATGGAGAGTTAGTTCACAATCTTTTAACCGCATTGACATACCCAAAGAAAATTGCCATCGTTAAGTGTAGCGCCCATAGGAAAGTAGTTGATAGAGTTGGAGAAGGGAATGCTTTAGTGGACCGAATAGCACGGGAGACTGCGATGCAGCCCGGTGCTACTGCCATGTATGTAGTAAAGTCACAGGTGGAAAGATGGCGTGATGCGAAGGAGGAAGTGCGAGAAATGCAAAGGACCGCTTCTGATAAAGAGCGGGAGAAATGGGCTAGCGAGGGAGAGTTGGATGATGAAGGCTGCTGGAGGAATAAGCAGATGGATAGATGGAAATTACCTACGGCTTTTGTACAACCTATGGTTCAGATGGCACATGGGCTAGCACATGTTGGAGCTTCCGCAATTGTGAAATTGCTTACCCAAGTTTGGGAGCATCCAGAGATTGCTAGCACGGCAAAGAGGGTGGTGCAGACCTGTATGATCTGCCTGAGGTATAACCCAGGAAAGGGTACTCGAACTCCAGCAGGAGGATTTGCGACACCCACTGCACCCTTCGAGGTTCTGCAGATGGATTACATCCAGCTTGAGCGCTGTAACAATTTGAAGTATGTTCTAGTAGTGGTTTGCGCCTTCAGTAAATGGGTTGAGGCGTACCCTACGAAAGACAATACTGCAATGACTACAGCGAAGCTGCTGCTGAAAGAGTTTTTCCCTCGATACGGCGTCTGTAGACTTCTGTGGAGTGATAATGGGCCTCACTTTGTAGCGGATGTTATAAAGTATGTCTTGAAGGGCCTAGGCATCACTCAGAAGTTTCACGCCGTGTTTCACCCTCAGTCTGCAGGACTAGTCGAGAAGTATAATGGTACACTGAAGCTTAAGATCGCTAAAATTCAAGCTTCAACGTCTTTGACTTGGCCAGACGCCCTGCCACTGGCGTTACTGTCAATTAGATCAGTACCGCACTCCCGAACTGGCCTTACGCCATACGAAATCGTATTCGGACGCCCAATGAACATTTGGGGTCCACCAAGGCCTAAGGCTGTGTATGATGTACCTTGTGTAATGATGAGCGATTATCTGGCACAGTTAACGGATAACTTGGTTTCTATTCATCAACAGGTCCGAGAGGCGCTCCCTGATCGGTCTACCGGCGAAGGACATGGTCTCCGGCCTGGGGACCATGTCATGGTGAAAGTCTTCGACAGAACGAACAGTTTGGAGCCGAGATGGGTGGGCCCTGAGCAGGTCCTCCTCGCGACGAGGACGGCTGTGCGAGTCTCGAACAGGAAGAATTGGATCCATTCCTTGCACTGTCGAAAGGTACCGCCCGGATTGGTGGAACCTGCCGTGCTGACCGATCAACGAGACATTTTGGCTGCAGAGACAGGTCGTGCTGCGGAGCCGAACGTCACTGAGGAGCTCTTTCCGGACCACGCGACTCCTGGAGGAAGGCGATATCATCTTCGACCAAGGAAGTGAGTTTCCAGTACCGGGACATGCTGTCAGAACGGCCCTTGGGTTAGTGAAGCGGAGAGCCGATGAGGCAAGGGGGGGGGATCAGCCCTGCATTAGTGTAGTGACACCCGTCTTGGCCCGCTGGTGAAGAAATCAACCGCTGCCCAAGGGGAAGAGTTCTGACAGACCTATTAGTTTCAGGAAGATATCAGGGTATTGTTCTTTTTGACATGGAGAAGAAGAAAATCCTTTGTGCATCGGGGTTCATGCTGACAGTAGCTATTGTTGGGATAGCCACATGGTTTGTGGAGGAGGTAACTCCTGCTCGGAAAACACTTGTGTTGACGACCCCAGTGCCTGCGGAGCACTACTTTTATACATTACCATATCAAGAGTTGAAGCATCGACAGTCCTATTTGAATAACACTTTCATTCAGATGCTGCATCATACCCACGTTGCTACGAACGCTACGAACTGTTGGATATGTGGGATGATGCCAGCCCATCAGAAGAAAGGAGGTACGCCATTCATACCACTTCCTTTCTCTCATAATGGCTCTTGTAGAGCATGGTACACTTTGCTGTTTGCCACTCGGAAACCGACAGTGGGACGATTGCTTTTCAGACTCAATAAAGAATGTCATCAGGATAAAAATGGATATCCGCAAGCGAATGGGACAATTTGGGAATGGGAAGAGTACCGACCAGACAATGAATCCATTCCCTATATCTTCACGAACACCAGAGACACTGTGGGGAAGGACAAATTTGTGATCCAAGTGGCACAAGCTCAAGCGGACCTGTGTGTCCAGAGTGTGGGTTTTATCCCTGTTGGTGTCAGTGATTGTGTCACTGTCTTGAACATTGATGGATTGAATAATAGTACCTTCCTAGCGTCCCATAATACCTACTTTGTGTGTGGAAATAAAGGTTATTACCGTTTGCCGGCTGGGTGGTCTGGGGTATGCTATGTATCATTCCTATTACCTCCTGTATTCCTAGCACCCGCATCTTATCATAGAGATTTGAAATTGTTGAATAATGTGACTGTAAATAGGTATAAACGTACTCTATCGATTGATGATGTGGATCAGACTGATACCAGCTTGCAGCAGTATATTGATTTTAACTTAGGACTGTTTTTCTTTGTTGGAGCCGCTTTGAATAGTAGGAAGATCCGAAGATTAACAAGAGTGGTAGAAGCTGTAACAAATCAGACTGCTGCTGCTCTTGGGAATCTTACGGAAGAGTTACAAATCACTAGGATTGTTGCATTGCAGAATCGCATGGTATTAGATGTAATGTTAGCTGATCGAGGTGGAGCTTGTAAAATTATTGGAAGTAGCTGCTGTGTGTTCATCCCTGATCATACGCCATCAGTTTATAACACCATTAATAAGCTGCATAAAATAGCAGCTGAAATCCACACAGAAAACGGCACTTGGTCCTTTTCTGGATGGTTTTGGGCATTGGTTACTGCCTGGGGATGGAAGGTCTTAACTGGTCTCTGTATTATTATAGCAGTTCTGTTACTTTTTTGTATGTGTGTTCAATGTGGACCATTGTTCTGTTCTGTATGCATTTCATTCTGCATCCCAGATAAGAAAGCTATTGCCGATGTTGCTCACCAGAAGCGTCTAGCTAAAGAGGTTGAAGGAATGATGACCATTGACATATATGATGATTATTCTGGTAAACCGGATGTCTTCAGTAAATGCTGAAAGGGTCGTCTGTTGTAACTTGAAACAGCAATGTGATTAAGCATTCACCAAAGACATTAATGCTTTCCCTTCAGATCATGTTTTCTCCGTTATGTTGACCGAAGTTTGGACTCCATTTTGTGTTGTCATGCTGCCACGTGTTCGCCACGAGGAGAGTCCGACCTCTGTGTTAGTTGCTCTTGTAATCTGCCCAGTAACAGTCTATAAATAGCCCTTCTGTCCATCTGGCGCATGCCCAGACTTGACCACATCTGTTATTAGTTAGCCTTGCTTGACCATGTGTTCGCGGGCTCAAGGAGTGTGTTGGCTCCGCCCATGTATTGATTCAGTATCGAGAATGACCATAAATGGTAATGTTCTTCGGCCTCATGTTGTATCCACCCACTTATGAGCCCCTCTAATGTGTATAAAAGGGGACCATGTACGCAAGTTCTTTGTGCTACTCTATGCAATACTGAAGAGTGTTGTGTGGATTTTAGGACCACCCTTAAGGGTTAATAAATGCTGTTTTTGTACTTTGCAGTTTCCGTGCCAACTTCCTTATAGATTCCGTTACAGGAGAGCGAACCCTTGTGTCTTGCGGGCCTAGCTGGGGCCTGAATTCATCAATGGTGGCACTGCGGCCACCGCTACACCGGCTGTCCGACCACTGTATTTTGAGTTTGGTGGTCGGACCACCACAGGACCTCTGCAGCCTCTGGGGATGTGGATCCCGCAGGGGTGCCGGAGCAGTAAGATCCGCAATATACTGGCAGTGCCAGTGCGGCACTTCCAAGCATATTACAAGTTTCTTCACTGCAACCCTGCTGGTGAGGTCCGCCTTGGAAAGGGTAACAGTGAGGCAACTCAGGGGGCCCTCCTCTGTGCATGGGGGTGCATGCAGGGGAATACATGTTCTGCTCCCTTTATTTTTGCACCCCCTGTTCCTGCATGGACAGAAATGCACAACATTGTTCATTTCTTTCCGTGCAGGAATGGAGTGGGGTGCTCCTATGGTGGTGCCTTGCTAAGGCTCTTCTATATGCCTTGGAAAGGCACTGCCATGGGATTACCATCACAGGACCTCCCACCCAGATTAAAGTTGTAATCCGGCATGCGGTCCAAATACGGCCTCGGTGCGTTGCACTGGCGTGGCAGCCTTCTGCCAGATCGCCAAACTCATAATCAGGCCCTTTGTGCAATAAATAACTATGAATGCGCTGCTATTATGCACATGGTGGTTCTTCAGGGGAACAACCTTTACAACGCAACTTTTACAACGCACTACCTTTACAACGCATTTTTTACAACGCATAATCCATTACAACGCATGACATTACAACGCATGACACTACAACGCATTTTTAAAAACTACCTTTACAACGCATTCCATTACAACGCATACTACCATTACAACGCATACCATTACAACGCATAATATTACACTACACTATCCAACACTTACCCTACTGATGCACCCCCTGGAGTTAGAATAGTAATTTTTACCCCTATACTATCCAACACTTACCCTACTGTTGCACCCCCTGGAGTTAGAATAGTAATTTTTACCCCTATACTATCCAACACTTACCCTACTGTTGCACCCCCTGGAGTTAGAATAGTAATTTTTACCCCTATACTATCCAACACTTACCCTACTGTTGCACCCCCTGGAGTTAGAATAGTAATTTTTACCCCTATACTATCCAACACTTACCCTACTGTTGCACCCCCTGGAGTTAGAATAGTAATTTTTACCCCTATTCTATCCAACACTTACCCTACTGTTGCACCCCCTGGAGTTAGAATAGTAATTTTTACCCCTATACTATCCAACACTTACCCTACTGTTGCACCCCCTGGAGTTAGAATAGTAATTTTTACCCCTATACTATCCAACACTTACCCTACTGTTGCACCCCCTGGAGTTAGAATAGTAATTTTTACCCCTATTCTATCCAACACTTACCCTACTGTTGCACCCCCTGGAGTTAGAATAGTAATTTTTACCCCTATACTATCCAACACTTACCCTACTGTTGCACCCCCTGGAGTTAGAATAGTAATTTTTACCCCTATACTATCTAATACTTACCTTAAATGTAATTTAATATTATGTGTTGTAATGGTATGCGTTGTAAAGGTAGTATGCGTTGTAATGGAAATGCGTTGTAAAGGTATTTTTTAAAAATGCGTTGTAGTGTCATGCGTTGTAATGTCATGCGTTGTAATGGATTATGCGTTGTAAAAAATGCGTTGTAAGTGCATGCGTTGTAAAAGTGTGTGTTGTAACGTCATACATCCGGTTCTTCAATGAGCATTAGAATGTTACGAATTTTGCTGATAATTAGTTCTCATGAGATATTTGTTTTTTGTGGAACTGACCGGGTAGTTTATTACATCTAGAGCTGCCCCTTTCCTTCTTTGGTTTTCCTTTTCATGCGCTATTCTGAGTCAATATTAGCTCACTGCGCACTGAGCTGGAATTATGGTTACCTAGAACACTGTGTACCGGTGTCAACTAGACATCCTGCAATTCTGGACCAATCACTTAATCTCCCAATGCGTGATCTTATGTAATTGTAACTGGTGTTCATGTAAAGCGCATCAATGCCTTTGGGATGAGTTCATGCTATATGAAAAAAATGTAGAAATAAAAAACGTACACAGTAGAATGTGTTGAGCATATATTTAGATAAGGGATACCATTGAGTCTCGCTAAAATCTAAGTGCTGATCCAAGCTAATAATGTTAAAAACATTCAAAGGTCTGTAGATGTCAATGGACAGAGCCACACTTGATGCAGGGTTTTTTTTTATTGTTGTTTCCTAACAATGCACATTTCCTTCAATGTACTGTTAACAAATGTGTTGTGTCCAGGTTCTCGCTTTTTTGGAAACTAACCATTGTCAGAATTTGTGCAGCGCTGCCTGATAGCTTGATTGATGTTAATGTGCCTTAATCTGCCTACAGGCAGATCTTTCTCTCTGGTTATTTATCACAGATGCATCACTGCCTGGGCAATTCACAGCAAGGAAACATGTAATTGTGAGTGCAGCAGCATTGCATGTTATTGTTGTGCATACTGATTAAAGTGCCAAATTAAATGCATCACACCAGCAACACTATCTATGAAATAGAATGAGGGCATTATCATGGAAGTAGTGTGGAAATTAACTCTCTCTGACATGGCCGCCTGTTGCACAGAAAACACACATTTAATTCCATCCTTAAGTGTTGCTGAGCTGTCAAACCCCCACTTGGGGTTTCTTCCAGTCCAGGCACAGCAAATGAAATGGATGCCATATGGTGAAGGCAGAAACAAGGAACCTGCTGAATCCAATTAAATAAAGGCAACGCAATTTGTTTTTCTTTTGAAGTTTTGCACAGTACAGAGCAGGGAAGAGTGGGCCAGTGAAGTCTTAGAGCTTGATCACAAGTTTGGAGGTGTGGAAGCAGTCCACCATGCCAACGCCTGCTCCCACACCGCCAAACTTGTTCGCCGCCCACTCGTCAGATTAGGAGTTTTTTCAAGGTCTGGCGGGCAGTGCTTTGGCAGTCCAAGGTGGTGAGCCTTAGAAATGCACCACAATGGGAAAGCCAAAGCAAATTCCTGCACGGCATGGACTGTTAAGTCCATTCCGTGCAGGAACTGGGGGTGCATGCATACAGCCTGGTACACCATGTGCCGTAGTCATAATCAGCCCCTTAGTCTCCGGAATGCAAACCATTTGTCATGAGTGGACCCATAAACATGGGCCAGGTAACAGATGACAACTTTTGATGCAGGGTAATGGGAATAATGATAATGACACACAGCTGGGGCTGTAAACTGTGGGGATGAAATCCTAGCCTGCCTTCCTTTTGATTCACTCAATGGCTGCTCTTGTGACCATTGATTGGGTTTAGCAAATGTGCTGCACTCAAGGCATTTTGGTGGCAGACAAATGCTGTTGGAGTAGAGGGATTGACAGAACATGACATTACAGCATGAACACTAATTGTTAAACATATGTAATGCAGTAAAATAGTATTTCAGGGAAAGTTGTGTTTTTTTTAAAGAAGGTTGGTTACTCATTAGCAAACTCAGTATGAGGTTTGCCTACTGTGTACTTTTTCAGTGGGGGCATTTTGTTTAGGACCGCTACTTGTGGGCATATGGGTGGCCTTTTTTTAACCAGTGACATCCAGAGGAGCCATATCTGTGTACGGCTGTGCTCTAGTCTTCCAAGTAGAGTCAGGGGTGTGTCGGATGCCGTTGGTGCATTTAAACAGCACTGCGGTGTGGACGCGTGCAGCGGGCACGCCGCTGGTGCACTGAAGACGTGCCCCTCCGCATCTCGACCATGACCAGCACCAGCTATGCTGTGCGGGGGTCTCTGATAACCAACTGGTTTTATGTTACTCTAGCAGTTCGCTCAGAGCCCTCCATCCACTCTCTACTTGCCCTTATATTTTGACCATAGAGGACCTTCTGAACTGGGCACCTTGCCCTGCCTGTTTGTATGTCCCCCCTTCTGTTTGTCCTCCTATTTGAGTCCCTCATTTCAGTCTGATTCTGCAGCCATCTCATTGATATGCAGCAGCCAAAAGAAGGAGCTGGTTGCTCTTCTCATCATTATCCATTCTTTACATAAACATGCCCTCCACATTTTCGATCTCTTGAGAGTTGGGAGCCTGGATTTGCTTTTCATGATGGAAACATGGATAAATGAGTCCTCCACGCTGGACATTGCTATGGCTATTCCGAAGGGGTATTCCCTGGTCCAGCATGATAGATGCTATAAACGAGGGGGAGTAGTGGCAATAGCTTTTAAACAACCTCTTACATACTCTACTTTGAAGCTCAGTGACCTTAAGGGAGCAGAGAGTCTTGGTTATCATCTCACACTCTCTGCTCAAAGCTCATTTTCAGGGGCACTTATCTATCCCCTGGCACTGTAGGGGATTTTATCAACTCTATTGAAGAAGTTCTGGCCCTCCACCTCCCTAAATGGGCCAATTTTACTGCACTAGGGGATTTTAATTTACATGTTGATTACCCTCAGGCCCAGTCTGCCTATTCGTTGTCTGAACACATGCATGCATTGAATTTGCCCCAGTTGGTTTTGGGAACAATGCATTTGGTACATCATACTATTGATCTGATTTTCTCAAATTGCTTGCTATTTATTTGTCCTCCGAAACCCTCCTTGTTTGATCATTATCTGATTTTTCTCAAATGGACCAATACTGGCCTCAGACAACAGAATAGGCTATCGGACCGCAGTAACTGTAGGGCATGGAAGAGTGTGAGGCTTTCAGAGTGGGTAGATCTCTGTGCCAATACATGTCTCCATCTTAATCAATCAATCAATCAGTGACCAATGATCTCAACATTGAGGCCATCAATGGATGGCTTCTGGGGCCAGCGGATGTGCTAGCCCCTTTACAGGAGTGGGAGAAGGGCAAGGGGAGATTCTCAGCTTTATGGTTTTCCTCACACTTGACTGAGAAACGTAACACCTGTAAAAAGCTCAAACACATTTGGCAAAAAGACTACTTGTCTGATAGCAAGGCTGTATACAAAGTAGTTCTTAGAGCCTATCTTGTTTCTATTAAACAGGTTCAGCACCAGTTCTTTACAGAGAAAATCTTCTCTGCTGAGCATAGCTCCCATTCTATCTTCCAGATTGTGAAGTCTTTTACTTCTCCGCAGTCTTGTCATCAAGCGACTGTGCCCTCTCAAGAGCTCTTCAATAGGCTGGCAAGATTTTTTAAAACAAAAATCCTGGATATTCAGATATTACTGCCTGTCGTGGGTGCTCTTTCCCTGCCTATTGAGCATTATGGTCATCTTAGTCAGAGGTTCTCTCAATTGAGACCTATATCCTTGGAACAGTCCAGAGTTGTCATTTTAAATTGCATGTTGGGGTCTCCTCTTGATGTGTGGACTCTGACACTGCTTGCAGAAGCCATCGACATTATCAGTCCTGTGGTAAATTCTGTTTTTAATCTCTGTCTATCTTCCAGGGTCGTGCCTGATGCTTGGAAGATCGCCAAAGTCGTCCCTTTGCTTAAGTAGCCTGCTTTGGACCCGAGCATTTTCTTCAACTACAGGTCCATGTCTTTGTTGCTGGCCCCGGACAAAAATGCTGGAGAAGCTTGTCAACATCCAGCTTTTGGAATATCTTGAGGATGGGAACCTACTACACCCTGGCCAATCTGGTTTTTGCCCCCGCCATAGTCCAGAATCAGCAGTACTGGAAGTCTCTGACCATATCTAATGGGTGTTCGATTCAGGGAAAAATGCAACCCTGATTCTTCTTGACTAGTGTTATATCTCATATTGCCTTTTCACAATGTTAGCTTACGTTGTTTGTGTGTGTTAAAATCTGTATTCTCAGCATGACTTTAGGAAAGAATGTTAGTGTTGTTGCTTGGAAACACAGTCGTTAGATTCTAGATTTTGAATACTGGTAGGGCAGTTTGCTGTGAGCTGTTTTCTTGTCCGGTCTGCTGCCTCTGCTGTGTAGCCACTTCAAATAAACTACTGCTTCAAGTTACTGCCGTCTGGCCTATCACTACAAATTTATTGGCGACGATTTTCCAGCTACACAGTCATCAAATGGACCCCACGCTAACTGCTTTTCTTCTACTGTCAACGGATTCTACTCAACCGTGTCAACTTCATAACTACATCATCGATCATCGACTTTGCTTCCTTTTGAGGGTACAGTTTGTTTTGACAAACCACGTCATGCGGTAAGAGTATTTGTGACTGCTTCCATTTTCAAGTTCTTACCCTACGTGTACATTACAAGACGATAACAAAGTAAAACTTACCCTGCTTCGGACGTCGGGCCCATCGCTCTCCTTCGAGGATTTCTGGTTTCTGAGGGTTTGTTCATCTCCGACAAGGTCAGATTTGTTTTTTCGTCTTGTGGCCCGCCTGATATCTTTTACGCATGCGCGAAGTTGGTCATCGTGCCTACCATCTTTTGCGCATGCGCGAAGTTGGTTATTGTGCCTGGCCCTCGCGTCAGTCAAATTGTGACGTGACGTACATCTTCACGGAAGAAGCTGATTACCTACATCTTTATGACGTATCCTCGTAGTTGCCAAGCAACGCAGTCTGTGTGCTGCGCTTAGTACATTCTTCACGTCAATGCTATTTCAGTGAAGTTTATCATATAAGCGAATCTCCACTTTGATGTGCACACACACTGTTTCATCCTGGTTTTATAAGTTCATCGTTAAAGTGGATTTTCACTGTGATCCGCTCACACTCTACTTTACCATAAAAAAATATAGAAGTTAACTGTACTGGCGGATCTACTCTGTGGTCTGCACACTAGTTTCTTCAAAAACATTTCTCTTTAAAAAAAAAAATAAAAAAAAATTATTCAAAAGTTGGGTGCAACTTACTTTACCACTCACATACTGGGTTTCTCTTCAAAACATTTTTTTTACTGGAAATTAAATTTTTTGGAAGTAGTTTGGAATTTCATTCAAGTTCAGCACAACCCACTAAATTTTGCACATTTTGTTGGGAATACTTTACCTATTGTAAAAAAAAAAATTCCTTGCGTTTATTCAGCGTGTTTCGCACTCTCTTACCCAAAATATAACTTAAGACATCTCAGTGCCTAGTGTTTAGTGCATTTTGTGCCTACTTATATATCGTTAGATAATTATATATTTTTTTCTTCTTTGTTTGACATTATGCAATCTGTTAATCCTCCACCTTCTTTCCTGGAGTCAGCTGGTGATCCTCCTGTTAGGTGGGAGGTTTGGTTCGATGCCTTTCAAACATATCTCGGTGCCATTGGGGCATCTAGATTCAGCAATGAACGCAAAAGATATCTATTGCTTCATTGCCTTGGTTTCGAGGGAAGGTCTATCTTCAAACATCTCCCTGAAATTGCACATGTTCCTGGGGATGATATCGATGTTTTCCAAGATGCTGTAACCAAACTTAGAACTAGGTTCCACAAGCAACCTAGTTTATTGGTACTGCGACACAAATTTTTCAAGAGGCAGCAAAGGGACGGTGAAGATGTCGATACATATATATCTGCCCTAAGAAAACTAGCTTCAGACTGTAAATTTGAGACATTTTTAGAACAACTGATCAAAGATCAATTTGTCTGTCACTGCAGCGATAAACAAACACGACAAAAATTACTTTCTCTTTCAAATCCTGATTTAGATGAAACTATAAAAATTGCCAAAAGTATTGAGACTTCACAAGTATCTTTAAAGGAGTTGGAAGATAAACTACCTGATTCGGTTAACATTATCTCGTCTACTTCTAAACAAAAACAAAGTGAAGTTTCAAGACCTAACATTAAAAACTTTTCTGCCAGAATAATTGGTTCAAAGAAAAACATCATTCCTTCTCAAAGTGTCAAGCAGATATGCAACAGATGTGGAAATCTACAACATCAAAAAGGCGCAAGATGTCCTGGAGCAAACGTTGTATGCAGTGATTGCAAAAAGATAGGACACTTTGCAAAAGTATGATTTAAAAAAAAAAATCATGATCAAAAGAGGTCTGTTGCTTGCGTTCAGGAATCAGATTGTGAATCGGATTCTGAAATTGTTTCGATTGTCACTGAAAAAACAGATCATATTTCACATATTTCAGACGAGGTTGAGTGTATTGATCCTGTTGTTGAGATATTGGTTGGTGGTAAGCCCTTAAATTTACTAGTGGATTCGGGAACGAGAATAACTATGATAACCAGGGAGTTGTTCTTAGAAACATGGGGAGAGAGAGTTCTGCTACCTCCTGATCGCTCACCAGTATCCTACGAGGGTCGTAAAATAGAATTAATAGGGTATTTTGAAGATGACCTCGTGTTTAAAGGAAGAGTGATTAATGGGTAGATCTATGTTGCTGTCAAAGGACTGAATATTTTGGGATGGTACCACCAAGGCTTGTTTGGAATGATCCTTAAACCGGGATGCCCTGAACAAGTACTTGTAGTTTCAGACATAGAGAATAGTGTCAAATGGGAGGACCTTTTTCCTACAGTTTTTTCTGGTGAACTTGGCACTATTCGAGGGTTTAAACATCGAATCATAGTGAAGGAAGGATCATTGCCTATAAAGCACAAATTAAGGGGGGTACCTTTCAGCGTCAGAGAAGACCTTGAGGTGGAAATAAAACGTCTTTGCCAAGAAGGAATTATTGAACCGATGGAGTCTTCCTTATGGCTTTCTCCTCTTCTTGTAGCACGCAAGAGATGTGGGAAGTTGCGTGTCTGTGTGGACCTTAAGTCCCTGAATAAGGAAATTTGGGTGGACTCGCATCCTCTTCCTAAGATTAATGATTTGTTTTCATGCGTTAGAGGTTCTAGATATTTTTCAAAATTAGATCTAGCTAATGATTATCACCAGATCGAATTAGAAGAAGAATCCCGCCATCTCACTGTTTTCATTTCACCATTGGGAACATTCCAATACAAACGGATGCCGTTTGGGCTAGCCTCAGCGGCATCAGTTTTTCAACGGGTCATGCAAAGTATGTTAGGGGAAATTAAGGGAGTTCTTGACTTTCAAGATGATGTTCTTGTTTATACTAAAGACATAACTTCACATAACGTTTTGTTGAGAAGGGTTTTTGAAATTTCCAAAAATCATGGTGTTGTTGTAAAACCTGAAAAGTGCAAGTTTCTATGTGATGAGATTGAGTATATGGGGCACCATATCGCGGGAGAAGGTATCAGACCTAGAAAGGGTCTGTTAGATGCTATTATCAATGCACCCATTCCAGTAGACAAAACAGGTATTACATCATTACTAGGGCTACTAGAATATTATTCAAAGTTTATCCCAAATTATGCCTCTATTGTTAGGCCAATTAGTTCATTGTTAAGAAAGGGTGTCCTATTTTGTTGGTCTGATCACTGTGCTGCAGCTTTGAGCACTGTCAAAATGCTTCTTGCTAACAGTGAAGCACTGAAACCCTCTGATCCTTCCCTATCTACTTGCATTACTGTTGATGCAAGTCAAGTAGGTTTAGGGTGTGTTGTTACTCAAGACACCCAGTTTGGTGAGAACATCATTGCTTTTGCATCTAGAGTTTTAAGAGATGGTGAAATACACTACTCAGTAATTGAAAGGGAGTTATTGTCTTGTCTTTGGGCTGTTGATAAATTCCGTTCGTATGTCTGGGGAAGGCGTTTTCTCTTAAGAACTGATCATAAACCCCTAGTCAATATTCTGAGTGCAGGAACGAGCAAATGTTGCTCACCAAGGATTGTAAGGATGGTTTCACGTCTCATGCAATACCAATTTGATGTGGTACATGTTTCTAGTGGAAGAAACATAAGAGCAGATTTTTTTTCTAGATTTCCAATTTGTACAGATAAGAAGGAACCCTTAAAAGAGAATGAGGATGATGATAATGATTCTGATGATTGTTTCATTGCTGCAATTGATCTGTCCCAACATAGTGTTGGCAATGAAGAAAGTTGGTTAGATGCCATTTCTCAAGATGAAGTTCTTCAACAAGTGTGTGAGTACGTAAGAAGTGGTTGGCCGAGAGAGAGTACGTTGCCACATTATTTGCAACCCTTTTGGAAGGTGCAGTCAGAAATTTCTATTGAGGGTGGTGTTTTGGTCCATGCAGACAAACTTATTCCTCCTCTTTGTCTAAGAAAGAATATCATTCTCAGGGCTCATGAGGGACATCTAGGTTTGACTCTCACTAAACGAAGAGTACGCAATTGTTTCTGGTGGCCATCTATGGATATTGATATCGGCGATGTTGTTGATGTCTGCACTATCTGTAGAAGCTCTGACAAGGGTTTGAAGATTAAGACGCCCCCTCTTCTTCCCATTGAATGTCCGTCTTCCCCTTGGAGTAAATTAGGTTTAGACATCATGGGTCCAATAGAAGGTATACATGGTGGTTGTCGTTTTATTTTGGTTTTGATTGATTATGCTTCAAAGTGGCCTGAGGTTAAAATAGTTAAGGATACCTCCTCTTCTAGTGTAATTTTGTTTTTAAAAGAAGTGTTCATCCGAGAAGTGTTTCCAGAAACACTTGTGACAGATATTGGTACTCAATTTATCAGTTCAGAATTTGATTCTTTCTTAAGTTCATGCAACATTAAGCATGTACGCAGTTCATTATATCACCCACAGTCTAATGGTCAAGTTGAGCTTGGTGGGAGAATGTCTTAGATGGGCAAAATATTCTAATGCGAACATTCAGAATTCTATCAATAGTATGCTTTGGTTCTATAGAACGACTCCCCACTCTACAACTAAAATTTCACCTTTTGAACTATTAAGGGGACGAAAGGCTAATACCAGTTTTAAACCAGGGTGGATGAACAAATGGATCAAATCGGTTCATGATATTAATGATCTCATGGACATTGTTAAAAAAAAATGTTTTGGATTCCCAGTCTAGACAAAAGGAGTGGTTTGATGAAAGGAATTCTGCTAAGTTGGTGGACGTGCAAATGGGGGATCTTGTTTGTATTAAATCCTCTATTCATGTTAAAAAAAGGGGTGAGGAAGTTTGGACCACCTGTCCGTGTTACTCGTATTGGTAAAAATGCGGTACAGGTCGAAGGTGGTAATCGGTGGAATGTAGGGAAAATTGTTAAAGTTAAGAAAACATCTTGTAGTAGTGAGATTGGGGGTAACAGTGCTGATCTTTCTTCATCTCATAAAACTGTTGATGCTCATACTTCTCTGAGAAGGAGCACCAGAATGAAAATGACTCCCAAACGTTATCATGTTTGATTATTGCATGTTTGGTTTTGGTTTCATGAAAAATATTGTAAGTTTTGTAATGTGCAAATCATTACTCTTATTCTGATTTTTTTTAGTTTTTTGATTTTATTATGTTTTTCTTTATATTAAAAAAAAGGGGTATATGTTATATCTCATATTGCCTTTTCACAATGTTAGCTTACGTTGTTTGTGTGTGTTAAAATCTGTATTCTCAGCATGACTTTAGTGAAGAATGTTAGTGTTGTTGCTTGGAAACACTGTCGTGAGATTCTAGATTTTGAATACTGGTAGGGCAGTTTGCTGTGAGCTGTTTTCTTGTCCGGTCTGCTGCCTCTGCTGTGTAGCCACTTCAAATAAACTACTGCTTCAAGTTACTGCTGTCTGGCCTATCACTACAACTTGTCTTCCACATTTGACACCGTCCCACACTCTATCATCCTGCATCGTCTTTCCATTTTGGATTTGGGGGGTTCTGTCTGGGAATGGTGCAAGTCATTCTAAACTAACAGAGGCCGATCGGTTTGGCTTGTTCCTTTTTCCTCTGAGGTTAAGGCAGTTAATCAAGGGGTGCCGCAGGGCTCTTCTCTTAGACCTACTCTTTTTAACATCTTTATGGCCCCCTTGCTTCTTTTGTTGAGCCGTTTGGCTGTAAAATTGTTTCTTATGCCGATGACACGCAGGTGATGTTTGCCTTCGAGTGTTCGCCTGCCTCCATCGCAGCTTCTTTCTCGGACTCCATGTGTGCCGTATTTGATTGGATGGAGAGCAGCCAACTGAAATGTAATACATAGAAAATTGAAATTATCTCTTTCGGGACGCATTTGTCCAACTGGTGGGAAGATCTTTGGCCCTCTGCTTTGCCCACCCCACCACCGCCTTCTCTAATGGTAATAAATCTGGAAATATAACTGGACTCTCTATGAAGGCTCAGACTTCGACAGTAGTAGGACAATGCTTTGCTCTTCTCTGTACCATTACAAAATGTATTCCCCTCTTGCCTTTGGAGTCAAGAAGAGTAGTGATCCATGTCATAATAATCTCGCGTCTCAACTATGCGAATGTTCTGTTCTTGGGAGCTGCCGAAGTCCAGGTGAAGCACCTGCAGGTGGTTTAAAAGATGGCAGCCAGGTTACTTCTCCGCCTACGTTCCTCAACGAAAGCTACTCTCAAGACTTTGCATTGGCTGCCTGTTAAGAAACGCATCCTCTTCAAAGCATAAGTGATGGTGCAAAGAGCAGTATTTTCTTCTAGCCCTCGACATTTGGCCGAAAGATTCACTCAGTATATTCCCCCTAGAATGCTGCGCTCCTCTTCCACTTCTGTTTTAGTTATTCCATACATTAAGTGGGTTGAGACACAGTTATGAGAGTGGTCCCAAATAGAATAGATTATACTGTTTTAAATGGGAACCCATATAGGGAACTTTCTCTGTGAAAAACTCAAAAATGCTGAACACACATTCACCAAATTGGAAACGCACATATTACTACATTGCACCCTCGGGGAACATCACAATATCCACAGTTGCATGATTCAGTGATCATTAAATTTTTGGAACAACATAAAAATATAGTTGTTGAATGTGCCCCCTGTCGAGCCTGCTCGCTTCCCTGCTCGCCCCCCTCACTGCTCCTGTTCCCACCGCTGCCTCCCCTGCGGCCCGCCCCCCCATGCCCACCCGCTGCCCTCTGCCACCTGCCTCCCGCCTCCCAGCTGCTCCTCCTTCCCACCTCCCCTTAAAATGGGGGCAAGGCAAGCCCATCTGCGCCCGTCCGCACCTGGACCGCGCCCAGCGTCAAAACCCCTCGCCACCGCACCACCCATGAAGTCCGCCGCCGATATGATGCCAGCACCCTCACCGCTCTCAACCCAGGACGGACCCCCACCTGCTGCAGTGCCACCCCGAAGCGCACCCACGGTCCTTTTGCCTGCCAGAACTGCAGCTTCTCCTGCATCAAAGACGCAGAGACACCCGCCACGACAAAACTCAACCAGCTCCAATGCATCCTGATCACCACCCGCTCCGCACGCAAACAAGCCGTCGAGCTCTGGGACCCACTCGACACCGCATCTCCAGATGTCGCCTTCCTGACAGAGACCTGGATAAACGAAGCCTCCTCCCCAGACATCGCAATAGCCATCCCCGACGGATACAAGATCGCCCGCAGAGACCGCACAAACGGAGTCGGTGGAGGAATTGCCATTGTCCACAAGAAGACCATCAGGGTCTCAACAAACACCGACGACACTCTCAGCACCGCCGAACACATGCACTTCCAGATCCACAAGGACCCCAAGACCACCCTAAGAGGCACTCTCGTCTACAGACCACCCGGACCCCAACCACAATTCTGCGACACCATCGCCGACTTCATCAGTACGCACGCACTGACCTCCACCAAATACATCCTCCTCGGAGACCTGAACTTCCATCTGGAGAACAACAACGACAGCAACTCCGCCACCCTGATAGACAACCTTGCCAACCTCGGACTGGAATAACTCGTCACGACACCGACCCACATCGCCGGACAAACGCTCGACGCCATCTTCTCCTCAAGCCCCCACATCTCCTTCAGCCATGTCTCCGAACCCACCTGGACTGACCACCACTGCATCCACTTCACCTTCCGGAAACCAGTCGCACATCACCGCACCCCACAGATCCCCCGTCGCTGCTGGGGCAAAATCACCGAATTAGAACTACAGGCAAACCTCGCACTCAACCCACTGACCAACACCGACGATGGTGCATGCACCCTCAGATGATGGATCGACGACTGCACCAACACCTTAGCCCCACTGAAAAAACAAACCCTCAAAGACATCAGCAAGAGAGCCAACTGGTTCACCCCGGAACTCCTAGTGTCAAAGAGCACCTGTCAGAAGTTGGAGAACATATGGCACAGTGAGAAGTCGCTTGGCAGCCGTGCAGCCCATAAAGACGCCATCCGCAAGCACCCCCACCTCATCAGGAACGCCAAGAGGACCTCCTTCAAAGACCGCCTCAACAACAACGCACACAAAAGCAAGGAGCTCTCCAACGTCGTGAAGGAACTCTCCAACCCTAGCTCCAACGCCAACGACATCCCGCCATCGCAAGCCTTGTGCGACTCCCTCTCCACCTTCTTCCACCGCAAGATCGCTGACATCCACGATAGCTTCAACCCCCGGACGAACCTAACAGGCACCAACACGCTGGAACCACCACACCCCACTGACTAAGACCCCCTGACAACCTGGGCCAACGTGAGCATCGAAGACACAATCAAGACCATGGGCACAATCCACTCCGGCTCACCGTCTGACCCTTTTCCACACCACATCTTCAACAAAGCCGGCATCTCCATCGCACCCCACCTGCGCAACATCATCAACCTCTCCATCGAGACCGCGACCTTCCCTGAAAGCTGGAAACATGCCGAGATCAACACCCTACTGAAGAAACCCAAGGCAGACCCGGGCAAACTGAAAAACATCCGGCCCATCTCCCTGCTTCCGTTCCCAGCTAAGGTCATCGAGAAGATAGTCATCATCCAGCTCACCCGCTACCTCGAAGACAACAGCATCCTGGACCCCTCCCAGTCAGGTTTCCGCAGCAACCACAGCACCGAGACCGCCCTCATTGCTGCCATAGATGACATCAGGATCCTGCTGGACAATGGCGAGACGGCGGCCCTCATCCTCCTGGACCTCTCCACCGCCTTCGGCACCGTCTGCCACCGCACACTACGCACATGACTCCACGACACATGGATCCGAGACAAGGCCCTGGACTGGACCTCCTCCTTCCTCTCCGGCACAGCCCAGAGAGTCCACCTCCCCCATTCTGATCCGAAGCCTCCGAGATCATCTGCAGGGGTCCTACCTCAGCCCGACACTGTTCAACGTCTACATGGTGCCTCTCGCACGCATCGCCCAACAGCATGACCTCAACATAATCTCCTACGCCGACGACACACAACTGATCCTCTCCCTCACCAAGGAGCCCCCCACCGCCAAATCCACCCTCCACCAGGGAATGAAGGCCGTCGCCGAATGGATGGAGCATAGCTGCCTCAAACTGAACCCAGACAAGACGGAGATCCTCATCCTTGGGCCCAACCCCTCAGCATGGGATGACTCCTGGTGGCCCGCATCACTGGGGACTCCCCCCGCACCCATCAACCACGCACACAACCTGGGAGTCATCCTCGACTCGAAACTCACCATGACCAAACAAGTCAGCGCTGTCTCTTCCACCTGCTTCAACACCCTCCATATGCTTCGTCAGATCTACAGATGGATCCCAGCAGACACAAGGAAAACAGTCACCCAGGCCCTAGTCAGAAGCAGACTTGACTACAGAAACGCCCTCTACGCCGGAGACCCAACCAAGCTCATCAACAGACTGCAAAGAGTCCAGAATGCCTCTGCACGCCTGATCCTCGACGTCCCACGCCTCGACCACATCACCCCACACCTGAGGAACCTGCACTGGCTCCCTGTCGACAAAAGAATCTCCTTCAAAGTCCTGATCCACGCACACAAAGCACTCGACAAAACCGGCCCAGCCTATCTCAACAACTGACTCTCCTTCTACGTACCCAACAGGAAACTCCGCTCCGCAGACCTCTCCCTGGCCACCGTCCCACACATCCGTAGAACCACAGTCAGAGGCAAATCCTTCTCCCACCGCGCCGCCAAGACCTGGAACACCCTCCCCCTCACCCTACGACAGACCGAAGACCTTCTAACCTTCAGGAGACAACTCAAGACCTGGCGGTTTGACCAGTAGCAACAGCACCCCCTTCCTCCCCTCCCCTCAGCGCCCTGAAACCCTTCGCTGGTATGTAGTGCGCTTTACAAATTTACTGTTTGATTGATTGATTGATTGATTGATTGAATGATCTTGTGTGAATAATTATGTATATGTTGTTTATTCTACTGAGAAGATATGGAAAGTTCAAATAAGAGAAACAGGCCCCCTGAATATTCTTGATGTGCTCAAACATAAGCAAAAAACGATTGGCTGGAATTCTTTACAGGAATTTCCTTAGGACAGCCATCTTGTTACCCTCGCTTTTGACTGATAACATCAAAATATTCACAGACCAAAGAGAGGAAGCAAATATAATGGGTTGTTTTCGGTCAAACCAAATTGCTACACTAGTCATAAATAGTTTGTAGTAAACTGAGCTGCTTGTAGATGACCCCCCTTTTTGCTCCCATTTGAATTGCTAGATGCTGTGGTACTAGTGTGCTGGACCCTGTGAACCAGGGCCAGGAACAGTGCTTGTTAGACATGGCATCTTTGGTGTGGTTTCCCCTGACGTTTTGCCTCTACCTCCTGTATTTTTGATGCTCTGCTGGATTTCTTTTTTGCTGGCTTAGATGCTTAGGGCACTTTGCCACTGCTGATCAGTGTCAAAGTGCAAGTGCTCCCTGTATAAATTGTTGTTGCAATTGGTTCTCCTTGATTGGCATATTTGATTTACTGGTAAGTCCCTGGTACAGTGCACTGAAGTGTACCAGGGCCTGTAAATCTCAAATACTACTAGTGGGCCTGCAGGACTGATTGTGCCACCCACATGAGTAGCCCTGAAAAGGAATCTCAGACCTGCCACTGCAGTGTTAGCATGCAGTTTTGAACTGCCATAACAACTTAAAAAGTGCACCCACTTGCTAAGGCCCTAACCTTCCCTTTTCTTACATGTAAGGCACCCCTATGGTAGGCCCAAGTTACCTCCCTGGGCAGGGTGCAGTGCATGTGAAACTTAGGACATGTACTGGTGTGTCTGGCATGTCTTGATAGTGAAATGCAGCCAATTTCGTTTTTCACTATTGAAAGGCTACCTGTTCCCATAGGACATAATGAGGAGTTTGTTTATAACATTTTATAAACATAACTGGCCCTAGGAACTAGGTCGAAAAATAAAGTTTAGTATGCCCGAACCCAGAATCTAAAGATGCATTTTTTAGTGATGGTGATTTTTACATTCTGTGTTTGAAAATACCACTTTTAGAAAGTAGGTATTTTCTTGCTCTGCCATCCAGTAGGCCTCTGCTGGGGTTGTGGATTGACTGTCTGGGTTTGGGATAACAGTGACTGGGGAGGAGCACTGGCTCCAGATAGTCTAGGTAGGTCAGGAAATGGCTGAATAGACCTGGGCTGCATTTAGAGTAGGGGAGGAGATTTCCTTTTACCTGAATGGGCTTGGTCTGCCTCCGACAATGCCGTCCCCACCTCCTGCCAGGAAGCCACACCAGAGAGGGCAGAACTGGTTCTGGCTGGGCACAGACACTCTCTGCCTGAGAGGGCAAATGATGTTCGGCTATAAAAAGTGGGACCCAAACCCCTGAATTTTAGAGCTTTTTTGGACCAAGAAGACTGCCAAGAAGAAGAGCTTCAGAAGCTGTGAGGAGGAACTACCACTTTGTTGAGTGCTTTGATGTGTTGGCCTGCAGTAGCTGCTTCTGTCTTGGGCAGTGAAAGGACTGGACTGAACTTTCTACAACTTCTTTATTTGAGTATCTCTAAGGGCTTGAGGTAGGGCTTGTCCCCTGTTCAAGAAGTCTCAGGAACAGCAAAGACTTCAAGTTCTTCTTCCCTCAGCACTGGGGACTGGGTGTTTTGTGCTGCAACAGAACAAAAAGCAACCCAACGGCATCTACGATGCCGCTGCCAATTCCGTATCCTGAAGACACAGCAGAGGGCACTGCTGCAACGCTCACTGCTACCCTGGTCTCACCGATGACGCCATCTGACGCTGCCACCGAGCCACTGCTTGCACCGCACTCCGCACCACCTCGTTACATGATTTCGCCTTGGTATCCCCGACGACGCAACTTCACGCCGACATCAATGCTGCTGCTTGCACCGTGGTTCAATGGCACCACACGTAAAGTTACACGGTGTACTGCCCTCATCCTGAACCGACGCCGGCGCCTTCGACTCCAGTTCGTCAGCTGATGACAGCGCTTCAGAAATGACGCAGCCGCTGCATGCACCGTGACCTGCCAGCACCGTGACGAGCGCTGCATCTCTTTGCATTGCGACCCCGGTGTCATGATAATGCCATCTGATGCCACCATTGAGCGGCTGCTTGCACCACAACCTGAGGGCATTGCACGCCGCACTGCTGCACTTCGCTCCTTAGCACCCGACACCCGCCGATGCCCGCTGATGCCAGCACTCCTGACATCAACGACGAGGAGTACGACCTGCAATGCATGTGACGTCGAGGGCCCGACGACTCCTGCACTGACCTCCGGAACCGACGCCTGCGGACGCTGTGCTTTCGGGAGCTCAACAAGAGTTTGCGACGCCCTGCATTTCTAAAGGTGCCGTTTTGCAGGTCCTCCCGACACCGTAGCTTGCCCTCAATGCCGCAGTCAGCCAGAACTGTTTAGATTTGTTTGTTCACGACGCCGTGATAGCCACGGATGGAGCTATCGACTTCAAGGAACTTTATTTCAAGGTTATGTTGATAACTGAAGATTTCTAAATACTGTATTGTGGATTTTTATTGTTTTTGGTCTTATCTTATGTATATAAAAATATTGGATATTTTTCTAAACTGGTGTGGTGTCCTTTTGTAAAGCTTACACTGTATGACTGTTGGTTATGTGCAAATGCTTTACACACTGCCTCTAAGATAAGCCTGACTGCTCATGCCAAGCTACCAAGGGGGTGAGCAGGGGTTATTTTAGGAGTGTAACTCCCTTATCCTGACTAGAAGGAAGGGTCCCTACTTGGACAAGGTGCAAACCATTGCCAACTAGAGACCCCCATTTCTAATAGGTTGGTTGAGCGATTCAACTGAACCCTGAAAGGCAGGATAAAGGGTCTTGAAGAACCCATGAGACATATGTGGGACATCTTCCTACCATGCCTGCTGTTTGTCTACAGGGAGGTACCACAGAAATCCTTAGGGTTCAGTCCTTTTGAATTGCTGTATGGGCACTCTGTGAGAGGCCCTTTGAGTCTGGTAAAGCAGGGCTAGGAGAAAACTCCTGGTAAGACCCCCAAGATGTGTTCAGCTACATGCTGGCCTTCAGAAACCAGACTCTGCGCTTCAGGAAATTTGCTGAGGTGAACCTGCAAGCCAGCCAGGAGGAGATGAAACGATGGTACAACCAGAATACCACTCTGGTTGAGTTTCAGCCTGGCCAAAAAGTGTGGATGATGGCACCAGTGGAGCCTTGTGCGCTCCAAGACAAGTGGACTGGCCCATTGGAGGTGGTGGAGTGCAAGAGTGATGCGACCTAATTGGTCAACTTGCAAACTCCCGGAACCCTTTGAGAGTCCTACATGTGAACCGCCTCAAACCTCACTTTGAGAGCTCTGAAGTGACAATGCTCCTGGCTACAGATTATGGAATGGAGGAGCCTCTTCCTGACCTCCTGTCAGCCAAGGAACATGAGTCAGTGGGTAAAGTGAACCTCTCTCCCACCCTGACCCCAGGGCAGCAGGGGACTGTCGTCAGGTGCTGGAAGATTTCACCTCCATGTTCTCCTTGACTCCACGAATCAACAAATGGTTGATGTGGCCACTGGGGACAGTTTAACTGTAAAACATAAAATTAACAGAATAACTGACAAAGTCAGGGCCAGCATTAGGGAAGAGGTTTCCAAAATGTTGGTGTTAGGAGTGATAGAGCCCTCTAGCAGCCCCTGGGATAGTCCAGTGGTCTTGGTTCCGAAGGCCTCTGCACCCAATGCTACTCCTGAACTCCGGTTCTGGGTGAACTACCATGGGTTCAATTCCATCACCAGGACTGGCACGCACCCCATCCTCAGAGCTGATTAACTCATTGATCGGCTGGGAGCTGCCCGGTACCTTAGTACGTTTGATCTAACATCTGGGTACTGTCAGATTGCCTTGACTGATGGGGCAAGAGAGAGGTCTGCATTTTCAATGCCAGAGAGGCACTGCCAGGTTTGTGTCATGCCCTTTGGGATGAAGAACACCCCGCCACATTCCAGAGACTGGTCAACCAAGTACTGTCCGGGCTGGAGGAATTCAGCGCCGCCTACCTGGATGACACTGCTGTATTCAGCGCCAGCTGGGAGGAACACTTGCAACACCTCTGTGAAGTGCTGAAGGCACTGCAGAAGGCAGGCCTCACTATCAAGGCCAGTAAATGCTAGACAGGGCAGGGATCTGTGGTGTAATTAACGGCACCAGGTAGGAAGTGGCAAGGTGGTACCCCTACAGCTGAAGATCAACACCATTCTGGCTTGGGAGCCCCACAAGGCCCAGACACAGTTGAGAGTCTTTTTAGGATTCACCAGGTATTACCCGGTTTGTTAAGGAATAGGGCACCATTGTTGCCCCTTTGAAAAAGCTGACTTCAAGGAAGCAGCCACGAAAAGTGATCTGGCCAACGCCTGTCTGACCGCTTTTGATGCCCTGAAATCTGCTATTTGCACGGCACCCATGCTCAAGGCACTCAACTTCTCCCAAGAATTTGTTGTGCAGACAGATGCTTCAGAGCATGGTGTGGGAGCAGTACTCTCACAGTTGAACGACGAGGGCTTGGACCAACCCGTAGCTTTCATTAGTAGAAGGCTACTTCCCAGGGAACAGAGGTGAAGTGCAATTGAAAGAGAAGCTTTTGCTGTGGTCTGGGCACTGAAGAAGCTATGACCCTACTTGTTAGGGACTCACTTCCGCGTTCAGACAGACCACAGGCCCCTCAGATGGTTGATACAGATGAGTGGCAAAAATCCAAAACTGTTGAGGTGGTCCATCTCCCTAAAGGGAATGGACTTTACGGTGGAACACCACCCTGGTACAGAACACGCCAATGCTGATGGTCTGTCCAGATTCTTCCGCCTTAGTGATGAGAACTCCCAAGAGGGTGGGTAGTTCTCCCCATCTTTCAGCTAGAGGGGATACGTGTTAGACTTGGCATGTTTGGCGTGGTTTCCCTTGACTTTTTGCCCCTACCTCCTGTATTTTTGATGCTGTGCTGGATTTTGTTTTGGCTAGCTTAGATGCCTTAAGAACTTTGCCACTGCTGATCAGTGTCCGTAGGAATGTGGAATCTGACTATATGGTTGCCCCCACTTTTTTCCTGGTGTTTGAATGGTTTTTGACTAGTCTGGCTGGGATCCTGCTATCCAGGACCCCAGCCTATCTGCTTACTCCCTTAAATGATTGGTGTGCATATTAGATGCACTAGTGATTGGATACTGTGGTACCTTATGAGCCCCTAGTATATGGTACCTTAGGTACCTAGGACATTGGTACTTCACAGGCCTACCAGGGGCTGCAGCACGTATTATGCCACCCCTGGGAAGCATTCACAATCTGACACCACAGGCCTGCTACTGCAGCCTGTGTGAGGTAGTGTTAGCACTCCTCACTGAGGTATAGGTTCCTATATCTCACCACACACACACATATAAACCTATCAGTCACCCCTCTAGCAGGCCCTAACAATCCTAAGGGCAGGGTGCTTGGTTTACTATGTGAGGGGGTGCTTCTGCCTGAGCAGGACCCCTCTGCAGCTAGCAGAATCTATTCTCTACTGCTGTTTGTGGATGCGGTTAAACCATATACTCTTAAGTGCATTATAACCTCGCGGTAAATGCTAACTTTGGAATGACTGCATCAAAACATGTCGTGTTTGGTGTCAAACAACTTGGAATCCTACCCCCACACCAGTAACTGGTGTGGGAGTAGGATCCCACCCTTCTAGAGGGGACGACATGTACCCACTGTACTACACGGTAGAAATCATCTAGAGCCCTGCCATCACAAAATGGATGCCACCAGCACAGACACCGGGCTGCCCTCCTGCTGCTGACCGAAACTCGCAGCGAAGGGAGCCCAACAAAGGGTTTCCTGTCACAGGGAGGTGTCACCACCTCCCAGACAGGATTTAGTGTATTGGAGCTGGGTGGGTGCACTCTTAGAGTGCTTTGAAGTCCTGCACTGGGGGAGCAGTAGGCTCCTCTGTGCATATGCCAGCTCAAACCGGTTCAGGGGCTACCTGCCCCTGCTCTGGCACGAAACTGGACAAAGGGAAGTGGGTGTAACCACCCACTACCCTGACCCTCCTAGAGGAGTGGTCATAGAGCTAGTCCCTCCCATCTTTTCACTATAAGATACCAAACATTGCCAATGCAATTCAGATTACACCTGGACGACGCTCTACACAGAAGAATCCTGGCCCTTCGACGTTCCACTATCTCTGGAAGACGGAAGAATCTCCCTTCGACAACGGTTGCAAACTTTACCGCTCCTGCCCGAGCCCGAAGTCCCTGCATCCCCTGAAGTGGATTTCCTGACCTCTCGATGGCCATTTTGAGTCTCCAGCGAAGCTGTGGCATCTGGACCTCACGAGTGATGAGGAACAGCAATACCAGGGAACCGTGCACTGATTTCGAGAGCAAGCCCTAATCTACGTGCTACAAACTTGTGCTTTGGACCATTTGTTGTCCAAGTCCCTAGCAGGTCTAGTACCAAAAATCAGTGGCCTACCCCATCCCGAGTGACTGTGGGCTGTTGTTAAACTTTACCTGCAAAGGCGTCTTTGCGGTTGCTTGCCCGTTGGCTAGTAACTCACCTGAAGACTTCCACATCAACTTCAAGGGCTCGCCTGGTTGCTCTGGGACTGCCCTCACTTACCCTCACTGGGTAAGTCCATCAGACCTTGCTGGTCTGCACCATTGCCAATCTTCACTCTACACAAGACTTGCAGTTGCCAAGGCTTGTTGGCTCCAATCCGGGTGCCGACACCGTCACCAGCTGCAGACGTTGTGGGAATCTCCGAATCCGGCTGCTGGTCATCATCGATCTCTCCTGGACCTCGTGAGCGAAGAGACAAAACACCATCATCGACCTGAAGAGACGCGACAGCTGTGGTCATCCATCTTGCTGGCCACCGGTCACTGGCAAGTGACTCTGAACTCTGTCCCCTCAATTTCTAGGTCTTCTGCAACTCCAATCCATCTTCGGATTCGAACGGACACCTCTCCAGTCGTCACAAGCAGCAAATCTTCAGTGATCTTCATTGAAAACAGCATCGCGACCCGACACCAAAGGACACCTATGCACCCGGCTTCCCTGGGTGAGGTAACTCGTGAACTCCGGTGCCCAAGTGTGTGTTGGCCCTCGAAATACTTACCCTGTAAGTTGCTTGCTTGTTGACTTTTGCGAAGTGCCCTAAAACTGTAAATTACAGACCGTGACATTTGCCATTGAAACGTATAGGAAACCCGCGTGTGTGTTTAGACACTGCACGTGTCTCCTGTGGGCTGATTACTTACCTGCTAACACTGCAGAAGTGAAGCCTCAGCGATTCCCAAGGCCCTAGGCCTCTTCATTTTTTAAGTCGAGTTTGTTACACCATTTTTTTAGTATATGGTCTGGTACGCCCCTAGGGCTACAGCCATATTTGTGCTTAATTTATTGAGAACTGTTGATCTTTTGAATGTTTACCTGGCTCTAATCTCATAAAGAGATTAGTAGAGTATATTTGGAAATAAATACATATATATTTGATATATATATACCTGTGTGGTGTCTTTTCATTTGGTAATTCAAGAGATTATAAGGTAAAACAAGCTGCTTTACATTCCTCAGAGACTTAGCCTGAAGGCTGCTCTCCACAGCTACCACTAGGATAGCTTTCTTTAAAAGGTTGTCTTTAAACCTATCTACCAAGAGTCGAATTGGACTGGTGCAAGGTGGCCACTATAACTAGTGACCAGCATATGCCAGGCCAACTTCTCACATTGGTGGGCAGCGTGTGGGATTCCAGCTTGCCAATGTTTTACCAGAAAATCTCTATTTGAATTACTAACTGAGAACCACTAAAGGCACTCAAGGTACATATAAAGTCAAGCTAGTATCAATAAGTTCTACTGAACTTAGAGCTGTTTGTGAAGGAATAAGCACACCCTTGCTACAGCAAAAGCTAGGTCCAGTAGGCCTCAACTAGTATAGGTAGTACAACACTGCACAACACTAGTATGTCTCACCATGGTGGAGCCAGTGGGTCCACCCCATCTCAGTACAAAGATAGAGCCTACACTGAACTGAAGGCCTTATGCTTTGAAAGACAACTGAGGGTGGGCAGGAGTCACTCATCACAACACCTGATAGATCTGTTAGTAGCAGATGACCTGAGACAAGCTCTAGGAGCAAGTGGGTCTGCATCAGGGGGTGGTTCAAACATAGTCTGTGGGTCTGATGATGAAAATCAAGATGACCTGGAGTCTGTGGTTGAAGGGCCAGACCCAGAAGGGTCTGAAAAGAACAGAGGAATTCTCCCTAAGAGAACTGACAAAGTGGGAGGAAGGCCTAGGTCCCTTTCAGGGGACTCTGACCATTCATACCACTCTGGAAGAGAATCTGTTCACCAGAGGAACTCCAACTTTCCCAGGGAGTCCTCCTCTGAAAGAAGGTTCAAGATGCTCCAGTATGAGGAAGCTAGGCTTGCCCTCAGAACCAAGCAATTGGCCTTAGATAGGGAAGACTTCGAGCTTCAAAGAGCTTCTAAGAAGGAGGGGTTAGATACCCCTGGTGGCAGCAACAGTGTCCCTAGAGGCAGAGATTACATGCCAGATCATAGGAACCTGTCCAAGGTTGTTCCTCCCTACCAGAGTGGGGATGATATCCACAAATGGATAACTGCTATGGAGAGGGCCTGTAAAGTTCAACAGGTCCCCCAGAAACAGTGGGCAGCAATCTTGTGGCTCTCCTTTTCAGATAAAGGTAGAGACAAGCTCCTCACTGTTAGAGAAGAGGATGCTAATGATTATGAAGCCCTGAAGAGTGCATTAATAGATGGGTTTGGCTTAACCACTGAACAATACAGGTTTAAGTTCAGAGACACCCAGAAAGCACAGACTCAGGATTGGGTGGACTTTGTAGATTGTGCTACCAAGGCTCTGGAGAGTTGGATAGTTGGCAGTAGAGTCGGGCCCGATTCACAGAATTAACTTAAGACAAAATCCTAAACTTACTACTTTTGGTATTCACAGAATGCATTTACTACTTTTGGTATTCACAGAATGCACTTACTACTTTTGGTATTCACAGAATGGATTTACGACTACTAACTTTACGTCCGCACTCGGGCCGGAAATTCTGGCCCGGAGGCGGAGTCTCCGGCCCGGAGGCGGAGCTTCCGGCCCAGAGGTGGGGATTCCGGCCAGTGGCGGAGATTTAGCCATGGCCAAAATCTCCACCTCCGGGCCGGAAGCTCCGCCTCCGGCCCGGAAGCCCCGCCTCCGGGCCGGGAACTCCACCTCCGGGCCGGAATTTCCGGCCCGAGTGCGGACGTAAAGTTAGTAGTCGTAAATCCATTCTGTGAATACCAAAAGTAGTAAGTGCATTCTGTGAATACCAAAAGTAGTAAGTGCATTCTGTGAATACCAAAAGTAGTAAGTTTAGGATTTTGTTTTAAGTTAATTCTGTGAATCGGGCCCACTGACTTTAAAGGATTGTATAATTTGATTATGAGAGAGCAGATCCTTAATAATTGTCAAAACCAACTCTTACACCAGTACCTGGTGGACTCTGATCTGACCTCTCCCCAAGAATTGGGAAAGAAGGCAGACAAATGGGTCAGAACCAGGGTTAGGCCCAAGAACCAAGGTGGTGACCAGAAGAAAGATTCCACTAAGCCCAAAGAGAAAGGTGGGGATGATAAAACAGAAAAGTCCTCTGAAGGGCCCCAAAAACCCAGTTCTGGGGGTGGGTCCCAAAATCCTTCCTCTTCCAATAAGAAACCATATTGCCATGTGTGCAAGCAACCTGGACACTGGAAAACTCACCCCAGCTGTCCAAAGAATGGCAATAAAGAAAATGTTCCTCCCTCTGCAGCTCCAACACCTCCTGTTACTACCAGTCGTAATCCCCCAGGTGGTGGGAGTGCACCCAAAAAATTAGTTGGGCTCTCTTGGGGAACTCAGGTGGACTCTGGCCTAACCAGGTCCCCTACACAAGCAGCTCTAGTCTGTGATGGTGGCATGGGGTTTGCCAACTTTACCATGAGTCCCAATATCTTGGGCAGGTACAGACAGGAGCCCATGATCAATGGTCAGAAAGCTGTGGCCTACAGGGACACAGGGGCTAGTGTCACCATGGTGACAAAGAGACTAGTGCCCCTAGAACAGCTTTTACCTGAGTTTAGCTACCAGGTGACCAATATTGATGGAATTAGGACAGACCATCCCATGGCAGTGGTAAATCTCAGCTGGGGAGGGGTCACTGGCCCAAAGAGAGTGGCAGTGTCCCCAACCTTGCCTGTGGATTGTCTACTGGGGAATGATCTGGAAATCTCAGCCTGGGCTGAGGTAGACCACAATGCCCATTTAAGAATGTTAGGCATCCCTGAGAGAGTGGATGAGACCCTGAGGGCCTCACCTCCACCCCAGGAGAAATTAAGGGGAGTGAAGCCTGAAACAATGGATCACTCCACACAAACAGAGAGCATAGGGGGTGAGGAACAGTCCTCCCCCCACCAGACTAAAGGTAAGGGTCAGCTTTCTAAGGGAACTGCCCCTGCCCCTTGTGAAGTAACTGCCCCAGAAGTGGTCAGGCCTGTCCTGGCCACAACTCTGATGGCAGGGGATCCTTCCAAGGTGGCACCCAGTCTGGAGCAGGTACCCTGCCCCTCTCTACCCTGCCTCAGTCAGCCCAGGGCTGCAGAGGTCAGGGAGGTCAGTGGACCCTTAATGGGCCCCTGCCCAGAGGAGAAGTGTGGCTCAATGGTTAGAGTGGCAGACCTCGATGCAGAGCACTAGTCCGGGACCAGGGTTCGATTCCCGTCACGGCAGGGTCTCGGGCTATAAATTCCGCGGACCGGATATTCTCGCCTCAGTGCCTATTCTAATCATGGGTCCCACGCTGCAACTCTGGGCAATAGCTTGCTTAATCTCCACAACGGCCCCAACAGCGCTGGGATGCCGGGCCTCACCATAGGGATGCCCAGGAGTGGACACCTCACATGGAAAGCCAGGAAGGGTTCCACAGCGGTATGAGTAAAAGCGCCAGGATGCCCCCGTTGGGGGTGGCAGTGCGCTATACAAGTACAAACACATTTACATTTACATTTATAACCCCCTCATCAGCAGATTAGGGACACCCAGCAGAGTAGTTCTAGCCAGGTGAATATTCCTCTACAAACTGAGGGATCCACTTTACCCCTAGGTACAGGTACCCCCCAGATGGACTTTGTTGGGCACAGGGAAACCTGGGGCATAGTTGCCCCAAACATTCCAATGCCCTCCACTACTCCAACCAGAGGGACCCAACCCCCAGCTGTAGGCAGCCAGAGGTTGACCCTTAGGGCCAGATATGACACAGTCATGGACAGAGAGGCTTCCATGGTGACCAGTGTGCTGAGGAAGTTGAGACCACCCCAAATAGGGCCTCACTTCCACACTCAGACACCCCACCAGCCTACTTCTGTACCAGAAAACAATACAGGTAATTTCCCTAGACTTTGGAGAAACTCCAAAACCCCTTGGTGTAGGATTTCCCAAGTGGACCATGAGACAGGGAGCAACCATGCTAGTGCAGGTTATTCCTTATATGGCCACTCAGGAAATAAAGGCTTAACTGGGCAAGGTTAGCCTTATCACCTTTCGTTTGGGGGGGGAGTTATGTAGGAAGGTGGAATCTGACTATATGGTTGCCCCCACTTTTTTCCTGGTGTTTGAATGGTTTTTGACTAGTCTGGCTGGGTGTTTATATTAGATGCACTAGTGATTGGATACTGTGGTACCGTATGAGCCCCTAGTATATGGTACCTTAGGTACCTAGGGCATTGGTACTTCACAGGCCTACCAGGGGCTGCAGCACGTATTATGCCACCCCTGGGAAGCATTCACAATCTGACACCACAGGCCTGCTACTGCAGCCTGTGTGAGGTAGTGTTAGCACTCCTCACTGAGGTATAGGTTCCTATATCTCACTATACACACACATATAAACCTATCAGTCACCCCTCTAGCAGGCCCTAACAATCCTAAGGGCAGGGTGCTTGGTTTACTATGTGAGGGGGTGCTTCTGCCTGAGCAGGACCCCTCTGCAGCTAGCAGAGTCTATTCTCTATTGCTGTTTGTGGATGCGGTTAAACCATATACTCTTAAGTGCATTATAACCTCGCGGTAAATGCTAACTTTGGAATGACTGCATCAAAACATGTCGTGTTTGGTGTCAAACAACTTGGAATCCTACCCCCACACCAGTAACTGGTGTGGGAGTAGGGTCCCACCCTTCTAGAGGGGACGACATGTACCCACTGTACTACACGGTAGAAATCATCTAGAGCCCTGGCATCACAAAATGGATGCCACCAGCACAGACACCGGGCTTCCCTCCTGCTGCTGACCGAAACTCGCAGTGGAGGGAGCCCAACAAAGGGTTTCCTGTCACAGGAAGGTGTCACCACCTCCCAGACAGGATTTAGTGTATTGGAGCTGTGTGGGTGCACTCTTAGAGTGCTTTGAAGTCCTGCACTGGGGGAGCAGTAGGCTCCTCTGTGCATATGCCAGCTCAAACCGGTTCAGGGGCTACCTGCCCCTGCTCTGGCGTGAAACTGGACAAAGGGAAGTGGGTGTAACCACCCACTACCCTGACCCTCCTAGAGGAGTGGTCATAGAGCTAGTCCCTCCCATTTTTTCACTATAAGATACCAAACATTGCCAATTCAATTCAGATTACACCTGGACGACGCTCTACAAAGACGAATCCTGGCCCTTCGACGTTCCACTATCTCTGGAAGACGGAAGAATCTCCCTTGGAGTCAAGGAGTGACTCCCCTGCTTGGCAGGCACCAAAACTCTTCGACAACGGTTGCAAACTTTACCGCTCCCGCCGGAGCCCGAAGTCCCTGCGTCCCCTGAAGCAGATTTCCTGACCTCTCGATGGCCATTTTGAGTCCCCAGTGAAGCTGTGGCATCTGGACCCCACGAGTGATGAGGAACAGCAATACCAGGGAACCGTGCACTGATTTCGAGTGCAAGCCCTAATCTACGTGCTACGAACTTGTACTTTGGACCATTTATTGTCCATGTCCCTAGCAGGTTTAGTACCAAAAATCAGCGGCCTACCCCCGTCCCGAGTGACCGTGGGCTGTTGTTAAACTTTACCTGCAAAGGAGTCTTCGCGGTTGCTTGCCCATTGGCTAGTAACTCACCTGAAGACTTCCACATCGACTTCATAGGCTCGCCTGGTTGCTCTGGGCCTGCCCTCACTTACCCTTGCTGGGTAAGTCCATCAGACCTTGCTGGTCTGCACCATTGCCAATCTTTACTCTACACAAGACTTGCAGTTGCCAAAGCTTGTTGGCTCCAATCCGGGTGCTGATACCGTCACCAGCTGCAGACGTCGTGGGAACCTCTGAATCCGGCTGCTGGTCATCATCGATCTCTCCTGGACCTCGTGAGCGAAGAGACAAAACACCATCATCGACCTGAAGAGACGCGACAGCTGTGGTCATCCATCTTGCTGGCCACCGGTCACTGGCAAGTGACTCTGAACTCTGTCCCCTCAATTTCTAGGTCTTCTGCAACTCCAATCCATCTTCAGATTCGAACGGACACCTCTCCAGTCGTCACAAGCAGCAAGTCTTCAGTGATCTTCATTGAAAACAGCATCGCGACCCGACACCAAAGGACACCTATGCACCCGGCTTCCCTGGGTGAGGTAACTCGTGAACTCCGGTGCCCAAGTGTGTGTTGGCCCTCGAAATACTTACCCTAAAAGTTGCTTGCTTGTTGACTTTTGCGAACTGCCCTAAAACTGTAAATTACAAACCGCGACATTTGCCATTGAAACGTATAGGAAACCCGCGTGTGTGTTTAGACACTGCACGCGTCTCCTGTGGGCTGATTACTTACCTGCTAACACTGCAGAAGTGAAGCCCCAGCGATTCCTAAGGCCCTAGGCCTCTTCATTTTGCAAGTCGAGTTTGTTAGACCATTTTTTTAGTATATGGTCTGGTACGCCCCTAGGGCTACAGCCATATTTGTGCTTAATTTACTGAGAACTGTTGATCTTTTGAATGTTTACCTGGCTCTAATCTCATAAAGAGATTAGTAGAGTATATTTGGAAATAAATACATATATATTTGATATATATACCTGTGTGGTGTCTTTTCATTTGGTAATTCAAGAGATTATAAGGTAAAACAAGCTGCTTTACATTCCTCAGAGACTTAGCCTGAAGGCTGCTCTCCACAGCTACCACTAGGATAGCTTTCTTTAAAAGGTTGTCTTTAAACCTATCTACCAAGAGTCGAATTGGACTGGTGCAGTGTCTGCATGCAGTTTTGAACTGCCATATCGACTTGGCATGGACCCCCACTTGCCAAGCCCTTATCTTCCCTTTTCTTCCATGTAACGTATCCCTGGTAGGCCCAAGGTACCCCCCTGGGCAGGGTGCAGTGTATGTGAAAGGTAGGACATGTACTGGTGTGTGTGACATGTCCTAATAGTGAAATAATGCCAATTTCGTTTTTCATTATTAAAAGGCTATCTTGCCCCATAGGATAGAGTGGGAAATACTTTGTAACATATTACAAGTATAACTTCCCATTGGGACAAGATAGAGACATATTTAGACTCTCTGAACTCATTTAATAACACATCTTTTAGTAAAGATGCTTGATAACTTGTGTGCTTGAAAATGCCACTTTTAGAAAGTAGTACAAAAGGGGGTGGTGATGGACGGAGCATCAGAACCAATCAAACACTCACACCCAGTCAACAGATCTGTCTGACCCTGTGCCTCATGGGAACAGTCCAGCCCGAACTGCCAAGCCATGCCTTCCCTGGACCGGAAACAAGCTTCCTAGGATCGGTTTCTTATGGCGAACAAAGCGGTACAAAAGGGGCCTGGCTGAAGACGGCTGAAATGCCAGAAACCAGTCCTAGGAAGCTTGTTTCCGGTCCAGGGAAGACATGGCTTGGCAGTTCGGGCTGGACTGTTCCCTTGCTCACTTTGCCACTGGATTCAAGCAAGCCTGGCTGAAGACGGCTGAAATGCCAGAAACCGGTCCTAGGAAGCTTGTTTCCGGTCCAGGGAAGGCATGGCTTGGCAGTTCGGGCTGGACTGTTCCCATGAGGCACAGGGTCAGACTGATTTGCATATGGCCATGTCTGAACTGGGGTGGCGGAGTGGGCTAAAGAACGGTGATGGATCAAACCCAGATCTGTTGACTGGGTGTGAGTGTTTGATTGGTTCTGATGCTCCGTCCATCACCACCCCCTTTTGCACCGCTTTGTTCGCCATAAGTTGGCAGGGTATGCTCAGACGTGAGTCCCTTGCTCACTTTGCCACTGGATTCAAGCAAGCCTGGCTGAAGACGGCTGAAATGCCAGAAACCTGTCCTAGGAAGCTTGTTTCCGGTCCAGGGAAGGCATGGCTTGGCAGTTCCGGCTGGACTGTTCCCATGAGGCACAGGGTCTGACTGATTTGCATATGGCCATGTCTGAACTGGGGTGGCAGAGTGGGCTAAAGAACGGTGATGGATTAAACCCAGATCAGTTGACTGGGGGTGAGTGCTTGCAATGTTCAACACTCCGTCCATCATTTCCTTTGGTTTTTGCTTTGTTCGCCATAAGTTGGCAGGGTATGCTCAGACGTGAGTCCCTTGCTCACTTTGCCACTGGATTCAAACAACCCTGGCTGAAGACGGCTGAAATGCCAGAAACCGGTACTAGGAAGCTTGTTTCCGGTCCAGGGAAGACATGGTTTGGCAGTTCGGGCTGGACTGTTCCCACGAGGCACAGGGTCAGACTGATTTGCATATGGCCATGTCTGAACTGGGGTGGCAGAGTGGGCTAAAGAACGGTGATGGATTAAACCCAGATCAGTTGACTGGGGGTGAGTGCTTGCAATGTTCAATAATCCGTCCATCATTTCCTTTGGTTTTTGCTTTGTTCGCCATAAGTCTGCAGGGTATGCTCAGACGCGAGTCCCTTGCTCACTTTGCCACTGGATTCAAGCAAGCCTGGCTGAAGACGGCTGAAATGCCAGAAACCGGTCCCAGGAAGCTTGTTTCCGGTCCAGGGAAGACATGGCTTGGCAGTTCGGGCTGGACTGTTCCCACGAGGCACAGGGTCAGACTGATTTGCATATGGCCATGTCTGAACTGGGGTGGCAGAGTAGGCTAAAGAACGGTGATGGATTAAACCCAGATCAGTTGACTGGGGATGAGTGCTTGCAATGTTCAACACTCCGTCCATCATTTCCTTTAGCTTTTGCTTTGTTCGCCATAAGTTTGCAGGGTATGCTCAGACGTCAGTCCCTTGCTTACTTTGCCACTGGATTCAAGCAAGCCTGGCTGAAGACGGCTGAAATGCCAGAAACCGGTCCTAGGAAGCTTGTTTCCGGTCCAGGGAAGACATGGCTTGGCAGTTCGGGCTGGACTGTTCCCATGAGGCACAGGGTCAGACTGATTTGCATATGGCCATGTCTGAACTGGGGTGGCAGAGTGGGCTAAAGAACGGTGATGGATTAAACCCAGATCAGTTGACTGGGGGTGAGTGCTTGCAATGTTCAACACTCCGTCCATCATTTCCTTTGGTTTTTGCTTTGTTCGCCATAAGTTGGCAGGGTATGCTCAGACATGAGTCCCATGCTCACTTTGCCACTGGATTCAAGCAAGCCTGGCTGAAGACGGCTGAAATGCCAGAAACCGGTCCTAGGAAGCTTGTTTCCGGTCCAGGGAAGACATGGCTTGGCAGTTCGGGCTGGACTGTTCCCATGAGGCACAGGGTCAGACTGATTTGCATATGGCCATGTCTGAACTGGGGTGGCAGAGTGGGCTAAAGAACGGTGATGGATTAAACCCAGATCAGTTGACTGGGGGTGAGTGCTTGCAATGTTCAATACTCCGTCCATCATTTCCTTTGGTTTTTGCTTTGTTCACCAGAAGTTGGCAGGGTAAGCTCAGACGTGAGTCCCTTGCTCACTTTGCCACTGGATTCAAGCAAGCCTGGCTGAAGACGGCTGAAATGCCAGAAACCGGTCCTAGGAAGCTTGTTTCCGGTCCAGGGAAGACATGGCTTGGCAGTTCGGGCTGGACTGTTCTCATGAGGCACAGGGTCAGACTGATTTGCATATGGCCTTGTCTGAACTGGGGGGGCAGAGTGGGCTAAAGAACGGTGATGGATTAAACCCAGATCAGTTGACTGGGGGTGAGTGCTTGCAATGTTCAACACTCCGTCCATCATTTCCTTTGGTTTTTGCTTTGTTCGCCATAAGTTGGCACGGTATGCTCAGACATGAGTCCCTTGCTCACTTTGCCACTGGATTCAAGCAAGCCTGGCTGAAGACGGCTGAAATGCCAGAAACCGGTCCTAGGAAGCTTGTTTCCGGTCCAGGGAAGACATGGCTTGGCAGTTCGGGCTGGACTGTTCCCATGAGGCACAGGGTCAGACTGATTTGCATATGGCCATGTCTGAACCAGGGTGGCAGAGTGGGCTAAAGAACGGTGATGGATTAAACCCAGATCAGTTGACTGGGGGTGAGTGCTTGCAATGTTCAACACTCCGTCCTTCATTTCCTTTGGTTTTTACTTTTAGAAAGTAGGCATTTTTTTGTTTAACCAATCTGTGCGCCTATGCCTATTTGTGTATTGACCGTCTGATTTTGGAGTGACAGGGGGTGGAGATGTGCATTCACTCTAGACAGCCACTGGGGGTTTGAACTGAATGGGGTTTGGCTGCATTTAGAGTAGTGGGAGGAAATGTCCTTGCACCTGAATAGGGCCTGTCTCCCTTGCACAAACCTGTCTCCATTACCTGTGGTCATACTGCACCAGTGAGGACAGAACTGGTTTGGATGGGGCTCAGAGACCCTTGCACAAAGAGAACAAAGACATTTTGGGGTATAGGTAATAGACCTAAAACTTCAGAACTTTAGACTATTTCTGGAATCAAGAGGCACCTTTGCCAAGGAGAAGAGCTGGAGAAACGGGAGGGGGAGTACTGCTCCTTTGCTGTATGCTGTCTGGGGTTGGCCTGCAGTAGCTGTTTCTGCCAAGTAAAGGACAAGGCAAGGAAGCTGCTGTGTGCTGTGTCCCCCTGCTTGAGGAAGATCTCCAAGGGCTTGAGTAGAGCTTGTCTCCTATTCTGAAGTCTCAGGAACACAAAGACTTCAACCCCAGCTCCCCTGAACTTCCTTGCTGGGAGTTCTGACCTTCCAAGAGGTGCCGGTGACTGTGTTGGACCTCTAGAGGTTGTTACTGCTGTTGGGAGCTGAAAAAGCAATGCAACTACAAGAAAATTGAGGCATCGCTGTTTTTCCCATGCAGCACCGCTGTACGAGAAGAATACAGCAACTTTGAGAGAAATCCGCATCCATATTTTTCTATGGGCCAACTTTTTTAAGTCATATTCTTATTACATGTATGTTGGATTTTTGTCGTTTTGGTCTTGTTGAGTTTAGATAAAGATACTTTCTTTTTCTACACTAGTGTGGTGTCCATTTGTGCTGTTATCACTGCATTACTGTGTTTTGAGTATAAATACTTCACACATTGCCTTTGAGATAAGTATGTCTCCTCGTGCCAACCTACCCAGGGGTGAGCAGGGGTTATCTAAAGTGTGTATCCCCCTTACCTTGACTGGAAGAAAGGATTTCTATTTGGACAAGGGTACTTACCTCTGCCAACTAGAAACCCGCATTTCTAACAATGCTCTTTCCCTCAAGCTGTAAATGTGAATTTGTACATCCAATTGGCAAGTACGTTTACACCCTTGTAATGCCCTAGTATATGGTACCAATGGTAACCAGGATTGTAAAAGGGGTATGAGGGCTGCAGCACTTATTCTGCCACCCTGAGTGACCCGAGTAAAATCAAAGTCTGCAGGTCTGCCATGCCAGCCTTGCATGCAGCGGTGGATTTCTAAGACATGGTGTCGGGGCTCCGCCCCCTTTACTTTAATCCCCCAGGGTCAGCAATTGCCAAAGTTAAAATAAACTCTTAAAATCTGGTTTTTATAAAGAAAGCAAAATCGGACTAAAACATCTTTCTTGAGTCCGATTTGGACAAGGCTGTTGCTGCTGTGATTAGTCTCATGACAGTGATGACACTGCCAGTGACGCCAATGCATTCCCTAAACCTGCTGCCTGTGGCCAGGCTCATAGTCTACAGTTTTTGTTGTGCTGACAAGCTCACAGCCCTGAGGCTTGTGAGATCATGAGCAGAGCAAAGACATAGCCTGAAGGACCATTCTCCAACTCCTGATGACGTGGGGGGGGGGTAAAAATAGCCCCGGGCATTTTAGACAAAAAGCCCAGTAACACTGGGTCTTAACGTCAGTCAGGGAGTGGAGAGGATTGTCACCCCGCCCTTTCCCAACTCACCACGGGGGAGGGGTCTCACCCTGGGACGAGTTGGGAAAGGTTGGGTAGAAGCTGCAGGCAGGCGCGTTACTGACAAATTGAGTCTCTGCAGTTTGTCATCACACACTGCGTAGACTCAAGTTGTCTGCTTCCTACACTGCTGTTAACTGAAGGATCGTGTGCATGCCATGATTTGAGCTACAGCTTCAGTGTCTGTATGTTACTAGGCCTACAGTGGCAGCCAGGAGCTGAGGAGCAGAAAAGGTGGTGCGCATTGCAGATGCACGTCATCATTACCTAGAAGCTTGAGCTTCCTGACCATTGGCAGTCCTGATGGTTCCTTAGTGCAGCTCCAAACCTTGTGAGTGGGCCATGGCACCAAGCAAGGTAAGCATAAAAAAAAAAGCTTAGCAAGTATTTTTTAACAGCACGCTAGCAGCCCTTTTTGGGTAATGCCAAATCAAATTAACCCAGTTTATCCATTTTGACCGGGGGCAATTAAAATACCCACATTTCTCATCTAGCTATATTTAAGAGTAGCTTTAAAACTATGAAAAACAGTTGTTAAGGTCACAATAATTGATGGTGCTCTTTTTATTGACACAGGGTAGATGGAATGCTGAGTCAGCCATGCTGGGCTTGAAGAATCTGTGACCTCAGAGGTCTGCACAGGAGAATTAACCTACTGAACTAGCACACCACCTCTCTGGAAACATGACCACTTGTCAGAGCAGGCTGCTGCCCATTCCATTGTTGTAAGACAATGCCCCATTTAATCTAATTCAGTAGAGAATTGCAAAGGCTAAATAACTACTAACATTTCCTGCTCTCCGTTTTGCTCGATGAACAGCAAAGCTATCAAATAAACTTTATTTTTATTGCTTAAACGCTTGTGTCCAAGTAACCTAGAAATTTAGAACAGGGCAATGGATTGGTTACATCCTCCACAGGTGTAGAGATGACCTGTTCTGAAGAGATTCCCTGAAATGCTGGTGCATTTCAAAAGCTAGTGGAGTGTTCAAAGAAACAGTAATGTCGCACTGACTTCTTGGGAAAACTCCTATTCTTAAAAATGGCTGACGTGTGACTGCCTAGTGGGCACTCTACTACCCTTTCAGAGGCAATGACCTTTCAAGAAATATCCCTATTTTCACATTGAGCAGAGCATGCCAGCACCTGTCAGAAAGCCCCCCATTTCAGTTCACCTCCCCTGCACCCCTAAAAATGATTGAAGAGGAATAGTCATCAAGGATTATATTTAACAAAGATGGAATAGGGGGAAGTATCTTAACTCATTCTATACGCAGCACTTTATACAACACAACTGGGAAATTTATTGGCACTGGCACGCTGAATTCACTGTAATTCAGTACAGCAATAGTAAAAATCGCAGGAGCAAAGCATGTTGCTCAGAATGTGTTATACCGGAGTCTTTACTGAGCGAGTTACTTGTTACATGAACTCACAAAGTATTTGTTTTCAGCTCTAATGAAATTAGCTCATGGGCTGCGAGGTACACACTCCTCTGTCCTCTCAGTAAAAGATGAGGCAGTGGAGTTGGGAGGTCAGGCGGGCAGAGGGTAAGCACCCACTGAGATAACACTGCCTGTAAATCAGCTTACAATCAAGAGCAGTTGTTCGGCAATGCGTCTAGGCAGCCTACAGGCAGGGCATTTATGTGGTGTATATCTATATGTTAAAGGTATTCACAAGAGCCATGTGCATAACAACACACAGTACAATGACACTCGTGTGCACGGGGACCTCTGAGCTCATAAGTGCCTATTTTTGACTGAGGAAAGCTACCACCCTCATCCCTGTGCTATTGAAAAATCATATGGCTTCTGCTCAGAGGGTGGGCTGTCTGTCCTCGTCCTCCAACACAAATAGACTCCACCCAGACATAAAGCCTATACAGAGCCAAGGCATTCCCACCACAGACAATGCAATTTTTGACGGTGTGTTATTCACTCCATTTGACAACATAAGTGTCAAGTCGCCAAAGAAAAAACAGCATAATTGGTTCAAGACTGCGCGTCGAATCTCAAATATACTGCAGGCAATAGAAAGATTGCCCTGATTCATTATTTTTCATCTGGACCAAATTTTCAAGGGTCCACATATTAATCTCATTTGAAGGGTCTTCAGTCCACATATGAATCTCTTTGTCCTGAAGATGGTCTTCTGGATAAAATATGCAAAAAGACCGAAACATCAACATATTTAACCCATTTTCAACAGAAAATTGTTATATAGGAATTAATTATTCAAATTGGAATTGTAGTTTCTATTTGCAAATGGACTATTGAAATGGGTTACTTACATAAGTGACGAGGAGATAACTTTTTGTAAGATCATTGATCTCTGCCACTTGTGTATTTGTGAATTGTGTTTTGTACCCTGTAAGTTACATATTCATAAAAATTCTAACCAATGAAGTATACACCCGCTTTTGCTCTTTTTGATATATTCAGTTTCTGATTATTGCAATTGATTTATTTAATTCATGTACTTGAGGCTACTAACTGGGGCACTCAAAATCGATTGTGTTTCATTGAGTTTGATTAATTATTTGAAAACAAATCCCTTGTAGGCAGTTTTAGAAAGTTGGCTTTTTCTTGCCTTAGCCATTTGGTGCCTGCAGCCTGTCTCTGATCACATGACTAGGTGTAGTTTACTGTTGGGCTTTGTGTATTTGTCCTAGACAGCCACACACAATGGGAGCTTTGGGAGGGAGTAGCTGAACACAGCCTCACTTATACCTGAATGGGCTGGGTCCTTTCTGCACACAAAGGACCTAACAACCCTGCATTGTCACTTAGGGCCATATGTAGGAAGCCAAATACCGGTCGGTAACGGCCGAAATTCGGTAAATATCCCGTTACCGACCGGTATTGAGGCACTTGAGATGTAGGTGGCTGATTTCTGGATTCGGTATTTACCGAATAGGAATTTTAAGAAATCGGTAAAATACCGATTCGGTAAATACCGAATCCAGAAATGCTATGTAGGGGGCACTCAAGTGAGTGCATAATTGGTGTCTGGATTCGTTATTTACCACCAACTACAAGTTGATGGTAAATGACGAATACCTTTAAAAAAGCATTTTTGTGCAATTTGTGAAGTGCCATGTGGCAGACATACATGCCCTTAGGGCATGTATGTGCGCCACATGTGCACACATGCACGAATCAGGGGTGCAACAGGGTGTCAATGTGACACCCTGCCACCCATGATAATGCCTCCCCTATTACCGATTCGGTATTTACCGAATCGGTAATAGTAACTGGCTTCCCATTCATTCCTATGGGCCTCCAGGCCCATAGGAATCAATTGGAAGGGATGCATTATTACCGATTCGGTAAATACCGATTCATAAATACCGATATTTACCGAATCGGTAATGATTACCGAATAATTACCTACATACTATTTACCGATTCATAAATACCGAATCGGTAAAATTCGGTATTTATGAATCGGTAAATGTTATGCTACCTACATATGGCCCTTAGTGTTTACACGTATGGCTGTCGGCTTGTTTAATGTAGAATAGTTACTAAAATGTACGTTGTGGTCTCTTTAAGGAATATCACGCATTGCGTTTCGCATTGGCATTCAGCAGGCAGGATTAAGCAACAAAGACATGTTTTGGGCCTTATTATATTCCAGTATTGCACATCATTTACAATAGACTCCTTTCCTCACTTAATAGGACACAACATAGATTTTTTTTTATATAGGTATGGTTCTATTTCAGATACATGCAGCGGTCTATCCGTTTCACGTTATTTCTTTCATTTAACACTGTGTCTCGCTAATTCACATTTTTAACTTGAGGGTATCAGTTTTAGATATTTCCACACGATTGATTTACTACATATTGACCAGTTCACTAGTCACCGCGTCACATCTTGGACCTTACTAAGGGATTGGATACTTTACATGTTGGATAATGGTACTCTCCTACAAGTACAACTTTTGACAAATTCACATGATTGTAAACTACATAATCTCTCTATTTTCACAGAACTCCCCCCTGAAGAAGGGACGTCGGAGTCCCGAAATGCATTGGGCTTTATAACAACATGTTAATTCGATTATGCCATGTTAAAAATTGTGTGTGTTCATATATTTTGTTTGTCACGAAAAAGTAAACAATTTAATTGAAAATTTGTTTTGCATTTTTGCTATGTGAAAAACACATATTAGAAACATATGTAAATTGTATGTATTACATGAATTATTGACGAATAATTATTCAATGACTACAGTAATTTGGTTTTTTGTTTAAATTTGGTTTTCCTGTTTCAATTTGATCAGATCAGTCTAAAAGGGTTTTTTGAACCAAGATAAGGTACAGAACGTAGTTCTAAAGGTACAGTGCTCCCTGCACCAGGATTCTTATCCTGTTAGACCATTAGTTCATGATTCGCAAGTGATGTCAACACATTGCTGCAGTGATGCACCCTTAGTTTAAAATTTTATGAATTGTAAATATACAGCAACAACGTCATTATTTTGGAGTGCTCCTCTAATCCCCATACCGTGACATCTGAACTTGTGACTTTTTTTCACGGGCTGGCACAACCAGATATCCCCAATTGGTGTCTTTTGATGCTATTTTCCTTAAAAACTATAAAATTAAGTATCTCCAGTTCTACTACTTGGATTTTGTGTCGTTTTGGTCTTGTTTTATTTTTTAAATTAAGCTCCATTTGTCCAATCTTGTGAACTCCTTTTGTAGTGTGTTTTCACTGTGTTACTGATTGAAGTGTTGCACAAATATTTCAAACACTGCCTGTAAATTAATCCTGACTGCTCTGTGCCATGCTACCAGAGGGTTGAGCACAGGTTAATTTAGTGTTTTGCTTGTGCCTTATCCATTCAAGGATTGACCAGAGCGCACACCCTTGTCAATGAACAACCCAATGTCTTACACATTCCCTCTTGGTGGAGGAAGAGGAAGGTTTTGAGAACTTTGTGAAGTTAGAGATTGACTTAATCTTGGAGCTGTCCAAATTTGTGGGGTCCCTCACTCCGAAGTGTTTTCAACTCTGCCTTTTTTGTTTCCATGCAAGTGTGGCGAGACGGTGGAATCATCTCAGAGATCTGTTAGGGAATAAGTAATTTGTTCCTTCTGTTATGGAAAGTAAATGTAGTTATAAATGTGACTATCTCTGCTCTATCATGATTCCATAATATAGGAGGCAATTTGTACTGACATATTCCTCTGTGACAAAAGGACACCCAAGTGGTGCTGAAACACATTTCAGAGTGTGGGTGTTACTATCAGTGTTACATCACTGAAGTTATAGGGTTTGGGAAACATCCAGGCATCACACAAAGAACAAGAATAGCGAAAGAGCCATGCCCAATCAGCCGTGGAGTGGTATGGGGTGGTATGAAGGCGATGGTGCATTTTGTAGCATTATATTACTAAAGCATTGTGTGGTAGCACACTATCATTTACAGACAGCACATTTTCCTTTTAAACTGCAGCACTATTTGTACTGACATGCAGATTTACTGATAAAACTAAATAGCATACAAACAATAATGTTTGGAAATCAAATTTCAGCAAATATTTATCATTGGCCCATCACCCAGTAAAAAGTCTTGAGTTGTTTTGTGCTTATTACATTTTTTTTACATCACACTTTAGAATTACAGGAGAAAAACGGGCTTCTTTTGTGCTCTCATAACTGGTGATGTTTTAAAATATTTGTAAGAGTTTGTATTGGAAAAATTACATCCTACAGCCTTTCCTATCATACTCTGTCTTTTCCCCAACATTATCGTCAGATAGTTCACTTTACAAAATCGTCTAACATTGTAGTCAGAGAAAGAAAAGTAACCATCAATCTACATGCTAAAATAATAAGCTGCAATTTGTCATAAGACAAAGCCTCACAATTAGCCGCTGTCTTTGAATGCACAGCAAATGTGACAAGATAAAAACAGTATTCATAGGCATCATTATTGCTCATTCACCTTCTGCACTTCGTCATGTATATTTTGGGAGTGCTGCTGCAGACCCCGCACACCTACTTCCAGTGCCTATGGGACACCCCAATGTTTCCATAATCCTTTGGTAATTTTATCTGGTGGACCTACTATATTGCAAAGTTATTCAATATCATGCCAGGTTGGTTAACCGTTTATTGCCCACTAGGGAACAGTTCGATACTAATGTCAAAACGTCATAAAGACGTGACCAGTGTATAAGCCAATGAATCAGATGAGCAAATGTAAAGTAATATAATATATAAATGTCGATCTATCTCTGTTTGAAGACCAGACTTCAGATTCTAATTCATCTCTAAAGCTCAGAACGGCTGATGCATAGCAAATTAATTATTCAAAAGTTGGTCACATTCACTAATCTTGTGTTGTGCAGATTAAGTTAAAAAATATTTGTAGAGCGCACGCCGGGCAGGACACAAGATGGCTGCCTGCTAGTTTTCCGATGCGGGAGCCGATTAATTTTTCTGTCATGGTCGGGCGGTTTTGGTTTGCCTATGTGTGTTGGGGGCTGAAACAGGCTTCAGAAATGACAGGGAGAGGCAAGGTATGTTTTTGAACCCTTAAATTGGCTTTTTTTGGATACGTTTTCCCTACCACTCACATCCTGTCAGGAATCAAGCCACCGTTTTGAGTGGTTTTATAATCTGCCTCAGAACTACAATGGCATGAAACTTTGGCATATAACTTCTTTTTTTCTTCTTTAATGGCAGACATGGCTGTTACCCTTTTATGTCTGAGAGATACCTTACCAGCCGATTTTATGTGAATTTTTTTTTGATTGCCTTGCTACTTCTCACATACACTTTCATTGTTGTTACACCTTGGTTTCCTTAACTATTAATCCTCGCTGGCCTTCAATATGGATACTGCGCATTCCTCTAAGATTTTGGCTTCTTCTGTTTCAAGCGCCGTGGCCCATAAGGAGTCTGGAAGTGACGCCAATAAAAGAGTGAAGAAAGACCTTTCTTCGCCTACGAAATCACCTTTACCCCTGACGTTGAAAGATAATATGGAGGAGTTAAAGAATATGAAACCTTTTATTTTTGGAGTCAAGTGCTACCTTACAACAGATTGAAGATAAGTGGTCCATTCTGGATTGAAGACTCACTGAGGTGGAAGAACGGGTTAGCAATGCCCAGGATGTTGTTGATAAAGTCTTATTTGTCACACAGCTCAAAACATTGGCTGAGGATTTGGAAAATCATAATCGACTCAATAACCTACACATTGACGGCATCCCGGAAGGATTGGAAGGTCAAGACATGATTAATTTTCTTAAGCTGAACGTCCCCAAAATTGTTGATTTGAAATCTCCGTTGGAGCTGAATATCCAAAGAGCTCATCGGATTGGCCCCTTTTCCTCTACAACATCGAACAGGCCTTGTGGGATTATTGCTTTGTTTTTACAATATTCGATGGCCAAACAACATAAACAGATGCTCTGGTTGGGGGAAAACAAATGTTTTAGTCAAGATATATCCAAGGTCACCCCTGCAAGACAAAAAGAGTTTTGGGAGTTGAGACCAGCTTTGAGGTCGATTAATGCACGGTATGGATTTATCCATCCTGTTTCTTTAAGGTCACTCACAAAGACAACACAACTACTTTCGAAGATCTCAAAGACCTTAAGCAGTTCATCCATAAGCATAAGGGATAAGATATGGAACTCAGAAAAACTTGATCTGTGTAATTGTTATTCTTATTTTTTCTGATTGTTTTTGATGTCTCTTTACATATTCTACATTCCCTTGGTCTGTTGGATCGTGTTGTGATGGATGTTGTCATCCTTCCACTTTCAGTCTTCAAATTTTGTGTATGGGGTACCAAGTCTATTTATAAAAAGGTTTATCTCGTGTCCCTTATTTATTTGGATAAGATTATTCTCTCCTTCATTAGTTCTGTATCAAACCTTTACTCCTGACCTCATTTGTTGTTATACTTTATCCTCATGGCCGCCCCTTCCAGGCTGGACATCCTGTCTTGCCCCCAAGCTCTTAAACAATATTTTGTCCTGTTGCTCATTTTTTTTTCAAAGATATGACTGAAGTCTATCGACTTTTTGTCATCTATTTGTTTTTCTATACACCGGGGAGATGTTTTTCACTCCCTACTGTCCTGTGTTCTCTCTCTATCGCTATCTGCTTAAGTCCTTCTATTCCTTCTTTCTCTTTAAATTTACTAACTGTGGCTCTTTTCTAACTTTTACTCATATTCTCACATCCTTGTTCATACTTTTAGTTAACTTTACCTTTTACTTATTTAATGTTAGGTTAATTATTGCAAATCCTGTTCTTATTCCTCCTTTTATAAGTAATTGTTTACATTTTCTATGGTGAATTTGTGTGTTGTTTTCTAGAACTTGAAAGGATGTCAAAATCCTGTTAAAAAACAGAGGGTGTTGACCCACTTCTCTAAGTTGAACTGCCAGATTGCTTTTCTACAGGAGTCACATCTTAAGGAAGGTGACATTGATTGTATGCGCAGGCAATGGGTGGGTTCTGTCTTCTGCTGCTCCCCTGTCGTTAATAATAAGAACAGTGTTTTAATTTTAGGCCACAAATCTCTGAATATTCAAGTGATCAATGAGACCAAGGATGACGCTGGGAGGTGGTTTTTATTGAATGTTAAAATTAACGATCCTCCTTTTTCACTATGTAATGTTTACAGCCCTACGGGTGTGGATCTAGATTTTTGGGGCCATTTTTCTACTCTCTTATCCGACTGACCTTCAGACAACTTCATAGTAGGGGGAATTGCAATCTATTAAAAGACCCCTTTATAGATCACAGATCCCAGGTTAAATATATCCCTAACAAAATGCAAATCTCTTTCCAGAGGCCTATTTCCTCTAGAGTTTTAATTGACTGCTGGTGAACTGTTCACTCAGACTTGTTAGGAGTCACTTACTTCTGTCATGCGCGTGCCTCTCAGTCCAGAATAGATTACTTATTTGTTACGCAGAATATTTTCCAATCAATTTTAAATGTTGAAACTTGTTCCATTTTGATTTCCGACCAAGCTCCTGTTATTTTAGACTTAGATACTCCTAACAACAATCCCTGGTCTAATAGATGGAGGTTCAACAATGTATTATTGCAAGACAAACAGTTTACAGATGTATTTACAGATTTTACTAAAATAAATAAATGATGTTAATCTTGCTGTTCATTCCCAGATGAATTTTATTTGGGATGCATATAAAGCGACTGTCATGGGTTTTATTATAGGCTATGTTGCAGCAAAGAAAAATAAATCAATTAAGGAATCTTTGCAACTGCTTAATCAAATCAAAACATTGGAGAATGAATATGTTTCCTCTAAAAAAACAGATAGCCTGTCCAAATTAATTCCAGCCAAATTACAGTATAACAAACAATCTTGAAATGATGCATGTGGTACCTTACTTAAATTTAATGCAAAAATGTTTGTTGGTCATAATAAAGCAGGGAAAATGTTGGCTAACTATTTGAAATTTGAAAAACAATTAGATACCTTTTTCCAATCTATCCCTAAGTTGATGGATCACACACTATAGAACTCTCTGCACTGGTTGACGACATAACTGAGACGGAGCTCAGAAATGCTGCCCTTCAACTTCCCAGAGATAAAGCTCCTGATAATGATGATTTTTCTGTTAATTTTTATTCTCATTTTGCACCTCTCCTACTTCCAAAACGAATTATCTTAATTTCCCATTATGTCCCAAGAAAGGTAAAAAAATGAACAAAGTGTGGGAATTAAATGCCCATCTCTCTTATTAACACGGACTGCAAGATATTTCCAAAGGCCCTTGCAATACGTATCAAGCAGGTTATTTGAGCTTTAATAGACATTCATAAATCAGGATTTGTAAAAAGTAATTTTATTCCAGATAACTCCTGAACCTTTCTCAAGATCATCCATATCGCCTCTAAATCTGACATTACCCTGTGCGGCTATAACTTTAGATGCTGAAAAAGATTGTGACCACGTTGATTGGTATTTTATGTTTGGCGCTTTGAAATGGCATGGTTTTAGTCCTCACGTTCTCAGATACATTCATCTTTTATACTTTCAACCTTCCACTTCTATTTATGTTAATGGCAAACAGTACTCATATTTCCCTCTTTTCCGAGGTACTAGATAAGGCTGTCCTAATCCCCTCTTCTTTTTAGTTTATCTTTGGAAACCTTTTTAGAGAAAATCTGTAGATCATCGTCTTTTTCTGGATTCAAATATCAGCATTTGGAGGTTAAATTCACTGTGTATGCAGATGAAGTGTTATTATATGTGTCTAACCCATTAAATACGCTTCCTTCTTTTTTTCTGTTTATTAAATGAATACTCCTTGGTATCCGGATATAAACTTAATATAGAGAAGTCAGAGGTATTGCCTTTAAATAAATATTGTCTCCCTGATATGTTCAAGGATATAGGTTTTACCTGGACCTTAAAATATATCAGATGTTTAGGCATTCTATATTCAAACTCCATTGAAGAAACCATTTCAAATTAATTTAGAGCAGGTTAGATTGAAAATCTCCAGTATGTCCCTTCTTGGTCTCCTTTATTTTTATCCCGGTGGGGGAGATTAGCGATGATTAAAATGATGATGTTACCAATTAACTTTTATTTGTAAATGCTTCCTGTCAAGCTGCCTCTGTTAATCGTTTACTGCAATCCTGCTTAAGGAACAAACGCAAATTAAGAATATCTTTATTAAGGCTTTAACAAGCTAGAAACGATGGTGGGGCTAATTTCTCTGATCTTCGGAGATACCACTCTGCCTTTTCTCTCAAACAAATTTGGACCTTTTTTCAGTCCCTTCCCTGGACAAACGTACAGTGTGGAACCAATTGGAACAAGTTTGTATTGTCCCTGTTTCACTTATGGAGGCGACCCATATCTCTCGAGCCCCTAGGACCTTCTTTAATCCCCTACTTCAACATTCTCTCTCCGTGATCACACCTTTATTCTTTAAGTCTTATTCTCCATTAGGGAATTTTCTACAAACACCGATATAGTACAATAAACACATTAAACTGAATAATCGGGCCCTTCATTGGAAGGAATGGATTGATAAAGGAATAATAATATTTGACCATATAAGTTCAAATGATTCTTTAAGTACATTCAACTTAAATACAGGGGGCCTGATTCACAGAGGTAAACTTAGACCAAAAGTTTTGACCTGAAGTCTAAGTTTAGACTTAAACGCCTAACTTTACTACTAGTAAAGTTAGACTTTTGGTCTAGGTTTAGACCAAAAGTCTATCTTAGACCAAAAGTGTAACTTTACTACTACAAAAGTTAGACTTTTGTTCTAAGTTTGGACCAAAAGCCTAACTTAGATCAAAAGCGTAACTTTAGTAGTAGTAAAGTTAGACGTTTGGTCTCAGATAGACTTTTTGTCTAAACCTAGACCAAAAGTCTAACTTTACTAGTAGTAAAGTTACAGTGTAGGTCTCAACTTAGACTTTTGGTCTAAGTTTACCTTTGGGAATCAGGCCCGGTGTTTCACCCTTCAGTGAGGTTCAATAAAACCACATTCGGCCCATCATTCTTCAGATTCATTTGCAATCCTCTTCCTCATTAATCCTTCAATTACCTTCCACCCATCCCATTGATCTTTCCTCAGAGGTGAAGGCATATATATATATATATATTCACTGAAAAAACCATAGGTTTCAGGGACGTTATAGTTAGTTGGCCATTTTACTCATACAAAACTCTAGAAATTCCGCCGTTATAGTTAGTTGAGCTAACTATAACTCGCGCCCCCGCAATGCACTGCTGATGACAACATATATTACATCATTCATTACATGGTCAGTGACATCACTGATGACATCACTGATGACATCTCAAATGACATCACTGATGACATCATCCACGTGAAAATCTGATGCACCTCCTCACACCCTAATATAACCTTTGATACACCCCCTGTAAAATACGGACTACCATTTTCAAAACCATCGACACCAATACCAGTTACTGCAAACGCACTCACTGATTTCTAGGTCTACATACACATCCACTCATTCACCCATACAACCATTCATACATGTAGTCACTGATCAATACAACACTATCAAATGCACTCATACACCTATACAGTCACTCACACACCACCACTCATCCTAGTCAGTCATGCACTCATCCTAGTCAGTCATGCAAAGAATCAATCATGGTTCCATTTAATCACCTACACAGTTATACACACACCACCTCATTTATTCATACAGATATTAACGCATACTTACTCTCTTATATAATCACTAATACAAGTATACACTCATCCATGCAGCCACTCTCACAATCACTGACTCTCACATATAGTCATTTATATACTCCAACTCTCACATTCACTGCCTTTTACTTTTGTACTTACTTGGACATCTACCACTGAGACATCCATTCACTCAACAACACATCCATACACACACTCACTCATCCATAGAACTGTTTCCACATGCACTCTTAAAGTCATACAGTCAGTCAATTAACCACTCACACATCTATGCACAGAGTCACGCACCCCCATCCAACCACACACACTCAGTCTCCCATACAATTACTCAGGCAACTAATCAATAACCCATATAGACACCCGTTGAGCTACTGACCAACTAATGCAGCAGGTTATACAACAACAGACAGACTGATACAGACATTCACACAGTTTAGTCTCTAACCCATGTATTCAGTAAGACACATTTAATCACTCACTTAAACAGTGAGCCACACACCTACTAAATCCTCCATCCAGACACTTATTCATATATATATATATATATATATATATATATATATATATATATATATATATATATATATATATATATTCACTTAAAAAACCATAGGTTTCAGGCACGTTATAGTTAGGAATTAGCATTTAAAAAACCTTAGAAATTCACAGAAAAAACATAGGTTTCAGGGGTGCTATAGTTAGCTGGACATTTCACTCGTACAAAACCATTGAAATTCCACTGTTATAGTTATTTCAGCTAACTATAACTCACGCGCCCGCAATGCACTGATGAGGACATCACATATTACTTCATTCATGACATGGTCAGTGACATCACTCATGACATCACTGATGACATCTCAAATGACATCACTGAGTGAACACACCCTGTGGCCATTTTAAGATTAACTCCCCTTGAATCCTGAGGGTCCCTAGGGGCAAATTAGTCCACTAGATACGTCCAGTAAGCACCATTGCAGAGAGGTGTAAAAAGGGGCACAGCCTGCACCACCTTTCTGCAACGCAGCGCAGTGGCGCTTACTGGAAGCACCTGGTGGGCTAGTTGGCCCCCAGGGTAAACGCGCCCTGTGGCTGTTCGGAGTTGAGAGATTAAGTCCCCTTGAATCCCTAGGGTCAAACTAGCCCACTAGGTACCTCCAGTAAGCGCCACAGAGCAGCGTTCCAGAGAGGTGTAAAAAGGGGTGTGACCTCTGAACACCTGTCTGCAACGCAGCTCTCTGGCGCTTACTGGAGCTACCTGTTGGGCTAGTTGGCCCTCAGGGACCCTCAGTATTAAAAGAGAGTTAATCCCCCAATTTAAAACATGCCACGGGGCGCGTTTGCACAGTGGTGAAGGAAGGAGGCGTGGCCTGAAGTGACATGTCTGCAAACACACCCTGAGGATCGGTTTAAGTTGGGGAATTAATTCCTCCTCAATCCTGAGGGTCCCTATGTGCCAGAGAGCTGAGTTGCGGAGAGGTGTTCAGAGGCCACGCCCCTTTTACAACACTCTGCAAAGCAGCTCCGTTGCGCTTACTGGAGGTACCTGGTGGGCTAGTTGGCCCCCAGGGACCCACCGGATTGAAGAGGAATTAATTCCTGAACTTAAAACGTGTCACAGGGTGTGTTTGCAAACATATCACCTCAGGCCCTGCCCCCTCCCTTCACCACTGTGCAAACGCACCCCGTAGCACGTTTTAAGTTGGGGGATTACCCCCCCTTGAATCCTGAGGGTCCCTGGGGTGCAACTAGCCCACCAGCTACCTCCATTAAACGCCACAGAGCTGCGTTGCAGAGAGATGTAAAAAGGGGCGTGGCCTCAGAACACCTCTCTGCAACGCAGTCACCTGGTGCATACGGGAGGTTCCTGGTGGGCTAGTTGGCCCCCAGGGACCCCCAGTATTCAAGTGGAATTCGTTCCCCATCCGTAAACGCGCAAGGGGGCGCGTTTGCAGAGTGCTGAAAGGAGGGGGCGTGGCCTTTGGCACGATGCCGGTATTTTTTTTTGTATTTTTGTTTTAAGAAGGGGCTGCGTTGCCCCCCTTCTTTTTCTGATTTTTTGGCCCTGGGGACCCCATCTCCCAGGGCCTGCCCCCTAATTTGTTTTAAAAAAATTAAAAATTTGGCAAGGGGGCCATGTGGCCCCCCTCCCGAGGCCTTAATCAGCCCCGGGGACCCCATCCCCCGGGGCATGGCCTTTTTTTATTTTTTGGGAGGGGGGCTGTGTTGCCCCCCTCCTCTGGCCACTTAAGGCACCGGGGACCGCATCCCCCGGGGCCGGCATTTCTAATTTATTTATTTATAAATAAATATTTTGTTTTTTGGGGGAGGGGGGCCTTGTGGGACCCCCTAAGCAGGCCTAGGGGGTCAGGGTGTTTCTACCCTGCCCCCTTTTTGCGTTCAGCGCATTTTTTCTTCTGTTTTCTTGTACCTCGGTTCTACCGAGGCAGAAGATGGCTGCCAACACTTCCTGGTTTGGAGTGTTGACAGCCAATTAGCATACAGCTCATGCTCGGCAGGGTGCGCGGATCCAGCGCAGCCATAGATATATATGTGATGTTGATTTTCTCAGGAACTACTGAACGAATTTACACCATTTAAGCAAAAGGCACGACTGAACCAAGGTCTACCTTTCTGCCAAATTTGGTGTAATTCCGTTCAGCAGTTCGGGCTGTAGCTGCGATTAAAGGTTCCTACGGAAAATTGCATGGGTAAAACACATTTTGGGACCCCCCCTTTTTTCTCGGCCCCTGCTAGACGAATCACCCCGAAACTTTCAGGATAGGAGCGGACCAGAGCGGGCCACGAGTTTTGAAAATTTTGAGAAGATTCGTCAACCGGCGCCAAAGTTATTCCAAATAGAATGTTGCGGATTTCCTATGGATAATAGGTCCTAACTAGGGGTGGGCGGAATTACCGGAAGTGCCTTTCGCCAAATATCGCGAAGCGGCACAAAATCTCTGCGATCTCGCGATATTTCGCGAGATCGCGGAAATTAGTGCTTCCGGTTGGGTGCCCTCGAGTCAGCTGTCCGTCATAGTGGGGGAAAGGGCGGGAAGACGATGCCCACCGCAGGTGTGTGTGGCGGGGCTTCCATGCAGTTCACATGCCGCTTGTTTAAAAGGACAGAGACCGATCAGAGCAGCAGATGAGGAGACAGAACCTCCTGGTGTCAGGAACTACACGGGGATTGCTCTCGAGAAAGTCGTGGATGCACAGAGCTCCATCGAGGATCACAGCTAATTTTTGACGGGAGAGATAAGATAACTGAACTCGGAGTACTTTCTACTGGCTAATCAGTAAGTGCTACCTCGTTGGGTAAATGTATAGTGCTTTTCCTACAATACAGCTGTGTAAAGGGACAGAAGAGTTGTCTACAGTGACCATGTGTGTCTTTAATGTTGCCACGGCGCCGACGGGCCCCGGGGTTCCGTGAGTCAGCTGTCCATCATAGTGGGGGAAAGGGCGGGAAGACGATGCCCACCGCTGGTGTGTGTGGTGGGGCTTCCATGCAGTTCACATGCCGCTTGTTTATAAAGGGCCAGAGACCGATCAGAGCAGCAGACGAGGAGACAGAACCTCCTGGCGTCAGGAGCTACACGGGGGTTGAGCTCGAGAAAGTCGTGGATGCACAGAGCTCCATCGAGGATCACAGCTAATTTTTGACGGTAGATGTGGGGAGAAAAGCACACCTGCCCAGCCTCGACCTAGCTACTCCCGAATGTTTTGTGCTGATTAATGCGTTACTGAATTTGCGCTCCAACTCGGGCACCTGCTTTATTTATATCTGTAAGTGCTTCCTGTTGAGGTTTAATTTTTGTGACAGGAGCATCGTGCCAGAATGAATCCTGTCCTGCACCTGCATATGTCCGTTCCGGTCGCGGATCGCGGAAGTTTCGACATTTTCGCGTTCCGCGCGGAACGCGAAAATGTCGAAATGTCGCAATTTCCGCAAGCGGAACGGAAATTCTCGCCCACCCCTAGTCCTACCTATAACTACCTACTGGCGACCGCCAGTAGGTAATATATATATATATATATATATATATCTATATACGCAGAGCAAATCCTGGTTTATCAACACCTTCCACCGGCGAAGAAAACAGGTACGGACCACTCACTGGAACATTTTGAATGCAGTGGTTTATTTAAATATCATCTACACGGCGACTAGTCAGTCCTGGCCAGTGCCCAGCATGACGTGTTTCGACCGAGACAACTTGGTCTTGTTCACATGACGTGCTACTTAGTAAAATGTATTTAAATAGTGAAAGAGTAGGGAGTCACACCTGCAAACAATTTGGCTCATGTTACGTGACACATAGAAGTAGACAACAGACTCTAAACTCTTTGCTCATAATAGTACAATGTGATATAAGTAAATATCTAAAAAGCCAATATAAAAAATATAGATACAATGGAATTATATAAAGATATAGTTAAAAGACATCATGTTTTAAATTCGTTGGTCTTAAAATAAATACAATGTATAATGTAAAAATGTCATGGTAATTCAATAATAAACCTGGACTAATGCCTTCTAAAAGGAGATGTGCAAATAACAATTGTAAACTTGTTCTCATGTGCAAATCGGGTCGATGTAGTCTGTCTAGAGTCACACAAATTACATGAAGTGCTCAATTGTCAGGTGTGAAAGTGCAAAACGTGCTATAAACACTCTTATGCATTTTGCCTAAGAATAGACCTAAATCTAAATTCAAACTACAGTGAAACTTGGATTTTAATCAAGAATTCTCTCAACATACTCGGGGAACAATTTGGGCTAAGATACACACTGCATCAACTGCCACTGCTCAAACGCTATGCTATTTATATAATAGACTATATCACACTCCCACACATTTAAATTATTTTCACATTATCACTGATGCCGAATGTTGATCTTGTGCCCAAGACAATAGTAATTTTTTGCATACGTTTTTTGATTGTCCCCGAGTTTGGAGTTACTGATTACTTATTTGGGATAAGATTAATAACATATTATCTACAGATATTGCGTTTAACATTGTTCATCTCTTCTTGGGAGGTTTGTCCCCTCCATGGCATTCTCAGAAGTTAACTGGGAAATGTATTGATTTAATGATAGCACTTGCTTTACAAATTATCACATCTAACTGGAAAAACAAAACAAAAATCTCTTTTATTGCTTGGTGGAATCTACTATATCATCATCACAGGTTGGAGAGAGCCCATGCTACTACATTTCCTTTAAAGATTAAAAGAGACCTGTTCTGGCTCCCTCTCACTTCATACATATCCAGAACTGTTGCTCTGTCTAGACCTTTGTGCACCACTTCGACCCTTAATGAGGTAGCCACTGTTTTGTTTGGTCATTCAGATATAAAAGATGATTGCTAAATATGTTACTTTATCCTTGTACTTAATTTTCTTCTTTTCTCCTTCCTTTCTCCTTCTGTTTTCTTACTTATCTCTCTCTCATTCTTTTCTCATCTTCATTCTAAAAAATGTTTTTTTTAATGCTAGTTTTATATTGGTATGTTTTTTCGACTCAAGACATTAAGGTTTCCTCTGGCTGTTTCCACTAAACTGTTAATTCGTGTATGTATACTATTACAATGTATTATATAATGTTTTTACATAATGCTTGAGTAGATGTATATCATTTCACAGTTTCGCTACTTGCAATGTAACAATTAAGATGCAAGAGCTGTTGTGACTCACAATGTAAACATTGTGACTCCTTGCAGGCCCTGAAGCAAATAGGGTAGTAGATTTTATCCTACCCTCCCATGAGATTAAAAAGTAACTGAACCAGTGGTTTGAGTGTGCTCCTGCATGTGGGCAATTTCCAGTATTCCAACCATATAGTCAAAGGTTCCACTAGCCTCAGTGATGTAGACAGGTTCAGGCAATTCAACCCCGGAAATTGTATTCTGCCCAACAGGTGTTTAGGAAAGTAATTCTGTTTTATCTGGCAATGTCTTTTTCGTTTGTCAAAACGTGTATTTTGAAAATATATGCATGTCACTTTGTACCTGTGTGTGGTCAGCCTGCAGACTAGCAAAGTGCTTACTGTCAGTCTTTTCCCTCTGAAGCAATGCAACAAACATACACATTACGAGATTTATTTTTACGCTAAAACAGAAATGGTCCCGTGAAAAGTGTGCAGGACGGGGTTCTTAACCTAGGTCAAATCAGTGCTCAATTTGTAAAAGAATTAGTGCTGGGGCCGTCAACAGGAGGGCACTATCCGTTGCCCCTGGCAGCGCTGACATTGACAGCGTCAACACATAACTAATCATCACACTTTGCAAAGTGTGACAATTCATACTATTCCAAGGCCATAAAGCTATAAGAATGGCTTGGGAGGCAAATACTACTCATTGGAAATGCAAATTAAATTAATAAAAAGTTGTTGTTGTGCTTGTACCTGAACTTGGCAGACACCACTACAATGTGCCAGACAGTCATAAGCCCCCGGTGCTGGCAATTAAGTGCTGGCATCGAGCACCGCAAACCACTGGCTCTAATTAAGCACTGAGTCAAATGGAAGAATGGAAGCAGTGCCAATCCTAGGGTTCGGTAGAGAGAGATAAATCTGCTATGAGTTATTTTATTTTATTTCACGTTTTTGTAAAACGCTAATAACCACTGCCCCCTGGCCTCAGATTCCATCATGTTTAAAATGTATCCTTGCCTAGCATTCTAGCCAGTGTGCATCTTTTTGTTTGAGGTGAAGGGGATTGCATGGTTGCGACCAATAATGAATACACGCTGCACGGTTATTTATATAGTGCAGTTTTGAGTGGGTGACCTGAGGTGATCCAAAAAGAAAGCATTGATATAATTAGGTCTGTTGGGTTTGATGACTTTTTAGTGAGAGTCTCACATTGGTGATTAGGAATGCTTCAATGTTCCCAGCAAGCGAAAGAAGATAGCGGCAGATGTGTGGGCAACATGAGCAGGGATGGAGATGCCAACAGAATACTCTGGAATGTGGACCACATAGCTGGGACATATCTCCGTGATCAGAATCTCTATTTTCTTGCCATTTTGGCTCTGCAAAATTGTTCTCCCCTACCATTCAATTGTCCCCTCGCAAACATTACTGGTACCAGATATACATACCTCTTCCATGTAAATAACAATTGGAGAATCATTTACATTTCTCAAAAAATAATGTTAAATAGAAGGCATAGCTAATAAGACTAAAAAAACATTAATTTAATGCAAAAATTACACTAGGCAATCATACTCAAAAGTGCTAGGCCTAATATGCTGAGACACTGCCATATTAAATGTAACAGAGCAAAGAAATTGTTAATTTAGCATTTAACCTTGGTCTTGACCTTTTAAACTGACTTGTTTTTTCAATTAATGGTTGTTGTGCAAAATGTTTTCTTTTTGTTTATACAGATGTTTCAACTCCCAAAAAGACCATTGTTAGCTAATGAATACACTTTTCATTTAGAAGGTTAGAAATGAAGTTTCACATGTGGAATGTAGACTTGAACGAGAGGTTAAATCATGTTAAACATATAGCCCTTGCGCCACTTTTGCGTCACTTTTAACGTGGGAAAAGTGACGCAAAAGTGGCGCAAGTGGCTCATAAATCTGCCCCATAGTTGAGAAAGCATAGTTGCATTTTAGAAGTTGCTGTCTTATGAATATGTGAGAAGATGGGGAGTGAATGCATTCCCATGGGTGTATTGGAAGCAGTTTGGTCGACAGAAGAAAGAAGAAGCTACATGAAGACTGAAACAATATTCTTGTTTGTCTATAATAACGCAAGAGCAGGCCCACCACTACATGCATTCATATCCCTTTATACCTTGTCTACGCTCTTTGGGACTCTAGTGGGTTTCTTGAACCTCTCTTTATGAGAAATTTTGCTTTGATTGATTATTGATTTTTTTTAGCTAACTTTAATACTGAAGCTTTATGCTTAATGATTTCTCTCAATATCAGAACTCTTTATGGGTCTCTGAGACTGACACCTTTACCTTCTCTTCCTTAGAATAGGGATTCTTTCCTTTCTGGAACATGCTTAATGCACTTCAATGTGATTTATTGATTACTTGTTGATTATTGCTTTCTAATGAGATACTAATGACTCAAGTTACTAAAAATGTACTAGTGAATCTAATAACGAGGATTTAGAAAACATTTTCAAGAATATAACCTTTTAACTCAAACAAACTCTCTTCATTGCCTGGTATAGGTATAAATTGTGATAATTTAATGTGATGTAAAGCTCCTAATCTTCTCTAAAACAACAGCATAAATTCATTGACTTGAGCAGAAAATTAAGAAAAGTGGGGATTCGCCGATGATAGAAAGCCGAGACTCTGTTTGAAATCATCCCCACTCCAGCACCATCCTGCTTTCCTATATACACCAAAGCAATCGTACCTTCAATCAAGATCTGGAATTCTAGATTAAACATGTAGGTGTTCAGGTATTTAACGGGAGAGAGTAAACAAAATACACATTGGTTATCAATGCTAACTTTGGCCAATAGATTCAACTAGGTTATAAATTCAGGTCTGCCCGAGTCTTCTTCGTGTAGGAGATACCCCTTGACAATGTCAGAGCTGTTCAGAAAGTAGCACTTTTAAGCTGTACCTGGATTCCTTTTACAAAATTCCACTTAATGATCATGGATGTAGATGGGTGTTTGGATATGGGCCACATATTTTCTTGACCATTAATGATGAAGGCAAGCTTCTACAAAACTGATATGACTCCCGCATACCTGTCACCAGTCATCTGCAATGTGTCCTAATTGAGGAATCTGTTAATGATGCTTCAGAGCTAAGACAGATCAGAGTCAGCCACCACTCAGATCCACATCTCTGATTGCAAAGCAAACCCCTATCCATATTTTCATACCTTATTTGTTTATTCATTCACATTCCCCATTCATTCTTTAATACAAATTTCAATATTACATAAAAGGGAGGAGCATCAAGATCCATCAGAATGCTAGTGATGGGAAGCTCTACATAGAGGTCTCAGCCAACAATGACATTGACTCTTTGAAAGGCTGCCTCTCCATCTTTCAAGCATGGATGCCATCATCCGACCTGAAGCTGAACACATATTTCATTCTTGTAAAGAACATTGGGAAAGTAGTCGCAATCCTGATGTTTAAACAGATTGAAGATAATGACCACTTGAACAACTTTTAGTGAGGGTTCATGCCAGTATAATAGCCAAAGACTACAGCCATCCAAGTGGTCAATCATGCCCTTTTTATCACTAATGAAGGCACCAAAAATGGCATTTTTACCTCCTTGTTCTCTTCATACCTTTTGGAAAGTGGAGTTCATTCTCATCACCCACTACATAAGGTAAGCGGGGGTTAAATAATTGCTCTCTTTCTGGACCAATTAAAACCTGGAATTTGCATATTGGGCAAAATCCCTTGGTTTCCACATTTTACAGACTCAACTTAAAGACCACATAGCTAGTCTGGCACCATTTCTCACCTTGGAATTTAATTACAACATGTGCTTTAGGGGCTGACTTTAAACCAGCAGATGCTTTACAATAATTGATGGAATGACACATGCACACACATGTGCTGGGGTGAACTAACAAGCAAATTCGATATAGAATTATAGATTGGTAACAGTGAATTTTGGGGATGTTAAAGCATTTTCATAAACGCAAATTGAAGAAATTAGTGTGTAGAAATAACATGTAGTCCTAAAACAAGAAGCCGCATTTTCAAAAAAGTGAACTGAGAACACTAGGCTTCCGTTGCAATCAATGATAAGTTAGAACTGCTTTTGAATGCAGTTTTCTTTTTCATTTTTACTGACCATGGGTCAAAATTCTTAGTAATGTGTAGATGTGTAGAGTTCAATGACAAAATGTGCTGATACAACATGATTGAATGGAAAGAAGATCATTTCTGAGCTTCATATAGACATATTTTTCATTGGTTACAATAGGGTATTAAGTAATGTAGTTAAATTGTACTTAAATGCTTCTTCATGAATAAGATTTGTAAGTTAGAATATGTGAGAAAGAGATGATTTCATTTGTGGAATAATAGACCTAACCATGAACTGGTTTTCTTTGCACATTATGAACTAAAAGGGAACAAAACCATGACTTTTACAATGTAGTTAGTAATGTTACATGTAACACTTGATATCTGTAAGTCTTTGTTTCGAAACAACATATACAGTGAAATAGTTCCATTCCCATGACGGCATTGTGCTCCAATTGGTGTAGAAGATGGGCTTCTGCAACATTTGTTTTAGTTGTAGATATCAAAATGTTATATTAGTGTGTGTTCCTAGACTAGAGTTTTCCTTTGATGACCCAGACTCTCTACAGTCTGAAGGTCTGAGCAGATGTTTCCAAACTCCTTTACCCTTGTCAGAAACTATGCTATATTTCAGAGACTCCACTAAATTTCCTAAACTTAATGGGATGTTCTATTTAAATTGCTTAAAGCTTTATGCTTTCACTTCTCTTTTTGAAACTCTTTATTGGTTCAAGGAACTTTTCTCATTTTAAGATTTACAATCGGGATTTTATTCATATGGATGGTGATTTAAGCTTTATGTTCTGTACTGTTTTTTTTTTAGAAGAATCAATTGTTGACTAACATAGAAATACTTACTGAAAGATTTGAATAAAACCCTTTAAGCTCTCCTAAAAAATATCATCATTGACTTCCAATTATTGATATTTAATTGTGAAGTGAAATTAGAATTTTGATTTGCAGATTCTGATTAATTCTTTACCTACGTCCAAGGTCCCAGCAAGGGCAGGAACTTTATATTTAGGTATGCCGAGACACAAATTCTGAAGCGTAAACCACATTTTTATTAAGGTTCTACGCTCCTCCAGGGATGTTTTTCACAAAGTGATTCTGTGTGACATCAAATAGACAATTAAAAGCAAAGCTCTAGTTGTCTATAAAGTCATTCAGAACACTAAGGTGAAAACCATCCCCTTAATTCCCTTATTACTCATCGATATTTGGATATGCATGGCTCCCAAAATCCTCTGCCTCTGTTTTAAACTACTTTACAGGGGCAGAAGAGTAATGAGTGAGCTATACATGAATAGACCTCTCTTCCATGTCCAAAATGTTTAAAAAAATACCTGGTCTCCTACTACCCTCCCTTACTACCCTTGGTGCCTTCACCTCTAGACACTGTGCTCGCTGTGCTCCCTGTTTCCCATTGTTGCTCTGACAGAACCCTACCAAAGCAACCTGGAATTACTTAACAACGTAGCGAAAGTGGGTAATAGCTTTTGTTTTGCATGGCTTTCATAGAGAGCCTCTATTGCTTATTTGTTTCTAATTGTCATAACTCACTGCTATTACATAGCAATAGTTGATAACAAAACTTGTTACCACTGTTGCTATGTCATAAACGTCTTCCAGGCCAGACAGGCAGTGCAGCGCTGCTTGTCTGCTTCAACTGAAAGCAGAAGGCACAGCTGCAGGAAGGAGACAGAACGCAGGGAAGGTGGTGGAGGTTGGTCAAGGAAGGCAGGTAAGGGTTTTTTTGTTTTCTTTGGCTCAGTGATACATAACAGAGGCCATTACTCCTCTGCCACTGCATAGCAGTTAAAAGTAGCAGGAAGAAGATTTTGGGGGCAATACATAACATACAATTATTGAAGGGTAAAAAGAGATTTACAGGGATGTTTTTTATCTTAGGGTTCTGAGTGGTATCATAGACAGCTCTCATCTATTTGATGTCCCTCCAAACCCCTCAGTGAAAAATTGTTGTCTATCTGTAATTCTATATCTTATGCACAGCGCTCATAGAATGCCATGAACATAAATGAATGGATTGTAAATCCAGTAATTGACTGCTTTGATGTTGCAACGCTGTTAACAAAATACTGTTACCCACTTGTTAGAAATTGGGGTCAGTAGTTGGCAGTGGCTTGAACCCTGTCCAAGCAGGGACCCTCATTCTAGTCAGGGAAGGGAGTTGCACATGCCATTAGTACCTTGACACGAGCAGTCAGGCTTACCACAGAGGCAACGTGTAAAGCATTTGTACCAACACACACAGTGACCCATTAACAAAACTACAAAAGAACACCACAGCAGTTTAGAAAGATAACCAATCTTTATCTGAATAAAGCAAGACCAAAACAGCAAGAATCCAACATACACAAGCAAAGATATGACTTTAAAAAGGTTGATAACAGTTCAGTTCATTAAAAACTATGGATCTGTCACTTTTAACACAAAGTACCTGGGATGCATCGAAATCAGAGACAAAAACAGGTGCAGGGGAGATGAATTTCTGGGAAACAAAGCGATCTATCAATTCCGTACTCACAAGGAAGGTGATGCATAGATTCCTTACTGCATAGGGAGGTGATGCGTCAATTCACTACTGCCTCGCAGGGAAGTTGATGTGTTGATTCCTTACTGTGAAGGGAGATAATGCGTTGGTTTCCAGACATGTGGCCTCGGTTCGTTACTGCTGGGCTACTTTGATGAATAACTTGGTGTGATGGGTTGACAACTCTGATGTGCTGGGGTCGATGCTGCAGCAGCAAAACAACCACTGCGTCGATTTCCCAGCTGCAAGCAGGTGATGTGTCGATTTATTCAGCCCCACAGAAGGGCCTGCAGCAGTGCTCAGGAATTGGGTTGCCACGATCTCTTCAGCCACACGATTCATCTGCCACACTGCAGCATTGTGTTGGTTTTTCAACCGCACTGCAAGAAAAACAAGCGCTAGAGGTTGATGCCTGGATTTTGAGGATTCTTTGCAGAAAAACACCTTCAAGGCCCAGAACTGGTATTGACACCACTTGACAGATCAGAATACCCAGCAGAGGAGTTCAGAGGCTGCAGGTGATGTTTTTGATAGCCCTGAGACTTCTTAACAGGAGGCAAGCACACACATGCCCTTGGGGGACCTTGGCAAGCAGGATACAGAAAGCAAAGTTCTGTCCTTTCACTGCCCAAGACAGAAACAGCAAGCAGCAGGCCAGCCCAACACAGCAAGAAGCCGAGTGGCAGTTCCGTCCCTACAGCTTCTCCAGCTCTTCTTCTTGGCAGAATCTCCTCTTAGTCCAGAAGTGTTCTGAAGTTATGGTGTCGCAGCCCGAGTACTTATACCAGTTTCTGCCTTTGAAGATGGCAAACATCCAAAGAAAGTGTTTGTAGTGCACAAGAACCTGCCATTCCCTGACCTGGCTCCAGATACACTACAGGGGGGTGGAGACAGCTTTGTGCGAGGACAGGCACAGCCATACTCAGGTGTCAGTGACAACTCCTCACACCACTCTAGCTCAGGAAGGTCCATCAGCCTGGTAATGGAACATCAGGATATGCTGGGCACACCTCAGCTCTCTTTGTGTGACTGTCTAGAGTGAATGCACAAATAGCTCAACTGTCAGTCTAAACCAGACGTGGATTCCACAAGCAGGCAGAGGCACAGAATGAAAGCAAGAAAACGTCCACTTTCTGAAAGTTGTATTTTCAAACACGCAATTACCAAACAAAATTCACTAAAAGATGTTGTTTTAAATTGGGAGTTTAGTGATTCCAAAATCCAAATCTCCATTTCTTCCCAATTGGAAGTTACACCTGTAAGAGGTTACAAGGCAGCTCCAATGATAACCTATGGGAGAGATAGTACTTGCCATATTGAAAAACGAAATTAGCAGTATTTCACTATCAGGACATGTAAAGCACAATAGTACATGTCCTACCTTTCAAATACCCTGCACGCTGTCCAGGGTGCTACCTTTGACCTACCTTAGGGGTGCGTTACATGTAGTCAAAGGGAAGGTTTGGGTCTGGCTAGTGAGTGCACATGCAAGGTCAACATGGCAGTTCAATACTGCACACACAGAGACTGCAGTGGCAGGTCTGAGGCATGGTTGAAGACCTACTTATGTGGGTGGCACAATCAGTGGTGCAGGCCCACTAGTAGCATTAGAATTACAGGCCCTGGGAACACACAGTGGACTTTACTAGGGTCTTACCAGTAAATCAAACATGCCAATCATTGATAACCAATCACAATCACAATTTGCAACAGAGAGCATATGCACTTTTGCACTGATCTGCAGTGGTTAAGTGCCCAGAGTTCTAAAGCCAAAAAAAACATGTCAGAAAAAATACAGGAGGAAGGTAAAACGTTTGGGGATAACCCTGCAAAAAGTGCCAGGTCCAACACCACTGTAGCTATGTTACATAGGAATTCTAGGCTGCTCTGGCTGGACTCCCTGAGAGCCTATCAGAGCAGCACTGGAAAGTGGGCTCACACTTTCTGGAGGAGAGGCAAGGAAAGACTCACAGGGTGGTAGGGTGGTATAAGGAGGCAATGTACTATTTTTTAAATGATTTGGGACGTGAGGAAAGACCAATTTATGAATGGCTTACCCATTACTCCTCTGCTCTTGTGTAGCAGTTGAAAGCAGAGGCCTTTGCTTCATCATAATTGAATTACAGGTTGCCTTGGCTGGGTTCTGTGAGCAAGGGCAGCTCCTACACTAGGGCAGAGGAACGTTGCCACACTGCTTTCTCGCAGTGCTAGAAAGGCAAATCATAAAATGGTAATAACTTTTAGTTATTACAATTTTATGTTTTCTCTGTGCATTACAGGTGGGCGAGTGGGCGGGGCTGCTCTACTCTTTGAGCAGGGGAGGCTTGGTTTGCCCACTCCTGAGTGTGCAAAGACTGTTAGGTCAACCCTCTATGGTCGCCCAAACCAGTCATGCGCACTCTGCCCTTCTCCATGCATGCTGCATTGCAGCCTTCATGGAGAACATGGCCACCCCATTAGCCTCTGGCTGGGCGTCGTTGCGACCAATCACAACGCTGCTTGCAGTGTTGTGATTGGCTATGGGGAGGGAGCCTGGCTCCCTGCTTCCTGTTCCTGTCCGAAGCAGGAGAGCAGGAGCAGTGAAGACGCGGGACCCGGGGGAACTAGTTTAAAAAAAAATTATGATCCCTCCTGCGCAACACCACCTCCCCGCGTGACCCCCTGCACCCGCCCCCCCCAGCTACGAGGCTTACCAGCCGCTACTGTCTGTGATAGCCTGTTGGGGCAGCGCCGGAATGCAGGGAGAACAGCTTCTGAAGAAGAGGGAAGGGAGGGCACAGAGAATGGTGGTTTTGGGCAGCAGGAGGTTATGTTTTTTTGGGGGGTGGGAGAGACTATATTAAGTACGGCTCCTTCTTTACTCCTCTGTCCCTGCATAACAGTTGAAGGCTGAGGTGGTTGATTTTAGGGAGGACGGGGGCACATAAAACAAAAAGTTATAGAGGAGTAAAAAGCATATTACGGGGATGTTTTTCACCTCAGGGTTCTGAAAGACATCATAGACAAGTCAAACGTCGCTCTTGTCTACTTCATGTCGCTCAGAACTCCTTGGTGAAGAACATCCCCAAAATTCACTGTTACCCATCTATAATGCTATATGTTGACAACTGTTGCTACATCATGGGGGTGAGGTACTGGATTTGAATCGAGTTATTCATGCAAGGGGCTCTCTCCCAGAGCCATCTATGACATTTTAATATATCATGAAAGGATAATCTAAACACCACAGAGAGCATATCAGCACGTTTGTAGCGGTGAAGTATTTTTGTGGTGAAGATGCAGGGGGACACATAGTTACTGTGAGTTCTTTATGCAGGTTCTGGGTACCTATGTTTTATCACTTTTATCAAACCCTTGAATAAGGAATATTTGAAAAAATGGAAAACATTTAAAAAATAGGTTCTTTTAGAATTGCATAACCATTTCTAAACAAACTTAACGCATGAAATCCTTTTGATCAGTTTGAATCAGTTGGATGCATAATTCTTCATTAAAATATATACATTAATTATCGGTTATGTAATCCCTTTGTATTAAATCGGAACCAGTCAAAGGTACTTTACGTTTATGCAGTCCTGCCAACTTGTGAATTTTTTTCACTTTTCTGAGGAGGGGGGTGGGGCCTTAAAGGGGGTTTAGTGCTGAGCACAGCTTGAAACACTTTTAAATTCACAAATTTGGTGTTTCAAAGCCCGCCTACCCTCCCACGATCACCCTCCCTAATCCCTACTGCTCCCCCACCCTACCACCCACCCCAGGGTCAAAAACACGAAATCAAAGCTTTTGAGGCTGCCGCTGATATCCTGGGGAGATTTCTCACCTCGTAGTTGTAGGAAACTGGCTCTGTATATACTATACCAAAATGAGGTATAGTTTGCACAGAGTCCAGTGGAACCCCCAAAGGTAGGCAGAGGTAAAAGTAGATAGCACCTTACACTCTATTTGTAGTAGTGTGGGCGAGCAGTAAGGCTTTATCAGAGGGTAGTGCACTCAGGCAGCAAATGATGTCACACACTCGAAGACTGAACTCAGACCACTTTGTTTGTATAAAAAATATTATTTAGTTATATTTATTTTCTAGAACCAAGCAAGCCTGGTACAGGTAAGTGTAAATGGTACTTTTCAAGGTAGGTTGAACAACACAAGCAAGCTGAATGAAAATATCACAGGTTTGTAAATCTTTTCAATACAGTGGAAATTTACTGTTAGATAACTTTTGATTACTTTACAGATTACTTTTTTTACTCAGTGTGATATGCCTAGATATCATATCACACTGGGACATTTCCTAGAGATAAGGTAAGTAAAGCACTTTTTAGTTATTTGCAGTTTTTTAAGTTCTCATAAGACCAACACCACAATTAGAACAATTTTCAAGGAAAAACAGTCAATGTATTCCTATGGAGAAAATGTGGTTATCTGTTGACATGTAAATACATCGGGGCATATCTTTAAGGCGGAGATCTAAAATTATCACCGCTTTTGCGACCGCTTTCCACCGAAAAGCGGCAATAATGTTATCGTTATATTAGCAAGGTCACGCTATCGCGTGAAACCTTGCCTTAGCGCCTGAATTCCTAACGCCCATCTTTGCATCTCTAATGAGATGCAAAGTGGGCGTTCCTCCCCAGGATAATGGGAGAAATGTCGCTAAGCGACATTTCTCCTATTATCAAACCTCACGCAAAGCAGCATAGCGACAAGAAAAGTAGCGATAACCTCTGTTATCCCTACTTTCCTTACATCTGCTTTGAAACTGACTTAGCCATGATATCCTGTGGAAGGTGGATATCATGGCTAAGTATGTGAGGCCCTATCAGCAAGCTATCGCCAAACTTCGTGGGATTATCGCTGGGTTTCCAGCGATAATCTCACATTTGGCAGTTATCGCTAGGATTTTTATCGCTTTTGAGATAAGCGTTGCTAATAGCACGCTATCTCAGCGATAAAAATCCACGCTAGCCGGCGATAATTATCCTAGCGCTAAGTGCGCTTAGCAAAAAATATTGCCGGTTGTTGCTGATATGCCCCTTAGTTGTGGGAGTTGAGAGCAGGGTTCCCCCAGGGTCAAGGATACACTCTCAAAGCACCCTCAGCGGCACTAGGGCGGCCGGGTTCAGAGTGCTGAGGCCCAGTGTTATCCAATGGGGGATAAGGGGCGTCCGGTTGGTGGCTGCTCACGAGCAGTCCAAAAGGTTGTGGGAGCAAAGCTCCTGGTGTTAGACTCAGGGTAAAGGGGGATCTGAGTTAGCACCCAAAGTACACCCACAGCGGCGCAGGGGCGGCTGGGTACAGGGTGCTGGTTTGGCGTCAGGTGCCCTGTTGTTTTCAATAGGGATTCTCCGGTTGCAACAAAGACTGCAAGCTCAGGGACAAAGATCTACTGGAGGTGACCACCGGTTGGAGAGGTAAGTTGGGATGCCTGGAGATGCTGGGACACCGTCGGTTGGGCCACCCAAGGCCGTTGGACTTCGGGTGCAGGGGTGTCTTTAGGCGTCAGGTTTTTCTTACCAGTTCTGGTCGGGGTGGTCCTCCAAAAAGGGGCTGCATGCTTCACTTGGAGATTCAAGGCAGGTCAGAGATAACCAGATCTCAGGTCAGGATTGCCGGGGAGACTTCCTTGTGGTGTTGGGCCACCCAAACTAGAGCCATAGGCGTTGGGTGCAGAGTGGTGCAGACTCGTGGTTTTGGCCAGAGTCTGTGGTTGTGCAAATCTGGTGCTCACAGGAAACAAAGTCTTTGACTTGGAAGGCAGGGCAGGTCCTCAGGGTTCTTGAGGTTGCTGGCTACAGGACACACCGGGATTTCACTGGAGCAGGTCCGAGGTGGGGACAGGCCGGTAGGGCTGGAGCCAAGCCAATGGGTGTCCTCCTCTTCTTAGTTTCAGCACAGGTTCTTTGGTGCTTCTTCTCTTCTTCTTGTCGATTATTGTCTGAGGAGGCAAGGTTCAGGGTTGCCCCTAAATACTAGATTTAGTGGCATTACAGGTAGGTAAAGGTTGGGACCAATGGGTCCCTTCCTTGACGTGGTGTACACCCCCTATTATGCCACCCTGCAGTGGGAGAGGGGCATATGCCTCACTCTGGTTGGCTGGTTCCCCCATCCGTGCTTCACTTCGCCTCCTGAGGGGTGGGGTTGGCAAAGATGGGCACACTTCCTTCCTCACTTGCTTTTCCCGCCGGTTCTCCTGCCCAAAGTGGGGTCTGAACCGGTGGGGGCCAGTTGCTGCAGCAGCAAAGGCCTGGGGTTGCTCACAAAGGCGGCAAGCCTCTGAAGGTTTCCCTTCGTGGACCTTGCCCACCCTGGGGGAGAAGGTTTGGCACCTCGTCCCTAGATGTGATTTGTTTAAGATCCCCGAGAGCAGCAAGCTCTCGACACAGGGGTCCAGAAACATGTCTGGTGGTGGCAGCTGGCAAGCAGCCACTCAGCCTGGACACTAGTGATAGGTCGTTTTTTAGGGGACATCTCTAAGATGCCCTCTGAGTGCATTTTTCATTAAATCCCACACTGGCATCAGTGTAGGTTTAATGTGCTGAGAAGTTTGATACCAAACTTCCCAGTTTTCAGTAAAGCCATTAAGATGCTGTGGAGTTCAGAATTACAATCACCCAGCACCATATACTCTTAATGGCATTACTGCACTTACAATGTCTAAGAATTGGCTTAGACACTTTAGGGGTACGGGGCTCATGCACCTGTACCCTCACCACTGGTATAGAGCACCCAGCTAGAGGGGTGCCTGACCTATGCCAGGGCAGTGGGTTGTAGGCTTGGCACACAGGGATGTGTGCCATGTGGACTCTTCACTTTGTTCAACACCAAAATACGCAGCCTGCAAAGGCAGTGTGAGCGTGTAAAGGTACTGGGCCTCTAAGGGTGGCACAACAAGTGCTGCGGCCCTTAGAGGCCTTTCCTGGCCACAGTGCCCTTGGTACATGTGGTACCATTTACAAGGGACTGACCTGTGGCCAAAGAGTGCCAACTAGGTTTTGTTGTTTAATGCAGTTTAGGGAGAAAACATAGGCCCTGGGTACCTGTTTGGCAGGTACCCAGGGCCCACTCAGTCAAAGTACATCAGCAGTTTAGCAAAAAGTGGGGGCAACCATGCAAAAAGAGGGCACTTTCTTACAGTAGTGGACATCAGTGCAGCAGGGCCCCCTTACAATTAGCTGGAAAGCCGCTCTCTGCAGGGTTATTCAGCTAATTGTATGCTCACCATGCGATATTGGCTCGTCACCAGGTGACAGTGTGAAGATAGATGCAATTGTGTGACACACTGACACACGGTAGCACAGTGTGATTTGGCAGGAAGGTTTGTGCATGCTTTAAAATATTTAATGTACATATGCCTTTATGCGTCTTCTTCACAGTCAGTTATCAGTAACTTTGTCTTTCAGTGTTTCAATTAGTTGAATGTGGCGCGATGGCTACATCCACCCTCCTCCAGTGCTTGAGAGGCAGCACAGAAGGGTACCTTGATGCTCTGGGCCATGGCATCAGAAAGACAGCACTCCAGCTCACAAAGGCCTGTCACTTCTACTTCTCTAGATTCGACTTGATGGTAAATTCAATACAAATCCACTACAGGTGTGCCATTCTCATCCAGACAAAAATGCCATCACAATACATGTTTGGAGCTGAAGCTCGGCTACTCTTGTCATCAACCCCCCATGGGCGCGTTTCAACACTTAAACCACAAAGCCTGACATTTAATTGTAAAATAACTTGAAGCTCTGAGGGAAAACTGTTGACTGTATCACAGCTAGGAGAATGACTAAACACTCAACAGGAGGCTTTTGGATAACCAATTAATTGCACACCTGGCTTAAAAATAGGAAATTAAGTGAAAAACGCGGTGATGGCAACAGCTATCACTGAAAGAGCACACACCATATTGAACATGAATGGCTAAAGAGTGGGAACGCATTAGGATGCAGACTGCAGCGCCATGAATAAGGGGAGTCAGTGTCATTAATATGTATGCTTTTTATTGCACATTTAACGCATGAGAGATAGATGAAGAAGGTATCCCTGATGAAGCACGTCGGAGTTCTCTCTGGCCTCAAGCATCCAACTTTTATAATGAAGACAAACCGTCTCACGAGCTCGTTCTCCACTAGGAGGCTCTGACGCGCAGTATCTTTGGTGGGCTTTTAAGAGTTTCACAATTTCGAGCCGCTAATTGCGTGCCTGATGTTTGGCGTCATTTGCTTTTGAGAAACATTTGTCCAGAAGTGAATGCCACAATCTGATGAAATCCGAATTATGACAGGTTTACCCATTCACAATCTATTCAAGGAAAAATAATATTATGTTCGAGCTTTGGGAAGTGTGGCTGCGCATTGTCCGAGGGTTTATTATGTGGCTACCGAGCGTAATGTCCAATTAGAGTCTTCGTTCTAAAGTTCCAAAGTCCAATCATGCAATTATACCGCAAGCCACGCAGCGCTTTGCGTGATGGCATATTGTGCCCAGTTCCCTTAGCTCGAGAAGATGAATGCTTGCGTTCAGAACTCATTAGTCACCATTCTTTGCCCATGCTGGGTAATGAACTGGCACCATTTCCAGAACATCTTGACAGCCGCCTGATACATTTGCATAGCTTGCTGTGGCGTTCCAAAATAAGTCTTTCATTTTAACAGAAGTGCTGGCTACGGCAAATGTGTAGGTATCATGCCGCGTGCACCCTGCTTCGAGAACTGTCGACGCTGAAATACGTTTCTTCCATGAGATTTGCAGTACCTACTTTGCCTCGTCGCAGCTGCCTGCAAACAATAGGCCAAACCTCCCCTGTGCTCTAGAAAAGTGGTTCAAAAGAAAGTGCAGACAGACCATACTGGCAGAAAACAAGATGGCCGGATTAGACCTCAAACTGGAGCTACGCTCTTTTTGTTCTCGGCAACATCGGAGCAGCAAGCTGTAGTCTCTCTCTCCTGCTCCCACGCAGCTCTCAGGACGCCTATTTCAGCGCGTTGGGGTGGACTCACACTTCCTCCACCATCACACTGCCACATGGTCAGTGACTGGCTACTGCCCTCCCCCTATGACCTCACCACCCCCGGACACAGAACATAGACGTGGTATCTTTGGAAGGCGGGAGGTCGCAAGACCCCCCGGCCGTATTTATTAAGTTAAAAACAATAAAAATTTTAATTTGCATAATAAACAGTTATACAAAAATCAGCAGGACATTAGATACATTATTGTCAACAGGTGTGAGTGACTATCCTTAACAAAGACTCTAATACAGATTGTTTCCTAACCGAGTCTAACATCCTCCTCTGCATTTTTGTATACTAACATTTCTGGGCCGTATGGCAAGGTCGCTAACCGGTGTCAGGTCCTACTAGCTACGCCGCCCCTACAGGTTTGCGCATCCGCAGCCGGGCCCGGTAATTACCCGGTCCACGCCGTGAACTCCATTTACCCACTAAAGGAGGGCCCTTACTCTGCGCCATCCGGTGACGTCATGAGTATGTGCGCGCGGGGTGGCTACCAGCCTAAGGAAAGCGTGACTCCCCAACCCGCGCCCCTTTGAAGCACCAGTTACCTTGCCCCTGAAGTTCCAGGAGGGGCCAATGGCCCCTCCCCCTGGGCGGGCACCTCCGTAGGATGATGCCCGCCCCCTCAGACCTTCAAATAGTTGCTCACCGGTCATGACCTTACCGCATGCCCCATACCTAATAAATACGACGACCTATGGGAGAAAATTCTAAAGGACAACTACCCTGACTAAAATCACACATCATGTATAACACCATAAAGCTACAAGGGAAGAAAGGCTTAAACACGACTGCACCAGTTACACATAATACAGTATCATTCACTACTTTGGAGAAAAAGGCCTACGAGAAAGCATAATCAAGAACATAACTTCACAATACAATATTAATCACTACAATGGGAGAAAAAATCCTGAAAGAAAACCTCATCAGAAATTAACATTTCAGAACAGTTTACCGCGCCCAATGTCCGCTAGTCGAACTAGTAACGCATCAACCACGTACTCCAGGGATGGTGGGTGGGGAAAAATTGAAGCCCCGAACGCCGGGGCACGTCCGTTGTGGGGGAGCGTCCAGGCAACAAGGGGGTCACCTGGGCGCTCCCTGCCTCTTTATCCCACAGTGGCCCGCCCCCCTCCCCTCCGACCCGGATGTCGATTAACGACATCCGGGTCACGGTTGCAGCCAATCGGTGGCAGGGCGCGCCCCCAGTGGACACGCCCCACCACCGAGAAGTCCGGGGGAGGTCGCCGCACCGCCATGCAGGCGGGGGGGCCAAGAGCCCCCCCTTTCCACATGGTCAGTGACTGGCTACTGCCCTCCCCCTATGACCTCACCACCCCCGGACACAGAACATAGACGTGGTATCTTTGGAAGGCGGGAGGTCGCAAGACCCCCCGGCCGTATTTATTAAGTTAAAAACAATAAAAATTTAAATTTGCATAATAAACAGTTATACAAAAATCAGCAGGACATTAGATACATTATTGTCAACAGGTGTGAGTGACTATCCTTAACAAAGACTCTAATACAGATTGTTTCCTAACCGAGTCTAACATCCTCCTCTGCATTTTTGTATACTAACATTTCTGGGCCGTATGGCAAGGTCGCTAACCGGTGTCAGGTCCTACTAGCTGCGCCGCCCCTACAGGTGTGCGCATCCGCAGCCGGGCCCGGTAATTACCCGGTCCACGCCGTGAACTCCATTTACCCACTAAAGGAGGGCCCTCACTCTGCGCCATCCGGTGACGTCATGAGTATGCGCGCGCGGGGTGGCTACCAGCCTAAGGAAAGCGTGACTCCCCAACCCGCGCCCCTTTGAAGCACCAGTTACCTTGCCCCTGAAGTTCCAGGAGGGGCCAATGCCCCCCCCCCCCTGGGCGGGCACCTCCGTAGGATGATGCCCGCCCCCTCAGACCTTCAAATAGTTGCTCACCGGTCATGACCTTACCGCCACAGGCCAGCATTGTTAACCGACGATCTGGCCTCCCCCTTTACCTAGACCTAAACCAGGAGCGCGCTTACCTTGCAAATCCCTCCAACCAGGCCCAAACATTATTAGACCACAAGACGTTCGCTGCCTCAGTCAACTGCACCCCGTCCCTCAAGTAAAAATGCTCGCCCCAGATACACCCATGTGGAATCGTCTGCAACTGGGGGGTCCGAAACAATTTGTCCAACTGTGTGTTGACCCTCCGTACCGAGTGATTCAACGCCCTGACCGAGACCCCCCCTCGCCACTGCCACCGAGGGATAAGTTGAGACCAAACTACTGTGGAACCCGGGCAAGCCCTGGCCACCCACCCCGCAGTGGAAATGATCTCCTCAATAAGCACGCGCCTCCCCAATTTTGCCAAATCATTCTCCCCTAGGTGAAGTATCACCACTGACGGGGGGGGCCGCTGCTGAGCTAAGAGTCCCTGGAAAAAAAAAAAAAATTCCGAAACTGGCTGAGGCATAAACCCCCCCTCCCGAAAAATGAGATATCAAACCCCTTTTGCGCTGCACTCGTCCTACGGTTTCCTGAAAGAAAAACATGTTCCGCACGCTTAACATAAGAGTGGCCCACAATCCAAGTCACCAATTTCTTGTGTCCTCCGTGCTGTGCCGATGTCGGTCGTTGGCGCCCGGTGGCGAGTTCCTCCCCTGCGTGACAGGTTTGAGAAACTGCAATAAACCAGAAACATACCGGGCGTGAGCACCATCCTGTCACAACATGTCAATTCGTACATAACTCTTGTAACGTTCGGACGACCATCTCCCCAGTTTTTCACATTCTCCACTGAGAGACCCCTCGCCACTGCCTCAGTTGCCGCCCCAATCCTAAATGAGTGGGTGCCGAATTCCCTTGGATCGAAACCTGCCAGTCTGACCGTTAGCTCCAAGACTCGCCTAAACTGGTACCTGGTCAATGGTGTACCATCGGCGTGACACAGCAGTGTGTCCCCCGCCGTGCCCTCCCGCTGCCTGCAGAAAGCCTCCACGTGAGAAACCGGGCAGCAAGGGTTGGCCCGCGCCCGGTGGAGTACTATGGTGTGACCCCGACAGTCCTGATCAGTTTTCGATCTCTGAATTGTTACTCTCATAACGTCTTCCCTGATCTCCACACCGGCCCACCGTATTCCACCCACTCTATCAGTTTTTGACCCAGCAACTAACTCCCCAACCCTCAAAGCCCCATAGAAGGCCAGGGAGAATGCCGCCTTGAACAAAATAACCTCCCACTGGGAGCTACAAACACTGTGCAGCGCCCCCAATAAGGCCGTCAGCTGCGCCATTCCAATGGGCCTTCTCCTATCGCCCGGTAACCCTGTAAACGGCACCAACCCCTCAAGGCCTTGCGCACCAGAAAGGTGTTAGTGGGATCTTGCATACCCTTACCCTCCGCAAAGAAAGAGACCGCCGCCCTATGTCTGTTCGCAGTCGCCACTGAGTGCCCTTCCCTGTGCATCAATTCTAGGTAAGCTGCAAAGCTATCCTCCTGGGCCCACCTGGCCTCCCATTCCTGCCCCAAAAAAGCCCGGTAAGACAAAAAACGCCCCTTCGTAAGCTGTCTTGGTCCTGGGGGCTAAGCTAGCAACCGCGAGGTCCTGTAATATGGGGCACCAATCTGCCAAAGTACTGCCGGGAATTGCGCCGGCTGGGGATCTGCTGCAGGAAGATGTTCCCTGAAAACCTGCATTTTAAAGCGAGAAAGGGAGTCAGCTGCATTGTTGAGGACGCCAGGGACATGCTTGGCTCTGAATACCACATTCCATTTTAAGCATTGCAACACAATCTCCTTCAGTAAGCGGAGTATGAATGGACAGCGTGCCCCCTGCTGGTCTATGCATTCCACAACCGTCATGTTATCCGACCAGAACACCACGGATTGATTGCATGAGTGTTCCGGCCAGACCATCAACGCTACCCATATCGGGAAGAGCTCCAGAAAGCCAATATTGGTGGTCAGTCCCCGTGTCCTCCATCCTGCTGGCCACCGCTGGGCGACCCACCTGGTACCCAGAATGGCGCCAAAGCCGGTACTCCCAGCGCGCCGAGCATAGCTCCAGTTGCTTTACCTGAAGAACACTTATGACCGCTTATGAGATAGGGAACATTGCATGTGACTTCAAATGAGAGTGTCTGGCACCCACTGTGCACTTTTCTAAGGGTTTTTCCAGTAGATCCCATATGCCACCCATGGTAGAAACCAATCCCTGTCCCCAGATAGGGAGCATATGCCCTATCGGCACTGCTCCGTGGAATTTAACGGCCTCTTGCCTCTGCCCACGATGTTGCTTTACCTTGAGAACACAGATAGTGAGGCGCTGTGGTATAGAGAAGTGCCTTCTACGCAGTATTATCTGTTAACTTCAATTTCTTCCCGTACCGATTTGCAGAGCTCACATTCACCAGAGGGCAACTTGGCGCTGAATTCAGATGTGTATTGTTACCCAACTCAATGGTATTCAGTTTATCAACTCGGAAGGATAAAGACTGAGTGAACCCATTGAGATATGAACCCGGAACATGAGTTCAAACACGAGCCTCTAAAGTGGACACGTTAGTCCCTTAAGCCCCCAGGACCCACTCAACGTGGAATATAGCTACAGATCATTAATAGTGCTGCCAAATTTACCCACTGAGACCCCTCCCGTTTCTTTTATATGACGTCCTGATTTTGAACTGAAAGAAACTTTTATAAGGTTAGCAAGCACAATCCCATTTCTCTGTAGCAAGGTACCGCCAGGACATAAAAAAGGGGAACACAGCCTTTAACCCTCAGCGTCGCAGCCCCAACATTAACATTAACCTGCATATAAAACATATTGGGCCGACTTACACGGTGTGTGCTTTGCACAGATTCAATAATATCGCTGTATGTCCCCTGACAAACCACTGATAGACTATCCATAAGCTGACCTTATTGCTTGTTGATAAATTCCCTATTTCAACAACACTCCAACCGAGTGTTACACAAGCAATTTTACCCATCCGCCAAGTACTCATGTTATGCCCACATCAATGGCATCCCTAGGCCGAGCACTGCTGCGATGCACTAACCCAGAGCACATATGAACTGTACTGTATGTTGACAAACCCAGCTGGCCTTCACATGCTAGCCCCTATTACTACTATCCCATACACTGTCATTGAGGGTACCTGGAGCCTACCTTATGGGGCCTCATATGTAAAGCACCACCCCAAAAGGAAGGCGTGTGCATATGCACTATTAGCAATTTCACTGGTGGTCAAGTGACCCAAACCGATAGCCAACCGAAACATGGTCAGGAAATGTAGGGCAAAGCAGTACATCACATATGCCACTCATGGCAAACCAATCATTGTCCCAGTTCATACCGAGGGCCGATGCACTATTAATACTGATCAGTAGTGGTAAAGTGGCCAAACCTATAACCAACAGAAACGGGGACTGAAAATATGTGGGGGAAGTAGACGATTCACAAGCCCCTTCATCTAGTTTCATGTTTGGCTAGTCAAAATCACCCCAGTGGCATTGCACCTACCAGACAGACTTCTCGCAATACTGGTCGACTAGTGCTGTATTCTCATACCGGAGTTTTAGAGCAGTAACATCACCTACACACGGCGCTTGTTTCAACTGAAGCACAACGGCCCCCCCAATGTCGCACGAGCAACTTCTTGAAGCCGTGCCCGGAACTGTTTCTCACCCCATTCATATGCAACAGACTTTGTGGGTGTAGTGCATGGCATCACCACAAACCTGCTGCCAGACTCAGGCCAAATGGTATTTCATTTGAAAATTGCCCGAAACAAGATGGCTGGGTGTATCAAACGCATGAACGTGTGCACTTCGCTACCCACCCATCCCCCGAGTGTCCAGACTCCAGCATCCCCAAGTTGCGAAAGGGACACACACCATACTCCACTACGCTTTGAAGTGGAGTCACCACAACCCGGAACGCACCAGGAATCCGCGACTCTGACGCCAAATCAATGCAAATGACCAAACAAACAAATACGAGGTACGCGTGTGTTCCCATTACAGCGTGAACTCGCTCAGAACACCACGACCCATGTTCCCATCAACAATCACACAAACGCGCGCAGACGCCAGCGCAGCAGGACGTACAACGCACCTGCGCGCACACAGGCCAGCAACCGCACAGGCATCCATGCCCCTCCCAGTCACCAACCATGAATTCGCAACCCTCGCTTCAAGCCGCTCCTCCCCGCATTAACGAAAGCTTGCCATCATACCTCAACTCCATGCTTCAAACGCGATCAAACATGGTCTGGCAAGGGCAGTTTTACAGTAACTACTGACCGCCGTATTATTGGAAAATGAATCTGTTGCTTATTCGCCTGAGGGTGCGGGGCCGTATTGGCAAAAAATGTCCCATTTATTTGGTCTTAATTTTTTCTCGGCGCGTTAACCGCCCGAGCTATCTCCCCAGTGAAGCCGCACGTCCCCAGGTGTCAATTCTTTTAAAAACAGCGTAATCCAACTGACAAAATTGATGGGAATTGAACCCTACTGAAACGGGTAATATCTACATGGACGCGGATGTGTGACCGAAGGTCCTAACCTGGGGTAGCTCCTGCGCGCACACCGCATTCTCATTGCACATTTTCTATAGCACGGGGTGATTACGTAATTAGCCCAGAATCACAGGATGGACGCGCCTTGAGGCTCTACCTCAAATTTCCAGTACCAGAGTTGGACCACCTCCCCACCCGAATCGAATCCTGAAACAACCTCCCCGGGTGTGCTTCGGATCACCATCCATAAAGTTAAGCAGGCGAACGTGCTAACCGTTCGCACCACAACATTCGGAAGAGTTCGAAATGTTGTCAGCTTATGACATTTTTTCGGCATTTGCGGGAGCCGAACCCTTGTCCTGAGAGACACTTTAAAGAGACACTTTAAAACCATAGGCCCCAGACGTACAATTGAGCTTTAGCTCCTAGTCATCATAGCTCCTAGTCATTAACCATCATCTTTGCCGCTTGTTATTCTTCCTAACATTTCCGTGCAATTATACTTTCTGGCTCAGCTGTATCGTGCCCGATCACGCAGCATGCATTCGCCACGAAGAACAACAGCATTAGCGATCAGCAACCTCCGCGTATATAACAATGAGCACCCTCGGTGTACAACAGCATTCACTCACGCGCTCCTGTCCACCCGCAGTGAGCCTCGGCCCCCTCCCACCAGCGAATTGAAGCCCCGAACGCCGGGGCACGTCCGTTGTGGGGGAGCGTCCAGGCAACAAGGGGGTCACCTGGGCGCTCCCCGCCTCTTTATCCCACAGTGGCCCGCCCCCCTCCCCTCCGACCCGGATGTCGATTAACGACATCCGGGTCACGGTTGCAGCCAATCGGTGGCAGGGCGCGCCCCCAGTGGACACGCCCCACCACCGAGAAGTCCGGGGGAGGTCGCCGCACCGCCATGCAGGTGGGGGGGCCACCCCCTTTCCAAGTGCTGCGTCCCATAATATGTGAGGTGCGCCTCGGTACTCATCAAACACTCCCAACATAGGCTCAAGGCAAAGACAAGATACCTCCAACCACACACCCAGATGGTGTTCTAACGTGCTATCCATGTTGATAAGCCCTGTAGCACCCCATATATGGATAGTAATCTCTATCCAAATGCCACAGAATGATAAAGAGCTCTATACCATGACACATGATGGAACGTAATTACCAGAACTTCTAGGAGGAAAATGTAACCTTTTGAGAAGGTAGGAGGGGGCTGGGATGACTGACACACACAGGAGCCTTGCAACAATCTCTGCTTCTCTGCTCCCCCTTCAGCCATGATTAGCTGTGGCTTTCAGAAGCCATTGGATGGGACATAAGTGATTTGAAAAAAGATGGTTCTGACTTAAATATTAGAAAACTTGTAAATCAGGTGACATCAAAGGCCTGGGATAGAGCAATTAACAAGGGGAGCTCAGACACAGAAAAGACAAGAAGAGTGTGGTATGAGCTAGTATTGTTGTACTTGCCAATTATTTTTTTTATTTTTCTTTATTTATGCACTATCGGATGTTTTCTTTTAAATGTTCTATTGTTCCTTTGATTCTGTTTGGCACTCTGACTGACCAGCTGATGGTCTGGCTCGTGTTCGGACCAGTCTGGCAGTTGCCTGCTGCTTTGGAGCTAGACAGGAGCTTGGTTGGTCCTGGGTACATTATCAATAAAAACTGGATTCATCTTTCATCTGGAAATTGGATCTGTGTTTCCAGACTACTTTCTTTTTTGTGTGATGACCCCTACTCTACATTTGGTACCAGGAGTGGGATCATTTATTTTTTGCCGTTCCAGACCCACAGACCATTTGATGACACAGCCGCCAAGAAAGGAATTCTTCAGTGCTTACAACATAGACCTGTGTGAGTACCTGCCTTCTTGAAGCTGTCAGTGTTTGACTGTGACCTGTGGTTTCTTGTCCTTCGACACGAGTTTGGCTTGTGACCCAGTGGCAGCTGGTGAGTCTTGAAAGTGGTTAGGCGTAAAAGTTTGTGATGAGTGGCTTGTGGTGGCGAGCGCAGCGTGCGAGCCCGACAGCCACAAAATGGGTCCAGGGGGGTTCTCCACCCGAGAAAATGTTGAAAAAAAGAGCGGGCAAATGGTCGTTTTCAAGCATATTTGAGAAAGCAAGAAGGTTAATAAAGCAATTGTTAAATTCTAGTTTTAACATCAATAATGCTCACTAATAGTGCTGCAATGCAGACATTCCTAGGAAGTGCACAGCTCTAGACGCTCAGCTATTAAACCTAAACAAGCCGTGCGCATTGGATATACAGCCCTGGCAGGCTCGCAGAGCTAGACTACAAGTACTTGAGACAGACCGTGGTAAGGCTTGAGAGTGCACAGCTCAAGTTGTAGGGATCTTGAAGGTGCACAACGGTAGTGGTGCACTGATGTGGAGGTGCAAAGCTCTGCACGCTCATTTTAGATTGTGCGGGTCTTGGTTGCTCATTACCTCGGGCGTGCACATCTTAGAGGTCTGCAGCTCCAAAGTTGCAAAGCTCCTGTTCATAGAGTTCGGGTGTGAACATCTCTATGGATGCACAGTTAGAGTTGAGCTGTTCTTGGAGGTTCTCAATCTACATGCACACAGATCTTGGAGGTGCACAATCTGCGGGCACGCAGATCTTGAAGGTGGACAATCTGCGGGCACGCACTTTTTCGATGTGCACGATTCCCGGGTACAAATATCTTGGAGTTGTCAAGAATTCCTGTCATGCGAGGGGAGGAAAACGGTAACCAGCGAAAACGGACTACATCTCCCAGGATGCTTAGCGGTTGAGAGGTTATGTAAACAGGAGAGCTGTTACATAACTCAAGGAAAACACGCCCTTATGTAAACAGGAGAGCTGTTACATAACTCAAGGAAAACACGCCCTTATGTAAACAGGAGAGCTGTTACATAACTCAAGGAAAACACGCCCTTATGTAAACAGGAGAGCTGTTACATAACTCAAGGAAAACACGCCCTATAAAGGGAGGAACCGGGAGGTACAACGCTGTTGGATATTGTGTTTACACCGACGTACCTGCTTAGTGAAGAGCAGTGTTCCGGAGTGGTGCTCCAGTAAGGCAAGAACGGAGGTAGGTCGAGTCGTTACTCCCTGGGCCGTGTCTTGCCCCATCGTCACCTGTGAAGGACCCGGAAGCTCTACCGGATAACCATTGAGCTTCGCCTTTTGACTCGGCTGAGTCAAAGCGCAGTGGCGCTTTTGCTGGTTGGAGTCGTAACTCCCAGCCCGACCAGAGATACAGGGACTGCCAGCTGTAACGCACACCAGGAGGTGTTTGCCGCGTTACAGACTCGGAAGTCCACGGGATCGATCGAGCGGCTGCTCTCGGTTCAGCCTTCTTTGCTTGTGATTGGGGTATCGGTGACGCATCACCAGGAGGTGACTCCGCGTCCCGGTGCAGTCTGAGGAAGAGGTTGAGCGGCTGCTCCCTTCAGGTAGAGACCCCGGCTGGGTGTTTCCCTGACTCCTCGATTCTCCCCAACACTCTTCGTGCCCCTCACAGCCTACCGATTGGCATTGTCGGCCATTTCATTTCTGCCCTCTGTTGGCATACGCCGGGATCGGCGTATATGCAGAGGACGGTTAGGACCATCCGTGCTGTGGGCTGGTAACGTACTTAGCCTGGAGGATTCCAGTGACTATAACCTTTGTTTATTCCTTGTATTATTTTTGCCTTCATTAAAATAACTAAACCTTCACAAGTGGTTGCGTTCTCGTGTCTGTTAAACGATCCTGAGACGTTCAGGGCGTTACAAAATATCCGACCTTAATAAACACTAACTGTCTCCCGGTCGATAACAGACATGGCAACACTTGATGATGTGCTGGCTGCTTTAGCGACCGTGCAAATTGAATTGGCTGCCTCCAGGCAAGAAACAGCCGATGTAAAAACCAGACTGGATGCTATCCAATTGGACCCGCTCACGCCCAGCACCTCCCTCACGAACCAGACCCCTGCGGTAGTAGTGGAAATGCCGGTAGCCGTCCCCTTGGCAACACCAGAGAGGTACAGTGGGGATCCTAACACAGTGCAGGTATTCCTCACACAAGTGGCGCTACATTTATCGTGCAAACCAAGGGCGTTCCCCACGAGTCAGGCTTGTGTGGCTTTCCTTATATCCTATTTGGCTGGAAACGCGGCACAATGGGCCGTACCTCTGGTGAGCAGGGATGACCCCATCTTATGTGATTGGGGTGCTTTTCGCGAGGAATTCCTAAAGGTCTTCGACAGAAGGACTGACTCGTACACGGCGGACCGTGAAATGCTTGAGTTGAGACAGGGATCCAACGACCTGGTGCAGTATCTCAACGCGTTCCGAAGGCTGGTTGCGGAAACCAAGTGGCCTGTTGCTAAACAGACGGCGCTCTTCCATCACGGGCTGTGCGAGGAGCTCAAGGATGCCGTGGCTCATATTGACCCACAACCCAAGACATGTGAGGGCCTTATCAACCTGGTATTACGGCTGGAACATAGGCTAAGTGAAAGAAAGGGGGATCATGGGAGAAAAGGAAAATCCCTTCCATCCTATGTGACAGTGGGAAGTCCTGAAACTGACACCGCATCCAAGGGAGAACCCATGGACATCGGCGCAATACGAGCGAGCCTCACAGCCACGGAGAAAGAGTCACGCCGTAAACAAGGATTGTGCCTATATTGTGGCAAAAAAGGGCACTACGTACGTGAATGCCCTGCCAAACCGAAGACGTCACGTTATCGGGCCAACCGGTCGGTAACAGCCGTGGTGGACGTACCGGCGGAAAACGAGAGGACTCCCAGACCAAAGAAGGGGCATCTCGGAGTCACTCATCCATCCCTTCACTTTCCAACTCGGTCACTAAGGGACAACGACACCTGTTTCTCACGGTGCACGTGGGAGTGCATGACCAGTGGATACCCGTTGTGGCCATGGTGGATTCAGGGGCCACTGGCATGTTTATGGACCACAACGAGGCATGCAGGCTAGGGCTAGGGCTTCTTCCCAAAGCTGTACCCGAAGACGTCTATGCTGTAGACGGAAGGCGATTGGTGACGGGGCCCATCGGGCAGCACACGGGGGTCCTTCCGATGAGATGTGGGAGGAACCATTTGGAACAAATCGATTTTAACATCATCCGAGCGCCCCAATATGGCGTCATATTGGGATTGCCGTGGCTACAGAAACACAACCCCTCTGTGGATTGGCCAACACATCGCATCGAACTGACGTCACCGTATTGCATCCTGCATTGTGGAATAAGAACGGAATCCCTTGACGCAGATGAGAGCGGGAGTCAGACGGTGGCTACAGCGGCAGAAAAAGATGTGGCTCTCCCCCAGGCTTATCACAGTTTTGAGGATGTATTTGATGAGGTGAAGGCGGAAGTGCTACCACCACATAGACAGTTTGACTGCCAGATCGACCTGGTGCCAGGGGCCAGCGTTCCCAGCGGCAGGCTGTATGCCCTGACGGAGCCTGAAAACGTGCATCTCCGGGGGTACCTGGATAAACTCCTCAAGCTAGGATTCATCCGCCCGTCCAAGTCTCCGGCCGCCTCGCCACTCTTCTTCATCCCGAAGGCTAATGGGGAGCTGAGAGCCTGTGTGGACTTTAGGGCATTGAATGCGATAACCGTAAAGAATCGGTACCCCTTGCCTCTCATCAGTGTACTTCTGGAACAGGTCAAGAAAGCTCGTATCTACACCAAGTTGGATTTGAAAGGGGCATACCATCTGGTGCGCATGAGGGACGGAGATGAGTGGAAGACCGCCTTTAAGACCAGGTTCGGCCTTTTTGAGTACCTCGTCATGCCGTTCGGTCTGTGCAACGCCCCGGCAGCCTTTCAGTACTTTTTGAATGAGGTATTCAGAGAGGAGTTGGATATCTACGTGGTCGTATATATCGACGACATCCTCATCTATTCGTCCAGTGTGGAGGAGCACGTACACCACGTCAAAGCTGTGCTCCAAAAGCTGAGGGAAAACATGCTGTTTTGTAAACTCAGCAAGTGTGACTTCCACGTCACATCCGTGGAATTCCTCGAAGTGATGCTGAGTCCAGAGGGACAGGAGATGGCAGAACGAAAGATCAAGGCGGTGAAAGAATGGCCGGTGCCCCAAAGCGTGAAGGACGTCCAAAGTTTCATTGGCTTCGCCAACTTTTACAGGCGGTTTATAGATGGATTTTCAGGATTGGTGGCCCCAATCACACAGCTACTGAGGAAGTCCAAGGAGTTTGTCTGGTCCCCTGAAGCGAACACAGCCTTTGAGGCCCTGAAAAGCGCCTTTGGTAAGGCGCCAGTGTTGGCTCACCCCGATCCAGATCTCCCCTACGTGGTGGAAGCGGACGCATCGGATGTGGCGCTGGGGGCTATCTTGTCCCAACGCAACCACGACACAGGGGTGCTTCATCCCGTTGCGTACATGTCCCGCAAACTCAACGACGCCGAACACAACTACCATATTGCGGAGAAGGAGCTTCTCGCAATCAAGGACGCCTTCACCGAATGGAGGCATTGGTTGATGGGGGCAAGACATGTGGTATCGGTGTACACGGACCATCGGAACCTACAGTTCATGACGGCCACAAGACACCTTTCTCCCAGACAGCTGCGGTGGATGATCTTCTTTGCGGGGTTCAACTTCCGCATCACATATCGGCCGGGGACGGAAAACCGGAAGGCGGACGCCCTATCCCGTCAATCTGCAGTTAACGAACCATTGCCTGCGACCGAGCATTCCATCATTTCCCCGAGGATGGTATTGGGGGTTATCCAACCGGATACTTTCCTGAGGGGAATAAAGAGAGGGATCAGGTCATTCGCATGGCGGAGGTGGCTCCTCAGTCACAGAGAATGGCAGCTGAAGGACGGGATACCCCTGAAGGGCAGGTGCCTATTGATACCCACGCCTAGGCTAAGGAAACAAGCATTCATCTGGTGCCATGACTCTCCATGCGCAGGTCATTTGGGCTTTGAAAAAACGGTGGCTAGCATGGGACGGCATTTCTGGTGGCCAACCATGAGAGTGGATGTCAGGATGTGGGGACAGGAGTGTCCTACGTGTGCTACCATGAAGGCCGACCATGGCCGAACCCAAGGGCTCTTACATCCACTTCCGACCCCGGATAGACCATGGGATAGCATATCTCTGGACTTCGTGGTGGGCCTACCGGTAGACCAGGGGATGACGGCAATACTGGTGGTGGTGGATTACTTGACGAAAATGGGGCACTTCATCCCCTGCAAGAGAGTCCCTACGGCTGGGGAATTGGCGTCACTACTCCTAAAGAATGTGGTACGACTGCATGGATTACCTGGGGTGATCGTGTCGGACCGGGGGTCGCAGTTTACTGCGCAATTCTGGAAGACTTGGTGCACTGCGCTGCATGTTAAGACCGCCCTGTCCACCAGCTACCACCCTCAAACGGACGGCCAAACCGAGCGCCTGAACCAAACGCTCAAACAGTATCTGCGATGTTTTGTGGACCAGGGCAGGGAAGAATGGGTCGACTTGCTATGGGTTGCAGAGATAGCCTATAACAACGCCACTCACAGCTCCACACAGTCATCTCCGTTCTATAGCAGCTATGGCCAACATCCCAGGTTCTTGCCATTTCTACATCCGTTCAGAGAGGACAGGATTCCCGCCACAGCGGACAGGGTGGCACACATAAAAGACACGTTGATGCGCTCAAGGGCTGTCCTAATAGAGGCCAAGAGAAGATACAAGGTTGCGGCAGACAGGAAGAGAAGGCCCGGGCCACTGTACCGCACTGGAGACTACGTCTGGATATCCACAAGAAACATGAGGTTTCGAAAGAACAGTGTGTTCCATCCCAAGTACATGGGCCCCTATCGAATTACCAAGTGTATGGGTCCCATGAACGTGAAGGTGTGCTTGCCCCAGTCATTGCGGATACACCCTGTCTTTCATGTATCATTGCTCAAACCAGCACCCTCCAAGCCGTCTGGGACACCCAGGCCGGTATGCGTGGAGTCGGAGGTGGAGTATGAAGTGTCGGGCATACGGGCGTCCAAATGGCGCAGGGGGAAGCTGTGGTACCTGGTTGCGTGGAAAGGCTATGGCCCGGAGGAGCAGTCATGGGAACCGGCTGAAGGGGTTCATGCTCCGCGCTTGGTCTCCTTGTTCCATCGGCGTTTTCCTGCCAGCGCTGGACCCGTGGGGAGCCGCTGAGAGGGAGGATGTACTGTCAAGAATTCCTGTCATGCGAGGGGAGGAAAACGGTAACCAGCGAAAACGGACTACATCTCCCAGGATGCTTAGCGGTTGAGAGGTTATGTAAACAGGAGAGCTGTTACATAACTCAAGGAAAACACGCCCTTATGTAAACAGGAGAGCTGTTACATAACTCAAGGAAAACACGCCCTTATGTAAACAGGAGAGCTGTTACATAACTCAAGGAAAACACGCCCTTATGTAAACAGGAGAGCTGTTACATAACTCAAGGAAAACACGCCCTATAAAGGGAGGAACCGGGAGGTACAACGCTGTCGGATATTGTGTTTACACCGACGTACCTGCTTAGTGAAGAGCAGTGTTCCGGAGTGGTGCTCCAGTAAGGCAAGAACGGAGGTAGGTCGAGTCGTTACTCCCTGGGCCGTGTCTTGCCCCATCGTCACCTGTGAAGGACCCGGAAGCTCTACCGGATAACCATTGAGCTTCGCCTTTTGACTCGGCTGAGTCAAAGCGCAGTGGCGCTTTTGCTGGTTGGAGTCGTAACTCCCAGCCCGACCAGAGATACAGGGACTGCCAGCTGTAACGCACACCAGGAGGTGTTTGCCGCGTTACAGACTCGGAAGTCCACGGGATCGATCGAGCGGCTGCTCTCGGTTCAGCCTTCTTTGCTTGTGATTGGGGTATCGGTGACGCATCACCAGGAGGTGACTCCGCGTCCCGGTGCAGTCTGAGGAAGAGGTTGAGCGGCTGCTCCCTTCAGGTAGAGACCCCGGCTGGGTGTTTCCCTGACTCCTCGATTCTCCCCAACACTCTTCGTGCCCCTCACAGCCTACCGATTGGCATTGTCGGCCATTTCATTTCTGCCCTCTGTTGGCATACGCCGGGATCGGCGTATATGCAGAGGACGGTTAGGACCATCCGTGCTGTGGGCTGGTAACGTACTTAGCCTGGAGGATTCCAGTGACTATAACCTTTGTTTATTCCTTGTATTATTTTTGCCTTCATTAAAATAACTAAACCTTCACAAGTGGTTGCGTTCTCGTTATCGTGTCTGTTAAACGATCCTGAGACGTTCAGGGCGTTACAGGAGTGCACTATTTCAGGCTGCCCTGATCATTTCTGGGACCCAAACCTGTCCGTATGACTCATCCGTGGCCGAATTGTGCTGCGCAATTAAGCCATATTCCGACCAAGCGAGTACAATGCACGATTCGGACAGCCACTTCGTCCTGGTCTCAGCAAAACGAAATGGCTGTCGGAAGCTGACTTCGGGAGGCCGTAGCAGGCCCTACTTCACCCAGGGCACTCTGAATCTGGCACGGGGGTGTGCCCATGGGTCAATCAATCAATCAATCAATCACAGAATTTGTAAAGCGCACCACTCACCCGCAAGGGTCTCAAGGCACTGAGGAGGAAGGGGGGGGTTGTCCCTACTGGTCGAACATCCCGGTCTTGAGTTGCCTCCTGAAGGTCAGCAGGTCTTGGGTCTGTCGTAGGTTCAGAGGAAGGGTGTTCCAGGTCTAGGCGGCATGGTGGGAGAAGGATCTGCCACCGGTGGTGGTTCTTCGAATGCACGGGACGGTGGCCAGGGAGAGGTCGGCGGAGCGGAGCTGGCGGTTGGGAACGTAGAAGGAGAGTCGACTGTTGAGGTAGGCTGGGCCGGTCTTGTGGAGTGCCTTGTGTGCATGGATGAGGAGTTTGAAGGAGATTCTCTCGTCGACGGGGAACCAGTGCAGGTCTCTCAGGTGGGGGGTGATGTGGCTGTGGCGTGGAATGTCGAGGATCAGGCGAGCAGAGGCGTTTTGGATTCTTTGTAGTTGTTTGATGAGCTTGGCCGGGGCTCCAGCGTAGAGGGCGTTTCCGTAGTCGAGTCTGCTGCTAACTAGGGCCTGGGTGACTGTTCTTCGTGTGTCCATGGGGCTCCACCTGTAGATCTTGCGGAGCATGCGGAGGGTGTTGAAGCAGGAGGAAGCGACTGCGTTGACTTGCTTGGTCATGGAGAGCGTTGAGTCGAGAATGACTCCCAGGTTGCGAGCGTGCGTGGTCGGTAGGTGTCGGGGGTGCCCCCAGGGTCGAGGGCCACCAGGAGTCGTCCCAGGCTGATGGGTTGGAGCCGAGGATGTGTTCAGCTTCAGTCGGCTGCACTTCATCCAGTCGGCGACGGCCTTCATTCCTTCGTGGAGGTTGGATTTGGCGGTGAGGGGGTCCTTGGTGAGGGAGAGGATCAGTTGCGGATGTATGTCGTTACAACGCACACTTTTACAACGCATGCACTTACAACGCATTTTTTACAACGCAAAATCCATTACAACGCATTCCATTACATAGCATGACACTACAACGCATTTTTAAAAACTACCTTTACAACGCATTCCATTACAACGCATACTACCTTTACAACGCATACCATTACAACGCATAATATTAAATTGCATTTAAGGTAAGTATTAGATAGTATAGGGGTAAAAATTACTTTTCTAACTCCAGGGGGTGCAACAGTAGGGTAAGTGTTGGATAGTATAGGGGTAAAAATTACTATTCTAACTCCAGGGGGTGCAACAGTAGGGTAAGTGTTGGATAGTATAGGGGTAAAAATTACTATTCTAACTCCAGGGGGTGCAACAGTAGGGTAAGTGTTGGATAGTATAGGAGTAAAAATTGCTATTCTAACTCCAGGGGGTGCAACAGTAGGGTAAGTGTTGGATAGTGTAGGGGTAAAAATTACTATTCTAACTCCAGGGGGTGCAACAGTAGGGTAAGTGTTGGATAGTATAGGGGTAAAAATTACTATTCTAACTCCAGGGGGTGCAACAGTAGGGTAAGTGTTGGATAGTATAGGGGTAAAAATTACTATTCTAACTCCAGGGGGTGCAACAGTAGGGTAAGTGTTGGATAGTATAGGGGTAAAAATTACTATTCTAACTCCAGGGGGTGCAACAGTAGGGTAAGTGTTGGATAGTGTAGTGTAATATTATGCGTTGTAATGGTATGCGTTGTAAAGGTAGTTTTTAAAAATGCGTTGTAGTGTCATGCTATGTAATGGAATGCGTTGTAATGGATTTTGCGTAAAAAATGCGTTGTAAGTGTAGTGCGTTGTAAAAGTTGCGTTGTAAATGTTGTTCCCCATCAGTTGCGTGTCATCGGCATAGGAGATTATGTTGAGGTCGTGCATGGGTCCCCCCAATCCAGGCATGCACATTATGCAGGGTGCACGCTTTACCCCACCCACCTCTTTTCTGATATGGGTGCCTGTGTATGTGTCTGTACATGGGCTCCCATAGAGTTCAATGGGAGTCCAAGCGAACCAAGTCCGTAAGTATACGGCAGCATCGTACTCGCTTGTGCGGACTCACGGAGCACGTCTCGCTAGGAAATCCGTCCGGATCCGAGTCGTACCAAGGGCTTTCCTAGCGAGATCAAAATCAGGCCCCTTGTGTACAAACAAGTTCATGGTTTCAGTTTTTTTGCCTCACTAAAATGTGCAATGCCACTGACCTGAGATGCGGTGCCAATGGCACATTGTGTAGGGGCCACACCGCTATCACCCCCATAGTTAAGCTCCTTTATACAGCCCATGCTGAGTCCACACAGTAGGTGAGAGAGGCTGACACAATAGTTAGAAATAGTTCCAGGCTTCTCACTACTATTTGAAAATGTGGTCTTACTAAGTTTCAACCCTTTCATTCCCTTGAAGTGCTTTTGCATTTGTAAATATAGGTTTATGGAAGAAAGGTATTAGTTCTCCGCTTCCGATTGACCTCTCAGTTTACCAGAATAAATTGTGCAACCTACATATTGACCATTATTCTGTTGAGGGAAGAGGGGCCTAAGCTGCTTTGATCATCTTGTCACCTACTAAATGTTCACTCTTTCCCTATTCTTCAATGGGAAAGTGCTAACCATACACTACAAGTAGAACCAATTTTTTTAATTTGAAAAGCAAGGCTCCATTAACCTGCAACTCCAGATTTGACAACTGCAGTTTCTGCTTTTATTGACTCCCACAGCAAAGATACAGTGGCCATTTTTAAACATCTGCTCAACTGTTAGATTGATCCAACTTGGAAGAAACAATGAATCACGCTACTTACCTGCAGTTGTTTATTTTCCCATTATATAGTTTACCTTCATTGTGATAGATCACCCTCCAGGTGCTACTCTCAAATACTTAGAACATCTGTCTGAACTGCTGTGTTGAGCGGTTTTAAACTCTGCAAAGGCATTTGCAGCTGGCAACGATACCCGTCACATTGCCATTTCGTAGGCCATGGAATTTGTCTGCACATTTGCATCACAAGGGTTGTCTCATCTAATCCGAGGCCTTGTGGATCGAAAGAGCCATGGGCTTATCTACTTTTTGTGCCACCTGGTGAAGTTGAAATTATAAACATGCTTCCCTATTTAGTACTGACCATTCTTTAATCTTGTTCACCTCCAAGATCTCTAAAACGAAACTCCTTGTAGAACTCTACCTCTCTTTTTCAGTGGAGGCATGCAGGAGAATTAATGAAAGAAACACATTAGAGTTTCTATTCTAGCTTCCTCATTAGCAAAATTAATATATTAATGCAAATGATGTTCTAAATAAGGTTCTTGACCATGAGCATTCCCTGGGATTGGTTCATTAAGGGGCCCCTCTGCCACATAATTTGTGGTCTAACGGTCATTATTTAACTCATCAGCTAGAACGTAAGTAACATAAAATTTGTTCTGATGAGCACGGACAACTCACAAGCTCTAAAATGTTATTTTTTAATATCAAATCTGATTTCCTTTGTTCGTGTATTGAACAGGCAAAATACTTAAAACTCAAAAAAATATGATAATGTGAAGAACACCGAGGTACCTAGCCATTGTCAATTGTGCCTTCACAACTTACAGCTGTGAATACCTGGGGCCATATTCTCAAGGAGCTATCGCCGAGTTACCCCGGCACCCCCGACCAAAGACATGCCACATCAGATACACCTAAACATGTATAAAATAATCCGCTTGATGTTGCATAATCACAAACTGGTGGCATGCAAGTGTCATCACAAAAATGAGCATCACACATTCACTTTCGAAGCAACAAATGAAACTTTATTAAAATGAACACTGACATGAAATGAAGACACATGGCGGCTCCCCTCGGGACAATCCGAGGTCACAGCCTGCAAGAAAAAAATCATGATGAGAAGGTGTGTCCTGCGCACATCAAAGGACAGAGAGAGAGCGAAGGAGAGAGAGAGGAAGAGAGGGAGAGAGAGAGAGAGATAAGAAGAGACGGGGAGAGTGAGAGAGCGAGAAGAAGAGAGGGGGAGAGAGAGAGAGAGAGAAGAAGAAGATAGGGGAAGAGAGAGAGATAGAGAGAGAAGAGAGGGGGAGAGAGAGAGAGAAGAAGAGAGGGGGGAGAGAGAGAGAGAGAGAGAAGAAGAGAGGGGGGAGAGAGACAGAGTGCCACCCCTGCGCACCCAGGCCAAACTGCTCCCCTGCTGCCACCGGTGTGTCTCTAACCACTTGCCGGTATGTATAGCAGTACATCAGGTCACACATCTGAGACAGAGCCGTCATCTGAAACAGAGTCCAGATACACAATAGGCACAGTACACACACTTGCACAAGCCAAAATCGCCTGCCCGCCCATGCACACCCAGGCAGAGGCACCCCAGCCCCTACCGATGCCCTTCGGAGCATGCCAGCCCATGTACACCCAGGCCTTACTGCTCACCTTCCGCCACCGGCGTGTAGACAGAAGGTCCCACCACTTGCCGGTGTAAGCCACAAGCCTGGGGCCCGCGGACATGGCACCCTCCACACCATGCAGCCATGCTCCGCAGACCACGAGGTCTCACGTTTGGTCCTGGGTCTTGATTACTCCTTGGCATAGGACACACCAGTGCACCCGGCATCATCACAGGCTGCACACCCGCTCAGCCCAATGGGTGCCACTAACTCTGGGATCCCGGAAGCGACGCCACGTGGCGGTAGGCCTGCGCTGCCTGCTGGCTCTGGCCTACATTGCGGTCCAGAAGGGCCCACAAAACCTGAGCTGTCCGGACCGCCGGGACGGGGCATCATCGCAGGTTCCACACATGCTCAGCAGCTTAAGGTGCCACTAACTTAGTGCACCCAAAGTCACCGTCCCGTGGCGGGGTGCCTGTGCCGGCCGCAATGCTCTGGGTGCCACTAACCCTGTGCAACCCCAGTCAGCGCCACTTGGTGGTAGGCCTGTGATAGCCGCGAGACCTAATATGCCACTAACCCTGTGACGCAACAACTCATGGGCCCTTTATGATTGAGAAATGTGGAGCGTCCATCATCCAGTCACCACCGGCAGAGGGGAATGTGACATCGTCAGCCCCTTATGTTGCCGGAGTCACATGGCCTGTGTTGCCTGTGCCGGATGGGTGTGGTGTGTGCGCAAACCTAACCTCAGGGAGTGGCTGTAACATGCTGACAACTAGACCAGTGACCTGCACATCACCAGCGAGTACGCCTGCGATGGGTAGCAATGAGGGTCCCCCCCTCAGAGCATAAGCGGAGTGGTCTGGCCTGCCGTACGCTGGACCAGCACAGGGCTTGCAACAATGACTCATGGACTTTGGGCATGGTTCAGTCCATGTGCGGACAAGGAAGTGACTGATGCGTGTGTCCCTGTTGTAGTGTTAACGGTTTCCGGTACACAATATGCAATGTTGCACCCTCTGACTGGCATCCCACAGGATGAGCATCATTGACGCAAGGGAAATCACTGTCCCTACATTCATCCACACATTCATACATGAATGATGATAGACATGACACAGCAGTGCGTCACTGGATTTTTATTGCACATCCGGTGCAGTTCTGCAGCTGGAGCGGTACAGGGCAATGCCGAGCACACTACACAATATGGGCCCATGGAAGGCCAGCCAGAGTCCATCCGGGGATAACATGTACTGCGGAAGAGGAAGGGTACAGTCCGCAGTCTGGTCGCCGTGTCATTGGTCATTAAAGAGGATAAGGCAGTCCATGTTGCTGTCCAAGGTGAGTGCATCGGAGTGTATCGGGGGTCAGTGGAAGGTCATGAGGTCATGTGCGGCACTAAGCAGAAACAGGGCAGGTGGCGGAAATGAATGCTAGTGCCTCCTGATCACAAACCATCCACGTCCTCGTCCCTGGAGGTGTGCTCTGCCCCACCTGTGGGTGTTGCAGTACCGGCTGAGGCACTGTGTGCCACTGACACATCAGGTGCCAGAGTGGATACGTCTGCCGCACTGTGAGGTAATGGCACAGCAGGGGGTGGAGATGTGGATGGTGTGGGGGCAGCAGCATTCATCTGCGCCACGCCTTGTGGCAGCAATGACATGATGATGATCTGCAGGGCATGGTAGATCCCAGCTACATTTTGCTGATTTGCAGCGGTGGCTGCCATCCTTTCTGCCTCCATCCGCACCATGTCCTCCATGAGCCTCCGCACGTGTGCCAGCTCACGGCTGGTATCACTGGTGCCCCTCTGAGCAGACAGGTATTCTTCTCTCCGTGTCAGGACTCCAGCGATGCCAGTCAGGGCTTGTTGGAGACCATGGAGCGGGTCTAGGCACCCATGGATGGTGGCCAGTTTGGTGGCCATGATATCGAACCCCACCCGCACCTTCTCAGTCGTCTCCCTCTGGGCATCCAGCACATAGCATTGGAAGGCCGTGTGTTGTTCCTGGGGGTCTTGAGAGACTGCTGTGGCCGTGGGTGCCTCATGCTGGGTGGTTTGGGTGGTGGGTGGGGTCTCCTCAATGCAGCTGGTCAGCCCTGCTCCTGGAGGTGACTTTCAGATGATGCCAATGTTGTCTAGAAGGGCTTGTGCATCGATGCTGGGGTTGTCCTCCTCGTCATCAGTGAAGAGTGGTTGAGACTGCTCTGCAGGGGGTGTTGACAGTGGCCCTGCAATGTGAAGGGGAGATGGTGTATTGCAATGTGTCCACATGTATGTAGCCGCATGGTCCATGTTGACATTCAGACAGAATGGCATTGTACATTGTGACAGTCCATAGATCTGGGCGATGACCCAGAATCATTGAGGATGTGCACTGTGCTCTGCTTGATTGTGCATGTGTGCCATTGTGGCCATCACCACCCATCCCCCCAGTACATGGTGGTCACTCACCCTGTTGCGGTTGAGTTGTGTCCTGTCGAGCAGCCACAGTATCCACACTGATGACAGTCGACACCAGCTCCTCCATGTCATCCAGCACGAGCTGTGGCGCTGGGCCCCACCTCCAGTCTGCATTGCTGCCTTCTGGTTGGCTGCGAGTTTCTCCTTGGTCTTCCGCATGATGTCATTCCATCGCCTCTTGACCTCATCCATTGTCCTCTTGTGCTCTCCGACGGCATTCACCTTGTCCCCAATGTCCCGCCATATTACAGTTTTGGTGCCCAATGACACGTTGGAGGTGACGAACAGTTGTTGATGGTGTTCTATCACCTCAGTGGATATGATCCTATTCGCCTGCAGACTGAACTTCGTCTTCCTCTTCTTCTTGTCCTTGCCCTTCCCTGTCCCCGAGGTCCCGGGCTGGTCGTCTGGGGTGCTTGTGGGATTGCGCTCGCCCTCTGCGCCTGCTCCGGGTGCCTCCATGGTGCTTGGGTGTTGGTCAGTTTGTGTTTGGGTGTTTTTTCTACTTTTATAGTGATTTTTCCCACCTGCCAGGTGTGTGTTGCAGGCCTGGCACTCCTTATCGCTGATTTCTTCATCGCGCTTTGGCCCATCGCAGGTTTTTTTGTGTTGTGGTTTGTGTTTTTATCTCCATCGAGGTGGTTGTATCGCGGACATTTTCTGCGGTTTTGGCAGACTATCGCATGGTACCGCCTTGTTGTGAATTCCACGTCGACACATGGTTATTTTCCCGCAATGGGCTGCGATGTTGAGTGTTGCGTTAAGCTACTTTTGCGGTAGTTATCACACGTTCTTGTGAATATACCCCTGGTCTTTTGCGCAACCTGTAAAGATAGCATTTCCTAGTTCCTTCACACTATCAAATGAGGCTGTATATATGAAGTATCACTATTTGTTACCCTCACACTCACTCACAGACACATCAAGTTAACAAATCCTTTTTTTGCATGGGTCAGTCAGTCAAAAACTAGAGTTATCACCTGCTAATTGAAAAAATGTAATTTTACCGAAACTGTTACTGATAACTGTAATTCCATGATGATGATGGCTAGATGGTTGAAAGTGTGGTTGCAGAACTTATATCAGTCAAGGCAGCTTGGATTCCACCCTGGCAGGGGGAAGCAGACTAATTTGACCATAGCTGTGGGCAAACATAAATCCCTAGTTGATGGTTGAGACACAGCGCCCATGATCCTGACAGATGGTGTAGATCATGCTATTTGATGAAGCTCAGAGATAGGTATGGTAGACACTTGTTTTACATCCTTTCTTGTGGATTATTCCTAGTCTTGTATCCTTCCTCAGTTTCTATATTAAAACTTTTTAGTGAATGTGGATGACCCCCAACATCCACCGCTCTCCAGTGTTGTTTTCTTTTATGTAAAAAACCTGGGCCAATTCAAAATGTACTGTGTCTGCTATGAAGTACCTTGTGCCGATAATGATGGACTATCTCACCCCAAGGTTTATGTTTAATTTGACCAGATGACTAATCAGCTTCCAACTATGTATGAGTATAAAGTTTCTGAAGTTAATTGCAAACAATTTTAATTGCCAATTAGAAACAGTGTTGGCATAACATATGCTAGCCTTGCTTATTCTGCAACCCCCCTAATAACTGAAACTAAAGTGGATTATTTGAATGTCGCCTTCTACCAAGATTCTTCTCTTATGGATAAATGATTTTTGTGTCAAATATCTTTTTATTAGTTTCTAAGATATAATAGTACATAGAAAAAGAAAACATCATACATGGGAAGGAGACCCCAATGCATTGTGTATGCCGACCGTTACCGTGTGCTAGAGTATCATATACAGTTTGTGGACTAGGAATCAGCAGACTTTAAATATGCTCAGCGTACAACTCCCAGATTTCCACCGGATCCCGCAATTACAGACAACATCTTGAACCCATGGGAGATCCGTTAAGACCTTGGTGGTCTACCTTCCTCTTCCCCCTCCCCCCAACTTATAACAAGAAAACACAAAAAGTCAAACTAAGGTGTCACGGTCAAAGAAAATTCAGATGTAGTTGCCGTTAGAGGCCGGGCCCCAAGGGAAGGGGAATCTCTCCAGCCCTGGAGCCCCCGTACTGAATCGGGGGAGTCAATGGGAGCTCTAGATATGAAAGAGGTGGAGAGATACTCGACCAGGGGGGCCCAGACATAGTCAAATCCCTAACGGAAGTCCTCTACGGTGTCTGCCATTCTCTCCATCGCCAATGCTCGCCAATGCTCGCCATAACCTGGCGAGCCGCTGAGTAACGGAGGGGGCCTCTGCTTTCTTCCACGCAGCCGCTACAGCCATCTTAGCTGCCCTGAGGCACAGCCACATTACCGACCGGCCCCCAGGTGTTTGGTGCTTCAAGTTGGGAAGAGTGTGTGTTCCAGTGTGTCCAGAACCCATTACATTTTCAGCCATATTAGGGCTCTTCTGCCAGGTATAGCTTGGTTCGAATGGCACAGTGAGCCCGGGACACATACCTATCGCACTTAGGGCTTCAAATGCATAAACAACAAGGTGATTGATGGAATGCTTGAATTAATCTCAGCCACTGGCAATCGCTCGGGCTGCATTCCAATCCATTGTTTTTCACCCACCATGCCACCTGAAGCAACTAGGGTGAAACCGGTCCTAGGTTGCTTGGAGTCCAGTTTAGTGAGGTTGTGGTCTGACAGTTCAGTCTGGACTGTTCTCAGTAGATCAGCAGGATCAAGACTGATTTGCATATGGCTGGGTCCAAACTGAGGTGACACGTTGTGTAACATAACGATGAACTGTGATGCCACCCATGTAATTACCAGTGCTGAGATTAAATCAAGCATTCCATCCATCACTTTTTTACATACTACCAGAGGAGATAGGCCGTCCGCCATCTAGCAAAATCAGCTTTAAGCTGGCCCAGCAGAGGAGAGTAGTTAGCTCCATTGAGGTGTTCCAGCTTGGGTGTGAGCTTGAAGCCTAGATAAGTAATGTCTTTGTGCGCACTCCGGAAGGGGGTCGCACCTTCAATAGTCCGCATGGACTCCTTAGGCACCGTGAGGTTAAGGAGGAAGGATTTCGAGAGGTTCACCTTGAAGCCCTTGGCCTGTTCATAGGAGGCGAGTTCAGTCTTTCCTGTCATTTGTGAAGGAATAACCGGTCTTCCCAAATCACAATCAGGCCCTTAATGATGTCCCATTTTGTGACCATTATTGAAATTGTTTTGGTAAAATGTTTTATGTTTGGCCCTTTCACATTCTGGCCCTTTATGATGTTCCATTTTGTAACTTTTATGGAAAATATTATGGTAAAATGTTTTATGTTTGGCCCTGTCTGATGTGTGTACCTTTTGTTATTGACTTCTAGTATGTGACTGACATATGCAAATGTTAGTTTTCTGCTTCCTCAGGAGCAAACGAGGAAAACATTGGCCAGATTTTGATGGAGACGCACGAGTGCCACTGGAAGTCAGAAGGTGGTGCTACGGCACCAAGGGACCCAGTACCAGTGAAGGTGATAGAGCTGGCCTGGAGGCTGCAACAACATCAGAATCTGAGGCATCCTACTCAGGTCACTCTCATGGTGGCAGACCAATCAACACAGTATGTACTATTTGGTCCTGTGTTTTTCTAAACCACTATGATAATCAGCACCCTCACTCCTGTGCCCCCAGTAACGCCCAGTCCAAAAATGGACTGTGGTCTCCTTCATCCCAGGCACTTCTTCTCATGCCCTGGTCCTGCAAGCACAGGTGTCAGCGAAAGCACTGACATTCTTCAAGAGCCTCTTCACTGTGGGTCTGACACAATTGTTGTATGCTTTCTAGGGTGTCAGTCTACATGGAAAATCAATATTTTGGGACCCTCATTTTCTTGCCCATCCTCCTCCCCCCCCTCCACTTGGCAGGTCAGCACAAACTTTTCTATAAAGATGAACATTTTTTTTAAAGTTTCATGCAGATTAGTCAAACTGTGAAAAAGTTATTAAAGAAACAAAAAAATGACTTTCTAAGGGAAAGTCAGGCCTAACTATAACCACAGGGAAGGTAGCTACACCAGAGTAACATATATATTGTAAGAAAATGAATTATTAACTGGTGAGGATGGAAGTAATGAAGTCACTTACCCATAAGTCAAATATTTAAGTATGTTAAACTTGCACTCAACCCCTGGTAGCTATGACATAGACAAGACCAGCTTAACTTAAAGAAAATGTGAAAACACATTTACAAGTACCAAAACTGTTAAAAAGTCAATAACACAACAAAGCAAAACTCCTACTCAAATTTAGAAAAATAGAGTAACATTTAATGAACCAAATGACATCAAAATAACAAAAATCCAATGAAGGGAACCAGAGAAATGGATTTCAGAAGATTTAAGGTAAAAAACATCAGCAAATAGTAAAGCACTAATAAAAGTCTATGGTCACGGTTGACCAGGCCCGTATTGTAATTTTAGGCTGTAGGCAGAGGAGCAAGGGTTGGCTACACTAAGCAGATGTGTCCTGGTTTGAGATTTTAATTGGAACTTAGTCAACCTGCTCCAGTGAGACAAGGCTGCGGTCTGTGTCAGATGATAACCCAAGATCACTTTGATTTGTGCAAGTACCTCCTTCCAGAAGGGCTTGATGTGAGGACAGTCCCACCAGATGTGCCTAAAGTCACCCAGCAGCCAACAACCCCTCCAGCACCTATCCAAGGAATTAGGGAAGATGGTGTGAAGCCTCTGGGGGTATAGGTACCATTCGTACATCATTTTGTAATTAGCCTCCCATAAAAACATGGAGTGATTAAACTGGGGAATATCCCTATATAGTGAGGATCATTGCTTCTTCTGCAACGGTGTGTCTAAAAAAGCATCCCAGAACCTTGAAGTCTAGTGGCGTGATGGGAACCCAACGCCCATATGAGTGAGTAAAGGAAGGAGATGGTCCCACTTGAAGAGGCCCCGGACTGGGCAAATTTCTCAATGGGAAGTAAATCCCGGGTGGCGGCCTGTCTTATCTGTGGTTGAAGGACCCAATGCTTAAGCTGCACATAGTGGAATTCCTCAGCTGGCCAAAGGTGAAAGGCTTGGACGCATTCCGGGAAGGTTAACAACTCCCCCCCATCAAACAGATGAGAAAGCATGAGACATCCACCCTCCTGCCAAACCTCAAATGGCCCCTCCCGTAATGCCGAAGGAAACTCGGGGTTGAAATGTATGGGCGTATATGGGGAAGGGAAGGTAGTGAGAGAAGTGGATCTATTTAATGCATCCCAAACCCCTAGTGTAGTCGCCGTAGGAGTGCTGATATAGGCATTGCCTGGTCGATGTTGTTTGTGTTTCCACAAGATATCCCAGATCGTTCTCCCTGTTATTTGTGAATCCATATGGTCTTTTTCCAACTCTCTGAGGTACCATTCCATAATCACCCTAAGTTGGGCTGCCCTTTAGTATCCCAAGAAGTCCGGTAAGGCCAATCGTCCCTCTTCCCTCGACCTAGTTAACACATGGTTGGAGAGCCTTGCTCTCTGTCCCTGCCAAATAAACTTGGTAATCATTGTTTTCAGTTGGGAGAAAAGCGCCCGATCCATGGAGATCGGAAGGCCCTGGAAGAGATATAGTAAACGCGGGAGATTGTTAATTTTTATAGCATTGACCCCCCCTATCCAGAGGAGGTAGGCCGTCCGCCATCTGGCAAAATCAACTTTAAGCTGGCCCAGCAGAGGAGGGTAGTTAGTTCCATTGAGGTGTTCCAGCTTGGTTGTGAGTTTGATAAGTAATGTCTTTGTGCGCACTCCGGAAGGTGGTTGCACCTTCAATAGCCCGCATGGACTCCTTAGGCACCGTGAGGTTAAGGAGGAAGGATTTCGAGAGGTTCACCTTGAAGCCCGAGACCTGTTCATAGAAGGCGAGTTCAGCTTGGATCGCTGGGGGAGAAGATTGTTGTCTTGTGACTGGAAGAAGCACATCATCCGCAAATAGGGATATCTTGAGTTCGTCCGTGCCAAATGGGACTCCCCCCTATGTCCGGGATGGATCGAATGCGCTCTGCGAAAGTTCCTATGCTGAGCACAAATAGGAGGGGGAATAAAAGGCACCCCTGACAGGTGCCCCTTGAGAGATTAAAAGGTTTCGAGGCAACCCCATTTACCACGACTCTGGAGCCCCGTGCGCAATAATTCGCCCAAACCATTCCAATGAAGGTCTCAGCGAATCCAAACCAACGCAGGGTACGAGTCATAAAGGCCCAGTCAACCCGGTCAAAGGCCTTTTCCGCATCAAGCATGAGAAGGACTGCAGGTATGGCCTTCCTCTATGCTTTCTCAATGATGTAATCTACTCTCCGGATGTTATCCTAGTCTGCCACCCCTTGATAAAGCCTGCTTGGTCGGGCTGCATGAGGAACGGCATGATGTTTTCCAGGCGGGCAGCCAAGATTTTAGAATAAAGCTTGGCGTCCAGATTTAGGAGCGCTATCGGTCTGTAAGAGGTGCAGTTGGAGGGGTCTTTCCCTTGTTTGGGAATGACGGAGATCAGCGCCTCCCCCATCGAAGGGGTCACCTTGTGTGTGACAGCGATATCATTGAAGAGCGTCACCAGACAGGGGACTATTTCCGTTGCAAATGTATGATAGAAGTTGGCATTAAGGCCATCAGGGACGGGCGCGTTTTGGAGCTTAAGCGAATCGATCGCCTTTTGGACCTCCGCAGCGGTAATGGGGCTACTTAACTCCTCATTGATGGAGGCAGGAACATGGGGCAGGACTAGGTCCTCCAAGTATTGATCTTGGACTCATGCGTCTAATTGGTCTGTGGTGTACAGGGAGTGATAAAAGTCCCCAAAAGCCTTTGCCTTCCCCAACTCACTCTGGTGGGAGACCCCCTCCCATCGACTATGCATCTGATGTAGTCCTACTCCTGCCTCACTCGTTGCTGATGTGCCAATAGCGAGCCTACCTTGTTCCCTCCCTCATAACTGCATGCTTGTAGTCAAAGGAGGGTCTTTTCAGCCCCATTAGTGTAGATAGCCTGAAGCTTCTCTTTGACCTGAGTAACCTAACGGAGGGATTGTACCGAAGGATTAGACTTATAGTCGGCAATGCGAAGCTCACCCTCGAGAAGAAGGCGTTCTCCCTTGCATTGCGTCTTAAGCGTGGCCTCAAGCTCAATACACCTCCCCTTAATAACTGCCTTGAAGACGACCCAATTATTGGCTAGGGAGGTTTGCTCCTGGTCATTGAGGTAAAAAGAACTCCGTAATTGCTTTTCTTAACTCGTCCCTGAGGAGTCTGTCTCTACACAGGAAATTGTAAAAATACCCCCTGGTGAGTTTGGAGCACGGGACAGGTCATTTTAGAACCACCTCTAATGGTGCGTAATCCGAGAGGCAAATCGGGTGAAATTGGGGTCCCGCCACTGTATAGAGAAGGGACTGGCTTATGAATGAATGGTCAATCTTGGAGTATGTCCTATGCGAATGTGAGAAGAGGAGTAATCCCGGGTCGTGGGATGGGCCGTCCTCCAGGCATCTACTTATGCCAACCCCTGGAGAGCACCTTTAAGTGTTTTGCTGAATATCCCCCCTGGTGCCCTCTGGGAGTGTGAGGTGTCCAGCTCCATGTCCCATATCAGACTGAAGTCTCTGACCAACAGGATGTCCCCTTATGCAAACCCCTCAAGCGTGGCAAGAAAAGAGATCAGAAAATCATGTTGCCCTGTGTTTGGCACATAAATAGTAACTATGGTGCAAGCTTGACCCCGCAGATCACCCCTAACCATCAAGAACTTCCCCTCTTTGTCCGTTTTAGTGTCAAGGTAATGAAACGGGACCGAGGCGTGAAAAAGGAGCGCCACCCCATTGTGTTTTGTGTGTGCAGAGGAGCGAAAAATCTGCGGATAGGCCCGATGCTTCAACCGCTGTTCCTCCTTGCATGGGAGATGTATCACCTGCAGGGCAGCTATTTTGATCTGGTGATCATGTAAGAATTTCCAAACCCAGTTCCTTTTGTTAGGGGAATTAAGGCCTTTCACATTCCATGTTAGGCAGTTAACCCCCATCATCTAGTGTTCTAACCTTCCACTTGTTGCACCCACTGATCTGTGGGGTGCACGTCCCTGCCTACCCCACCTGCCCCCCTCCCCTCATACCACAGCAATCTAAAATAAAAGCATAAAGAACAGTCACACCCAAACAATGCTAACAATAATAAATATAAACCATAACTCTAAGCTCGAGGGTTCTCTACCACAAAGTAGAACCGTGATTAGAGCATTATCTGGGGCTATCCAAATTTCACCTCCAAGGCCCATAGAACTGTTACGTAGGTACAAGTAAGATAGAAGCTAGGGATAACCCTAAGTGCCGATGACGGCCAGAGCACCCTCTACCCCCTCCCCCAACCTCAGCTTTAATCATCAGAGTAGGCGATGTCCGAGGGGCAGGAGTCCAAACTGTGGAACTGGTCAAGGCCCCCGCAGGCAATATGGCATGTGTTCAGCAGGGAGCAGGTACTTCATCATCCCGTAGTGTTCTTGCCAGCTCACCACTGCTGTAGCCAAGGACCCCCCCTTGCCTCCTTGGGCCCGTTGGTTCCTCCACCACTCTCAAATCTGGTGATTGGGTTGGAGCTGGCAACTCGATACCCAGAATAGAGGACGCCTCTTCCAGTTCAGTGAAGTGGTAGTTCTTGTTATCAAGTGAGAAGGCTAATCCAAAGGGGTAAGTCCATCTATATTTCACCTTGCAGTCTCTTAGTGCAGTTGTGACTGGGCGGAAGAGCTGTCGTCTGGCAAGTGTGGCCTGGGCTACATCTTGGTAAAGGGAGTACGTTGCGGCCTGGAAGGATACCTTGTTGGTTGCTCGCACTTTCTGAAGAACCCGCTCCTTGATTTTGAAGGAGCTGAATTTTGCCAGAATGTTTCTAGGGTTCTTGGCGTCACCTGCAGCGCGGGGCCCCACCCTGTGTACCCGCTCAAGACGCACCTCCGGCTCAGAGTCTCCCAGCACCATCGAAAACAGACCCACCATGAAGGCTTCCAGATCGGGACCTTTGCAACCTTCTTCCAGGCCCCTCACCCGAATGTTGTCCCGATGGGAGCAATACTCAAGGTCCTCACATCGAAACACTGTGGCTTTCAGCTGGGATCGCAAGTCATGAGAGTTGGCCTCTAAGGGACACACGCAGTCCACCAGCTCCTGATACTTCGCTTCCAAATGAAGAGCATAGTCCCCTATCGAGTCAACATCCACCTGCAGAGACACCAGTCGGCCCCCCATTTCAGCCTTGAACGCATCGAAAGAGGCCTCCATGTCAGGCTTGATGTTGTCTCTGAGTTCTTGCTTCAATTCACGTAGGGAGGCCATCAAATCCTCCCGTGTAAATGCCATAGCTCCGTCTGGATGCACTACCCCTTCACTGCCAGATCCTTTAGTAGTGTGGGTGAAGAAGCTGGAGACCTTTGTGGGTTGCTCTTTTTTGGGTGGCATAGGGACCAACACCCTCCGCTTGGTCGGGGCCTCTGCGCAGCAGGAAAGAGAAAAACCCCACTCCAGGGGGGACCCGTGATTCGCCCTGTCACCCCGGCTCCGTGCCCCTGCTTAGGCTGGTAGATCTTCTTGGGGAGAAAGATGTGTGAACAACGTCGACGGCGTAGGCCTCTGCCGGGTCCAGATAACACCTTGCTGGAGGGGCAGATAATTACTTGGGTCCTACAGCTGGGGGATCACTGCCTGGCGGTTGCCAGCCGCTGCCCTGGTTGCTTTATGCCAGAAACTGCCCTCACGGGACCCAGGGATCCCCTCAGATCAATGTGGCAGCCCCTCAACGCTCATCGAGTGGAAGCAGCCCATCTCTGTCCGCTCCAACTCTCAACTCTGCTGTCAAGTACTGCCTGAGAGGGTGTTTTCACCTGGGCCTTGACGCAACCCAGGGCCCTAGGGGGTCCTCCCGCTCTGGGATCCACACTCATTCTGCTCCGGTGCCAAAGAGCTCCCTGTCACCAGAGCCTCACCATAGAAGAGCTTGCTTGTTGGAGGGTGGTGGGCCCAAGAACTCCTCATTCACATTAAGAGGGCTTCTGAGGCAGAGGCAGCAAGCGGGATACAGGGCCACGGCCCCGGCTCCCCCATGAAGGTGTGAAATGGTGCCTGACCACCGCCATTTTAAGGTCAGGCGCCAGGCTGCTTGCAAGTGCTCTCAGTGTCCCCACTCATGTCTGGGGTGCCCCTCCATCTTCCTCCGTACCTGTAGCTCTGTCCAGTGGTGGGCCCCAAGGGCTGTAGATCTCCCGAAGGTCCCCTCCGTCCGGATGGGAGTCCCGACATTGAGCGTCTCCCTCCCGCCGCGATACCAAAGGGGATGATGGACGGAGCGTTTGAGCAAATCAAAAACTCACCCCCAGTCTACTGATCTGGGTTTAATCTCACCGCTGCCGGTCTCACCCCACCTTTGTAGCAGAAAGAGAGGCCGGGGGGGTCAAGAGATAATACCCCCGGTGCCCGGCATCACTGTAGTTCCCGCGAGGCTCCCCTCAGGGCTCGGGGACACTGCGCTCATAGCGGAGAACAGGATCGGGAGCTGGCGCCATCTTAAGAGGCACTGTGGGCTCCGGCAACGGGAATGATCCTGCCTCAAACAGCACCACCTGGGGCTTCCAGCTCACCTCCGGGGACACCCTTCACCATCAGATGCCCTCAGACATCAGGCGAGTCGGTTTTGGGGGCTGTAGGTGCCGTATGCTGCTGGATATTGCTGGGCCTGGAGAGGAGCCGATTGGAGTTACGTCCTATCGGCCATGATGGTGGGCCACGCCCCCTAAATGATTTTTATTGAACATAAAAAGAGCATGTCTCAAGTTTTGTAGAGCAGTATAATCAAACATGTACATCAAAAAAAGTTCACCTACATCCAGTAAAACTATGGAAGAGAATCCGGTAAGACACCAAAGAAAGTGTAGATCAACAAGTGTAATAATACCCTGCATAAACCACTCCATATAGATCAGTCCTAGCACTGCTGGAGGCAGTAATTCATGATGAAGACTACGGAGAATGGGGGAAGACTGCACAGTCAAGGGACACCATCTTTAAGGCCCTGGCTTCACTGTTGTCTTTTCTTGGCCTCCAGACTGAGACTGCAGGAACATATGAACTCTCCCATCCTCCTATACGCACAGCTGAACATGGTACCACACAGGTCAGAAATGTTCATCTGCGCAAGTTTTTTATGGCCCTCAATTGTTTCCTGCTTGAGTGCAGTAAATTTAGAATCCAAATGTCTCAGAATAGAAAAACCCTATGTCCTTCTGCTGCACAGGTAAACATCCCTCTATGCGAACTAGTGCCCAGTTCAACTATGAGGAAACATCACCTTACAACTCCTTCTTAAGGCTCTTTCTATGGCAGATCAGTCACTTTCTGGACTGCAAGCTTGAAGTACTGGGTATTTTAGACCCAGCGGTGCAGGGGCACACACCCTATGACTTCTGGGTTCACCCTGTTCCAGACCTACAGAAACACAGAGTCTTCTGGGTGAAGTCAAAGATTCGTTTATTGGCTGCAGACCAATGACAGGTATCCTAGAAGTACAACAGCGTGTATGTTCTCAGGAGACTGCTGAAAATCATAGGAACGGACTTTATCTTAAATACGCTTTTCCTTGCCTCAAGCATACATTCCTAGGTTTTATGATACGGCAATATACAAGTGTACATTACAAAGAAAAGGCAGAGTCATGATGACCATCCCACATTCCAGTTCGGCCAGCCCACAATGATTTATACAGTAAGGTTCAGATCCCACATCAGATGTAAACAGACCCCCCAATAAACATGAGCATCTCCTGTTTTGGGAAACAAGTCATAAAGCAGGAACATGCAGGTGTGGAAGAGATTAGCCGGAGGATTGTGTAGAATGAAAGGGTTTTATGACGGGTCAAGCCCTGATGCTAATCACAGGTGGACGGAGGAAGGGGAGCTCGTGAGACCGGTTTGACCTGGGGCAGCAGAGCCAGCTGCCCAGGTCACAGAGAAGTCAGAGGGAAAGCCCATGTACTGTGAGGCCCGTATTTACTCCATTATAGCCTATGTGAGGGCAATGACAAGATGGCCACTGCTTCCAAAATGGAACCCGCGTAGTGAAGCAGAATAACGTGTACACAGTGCATTCATAGCTAGAACGATATATAAAGCACTCGTACATGCCGCATTTACCATTTGCGGTTCGCTAATGTCAAGATAGACAGGGGTAGGGCCCTGTCCCCTACGCGGTCCCGAATATTAAAGTACGACAGACCCTCCTTTTGCCCTTACATAGGCAATCACTATACTCATCTTAATCCGAGTCTAGGTCAATGTTCACAAAGTCATGGAGATGTTGCTGTAGCATCATCCTATTACTTAGCTCGTCCCTCGATACAGGTTTCCTTATACATAAGGTAGCACAGAGGCCACATATCGCAGGAGCACACTGTATGCACAGACAGAACAGGAAAAGAATGGCTAAGATCATTCCAATGACCATCAGAACTTTCCAACCCCAGGCAGATATCAATTCCCAGAACCACCCCACCAGTGACCAATCTCCCTTATCCACGTGTATGGATTCAGATATTTTATGGAGTTTGGAGATGGCTTGATACACTGTTGGAGCATTATCTGGTATGAAAATGCAGCAACTGGATTGGATGACCTTGCATACCCCACCGCGGTCTGCAAGAATAACGTCTAGAACCATGCGGTTCTACAGAGTCATAAGGCGATCCGCTTGGAGCTCAGCTGTCAGATTACTAAGGGCACCAGCCGTTACATTGACAGTGGATTCAACCACACGAGTCAGCTGTCTCAGGTTCCTACTGTTGACCATAGGTCCCCAAAACGGCAGGAAACCCAGGAAGAAGTCTCCTGCTTCCTGACCCGCAGTATCCTCCTTACTAATCACACCTCTCACAACTCTGGTCTTGTGATAGTCAGAGGCAGCAGTAAATGTCGGCGGTAGCAAGTTCGCAATATAACATGTGCCCGAGAAATCAGGGGGCAGCCATGTATATGCTCGGTCATGACAGATGAAATATGTGCCCTTGGCAGCCAAAAACGCAGGGGAAAACTGTGACGGGAAAGTGTACGTTTCAGTACAGTCACTCCTTCCCAGTTGAGCTCTAGGATTCTGACCATTACCCTGTAAGCAGAACCGACCCATGTGGGGTACGACCCAGATTGGAGATGAGATTTTTCGCTGTCTTTCACCCAGACTAATACTATACCCCGTCGCGTTCCATCCTACATAAGGTCTCAACTCTTCTTTGGGAATGGATGAGTATGCATCGATATCCCTACTCATATCGGCAATTCCTTTCATCAAAGCCTTATTACTGGTGATAGGTCTGATGGAACGCGGTTGGCGAGGGGAGTACGTATCTAGAGCATAGAGAAACATGGTTTGGAATGCCCATGACGATCCATTGTAACTATATGGCAGCACCAGGTAGGGAATACCCTTGTAAAGGTAGTATGCGTTGTAATGGAATGCGTTGTAAAGGTAGTTTTTAAAAATGCGTTGTAGTGTCCTGCGTTGTAATGGAATGCGTTGTAGTGGATGTTGCGTTGTAAAAAATGCGTTGTAAGTGCATGCGTTGTAAAAGTGTGCGTTGTAATGACATACATCCATGTATGGGGCGTGCCAAGACCGGCGAAATTTAGTGAGATAGAGCATCCAGTACTGCTCGATTACCTGTATGATTTGACTGTTAAACTGCGTGTTTTGCACCAACAGGTACATGATACTCTTCCCCAAGCCTCTGAACCTCCTGGACACCCTATCAACCCTGGTACGTGGGTGCTAGTCCGAAATTTCCAGCGCAAGAGCAACGGCGAGCCTCGCTGGATCGGCCCTCATCTTGTTCTTCTTTCGACAAGATCAGCAGTGCGAGTGAAAGGGAAGAAACACTGGATTCATGGTACCCACTGTAAAGTAGTCCCCTTGCCTCTGCCATATGACCAGTGGGTCAAGGAGGGTATCGCCGACTCAGAGACAGACATTGTACCTCGTTTTGTACCATTCAGTGACGCACGCATAAGAGGCACAGTTTCAGACCAAGAGAGTGACAATATTCTGCAGGAAGCTGTGCCACCATCAAGTCGACTGGACACCACTGAGCCTGAACTTTTGTTTCAAGACCAAACAGCACCTGGCCGTCTCCGCTATAATTTGAGACCTAGGCCCATGGACAAATAAAGATTTCCTCACTATTTCCTTTTTAACATTTTTTGCTCTCCCATCCGAAGGACTTTCTTGATTTTTTGTTTTTCGAACCACCATCCGGGTTCTGACGCAGGGTCGCGGTGCCAAGACTTTGGGGTACAGGCCGAAGACGCTAGGTCAACGGTTCTGGTTGGTCTAGGGCGTTTCCCTGGACTGACAGGCGTACTCCTTAGCAGAAGACACTCATCCACCGCGAGCGGCCCGAGTAGAGGATGGAGTTTTTTTAAGATGGAGAGACCGATTGAGGAAATGAACTCTAACGCAAGGATGTGTAGAATTGTAAAAAGTAAATGTTTTGTCTTTTTGTGCCTTTTTACACTATGTAGTATCATAATGTTTATTGTAGGATTTGTGTTTTTCTCCGCTCAAAAGCCCATTGAACCCACTGAACAGCCTATACCTCTTTCTACTGCCTCCTCTCACTCTTTTCACCCTTTGCCTGAGCATGAACAGACCAGACGATCAGAGTTCGTAAATAACTCGTTTATCCAACTCTTGCACCAGCACCAACTGGTAATGAATACGACCAATTGCTGGGTGTGTGGGTTAATGCCACGGATGTATGTCATTACAACGCACACTTTTACAACGCATGCACTTACAACGCATTTTTTACAACGCAACATCCGCTACAACGCATTCCATTACAACGCAGGACACTACAACGCATTTTTAAAAACTACCTTTACAACGCATTCCATTACAACGCATACTACCTTTACAACGCATACCATTACAATGCATAATATTACATTGGATTTAAGGTAAGTATTGGATAGTATAGGGGTAAAAATGACTATTCTTACTCCAGGGGGTGCAACAGTAGGGTAAGTGTTGGATAGTATAGGGGTAAAAATTACTATTCTAACTCCAGGGGGTGCAACAGTAGGGTAAGTGTTGGATAGTGTAGGGGTAAAAATTACTATTCTAACTCCAGGGGGTGCAACAGTAGGGCAAGTGTTGGATAGTATAGGGGTAAAAATTACTATTCTAACTCCAGGGGGTGCAACAGTAGGGCAAGTGTTGGATAGTATAGTGGTAAAAATTACTATTCTAACTCCAGGGGGTGCAACAGTAGGGCAAGTGTTGGATAGTATAGGGGTAAAAATTACTATTCTAACTCCAGGGGGTGCAACAGTAGGGCAAGTGTTGGATAGTATAGGGGTAAAAATTACTATTCTAACTCCAGGGGGTGCAACAGTAGGGTAAGTGTTGGATAGTGTAGGGGTTTTAATGTAATATTATGCGTTGTAATGGTATGCGTTGTAAAGGTAGTATGCATTGTAATGGAATGAGTTGTAAAGGTAGTTTTTAAAAATGCGTTGTAGTGTCCTGCGTTGTAATGGAATGCGTTGTAGTGGATGTTGCGTTGTAAAAAATGCGTTGTAAGTGTAGTGCGTTGTAAAAGTTGCGTTGTAAAGGTTGTATTCCCCCATACATTGGCCGAACGGCCAAAAACGACCTCATAGGGACTAAGTCCCACTCGTGAGTGTATGGTCATTCTGGTGGACAGGAGTGCTAGAGGCAGAGCTTCAGGCCATTTAAGACCGGTGCTCGCCTGGATTTTGGCCAGCTTGAGCTTTAAGGCTCCATTGTAGCGTTCTACTAATCCAGCTGATTGGGGGTGATTTGCGGCGTGGAACTTCTGCTTTATCCCTAGCCCTTCACATACATTCTTCATCAATTTACGTAAATGGGTCGCGACACTGCTCGTCATGCTGCAAATAACCCCAAAGGATTCTGGATAGTGTAGTGGCTACGGTGAGTACGCCTACGCCACGAGTATATAGAAATATAATGCCATCCCTGGACACGTGTTTCGAGGTAATTGCCTCTCGTCAGCAGGGAGCAGGTAGGTATGCGGGGTGCCGATGACTGCCATATATATAGGTAAAATACCTTCCAAGGCGCGCAGGTGCAGACACCGGGCTCGTCAGCCAAAGTCGCTCGAATGAGCTATTAGTAATTTACGTAAATGGGTCGCGACACTGCTCGTCATGCTGCAAATAACCCCAAAGGATTCTGGATAGTGTAGTGGCTACGGTGAGTACGCCTACGCCACGAGTATATAGAAATATAATGCCATCCCTGGACACGTGTTTCGAGGTAATTGCCTCTCGTCAGCAGGGAGCAGGTAGGTATGCGGGGTGCCGATGACTGCCATATATATAGGTAAAATACCTTCCAAGGCGCGCAGGTGCAGACACCGGGCTCGTCAGCCAAAGTCGCTCGAATGAGCTATTAGTAATTTAAGTAAATGGGTCGCGACACTGCTCGTCATGCTGCAAATAACCCCAAAGGATTCTGGATAGTGTAGTGGCTACGGTGAGTACGCCTACGCCACGAGTATATAGAAATATAATGCCATCCCTGGACACGTGTTTCGAGGTAATTGCCTCTCGTCAGCAGGGAGCAGGTAGGTATGCGGGGTGCCGATGACTGCCATATATATAGGTAAAATACCTTCCAAGGTGCGCAGGTGCAGACACCGGGCTCGTCAGCCAAAGTCGCTCGAATGAGCTATTAGTAATTTACGTAAATGGGTCGCGACACTGCTCGTCATGCTGCAAATAACCCCAAAGGATTCTGGATAGTGTAGTGGCTACGGTGAGTACGCCTACGCCACGAGTATATAGAAATATAATGCCATCCCTGGACACGTGTTTCGAGGTAATTGCCTCTCGTCAGCAGGGAGCAGGTAGGTATGCGGGGTGCCGATGACTGCCATATATATAGGTAAAATACCTTCCAAGGCGCGCAGGTGCAGACACCGGGCTCGTCAGCCAAAGTCGCTCGAATGAGCTATTAGTAATTTACGTAAATGGGTCGCGACACTGCTCGTCATGCTGCAAATAACCCCAAAGGATTCTGGATAGTGTAGTGGCTACGGTGAGTACGCCTACGCCACGAGTATATAGAAATATAATGCCATCCCTGGACACGTGTTTCGAGGTAATTGCCTCTCGTCAGCAGGGAGCAGGTAGGTATGCGGGGTGCCGATGACTGCCATATATATAGGTAAAATACCTTCCAAGGCGCGCAGGTGCAGACACCGGGCTCGTCAGCCAAAGTCGCTCGAATGAGCTATTAGTAATTTACGTAAATGGGTCGCGACACTGCTCGTCATGCTGCAAATAACCCCAAAGGATTCTGGATAGTGTAGTGGCTACGGTGAGTACGCCTACGCCACGAGTATATAGAAATATAATGCCATCCCTGGACACGTGTTTCGAGGTAATTGCCTCTCGTCAGCAGGGAGCAGGTAGGTATGCGGGGTGCCGATGACTGCCATATATATAGGTAAAATACCTTCCAAGGCGCGACCCACTACGTAAACTATTTTAAGCTCATTCGAGCGACTTTGGGCTGACGAGCCTGGTGTCTGCACCTGCGCGCCTTGAAAGGTACTTTACCTATATATTTTGGCAGTCATCGGCACCCCGCATACCTACCTGCTCCCTGCTGACGAGAGGCAATTACCTCGAAACACGTGTCCAGGGATGGCATTATTTTCATATACTCGTGGCGTAGGCGTACTCACCGCAGCCACTACACTATCCAGAATCCTTTGGGGTTATTTGCAGTATGACGAGCAGTGTCGCGACCCACTACGTAAACTATTTTAAGCTCATTCGAGCGACTTTGGGCTGACGAGCCTGGTGTCTGCACCTGCGCGCCTTGAAAGGTACTTTACCTATATATTTTGGCAGTCATCGGCACCCCGCATACCTACCTGCTCCCTGCTGACGAGAGGCAATTACCTCGAAACACGTGTCCAGGGATGGCATTATTTTCATATACTCGTGGCGTAGGCGTACTCACCGCAGCCACTACACTATCCAGAATCCTTTGGGGTTATTTGCAGTATGACGAGCAGTGTCGCGACCCACTACGTAAACTATTTTAAGCTCATTCGAGCGACTTTGGGCTGACGAGCCTGGTGTCTGCACCTGCGCGCCTTGAAAGGTACTTTACCTATATATTTTGGCAGTCATCGGCACCCCGCATACCTACCTGCTCCCTGCTGACGAGAGGCAATTACCTCGAAACACGTGTCCAGGGATGGCATTATTTTCATATACTCGTGGCGTAGGCGTACTCACCGCAGCCACTACACTATCCAGAATCCTTTGGGGTTATTTGCAGTATGACGAGCAGTGTCGCGACCCACTACGTAAACTATTTTAAGCTCATTCGAGCGACTTTGGGCTGACGAGCCTGGTGTCTGCACCTGCGCGCCTTGAAAGGTACTTTACCTATATATTTTGGCAGTCATCGGCACCCCGCATACCTACCTGCTCCCTGCTGACGAGAGGCAATTACCTCGAAACACGTGTCCAGGGATGGCATTATTTTCATATACTCGTGGCGTAGGCGTACTCACCGCAGCCACTACACTATCCAGAATCCTTTGGGGTTATTTGCAGTATGACGAGCAGTGTCGCGACCCACTACGTAAACTATTTTAAGCTCATTCGAGCGACTTTGGGCTGACGAGCTTGGTGTCTGCACCTGCGCGCCTTGAAAGGTACTTTACCTATATATTTTGGCAGTCATCGGCACCCCGCATACCTACCTGCTCCCTGCTGACGAGAGGCAATTACCTCGAAACACGTGTCCAGGGATGGCATTATTTTCATATACTCGTGGCGTAGGCGTACTCACCGCAGCCACTACACTATCCAGAATCCTTTGGGGTTATTTGCAGTATGACGAGCAGTGTCGCGACCCACTACGTAAACTATTTTAAGCTCATTCGAGCGACTTTGGGCTGACGAGCCTGGTGTCTGCACCTGCGCGCCTTGAAAGGTACTTTACCTATATATTTTGGCAGTCATCGGCACCCCGCATACCTACCTGCTCCCTGCTGACGAGAGGCAATTACCTCGAAACACGTGTCCAGGGATGGCATTATTTTCATATACTCGTGGCGTAGGCGTACTCACCGCAGCCACTACACTATCCAGAATCCTTTGGGGTTATTTGCAGTATGACGAGCAGTGTCGCGACCCACTACGTAAACTATTTTAAGCTCATTCGAGCGACTTTGGGCTGACGAGCCTGGTGTCTGCACCTGCGCGCCTTGAAAGGTACTTTACCTATATATTTTGGCAGTCATCGGCACCCCGCATACCTACCTGCTCCCTGCTGACGAGAGGCAATTACCTCGAAACACGTGTCCAGGGATGGCATTATTTTCATATACTCGTGGCGTAGGCGTACTCACCGCAGCCACTACACTATCCAGAATCCTTTGGGGTTATTTGCAGTATGACGAGCAGTGTCGCGACCCACTACGTAAACTATTTTAAGCTCATTCGAGCGACTTTGGGCTGACGAGCCTGGTGTCTGCACCTGCGCGCCTTGAAAGGTACTTTACCTATATATTTTGGCAGTCATCGGCACCCCGCATACCTACCTGCTCCCTGCTGACGAGAGGCAATTACCTCGAAACACGTGTCCAGGGATGGCATTATTTTCATATACTCGTGGCGTAGGCGTACTCACCGCAGCCACTACACTATCCAGAATCCTTTGGGGTTATTTGCAGTATGACGAGCAGTGTCGCGACCCACTACGTAAACTATTTTAAGCTCATTCGAGCGACTTTGGGCTGACGAGCCTGGTGTCTGCACCTGCGCGCCTTGAAAGGTACTTTACCTATATATTTTGGCAGTCATCGGCACCCCGCATACCTACCTGCTCCCTGCTGACGAGAGGCAATTACCTCGAAACACGTGTCCAGGGATGGCATTATTTTCATATACTCGTGGCGTAGGCGTACTCACCGCAGCCACTACACTATCCAGAATCCTTTGGGGTTATTTGCAGTATGACGAGCAGTGTCGCGACCCACTACGTAAACTATTTTAAGCTCATTCGAGCGACTTTGGGCTGACGAGCCTGGTGTCTGCACCTGCGCGCCTTGAAAGGTACTTTACCTATATATTTTGGCAGTCATCGGCACCCCGCATACCTACCTGCTCCCTGCTGACGAGAGGCAATTACCTCGAAACACGTGTCCAGGGATGGCATTATTTTCATATACTCGTGGCGTAGGCGTACTCACCGCAGCCACTACACTATCCAGAATCCTTTGGGGTTATTTGCAGTATGACGAGCAGTGTCGCGACCCACTACGTAAACTACATTCTTCATCACTTTACCCACGAACTCACTTCCGTTATCACACCACACCATTCTTGGCATCCCAAACCTAGGGAAAAACTCCTTCACAAGGGCTTTGGCTGTGGATAGGGCAGTGTTATCTTTCAGAGGATAAGCCTCAATCCATTTTGAGAAAGCACAAACAACCACCAGTACATATTTCAGGTTGTTGCATCTTTCCATGTGAATAAAGTCCAACTGCAAAACTTCAAATGGACATGATGGGGGTGCAAAGTGACCAGCTGGAGTTGGGGTTCCCCTACCAGGGTTGTATTTCAAGCATACTATGCAATTCTTGACCACATTCTCTGCACACTTGGGAATCCCAGCATTCTGCCATACTGGAGCCAACAACTTGCATATACCTTTCGTACTGATATGTGCCATTCCATGTGCCATAGTAACCACTGGAAGCACATATGCATCAGGCAACAACCATCGCCTATGTTCTGTCAGATCAATCCAACAACCATTCTCATCCAACTTACCCATACTTTCTCTCCACTTGCTTAACTCTTCCTCTGTGGCTTCAGCTTGAAGCGACTTCACGCTCTCTATTGTGTTCTCACACATTCCCACATCATTAACCCATCTTGCGGGGCCTGCAACATACATTCTAGTCTTCACATTCTGTGCTGTTTCTTTCGCGGTCTCATCAGCAAACGCATTCCCACGTCCAACATCATCTGTGACTTTCCTGTGCGCACTGCATTTCATGATCGCAACTTGCAACGGTAGGGTCAGTGACTCAAGGAGATCATTCACCAACTTGCCATTCTGAATTTTAGCTCCATGCGACGTCAGGAACCCACGCTCCTTCCACAGTCGCCCAAAATTATGAGCCACGCCAAAGGCGTACTGGCTATCTGTGTATATATTCACTCTCATTCCTTCAGACAACACACATGCTCTCGTGAGGGCGATTAATTCCGCTGCTTGGGCCGAATTATGTGGCACTCGTGCAGTTTCCACAACCGTGTGCAAAGTCGTGATAGCATATGCAGCAGTCGTGTCACCATTAGGGAGCTTGAAACATGACCCATCTACCCATAAAGTGCCATCACACTCAGTCAGGGGAGTATCTTTTAGATCTACTCTCCCTTTCGTCTCTTCTTCTGTTCTGAACAGACAGTCATGTTGCTCAATCTCATCTGAGTCTGCTGGAATTGGCAACAATGTAGCTGGATTCAGCGTATTGCATCTTTTTATGTGTATGTGATTTGCTAACAGTGTAAGTTCGTAGCCTGATAATCGCGCACTAGTCAAGTGTTGTGTCTTGGTCCTATTTAATAATGTGTCTACAGCGTGTGGAACCATAACAATCAATGTATTGTCTATTACCAAACCAGCAGATTGTCGGATAGACATCGCTGCAGCAGCTGTCGCTCTCAGACAGCTTGGCAATGCCCTCGCTACAGGGTCCAAGGTTGATGAAAAATATGCGCATGGGCGCGGTCTGTCACCAAAAGGCTGTGTTAACACTGACAACGCACATCCATCTTTCTCGTGAACATACAATGTAAAAGGCTTACTGTAGTCGGGGGTACCCAACACAGGTGCTGAACATAATGCATTACGCAATTCCACAAAACTTTTCTGGCACTCTTCAGACCATGGGATAGGATTCGGTGTGTCTTTGCATGTTAAGGCTAACAAAGGTTTTGCCAATAAAGAAAAACTAGGGATCCAATGCCTACAGTATGAAGTGATGCCCAAGAAAGCACGCACTTCTCTCTGTGTTTTTGGCACACCCAACTGTGCAATGGCTTGAATTCTTTCTGGGGTCAGTTTCCTTCCCTCCTTCGATAAGAGATGACCTAAGTAGGTCACTTCTTGTCGACAATATTGCAGCTTAGAGAGAGACACTTTGTGATGGAAAGCGGATAAATGGCGCAACAGTGACAATGTGGCTTCTTTACAAATCTTTTCAGTATCCGCAGCGATCAGTAAATCGTCCACGTACTGAATCAGGATAGCGCCATTAGGTAAAACAAGTGCATCAAGCTGCGCTTTCAAAGCCTGACTGTATATGGATGGACTCTCACAGTAGCCCTGGGGAGCGCGTTTGAAGCGGAAGCTTCGGCCTCCCAGACTAAAACCAAAAATGTCCCTGCTCTCTTCTGCAATTGGGATACTAAAGAAAGCATTCTTTAAATCAATCACTGAAAACCATGCAGCAGAGGCTGAAATCATCGTTAACAAGGCAGTTATATCGGGGACAACCGGAAACTGTGGCACAACAATCTTATTAACCTCTCTAAGATCAATCACAAATCTGTAAACAGGTGGCTGTGAAGGATCCGTTCGTTTTAAGACAGGTAAAATCGGACTATTGCAAACGTTGCCTCTTGTCTCTTCAATCACACCCTTATTAATCAAGTCGCTGACAATGTCTAACAATGCTTTCTGCCCTTCATTAGAGATCTTGTACTGGGGAATACGTGGCAGTCTGACATTAGCCTTTAGAGTCACCACATATGGCGGTATCTCCAAGAGGCCCACATCATTGGGACCAGTAGCCAAAAGGGCATCCGGAAGGGATGACAATTCATGTGGCATTGTATTTTTAGACAAATACATTGGGGAAATCACTTTCTTGCCTAATGTAAGTTGTACTCCTGAAGGAGAACAATACAGTGTAGCATGCAATCTTTTCAACAAATCTAATCCCAGCAAATTCTCACCACAACCCGTTGTCAGAATCAGGGGTGCTTTCAGCTCGCAAGGTCCAACAGAAAGTGACATGGGACTGGAAATCGGATTCCTAACTGGGGCGCCAGAAAAACCTACTGAAACATTTATATCGCCAGACAAAGGTGCGCCAGGGAGTTTTGAATGCATGATTGAACTCTTTGCAGCACCAGTGTCTAGCAGAAAAGGCTCCGTTACATTTGCTGTAGTCACCTTGTTGGACAGGCCTCACAGACGGTTTGCTCCCTCCCCGCACGACAGGGCCCGAACTCCGGCCCACCTGGCATACCCCCGCGACAAGCACCCGTACTCCGTCTTCCGACGGACCCTCTGCCCTCGGACCCCTACTCATCACGGGGTCCAGCCCCACCGGCTTCCCCGGCCGGGTCAAGCCGCCCTCTTGGGCCCTGCACCACGCGGCCGCATGGCCTCACCTCGACCCTAACCCCGGGCCTGGCCGGCCCCGACATCCCGGCACCACCATCCACCCAGGAGGTGAGCGGACCACTTGGCAGGTCAATGGGAAAAAGAAGTACCAAGGGCTCTCCCCCGCCAGGTGCCGATCGCCCCCAGCTCCCCCAGGCACTGGCTCCACCCCCTGCTGGGTGTCTGGACACCTTCATCCCGGGCCCTCCGACCTCCAAGTGCGAGGGTCCGGACATCAAAGGGCACCAGCCCTATAACTGAGGCAGCTCCGGAGCAGGAAGGCAGTTGTATCCTGGAGTCGAGAGACACCGAGTGAACTCAACCTTGACGGTCTACTGGCGCTGCCGTAGCCGCTCTTGTGAACCATCGTCCTGCCTGCTGGCGCTGCCGCGGCCTTCTGCAACATTCATCTTCCTGGGACCTGCTGGCGCTGCCGCGGCCTTCTGCAACATTCATCTTCCTGGGACCTGCTGGCGCTGCCGCGGCCCGTTGTAACGACCATCCTCACCGGGACCTGCTGGCGCTGCCGCGGCCTTCTGCAACATTCATCTTCCTGGGACCTGCTGGCGCTGCCGCGGCCCGTTGTAACGACCATCCTCACCGGGACCTGCTGGCGCTGCCGCGGCCTTCTGCAACCTTCATCTTCCTGGGACCTGCTGGCGCTGCCGCGGCCCGTTGTAACGACCATCCGCACCGGGACCTGCTGGCGCTGCCGCGGACCGTACCACCTAACCACCAAGCTCGAGGATTGTGAGCTCATCATCCTCTCATCCGAACTACCTGATTGGTAAATAGACTGTCCCGCTACCCCCTTCCCTACCTTGCGAGACTCTACTCGAGGGGACCCCTGAGTCCAGACCTCCTTGTACCACTCAACCGTACCTTAAATAAGTGCTTATAAAGAACACTGAACCTTATCCGTGTGTGATATCTGTCTGTGGGGGGGAAGTTACTTGTCTGTACGATCACTGGAGACGGCTCTCCCCGGAGACCTCTCCCCCTGACCCCGGCCGGCCCTCCCGGTCCGTCTGCCTTTTCTAACATTGGTGGCAGCGGTGGGATCCGAAGCAACGCGTAATCGTACAGAGAGTAGCTCACCCCACGACATAAGCACGATGTCGACCAAAGATAGCAGCTCCACCGAGAAATTCCAAATGGAGAAATTAGAAGAATACAACCACCGCGAACTGAGACAATTTTGCATAGAACTTGGCATTGCTACCACCGGCCTGAGTACCAAGGATGATCTAAAGCGCGCTCTTGAGTCATGGACAGAAACTGGGGTCACAGGACCCTCCGACCAAAACAGCGTCACACCAGAGGAGAACGCCACGGCTCCCGAGGAGCGGGGAACGGGCCTCCCACAGGAGGAGATCCGAGAAAGAGACAGAGTCAGATTACACGAGTTGGAGATGGCACGACTCAAGATGGATGGGGAACTCAAGTTAGCTGAACAGAAACTCAACCTCGAGCATATGCGGCTTCGAGAGGAACGAGAAGAAAAGCAGAGACAGAGAGAGCTGGAAGAGAAAAAAATAACGCTCGAGCACGAGCGCCGACTAGCGGAAATAGAACTGCGCAAACAGAATAAGGAACTGGGGGTGCCTGAGCGACCACACACCCCGGGGCCAAGTGAGAAAAAAGTTCACATCCCCAAGGATGTTGTCCGCGAATATGTCCGAGAAGACGACATACAACAGTGGTTTAAAGCCTATGAGATCGCCATGACCTCCCACCGGATCGACCGGAGTGATTGGGGAGCCGGACTTTGGGGGAGATTTATCAACGAGGGTCGCGATGCCCTGCTGCAGCTCCCCGATCACCAAATGTCGTCCTACGACCACATGAAGGCTGCCCTCCTCACCCGCTACGGCCTCACGCCCGAGATGTACCGCCAGAGGTTCAGAGATTGCACCCGGATCCCAGGTACAACTTGGGTGGAATACGTGAACTATTTCAGCCGGGCCTTCGAGGGTTGGATCAAGGGAAGTCAGGTCACCACCTACGAACAACTCTTCAACCTTATGGTATGGGAGCACCTGTCAAACAACTGTTTCGTCGAGCTCAGGCAGCACCTACTCGACAGTAAGCTGACTGACCCCCGGCAGCTCGCCGCCGAAGCTGACCGGTGGGAAAGCACCCGAGTGGGCCGGAGAGGGCCACACGACCAGAACAGAAGCAACCAAGGCCAGCACCGTCCTCGGGGAGGAGGAGGGGGCCCGGGGCGAGGGAGAGACGCCTTACCAGCAACACCCGTGGCCAGCACCCCGCCTCCGGCCGGCCGGGGCAACCCCCCGTTGCGGCCTGGGTACCGAGCCAACGTCACGTGCCACCGGTGCCAGCGACTAGGCCACTACGCCAACGACCCGAACTGCCCGCTAAACCAAACACCCAAGCCCCGCCAGGTAGCTGCCGCTGCCCTAGGGGAAGAGCAATCATCGGAGGGACCCGAAGAGTACGAGCCGGCCCAGCAAGGGTGGGAACCGGCCGCCATGGTCCTGGCATGCTTAGGGGGAAGAGACATGGTTCCGCGGGCTCCCCTACCCGCCAACACCAGAAAATACGGTCAGTGGGTGACCATTAATGCGGTACAAAAGGGGGTGGTGATGGACGGAGCATCAGAACCAATCAAACACTCACACCCAGTCAACAGATCTGGGTTTGATCCATCACCGTTCTTTAGCCCACTCTGCCACCCCAGTTCAGACATGGCCATATGCAAATCAGTCTGACCCTGTGCCTCATGGGAACAGTCCAGCCCGAACTGCCAAGCCATGACTTCCCTGGACCGGAAACAAGCTTCCCAGGACCGGTTTCTGGCATTTCAGCCGTCTTCAGCCAGGCTTGTTTGAATCCAGTGGCAAAGTGAGCAAGGGACTCACGTCTGAGCATACCCTGCCAACTTATGGCGAACAAAGCGGTACAAAAGGGGGTGGTGATGGACGGAGCATCAGAACCAATCAAACACTCACACCCAGTCAACAGATCTGGGTTTGATCCATCACCGTTCTTTAGCCCACTCTGCCACCCCAGTTCAGACATGGCCATATGCAAATCAGTCTGACCCTGTGCCTCATGGGAACAGTCCAGCCCGAACTGCCAAGCCATGACTTCCCTGGACCGGAAACAAGCTTCCCAGGACCGGTTTCTGGCATTTCAGCCGTCTTCAGCCAGGCTTGTTTGAATCCAGTGGCAAAGTGAGCAAGGGACTCACGTCTGAGCATACCCTGCCAACTTATGGCGAACAAAGCGGTACAAAAGGGGGTGGTGATGGACGGAGCATCAGAACCAATCAAACACTCACACCCAGTCAACAGATCTGGGTTTGATCCATCACCGTTCTTTAGCCCACTCTGCCACCCCAGTTCAGACATGGCCATATGCAAATCAGTCTGACCCTGTGCCTCATGGGAACAGTCCAGCCCGAACTGCCAAGCCATGACTTCCCTGGACCGGAAACAAGCTTCCCAGGACCGGTTTCTGGCATTTCAGCCGTCTTCAGCCAGGCTTGTTTGAATCCAGTGGCAAAGTGAGCAAGGGACTCACGTCTGAGCATACCCTGCCAACTTATGGCGAACAAAGCGGTACAAAAGGGGGTGGTGATGGACGGAGCATCAGAACCAATCAAACACTCACACCCAGTCAACAGATCTGGGTTTGATCCATCACCGTTCTTTAGCCCACTCTGCCACCCCAGTTCAGACATGGCCATATGCAAATCAGTCTGACCCTGTGCCTCATGGGAACAGTCCAGCCCGAACTGCCAAGCCATGACTTCCCTGGACCGGAAACAAGCTTCCCAGGACCGGTTTCTGGCATTTCAGCCGTCTTCAGCCAGGCTTGTTTGAATCCAGTGGCAAAGTGAGCAAGGGACTCACGTCTGAGCATACCCTGCCAACTTATGGCGAACAAAGCGGTACAAAAGGGGGTGGTGATGGACGGAGCATCAGAACCAATCAAACACTCACACCCAGTCAACAGATCTGGGTTTGATCCATCACCGTTCTTTAGCCCACTCTGCCACCCCAGTTCAGACATGGCCATATGCAAATCAGTCTGACCCTGTGCCTCATGGGAACAGTCCAGCCCGAACTGCCAAGCCATGACTTCCCTGGACCGGAAACAAGCTTCCCAGGACCGGTTTCTGGCATTTCAGCCGTCTTCAGCCAGGCTTGTTTGAATCCAGTGGCAAAGTGAGCAAGGGACTCACGTCTGAGCATACCCTGCCAACTTATGGCGAACAAAGCGGTACAAAAGGGGGTGGTGATGGACGGAGCATCAGAACCAATCAAACACTCACACCCAGTCAACAGATCTGGGTTTGATCCATCACCGTTCTTTAGCCCACTCTGCCACCCCAGTTCAGACATGGCCATATGCAAATCAGTCTGACCCTGTGCCTCATGGGAACAGTCCAGCCCGAACTGCCAAGCCATGACTTCCCTGGACCGGAAACAAGCTTCCCAGGACCGGTTTCTGGCATTTCAGCCGTCTTCAGCCAGGCTTGTTTGAATCCAGTGGCAAAGTGAGCAAGGGACTCACGTCTGAGCATACCCTGCCAACTTATGGCGAACAAAGCGGTACAAAAGGGGGTGGTGATGGACGGAGCATCAGAACCAATCAAACACTCACACCCAGTCAACAGATCTGGGTTTGATCCATCACCGTTCTTTAGCCCACTCTGCCACCCCAGTTCAGACATGGCCATATGCAAATCAGTCTGACCCTGTGCCTCATGGGAACAGTCCAGCCCGAACTGCCAAGCCATGACTTCCCTGGACCGGAAACAAGCTTCCCAGGACCGGTTTCTGGCATTTCAGCCGTCTTCAGCCAGGCTTGTTTGAATCCAGTGGCAAAGTGAGCAAGGGACTCACGTCTGAGCATACCCTGCCAACTTATGGCGAACAAAGCGGTACAAAAGGGGGTGGTGATGGACGGAGCATCAGAACCAATCAAACACTCACACCCAGTCAACAGATCTGGGTTTGATCCATCACCGTTCTTTAGCCCACTCTGCCACCCCAGTTCAGACATGTTCAGAAGGCTGTGATGCCAGAAACCGGTCCCCGGAAGCTTGTTTCCTTCCCAGTATAAGAATTGGCTTGGTAGTTTGGTTTACCCTGTTCCCATCATGCACTGGGACAGGTACAGACTAATTTGCATGTAGCCAGGTTCTGAGCTGGGATGGTGCAGTGAGCTAAAAAACGGTGATGGATTAAAACCATGATCTCTTGACTTGGTAAGAGTATTCTGCATCATTCAGAAACTCTGTCCATCACCACCCCCTTTTTCCCAAATTGATTTTATCCACACTCAGTGTGGGAGGGTATGCTCAGACGTGAGTCCCTTGCTCATTGCACCATCAGGATTCAGGCAAGCCGGGCCGATGAAGGCTGTGATGCCAGAAACCGGTCCCCGGAAGCTTGTTTCCTTCCCAGTATAAGAATTGGCTTGGTAGTTTGGTTTACCCTGTTCCCATCATGCACTGGGACAGGTACAGACTAATTTGCATGTAGCCAGGTTCTGAGCTGGGATGGTGCAGTGAGCTAAAAAACGGTGATGGATTAAAACCATGATCTCTTGACTTGGTAAGAGTATTCTGCATCATTCAGAAACTCTGTCCATCACCACCCCCTTTTTCCCAAATTGATTTTATCCACACTCAGTGTGGGAGGGTATGCTCAGACGTGAGTCCCTTGCTCATTGCACCATCAGGATTCAGGCAAGCCGGGCCGATGAAGGCTGTGATGCCAGAAACCGGTCCCCGGAAGCTTGTTTCCTTCCCAGTATAAGAATTGGCTTGGTAGTTTGGTTTACCCTGTTCCCATCATGCACTGGGACAGGTACAGACTAATTTGCATGTAGCCAGGTTCTGAGCTGGGATGGTGCAGTGAGCTAAAAAACGGTGATGGATTAAAACCATGATCTCTTGACTTGGTAAGAGTATTCTGCATCATTCAGAAACTCTGTCCATCACCACCCCCTTTTTCCCAAATTGATTTTATCCACACTCAGTGTGGGAGGGTATGCTCAGACGTGAGTCCCTTGCTCATTGCACCATCAGGATTCAGGCAAGCCGGGCCGATGAAGGCTGTGATGCCAGAAACCGGTCCCCGGAAGCTTGTTTCCTTCCCAGTATAAGAATTGGCTTGGTAGTTTGGTTTACCCTGTTCCCATCATGCACTGGGACAGGTACAGACTAATTTGCATGTAGCCAGGTTCTGAGCTGGGATGGTGCAGTGAGCTAAAAAACGGTGATGGATTAAAACCATGATCTCTTGACTTGGTAAGAGTATTCTGCATCATTCAGAAACTCTGTCCATCACCACCCCCTTTTTCCCAAATTGATTTTATCCACACTCAGTGTGGGAGGGTATGCTCAGACGTGAGTCCCTTGCTCATTGCACCATCAGGATTCAGGCAAGCCGGGCCGATGAAGGCTGTGATGCCAGAAACCGGTCCCCGGAAGCTTGTTTCCTTCCCAGTATAAGAATTGGCTTGGTAGTTTGGTTTACCCTGTTCCCATCATGCACTGGGACAGGTACAGACTAATTTGCATGTAGCCAGGTTCTGAGCTGGGATGGTGCAGTGAGCTAAAAAACGGTGATGGATTAAAACCATGATCTCTTGACTTGGTAAGAGTATTCTGCATCATTCAGAAACTCTGTCCATCACCACCCCCTTTTTCCCAAATTGATTTTATCCACACTCAGTGTGGGAGGGTATGCTCAGACGTGAGTCCCTTGCTCATTGCACCATCAGGATTCAGACAAGCCGGGCCGATGAAGGCTGTGATGCCAGAAACCGGTCCCCGGAAGCTTGTTTCCTTCCCAGTATAAGAATTGGCTTGGTAGTTTGGTTTACCCTGTTCCCATCATGCACTGGGACAGGTACAGACTAATTTGCATGTAGCCAGGTTCTGAGCTGGGATGGTGCAGTGAGCTAAAAAACGGTGATGGATTAAAACCATGATCTCTTGACTTGGTAAGAGTATTCTGCATCATTCAGAAACTCTGTCCATCACCACCCCCTTTTTCCCAAATTGATTTTATCCACACTCAGTGTGGGAGGGTATGCTCAGACGTGAGTCCCTTGCTCATTGCACCATCAGGATTCAGGCAAGCCGGGCCGATGAAGGCTGTGATGCCAGAAACCGGTCCCCGGAAGCTTGTTTCCTTCCCAGTATAAGAATTGGCTTGGTAGTTTGGTTTACCCTGTTCCCATCATGCACTGGGACAGGTACAGACTAATTTGCATGTAGCCAGGTTCTGAGCTGGGATGGTGCAGTGAGCTAAAAAACGGTGATGGATTAAAACCATGATCTCTTGACTTGGTAAGAGTATTCTGCATCATTCAGAAACTCTGTCCATCACCACCCCCTTTTTCCCAAATTGATTTTATCCACACTCAGTGTGGGAGGGTATGCTCAGACGTGAGTCCCTTGCTCATTGCACCATCAGGATTCAGGCAAGCCGGGCCGATGAAGGCTGTGATGCCAGAAACCGGTCCCCGGAAGCTTGTTTCCTTCCCAGTATAAGAATTGGCTTGGTAGTTTGGTTTACCCTGTTCCCATCATGCACTGGGACAGGTACAGACTAATTTGCATGTAGCCAGGTTCTGAGCTGGGATGGTGCAGTGAGCTAAAAAACGGTGATGGTTTAAAACCATGATCTCTTGACTTGGTAAGAGTATTCTGCATCATTCAGAAACTCTGTCCATCACCACCCCCTTTTTCCCAAATTGATTTTATCCACACTCAGTGTGGGAGGGTATGCTCAGACGTGAGTCCCTTGCTCATTGCACCATCAGGATTCAGGCAAGCCGGGCCGATGAAGGCTGTGATGCCAGAAACCGGTCCCCGGAAGCTTGTTTCCTTCCCAGTATAAGAATTGGCTTGGTAGTTTGGTTTACCCTGTTCCCATCATGCACTGGGACAGGTACAGACTAATTTGCATGTAGCCAGGTTCTGAGCTGGGATGGTGCAGTGAGCTAAAAAACGGTGATGGATTAAAACCATGATCTCTTGACTTGGTAAGAGTATTCTGCATCATTCAGAAACTCTGTCCATCACCACCCCCTTTTTCCCAAATTGATTTTATCCACACTCAGTGTGGGAGGGTATGCTCAGACGTGAGTCCCTTGCTCATTGCACCATCAGGATTCAGGCAAGCCGGGCCGATGAAGGCTGTGATGCCAGAAACCGGTCCCCGGAAGCTTGTTTCCTTCCCAGTATAAGAATTGGCTTGGTAGTTTGGTTTACCCTGTTCCCATCATGCACTGGGACAGGTACAGACTAATTTGCATGTAGCCAGGTTCTGAGCTGGGATGGTGCAGTGAGCTAAAAAACGGTGATGGATTAAAACCATGATCTCTTGACTTGGTAAGAGTATTCTGCATCATTCAGAAACTCTGTCCATCACCACCCCCTTTTTCCCAAATTGATTTTATCCACACTCAGTGTGGGAGGGTATGCTCAGACGTGAGTCCCTTGCTCATTGCACCATCAGGATTCAGGCAAGCCGGGCCGATGAAGGCTGTGATGCCAGAAACCGGTCCCCGGAAGCTTGTTTCCTTCCCAGTATAAGAATTGGCTTGGTAGTTTGGTTTACCCTGTTCCCATCATGCACTGGGACAGGTACAGACTAATTTGCATGTAGCCAGGTTCTGAGCTGGGATGGTGCAGTGAGCTAAAAAACGGTGATGGATTAAAACCATGATCTCTTGACTTGGTAAGAGTATTCTGCATCATTCAGAAACTCTGTCCATCACCACCCCCTTTTTCCCAAATTGATTTTATCCACACTCAGTGTGGGAGGGTATGCTCAGACGTGAGTCCCTTGCTCATTGCACCATCAGGATTCAGGCAAGCCGGGCCGATGAAGGCTGTGATGCCAGAAACCGGTCCCCGGAAGCTTGTTTCCTTCCCAGTATAAGAATTGGCTTGGTAGTTTGGTTTACCCTGTTCCCATCATGCACTGGGACAGGTACAGACTAATTTGCATGTAGCCAGGTTCTGAGCTGGGATGGTGCAGTGAGCTAAAAAACGGTGATGGATTAAAACCATGATCTCTTGACTTGGTAAGAGTATTCTGCATCATTCAGAAACTCTGTCCATCACCACCCCCTTTTTCCCAAATTGATTTTATCCACACTCAGTGTGGGAGGGTATGCTCAGACGTGAGTCCCTTGCTCATTGCACCATCAGGATTCAGGCAAGCCGGGCCGATGAAGGCTGTGATGCCAGAAACCGGTCCCCGGAAGCTTGTTTCCTTCCCAGTATAAGAATTGGCTTGGTAGTTTGGTTTACCCTGTTCCCATCATGCACTGGGACAGGTACAGACTAATTTGCATGTAGCCAGGTTCTGAGCTGGGATGGTGCAGTGAGCTAAAAAACGGTGATGGATTAAAACCATGATCTCTTGACTTGGTAAGAGTATTCTGCATCATTCAGAAACTCTGTCCATCACCACCCCCTTTTTCCCAAATTGATTTTATCCACACTCAGTGTGGGAGGGTATGCTCAGACGTGAGTCCCTTGCTCATTGCACCATCAGGATTCAGGCAAGCCGGGCCGATGAAGGCTGTGATGCCAGAAACCGGTTCCCGGAAGCTTGTTTCCTTCCCAGTATAAGAATTGGCTTGGTAGTTTGGTTTACCCTGTTCCCATCATGCACTGGGACAGGTACAGACTAATTTGCATGTAGCCAGGTTCTGAGCTGGGATGGTGCAGTGAGCTAAAAAACGGTGATGGATTAAAACCATGATCTCTTGACTTGGTAAGAGTATTCTGCATCATTCAGAAACTCTGTCCATCACCACCCCCTTTTTCCCAAATTGATTTTATCCACACTCAGTGTGGGAGGGTATGCTCAGACGTGAGTCCCTTGCTCATTGCACCATCAGGATTCAGGCAAGCCGGGCCGATGAAGGCTGTGATGCCAGAAACCGGTCCCCGGAAGCTTGTTTCCTTCCCAGTATAAGAATTGGCTTGGTAGTTTGGTTTACCCTGTTCCCATCATGCACTGGGACAGGTACAGACTAATTTGCATGTAGCCAGGTTCTGAGCTGGGATGGTGCAGTGAGCTAAAAAACGGTGATGGATTAAAACCATGATCTCTTGACTTGGTAAGAGTATTCTGCATCATTCAGAAACTCTGTCCATCACCACCCCCTTTTTCCCAAGGTGACCATTAATGGACAGAGAGCCGAGGCCTTGCGTGACACCGGCGCCAGCGTAACAGCCGTCCGCTGTCATCTGGTGAAGCCCGAGCAGATCCTGCCGAACATTCTCTGCCCCGTCCGCTCGGCAGATAACTCTGAGAGTATGTGTAAGATGGCCTGCGTCCCGTTTGAATGGGGAGGGGTCTCCGGCCTACTGAAGGTGACGGTCCGGGACGATGCCCCCGTGGACTGCCTCCTGGGGAATGACCTCGAGAGTTCCCCGTGGGCCACCGTCGAGAAAAGAGAGCACCTGGGGATGCTGGGCCTCCCGGACTGGGCCTGCATAACCACCCGATCCATGGCCGCCCGTGCCGCCCCCCGATCCGAAGAAACCGAATGGCCAGCACCTCCGCCCCCGGTTGCCCCCGTAGAGGACAACGGCGAGTCCGACCTCCCGGACCCGACTACCGAAGAAGACGCGCAACACCAGGACCTTCCGGATCTGGCTCAGTGGCGTCAAGAAGGGGGGCCCACCCAAGAACAGTTCCGCCAGGAACAAAAGACCTGTCCCTCCCTCGAGGGACTCCGCCAACAAGCCAGTACCCAAAACGCCGGGGACACCACCGGAACCCACTGGGTCTACTGGGATAACGACCTGCTCTACAGTGAGCAAAGAATCGCCGAGCTGGGGGCCGGTCGAGTTCTGGTGGTACCGCTCCGCTTCCGAGACTTTCTGCTCAACTTAGCCCACGATGTCCCCCTGGCTGGACATCTGGGCCAGGACAAAACGTACAGTCGCCTGGTGACCCACTTTTTCTGGCCGAAAATGAGGAATGACGTCCTGAACCACTGCCGATCTTGCCCCACATGCCAAGCCAGCGGGAAGAGTGGTCGGAAGCTGAAGGCCCCTCTGCAACCCTTCCCGGTGGTCGCCACCCCGTTCGAGAGGGTGGGGATAGACATTGTGGGGCCCTTGGACCCCCGCACGGCACAAGGACACAGGTTCATCTTGGTACTAGTGGACCATGCCACCCGCTACCCCGAGGCGGTACCCCTACGGACAGTGACAGCTCCGGTGGTTGGCCGGGCCCTGATGGGGATCTTCTCCCGGGTAGGCTTCCCCCGAGAAGTCGTCAGCGACCGAGGTACGAATTTCATATCTAAATACATGAAGTCCCTCTGGCAACAATGCGGGGTCACCTACAGATTCACGACCCCCTATCACCCCCAAGGGAACGGACTAGTGGAGCGTTTTAACCGCACCCTCAAGGGGATGATTGGGGGATTGGAAGAGCCTCTCCGTCGCCAGTGGGATGTACTGCTCCCGTGCCTCCTCTTCGCCTACCGGGAAGTTCCCCAGAAGTCCCTCGGTTTTAGCCCCTTCGAACTCCTGTACGGACACCCTGTGCGAGGGCCCCTCAGCCTAGTCAAGGAAGGTTGGGAGATGGCCCCCTTAACGACCCCTCCAGACGTCTTCAAATACATCCTGGCCTTACGAAACCAAACCCGGCGCTTCAGGGAGATGGCCAAGGCGAACCTCGAGGCCAGCCAGGAGGACATGAAGAGGTGGTATGATCACAATGCCTCCTCCGTTGAATTCGAGCCTGGGCAGCAAGTATGGGTGATGTCCCCCACCGAACCATGTGCCCTGCAAGATAAGTGGACGGGGCCCTTCAAAGTGGTCGAGCGTAAAAGCCCCGTCACTTACCTCATCGACATGAGGTCCCCCCGGAACCCCCTTCGGGTCCTCCACACCAACCGGCTCAAACCACACTTTGTGCGCTCCGAACTAAGCCTCTTGATGGCTACAGACAGTGGTGCAGAAGAAGACTCCGAGCCCCTCCCGGATCTCCTGAAGACTCAGGGGAAGGACGGCTCCGTGGACGGGGTCCGGCTCTCTGACGCCCTCACCTCGGAGCAACGCCAGGACTGCCGGGACCTCCTGCTGCAGTTCGCTGCCCTGTTCTCCCTCACCCCCGGGGTCACCCCGTGGTGTTTGCACGACGTAGACACCGGGGACAGTCCCCCTGTCCGGCACCGGGCCTACCGCGTACCAGATCGGGTACGGGCCTGCATACAGGCGGAAGTGGCCAAGATGCTCACGATCGGGGTCATCGAGCCCTCGGACAGTCCCTGGGCCAGTCCGGTTGTATTAGTTCCCAAGGCCGCTGCCCCCGGCACCGCACCTGAACTAAGATTCTGCGTCGACTACCGGGGCGTGAACGCGGTCACCCGGACCGACGCTCATCCCATCCCCCGAGCAGACGAGCTGATCGACCGGCTGGGGGCCGCCCGCTACCTTAGTATCTTCGACCTAACGGCGGGCTACTGGCAGATCGGCCTCACACCCAGGGCTCAGGAACGGTCAGCCTTCTCCACCCCCGATGGCCACTATCAATTTAAGGTCATGCCCTTTGGCATGAAGAATGCCCCCGCCACGTTCCAACGCCTTGTGAACCAGGTCTTGGCGGGGCTCGAAGAATTCAGCGCTGCCTACCTGGACGATATCGCTGTATACAGCCGCCACTGGTCCGACCACCTCCGTCACCTCCAAGAGGTCCTACAAGCCCTCCAGCGGGCCGGCCTCACCATTAAGGCCGGCAAGTGCCAAATTGGCCAAGGGTCTGTGACCTACCTTGGGCACCAAGTGGGAAGCGGGCTAGTGGCCCCACTACAACTTAAGATTGCGGCCATCCAGTCCTGGCAGCCCCCCGTCACCCAGACCGAGGTCCGAGCCTTCTTGGGGCTCACCGGCTACTACCGGCGGTTCGTGAAGGACTACGGCAGCATCGTGGGGCCCCTCACGGGTCTCACATCCAAGAACCAACCGAAGCGGGTCAACTGGACTCCTGATTGTCAAGCGGCCTTCGAGAAGCTGAAGGCCGCCCTGTGCACCGCCCCGGTGCTCCAGGCCCCCGATTACAGTCGGGAATTTGTGGTGCAGACCGACGCCTCCGACCACGGCATCGGAGCCGTCCTCTCTCAGTTGAACCCCGAAGGTCATGACCAGCCAGTGGCCTTCATCAGTCGACGTCTCCTGGCCCGAGAACAGCGTTGGAGCACCATCGAGAGGGAGGCATTTGCAGTAGTGTGGGCCCTCAAAAAGCTCCGACCCTATCTCTTCGGTACCCACTTCCGGGTACAAACCGACCATCGACCCCTGCAATGGCTGATGCAGATGCGGGGGGAGAACCCAAAACTCTTGCGCTGGTCCATTTCCCTGCAGGGAATGGACTTCACCGTGGAGCACCGACCAGGCCAAGACCACGCCAACGCGGATGGCCTGTCCCGCTTTTTCCGCCTCGACGAAGAGAGCCCCCCCGCCTTCAGCTGGGGGGGACGCATGTTGGACAGGCCTCACAGACGGTTTGCTCCCTCCCCGCACGACAGGGCCCGAACTCCGGCCCACCTGGCATACCCCCGCGACAAGCACCCGTACTCCGTCTTCCGACGGACCCTCTGCCCTCAAACCCCTACTCATCACGGGGTCCAGCCCCACCGGCTTCCCCGGCCGGGTCAAGCCGCCCTCTTGGGCCCTGCACCACGCGGCCGCATGGCCTCACCTCGACCCTAACCCCGGGCCTGGCCGGCCCCGACATCCCGGCACCACCATCCACCCAGGAGGTGAGCGGACCACTTGGCAGGTCAATGGGAAAAAGAAGTACCAAGGGCTCTCCCCCGCCAGGTGCCGATCGCCCCCAGCTCCCCCAGGCACTGGCTCCACCCCCTGCTGGGTGTCTGGACACCTTCATCCCGGGCCCTCCGACCTCCAAGTGCGAGGGTCCGGACATCAAAGGGCACCAGCCCTATAACTGAGGCAGCTCCGGAGCAGGAAGGCAGTTGTATCCTGGAGTCGAGAGACACCGAGTGAACTCAACCTTGACGGTCTACTGGCGCTGCCGTAGCCGCTCTTGTGAACCATCGTCCTGCCTGCTGGCGCTGCCGCGGCCTTCTGCAACATTCATCTTCCTGGGACCTGCTGGCGCTGCCGCGGCCTTCTGCAACATTCATCTTCCTGGGACCTGCTGGCGCTGCCGCGGCCCGTTGTAACGACCATCCTCACCGGGACCTGCTGGCGCTGCCGCGGCCTTCTGCAACATTCATCTTCCTGGGACCTGCTGGCGCTGCCGCGGCCCGTTGTAACGACCATCCTCACCGGGACCTGCTGGCGCTGCCGCGGCCTTCTGCAACCTTCATCTTCCTGGGACCTGCTGGCGCTGCCGCGGCCCGTTGTAACGACCATCCGCACCGGGACCTGCTGGCGCTGCCGCGGACCGTACCACCTAACCACCAAGCTCGAGGATTGTGAGCTCATCATCCTCTCATCCGAACTACCTGATTGGTAAATAGACTGTCCCGCTACCCCCTTCCCTACCTTGCGAGACTCTACTCGAGGGGACCCCTGAGTCCAGACCTCCTTGTACCACTCAACCGTACCTTAAATAAGTGCTTATAAAGAACACTGAACCTTATCCGTGTGTGATATCTGTCTGTGGGGGGGAAGTTACTTGTCTGTACGATCACTGGAGACGGCTCTCCCCGGAGACCTCTCCCCCTGACCCCGGCCGGCCCTCCCGGTCCGTCTGCCTTTTCTAACACACCTCAACATACGGTCCACTCTGATCCACTGGCACTAAAACAACTCCCTCTCTCTGTCTATGGCTGTCCTAGTAATCATTACTGTCTGCATCACCGTCCTCTGCATAATAATCATTATTATAATACTGGGCCGTATTACTGATCGCGTTAGCTTGCTGATCAAAGCTATTGATGGTATTTTGAGGCGGCAGAGGATGCGCATTCTGGGGAGCATTTCCACGCCCTCTGCCTCTAGGAGCTTGCAGACCACCCCTACCTCTTGAGCCATACATATTACCGTTCCGCTGCATTAGTTTAGGGCAACTATATTTAAAATGACCTTCCTCTTTACAGTATGAACATTGGTTGGGACCTACAGGGAAACGTGGTTGATAATACCCGTTTATTTGCTGATTGTTCTGAAACTGTTGGGGTTGGTGATAGACACCTTGGGGTTGCCTATAATTATTCTGACCTCCACGTGGCGGATATGCCTGCTGTAAAAGGACCTTTGTCTTTAGTTCCTTCGTTTTCTTTTCTGTTCTATCTTTCTCGTCTTTATCTCTATTTTCATAGTACTGTGCAGTAGCCAGTATTTGCGCTGAAGAAGAAACAGCCCAAGAACTTTCTGAATCTTTTAACTTTTTACACAGGTCAGGAAGTAAATTCTGCACAAACTTATCCACAAATAACCGTTGGCCACCCTCAGTACTCATATCTTGCCCACTGTGATCAATAAACGTTTCTTCAAACCTAGTAAAGAAGTCTGACACTGTCTCATCTTTCTTCTGCTTGCATGCAGATAACTTGTCCCAATTTACGCGCATCGCAGGCATTATTGTCTTCATATACGTGATGATTCTACCAGGCAGTTCAGCTACTAAAGGTTCTGGCTTCGCACCACCAGTTTGTCTCGCATCAGCAGCAACAATGTTAGCCCATGTATCCCCTAGTTCTGCATTGTGATCTACATTACGAATTGATCCCCATAGAGGCTGTGGAACAACATTACCAAACAACATGTCTATGTCGGCCAGATTCATAATGCATGACCCTGCCGTCTGTGACAACTCTTTATAATAACCTGCTGGGTTTTTACGGGGATCAGGCAAGGACTGCTTAAGCGCTAACACCTCAGAGCGCTTCCATGGAACATGCACCCAAACACGCTGGAAATGCGCTGCCACAGCGGGGTTACCACCGGCAGCTGCAACCGCTTCCTTCCATACCGGGGGAACTTCTCTCATAGGGTATTGTCGCGCTTTTACCTTTTTCCCCACAAGGACATCTTGTTCAAACAATGACTGTTGACAATCATCATTCCTGAAGGACAATACAACCGCAACTGCTTTATCTACTTCGCGGTCCACAATTATACCAGTTCCAAAATCGAACCTCACTCTACACAACTCCTGCGGGTTCGGATTTTTACCACTATCCTCCAATTCTTCACAGAGAATTTCGCACATTTTCTCAAACACATATCTCTGTTTTGGGGCATCCCATTGATGGAAAACGTTGACAACTGATTCCACATCATACAGTGAAGGGAAAACGATCCATCTACGCGCCATGTTATCTATTACCTTTTTCTCATCGGGGTTAGGTAATTGGCTACGCAATTGCTTACGCTGTAAACTAGGTGTCGCACCAGATGATTCAAAGAGAGGAGACATTAATGTAGTAACCACATTAGCTAAGCGCTGTCGCGTTGAAGGAGAAGCTGAGGCGAGAACAGGGGGAAAAACAGAGGGAAGAAAAGAGGATGTAGAGACAGGTACTGGAGTGGTGGAAGGAAGAGTGTCAGGGAAGGCAGCTGCTGTATTAGGCAAAGTCGCAGGAAGTGCGGGGGCAGTTGGAAGCACAACTGGCGGTCCTTGAGAGGGCTGCGCTACAGGGATAGGAACCGGCTGCAAAGCAACTGGCGGTTGCGGCAAGGCTTGTAGTATATTCACTGGAGGTGGCATATTTACAAGCTGGGGAGGCGCCGTGGCATTTTGAGCATATGGGGGTGGCGAACTCAACAAATGTGACATCAGGGGATCTTTCTCCTTTTCTTCTAACTCATTCTGCTTAGAATGTGGTAAAGCTGGGTAACATTTGTCAATCCCTAACTTGCGCTGCCTATGCAATTGCTCACTCATCTGTTCCTCTTCATTGTCTTTAAATTTTACAGCTGCTTGCATTACTGTCATACCTTTCTCTCTCTTATTCTTTTTCGCTAACTTAATTTCCTTTTGTTTGGCTTCCTTTCGCCATAAGCGGAAAGAGTCAAACATCGCCGGCCGGGCTTTCTTCTTAAACAATTTAATTTCCAAATTATCTAAAATATCGGTATCGAAACTACCATTTTGGGGCCATTTTAAAACACCGTCTTTCCTGGTGTAGTGGATCCATACTTCGTTATATGCAATGGGGCCTTCGCCATGTTTTACATAGAGCTCATAAGTTGGAGTTCCAACCGGAGGAACCGGACATGATTCCTCTAGCTGGAAATCTTTTCCACAACCCAAACAGAATAATCTACCAAATAGTCCAGAACCAGGCATCTTTGCTCACTAGTCTAGATCCAAACGTCAAAGGATTATCGAATACGATATTCTCGTGAATACACGAGTCCTCTGGTTTTGGCGTTTGCAAACTCCAAAGTACCAAATTACCAAATCAAACGATCCCAAAGGATACCAAAAACAAATGGGAGACGCTCCACTTATACTTAACTGAATATTGCTGATCGATGGCGTCACCAGAAGACTCTCTCGATTGTTTCGCTCTCTCAAAACTCGTCAAGGGTCCAAAACAGGTCGATTAATCAGGGCAGCAGTCCTTCGTAGCCGTCGGGACGCGGAGAACCTCGCAGAAAAGACTTTCGGACCACGTCGACATGCAGGGGTCGATGAAGTGGCGGCCTTCCTCCGGAATTTCCACACGAAGCTCCTCACGAACCTCTGGCTTGGACTGGTACCGCTGAAATCGCCCCGAGTTGGGCACCAAACTGAAGTACTGGGTATTTTAGACCCAGCGGTGCAGGGGCACACACCCTATGACTTCTGGGTTCACCCTGTTCCAGACCTACAGAAACACAGAGTCTTCTGGGTGAAGTCAAAGATTCGTTTATTGGCTGCAGACCAATGACAGGTATCCTAGAAGTACAACAGCGTGTATGTTCTCAGGAGACTGCTGAAAATCATAGGAACGGACTTTATCTTAAATACGCTTTTCCTTGCCTCAAGCATACATTCCTAGGTTTTATGATACGGCAATATACAAGTGTACATTACAAAGAAAAGGCAGAGTCATGATGACCATCCCACATTCCAGTTCGGCCAGCCCACAATGATTTATACAGTAAGGTTCAGATCCCACATCAGATGTAAACAGACCCCCCAATAAACATGAGCATCTCCTGTTTTGGGAAACAAGTCATAAAGCAGGAACATGCAGGTGTGGAAGAGATTAGCCGGAGGATTGTGTAGAATGAAAGGGTTTTATGACGGGTCAAGCCCTGATGCTAATCACAGGTGGACGGAGGAAGGGGAGCTCGTGAGACCGGTTTGACCTGGGGCAGCAGAGCCAGCTGCCCAGGTCACAGAGAAGTCAGAGGGAAAGCCCATGTACTGTGAGGCCCGTATTTACTCCATTATAGCCTATGTGAGGGCAATGACAAGATGGCCACTGCTTCCAAAATGGAACCCGCGTAGTGAAGCAGAATAACGTGTACACAGTGCATTCATAGCTAGAACGATATATAAAGCACTCGTACATGCCGCATTTACCATTTGCGGTTCGCTAATGTCAAGATAGACAGGGGTAGGGCCCTGTCCCCTACGCGGTCCCGAATATTAAAGTACGACAAGCTCAGTGTTTGGTGAGTCCCAAAGCATCTCTGTTTTGGGAAAATGTGTTACTAGGGGCACCATGGATGACCTCTCGGATGAAAGCGCACCTCACAAATACTTGTAATAGAACATATAACATAACATAACAGATCACGCCACGTCACATCATGTCACATCATGTCACATCACCTCTCCTTCTTTGAAGACTGAGACATCAAATATCCTCATCCTGATAACTCTCAGTCTGTTCTCAAGACTCCCAGCCTTGGGTTCCATTTACATCACGAGTGCCACGACATACTCTCTGTTTGCAGAGTTCTGCTGCACTGCACCTCAGCAGGTCTGTCCGCATGGCTTCACTGAAGCAAGTTTTACCTCTAGTTTTCCAGCTCTGTCTTCCATCTGGTGATCCTTGAGGCTGTCTTGAAAAGCATGCCTTCACTTTGACTATTTTCTTGTCGATACTAGTCACAAACACAAAATTTGCCCCGAGTTAGTCCGGTCACCTCCGAATCTGTGTCCTTTCCCACAATGTAATATTTGTCTTTTAAAGCCCTGATTGATGTGGCTTGCACATTTCACTGCTCTTCCTCTTTTGTACAAGACCCTCCTATTTCTTCACACTGAAGTATATTCAAAGGTAGTTGAGGCTCTCATTCATTGGCTGCAAAATGCAACAATGCATCTGCTTTGAGGTCTGGTTCCAGTGCAGAGAGTCTGTTATGGGCTTGAGTACTCCCGGATACATGTATGCGCACACTCTACTAGTCTATAAGATCACTATGCTTAGGCTAACTGCTGTTATTAACTGTCCCACTGGTTCACTGGCCTCCCTCAAGTGTTCCCTCTCTTGGGTACCCAGGGCTCAAAATCTGAAAGGGCCTCCCAGTGGTCATTTGGTTTTATCAATAGTTCTTGAAAGTTTTTTTATTCTGTTGGCACCCTTTATGTGTTGACTTTCACTTATTTATTTTTTAGATGTTAGTATTTTATTTCAGTGTTTACTTAGTGCACAAATGCCTCTTTAAGGGGCATTTGCATTCTACATTTGACAAATGAATCAGTTATAATGTTGGGACTGAGATGTCTCCTGTGCGCCTCCGCAGCGTGTGGTGTGCTCCCCCGCTCTGTGTTACACTGCTAGGAAAGTCACATTATGCCTCTGCAAAGTTTGATTTGTCTCCTCACAGCACACCACAGTCACATCTGTTTATCGAGGGTCTCCCATTTAACGGATTGGTACCCCAGAACATGGTTTAGTGGGCAGGAGGGGCACACAAAGTGGACCCCATTTATGAGACTGAGACTACTCTACTTTGAGGAGCCTGTGAAGGACTGGTAGTGGTGGCAGTAAAAGATTGGAGTAGAAGTGAGAGTCCCATTTTGTCTGTCGCCAGTGGGCCTCTCCTGTTAAATATCTGCTAGTGTTCTTGATTTTAAGTCCTTTATTCTATCAGTGTGGGACATGGCTTGAGAATGTGTGTGCAATGTATGTCTAGAATACGAGTATCATTGGGTGTCTTGTGTTTTACTGGATGAGGAAACTATTTCGGACCCTGGTGTGTGTGTGGATGGATTTCAAGATCAAGGCCAGGCATTAGCCTACCAGTTAGAGATGTAATTTTATAGAAAGTCAAGCTGCATTCTTGAGCCTTCCTCTGAAATGATCTTGGCTCCCCTTACTGGTGGGTGGAAATCCAAAGGTTCCCATGCATCTTCGTGTATCCCAATCACAAAGAGGCATTACTGCAAACTGTTTTGTATGGCAGCTGAATGGGAATGGTTCTCTCTGTTTTTGATCCATTCTTAGATTCCACTGTCACAACGCATCCACCTCCACTCCATCTTCTAGGCACGGCTGAGTGACAGACATTTTAGGCTGACCAAAACAAACTGCACTTGTATCTTTGATTTCCAGCTTCATAATCTGAAGGATGCAGCATGAGGCAAAGCTCCGCAGCGAAATCTGAAGACTTTCCAGGGAAAGAGGAACTGCCTGCATTATACAGGTGATTGGTGAACTGCATCACCAAGAGGAGAGATTACCTTGAGAAGTCATCAGTCAGACAACTTGTTGTTCAATAGCTGTGCTGAAGACTTAGAATCCTGACCCTGCTGGGAATGCCAGAGCACAAAAGGATGGCCAGGGGAGATTTAAAGACCAGCGTGTTCTCTCTCTCAGAACATAAACTAAAACACACACTGAAATACCCAGGTCTAAAAGAAGTCTTTTTTTGATAATCAATAGATCAAACTGATATGCAATGTTCCTGACAGGTGTGTGGAAACAAGTTTTATTTTTAGTAAGAAAACCCTCACCCACCACAAGTGGCCTGCTTCATCATAGGGTTCCTCCTGACACTCCTAAAATTAGGAGGAGCTCTTTGGATGTTTTTAATTCTCTATGTGAGTAATATGTATGGGTGAGTGCAGCAGAGTGTCAAAGTATATACAAATTGAAGTAAAAACCATCACCTAAACAAATGGTAGCCTTTATTGTTGTATGTTAGCGACAAGATTAAAAAACACATAAAGTGAGTGATGTAGGGAAAAATCTATGTATCCCTAATTATATTGTGTTCAACATGTTTCTGCCCTTACATTACCTTTTGTTAAGGTGTAGGGCATGCATCAGGACCTATTGAAAATCACTCTGCTGTGCATTACCAATGTGTAAATTAGTGCAAAAGAAAGAAAAATTGTGATACAAATGGTGGTCACCAGAAGTTAAGGGAATCCACCTCTCACCATGAACCCTCGAGCAGAGTCGTGTCTCGCCAGGTACGAGGACCTGCTGGAAGTGCTGCATCTTCCTTGTAGAACGAGACCGACTCACTGTCAGAGGAGTGCTTGAAGGTTCTCCTTCAGGAGATTTCTAGCTAGAAGAGCAGGCCACAACCATACAGGTGGCTGCCTGTGAATTGGAAATGGCTGTTTTTGTGAATTTGGAATAAAGGCCAATCATTTTTGTGATATTTAGCACTATGGAATGGATTTAAGGCTATAGAATTGAAAGTTGAATAACTCTTTTCGGTGTGCTACAGTGCCTTTGGTGCACAACCATACAGGTGTCAAAGTACTACCATTCAGCACTGCGCCTTCTGTCTGGCAGTACTGTGGATGAATGTCTCTTGTGCACCTAAAACCAAACAAGCAATAAAAACATTTATTGAAACATTGCATTTTTGCAGTTTGGATTGGTCATAGTACAGGCAATATAATGTAGTGTGGTTACTTATCAGCCTAAATAGCTAAAAACAATAGTGTATTCATTTCAAAGTCAAATCACCCCACCATAATTTTCAATCAGGATAACAACATACAGATGTAACTGTTTGCTTGATGTGCATCTAGGGGAGACATCTGCGGCAGTCAGTGGGGCACAGGGGAAAATTGAATAATCCTTAACAAATTAATGCTTGTGTGCACTGTGCACCTATGACAGGCAAGGGGTCCAGTGTAAAATGGAATAATCATTAAAAAGTGAGTGCTAATTTGCACCTTTGGCAGACAAGGAGGTCCAGGGTAAAATTAAATAATCCTTAAAAAATTAATTCTGGGATGCACCTATGGCACGTAGGAGGGTCCAGATCAAAATGGAATAATCTTAAAAAAATTACTGCTGGTGTGTGCCTATGGCAGACCAGAGGGTCCTGGGGGAAATGGAATAATCATAAAAAATTAAAGCTGGTGTGCATCTATGGCATGAAAGGGGGTCCAGGGAGAAACAGAATAATCCTTTACAAAGGAATGCTGGTGTGCAGTGCACCTGTGGCAGGCAAGGGGGGGTCCAGGGGGAAATGGAAGATACATGAATGCTGGTGTGTGCATCTATGGCAGGCAGGGGTCTAGGGGAAAATGGAATAATCCTTAAAAACAATCTACGCTGGTTAGTGGCTGTGGGCAAATGGCAGGCACTGGGCAGGGGTTTACCTGTCCAGGGGAAAAAGGAAAATGAGTAATCATAATCCTTAAACAAGCATTGGCATAGCCAATAGGTCTCGCCTTTGGGACCTTATGAGTATTCAGCGAGAGCTATTGCCTTTGCCAGTGTGTTGTGTGTGTGGTTCTGTGTGTGGTTCTGTGTGTTTGTGTGGTTGTGGTTGTGTGTTGTGGTTGTGTGTGTGGTTGTAGTTGTGTGTTGTGGTTGTGTGTATAGTTGTGGTTGTGTGTGGTGGTGTGTGTGGTTGTGTGTTTGTGTTATTGTGTGTGTGGTTGTGGTTGTGTGTGTGTGGTTGTGGTTGGGGGATTGGGGAGGGCAGAGGTAGGGAAGGAGAATGGAAGGAGGAAAGAAGAGGAAATGAGATGTAAAATCAGTGAGAAGTGTGCCAGGAAGGCAAAGAGAGAGATTAAGAGAACAGGAGGTTCAGTGGGGATAGAATGTGAGAGAAGAGAAAGTGAAGGGGAAGTGAAGTGAGGACAGCAGTAGGAAGGTGTCAGATTTAGGAGGGGACTAGATAGGGGGAAGGAGAGTGGGGGCAACTAGAGGAGATGACATGGGATTTAAAGATGATAGAAGGGCGGGGGGAGACAAGTGAACATTGATGGAAAAAAGAGGAAGATGGAGGGTGGAGACCTAAAAAGTGATAAGATGAGGCAGGATCGGGAGGGGCGAGTACAGAAAGAGCAGAAGCTGTGGAAGGAGAGAAAAGAAAATAGAAATGGAGAAGCATGGGGAGGGGGCAGGAAAGAGATGGGGAGGTGAGAGAATAAAGAGTGGGAGAGAAGGACCAGGAGAAAAGGATGGAAGGTGGAGAGAAGAGGGGGGAGTGGCTGACATAAGGGTGAGGATGTAGGTGGAAGAAAGAAACTAAAAAGAGATGGGAGTGGAATGAGACTAGAGGAGAGGGAGGCTGGGGAAGAGAGGGGCAAGAAATAGATAAGGAGGGCAGGGGGAAGCGAGGCCAGAGGAGATGGAGGCTGGAGAGGGGGCAAGAAAGAGATGAGGAGGGTGGGGGGTAGCGAGGCCAGAGGAGAGGGAGACTGGAGAGGAGGGAGGCAAGAAAGAGATGTGGAGGGAAGTGCGGCCAGAGGAGAGTGAGGCTGTAGAGGGGGCAAGAAAGAGATGGGGAGGGGGAAGGCCAGAGGGGAGGGAGGCTGGAGAGGAGAGGGGCAAGAAAGAGAGATGGGGTAGTGAGGCCAGAGGAGAGGGAGGCTGGAGAGGAGGCAATAAAGAGATGGGGAGGGGGAGGCCAAAGGGGAGGGAGGCTGGAGAGGGACAAGAAAGAGAGATGGGGTGGAAGCAAGGCCAGAGGAGAGGGAGGCTGGAGAGGGGGCAAGAAAGAGATGAGGAGGGTGGGGGGCAGCGAGGCCAGAGGAGAGGGAGGCTGGAGAGGGGGCATGAAAGAGATGGTGAGGGGGGTGAGGCCAGAGGGGAGGGAGGCTGGAGAGGAGGGAGGCAAGAAAGAGATGTGGAGGGCAGAGAGGGAAGTGAGGCCAGAGGAGAGGGAGGCTGGAGAGGGGGCAAGAAAGAGATGAGGAGGTTGGGGAGGTTAGCGAGTCCAGTTGAGCTGTGAAGCATCCAGACTGTCCTGAAGGAAATAAGGTGCGAGGTCGGGGTGAGGCCAGAAAGTGTTGAGAATGGAGGATGGAGAGGGGGGAGAGTAGATGAATATGTGGCAGTGGGGATGGAAAACGTGCTAGAGAAACATGCAGGGAGAGAAAAAAAGAGGTGTGGAGAAGAAAAGGGTTTTACGCAGGTAGAGGGGTAGAAGGACGCTGTAAGGCGAGAAAAGAACATCGGAGGATGAGAAATAGGGGTGAGGGAGAATAGAAGGAGATGAGGACGGATAAGCAGAGGGACAGAAAATAAGGACAATGAGGCGAGAGTGGAGAAGATAACGAGATACAGATGAGACGATGGCGGTGGAGACGAAAACAATGAGATACGTATGAGAGGATAAGACGGAGGCTGGGGAAGTGAAGGGTGTGGAGGGTGGGAGAAGGGTGGGGGAGCGAGCATAGGAAAAGGGAGAGAAAAGGCTTCTGAGGGAATAGTGGAGAGGAGAAGAGGAAGGCCGTGAGGCGCAGAGGGAAGAGGTGAAAGAATGAAATGTGGAAGCGTAATAAGGGAAGAAAAGAAAGTGAGGGAGGGGGCTCAGAGGTGGGATATTGTAAGAAATGGGTGGCAAAGAGAAGTGATGGGAAGGAAGAAAGTGGAGGAGAGAACATTAAAAGAGAGTGCTGCTCTTGAGGGGACACGAGGAAAGGGAGTGCAGGGCATGAAAAGGGTGTGTGCACACTTAAGAGTGTGCACCTGAAGATGCGTAAAGGTGGTGAGAGGGAGCAAAGGGAGGGCTGGGGAAGTAATGATGTGGAAGAAGTGAGACGTAGGCTGAGATGGGGGTAGAGGAGTAGGTGCAATGGCATGGTAAAATGAGGGGGAGTGACGTAGGAGAGAAGGAGCGTGAGAGAGGTTAAGAGAGGGATGTGTGGTGGTGTGCATCAGGAGGTACTGGGACAAAGGCAGTCAGAGAACGAGGGAAATGAGACAGACCACGTGTAGAAAGGGACAGCAAAGTGGGGAGGATGGTTATAGGATTAGAGGCGGTGCAGGTAGAAATGTGGGGAAAGAGGTGAGACGCGGAAGGACTGCATGGTGCTCGCGGGAAGGAGGGGAGGAACAAGGGAGGGGAAGGAAGCACACTAGGTGGAAAGGGGGCAGGAGATATAACGAAAAAGGAAGAACAAAAACGGAGGTTGGATGGGCAAAGGAAGAAAGAGGCGACACGCGAACTGGAATAAATAAAACTAAAAAGGAGGAAACTGGAGGAAACAAGCATTGGCCACGAAAGTCATCGCGATCACGATTGCTGTGAAAGCGAAAGTGATCGCTATGACACTGTGGTAAATAATTTAATTACCGGGACTTAATTTGATGCGGAAAATCTATAATAATAGCTCAGTAAAATAAGAGGCAGAATCCGTGGTATTAGAGGTTCGGAACGGGCTTTATTCCAAAATCGATTCGAATCGAGGACTCCATATTCCATCACCACGAAGGTTCAGGAAGTGAAGGGGCCAACTTTATTGACAGGTAATCATTTTTATACAATAGGCATTACGGTGAAACAAATGCAGGAGGCGTAACAGTTGATAACAAAGATAAGAACATACATGCGTCACTAAAGTAGGTGTAACTGGGCGTAGCTTAAAGAACGTCATTGGGTCTGATGTCATAAATGGGTGGTTCCATGAAAGAATTTCGCAATGTCAGCAGAAATACTTGGTAGAGATGCGCACACAGCAGCATGACGTGTGATTGACGTGTAACTAGGGGATGAAGGGAACTTGACATTTAGCTCTACATGTGGAGACAGAAGTCTGGGGTTATGTCAACCTAATCCCAAATCATATCTAATATCCTATGTTTAAAGAACTGTGTTATCCAAAAAGAAAGGTCTTCTTAGGATAGAATCTTATTCTATACTGACTATACTGTCCGTTAGTGCGTGTACAAGCGTCTAAGTGTCTACACTAGATGCGAGGGCAGAAATCTTCCATGGTAATAGAGCTATTAATTACTTGCATGAAGACAGAGAAGCCGGGCCTTTTGCTCGGTAGCTAAAAGAATGTTTACTTAAACTACTAGACAGGAATGCATTGGATAGGGAGCGGAGCAAAGCAGATAATCTTGAAGGTGAAATACAGTTTTTGGCAGGCAACAGGCTGGAGTCAGGCATCGTTAGCCGCGCAGGGAGTAGTACAAAGTTCATGGGTACAGATGCGAGCTCAGACTGGAGCTTTCAGAGGCAGAAGGCAGAAAAGACTTGATGGCAGAATCAGGGCCTACTCGCCTGGACTGAAAAATGGGATAAATGAACCATATAAAGCCGGTGGCCTTTCATACTTAGAAATAGAATATCCGGCCCATTCATGGCGGATCTGAAAGAGGACATGTTGACGGTGGACGCACATGTGTTTGCGTCTTCATAACTGGAACTGGAGGGAACATACATGTACTTGTGATTTATACATGAAACCGTTGGGGTCCAAGATAGGGGACATAACTGACCATAAAAATCCATATTTCCACATTCCCTCCTTGTCCCCTACTTGCCCGTTAAGAGATATCAATCTTCATCAATCCGTTGATTTGTTCATATAGCATCATTTGCTCTTCTTTCTTCTTCCGGAATCTTGAATGAAAACTTGGATGTGGGATACACGAGGTGGCACACAGACCACAAATCGCTGGTCCACATTGTAGGCATAAACAGCAACTGAATAGTATGAGAAAGCCAATACCTAGGAAGGATAGGACCCTCCATCCAAAGGTAGATAATACACTCCAAAACCAACTGGACCAAGTCCAGGTGCCTGGATTCTGGTGTATCTGGCTTACAATCTTATGAAGGCGAGTTATGGCTTTATATACAGATGGCGAATTTTCTGGTATGAAAATGCAACAGCTTGATCCGATGACCCTACAAGCTCCGCCCCTATCGGCCAGGATGACGTCAAGGACAAGACGATTTTGAAGCACAACAATCCGCATAGCAGACTGCTCTTCTGTTAAATTGCCTAAGGCGGAAATAGTTTCGTTCACTACTGCTTCAAGGGTTCTGGTTAATCTACGTATCAGCTTACTATTGGTAACTGTACCTATATAGGGAAAGAGACCTTTATTGAAATCTGTGTATTTTTCCCATGCTGTCTCAGTGTAATCAACTATTGGGAGATCTCTCCGTTCTCTATTGTGTACTAAATGAGTATTTCTATGATAATCAGGAGGAGCTAGGAAAACAGGTGGCAAAAGGAATCCAATATAGCAGGTACCATCCCAATCTAGAGGCAAACGTATATATGCAGTCTGACCACATATAAAGTAGGAATGGCGAGAAGCTCTAAATGTAGACTTGCCTTGATCACTGAATTCTATTACAGTGGTGCATTTACTGTGGCCCATGTGTATAGAGCCATTCTTTCTTATACATAATTCACCTTTAACTGGAAATACTGACATAGCGGGCAAAATTGAGGCAGCTTCAGATTCAACATTCAGGATCATGAGATTAAGCGTGAAATTACCTAATCCATATACTTCATTTTCTAGATCAGTTCCTGTTCTTTTGGGAAGTCCCTTCTTGTCAGGGTAGCAGACTTTAAGTAAAACTAAGTGCAAGTTTCCCCATACCCAGTTGTCTTGATAAACTGCGGAGTTCGAATCTTGGGAATTAATTAAACTAAACCATGCTCCACAGGAGCCATTGTGTGTGAACGGGTATGGGAAGAGAGGCAGAATTCCTTGATAGTTCTGATAGGGAGGGAGTCGGCCACATATCCAACAATTTGTAGCATTGCTAACCTGATGGGAATGATGTAACATACTAATAAAAGTGTTATTGCGCAGCGCAAATCTATATGACAACTCATGCGGGGGAAATTCACTAAAAGAATGTTCAGCAGTAACATTATAAACATGTTTAGAAATAGGATAATATATGTGCAACAATATACTTGCAGCTATTATTAAAAGACATAAGAAAAACAAAATTAATAACGTCACTGTACAATGACTACGCAGTAATTTACAGTACGCATGTTTTTTCAACTGGGTTTGATTATCTCCTTCTCTATTCCGGTCCAGAGGATACATGTCAGAGACAAATTCAACCGATTCACCTTGGAGAGGACTTAAACAATCAAATTGTCTGACTTGTTGGACCGTAGTTTTAGTCTATATTGTTCTGAGTTATTTTGTTCAACCAAAGGAAGCTTTGAGTCTGTCTTTGAGGAAATACAGGGTTTAGTCTCTATATCGGATGGTAGTCCATGAAATTTCTTGATATGACTTGAATGTATCCAGCCTTTTCGACCTTCGATCTTCACGGCTGTCCTCGTGGTTAACAGTACGATTTGAGGCGATCTCCACCTAGGTTCCAGCTGAGACTTCCGGTCAAAATTCCTCACTAACAGCAGATCCCCTGGAACTACGTCATGGGGTTTCACCTCGGTGTTGTCGGGAAAGGCTGCAGCTACCTGTGAACGACAAGATTGTAGTGCAGACATCAAGGAAGCCAAGTAATCTGTCAGCATGTTACAGTCAACATCAGTTATTTTTCGTGGTATAGGCGTCCCCCACATATTTGGTGGTCTACCAAAGACCACCTCATAAGGGGATAGCCCTGTTCGAGAGTGCGCTACCATTCTCATGTAAAAGAGTGCAACTGGTAAGGCTACTACCCAGTCGACACCTTTCTCTCTACATATTTTGGACAATCTAATTTTCAGAGTTTGATTATGTCGTTCCACGAGACCTGCTGCCTCGGGGTGTCGGACACAGTGGAATCTCCACTGATAGCCTAACAAAAGTGAAACGTGTTTCATTAGTTCGGAGGAGAACGGCTGGCCGTTATCTGAGTAGACAGCACGTGGTAAACCGTATCGTGGGAAGAATTCTCGAACCAACTGTTTGGCAGTAGTCGGGGCAGTGTAATCTGAAACCGGGTATGCCTCTGTCCAACGGGAAAGAGCACAAACAACTACGAGAACATATTTGAATCCTCGACATCGTTCCATCTGGATATAATCCATCTGGAGGACTTCAAAAGAGTGATCAGGAGGCTGAAATCCACCCTGTTCTACGGGAATGCTTTTACCTGGGTTAAACTGACAACAGATCATACAGGTACGGACTTTTTGTTTAGCTGCTGCTCGTAAATGTTTGTTGAACCAAATGTGTTGAATGCTGTCTAGCATAGCTTTTTCTCCTAGGTGCGCTGGACTATGTACAGTGTTAATGATAACTTGGACCATTGAATCAGGAAGGAACCACACAGATTTTTCCTTCGTCATCCATCCTTGATCCGTTTGGGTCCCTCCTAATTCAGTCCATTTCTTTATTTCTTCTGGTGTAGCATGTGTCTGTATGTCAATTACGTCAAGAGCGGGATCCTTAACCGTCATGCAATGTGTTGGTGTCGGAACTATTGTCTTTGTCATGTCAGACGTGTGGGTTTGAGCAGTCTGTTTAGCTGTTCTGTCAGCTAAATCATTGCCTTGGGAAATGATATCAGTAACTTTCGTATGAGCTTTACATTTCATAATTGATATTGCAGTAGGTAGATGTATTGCATCTAGTAAGGCATGAATAAGGGGTCCGTGCTGGATGTGGGTACCGTGAGAAGTTAAATAACCTCTCTCTCGCCACAGCACGCCGAAGTCATGTACAACTCCGAATGCATAACGTGAATCAGTATATATGTTGACTTTCTTATTCGTAGCTTGAATACAGGCTTGTGTCAGAGCGATGAGCTCTGCTGCTTGAGCGGACAAGGTATTAATACGATTTGTTTCAATGACTTCAGTGTCTGTTGTGACTGCATACGCGGCCACTAACTCTCCTGTGCTCGTTCTCATACATGAACCATCTACATACAACGTCAGGTCTGGATCTGACAATGGGACGTCTGTCAAGTCTTGTCTAGGTTTCGTCGTGATAGTGATAACTTCAATACAATCATGTGCAAGTGGGTCTGTTCCGTTTACTGGTAACAGTGTGGCAGGATTCAATGTACTACAACGTCTGATTTCTATATGTGGCTGAAACAATGTTAATTCGTAACCAGTGAGTCGTGCTATAGTCAAGTGTTGTGTCTGTGTGCGGTTCAAGAGAACCTCTACTGCATGTGGTACTTGTACTGTCAATTGGTGTCCTAACACTATGGCATCGCTTTGTCTAATTGCTAAAGCTGTTGCTGCCACTGATTTCAGGCACGCAGGCAGAGCCTGGGCTACGGGATCTAATGTACTAGAAAAATAAGCACACGGTTTGTGTGATCCTGCTTGTTCCTGTGTGAGTACTGACAAAGCAGTACCTTCGCGTTCTGTAACAAAGAGTGTAAAATGTTTATAGTAACATGGTGTTGCTAAAACGGGTGCTTGGCATAAAGCTTTCTTTAGGCTTTCAAAAGCTTGTGTATGTTCCTGTGTCCAAGGGAGGACAGTCGATGTGGCTGCCTCCTGTGTTGTCAACTGAATGAGTGGTTTTGCTAGGAATGCATACTGAGGGATCCACTGCCTACAATATGAAGTGAGACCTATAAAAGCCCGCACCTCCTTTTGTGTCTTGGGTATTGGCATGTTAGCAATTAACTGGATGCGATCTGGTGTAAGCTGCCTTCCCTCCTTGGACAGCGAGTGACCAAGGTAAACAACTCGCTGGACACAGAATTGCAGCTTAGAAGGGGACACCTTGTGCCCCTTCTCGGCCAAAAAATGTAAAACCGTCAGTGAGGCTTTTTCACATTCAGGTTCGCTTCTAGCGGTGATCAGCAGATCATCGACATATTGAAGCAGGGCAGTGTTGACTGGCATGTGTATACTGTCAAGTTCTCTTTTCAGTGCTTGGCTATAGATGCTGGGGCTTTCTGTGAATCCTTGAGGTGCGCGTGTGAATTTAAAGCTTCGTCCATTTAAACTAAATCCGAACAAGTATTGGCTTTCCGGATCTATTGGGACGCTGAAAAAGGCATTCTTGAGATCAATTACAGTAAAGAATGTTGCTTCGGAATCAATAGCTGTCAGTAATGAAGAAATGTCTGGAACTACGGGGTATTGTGGTACAATACATTTATTTAATTCGCGCAGATCAATAACCAATCGATATACTGGCGGAGCCTTTGGATCAGTTCGTTTAAGAATCGGAATTATCGGTGAATTACATACTTTGGAGTCGGTCTCCACAACCACTCCTTGGCCAATAAGCTCGTCAATGATTTGCAGTAAAGCCACTACAGCATCTGGTGGTAACTTGTATTGTCGCATTCGTGGTAGTACCACTCCTGCCCTTAGTGTAACTCGATATGGTGTAATGTTCATGCAACCAACATCTGTAGGGCCTTGTGCCCATAAATGTGTGGGTAAAGTCTGCAGTCGGGAATCCATGTCTCGGGACACATAGTGCCCTTTGAAATCACGTAAAAACAATCTTACTCCTTCCGGAGAACAACATATTATAGCTCCTAGAGCTTTCAAAGTTTTTATACCTAACAAGTTTTCTGGGCATGATTTAGTAAGCAATAAATCTGTAGTTCGTGTCAAAGGACCAATCGTAAGGGGAAGAGGCTGTGATACTTCGTTAACGATAGGTTTTCCTGAAAACCCAAGGGAAATATTCTGTGAGCCTGAGAGGGGTGCCCCTGGAACTTCACTACGTTTTATGGTTGTTCGGCTTGCCCCTGTATCAAGTAAAAATTTTCTGTCTTGACCTAATAGTTCACTGTGTACATAAGGTCCTTCTTGATCTACAGGGACCTCGATAAGGGGTAAGCCAAGTTCCCTCTCTAGGCTGTTTCATGAGTATCGTTGATAATCAGGATAGTCATACTGTGCGGTCTGGTACATCTGTCGTGTCGTTGTTTGTGTGGCAGCAATAGGCTGCTGTGGTGGAGCTGGCATGGACTGTTGCGGAGCTGGCATGGACTGTGCATGCTGCGGAGCTCCTTGTTGATTCTGATCCTGTCTAGGTGGCCGTGGTCTTTCTTTTGTATTACCTATGGCGATATTATGTTTTAAAACTGGACAATCGTGTACATAATGACCTGGCTGTTTACAATAGTTGCACGTCCCTTTTACAGGACCTGTTGAAACACTGGACTGTGTCATACCCTTTTTATGACCGTCAGCTGGAACTGTCTGGGAAACTAGCATTTTCATTTTCGTGTCTTTCATGCGTCTTTGTTCATGTTCTTGTTCCTCTCTAATTCTATTGTGATGGTACTGTAGCATTTGTAACATTTGTGACGGAGTGTTACCTTGCCAGGTACTCTCGAATTTCAATACTCTATTCTTAACTTGGGGCAAAGAATTTTCAACTAACTTTGTCACAAACAGATGTGGATACGATTCGCTACTTGCTTTTATTCCACTATTTATACCAAAACATTTTTCGAATCGGGCGTAGAAATCACAAGTGTCTTCATCTTGCTTTTGTTTACAGGCTGAGATTGCACCCCAGTCTTCCTTTTTCGTAGTTAATAAACGTGGCAGTACCTGTACTAGTAAACCTGGTAGTGTTTTGGTCTTCTCCCCAAGCCCTGCACCTGGACCTCGAGCTTTTTCTTCGTTTTCTAATGCTGTCCAATCTATCTTTTGGTCTCCCACCTCCCAATCCTTTTCCTTGAGTTTTTCATAAATGCCCGCAGGCATTAATACCTTCAATATCGTCATAATGTCTGGATAGGTATACTCTCCCATGAGCAACATGTCTTTAATTTCACGGTGGAAACCCGCTGGGACTTTGTCATGACTGGGTACCACCTTCTTCATTTCCAATAGTTCTATTTTAGATATGGGTGTGTATACAAACACACGTTTAAACTGATTGTCATCACCTTTTATCGGGTGCACTTCGCGTAAGGGATTCTGTCTATCCATATAGTACGTCGTTCTTTCCTTGATGGGCAGTGAAACATGTTCGGGACATACAAAAAGAATGTACTGCTTTCTGGATTCTAGTATTTCTCTAATTAACTCAGTACCTGAACCTCTCCATTTATTCGTGAGTAATTTAGTCAATATATCAGGTAATGGACCAGGATCGGAGTGTTGGCCTTTATATAATATAAGGAGTTGTTGAATCATATAGGTACCAGCTAAACGCTGTTCATCTGGGGCGAGGTTCAAAAACGTGTGTGCTAGTGTATCATCACTATATTTTCCGGGACTGTCAACCCAATGAACGGCTGACCTGGCTAATTCTTGTTCGTCCATAGAATCGAGTATATGATAACCCCTTCGTTCTCGGAGTAGGTTGTCAGCGGCTTGGAACGAATGTTCGGGGGACCTTATATTTATTATAGGAGTTTGGAAATTTCTGCTATTATCTGGACGTACCGGACGTATCGGATCAGTGAAGCATCTAGTATTATTGCAAGATCTTCCTCTACCTACATAGGCCATGGTTTCTAACTGTCCTGTGGGCAGTTCTAATTCCTCCTCCTCCTCGGTTTGTTCAGGTTCGTCTACTGCTAATCTGTCTTCGTGTATTCGTTCTATTTCTTTGCGGATCTTTCGGCACATAGCTACTATACATGATCGTTTATCATGTCTCCCCTCTGATATATTCTGACTCCATGTGGTAAGAATTTGCATTTCTTTCGGATTTACCCCTGGTCGGTCTTGATTTCTGATCACACAATTTATGAGGAAACGTAACAGTTCCCCCTGTATTTCCACTTTTTGGTACTCCATGGCTCTGTCAATACTTTCGGAATCTCGTCCTGACTGGACAAAGTGATATATATTTTCTAAGTGCGTAGTCATTCCTGGTAGCTTCCCTAAATATATAGCAGCTCGTCGGATACGTAATGATGCTAGCATCATTTCGTCCCCTTTTCCGGGCACCGGGTCATATCTACAATCTATTAGAAGTTCCTTGAGCGTGTTGGGAGTTACTAGTTTGGGCGTACGTTGGTGAGCTAATTCTTGAAAGGAAAGTTTATTTACTCTGGGTGGCGTGGAAAAAATGTTTGATGTACCTCCGGTAGCCCCACCTGGGGTGCTGGATGTGAAAGGATTCGTCGAACGTGATATAGCAACTATAGGTGTGGATACAGATGTCGAAGCAGATGTGCTTGCCTGAACTTGTGTCGGAGTTTGCTGTTGCGGAGGTACAGACGGAAGAGGGTCTTGGCGTTGAACCCCCTCTGCAGGCGGTCTATGTGGCGCAGCATTAGTATACTCGGGAGCTGCGTCGTCTAAATAAGAGGAAAGAAAAACATCTTCTGCGGTTCTGGGATGTCCTTTGGGATGTACCTTTATCGGAAACAATGGGGGTGGCAAGTCTTTTGGTATCTCCGAAGTAGCCTTAGGTAATCCTTCGGCCAGGAGAGGATACATACCATTCATAAGGGTATTTCGTTGTCTGTCTACTTGTTCTGATTTTACTCGAATACCTTCTTCAATTAATATAATTTCTCGAACTTTATTTGAATTCTCCTTACTCTTCTCTTCCTGTCTACGTGCTTTTTCCGTGCGTCTATACGATTCTTTACGCCATAATTCAATGGCGTCTTTCTGTGATTGTCTAGCTTTCTTTTTCCATAATTCTTCCTCTACTTTCATGATGCAATCTGCATCCCAGGTCCCAGCTGCGGGCCACCTCTGACTTTCTGGTAATTCCTTAGTGTAGTCTACCCATAAATCAAGAAATAATATGGCGTCTAGGCCATGTTTATGATACATAAAGTACCCTGGAGTGTCCCTAGGAGGAATGGGAACAGCTTCTTCGAGTAACCCTTTTCTAGTTTTGATCTGTCTTAATTTCGAAAAGAGCGGCATTTTGAGAACTGATCTGATCTGATACCTAAATTTTGAACACGTTTAATACAACGAAAACACAATAATGAACAGTCATTCACACCACAATATGCAGAACCGTATTTAAAACATTTAACATTTAATGAACAACAATGATGGCCGTTCACTAAGCATAATACTCGATACTAACTAGATAATTCTGACTTCATATACTAGACATACTTGATATACTGCTAAACAGTACAGATACACTGCTGAAACAGTGCAGACCGGATTTGTGTACCCAAACCCGTCTTGACCGGCACAACCTATGTGCACGTCAGAACGCCTCCCCGATAATGGTACTCACCGGGTAGCTCGGAACGGAAGGCCTCGGAACTGAACTGGACTCGGACCGGACTGGACTCGACTCGATACTTCGGAACTTCGGAACTTCGGAACTGGTGGGCCTCTGTATACCTCGGATCTTGCTCTCTCAGCTAAGCTCTGGTCGGGATACTTCGCACTTCTCACCGCCTCGTCTGGGTGTTGATCGCAGACTCAGTTACCCCCGCTCGGCAGGAGGGAGATACAGGAAATCCTGTGGGTACGCGTTGTTGTCCGTCCAGCCGTGACAGGAGACCGGGCCTGCAACGCACCTCCGGCGCGTGAGATGAGAAAGTGTCCCTGTTCGGGCGCCTTTTATGTGGTAAATAATTTAATTACCGGGACTTAATTTGATGCGGAAAATCTATAATAATAGCTCAGTAAAATAAGAGGCAGAATCCGTGGTATTAGAGGTTCGGAACGGGCTTTATTTCAAAATCGATTCGAATCGAGGACTCCATATTCCATCACCACGAAGGTTCAGGAAGTGAAGGGGCCAACTTTATTGACAGGTAATCATTTTTATACAATAGGCATTACGGTGAAACAAATGCAGGAGGCGTAACAGTTGATAACAAAGATAAGAACATACATGCGTCACTAAAGTAGGTGTAACTGGGCGTAGCTTAAAGAACGTCATTGGGTCTGATGTCATAAATGGGTGGTTCCATGAAAGAATTTCGCAATGTCAGCAGAAATACTTGGTAGAGATGCGCACACAGCAGCATGACGTGTGATTGACGTGTAACTAGGGGATGAAGGGAACTTGACATTTAGCTCTACATGTGGAGACAGAAGTCTGGGGTTATGTCAACCTAATCCCAAATCATATCTAATATCCTATGTTTAAAGAACTGTGTTATCCAAAAAGAAAGGTCTTCTTAGGATAGAATCTTATTCTATACTGACTATACTGTCCGTTAGTGCGTGTACAAGCGTCTAAGTGTCTACACTAGATGCGAGGGCAGAAATCTTCCATGGTAATAGAGCTATTAATTACTTGCATGAAGACAGAGAAGCCGGGCCTTTTGCTCGGTAGCTAAAAGAATGTTTACTTAAACTACTAGACAGGAATGCATTGGATAGGGAGCGGAGCAAAGCAGATAATCTTGAAGGTGAAATACAGTTTTTGGCAGGCAACAGGCTGGAGTCAGGCATCGTTAGCCGCGCAGGGAGTAGGACAAAGTTCATGGGTACAGATGCGAGCTCAGACTGGAGCTTTCAGAGGCAGAAGGCAGAAAAGACTTGATGGCAGAATCAGGGCCTACTCGCCTGGACTGAAAAATGGGATAAATGAACCATATAAAGCCGGTGGCCTTTCATACTTAGAAATAGAATATCCGGCCCATTCATGGCGGATCTGAAAGAGGACATGTTGACGGTGGACGCACATGTGTTTGCGTCTTCATAACTGGAACTGGAGGGAACATACATGTACTTGTGATTTATACATGAAACCGTTGGGGTCCAAGATAGGGGACATAACTGACCATAAAAATCCATATTTCCACAACACGCTAAAACACGCAATGGATGCGCGCGCAAGCGTGCGTGCTTGTTGCACGTTCTAGCAAGCTGGCTAAAAAGCTGGGGGGAAAAATGCTACCGCCGGCCACAGCTTGCGCGCCCGCACACATGCACTGTAAGCTGTAGCCGGCTGTAGCATTTTTTGAAGCCCTCACTTAAGGTCTCGCCAGACCAGCGCCCAAGTGCTGGGTCAGGCAATGGGCAAAGGAAGAAAGAGGCGACACGCAAACTGGAATAAATAAAACTAAAAACTGGAAACTGGAGGAAACAAGCATTGGCCACGAAACTCATCGCGATCACGATCGCTGTGAAAGCGAAAGTGATCGCGATGACGTGCTAAAACATGCAAGGGATGCGCGAGCACTCCTGTGGCTCGGTCTGGGTGTGAAGATGAAACAGTATGTGAGGCAGAAAGGTGTTCTTGAGTGCTGCAGGCTGGCATAGCGCATGGCGGCAGCAGGCGTGCACGCTCACGTGCAAGCAAGCGCTAGGCCAGCCAGCAGCACTTTGAAAACTCACATACAAAATGTCTCTCCGAGCAGCGCATGCGCACTGACTCAGCGAGACCTAAAAAGGACTGCTGCCATGAGCCCATGGTAGGCCAGGCGGTCCAGGGGGAAATTGAATAATCCTTAAAAAAATAATGCTGGTGTGCACCTATAGTAAAAAACCACAGGAGTATAACCCATAGACTAGGTTGAGATCTGGGTGAGTACGAGAAAGCTAGCAACAATGTCACAACCGGATTTAATAGAAACTAATATACATGTATGTACAAAACATTACAGTAGGAAAACAAAAAAGGGAAGACTCCAAGTAGTTTGCTTGAACGTGCTCAGGGCATCATATATTGGAAACACAAATTATACATGACAGTTATATCAGCACTGTTGGCATAAATGCAGAGGCAACCCTAAGGAACTTAGTGCACGTTGTGCTCATGACAAAAAGGTGATGGCGCAAGTGACAAGTGAGGAACACAGCGATAGGCGCAAAGTCATAAAGTGGTATAGGATATGTATAGAATAATTGGTTCAACACATGATTATTTTAGACAATTAATCAGGGTTTAGAGCAATTCTGTGAATCAAAGTTGAGTGTGCGCCATAAGTTGCACTGGTTAACTGGTCGACGGTGTTTCGATCCTAGTAAATCAGGATCATCTTCAGGACCGGGTAGCCAATTTTGTGGGTGCTGTAGATCACGAAGAGAGGTGGACTGGGGGGGTTTCAAGAATAGATCAAGAACTAAATCGGGTCCTTGTATATGAGGCAGCGTGGATGAACGTCTTCGTGTGGCCAAGGAATCGGAGCGCGCAGTCCACTGGTAGCTCAACGAGGGAATCAAAGGCAAGATACACGGTCGGGTCTCCGAGACACCGGAGGACACTGCACACGACTGTGGTGGCCCGGAGATACTCTTTAACCCAATTCTTAGGGTTGCCTCTGCATTTATTCCAACAGTGCTGATATAACTATCATGTATAATTTGTGTTTCCAATATATGATGCCAGGAGCACGTTCAAACAAACTACTTTGAGTCTTCCCTTTTTTGTTTCCTTGCTGTAATGTCTTGTACATACATATATATTAGTTTCTATTAAATCTGGTTGAGACATTGGTGTGCACCTATGGCAGGCAAGGGGGCCCGGGGGATATAGAATAATCCTTAAAAAATGAATGCTGATGTGCAGTAAACCAGTGGCAGGCAAGGAGGTCCAGGGGGAAATGGAATACAAATGAATGCTGGTGTGTGTGCACCTATGGTAGGCAAAGAATCCAGGGGGAAATGGAATAATCCTTAAAAAATGAATGCTGGTGTGCGGCAGGCACCTATGACAAACAGGGGGTGGATGGAGCTAAAAAAGTAATACAACAAAGCCTACAATAAAAAATTCAACAAATTCATACAAATTTAAAAAATTGAAATACAAATAAATAAATTACTTTTTTTAAACAAAAGCATATTAAACTGATATTAGGGAAAAGTAAAGAAAAGTAACAAAAACAAAAAGGCACGCCCTCTCCTATCGATCTCCCTAGAAAATGGCTTTGAAAACTTGAAAAAAAGGATTTACACAGTGGCAGGCTGCACAAAATGGCCACTGGCCACAAGGCCAACCAACAACAACAAGCAAGGAGGCATTGTCAAAACAAAGAGCACATGCAGGCCTATGGCAAAAGCACAATGGCTGGCTATACAAAATGGTCGCTGGCCACATGGTCAAACAACAAAAGCAAGCAAGGAGTCATGGCTCCAACAAAGACCACATACAGGCCAATAGTAAAAGCACACTAGCTGGCTATACAAAATTCCCACATGGTCAAATAACAACAGCAAGCAAGGAGGCATGGCCACAACAAATAAAAGATGCAGGTCTATGGCCAAAGCACACTGGCTGGCTACACAAAAGGGCTGATGGTCACATGGTCGAACAACAACAGCAATCAAGGAGGCATGGCCCCAACAAAGAACACATGCAGGCCTATGACAAAGCACACTGGCTGGCTACAGAAAAACGCCACACAGTCAAACGACAACAGCAATCAAAGAGGCATTGCCGCAACAAAGAACACATGCAAGCCTGTGGCAAAAGCACACTAGCTGGCTACACAAAATGGTTGCTGGTAACATGGTTAACAATAAGTAAGGAGGCATGGACAACAATTAATGTATGCAGGCCTATGGTCACTTAGTACACAAAATTACCCCTGGCTGCATGGCATGGAGAACAAAGATAAATAGTGGCATAATGCAAACAAACACTCTCACTCTGGCTAGACAAAGGAGGCATGGTAACACTGAAGACAACACTGGCAATAATTCAGCAATGCCCAAAATGAAAATTAAGTGAGCTATAACAATTGTACAATAACACACTCCCAAGGCAATACCCCATCAACACACTTTTTGCAGAAGAGAAAACATAAAGTATAAAAAACTCACTACATTTTTAAATTAATAATGCCACTTCTGCCCTAAATGGTGTTTTAAACAGTTGTTTCCTGTACTTATAAGTAGTACTAGACCTACTCACTAGATGACCCCTGGGCAGACTAGGCTACATGGCAAAATAATGTAACACATTTGGAGAAAATGTACTGAACTGTGCAACCTTTATCCTGCACAAAAGATAAAATATTAAATGCAAAATAATTACTAGGCCGCTACTGAAACTGCAGCCCACCCAGGAAAATACAATTTAAAAATCGAATATAAGTACAAATAAATACTGGTACATGCCCTCTATCAAACAAACAACACGCTTTGTTTTTTAACTTACTTTTGATATCGTAAATAAAGTCCTTAAATCCAATGGTATATATGCAGCAGACAAAGAGAGGGAGCATTCCACTTCGAGATCCAAATGAAATGTGACTAGAAGATGGACAAAGCACTGGCAGGAGCCTGCTGGACAGAAACAGGAAGTTGGTGTCTCTGGGAAAAGTAAAATAAAAAAGGATACTACTCGCACTAAAAACAATCTGAATGGAGCAGATTATTGCCTCCAAATTGTCCAAATTGTCTCATTGAGTAGATTTAGCTGCTTCTCCAATAGAGAGTCTGCTTGAGATAAAGCTGCAGCCTTTCGCCAGCGTCACGCTGATGGCGCCAGAAGGCGCAGTGGCAACCGGAAGCCATGCTAGAGCGCAGCAAATCAGTAATTTGGAAGAGTGAGGCACACGGGTAGTTAGAAGGTTAAGTTCAATGGTGTCACTGAATGGTAATGTGGTTGATGGTGCTACTGAGGTATATCCCTCTGTCCGGAAGGGATGGAAACTGAATAATAATAAAGCGTCAGGATAAGATTGCCTGGCGTCCCTCAAGTGCACTCTAGTTAAATCCGTGAAGGAGTCAAAAGGTTATCACATGTGGGTTTGGTAGATTCTTCCAAAGATGAATTCCATGGTATGCAATGGTAAGTAACGAAATTCTTTTATTGAAAGTGATTTCAATACAAATTCCATCCTTAGTGGAATGGTAAATCAAATGTTCAAAGCAACATTGTAATCCCGATGCATTTCGAGTCTTGACGACTCTTCGTCAGGGGAGGAATGTCCTAGAAATTAATGTGAGCATCAATAAACAAGACACAAGATATAACCATTGCAACAAGAATAAATTACTAGGTACGGCTGTATATTTGTGCAAACCCAAGGAAAACGTGTGAAATGCAATAATCGTGTGTTTAAAACGATGTGGTGGAACACCAGGGTAGAGTCTAGCTGAAGAATGGGTAAGTGCACAACAAGTGGAAAAAGGGTGAATAAAAGGTGTCACGTATATTGTGAAAATTACGGTGAAAACGGGAGTGACAAAAAAGATGTACATGTAGTAAATAAATTGCACCCAATGCATAACGGTGTGTCGAAGAAATGGAAAAAGATAAAGGTGGAGCGCATGAGGAAAACTGAGAGAACTTTAAGAAAAACCGCGGTGAACTGGTTTACCTTAGAACGAAAACGGCAACGTGTCAAACTATACGTTGTCTTTTCAAAGTTCTGATCTGTCGGGGTAAAAAACCGAAAGGTCAAAACCGTGCAAAAAGGATTATAGGAAGGTAGATGCGTTGGAGAAACGAAAGGGAAATACCAAAATACCTTAAGTCGAGTGTAATGCAGTCTTCCGGTGCATCATATAGAATAGCAAGAGTGAACGGACTACTGATCACCGAGTATAAATACGTAAAAGAAGACGCAAAAAAAGTAGAAAATGGACTAAGGTTTGAGCGTCATGAGCGTCAAAAAGAATAGAAAGTGTCAGAGGACTAAGGTTCGTCATGTGAGAACTGAATAAAGAGACGTCATAGAGAACGGCAAGTGTAAAAGGACTGCTGTTTACCGGGATAAGAAATGAAAAAGGGACTGAGAATAGAGCGTGCGTGTGGAGTAAAAAATGTCAGAGGACTAAGGTTCCCCAAGTGAAATGGAACTAACGAATTTAAAGTGACCGAGACAGAGTTGGAGAGAAACTGAAACATGTGTAAAAAAAGATCGCGAATCAGTAATAAAAAAATAACCAAAGCAGTAGAGGGGTCGAGACGGGATATAAATGCTAGATACATGAATAAAGCCAAATTAACAGGGGTGTGCAAAAAACAATTAGTGACCATGATAACTATAATATGGGTTAAAAATCAATTAGAAGTAAACAACAATTAGGTGGCTGGAATTCACTGTACAATGAGATACGAAGATTACAGGAAACAACTATATTCCAAACGATCATTCAATCCATTGGGGTAACAAGAATCAAGTTTTTTGATCCAAAACAGTTCTTTTTGTAAAAGTTTTTTGGTATTGTCGGTGCCTTGTGTGGTGATGACAACTTCCAGCACCAGAAATCTGAGTTGACTGATGTTAGGTCTCTCTTTGTTGAAATGTATGGCGACGAGTGATTTTTCTGACTTGGTTCTGATGTTACTTTTGTGTTCGGTTAGTCGGGTTTTAATTTTTCTCTCAGTTTTTCCGACATATGGTAAACCACAAGGACATTTAAGCATGTAGATCAAATTTTTAGAATCGCAAGTGGCAGTAGTACGTAACTTGATAGGTATACCTTTAGTAGGATGCGAGATCTGTGTACCTTTAATGACATTGTCGCAATGTCCGCAATTCAGGCATGGATTTGTACCCCTATACACAGCGTCAGGGGGTTTGGTGGGATGAGATAACAGTTCTTTCAAGTTGCGAGTGCGTTGGTATGCGAAAAGTGGTTGAGAGTTAAATATCCCGTTAAAATCACTTTCATTTCGGATCATAGGCCAGTATTTTAAAATCACTTTTTTGATTTGTTGACTCTTGGTGGAGAATTTAGAGACAAAAACCGGTCTGGTGGTAGTATCAGATTTCATGGTTTTTTTGAGTAGTTGTGAGCGTGCAACAATTTTAGCTCTGTCGATGGCTCCAGTAATAACCTTGTTGGGGTATTTTCTTTCTTTGAATTTGGAGACTATCAGTCTCTTACTTATAAACGTCGGTCATCAATTTATTGCCATGCCTCGTAACCAATACATCTAGAAATGGTACTTGATGGGGACTCATGTAGGAGGTAAACTGAATACGATCATCAACGGTGTTCAAGAATCTAAGAAAATGGTGTAAATCGGGGATATCACCATGCCATATCAAGAAGATGTTGTCTATGTATCTCCAGAACTGTAGAATCTTGTTACACCACTCTGAGTTGGATAGAATGTGATCACATTCAAATTTGTGCATGTAGAGGTTGCGTAGCAAGGAGCTGCGCAATTACCCATAGATGTGCCCGATAATTGTTGAAAGAAATCATCATTCCATCTGAAATAGCTGTGATGTAGAGTAAATTGAAGTAATTCTAGGAGGAAAACCTTGAGGTTGAGTTCAAGGGGTTGTTCGATGAGAAATGACTCGACTGCTTCAATGCCATTTAAATGCGGGATGGATGTATATAATGCACATACATCAATGGTGCATAGGATAATGGAATCTTGATTACGAAATTCAACACCATCAATTTTGTTGAGAAAATCAGTCGTGTCGCGAAGATAAGTTGACATACTTTGGACAATAGGCTGCAGGTGTTTATCAATGTATTTACCTGTAGACTCGTGTATGGTATTAATGGTAGATACTATTGGTCGAACTGGAGGATTATGCAAGTTTTTATGAACTTTTGGAAGCATATACAACTTTGGACTGCCGGGGTTTATAGGTAGTAGATACTTCTTGTCTTTGTCTGTAATGGTTCCCAACAGTTTTGCGTTGTTGACAATGGTGGTGAGAATTTTAAAAAATTCAGCTGTAGGATCTTGAGGTAATTTCATGTAAATGGATTGATCAGATACATGTTCGGAGACTTTCTGGTTGTAGAAAGAGGTATCCATCATCACTAGGGTCCGCCTTTGTCTGCTTTATAAAAAGTAATATCCTTGTTATTTGCGAGGGTCGAAATGATTTGTCTGTCTTTAGTTGTCAAATTCGTTGTTTTTTGGTTGGGCTTCTGATGAATCGATTTGAGCTCTTTTAATACAACGGTTTCGAAAGAGTCAAGAATTTTATGACTGACGGGTGCCATGAAAGTACTTGCGTGTTTTAAACCAAGAGTAGTATCCTTTGAAACTGGTGGTTGTTGAGGAGTAATGTTGTTAAAGAAATGTTTCAAACGAAGATTCCTCATGAATTTAAATACTGAAATTTCGGTGTCTAGTTCGTTGGAGTGGTAAGTTGGTATAAATGAAGTACCTTTTTGTAGCAAATTCATTTGGGACTTTGAGAGTGTGGTGTTGGAAATGTTGATAATTAACGATGACTCCTTGTTGATTTCGCCACTGGTTGTTCTTGTGTTCTTACGCTTGCTCCTCCTGGTTCTACCTGGGGCTCTTGACCTGCCCCTAAAAAAGGTTGTCCTGTTTGGGAGCTGGTTGTGGGAGTTTCTTGGGGACTCCTTTGTGGTTGACTGACTTTATTGGCCGGATGTAGATCCTTTCGTGGTCTATCTGTTGAATCGGTAGATGTGGAGTTATTTTCATCATGCCTCCAAATTGTCCAAATTGTCTCATTGAGTAGATTTAGCTGCTTCTCCAATAGAGAGTCTGCTTGAGATGCAGCTGCAGCCTTTCGCCAGCGTCACGCTGATGGCGCCAGAAGGCGCAGTGGCAACCGGAAGCCATGCTAGAGCGCAGCAAATCTCACTTGCTAGCAGCCTGCTAAATTGTCAGTGCTCACCAGCGGATGCCAAAAGAAGGCTTGTGCATACCAACAGAAAAAGAATTCCGCCATGCGCCAGATGGCGGAATTTAGCAGGAACTCCCTCAATTTGTCCCTAAGGATAGAGTATCAGTCAAATGTTACATACCTCGGATAGATGGGTGACACATTTTGAAAGGATTTATGGGTCAGACGATAAAGGAACTAACACCATAAATTTGAAGAAATGGAATAAGCAACTCCTCTTGAGTCCTATCCAGCACGCTGCAGGTATCAAAAACATTTGGGTAGGTCACCTCACCCACTTATATTGTGGAATGGTTCGTCATAGGTGACATAACTACACAGTGGTAGGAATAGTACCACCACAGTGAACTCATCCATATCCCAGGAGTTCTTACTAAAGTGCTACTAGAAATAGACAAAGTTCTAGATCTAAAAATATATCTTTGGTAATCCCTCGCAATAGGTCAGCTATGGCGGTACGAGTGATCATCTCTTATCAGCCCCATCTCCTTAATAAGATGTGCCCAGACTCTTCCTACATTGGCTTGTTTAAAAGAATGGATAGACGTTAAGGCTCTTACCATCTTCTTTAAAGCTTTCCACAACGTAGGAGCTGGCTACCTAATCAAATGGGTCAGCCACTACACTACCTCTAGACCGTTACACTTCTCCAACGCCAACTTGACCTGCATGCCCAGGATTCGCCTGACCCGGACGGGTGGCAGATCCTTTGCTTTCCTAGGCGCGAAACTGTGGAACAGCCTTCCGGCAGCCCTCAGGCTTAAAACAGACCTACTTTCCTTTAGGAGAAATTTGAAAACTTTGCTTTTTAATCATTAATCTGGGTCCTTCTCACTCTCTTCTTCCCCGCTGTCTAGGTGCCCGGACACTCTAGCTTAAGTAGCTGTGCGCCCATACAAATAACCTATTTCATTTCATTTCCTTATGACCTCTGAATCAAAGAGCATCCTTTGAAGTGTATCGGGGCAGCCCATCTTTTTTTCCACATTTCACCATGTTGCCCTGGGTCTCCCAAAATAGAACCCAGAGTCAGCCATGTATTGTACCCTTTACTAGATCACATACATCTAGCACAAAGTATTCAACTTTTACAAGCACACATACACCCTGTGCATGTATTCATCCTACACACACTGAATCCTTCATGCATTGTACCACTCACAGACACACATAAATTCAGCAGATGTACTCAATATACACATACTGTGCAGCACTACACTCTTCATGTATTGTACTAGTCACAGACACACATACACTCAGAACATGCATTTAACATGCATGTACTGCACAGCACTACATCCTTCATGTTTTGTTTTCCTCACAGGCACACATACACCCAGCATATGCATATAACATACACAAGCTTGACAGTACTACGTTATCCCTGGATTGTACCATTTCCTGGCACACATACACCCTCTGCAGGAACACCACTCATGCACTGCACAGCACTCCACACCAAACCAATGTAGGCCAAGGCTGAGTTAAGCACACAGAAGAGGAACTTTAAATGAGTGAGAACCTGTAGGCCTTACTCCAGTGATACAGGTAAAAAGGATGTGTTGACTCCTACTGATCAATCCATGGTATGCTGACATCACCAAGCTCGTGCTGCCTAAATCTTGATAAAAACAGTAGCCTTTCACCACTATGAGGGTAGCACTTTGGGTGCCCTTCCCAGTCCAACAAGACTGCAATCCGTGAGACAGGCGCATGTCAGTCAGTCAGTCAGTCAAAATACTTTAATCGGTTAATTAAAACCATAAAGTATATGCAATAAAATCAAAAGTAAACATAAAATCATCCTACATAAAATCATTCTTAAGATCCCACTGATAAAACTATCACAACATACAGATAATAATAAAAAAGACACAATAAAACATAGTTTTCAACATGTTAAACAGCCCCTCGCTACTTTCTGATGGCCGCAACATACATTTTTGCAACACTAAAGCAATCCAAGGGACTTGTTAACATATGTAGATAAACTAACACCTTACTTGCAAAAACCATTTATGTATTAGTAATGAAAATATAAAACGTTCACGAAGAGAGCAATAATGGTCACAAAACATCATAAAATGCAGTGTATCCTGAATAGAAATATTATCACAATTCAATTCATCAATCTTGTGCCTCCCTTGAGGTTCTGCAAGCAAACGATGTAAAGGATTTAATCGAAATCTTGTTAAAAGGAAGCAATGGTAGGGAATTGTAATTAAGTTTAGATAAGGCGCTAGTAATAGGGATGTTTTTAATAGAATATGGGGCCATACACTAGCTTTTAGACTCTCCCTTACTTCTCTTTGCCGCATTCACGTTGAACAAATATTAGATCTTTTTTAACTAGCATATTTGGGGATTCGAACAGATCTGGGCACCCAAGTTTCTCTGCTAATGTCCTAATGTAGCAGAGCCAAGGGATACTATTCACCTTCTCCAAAAACAAGCAATCTTTAACAATTTTTTTAAGTCAGTTCTACATCCTGATTGGTCCATATACTTATGCAGCGCAATAGTGGAGCCACTGTGACCAAATCTGATACATACCCTACCCCTTATTCCTGATGAACAATGTAAGATGATACAGCTTGAGGGACAGAAAGCAGGTTTCTCAAAAACTTGTTCTCCACAAATTGGAGATCTCCCAACCCTTTGTATCCCCAAATATTCAAACCATAACCGGCGATGGGGATAATTTTTTTTTTTTTTCTAAGTGTATTTATTGATTTTTAAAGAGAAAGTACAGCAGCAACAGAATCCATTATTTTATAGACACAGACATGCAAGTTTACCGATTGTGTACATTCCAGGCAGAAGCATTTGATAGCATTTAGTGGAACCAACCTTGTTTACGCAACACTGTCCTTTAACCTTAGGGCATTGGCAGAACAATTAGGCGGAAAAAACATCACATTCTAGTACTGTTCAGTATTCATTTGAGTATTTGCGATATACCACATTGTTTAATACCGACAGCCAAGTATCAGAACACAGATATTGCACAATACAGTTGGTGCAGTGGTTAAGGGAAGGCTAATTAGTTGCCTGGAGTATATAGTACAGTCACCCTGTGAGCACCTCAGATTAATATACCTATGGCAGCTGTATTTCTTCATTTGTGGCTGGGACATCTAATGGATGTGTCATGAGGTAGCCTTTTAAAGGATCCCAAATATCCTTAGGTCGCGATGCCAGGGGGAGCAATTCCACATAGTTATTCAGCTGTTCCTGACAATTTATTAAGTCAGTGAGCCAATCCTTAAATGTCGGCGCCCTCCCTTTGCCCTATCTGCACGCAATACGGCGTTTAGCCATTAATAGAACTGTTGCAAGTTAGCGACGATATGGCTTTTCTATTAGTTCAGTGTAACCCAATAAAGCCACTAGAAGTGTGCGCGCCAAGGTTAGTGTTGTCATTTTCTCTAGAGCCTCCAATAGTTATGTATACTAGGACAGCCCCAAGCTAAATGGAGAAAGTCGGCCCCCTCTAAGCCACATCTATCGCATCTATCGGAGTCTTTCAGCTTATATTTGTACATTTTAACTGGTGTATAGTATAAGCGGTGTAAAAATTTGAAGTGCGTAATGCGGAGTCTGCTACTCGCTGAAATTTGCTCTGTCTGTAGACAGTAATATGTCCACTGCTTATCTGAGAGCTCATGGCCTAGCTCTATGTTCCAGTGTGCACGAGCAGGGCAGGAGGTTGTTTCCTGCTGAGTGTGTATTGTATGATAGAGTGTGGAGACAGCATGCCCTGGAGAGGTAGCTTGTAGTATCAGGTGCACAGGAGCTAGTGTAGGGGGCTCTAGTGGGAATGCCGGCGTATTGTGTCGCAGTCCTAGTCAGAGCCGTACATAAAGAAATACGTCTAGTGGAGATGACAGAACTTCGCAGAATAGTTGCTCTAGAACATGGGTACTCACAAACTTTCTCTCAGGGGCTAAATTTACAGTGTAGTTTGTGGCCGAGGGCCGCACCGGTGGGGGCGGGGTCAGTGGGGGAGGGGGGCGGGTCTACAGCAAAAAACAACTGTGTCCAAGAGATTGAACACAGGCCCCTGCAGTGGACACCTTCGTCCACTGAGCCACCAGATCCGGCATACACACATCCCTCTCTGTCTGTCTGTCTCTCTCTCCCTCTCCCTGCCTGTCTCCCTCTCTGCCTCCCTCCCTCTCCCTCCGTCTCCCTCTCTCCCTCCCTCCGTCTCCCTCCCTCTCCCTCTGTCTCCTTCTCCCTCCCTCCGTCTCCTACCTCCCTCGTCTCCTTCTCCCTCCCTCTGTCTCCCTCTCCCTTCCTCCGTCTCCCTCTCCCTTCCTCCGTCTCCCTCTCCCTCCCTCCGTCTCCTTCTCCCTCCCTCCATCTCCCTCTCCCTCCCTCCGTCTCCCTCTCCCTCCCTCCCTCTCCCTCTCTCCCTCCCTCCCTCTCCCTCTCTCCCTCCCTCTCACCCTCTCCCTCCCTCTCCCTCTGTCTCTCTCTCCCTCCCTCCGTCTCCCTCCCTCCCTCTGTCTCCCACCCACTCCCTCCCACCGTCTCCCTCCCTCCCTCCCTCCCTCCATCTCCCTCCCTCTGTCTCCCTCCCTCCGTCTCCTTCCTTCCGTCTCCCTCTCTCCCTCCATCTCCCTCTCTACCTCCGTCTCCCTCTCTCCCTCCCTCTCCCTCCCTCCGTCTCCCTCTCTCCTTCCCTCTCCCTCCCTCCCTCCATCTCCCTCTCCCTCCCTCCGTCTCCCCATCTCCCTCCCATTCCCTCCCTCTCCCTCTCCCTCCCTCCCTCTCCCTCCCTCCGTCTCCTTCCCTCTGTCCCCCTCTCTCCCTCCCTCTCCCTCCCCGTCTCCCTCCCTCTCCATCTCTCCCTCCCTCCGTCTCTCTCCCTCCGTCTCCCTCTCTCCCTCCGACTCCCTCTCTCCCTCCCTCTCCCTCTTTCCCTCTGTCTCCCCCCTCTCCCTCTTTCCCTCCGTCTCCCTCTCACCCTCCCTCTCCCTCCCTCTGTCTCCCTCTCTCCCTCCCTCTCCTTCCCTCCGTCTCCCTCTCCCTCCCTCCGTCTCCCTCCCTCTCCCTCCCTCTCCCTCTCCCTCCCTCTCTAACCCTCCCTCCCTCTCCCTCCCTCTCACTCCCCAGTCTCTCTCCCTCTCCATCTCTCCCTCCCTCTGTCTCCCTCCCTCCCTCGTCTCTCTCCCTCCGTCTCCCTCTCTCCCTCCGTCTCCTTTCTCTCCCTCCCTCTCCCTCTCTCCCTCCATCTCCCTCCCTCCCTCTCCCTCCCTCCGTCTCCCTCTCCCTCCCTCCCTCAGTTTCCCTCTCCCTCCCTCCGTCTCCCCATCCCCCTCCATCTCCCTCCCTCCAACTCCCTCCCTCTCCCTCCCTTCATCTCCCTCTCCCTCCCTCCATCTGCCTCCCTCTCTCCCTCCCTCTCCCTCCCCGTCTCCCTCCCTCCCTCTCTCCTTCCCACTGTCTCCCTCCCTCAGTCTCCCTCTCTCCCTCCTTCTCTCCCACCCTCCCTCCGTCTCCCCGCCTCCCTCTCTCTCCCTCCGTCTCCCTGTCTCCCTCCCTCTGTCTCCCTCCCTCCCTCTGTCACCCTCCCTCCGTCTCCCTCCCTCCCCGTCTCCCTCCCTCCCTCCATCTCCTTCCCTCCCTCCGTCTCCCTCCCTCCGTCTTCCTCCCTCCGTCTCCCTCCCTCCGTCTCCCCCTCTGTCTCCCTCCCTCCCTCTCCCTCCCTCCCTCTGTCTCCCCCCTCCCTCTCCCTCTCCCTCCGTCTCCCTCCCTCCGTCTCCCTTGACGTCTCCCTCTCCCTCTCCGTCTGTCTCCCTCTCTCCATCTGCCTCTCTCCGTGCCTGTCTTTGCCTCTACCTGCCTCTGCCTGCCTGTCTCTGCCTCTATTTATCAGTCTGTCCCAGTCTATCTCTGTCTCTGTCTTTCGCTATCTCTATCTCGCTCTGTCACTTTGCCTCGGGCAGTGCACACTACTGTGTCTACACGTCCCACCAGCCCATGAACAGCCCCCCCACTTCCCCCCTCTCCCTGTGTAATGTAAAAGCCAGCTCTCAGACCCTGCTGCCCTCTGTCACCACACCTGACTCTCACTCCCTGCTGCCCCCTGTCACCCTCTGCCACTTCACCAGGCTCTCCCTCCCTACTGGCTCTCACTCCCTGCTGCCCTCCCGCACCTCACCAGGCTCTCACACCCTGCTGTCCTCTGTCGCCTCACCCCGCATGTGTGGCAGCCCGGATTGAGACAGCTTCCCAGGCTGACACACAGCCTCACCGGAGGACTTCACAGGTCTTTAAAAGACCATTTACATGCTAATGAGGCTTTGTTGTATTTCACCTCTTCTTAGCGCCCCTTCGCTAAGAAGACTATCCTGGAATCTCCCGGCCCCCATAGAGCAGTCTCTCTCGGAGTCCGGCGGTGTTTGTTGACACACTTTAAAAAAAATAAAAACCCAGGTACGATGTCTGCATGGTCCGCGGGCCACCAAGGAAGGCTTGCTGGGCCGCTGGCAGCCCGCGGGCCGTACTATGAGTACCCGTGCTCTAGAGAATGGAATGTCCCATTATGGTAAAGGTCTCCCCAAGTTGCGATTTTCGGCCGTTCCATGACCTTACGAAACCCCGTCTCCTGGAGTATTTGCATTTGGGGATGATAAAGTAATGGGAGTAGTGGTGAGTAGAGCATTGGGGCTTTTAACAGGGTCATAATGCACCTCCAGGCATCGACCGTACACGTGATCGATGTGGGTTCTTTGTCTCGAGGTTGAGGAGTGGTACATATCATGCCTGCTAGGGGGACAGGGTTGCCAACCACTGCTCCACTGCAACCTGTGGCATATATTTGGGTGGGTGGAATCAGTAGTAAGCATGATGCGCTTGGACACATACATAGTATAACTCAAAGTTAGGGACATCAAATGCACGTAGAGAGTAAGGTCTGGTAAGTATATTCCATTGCAGCCGTGGCTGTTACACCCCCCCCCATATTAATCTGATCATTTCTGAACGTAGTGCTTTGAAGAAGTGCCTACCAGGGTGATAAGGGATATTCAGGAATAAGTACAGCAGCTGTGGGAGAACCACAATTTTAATTAATGAGGTGTGCCTTGCCATAGAAAGTGGCAGTGAGATCCATCGCGTACCGCAGCTTATGATATGGTCTAGTGCTTTGCCATAATTGAGGCGCATTAGTTCCTCTCGATCCCTGGATATGTGAATGCCCAAATACTGCATGTCTGTGTTGCACCACTCTAGTGGGTAATCCAGGGGAAATTGTATGGCCGCAGAGGTGAGGGGGAATATCTGTGACTTCCCCCAATTGATGTGAATCCCAGATAGCTTCCCAAAGTTGATAAATTCTCACAAGAGCGGGTTTATGTTTTGGTGCGGATCTCTAAAGTAAAGGGTAATATCATCGCGCGTAGAGGAATATGAGTATCTGGTGCAAATTACATTGCAACACTTTGTCCTGGTGATGTTGCCGTAGCCTAGCCGCCAAAGGCTCAACTGCCAGGGCAAAAAGCAGGGGGGAAAGTGGGCAGCCCTGCCTGGTGCCCCTAGTGATGGAGAAGGCTGGAGACATCCGCCCGTTAATCAGGAATCTATCTGTTGGGAGTCGGTATAATAGACCTATCCATGAGAGAAACAGTGGTGGGAAGCCCATTTGTTGTAGAACACCTAGTAGATAGTCCCACTCAACAGAGTTGAACGCTTTAGTGGCATCTAAGCAGTGACGGCCCGTGTAGGGCGTTTTACCGGGGCGGTGACGTGGCGCAGAGGAGGGGCAGGGTGGGGGGTTGCAAAATGTGGCAAACGGCCGATTTCAGGTAAGTTACGAAAAAAATGCATAAAACAAATTTCGTTGCATGCGCTGCATCGCCAAATGCGATGCAGCGCACGCAACGAAATTCGTTTTATTAATTTTTTCCTTAACTTACCTGAAATCGGCCGTTTGCCACATTTTGCAACCCCCCACCCTGCCCCTCCTCTGCGCCACGTCACCGCCCCGGTAAAACGCCCTACACGGGCCGTCACTGCATCTAAGAAGACCGCCACTAGCGCTTGGTTGGGATCCACATTATGCAATATGGAAAAAAAGGTACGTAGGGTGTGTGTGGTCGCATGACCTGGGGTGAACCCAGCTTGATCGGGAAGGACAAGTATCTCCATTAATAAATGTAATCTATTGGCTAGGATCTTAGCGAGAATTTTAGCATCATTATTAATGAGGGACAATGGCCTATAAGAATCACATTGATTCCCTGGTTTCACAGGCTTCAGTAGGGAGGTAATGAGTGCCTCTCTCATTGAGGGTGGGAGCGTTCCAGTCTTAAGGGCATCTTCATACACCTCTTTTAGGATGGGGACTAACTGATCGATGTATGTTTTGTAGAAGTCAATGGTGGAGCCCGTCTAAGCCTGGGGCTTTGCCGGACTTCATATGCATAATGGCTTCCCGTACCTCATCCAATTCAAAGGGGGCACACAGGAATTCTCTCTGTGAGTCACCCTACCATCCGAAGGCTACATCTTCTGGATAGCTATCTAGATTGAGAGAGTCTCGTCTATCTGAGGTAGATAGCGCAGAATAGTGAGCAGTAAACGTATCCAGTATCTCAGCAGTGTCTCTGGGCAGTACTCCTTCAGGACCTACAGTTTCTAAGACGTAATTAGCAATGGGGATACATTTTGAATTGTAAACATTTAACATGGCTTGAACTGGTCTGGCCCCCAGGCTTTTAGCATAGTCAAGAACTGCAACTGTAGCTCTTGACATAGCATTTCTCTTAGCGTTTTTTGTGGGGCCCAAGTACCCTTATTGTCAAATAGGACCCCCAAATAGAAGAAGGTGGCAACCTGTATCAATATTTTACCCTCCCCACAATGAGCTCGCTGTATCTTGGGTTTTGGCCCATAATCACTGTGTGCAACTTAGCCAAGTTGGTATTTAAATCTAATGACGCCATGAAGTATTCAACAAAAATTAAGCAGATGTTGTAGCTCAGTGGTCCTCCTTGCTAATAGCACTGCGTCATCCGCATAAAGGAGCGCAGGTATTAACAGGGTGCCTGCAGGTGGATTTCTTTAATAGCTGTATTTAGAACTGGGCCTAAGTTGTTAATGTATAGTAAACAACAGGGGAGCTAATATGCACCCTTGTTTAACACCCCTATGTACTTTTATAGTAGAAGAGTTGCTACCTGTCTGGTTCTAGCTTACAGTAGCAGAAAGGTACCTATGGAGCTCGTGCAAGAAATTCATAATATTTGGATCCACGCCCATGTCGTTTATCAATAATAACCGCAATTTAGATCTGTTCACTCGGTCGAATGCAGATGAGAGGTACATCAAGGCCAAAAATATTTACTCTCTTTTGGCTACAGTGAATTTACCAAGTAAGGCATGGGTCTATGGTGCACTTTCCCGTTCTAAAACCATATTGTAAGTTGGAAAGCACATTATGCTGTTCTAACCTCTCAGACAGCTTAACAAGTACAATTCTTCCTAACACCTTGACTGCTGAATCAAAAAAGAGAAATTGGCCTGTAGCTTCGAGGGGCAGATCTTACACCTTTCTTGAAAACATGGATAATAGTAAACACTGACCAGGATGTTGGAAAACTGGTCGTACATTCTGCATTTATTACATATGTCAATATGCTGGACCACATTGGATTATTTGACTTAAATAGATCAGCTGGGACACCGTCTGGACCGGGAGCTTTATTATTTGATGCTAATAAAATGGCCTCAGTTGGTTTTTCTTCGGAAAAAGCCAAGATGTTGTTACATCCAGCAAATTCTGGAACAGACGGGGTTGCTAATTCTCCAGGGATGACATATATGTTCTGAAAGTGCGCAACCCATATATCTACGGGTATAGAAGACTCAATTGGGCTATTCGTAGAGCCCGAAAAAAATGTGCAATTTACAATCTCCCAAAACAGGGCACCATTTTTTAGGACATCTGTATGCAATAAGTCATTCCATGTTTCTGTTTTAATTTCTTTTTCACAGATGTCAAGGGTTTGCATGTAGGATTTCCTGCACCTGATTATCTCTACTTTGTCCTGGGGTACTTATCTCAGAGCTTTTAATAACTTAAGACTTAAGTTCAAACGGTCTTTCCCTGCATTTAATGACTTTATTTATAGGTCTAGAGAGGTTAATAGCTACCTGATGTCATATCCTCCAATAGGCATTTGATAATGTCTCCCCTTCTGTGACACCATCTAAACAAAGTTTAAGATCTTCGCTACAAATGTTTGTTAAACCATTGATGAATTGGTTGCGGACAATCCTGTTCCATTTCAGTCTGTGAACCTGATAGTTGGGTCTGGTATCAACACCATTAGGACCCCCCGTGGATCATTGATCGCCCCATCACCCCAATTAAATAAAAAAATCAAGGGTTTTGGTTGCTAAAATGAGATCACTTAACCATGCAAGACATAACCAACTGACGCAAATACATACACATTAAAATATGGTAAATATTAGTATTCACTCCTCTACCAGTAAATGAGGGAATGCTATTGCTTTCCTTAACCTCCATCATAATTTGTAAGTTAAAATCAGCAATAATATCCTCATCCTGCCCCTGGATTCTGATAAACCACCCCTCAGTGAGGGCACCCCACCAGGACTGCTACCAAAAATGTTGCCTCTGTGGGGAGCTGAATTCTACACAGACTACCCCTTTATAGTAACTGGTTTGGCAGAGCTAGGCAAGTCAGACCTATGTGTTATCCTACCAGAGGAGAGAGGAGAAGGAGTGGACCTTTTATGTGCCTGATCATAGAAGATAAGATCCCACCTTGATTAATGGATGGTGCCATTGAGTCAGTATCCTCCTTGACAGTGTGGACAGCTTTTCTAACCTCACCAGAAGAATGACCCCTGCTCATGCCTTGTTGATACCTAGGGCCAACAGAGTGTACATGTGCACAGGTTGCGAATGATTGGGAGGTTGATCTGGAGTCTGGGTCCTATTATCTGAAAACAAGACAATTAAGTAAACAATGAATGATTCTATCTTACACAGTTTCCCGTGAGCCCCACTAGTGAACTATGTAAGGCATTCACAATGTTCTCATATAAAGCCAGGAACATAGGTTCTACTAGTGCTTGAATGTGACTACCTCAGATGGTTGGTGAAGGTAAGTCCACTAATTTGTCCTTAATTGAGTGTATTTCTTTCGCTGTCTGTTTGACAAAGAAATTCTGTGTTAACAACTGGAGCAGGTCCCCATATATAAGATGTAAATTTAGAGGCCCTTTTCTTCCTTTTTCTGGCTGGTGCAGCCCTCTCTGGAGATGAGGAATCCCCTATGTGGTTATCTTCCACTGTAGATAATATCTTTAATGGGGGCACAATTAGCACAGAATCACAGAACAGGCTTATGTCATGATGCACATGTATGATCTGTGTTTGCCTATGACAACATAAATCAGCATTAGGGATTCAGACATCAGTACAGTTTGGCACTCAGGGCAGGGGTGCAAGTCCATTACCATGCAGAACACTCTTTTATCCCAAAATGTAAGTTTATATAGATTTTCTATACCTAACTCCACATGTGCGTACCATAATGATACACATATCTTTGAGGTACGTAGACATGGAGTTAGGAATAGTAAATCCATACCTCCATCTGTGCACTTACCTCTTCGATATTTTTTTCCGTCTATATTCTGGTCATGATATAGTGACCATTCGATAGGGAGTTCTCAATATTACCTACCACAATCTTCCAGACAAGAGATGTAAATCCACTGTCTAATGCCCAGCAAACGGTTTTGTATTGTTCCTTTCCACATCTCATTTTCTGGTTGTAGCACACACACAGTCTTTATGTAAGATGATGGCTCCTCCAGCAAAGAGTGACGGGGCTGGCTCCCAGTGAGAGTACCCATTACATAAGCACAAAAGTGTGAAGCTCTGCACCTGGTTGTAATCAGCCTTTCTGATGGACTACTGACGGGAAAGACGAAAGGACCAAGAACTTCCCAGAAAATTCTCTTCCACTTACAACTGAAGTTTCTGACTCACCCTCCTTCCCTTACCATCAATCAAATGGTAGTGCTCAGGAAATATTAATCAGCAATCCCCTGCAAAAAAGGTTACCATGGATTTCTAAAGCGTGCTTGGCCCCATCCCCCATCCCTAAACACTTCAATATATAGGGCTAAACCCTCTGACTCAGGAATACAGGGAATACACTTCCACTCTCTGGTGCGGCTGTGTCCTAATTTCCATCTTGTGCCATATCAAACCAGGGTAAACCCAAAATAAAATCCACTTCGGCAGTCACTCACTTACTATCAACATGGAGTCATGCTACCTACCATTCACAATACCTACACACATACTCAACATACATGCAGGGATGTCAGCTCAGGGTCTGACTATGACATGTAAGTAGAGCGTCATACCTACAAGCTGAGAGTATGATGCCTGTTGGCATCATGCTCTCACTCTCAACAAGTACAAGGCCTATCCAATACTATGAATTCAAATATGTTATACCGCAAACACTGCTCACAGTACATGTCCTAAATTATACAATTTTGTGTCTGCTAAAGAGAACACTTTTCCCACCCCTCCTGATCTCAAAGCCAGTTCCTACTGCTATTCATTAATGGACAGAGAACTCCACAGCATGCTTGAAGATAAACAAACTGCTCTTATTCGTTCTCATTCTCATTGCATCCTTTAACACTATAGACCCTAATACATTACTGTCCAGAATGAAAGCCAGAATGAAAGCATGATTTTGAGAGGCCCTTGAGCATCCTAATCTGCATTAGACATTTCTGCACTGATCATACCCACCAAATGTAGTGCTCCAACCAGGATCCTCATTTTCCCTTTCTATTGAGTTGCTATATATGAATCTCCAGTGCTCCTCAAGATTCCTAGATCAGTACCAGTCAATTGCCATATGGATATGACAACACCCAGAGACAATGACTAGCACCAGACTACAATATCCACCTGCCTAGACCACATCAACACTGGATCTGAGCCAGAACAGAGATGTTGGCTTTAGGGGGTCTAGACACTTGTGTTCTTCTGTTTAATAAGGCTCTTATATCTAGGCTCTGCTTCCAATAAATCTTACCTTGGTGACCCTCTTCTAATTCCTTTATCACTTGAAATGTTTATATTGTGTATGCTGTTGTACAAATGGTCTGGGTTGCCCTTTGGGCATCTTTGTACTCATTCAACCAATCTCTGCCTGGCACACGCTGCCACGTGAATTACTGGGCTTTCTCTGATTGCCCCATATTTTTGTGTACATCACACAGAATTCCACTTCCCCTTTGGCAAGGCTGATGCTGTGAGCTACCTATATGTTGTAGTCCTTATTACAATTAGAATTTGTGTGTCTTATCTCTCACATACTCTCACCTATGATAACACCAGGTGCTAAATCCCATAACCCGATAACCACTCCTTGCTGGTCAACGAGCAAAACATTAAAACACTTCATGCTAGAAGTGAGCAAAAGGCTAATCTCCTTAAGGGCAGACCTGAGCTGCAAAGCCCTGACAACTACACCAACTGATACTCCTGCCACCAAGACATTTCTGGTCCAAGGGATGTGTTAAGTTATTGGTTGGTAGACCTCAATATAATTGATCTTCAAATGCTGATAACCACAGGTTGTGGAAGACATCTCTGCAATGCCAGGGGCATGCAAGAGGGCTCTAAGCACCCAGAAACAGCAAGGTTAGTCCAAGACATTGCGATCAGCCTTGAAGTGGTAGGGAGTAGCCTGATTTTTACTGACTGGCAGGGCTTTGTGAATTTCATCTTCTAATGCTAATAAAGGCTAATTGCGAGTAATAGCATTCGAATGGGAAGATGAGCAGGATAGGACCAAGTACTCAGGAATCAGCAAGGCCAGAGTGAGCCACTGCGACCAACCTCCACCTTTTAAGGAGTAGTATGATTTCTACACACTCTACTGAATGGCGCTGGCATTCAGAGAGGTTGAATTAGGCATTATCTAGGCTAGGAAATTATGGCTATTAATGTTTCAGATGAAAGGCCTCTTGCTAGGGATGAGAGCAGAGTTAATCGTGGGAGGGAAAGGTGAGCAGGGACCAGAGAGAGGACAATGGAAAGAAAGTTAACTTCTGGGGACAAATATAAAAGGTGTTTTCACAGAAAAGTTGATCTCAGACTAAACAAAATGAGAACTACCAAAGCTTTGCCATCGTGCTGCACTAACAGAAGCAATGAGAGCAGGGTGAGTCTTCTTTCACCACATTGTCTACTTTTACCTTGAAATGTAATTTCCTACTAAAAAAGAAAATGGAATGAAATTCTAAAAGGGCCGGATACTGCCTAATGTAAAACTAGAAAATGCAAGGGACTCTGGGATTTACAAAAAGTTATTGCCGCACTTGGAGTGGTGAAGACAGAGGGGTAGCACATGGCATCCAATTCAATCATGTGCTGTCATGGGCATCAGCCTACCAAGCACTTAGTCTCTCACCCGCCCATGTTTAGGGTGCTGTCTGGCTAGGATCTGAGCCACGACCTGACTAGGGTTCTCCAGATAGATGCGGGACACGAACCCCTGCTCAAAAGGTTGGTTGCTTTCAGCCAGGCAGGAGTAGGTGGAGTCTGGGCCTTTTAAAGATTGTGTAATTTCTGCTCAGGTTGTCATCCTTGATTGCACTTCCACTTCCTTAATCATTCATGGGGTGTACTTGTTCATCCGCAGACTATACACTTGCCTTAAAAATGTCCAGGCCAACTGCTCATATCACCAATTCTCAATCTTGGCCTTTTACTTATTCAACACTATTGCTGCCTGACTCAAGTTGCTATATGGATTACTGGGCCTTACCTGATTATTCATTTTTCCTTTGGTGTGTATGCACATGCTAGGCTGGGGCTGTGTGGCTGCCTATATGTTCTAGTCCTTATTAAAATTATGATTTGTACGTCTATCTTGCACATATCTTCACAAGTCACACTACAAAGTACTGCATTCCATAAACCAATGACCACACCTCAGTGGTCATCGCGCACAACATATATACACTTCCCACTTAGGCTCAAAATAAAAATAGCACCCTTCCAATCACATAAGCTACCCATGTGTCTAAGCACTTTTGGGCTCCACATAGGAGTAGTAAGCACTATATAAATGATACAACACAATACAAGAGTCATTTGACAAAGTCAATAGGTTGTGTCTTATTGCTTGTAAATAAACCTTTATCATAGTCAGTAGGCATGTGGTAGTTTTTTGAGAAAACATTTTTATCAAAGCTCTTATGCAGTGGGAGATTGATGCTGAACACTCTGAGTTGAAGGCTATAGGCAGGAACTGTATATTGTAACAATCATATTTACTTTGTATTCTATTTAGCTGTGGATACTGTAAAGTTAATTTTATGTTTAAAGCAAAAGCACTGACAGGACTAACATTGAGGTTTATTACTGTCTCTTCTAGCTGCTGAATTTCTAGCCCACGTCACTTTTCTCAGTAAGCCTTGGATCACCCTGTCTCATTACCTTGAGAGTCAAGTGCTAAACAGAAACTTGGTGCTCTGTTTTGGAGACAATGGTAAGGGGGGCCTCAAGATACCAGAAGCTTAAAATCCCAAATCACACAATTGGAACCCAGGAATCCCTGATTGCCCTGTGACCATCTGAAGGAGTTCCCATGCAGACTTTTTTAAAGTAACTATTTGTTTATCAGACACCTTGCCTTGAATTTAGTGGGGAAAGACTCCTTCACAAGATAGCGCCTACGTGGCAGAACCACATATTTATCCATCGAAGGCAAGTGATTTACCGATCATACTATGTTCTAAGTCTGTGCTTACCAGTGAATTTTCTTCAGTCTCCCCTTTGCATGCTTTGCATTCCTCTTTCCCAAGGCTCTAGACCAGGATAAATTCCTCTAGAATGTTGTGATTTCCCAGCCTGCCCGTTACCCTGACATCACCTAGTAGGCTCCTTTGGGCACTGCCTGCCTCCTTCTTTTGATGTTGTACCTTTTTTTCTGGGCTGTCAAAGTCTTTTATTGGGCTAAGGTATTGTATGCTTTTTACTTGGGAAATCAAAGAACTTGGGATGTTGCAGGGAGGCCATAAACACATGGCTTTTTAACAGCCAATAGTTGTCAATCAAATGCACAGGGTAGGGGGCTCCAGCTAGGGTAGTGGGTACTTCTGGATTCGTACGTGTACCGCTTTGAATGGTAGGCTGACTGGGGGAGGAACTGTTGGAATTCCATGCCTCGGAAAGTTCAACTACCCTAACGGTGGGTGCAGCATGCCTCAACCTAGGCAAAGAGTAGAGAGCCCTGCACATTAGGAAACATTTGGGGCCGGTCAAGGGAGGATAGGGTGACACGATAGCTTGGCCATAAGCTCGGGAATCATATCTGTATATCTCCTTATCCCTTGCTATAATCTCATATGCAACGTCCTGACACTTGTTTAATGGATCTCATTGGTGAGTTTTTTGCCACTCCACACCTGCTCAAATTCCTCACTTTCTCTTTTCCTTCCCAGATGGCCTCCAAATCTTCTGGAAGACTTAGGGTCTGATTATAAATTTGGCGGTGCGGCGCCGGGTCTGCCCTACCACCGCACCGCCAAAGCCGTGGTCAGACCGCCCACTAGATTAGGAGTTTTCTCCTATCTGGTGGGCTTTTTTTAACTTGAAAATTGGCACATCAATGGGAATGGCAGAAGCAGTTCCTGCATGGCGTGGACTAAAAAGTCTATGCTGTGCAGAAACTGGTGTGCATGCTTACAGGCGGGCGCATGTTGTGCCCCCATGTGTGCATCCACATGTGGAGGAGGCAAAGAGGAACCTGATTCTTCTTCACCATGGTGTTGATGGAGGAGGATCCTCTATGACACAGCCGGTGGAGAAGAAACTCGTAATATGCTTGGCGGGACCGCAGCGGTTCCACCAAGCATATTGCAGCCTCCTGATTGCCGCAATACCGCCAGGAAACAGGAGTTCCCCGGCCGCTGCAGCGGGCTGTGGTGGTCCACCGCCTAATCGTAATAGGGTAGTCGGGAGACCGCCACTTCTGCACCCCCACGAGTCTGGCGGTCTGTTGGCCACCAGACTCATACTCATCCTCTTACTGCCTGGTTGAACATCCCTTGCTTCTTTCCCTAACCCAGTGTGGTGAATTCTCACATGACCTGTTTGGAAGACTGAATATATCAGCCATTTTCATGTTTTTAGTGATGGATGCTACTCCCTGTATCAGACCAGCTAAACATACAGAGACGGTTTGGTAGGGTGGACTGTGCTAAATATGCTGCAGCTACTGTATGAACATTTGCGTTAGTAAAAATCTGGAATACACTAAATAAATTACTTGAGTTTGTATTAGCAGCAAAAGCAACACAGGAGCAATGCAGAATTGGCTGGTGCATGCCCATGAGTCAGGTACAGCTTGGTCACAGTCCTGAAGCCGGTAAGTCAATTATATGAAGTATGTTAAACATGTTGACAGAGGGGGTGCGATTAGGTAGAAATTGCTGCTAATAAAATAGCATGTGATAGGTTAGTTCTTTAAGTTATAGTACATACAGCTTTGTTTCATACATTATAAGTGCATGATTTCATGACTACCACATGTATACATAAGAAAAGTCCCAGAATGCAAGAAACAAAACTACATGAAGTGCGTAAGCTTGATAGGACACGTTAACATATCTTTATTGTTATCCATTAATTTTAATTTTGACTAAAAAAAACAAATGACATTTTGACTAGATCATCCTAAATAAGGGAACATGTTCTTTCTCACTCTAGGGGGTCGCTTCCATTGAGGGCCAGTCTTTCTTGTTGAGGCATAATAATTTGTACTTTTTTGACAGGCACATCTTTATTCTTTGTACTTCAGTGCCAGGGTACTTAATATTGGAAACATTTTGACTGGATATTGTCATATTGCTGGTACCAACGTCCTATTACATTTCTGTTAGAAAGAAAGGCTTAGTAACCTTGTATATGATATGACAGAGGTTGGAGAGTACATCTTCTATGCAAGCACTATCCTTTGTCTGCCACAGGCTGTCTTTCTCCATGTAGTTGTACAGCTGACAGATGAAAGCACTAGACTGACTACCTGAAGCTATGCGGTTCCAACCTAGCGTTCTATTGTTATTTTTTTCCCCTCTATCATGAAAGGATTGCCAAAATTATTTTTGCTGCTTTCCCTCCGTTAGTTAGCTCTTGGCATTTTGTGTTTTTGAATGCCTACCGGCCAGGCCTCTCTTTAAATGGACAACTGATTTTACTATACATTGGAATAATTAGCTAGTGTGCAAATCAACTGTTTTGTAGCAACCTAGTTGTACAGAGTGCAGATATGAAGTTTAGGAATCACTGAAATAATTTTCCTGCTGCAAGTTAAAATGCAGCTTGTGCTTTCCAAAGTGTTAGTCTCCTGAAACGAAGCCAAAGAGCATAAATCAAGTGAACAAAATGCATTAAAATTGTATTAAAATTTACATTTTGTAATATGTTGCTATTACAGTAATTTTACAGCATGTAGGTAATCGAGTCTGAAAAGAACAATGGCATTGGTTAGATGCAGCTTGCTAGTGTGCTTCTGCTTCTTTAGGAAAATTAAAAACAAATACAATTAAAGCTATTCTTCCTAAACTGAGCTGAAGTGCTTAACAAAATACATTGATGTTTCTGGTTGAGTTGCTGCCACTCGGCACCGAGATTTAAAAAAATAGACATAATCCACTCATTCATGGAATGGAAACAGCTCTGAGGGTTTTCTGGGTTATGGGGATGCAGGCCCTTTTTTAAATGTCTGATGAGTTCATGGACTCAGCATTCACCTCCACAGCAATTGCGGTTGCACAACTTCACATACACCTTTGTGAATGGACAATCAAAGCCTCACAGTTGGTGTGTATTTTGTAAATGCTCTTCCATAGCAAAATTACATTGACGACATCTTACACAAATCCTTTAAGAGACATAAATATGCGATTTTTTTAAACCTAGGTCTAGGGGATCAGACATGAGGAGGATAATATCTCCTAAAGCATCACACCAGCCTTCATTGCCTCCTGATCTCATATATTCAAATTGTAGGAATCCACTTGAATTTAGGACCTGGATGCTGTACCTTTACTGAGTATACCATATATCATTGACCCTCCTGTGGGAGTGGGAGGGTCTCTAGAATATTCGATCTCAGCCATGTGATTTTCAGTCTTGTCCAGAACTACTAAACCCAGTTGGAAGCCAAGCAACTTGACCTAATCCAATAACTTCAATGGCTGATGAATGAATAAATCTATTGCTCCATTCAAAGCCCATTTTAATGGAATGCAACTTACTGAATGGAATTCCTGGTTAAGAAAACCTCCAGCATCCCAGGATTACTGTAGACCTGAAAAGAATAAGTCGATATGTGGTTTAAAAATTAAGGTAATCCAGAATATCATGTTGATATTTAGATCTGTGGACTTTCTGACCTGTCTATATACCTACAGGATGTAGACATTCATATTTACATCAGCCTTTGCAGCATACGTATCGATCTACTGCCCTCCAAGACATGCTGGTACCCGGTGTGCCAATATTATGGATCATGTCTCCCCTATTATTCTTAGATGCGCTAATTTCACCTTGCTGGGTGATTTGAATATTCTTTTAGAGGACCTGTCCTGTGTGCTAGGCACCACTCTTATTGAATATTTGAATGCTCTCAATCTAACTCTCTGTAACTCTATTCCCTCGCATGAGGCAGGGAATCTGCTGGATCCCATCTTCTCCAACGTGGAGGGTCTTTTGACAGCAGCAACACTTTCTTGGTTTGACCATCTGGCCATTATTTTTCTAATGAGGAAACCTTATCAATATTTAACTGTTTAAGGGGGGTCTACAAGTCTGTCATACTGGTTACTAGCAGGAGTTTTGTCCATTTCAAACCTCCTGTCTTGATCATGCCTTTGGTGTTACTGCGAATGGGACCGTGGGTGAATCAACTTTTGAGTTATCGGACTCCACGGAAAAATGACTTAACGATTTTGAGTTCAATCACTTATTTCATCACTGAGGCTATGTTTTGGTGGTTTTTACTGAAACCCCCACCAGGGGAGTCTCTCTGTGTTCACTAGAGACTCAGCACCAGTCCAATTGGTTGTAGGACCACATTGTGTTAAAATTCTGTTCAGGGCTGGTATCAGGTTCAGCCATAGCACATTCTTCTAACTGGAGGGATCAACCATGTGTAACAGCTCTTGAAAGCTTCTTCTTGGTATATCTGGTCTTGAAATGTAGGTTTGGATGGACAACGCTGTCACAAAAGCCCTAATCTGCAGCTTGCCAGGGTCAAGGTCAGTTTTCTTGGCCTTCTAAGCAGTACAGACTGTGTAGCCATTGATAATGAGATGGTCGATCATCTATCAATGGTATGTCTGTGTTCACAGCCTGTTTGATTCACCGCTGCATCTTCTGTCTCATCAATCTAGAGGCAGACTACTTTGCAACTTAAAACAACTCCATTCTGCACAACTTCATATTCAGGTTTCAGAAGAAATAGCCAGGAGGCACAGGTGTCTTGGTAGCTCTCTGTCCTCCCACCATTTTTAGAATTCACAGGTTGGTCTCTCACCTTAAAATAGAGGAGTCGTGACTCATTTTAGTTACTCCATTTTGGACTCCCATCAGCTATCGGCGGGTTCCTCCTCCACTGTCATGAACTAATAAGGCCTATTTCTGCCTGATCGTTATGTAGTCTGTTTCTGTCACTGTCTTCAGCTTAGCAGTTTCATCTTTATATTTGGAGACTGATCTGGCTGGCTTCCAGCAACCAGGTCTGTTGAGTGTAGTGGTGTTATCATTCCCATCATGACTGAGATACTCTATAAGCATCTTGTAGTAGACATGGCCTAGCGAACAGAGCTACAGACTTTGGAACTGTGGAACGAGCTTTAAATGTTCAGAATCTAGTGATTCTGGGCAAATCACTTAACTCTCTCTCTCGCTGCCTTAAAAGAAAAAAAAAGTAACCAGACCTTGTGTAATGAATGCATTCTGGTGCTAATGTAAAGCAAACTAGTACCCTTAGGATGTGTTTGTGCTGTATAAAACTGCAAAAGAAGCATAACTCTCTCCAAGCTTGTTTCTATGGTAAAGGGCTTTCTCCCATGCACTATCTAGAATCTTGTATGGTCCAATTTCTTTGACACTGGATAGTTCAGTGGACAGCACTTAAAGCATGTTTAAAACATTGCCATCATCTTCAGGCATTTGTATATTTGCAATGCAAAGTCTTAATTGGCTTTTCCTAATTTTTTCTCCTGCTCCAGTTCAGGAACTACCTTTAGTTCTCAATTGTCTGGCTGAGCCACTAGAGGAGAGGCCTCGAGTTTTTCCTTGATTATTGCTTCCATGTTACTGGCCATTGCATTGGCCAGAAGGCTGTGGTTTCTGCAGGCTATTTCCTGTAAACCATCCTATTTCGGAATTTCTTTCCAGGCAAACTGGGTCTCTGGTTGGTCACTGGAGTCCAGTCAAAGTCAAGATCCAGCTTTCATCATGAGTAAGAAATGTTTTCCTTTTTTTCTTCCTGTCTCCTTGGACTGACATTCAGTCTCTGTACAAAATTGAGTTACTGGTTGAGGGGGAAGTGAAACCCTTCTCAAACCATAATTCTCTGTTAGTGTGAAGTCGCAAGCAACTACAAATTAACATGTGCTTAATCATCTGGTAGCTTTGAACAAAAGCAGTCAGGCTTAATCTGAAGGCAATTTTTATAGTATTTATGCAGTAATTCAAACAGTAATAAAGTGGAACACAACACAAGATAACTGCTATACCAATTTAGAAAAATAGAGTGAAATTTAATAAATACGCCCACTGTGGTCATGTGGTGGCGCCAGACTTGGTCAAAGTCACAAGTTCAGGCTGACCCTGATGGAGCATGGGCCAGCTACAGGGACCCAGCTAGACCTGCTGAACAAGGGAATCTTAAATCCTGGTTGTAAAACGCTGCGCAGTCCCGCATCGAGGATGTGTAGTGCAGCCCACAGGTCCTATGTATACTAAAAAGCTGGGCCTAAGGGGCCACTATTTATGCCTGGTGCTCACTTTGAAGTACTAAAAACTTCTAAAAGTTTCCACCCCCAAGGTTTCAGGCCTCCCCTTTGTCCCTGCCTTGGTCCCAGCTTGTCTGGGGTCACAAAAGACCAGTGTCAAACCCCTTGTGGGAGTACTTAGGGATAGCATCTGTGATGTGCAAGCGTGGTAGGTGACAGTTCCTTCCCCCTCATCAACTCTGAGTGGCGCGTCTGGTCAACACCTATCTTCCCTTTGTCTCCCTGTCTGGGAGCAATACACAAATACCAACAGCCAGCTACACCTAGTCATGTTCCCAGCATCAGGCTGCAAGCACCTAATGGTTAGGACAAGAAAATGCCAACTTTCTAAAAAGTGGCATTTTCTGAATTGTGATTATAAATCCAACTTTACCTTTAAATAGGGCTTTTATTACAATTCTTTAGATACAAAACTTGACCAGTCTGCCTTCTACCAATTCTAATTTTTCACTTATTAAATGTTATAAGGAAACCCAATGTTATCCTATGCTAGAGGTAGGCCTTGCAGTAGTGAAAAATGAATTTAGGAGTTTTTCACTGCGAGGACAAGTAAAAACTTTAACGTACCTGCCCAACTTTTAAATACAGAGCACCATGCCCTAATGGCTGTTCTTGCCTACCCTATGGCGTGACTTGTATGTATTAATAAGGGTGGTTTAGGCCTTGAAAAAGTTTTATTTTGCCAGATCAAAATGGCAGTTTAAAAGCTGGAAACACTGGCTGCAATAGCGGGCCTGAGACATGTTGAAAGAACTACGTAAGTAGGTGTCACAATCAGTGCTGCAGTCCCACTAGTGGCATTTAATTTACAGGCTTTGGGCACATGCAGTGCCACTGTACAAAGGACTAACAAGTAAATTAAATGTGCCAATTTGGTGTTAACCAATTTTAGCATGTTTAAAGGAGAGAGTACAAGCACTTTAGCACTGGTTGGCAGTGTTAAAGTGTGCAGAATACTGACGCCAGCAATGAAAAAAAGCAGCAGAACAGGAGGCAGGAAGACAAAATGTTGAGGGGAAAACCACACCAAGGATGTCCGGTCCAACAGTCTGCCATTGTGACATTGCTTCGGAGATGGTGAATTACTGTTCACAATCTACTTCCTTTGCAAATGGGGCACACTCTCCCTCCATTCAGCACAGTCACCCAGGCTGCCAGATTGATCTCTGCATCTCACTAGAGCTGCATTGTGTGTGGCAAGGGAAGGTGGATATGTGTAAAGTGCCCTTTTCTGTGTCCTACACACATAATGATCCTCCAAATTGTGATCTTTTGTAACACATGTAAATGAGATCTGCTTGCAGTATACATTGGACTGTGGATACAATCTAAATGGACCATATTGATTACTTATATAATTTAAAGTGATGATGGTGATGAGGAAGAGAATGAGGAGGTAATGAGCAGATTGCTTATGGGAACATATTTGTCCCTGTGAGTCTGACTTGAACGTGGGTTTTAATACATATACAGAAGGTGGAGGGAGCAGCCTCCTCCTTTAAGGACCAGCAAATACAAGATAGGGCAAGATATGAAATATTTCCTTTCATCTTTGCTGCAGAAAGAATTGCTGGAGAGACCGCTAGAGTAGATTATTACTAAAGCAGGGGCTGCTGGATTGCTTTATTTGCTACGGGACACCTCGACTGATGTAATTACTAATAGTGAAAAGGTGAGCTTGGGGCTGTAGAAAATATTGAAAAAATGATGCCAAATCATCTTGCTGTAAGGTGATGGATCTTCGTTATCTGCCTGCTTAGTCTTGTAATGCGTGCGCGTGTCACGCAGGTGTTTCTTGCAATGCTCAAGGCATGTGCCCTATCGAATTGTTAAGTAACGGCATACAAACTCCTGCGAGAACACAGAGAAAATCCATCACACCGAGGGCTTAGAGGGACTAAGCTTTAAAGGCGCTGCTCATTCTCCCTGGATGAGGAAAGCTCTCGCATTGATCTGCCTAAAAAAGTCTGCCGCTGCTGCCTCGCTCAAAGCAGGAAGATCCAGGGCTTTAATTAGAATGTGTGAAACTCAGAGGAGGCAGATATAAATAGAACTATAACCGCTCTGCAGACTCTGAAACAAAAACTGTTCTCATCAAGTAGCAAAACTGTGGGGCATATCAAGCACTGCGTTAAAATTATCGCCGCTTTAGCGGCAGAAAACTGCCGCTAAAGCGGCGAAAATGGGCTTGATAACATGCCGCAGAGAATTCCAATAGAAGGCCATGCTGACACCAGAACATGGGTTTGTATGGGAATTCTCAAGGGCATATTATCAAGCCCATTATCGCTGCTTTAGCAGCAATGTCTGCCGCTAAAACGGCGATAATTTTAACACCGTTTGTTGATAATATGCCCCTGTCTTCGGTAGCATCTGACTGTCACCGTAGAGTCCTTGCCGCTGGTGTATTTTTATGATACCACCAAATAATGTTGTGTACCCAGTGGGGGGAAATGTAGCTTTATACATGACAAAAACTGAAATGAATTATTCACGATTTTTGTATTACACTGAAAAAGTCGCTTTTGGCGACCTAATAGCAGGATTGCCCTGTGAGTCACTGGCGATTCATACAGATCACTTGGGGGCATATCTACAACGTGGCGATAGAAAATTATCGCCGCTTTTGCATCCGTTTTCAGCCAAAAAGTGGCGATTTTTTTATCGCCTAATTAGCAAGGTCGCGCTAACGCGTGAAACCTTGCATTAGCGCACGAATTCCTAACGCCCAGCTTTGCATCTCTAATGAGATGCAAAGTGGGCGTTCCTGACCTGACATGACAGGAGAAATGTCGCTAAGCGAGATTTCTCCTATCATCAAGCCCCACGCTATGAAGCATAGCGGCAAGAAAAGTAGCGATAACCCCTGTTATCGCTACTTTCCTTACGCCTGCTTCAGGACTGACTTAGCCATGATATCCTATGGAAGGTGGATGTCATGGCTTAGTTTGTGAGGCCTTATCAACAAGCTAACGCCACATTTCGTGAGATTTTCGCTGGGTTTCCAGCGATAATCTCACGTTAGGCAGTTAGCGCTAGGATTTTTATCGCTTTGAGATAAGCATTGCTAATAGCACGCTATCTCGGAAATAAAAATCCACGTTAGCCGGCGATAATTATCCTAGCGCTAAGTGCGCTTAGCGATAATTATCGCCGGTTGTTGCTGATATGCCCCTTGATTAGTTTGTATTTCTGGAAGAAGGCGATATGGTTCATTGGGTTGACTGTCCGATTCTTTTTTTGGTTGAATCTTGTGATTGTAGGTGAGGGACTGTAATGATTTGCTTGAGCAAGTTGCAATCTGTTTCCGGGCATACATATTTACACTTGGGATGAGAGTAGTTTGGCCTCTCAGGCTGAGCTGTTGTGCTTGAGAACCCTCTGCGGAAACATGAATCAAGGATGAGCATTGTGTGAAATGGAGGTGGATATAATAAGTTCTTTCAAATGGAAGCTTTTGTTATTGTGGAAAATAACTGTACTTTAGGAAGAAAATTCTTATGAATGTGAACTCGTTTAAGCTTTGAGGTTTCCTCTCGATGGATTATCCTCCTTAACCATGACAGCTCAATTTTTCAATAACATGTCTAAATATTACTAGATTTGAAAGTCCTTAGGGCATATTTACAAGCCCCTATGCCACAGTAACGCCACTTTTAGCGACGTTGCTGTGGCGAAATGGGCTTCGCCTTAACTACGAGGCAGCGTTAAGCCACTTAAAGTGGCTAACACTGCCTTGTAAATAGGGCACCCTTTCACAATATATTAAGCATAAAAGGGGCGGACAAAGGGTGTTGTGCTGGGCGTTCCACCACAACCCCCATTGATGTTGACACTGCCCTATATTTACAAGGGCAGCGTAAATATGGAGCAAAGCCAAAATTACGACCAGGGAAAACCTGGTCTCAATCAGGCGCAACAATGAGAAATGTTTCATTTCTCCTTGTTTTTGCTGTTTCTATGTGTGCTACATTGTGCAGCAGACATAGAAACAGCAAAAGGCCATTGATTGTTAATGTTCACACATACAATCAATAAAAAAATGAAGTTTTGCAACTTCCATGTGTGCTGCACTAAGCAGCACACATAGAAGTTTCAAAATGACATTTCAGGTTGTTTATGTCGTGCAGGAAGAGACAGCTCCCTTCACATAGACAATCTACACCTACAATGCAGGCGCCCTTGCACTATGGTGCAAGAGTGTCTGCGTTGGCACTTGGAAGCTAAAATTAGCTCCAGCGCAGGGGAAAACGCAGCCCTGTACCATACCCCAGTAAATACAGTGCAGCCCTGTGTTTTGGAAGTGGCGGAGAGTGGCGTTAAGTCACGCTCTGCCACTTCCTAGTAAATATGTCCCCTAGTCTCTTATTTTCTTTTTGCTTCTTCTTGAGAATTTCTGACTACTTACTGAACAATTGTCTCTAATTAGAGTTCCTTACCCCTGTATTGAAAAACAAAATGAAAGTAGCGTGGACCTCAATTAACCAAAATGCAAGGGTTAGCTGATGTGACAACACTCTAGGCATGGCGGGTACAGGTAGCAGCGGTGGGGCAGGGCGGGGGAAGCCTACAAAAGACAGGATAGGGAAAGGAAAATATTTTTAAAAAACTCGGTGATGCGGCGAGTGCAAGGTAAGTGGATTTATTTATTTATATATTTTACTTCCCCTATCCTGTCGTCTGTCAACTTCTCCCCCGCAAGCCCCACCACTGTTACCTGTGTCCGCCGCGCTTGCAACACACACCCATGGATATGACCTTTGACCCTTAATATTCATAGGATGCAATGTCACATGGCCTGAACCAATATGACATTATATTAATCAATATCGCTAAAGTTCTATTGTAAATGCATTGTTAAAATAATAACACATCATAGAGAAATGTCTTATTTACATACCAACTATATTAGGGTGCTGCCATGAAAGCAAGAAAATCATTACTTGTTCCTCTTAATACTACATGAAAAATTATGTGTTCATCTGAAGAAGATATCAGGCCAGATGTACAAAAAATTAGGAATTGCGACTTCCAAGTTGCGATTCTTACTGAATAGGAAATCACAATTCCTCATGTACTAAAGACTTAGGGGCCAATTTATAAGTTGGCAGTGTGTATAATCCATCACAACGGTTTAATTGAGGGCAGGCCATCGGTTTGATTGTGGCAGTGATTACTCCATCACCGCCATAACCAAATCTCCCCAATGGCCCAACAGAGTAAGGGCCGTCTCAGAAATGACTACATGTCTGCCCGCCCAATTTAGAAGGGTGACAAGTAGCCATTTTTATGCTGTCCATCACCGCCAGGCAACCCCAAACAGTAAAATGTAAATAATGCACCCCCGCCCTGGAAGATGACTCCTATGGCAAGGGGAGAATTATGTTTTTTATTTTGAAAAACAAAATGTCATTCTGGGATTTTCTTAAAAAAAAAAACGGTTTGGTGCAGGGTTGCGTCACGCTAATGCAACCCTGCACCAACCAGCAATATTAATTGACAGGAACTGCCATGATGGCGGTTCCAGCAATGCTCTATAAATGCCGTCTGCGTGGAGGGGCTTTAAAATTCAGCGGGCAGTCTCTCCACAAAGGGGAGTATACTCTGTATCCCTGGTTGAAGAACAGGCCATCTGCCGAAAACAAAATTGCCACCCAATTCTTCAATTTGTAAAATAGCAATTCCAAGTGGATTCTCATATCAACCTACCTCATGAATATTAATGAGGTAGGTTGCAATTTGTGACAAATTAGGAATCACTGCCATCACAGGGATGGTGGCCTGCTGGAGTCATCAGACCACCATGTCTATGACTACTTTTAAGTAAAGTTTTTTTTGTTGTAAATGCACCTGTTTCCCTTAAAGGAAAACTGGATGTGTTAAAAAAAAAACAGAACATGTATCTTTCAGTTAATTTTTTAAGAGTAGGCAATGGTCTGAGGGACCACTGCCTGCTCTTAAAAAAATATTTTTTTACATTCTCAAAGGAGAAGGAGTACCCTGGGCATCCCTTCCCATTTGCGAATGGGTTACCCCATCCTTCAAGGAGGTGGTAAAATATTAATGTTATGTGACTGGAACAAATACCACTGTGAATCAGTAATTGTAAGGCACACTCTGAACAAGGCCCTTCCAAATACCGATTTGCAAAAGCCAAATTACGATTTAACAACAAGTTACTGTGTTGCAATTTGGCTTTTGTACATTTAAAGATGCTTTTTTGCTGTCACAAACGGCCCAATGCTGTGAAAGGGGCCATTTGCAACCTCAGCACTATTATAATTGCCTGTTACCATAATAAAACAAGTATTTGCAATACAATAGGTCTCACCTTTGAGAGAGTTCGATCTATTGCCATTGTAAATGATGATGTATTTTACCCAAGCGTTTTTGTTTGGAGTGTTGTGGATGTATGTGGAGTGGAATTATATGGGTTGGATTGGAATTGCTAACTGTGCAATTGTGTGGGGTGGTATTGTATGGTGTGTAGTATATTTATGTAGTGAAATTCTGTGGCATGGTGAATAGATGGGGTGAGAGCCACAGAGAATAGATTGAAAGGCAGATAGAGAGGGATAGGGAGGTAGTAGGTGGAAAAGATGGTGAATGAACTCCAGACAGAGGAGTAGAAAGAGTGTGTGACAGAGAGAAAGAAGTGGACAGCAGGTCACAGACATATTAAGAGGGAGCATCTGTGTACGTGGAAGACACCCGAAAAAGAGAAGGAGAGTGTGGGTTTGAGGGACGGAAGCCTTGTAAAGCCAAGGGAAATATATTGTGCTCGAACACCTGAAGTGAACCACATGAGAGAGGCAGGAAGAGTGAGTGAGCGAGAGTGAGGGATGAGAGATGGTATTAGAGAGAGGGACAAGTGTGAGGGGCACCTGGGGAGAGATGCGAGAGGTGTGAGGATGTACAAGGAGGTAGAATGTGTGAGCAGGTATTATAGAGAGGAGAAATGGAGCGTGAGGGAGGGAAGAGATGGGGCAGTGGGATTGCAAGATGAGAGGGGTTAGTGGGAGAGTGAGGGAGGGATGAGAGGGACAGTGGGTGTGTTGTAGAGAGATTACATGGTTGGTGAAAGTGCGAAGGAGAGATGGCTTGCATTGCAATTGCTTGTTGGGGAATTGTGTGGTGTGGAATGGTGTGGTGTGGTGTGGAGTTGTGTAGTGGAAATATGTGACATGGTGTGATATAGAATTATGTGGATAGTAATTAAATGGTATTAAGCTTATTGGAATGATGTAGAGTGAGGATGTGAGTTACGGAGTTAATTTTGAGGAATGTTATTGTGTGTCATGTATTGGCATGTTGTGGAGTCGAATTCTGTGGTGTGCTGTTAAATTTTGTAGCATTATGTGGAAAATTGTGTTGTGGATTGTAAATATGTGGTGAATTGTGGAATTGTGTTGTGTTGTTGATATATGTGGTTCGGTGTCAAATTATGTGGTATATATTGTAAATGCGTGGAGCTGAATTGAGTGGCGTGTAATACTGTGGCATTGCATGAAATGATGCTTTTTGGAATTATGTGTTATGGTGTGGACTGGAGTGTATTTATGTGGATTTCTTGTATGTGGCATATAGTGAATATATGTGGGGTGTATTTATGTTGCATTGAGTAGAGTGAAATTATGTGGTGTGTCACTATGTGGCATTGAGTGGTATTATATGGAGTGCTTATGTTGTGTGGTGCAGAATTGTGTGGAGTTATGTGACATGGTTTACAGTGGATTTATCTGCTATGGTGTGGAGAAATATAATATGGTGGGAAATTGTGCGGCATTTTACGAAGTAGAATTTATTTTGTGCAGTGTGATTATGTGTTGTTGATTTGAATGGATCTATGTGGAGAGTACATATGTGGTGTGATATCTTGCTTGGAGTGTCATTATGTGTAGTGGAATTGCCTGAAGTTGAATTGTGTTATTTGGAGTGTAATTATATGATTTGGATTGGAGTGGAAATATGTAGAAGAATGTTATTGTGAGAAATTAATTTTTTTGTGGCATGGAGGGGAGTTGAATTATGTGGATTTTATTTTACTGGTTTGTAATTATGTGGCATGTAGTGGAATGATGTAGAACGGAAGTGTGTGTAGTTGAATTGAGTGGCATATTATTATGAGATGTGAAAATGTGTATTGTTTAGTGGATGTATGCGGCATGGGTTTATATGTTGTGTAGCAAGATAGAGGAAGCGAGAGAGTGGATTACACTTGCCCTTTGCCCCGGACATACCCTCGCCTGTGACTTCGCCTCTGCTGTGTTTTTTTTTCTTCCTGGGAGCATTATGATAAACACTGGGAAGGCTTGTGTGAAGTTAGATGCATTCCACAGACAATCTGAAACCATTGTAAAAACTTGTTACAAAATTGTCCAAAGCCCATTTGATTTTAAGAATGTCAATAGATCTATACCATTAGAGTGACCAACCCATGCCTTTACAGTAAACCAGTCTTGAAAATTGCAATCAGCAGTAGTTTTAAAAAACATGTGATAATTGTGGCAATAATAAAACGTCAGACACTTGTATTGTTAGATCGTTTAAATGACTTTCAGCCAGCCTAGTTCTGTAGCCCTGCACATGAAATGTGGAAGAGATAAGTGCGTGCCAATAACCAATTATTAGCCAACATGAAAGAAACAGTTCCCGAAGCCACTTTCCTTACTATTGTTGCCACCACCATCAGTTCCACTGCTTAAACACCATAACTCCATTATAATCTGATGAAAAATAATTAAATATACAGCGCCTGGAAGCCATGGGTGCCCATAGCTGCAGTCATGGTGTGCATGTTGTTTCAAAAGCTCTCACAATCGTATGCAGATAGGCATGTTTAAACAAATTTTGATGCTGTCGCAAACTAAAGTGGATGATGGACATTGTACGTGCGGATGTTTTGAAGGTGCTATTGTTTCCATGTGTGCGCATTTCGAGGTGCCACATTTCAGTCATGCTTTGGCACGCATCCCTATTTCTTGTAAACTCATGGTTCCATGACTAAACATTAGAGGGATGTCAGCAAAGATTATGTGTTTGTCATTGAGCTTGACTTCTTCAAGCACTGCTTACTGCATGTTCCCAATCTGAGATATGATTATACTTTAAACTCTAGCAGCATAATCAAAGCTACAAGAGTAATGCTAATATGTTATTTTATATGTATGTTATTAAACAATAATGCCCCTGTTATTTATCCGTAATCTTCATTTCTCAGAGTCTTGTCTTCCTCGCCACATGAGACACAAAGTGAGCTGCAGCTCCACACCAGAACCTTCCAAAGCAAAAGTCAGCATCCCATGTCTCCCATCCCTGCCCAACATTGCCGACCCTTGTCACCCTTGACCTCAAAAAGAGGAGAGTCGGCCCATCCCACTACCTGAAGAACTACCAAGCACCAAGAACAAATGAAGCCGATAGCACACCAGGGAGGGAGGGATGGGAACTCATATGGCGAGGAAGACAATACTCAGTGTAATGAAGATTACTGGTAAGTAATCGGGGCATTTCCTCCTTGTATATCTTCCTTGCCAATGAGACATAAAGGCACCCGTCCCTGGCCAAACTCACTGCGGACATCTAATTCAGCAACTTTATCTGTTCCTACAGCACCAAGACGCCTATCGGCAGTAGCTGCGCTTTACACATTTTATACATAAATAAATAAATGAGACACAAAGTGAGCATATACCCAAGCCAAGCGGCTTCATAACACACAAGAAACCAACAACAAGGAGTAGATGCAACAGAACCAAGTATAATCCAGAATAGAAATATCAAACTGACTAAACCACATAAGATACATGACAAAAACAAAAAAACAATCTCGAGCTGGAGGAACCAGCCCCTAGAACAGCCTCAGAAAAAAAAAACGAGTAGGAGGACCACCCAAAACCTCCCAGTAATGCACCATGAACGTGTGCGGGTAGGATCAGGTTGCTGCCCAACAAATATCCTCGGTAGAGACACCAAGAAACAGCCAGACTTCTACTGGAATGACCCTGAACCCTGGTTGACAGCTCAGACCCCTGAGAATTGTGGGCAAGCAAGATAGCCTGTTTAATCCAATGACTTAAAGTGGAAAGAGAAGGCTTGTAACCAGACCGAACTGGACCAAAAGTCACAAATAAATTGTCACAACAGAAAGGGGATGTCCGATCCAAATACAACAAGACAGCCCGCCGAACATCCAAAGCAATAGAGACGAATCCGACCCAGACACTGAAACTGGAGGAAAAGACGGAAAAACTACCTGCCAGGAGCAGTTGACCACAAAAGTGATCTTGGGGAGAAACCTTGGGTCAGGGTGCAAAACAAGATGATCAAGGAGAAGCCGCAAGAACGGAGGAGACTGCAGAAAGGATCCCAGCTCCCCAACCCTGCCAGCCAAGACGATCGCCGCCAAGAACACCACCTTGAAGGTGAGAAACTTCAAATCCACCGAACCCAAGGGTTTAAAGGGAGCACCCTATAGGGCCGTAAAAACAACAGAAGATCCCAGGAAGGAGCAAGGCAAACAGCCCGAGGAAGCAAGCGAGCCACAAGAAGATTGAGCCCATCCAGCACAACTGCGAAACACTCGCAAGGCTGCACATTGAACACGCAGGGTGGAAGAAGCCAGGCCCAGGGAAAACCCCTCATTAAGAATTGAAGGGCTCCACAGACACAGTATCAACCCCCTTTACCCCACACCAACAAGAGAAGGAGGACCAATTGCGGGAGTAAAAAAGCAGAGTAGATGACCTGCGGGAACCTTGTAGCAAATTCACCACTTTCACATAACAACCCTGCGCCATCAAGTTCACCCTCTCAAGAGCCAGGCCTGAACATGCAGCCGTTGCAACACCCCCACCGGGAGCGGGGGGCCCCGTAAGGGGTAAGGAAGATCCAGATTTGCTCAGCACTCCTGGATAGCCAACTCGCTCAGAAGAGGAAACCAAGGACGGCGGACTCATCAGGACAAACGCCTTCTCCTGGTGAATCTTGCACAGGACTCACTGAATCAAGGGAAACGGGGGAAATGCGTACAGAAGGGAGGTCGGACAATGGAATGACAATGCATCCAACCATCATGCCACTGGGCACAGGGGAATGCACAGAAACAAGGTAGGAGAGCCTTGAACTCTTCTGTGACCAAGTCTATTGTCAGGTGACCAAACCGTGCCAGGAGCTGCGGGAACACAGAGACACTCAGAGGGATGGCAGACATCAGCGGAAACAGCTGGCTCAGGTGATCCACCACAACATTTTCCCTCCCCAGGAGATACACTGCTCTGAGAGACAAGAACGAAGACTCCACCCATGATTGGAGTTCCCAGGTCAGGAGCCAAAGGGAGTGAACCCTGCAACTCCCCTGCTAATTGATGTATCCCATCACCACCTGATTGTCCCTCCGGACCAAAACATGATGAACTCGTGAGCAGGTGCAAACTCCAGGCAAGTCAGGTGAATGGCCTTCAACTCCTGAAAGTTGGAGGAGCAACTCACCTGAAGATGATCCTACCGACCCTGAACAGACCAGAAACCCGGGTCACCCACCAGGAGACTGGCATCGGCGGGACGGGACGGGGAGACCAGGAAGGGAAGACCCCTGGAGAAATGAGACTCCACGAACCACCAGCCCAGCTCGGTGCAGATTTGTGAATACACCACCACGGAAGGTCATAATTCCCCAGAGAGGGAGCCCATTGGGACAGGAGATGATTCACCAAGGGGTATAAATGGAAGCGAGCCCACAGTAAAACATTGATGGTAGCCAACATCAACCCCTAAACCCTCAACAATTGGTGAACAGGGGTGGAGTCCTGACCCAGAAGACAACCCAGATCCCTCCATAAGGTGTCCCTCCATTACACAAGACCATCCTCAGGACCATGTCCCTGCAACCCCCAATGAACACCAAGTCTTAGGTCGGTAACAGGTGAGACTTCTGGAGGTTGATCATGAACCCACGGGTGGATAGGACTTCGCAGACTCTCTTGATGTGAAGAGTCCACTTAGAAAAAGAAGAGGCAGAGTTCAGCCAGTCATCCAGATAAGGAAAAACCCTGATCCCCTCCCTGTGGAGGATCCCAACCAAGGGGGCCAAAACCTTTGTGAAGACCCTTGGGGCAGCGGACAAACAAAAGGGAAGTACCTGGAACTGAAGGTGGCAGCCCACCACTCAAATCGGAGGAATCTCTGGAAGGACAGGTGGATGGGCACATGGAGGTAGGCATCCATAAGATCCAGAGAAGCAATTACCTCATCTGAACCAGCAGCGGGAGGATCTCCTGTAATGACAGCATTTTGAATTTTACATGGGGAATGAAAAAATTTAACCCGCTTCAAATCCAGAACTGGACAACAATCCGAAGGGCCCACTAGTCTGAGACGGATGATTCCCGTGCAATGACGAAATTCCACAGACGTCCACCCACCGGAACCCTCACAGTAGGGAGCTGAGTATAGTCAGGATTTAGATGCCAGGGATGAGGCGGCAGGCTGAGACCGGGATTTGTTGAAGAAGGGGGTACCCCGGCGCGACCTCGAAAGGACAGACTGCCCCTGGACGCAGAATTGGGAGGAAAGGCATGTTTAGAACCAATAAAATGGCCCTTGAGAAACTGACGGGAGCCAAAAGCTTCCTGTCCTCTGCGGACTTCATAACCATTTCTTCCAGGGAAGCGACACACAGTTTTGTACCTGAAAAATGATTTTTCATCAGGATAGCCTTTTGGGCAGCATCAGCCTTCTAGTGGCGGAACCATACCTGGTGACGGGCTTGGATCGCAGCACCACCCGCTGCTGCGGTAGCCCCAAAGGTGTCGAAAGTCTTGTCTGTTGTTCCATAACTGCCAAGGTAGGAAGAACATCAGACCCGGGTTCCAGCAGCTCAGCCAAAGATTGGAAGTCATTCAATAAAGACTGAACTGTGTATGACAAATAGGCGCCAGCTCGGATGGAAAAGTTGGCACCCTCTTAGGAATGTTTGGCAACAGCTTTCACTCTTTTGTCGACCGGGTCTGAAGGAGATGCAGCCTCATAAATAATGGATCACTGAGAGGCCAGACCAGCCATGAGAGAGTTGACCTTCACGGAGGACAGGAAATCCTTCGCGAAGTCCTAGATGGATTAAGGTTTGGATAGATAATGCGGAAAAACCTGTTTATCTATCTCTTGCCATTCATTATCGATAAGCTTCTTCACCGAAGAATGCGATAGTAGGGACTCGGGCTCCTTGCGCTGATACTGCATGAAGAAATCATCAGACAGTCCATCGATCAGGGGAACCGGGAACACCATGTTATCCTTGATGTGCTGCAGGACATCACGCAATTCCTGGCCTTGCATATAACGACACCTGAGGTCCTCCTCCTCACTACTCTCGTAAGTGCCTGGAGGTTGGTCCAGTCTTTGTCTTTTGGGGGAAGAGGGAGCCTGACTCCCCTCGCGCTCCTCAAAGGCCACTGTCTGAATCATAGCCTGGATGGCCTGCATCGATAGGGCCTCAGACAGTGGCTGAGAGCTGGAACCTGCCACTACCGGAGGAACAGCCCCCTGATTCATGATGAATTAGTATTAGCAGAAGAAATAACAAGATGCCTGGAGATTAACCACTGCAGGCAACAATTTTACTAGTACGCCATGAGACGGAAAACACCACTTCAAATAGTGCCTACCGTCATTATCGCGAGGTGAATTGACAAAAACCTCACGGTCACCTCGTCTCTAGGCAACCCTGGGACGCGGGAAGCCTACTAAGATCAGCCCCGCCCCCTGGAGGCGGATAAATCTGGGCGACGTGGTGTCGTAAAAGTCCCCCAGACGCTGCCTTCAAGAGAGGCTGTGTTCGCCCCCCTCTCCTGCTGACGGAGTTAACTGAATCAGGCCAGGAGGAGGGGAGCCGAAGAACTGCAGGGCAACGGGACTCATTGCTGCCTTGTGAATCCCCGCTAATGGTGTGAGCGGCCACCTGTGTCAGAAAGACTAAATTACCAGAGTCAAGGCCCAAATGCGAACCCCTTGTCCTGGCCCCTGCTCCGAAGCGCCATCAGGTCCCAGATGCAGGTAATCAGGGACCGCTAGGCCTGCACCGGCCGTCTTACCAGAACCAGTGCCTATTAAGCCACAGGGGGCAGGAAGATTACATTCCTTCCGGACTGCACGAGCGGCTCGCCCCCTATGAATCCCTGGCTTGCTCTAGCAGAGCCTAACTGAACCCACCGTTAGGGGAAACAGGGGAAGTTCGGGGAAGATTCCCCATACTCAGGCCTGCTAGGACAGGACCTCCACCCAGGGGACGTTGACCCTGCTAGACTCAGGCTCCTGAACTTACCTCACAGTTCACTTGGAGAGTCCAGCACTGACCAAAAAAACGGGATGGGCTGACTCTCCTCTTTTTGATGTCAGGGGTGACGAGGGTTGGCCATGATGGGACGCATGGGGTGCTGACTTTTGCTTTGGAGGGTTCTGGTGTGGAGCTGAAGCTCACTTTGTGTCTCACGTGGTGAGGAAGACTTGCAAGGAGGTAATGATATTTAGATTCGAAACTTCTTAGTGCTTCATTATATTGTTGCAGACAGGTCTGAAAGTCGAACTGGGTAGGAATGGCAATACCACATAAGAGGAGTAGTCATATTAGAAGTGCAATTGTATTAAGAGTTGACTTCAGAGAGTCATATGTGGAAACGAGGAATTCAGAGTTAACCATATGTGCTGCTTATATGGCTGCTAATATGGAGTCCCCTCACCTCCTCTATGGTGGCAAGCATCTCGTCCGCGTCTGCTGCCTCCATGCAGGACTGACTTAAATAGGCCAAAAGGAAGCGCGACAGTGAGAGGCAGCACGTGACGTCAGCTCAGGATAATATGGCGAAAAACTATAAAGCTGGTCTTATTGTACACAAGTAGAGTAATTGAAAGGAGGATCATACTGAGAATATGCAAGACCAAGACACAGAGAAAATGTCTATGCAGCACATACGCTTGTACATGTGGATCACAAGACCTGTGTGTCTGGCAATGCACAATCTAGATTAACAAAAAATTAAGCGGGCTGCGTGTTGTGGGTAGCTGCACACTAAATATGAAAACAGACCTTGAGCACTAATGAAAAGTGCTCGTACCAGTTTAGAACAAGCAGCCGCCATGCTGTGTGGTGAAGCACAGCGGCCATGAAGTGGTAAAGAGCGAGCATGTGAGTAAAGCCCTTGGGAACGGGGAGTGGGAGGGTGCAGATGAAATTGTACCTGATGAAAGCAGATGGCCACTAATTAAGGGGAATTAATCTGTAATCGAGTGGAGCTCCTCAGCTACAAATGGAAGTAATGTATCGGGTGTATGAACCAATCAGGAGTCAGCAAAAAAGAGCAATGATGGAGTCAACCTTTTGGAAGCAGCAGGCGAGATCAGTTAAATACAACATGTCTTGCAGACAGTGCATGTGCGCCGCCAGGCTTGACCTTAAAAGGGCTGAAATGGAGGGTGGAACAGGACTTCTTCGAACTGCGAGCCACCCCAATGTTCTTGGGACTGAATTTGCCACCTTTGGGGCCAGGAGTAACAAAAGCAGTGCCAAGGGGCACAAGGTGCAAGACTGGAGTCGCTATGGAGATCCTTGGTGAACCCTAAATGATGTCTACAGAAATAAGCAGTGTGTGTGAGAGAGAGAGAGAGAGAGAGAGAGAGAGAGAGAGAGAGAGAGCGAGAGAGAGAGAGAGAATTTTATAAACTACACAGCAGGATCCAAAGTGAATCCAGTTCTTAGCCAGCGAACATTGGCTCATACTGTTAAAGACCTCTCAGTTGCTGGCTCTACATCAGGCTACAGGCAATCTCCACACACAAAAAGTCCACTTGCCCTGCTTCTCTGATGAAGAGACTGTCCTCGCTCACCTTTGAAAACATCTTTTCAGGCAGATATTCAGGTAGAGGCTAGAACAATTCTCCAATTAAGTTCAGTTCCAGCAGGTGAAGAAGATATTATTCTTCCTTTTTCTATCTTCCCAGGGTTGAAATATGAGTCATGTTATCCTGTACCGACTTTTCAAGAAAACAGAAGAGCATCTCACACCCATGTAGATTCAAGCCTTGATCGTCTCTCAATCTTCTTCCCAACAGTGTGATGCCACTTTTACCATAGGAGACTTGTTCATTTTGTAAATTCTACATAATAAAGAACTTTTCAAACTTAAAATGCAGAATAGTTTACAGAAGAAGTTTACACTTTAAGCTACCCCTTTGGCCTGGCTAGATCAAGCTCAGGAATTATTCTCCTCTCCACCTTCCTCTATTTTACAGGAAAGCTTCGTAGTTGGGAAAACTTAAATGTGATTACTAAACTCACAATTTATATCTTAATTTAATTCTCTCTGCTGAATCCAAAGGGGTGATTAATCCCTTAATTGCTTATGGCTCAGTGAAATATGCATAAGCAAAACTTCCAACCAAATCGAATCCCATAAACATTTTAACTACAAAGGGGCAGATTTATCATTATTTTATACAGCACAATGCAGAAAGATGACATGCTTCACTGCACTGACTCAAAGGGAGAGGGCAGGAATGCATCATATTTACCAAGATATGGCACATTCCTGCTCTGTCCCTGCGCTGGTGCACGAAATGCTGCCTAGCACCAAAGCAGGAACCCTTGGGCAGTGGTGCAAAGGTGCCTGCATTGCATACAGGATGTTTTTGTCCAGTAAGGGACACCAACCTGCCCAAAAACAATCCTTAGAGGCATTTTCCTTTTTCGAAGTGTGCTGCAGAATGCAGCATATTTCAAAAGGGGAATAAAAGAAAAGAAATAAATATATTTCTCCTCGTTTTGCCTCTATCTGGAAGGCCTACAACTTTGGTGCATTCCCAGGGTTACTAGTCTTGTTAAATCTGGGAATGTGCAAAAAGCATGGGTGGATGTGTGAAAACAACCAAGTTACACTCATCTAACAACTTCCCGGTCCAGAGTAACAAGAGGCACTGACTTGCGCTGCCTTGCGTTACTCCAGATATACCAAGTAAAGTAGGGCTATGAAAGGTGGCCTTGCATGTCTTTGAAAATCTGACTTAAGGATTGTGTTGCCCTTGAGTCAGCTTGCGTGATGAAAGGGCAGGGCAACACAATTCTTTGATAAATATAGGCCCTATTTTGTAGCTGTACTCATGCCTTAGATAACAGTTTTGAGGCAAAATACAATTTACGAGCTACTGCTCTAACTGTGGCTCAAATGGCCACATGAGATCTTTGGCTGTGAAAACGTATTCATGAAAATTCCGCTGCCCCATATCTGAGGTACAGGTAGGACCAAACACATGTGGGATTGTTCCCTACAACCAACCTATAATGTACATTTTGCATGTGATGCTGTGTTCTTGGAAAGAACAACAGTGAACTCCAACTCATGAGCATCCTGGACACAGTTGCGAGCACCAAAAGTTGGAAATTTCCCCAATGCCCAAGATGTCACAAAAAAAGTTTTTTAGGATCTTTATCACATTCTCATTTCAGGTCTGGCTACAGACACCTTTGGGAATTCTGCTGACTTCATATCAATAACTTTTCAAAAACGCACAACATAAAGTGTGAGCTTTTGGTCAGTCCCTTTTAGCCATTGTTTTCCAAGAATTTTTCTTGATATTCCATGCTTCATTGGGCTTTCCATCAAGGCCATGGCATTCATGAATGGTCACATTTTCCCCTTGTGTTACCATTAGGGTTTGGTGATAGGAATCAAGCAGCATTTTTGTTAGCATGCAGGTGAGACATAACAATTGATTACCAGTGAGTGTTACTTGATATGTTTACTTTGCCTGCACAATGACATAAATGGCATTTTAATTGCACATTTATTGCTACAGGCTGAACCATCTGCACTATTTCTTTTAGCTCTGTCAGCAATATTTAATATGGTCTCCCGTGGTTTTCTGCTGGATAGGTTGTACAGGTTATAGAAAGCTGTAATTAAAGACACTGCCTTTGACTAGTGCAAATCCTACCTGATGGGTAGGATATCGGATGTCTATTTGCCTCCTTTCCACTCTGACTTTAAGACCTTGCATCAATGGATGCCACATGGCTCTGTGCCTAGTCCTCCTCTGTTTAGTTTGTACATATACCCTCTCCTGGAACTTAATAAATCTTTCAGAGTACAAGTCATGAATTACACTGATGACACTCAAGGGCACATTTACGGGAAAGTCATGTACTGCAGGACAGCAAGTCACCTTGTTGGGCTGCACTGTGTGACAGGGAAAGGGCAGGAATGCACTCTATTTAAGTCAATATGGCACATTCCTGCCTTTTCCTCTGCTCTGGTGCCCTTTTGACAGCCTTGCTCCTTTGCAGGCACCCTTGCACCATTGTGCAAGAATGCCTGTGTTGCATGGAGGATTTCTTTCCCGGGAGGTATTTCTCCTTGTTGCGACTCCCCTAGGAAGGTGTAAGATTTTGGCACATCCCCAGGTTTACGAGTTCTTGTAAATCTGAGAATGCATCAAAATCCATTTGCGGTGCGTGTGAATACCCACACAATGCCCATGGCATGCCTTCCCAGGGCAGTGTAATGCATCACAGTGATTTGCACTGCGTTACGTTACTCCAGATTTTTTAAGCCACTCAGAGAGAGCTAAGCAAAATTTTGTGCTTGGCTTCATAAATCTATCTTACAGGTTTGTGTCACACTTGCACCATGTTGCTTAGTGCATGAATGATGCAAACAAACTCATAAATAGTCCCCTAACTTTTTTATCTCTGCAGATAGAGCTAGAAATGATCCTTTTGGTCCTTTTCACAGACGGATGTCAGCTGTGTCCAGTTGATTGTAGCAGAAAGCCTTACAATTTATCTCTGAAAAAATAGATTTTGAGGCTACAACATCGGCAGACCCCATGTATGTTACCTCTTGATTTCTGGCCCCTGTCTTGGATGGTACACCCTTCTTCTGCAAAGACTGTAAAAAGCTAGGCATTACCTTGTACCAACCTCACATTGAAGGTTTAGATCAATCATGTGGTTTCAACTTGTTATTCTTTCCTTGAGGTCTTGAAGGAGGCCCTTCTCTTCCTTCCCAAGTAGGTCCCAGAGATGGTGAGCCAGACAGCTATTCTTAGCTACCTGAATGACTGTAAATCCCTCCATTTGGGGGAAGGCAAGAAAACTGCTAAGATGGTGGGGCATTTAGAATGTGGCAGCCAAGATAAAATTGGGTCTTCCTCATTTGTCAGCCTCTTCAGAAGCCCTAAAAGCTACTCTGGCTTCCAGTTGGAAAGCGAGTGAAGTTTAAATCACTCTACCTCCTATACAAAGAAGCTCATGGAATAGGCCTTGTCTATCTGGCTAAGAAATTCAAGCGGTACACCCCCTCTCATCTGCTGCGCTCCTATAATGCACATCTGCTGGTTCTATTGCAGGTCAATTGATGCCATACAGGAGGCAAGGCTTTCTGCAGTTGAACAGCAAAATTGTGGAACGAGTTTCTTGTTTAAATGCAAAAAATCCCTTCTCCACTTCATTTCATGAAAGTTCCAACAACTTGGCTCTTTGGCGTCGAGTAGTTTGCATTAGCCTTTTCTGAGAACATGGGGGCATATTATCAAGCACGGCGCTAAAATTATCACCGCTTTAGCGGCAGAAAACTGCCGCTAAAGCGGCGATAATGGGCTTGATAATATGCCGCAGAGAATTCCAATAGAAGCCCATGTTGACACCAGAACATGGGCTTCTATGGGGATTCTCAAGGGCATATTATCAAGCCCATTATCGCCGCTTTAGCGGCAGTTTTCTGCCGCTAAAGCGGCGATAATTGTAACGCCGTTTCTTGTTAATATGCCCCTAATATCTTCATTATGACAACATATTTTAATCTTTCCAGGCTTTGCTTGTAGCCATGTCTTTGTTGGAAATCTTTTGTTTTAGTGCCAGGGCACCCTTACTATTTTTTTCTAAGTTTAAAGAAAGTTTATTGGGTATAAGTATAAGATAAAACAGTAATACAATACAGTTTATAATGACAATATAATATAAATAAGTTTTATACATCAAAGAAAGTAGGGTAGGTAAGGGGGGGGAAGGGAAGGGCGAAAGACACATCCAATACTGGTATAACTGGAATATTATTAAAAAATATAGCATTTAAATCATAGTTATCTCACTACTATAAACTTAGTAGTATATTGAGGATAGCAATAGAATACAATAATAACTGAGTAACAGTAACTTAAGGAGGCTTGGAAACTTCCTCAATGGTTGGAGTATGCAGAGGTAACGACTGAGCAGACGTATTCAGAAAATTGGTAATGGGTAACCATAATAAATCACGTTTAATAGTAATTGCAATCGGGTGAACATAAGCCCTAGCTAATCTGTGATTATAACAAATTCCATACCACCAGGCTTGAAAAGAAACACTTGAAGCATTTTTCCATGATTTAGTGATTTGTTGAAAAGCAACAGCTATAAGTAAGTCAATAATGGAGATATTAAGAGTGGTGGAAGAGGACCAAACTTCTGCAACACTACCTAGAAAAATATGGGAAAAAGAAAAAGGGATATGTGTATGTAAGGTTTTGTTAACTTGTTGCCACACGTTGCTCCAAAATTGATGAATAACTGGACATGTGAATAACATATGCTTAAGGTCTGCTACAGGGGCTGGACAGGACCAACAGGTAGAGGAATTGAGAGGGTCAATATGATGTAATTTGGCCGGAGTGATTAAAAGTCTATTATATATGAAAAATAATGTTTGTGTAGTATTTGCTGCCCTAGAAGATCTCCTTATTTTAGTCCAAATGTTATCCTACATTGGAATAGAAAAGGAAGTGTCTAAGTCAGATTCCCAACTACATTCTACTGTGCATTTATCACAAGAATGACCAATTTCTCTTAATTTAATATAAATTTGAGAAGCCGAGGGGGATAATTTTAAGAACGAAAGTTTAACAGGAGAAGGTTTAATATGAGTGGAAGAGGCCATGAGAATATCATTAGAACGTTGAGCAGCCAGAGTCAATAATATATACTTAGAATGATAAGAAGAAGGGAGGGAATAACGTATTTGTATTAAAGAGAAGGGTATACAGGTATCACCTAGAAAGAGCTGATGAGTCCATTTAAGACCAAGATTGAACCAGTCTTTCCAAAAAAGGGTTCTATTGTTAAGTTTAATGTGATTGTTATACCAAATCGGGGATTGCAAAAAACGGTTACGATCCTCTAGACCATCTAGCATGAGTGGGTGAAAAATTTTACGAATATGTTTAAGAATGGGGAGAGAAGATTTTTGGGGGGGTATTAGATATGGATATAAATTCTTCAAATGAGAGAGGGTGAATGAAATAAGATTCAATTTCTACCCATAAAGGTAAAGATATCGAATCAGTCATATTCTGTGATAGCAATGAGGAGGAATGTTTAAGAAAGAAGGAAATGTAATATGAGGCAAAATCAGGAAACTTGACTCCACCCAAATGTTTAATTTTGGAAAAGGACATCCTAGCTTTTTTGTTTTGCCACAAAAATGTTGATAAAATAGTATAGATTTTTTTGTAACAAGATTTAGGAATATTGAGTGGAAGATTAGACAAGAAAAATAAAATTATAGGAACCAACATCATTTTCACAGAATCCAGTCTACCCCACCAGGATAAAAATAAGGGATGCCATTGTGATGTGGAGTTGGTTAAAGTTGATTGGAGGTTCTTAAGGTTGAGTGATACAGTATCTTTAATAGAGGGAGTAAACCACAGGCCTAAGTATTTGATCTTAGTAGGGCTCCAATGAAAAGAGGAAGATAAAAAATCAGCATGGAAACAATGTTTATTTAATGGAAGGATTTCACATTTATCAACATTGAGTTTGTACACTGAAACTGAAGAAAAAGTGGAAACCTCTGAAAGAATAGCTGGTAAAGAGGTCTGAGGATTAGATATAAATAAAAGGATATCATCGGCATATGCTGAGAGTTTTAGGTGTTTATCACCATATGGAAAACCTGTAATATTTTTGTTCATCCGAATTTTGGATAGGAAAGGTTCTAAAGCCAAAATAAATAAGAGAGGGGAAAGAGGACAACCTTGCCTGACACCTCTAAAAAGCGGAAATGAAGAGGAGACAAGGCCATTGGCTAGATTAAACGATCTAGGAAAAGAATAAAGAAGTGAAATATAGAAAAGAAATTTAGTACCAGGGCCAAACCAAGTAAGTGTTGAAAAGATAAATTGCCAATTAACCCTGTCAAATGCTTTTTCAGCATTCAATGCAACAGCTGCTAGTGAGGAACTATAGGAATGAGATTTACTAAGTACATTGAAAAAGAGACGAGTATTATCAGAGAGGTGGCAGCCCTTAATGAATCTACATTGTTCTTTACCTATTAATTGTGGTAGAATACTGTCCAAACCAAGCGCAAGAATTTTCGCAAATATCTTATAATCCAAATTAATTAAAGGAATAGGTCTGTAATTCTTGCATAATGTATGATCCTTATTTTCTTTAGGAAGGAGACAAATCAAAGCTTCTTGAAATGAACCTTCAGACTTCTGGGAAGCTATAAAAAATAAGAATTATTTATGTAGTTTGGGGATGAGTAGATTGGAAAAATGAGTGTAAAATTCTATAGTAATACCATCAGGTCCGGGAGCTTTTCCTTTTTTATGTGATTGAATAGCTTTGAGAATGTCCTTAGTTTGTATATCAGCTTCTAAGGAAGCGAAGTCCACATCTAAGGAGGGAGGTGGAGAAAAAGAGGATAAATGTTGAGCAATGTGAGATGAAAGAGGTGTAGATTCAGGAGTATACAATGATCGATAGAAATTGGAAAATTCTAAGAGAATTTCTTTGTCTTTATGGATTATAGTATTAGATGAAGATACAATAGACTCAATTTTAGTATGCTCCTTTTTGATTTTGAGATAATTAGCAAGAAGATTGCCAGATTTATTGTGTGCACTATAGAATTTAGCGCTGGATTTAAGTAAGTACAGATTTGCAGATTCAGTAGAAAGCTTATTAAAAGAAAGTTTATCATTAATAAGTTCCTTTAAGTCAGATTGGCTCTTCGATAAGTAATAAAGGTGTTACAGTTTTTTAATCTGTGCATTAAGCAACTGTGTTGAATGAGAAGCTGCACGTCGTTTTTGAGCAACAAAAGAAATAATAAAATCTCTAGAGGTAGCTTTAAAGTAGTCCCAAATAAGTTGAGGGGATAACTGAGGTGATTCATTTTCTTCGAAAAACAAGGTTGCGAAATCAAGAAAAGCTGCTGTGAATTTAGGATCTAGTAAAAGAGAATTATTAAATCTCCAGCGTCTAGTACCTTTAATGGGAGGAAGTAGGTCTAAGCTTAATGAAACTGGGGCATGATCGGAAATTAGAATCGATCCTATATCTGAGTGAGAAATGTGTTGAATTAGGGCTTTAGAAATAAAAAGGTAATCTATTCGGGATTGTGAAGAGTGAGCAGGTGAATAATAAGTGTATTCTTGTAGTGTAGGATGACAAAGTCTCCAGGAATCCACAAGAGACCTTTGAGAGATAGTGGAGGTGAATTTGGAATGCATGAAAGAAGGGAAGAATCTGGAGTTGGATCTCCTGTCAATAAAGGGATCCACAATCATACTACAGTCCCCGCCACAAATCAAATATTCATCAGTGTATTGCATTAAAAAGGAAAGGATTTGGGGCCAGAACAGTTTATCTTGGTTAGTGGGAGCATAAATATTAAAAATAGTGAGAGGAATCTTATTAATCAGTAAGGAAACCACAACCCATCTACCTTCAGAATCATTATCTTGTCTTATGAGTTGAACATCCAAACATTTATGGCAACGAATAGCAACGCCATTGCGTTTTCCTGAACCTGGTGATGCGAAAACATGGCCTACCCAATGACGTCGTAGTTTAATTATCTCAGTATCCGGTACATGAATTTTTTGCATTAAAGCAATATCTCCTTTTACATTTGCAATATGTGACAAAACCCGCTGACGCTTAATAGGAGAACCCAAACCTTTAACATTCCAGGATATAATATTTAACGACATCTAAAATTTATATAATTATAATCAAAAAATTTCTTGAGAAACACTGTCATATGTGAAAGTGAAAGCATTGTACATCATTTGACAAAATATGAGTAAAAAGAGTTATCGCAGAGAAATAATAGGGAGAGATATACAAGAACATGAAATAGAAAAAGAAATGAGGATGAGAAAAAAGATGATATGAATAAGAAGAATAAAAGAAAAAACAGAAATTAAGATGAAACAGGTGAGTAGGGAGAAAAAGGGGGAAGGAGTGAGTATAACAAAAAACAAAAAGACAAAACAAGATTAACAATTGATAAGACAATACAGTAATAGGAAAACATACCACAAAAGGACAATAATGATGGGGTAGGTGGAGCCACATGGGGAAGGCCGGACACCGGACGAGAGATCGCAGGATGAGAAGTACACGAAGAACATCATCCAGGCGGAATGAAGGAAACAGAAAACAAGGGAACACAAAAACCGCATCCTGGTAAAAAGGAAAAAATAAGATATTAATTAATGTGGAAAATTATAATAATACCAAAAACTTACAAATATATCTGAGATGAAAGAATTTTACAATTAAGAACAAACAAATAACAAACAATAAACAGTTGGTATTGAGATAATCATGTCATATTATGACTTAGAAGTACCCATAGAGTCTCTACAAGAGTTCAGAAATTGTTGAAGCATAGCAGGATCTTCATAGTTGGTTGTTCTGTTATTGTAGGTCACTTTGAAGAGGCAGGGATGAAATAAGCCATAGCGAGCATTCATGCTGCGAAGTGCTGGTCTCATATCTAAGAACTTCTTCCGATGATCAGCAGTCATTTTGGCATAGTCTTGAGCAAAAAAGATTTGATCCATTTCAAGAAATTTTTCCTCGCTGTTTGGCAGCATGTAAGACCTTAAGTAATTCAGTGTACTCTAGGAAGTACAATATGACTCCTCTAGGTTTCGCTGAGGAAGATGAAGAACGAGGGGTTTGACCCAAGCGATGTGCACGCTGGATATTCAATGGCAGAGTCTCTGGAAGACCAAGAAGAGTTGGAAGAAAGGATTGAAAATAGAATATTGGGTTAGAGCCTTCAAGGCCTTCAGCCAGACCATAAATGCGTAGGTTGTTACGCCTATAGCGATTTTCCAAATTTTCAACCTGTTGTTTGAGTTGTTCTATTTCCTTGTGAATAAGGGGAACTTGAACAGTGAATTCTTGAACAGAGTCAACCCGTCTCTCCAGGACAACAACTCTTTGTTCAGTATGAGACCAATTATCCTCCAAGCTCTGAAAACGAGTGTTGGTTTCTTCCATGTATGGTTTGAGGGCGCAAATCTCCTCAAGGAGAAGCTCCAACGAAAGAGGTGAAGAAGAGTTATTAGGAGAGGGTGGGTTCGTTTTTCCTCGCTTTCTAGGCATGGAGGATGCTGTTGATGGTATTTTGGACCCCTGTTTGGAGCCTAGTCGAGTCGTAGAAGAAGATGAGCTTTTTATAGCAACAGAATCATTGAGAATATCATCTGCGCTCTCTTGTAGGATGTTAAAGGGATTGAAATCCTCTAAAGATACACCATTGGACTGCAGAGCTTCTTTACGACTGGCACGGGACGTTGCCATGGCGTATACTGAAAAAAGGCGATCTTCAACAAAATCTGGAGAGTAAATTATAGCAGTGTGAGTCTGCCAAATACAAAGTAATGCACAACGTCACTGTATGAAGTGCATATGAGGAGAAGAAACACTGGTAGCAGCTCTGAAAACTCCCCAAAAATTGTTACTCAAAGTGAAAGTAAAATGAGAGCAGCAAAGGATAAAAAAAATATATAATTTCCGTGCCAAACAGCCCATATGGTGAGAAGAAAAAATGATTCAAGTCTAGAGGTGGCAACCGTGAGGAGCGTCAGAATACAACATTATACCTGGCTCAGAAAACCCAAGTATTGTTGCTAAATGAGTTGGGAATAGTAGAGACCAAAATAATAACATCAATGTCATGCCAAACAGTCATTGTGGTGAAGAAAGGCATTTTTCCAAGTACAGAGGCAGCAAGCATGAGGAGTGTCAGAGGACGAAATGGTGTCAGCTGAGGCAATTCAAATATGCAGCACAAAATGAAAAAAGAATAGAGGAGACCAGAGGAAGCGCGGTAATTTCATGTTTAGGCAGTTATTTCAATGAAAGAAAACATTCTTTCAGGCTCAGGGGTGGTAAACGCGAAGAGCGCGTTGAAAGTAGAAAACAAAATGGTGGCCGCGATTAAATTGCAGCCGCTATCGATGAGGAAAAGCAGAGAAGCATCTTCAAGCTCACCGCACGTCTTCACTTGTAACGCGATGACCGTAGCAGCAGTTCCACCGGTAATAAAAGCGGTTTTCATGCTCCGAAAGAGAGCGGAAACAGCCTGGAGAGTTCCTGCCGCCTCATGCCACTGCGGAGCTTCCACGAACGGTGGTCCTCACCGAAGGCGCCTAAGCCACGCCCCCACAGCACCCTTACAATTAAATAGGGGGCTCTATAAAATTAATAACATGTGATAATTTTGTTCAGGAAGTGGGTACCTTTTGCTTCCCATAAAGACACAGTGGCATTTCTAATTACTCTTGCACATTCATTTGTTTTGATTTGCAGTCATGATGACATGTTGAAAGTATTTATTTATGTTCATAAATTAAGAATGTGCATCCATACTGGCTTTTTAAAGATACAAGAGAAAAACTGACCTTTTGTGTATGTTACACTGATATAACAATTTGACAAAAGACATAGTATCAATTAAATCCCCCAAAAACTATTTGTGTGTCTGTTTCATTGGTAGTGTCACATTGATGTTAAACAACCCACACAATTCTCTTCATTTTAAATATTACTAAACACTAATTATTAACAACCATTCTGCCTTAATCAATGAGCTCTCCATACACACACATGCACCAAACACTTTTTTCTAACACTAACCTTTTTTAAATTCTTTGTTTTGTATTCATATTCACAAACTCTGTTATAATGCAGTTGTGCTTGCGATCCTATTACAACTAACACATTTGCATTAATACTTCAAACATATTAAATATATATCACTTTCTAATTGTAAAAAGAAAAGACTTCCTCTTTTAATTTTGAGGCATATCGAATATTTGTATTTTTTTTAAATACTACTATATCTAGCCATCCTATTTAATTAACTGTTTTAGGCAGAATTTTTACAATACAGTGTCCCATCAACAACTGAAAGTTATTTTCATGGGGGCGATGGGATTGCACTGGGTGACAGCATTAACAACAGTACCTACTGTGATGAATTTTCTTTCTAGGAGAGCTGGGAGCACAACATGCATACTATTGCCGCCTACCAAACACTTTCCCTTTCAGTAACAAAAAGCCAAACAAATATGTATTCACCATAAAGAAAACCACTAATTCCATAAAAAGCAAAAATGCCCAAAAAATAAGAATTCAATTGAATTGAGTTTACTCGGAAGTAGAAATAGTCCAAGAGCCAAATTAACTGATTAAACAATATTATTCATTTCAGTAAAAGAAAGTTGTGTAATGCGCAGAAAAGTTTCAAGACTTGGGGGCATATTATCAAGACAGGCGATAAAATTATCGCCGCTTTAGCGGCAGAAAACTGCCGCTAAAACGGCGATAATGAGCTTGATAATATGCTCTATGGAATTCCAATTGAAGCCCATGTTAGATGTGAAGGACATCTAACCTGAGCTTCAATTGGAATTCCATAGAGCATATTATCAAGCCCATTATCGCCGTTTTAGCGGCAGTTTTCTGTCGCTAAAGCGGCGATAATTTTATTGCCTGTCTTGATAATATGCCCCTTGATTACTTGAACTCCAGGAAACAATATTGCAAAGCATTTTCTACAATGTTGTGTTGTTGATCGTTTATGTTTTAAATCTTTTACATTTTTCTTTTGAATCCTTTTCAAATATATTTGTATCTGTGGTAAGCAAGGAGCAAGTGCTCGAATTCAAATGAAAAGATGTGAAAAAGGATTTAAGCCCCTGGGGTTCTGAATGTTTCCAGTGTAAGGGAACCTTTAAAAGTCTTATTCGGCCAGTAACTAAACTTAACAGGCAAATCAGGATTATTTGTTTTGTGGGAAAATACTCACACTCAGAGTCTTCCTCGGACACACTTTGCCAGCAGAAAACAGGCAAAATACATGTGAGGAAAAGTCTTCAGAAAGAGGATACAGTGTGTGGAAATCAGTTCGCAAAAACACTTTTCCTAAGCTCAATACATGTAACGGTCCAATAATGCCACACCCAGTAATTACTATACTCCTCGGTGTTGGTAACTGGAGTTGCAGTATTATCACTCTGCTTACTGAGTGTGGTGATCTGCTGGACAGGATCTAGTGTTCCGGCATATACCCTATGTAACCAGACACTCCATGAGGGCTGGCCTAGACACTCACCCCACACCCATCCAACACAGGTGTCTCCGGTCAGGTGACCCTGCTAATAAAAAGGGGCATGTGCCAAGACCGTGTCTAAGGTGCCTGCACCCTGCTGACTGGCACGGCGATAAAGAGCCCTGTCTGCAGGTGAGAGGGTAACAGACTGTCTCTGCTGCCTCCAGCATGAGGGACATCCCCTGCAGCATGGAGAACGAGGCCGGCAAGTGGAGGACCGCAGCACAAGGAAGTCTACTGTGGCCACCACCTGGAACAAGCAATGCCGAGCAACTTGCATGTGGCAGCCCTCAACAAAAGCTGAAAGGGGGCAGCTGACCTGCCGGGCCGGTATTGCATGCCCCACTCCCACACATGAAATGCCTGCGTGGGCAGAAGGGTTGGCGCCGACTCTGTAACTCCTGGCACACCTGCAGCTAGGGACGATTGCACCCACTGTCAGGAGGCCCAAGTGCCCGTGGGGGTGAGAAACAGAGATCAGCTCTGCTGTGTCTTGTAGTGCACATCACCTCCCAACAGCGAGCTTGGAATAGAGATGCCCGCATCTGCAGTGCCCGGAGCAGTCGAACTGTGAGTGCCCGGAGCGTTGCGTTGGGGTGAAGGAGGAGGCCACACCAGAATGTAATTACTCTTCCCATAACTCCATGGTCAGACCTTCCCGCAGCTCCGGACCCCGTGTGGCCTGTGATTGAAGGGAGGTTGCCGCAGAAATGAGAGAAAACTACTATCAGCAGCACGGCCGGTTGAAAGCTGTTGGCTGGAGATAACAAGGCTGCTTCCTCGCCTAAATGGACACTATGTAGGCGGCTGCAGCCTGCAATGAGTGACGGCAGAAGTGCCACCTAGTGGTAGCCTGCAACACCGCAACCGGCAGAGTCAGTGAGGGAAAATGATAAACAGGCACTACAACGGCGGACTAAGAGAGCCGCACTTCACTGTACCATTTATTCCTTATCCCTAGGTTGTACACAACAATTCCTGCACCTGCTGTTGTTAGGTGCAACTGCAGGTGCAGAACAAAAATGAAGGGTTTTTAAAAAGGTGCACTATTAACGTTTCTTATCCATCATTATAAAGATAATGAATCCGGCAATATGATCTTTTTTGTCATCAGTTTTATTAAATCAACTCAAGTTCATTGCATCATCCAGCCAACACGTTTCGTTCAGTTGTAGCTTGAACTTCGTCAGGGCTATTAAGAAAAAAAATTGAATAGGAAATCCAATGGAATCACAGGCCTCTTGGATTAAAGGGTGTAGCACCTGTGTACGAGTAGAGTACGCCAATCGTCATCAATAAAGCTTGTGGCTGTTATAACTTCATGGCCACATATTTGGACCCCGGGTTTGATAGCCCGTAGACAATGGCAGGTGAGACCGGCCTCACGACTTCACAGCATGAGGGAAAATAACGGAAGTGGCCCGCCTAAGTGTAACCGCAAGAAAAAAGAAAAAAAATAATAAATGAACACAAGCCTGCACTAGCGTTGCACAGAGCCTTGCATGGGGGAGGGACAGCAATGCATACTATGGCAGATCAGTGCGGCATTGACTATTGAGAGGACAAGCCGCTTTGTGACAGTGCATGCCCCCTCGCTCTTGTACTTCCAACACCCTCCCACATGGCCTGTGAGTGACATGGGACTGCCACCGCAAGGCTGAAAGGAGGTGAAAAACCTGAGGCAGTAGCACATGGGAGGATTAGCGGGCCTGCAGTGAAGGAAAGCCTGAGAGCAAATGTGGAGACAGTGTCACCTGGAGAAAATGTGCTGCCAGGGCCACTGAAGAAGAAGGGTTGTTGGGCCCCCTGTGAGACATTGCCAGAGTCTGTTGTCACAGCGAGTTTGGAAGAGAGAAGCTTCTGGGAGCAGGTAAACATGGTTGTATGACAGAGGCACACATGGCTAAACCATGCGTATCTGCCCAAACAACTAATGCATCTGAACAACACATTAATTAACCACGCAGGCCTTTGCCACACAATTTCATGTTAAAGGCATGACTGGTAAAGGGATATGTGTAGAAAATATCACACCACAGTCTCCCCGCACTCAGCCCTCATAAAAAACCCTACCTCCCCCGAGCCCTAAAACAACCCACCCCCCCAAGCCTAAAAACAACCACGACCATCCCGAACCCTGAAAACAACCCGCCCCTATTCATCACAGGTGTCACCGGTCAGGTGACCCTGCTAATAAAAGGGGGCGGGTGAACATACCCTGTGCCAGTTCTTGTAACCATGCTACTGTGTCTGCATGCCTTATTCCCAAGTATGTGCACATAGAACCCACTACTTTACACTGAGCAACACGTAGTGAGGCCCTACATGGGAGGGAAAGGGGCAGTTCATATTTATCTACCTATGAGAGGACCGACTCCTTCCACTTAGTCTCTTTGATGTGAACCTTTTGTTCGTCTGGTGTTAGCCAAGTCTTTAGGATTTCCTAAACTTATATGAATAATATACTTACTTATAGGGGCTTTCATTCCGACCTCTCCATCCATTGGTCTGTTATTGTGTCTTTCACATTTTGCTCCGATCACTACAGCATACGCCATGGGGCAAAGGGTCAGCCAACTTCAGCCATTGGCTAACATCATTGTGAGGGATGGCATACGGCCCTTTCACTAGGAGTAAATCCACACACAAAATAGTTCCCTTTACGCTGGACTGCTATGGCAATGAGTGCTTTTTGACACCAAAAATAGTTTTGTTTTTACTCATTGCTATGTTTTTGGATTGACAATGGCCGGCAGCTTCCCAACAGTAAAGGTGTACAAAAACCATGACAAAAACAAGTGTTGGCAAAGCCCAAAAAATGGCAAAACAACACCTGACCTTTTGGATTTGCCAGTGTTTGTTTGTGTTTAAAGGTGCTCTAGAAGCCCCAAGAGGCAGACAGTTCGGAGCGATGCTCTGAATGCATTACTTGCTGCAGAAAAGGGTCTAGCAGGGAGCCGCAGCAAACCTGTCAGAATTGGGTTAAGGCTTAAACAAAAAAAAGAATTGGGTTAAGGGCAGAAAGATCGTGTCTTAGATGGATTTGAGAATTGCCTGCATTTATATTTTGAATGAGAGAGTGATGAAATCATATCCCTAAAAAACTTATTTTTCTTTTCAGTTAATAAATGTACCAAACTAACCCTATCCCCTTCTTATCTGCTTCGGCTGCCAATTTAATCAGATATTCATTCACATTTGAAATATTAATGTTGCTATACCTTAAAGAAAGAAGCAAGTCAATTTCAGTGTCGAAGGCGCATTAAAAATGTAAGCTGCAGAGCAAGGTACACTTCTCACAGAGGATTGCAATTGCTAACAGTTTTTTACCCATTTAACGGAAGAAATCAAATGGAGGCAGTGTACCTCCAGGGCGTTAAGCATCATTGCAATGTATCTTAATAGCAAAGTTAAAATTACCTGAAAGACAACAACATAAAAAGCTCTCTATTGTGACATATGGGCATGTTTTCTGAATGGCGCTAAAATCAATGCCCCCTTGGCAACCTCAACTGGCTGACGAAACAACAAAAGTTCAGATGCACTGTGCAGCCTGGGCCTCCTAGTACAGCTCTGATACTGCACATATACCAGACTTCTTACTGTTTAGAATATGGATACTGGCTGTAATGTGAGCTCAACAAGGGGCATATTAACAAGGGCCGGCGATAAATATCGCAAAGCGCGCTTAGCGCTTGCATATTTATCGCTGGCTATCTCTGGAACTTATCACCCGGTTTGCGCGTTATTAACAACGCGCATCGCCGAGGCGATAAAAATTCCAGAGATAGTTGGGATATCGCCGTTTTCCATGGTGGAAAACGGCGATATCCTAGATGATAGGGCCTGTGGTCTTAGCCACAAAATCCACCCCCCATGTTAAGTATGCCTTAGTCAGGAGTTTAACAGAGGTTAAATTCCTGCGTTAAGGCATACTTAACGCGATTTTAAAAATCGCTACCCTCCCTTGTTAATATCGCGAAGCTGCCTTCGCGATATTTTCCCAAGGGAGTCTTGTCAGGCACGCCTCCTTTGCATCTCATTAGCGATACGATCGGAGGCGTGCTGCAAACGGGCGCTAAGTCAGCAAGACATGCGATAGCGTGTCTTTGCTGATAAGGCGATGAAATTAGTGCCGCTTTTCGCCCGAAAACGGACGCAAAAGCAGCGATTAATTCATATCGCCACCTTGTTAATATGCCCCCAAGTCCGCCCACACACTAACTAGTGTCCAGAGTGCGCACAGTACGAGCTCTGGCACTGCGTGACGGAGAAAGGCAGCTTGAGCTCAATGCATGGACGTCAATTTACCAAAATGCCAGGGGTAGCTTAAGTGACTTCACATGCCCTTTGGCCTTGACCTTTTACTCACACATTCGCATGCTTACACATATGCTTACACATACACACGTATTCACGCATACACACTCACAAACTATGCATTCACATACATACACACATTCACATAGACACACTCTCTTACATAAACACACTCAAAACTGCAACCACGCACACAACACACATACATTTAAAAGCATTTTTTTTACCTACCTCAGCTGCTAGGGAAAGTCATATCCAGCTATTTGTCCACTTTTTTATCAAACGAATAGAGATTGACAAAATACAAAGGGGCATATCAACAAGGGCTTTATCTCTACTTTTTTGGCTTTAAAAGCCAAAAAAGCAGAGATAAAACTAGCGCCCTATCAACAACAGGGTGCTAACACGCACATTTGCATGTTAGCACCCTTTTACTCTACGCTTCCCCTTGCATCTCTAATGAGATGCAAAGGGGGCGTTCCAGAGTAAAATAATAGGAGAAATGTCGCTAAGCGACATTTCTCCTATTATCAAGTATGTCGCTAACCCTGTTAGAGACAAAAAAAGCAGCGCTAACCGCGGTTAACGCTGCTTTTTTACGTCTGCTAATTTTCAGACTTAGCCATGATATCCTATGGAAGGAGGATATCATGGCTAAGTTTGCCTGTCCCTATCAACAAGGTAACGTGTGATTATCGCTGGGTTTCCAGCGATAATCTCACGTTAGCCTGTTAGCGTGTAGATTTTTATCACTATTGAGATAAGCGTTGCAAATAGCACGCTATCTCAGCGATAAAAATTCACGCTAGCCGGCGATAATTATCCTCACGCTAAGAGCGCTGAGCGATTATTATCGCCGGTTGTTGTTGATATGCCCCAATGAGACTTAAGCCCCCACCGAAGTCCATGAGGGCGAGCTGCTTCTGTGCCAGGGGTCACAAGGGGCATGCCAATGGTTGCAGCAGCGACCCCTGGCAACTCCTAAATGACGTCCATGGCTCTATGTCAGAGCGGCCTGCAGACAGATTTTGTCAAGGAGTGACAAGTATTGTATTATTTAAAGGAGTCTTACGCAGAAGCATTTCAGGAAATCCGGAGTCCAAACTAATTTCTTTCTGAGTACAGAACAGTCCTCAGTGCTGAGCGAGGGGTGGAGGGAGAGTTCTTGGTTATGGCCTCACAACATTGGAGGTGCTCACTTACGACTTTCCTGAGCAGAGGCATGGCTTTTGTACTCTGCAAGGAGAACATGTTGCAGGCATTGTACCCCCTTAAGAAAATCTATTTTACTCAAAATTTCAGATCACTGAGGTTTCCACATATAAAAAATCGAAGAAACCTGTATTGTGTAGGATACAAAGGGTGAGCGAAACTTCCAATTTGTTGCTGTAATTGTCAACAAAGACTTTTTGAAGAAATGTGTCTTTAGGCTGGATATCACTCGGGAAAAGATAGTAAAAACTTACCACAAGGGTGAGTACTAGCCCAATGGGGCATCCCAAAAATGATATCACATCTCTCGCTCTAACTTCTAGGGCTTCAATATACATGCGATACAAAGGGGATGATGGACGGAGCGTTTGAGCAAATCACTCACCCCCCAGTGTACTGATCTGTGTTTAATCCATCACCGTTCTTTAGCTCACTCCACCACCCCAGTTCAGACATGACCATATGCAAATCAGTCTGACCCTGTGTCTCATGGGAACAGTCCAATGACATTGTTCTGCATTCTGTCCATCAACTGTTGTTTTTGCATTATACATGCGGCATATTTTCCTACATTGCACTGGGTGCACCTTTTAAATGGTGCACCCAGCGCAATGAAAGAAAAGTTCCCCTTTATTTGGAATGCGCAGCGGCGAACTCGCCTGGGAGCAGCGTATTCATGTGAAAAACAGAGTGGCTGCTTTGAAGAACAGTGCAGGCGGCAACCTGCCTGTACTTTTAGATGGGAATAGACTGACCCGCCTGCAAGGGGATGTCTGGGGGGTCCTTGGACCCCATTTTCCCCACCAGCAGGCTGCAATCAGCCTGCTGAGAGCATCTTTGTCTCTGTGCCAATGTCTGTAATACGGCGGGGGCGCAGAAGCAATGGGATTCCCTCATTGCTGGCGCTTTCTGTGCACCAGATGCCATCAGTATTACAGAAGCGGCTGCACAAGTGTCTGCTGCCCCTTTTGTATTACCAAAGTACCCCGGGGGCGTGCAAAGCGTGTGCGAATTCCCAATGTGTAATACGGCCCCTGGAGTCTTCCATGTACGCACGGGTCTGAGTGAGAAGCAGTCCTGAATCTGGCAGGTTTTGATAAGAAAGGGGACTTTACTGACATTTCAATACAGATTAAAATATTTTTTGGGGGGTTTGAAATGTTACTTCTGATTTCCTACTTGCTATTCTTTTTTGCACGCATATTAATGGGAATTCTGTTTTAGCAATATCTTGGCTTTGCAGCGCTTAATTTGAGATGGTGATTTTTGTTGCTCGGTGTGAGAAGTTGGCCTGGTATGTGAACTATGAAATCAGTGAGATTGTAGACCTGTTTGGTCTTTAGCTTATCACACAAAGGCCCAGATTTTTCAAACTTTCAAGCATGCCAATGTAGCAAGACACCTTGCCACATGTGTGAAAGTGCAAGGACAAAAATGTGCTGTATACAACATTATATGCTGCATTCCTGCTCTTTCCTAGCACTAGTGCACAATGTGCTGCCTTATACCACTGCAGGCACCCTTGTATCATGGTATAAGTGTGCCTGCGTTGTAGGTAGGATTGTTTTTGTGCATGTAGGGACACTTTCCTGCAAAAAACAATACTCAGAGGCATTTTCCTCTTTTTATGTGTGCTGTAGAATGCAGCACACTTAGAAAGAGGAAAAACAAGGGGAAATAAAGATATTTCACCTCATTACTTCTCATCTGGAGATGCATAGCATTTGACACATTCCATGATCTACCCTAATGGTAAATCTGAGAATGCACCAAAATCCATTGATGAATGTGTGGGAACACCCACGCTACACCCATGGAACACCTCCCTGGGCAGAGTAACTCAAGGCAGCGATTTGTGCTGCCTTGCGTTACTCTAGATTTATCAAGCCATGCAGTACCACGCAAAGTGGCTTTGCGTGGCTTGATAAATCTCTCTTGGGTTTAGCGTCACCCTTGCACCTCCTTGAGTGGTGCAAGGGCGATGCAAAACCTTGATAAATCTGGCCTAAAGTATGTAAAAATTAAGAAGATAGTTTATGTGGTGTATACATGTTTTTTAATCGCTTTTGATTTGGTGGAAAGGGTAAACAACAATATGATATAGGCATACCTAACAGTTTAATTATTTTGTTAATGGAGCTCTACAGGGACATCCCGGTGAGAATACAGATGGACATTATGTTTTTTCTGAACATTACAAAGTGGAAAATGGGCTGAACCGGTTTATTCGCTGGTCTCACTCCTTGTTTAACTATATACATGGCATCAGAACTCCACAAAGTGACAAAAAAACCCTGCTGCGCTATGCAGAGTTCCGCAACAGGCAGAGTACATCAGGGCCATGCCGTTCGTGAGGATTTTCAGCACTGGGTGTTTGTCCCGCGCTGTTGCAAACACCACCAGGTGCAGCACAAGAGGGCGCACCTTCTTTTCTGTGGCAGCTTTCTCAACGTGAATGGAAGGTTTCTGAATGCGAGCGGTCGTGAGCTGCCGCGAACACACATTGAGAAATCTGACCACCTGGGTTGAGCAACGTCACCATGATGTTGATTTTCCTTGCTCGCGTTCGCCAACTTGACGTTGACGAGTGAGGGAAAAAACTCTGCTCCGCGGAATGGAGTTTTTGAGAACTCTGCGTTCTCCGCCGAGTGCAGAAAACTCTCCAAACTCCGCGAACGGAGCAGAGTTCACTGCCAGGCATAACAAAGAACGAAAGCAACATCATGCAAAAAGAACACAAATATACAAATAGGTCTAGCCTTGGCAAGCCTGTAATGTATTTATGTTTTTTATTTTTTTTATTTTATAAACATGTGCAATGGGCATTGAGAATTTAAAAAGTTTTACAGTGGTGTCTATATGTTTGCAAAAACAGTAAAAAAAAAAAAATCACACGCTTTAAATGCTCCAAAAATATGTTTTGTTTAGACCAAATACCTCTAAAGCTGAGACAGTGATAAAGAAGAATTGTGTTGGTGTTTCATTTAGCCCAGTTCATGATGGACATTGGCAATTTGTCCCTTCTTAGATTTGTTCATTTACACTTTAAAGGCAACGAAAATGGTTCTTGCAAAACTTAACACATCTTGGAATCATATGTCAATCAATCTTTCAGAAGGTTGACCTGCCCTTATTTTTAGGTGAAACATTTATGTGTATCAGAAATGATGGTTTTTTCATACTTTTTAATTTCATTACAGCCTTTCTCATCCTCACCACAATTTCATCCAAGTCCATTGGCCTAGCTCTGGGAATACTGCCATCAGATCAACATGGAACCTCCCTCTATAGGGTCGCACCTTGTTAAAAGTTATCTTCCTTCCAATTTTCTTGTCTTTTTATCAGGCTCCTGGTATGCACTCTTACATTCTTTCAAAAGGACTCACAATCACATTTAACCACTCTAAACACCTCCCAGTCGCTTACTCGCTCGGGTTGAATGTTTAAAGGAGTGAGCGAATTCCCCCCCCCCCCCAGAGAGTAGGTGAAGTAAGAGGCTTTGGCAGTTGAGATGAGTGAGATGAACAACGGAGAATAAGTGAGTCACTGAGTGAGTGAATCAGCGGAGAGGTAGATTTAAATTTAAAAGTGATAATTTAGTGAAACGTTGACATAGTCAATTTGTTTCTGAAATTATATAATTTATTTTAAATTGGTTAGTACAAATTTTGAAGAGTGGGAATGTCAGTTATTTCGTGAAGATGTAGAAACTGGGGCCTTGGACAATGTGGAGAGAAAAGGAGCAAGCAGCAAAGTGGCACTATGTAAACAGAAGCAGAGAAGAACACGTTTCCCTTTCTCCCCACTTTGCTTCTATGCCCCATTCAACTCTTGATTGTAAAGTTTGTCACAATAATGTTTCAATTTCTTTTAACAATGGGTGATTGTATTTCTTATGTTTAAAAACGTAATTTTGAAATAAATTTACATACTACTTCGTGTATCCCAGTCTATGTAAGTCTACCACATGTTTTTTTTAAAGAGAAATGTGTGCAATTGATGTTTTTGCCATCTGTGTACATATATATCTGCATACATATAGATAAAATTAATATTCTCGAGCATATGTGAGGATTGTAAACGTCCACTTAGTACATTTTCTGATTCCCCTTCAACTAACCCACAGCAGATTTAAAGTGATCATAGCATGAAACGTTATCGCGATGGAAAATTGATAAAATAAAACCTAAGCACATGTACTAGACAGCAATTGTTAGGACGAATGTCTCTCTCGCTCTCACGCACACACACACACACACAAATACACAAACACACAATGCAAATCTGCCATAAATGCCTTTTTTCTTTTATCTCTGATCTTCCCCCTTTTCGTTTTGTGCTAGGAATGGGTTATTGGAACCAACCATGCACCTTGAAGATGATTCTAATACTCACAACCAGCATATGGCTGAAGAAACAAACTTGATAACCACAACTTTTCAAGAATATCCGTCAAACCCATTGAACCCCTCACCAGAGACAGGGGTGGACTGACTGAAGGCTCAACTGCTGCAAATATATGTGAGATGGGTGGTGACTCTGCCTGGTGAGCACACCCCTGACTTAGCTGACTTTTACTATATTCCTAGTTGTTTGCCCATTGATCATGCTGAGTGTTGCAGTCCTCTTCCCGGATGGATAGCCATTCCCCAAACGCAAGTGCAGGATATGCTAGAAAAAGTCAAATCTGGCTCCCCACGGACCCCTGCCCTTCTCACATAGTAGTCACTTTGTCAGCCTTATTAACGCCTTCCATCATTTCTTTATTTAACTTATCAGTGAACTCTGCGAAACTGCCGTTGGCCAATGCTGATCCCAACTAACTTGACAACCACTGGCCCATCTCACTCCTTCCTCTTTAGTGCACTTTTTTGGAAAGTCTTATTGACAAACAACTTTTTTCTTATCTGGAGGACCACCACTTACGGACCACACTCAGTCTGGCTTTTGAGCTTTTCACAGTATGGAGACAGCCTTGTTGGCAGTAGTTGATTCCAACAGACTTTTATTTAATGCAGAACTCTGGTTATGCTGGTTTTACTCAATTTGTAAGTTGCATTTAATACCATCTCCTATTCCATTCTGGTTTGAAGTCTTTATGAGATAGGTATTTTCTGAAAAGACCTTGGACCGGTTCAAATATTTTGGGGAAAATAGGACCCAGCTGATCTCACTTGACCCTTGTAACTCCCGAACCATGTACCTGGACAAGGGAGTCTTTCAGGTGTCCTCTCTGAGCCCCACTCTCTTTAACATCTCTGTGGCCCCCATTCTCCAGATTGTTAAATCCTGCTGATTTGACATAATATCTTATGCAGGCGATACACAATTAATTATCTCATTTGGGCAAGATCCAGAGACTGCATGAGAGCCGCTTGAATTACTCTCAACTGACTTCAACTGAATCATGATAAGACAGAGATTCTGCTGTTTGGCAAGGCACAGGCCATACTGGTCAGAAGACTGGTGGCCTTCTGATTTGGGACCAGCTCTTCACCCTAGGAGGGCAGTCAAAAACCTTGCTTTACTGGTCAATGAGATTCCCTCCATGAAAGAACAGGTTATGTTCGTCTGTGGCACTTGCTTTAAAAAGAGTTCCAGTGACTCCTGTTGAGGTCTAGGAGAACTTTGATTCAAGCCCACGTTATGAGTTGTCTTGACTATGGCAATGCCTTGCTGGTGGCAGTTAACAAAACTCTTCTTTCCAAACTACAGGTAGTCCAAAACACTGCGGTGCTCTTGGTCTGTAAGCTCCCTCATGCTCCCCCTCAGGCTCCCCCTCAGCCCCCACTTTAAAAGCTATTCACCAGTCAGAAAGCGCCCCCTGCTCAAGCTTCTCTGTCTTGTTTACAAATCTTTGGCTGGCAAGGGCCCGGCCTAACTGCGAGTGGAGTTTATTCAGTAGTGCCCTAAAAGAAATATCAGATCCAGGGATAAAGATTTGTTAAGTTACAAACAAATCTGTTCTTTGAGATATGGTGACCGGTCATACTCCTACTTTTCCCTCCACCATTGAAACAAACTCCCCCACCGCATTTCTGCTTGTCCGACTTTAGTAGCTTTATAAAACGCCTGAAGACTTGCCTCTTTTGATCGGTCATCCTGTCTTGGTTCTGTGGAGCACGGAGATACCTCTTCAGGAGTGAGTAGTGTGTGCTACACTAAGTACTTACAGCATAGTTAGCCAATTCTAGAGAACTGTGTGCCTGACCTTCCACTCTTCATTCTCTCTCGCGCTAACACTGGATTGCAAGATTCAAGGGAGTTCAGGACTAGAGTCTTTTCAGGAAGCAACATGGATTGCAACCCTCAAATATTTTTCTGAAGACCAGTGCAGAGGGCCTGGGGCTTTCTGTAAACAACAGCAAGGAGTTAACATGAAGAAATAGGTTGCTGTAAAATGTATTCGTACACATATCAAAACTAAGGGGCATATTTACATGGAGTTAACGCAACCAGAACATCACTTTTTCATTCTTATCGCGTTAAGTCCTTCACCTTATTAATGTGGCGTTAAACCACTTAACGAGGCTTAATGTTGCCTTGTAAATTTGCAGTGGGTGTTCCGCCGCAACACCCATTGTTTGTTGACGCTGCCCCATACTTACAAGGTATGGGGCAGCGCCAAAGATTTTGCAATGGAATACCTGGTCTTTAGCAGGCAATTCGAGGAGAAATGCTTCATTTCTCCACGTATTTTGCTCTTTCCATGTGTGCTGCAATCTGCAACACACATAGAAACAGCAAATTGCCTGTAAAGATTGTTTATGTGCAGGAAGGTGTTCCTTCCTGCACATAAACAATCACCCCTGCAGTTCAGGCACCCCCTGCAACATCGCACAAGGGTGCCTGCACTGGTGCTAGACATCTTCTTTAATGGCCGGTGCTAGGGGAATCGCAGGGGTGCATCGTATTCTTGTGTTTTGAAACTGACCGAGCGCAGCGTTACCAATTTTGGGGTAACACCACGCTCTGCCAGCTTCTAATAAATATGCCCTTAAATGTCTTAGGCCAAGTTTGATCTTGCATAGCCTTTGTACAGGCAGCTTTAAACTAAAGTGTGTCCTTTGAACACATGTTACATCTGAACATCTAACAGATTTCAAAATGGTGTCCGGAGACTCCTCAAGACCTGGCTGTTTGATCTGTTGCTGCTACCCTCCCCCCCCCCAGCGCCTTGAGACCTTCTCGGGTGAGTAGCGCGCTCTACAAATGGATGATTGCTTGATTGATTGATTGATTGATTGATTGATTGATATAACTGTGTATCATACACAGTTACTTCTAATTCGCATCATGCATGATCGTGCACGGAGATTGTGTTTTAGTTCTAGCCAGTTCATTAATACTTAACTTGTATAATTTCATGCCGTATAACTCATGAGATGTCAAATGTAACTTTAAGACAATATAATTTTAAGAGTTAGGCATCTGCTTTATATTCGAATCCTTATTACTGCATTATTATTCTTCCTTAGTGTGGCTCTTCATACATATTCATGAACTTCTATGTAGAATCTCCAGACGAGATTTTATAAATTATGTGCACACATATTTCTCTGCATGGAAGCTATTCGGAATGAGCGCTTATGTACCTTGTGTCACTCTCAATTATTTGTACAGTTTTAGTGGTACATATTTATTTTCTTTGTATGTATGTTTTCTGTTCATTTATTCGATGAAGTTTTACAAGTTAGTAAATACGGCAAAATTGCAAGGACAAACTGCATGGGCTGACATCTTCTCCACTAAGACCCAGCAATTACAAGCTGCCTCGACTGATACAGATAAGGTGGAATTAAAACTTCTCTATCTAAAATCAGGTGATAAATGGTTGCAATCCTGGACAAACACATACAATACAATTTCCCAAGCTAGAAACTTCACTAATTGCATGACAACTCAAAAACAAAGCAGTGCAATTGTGCAAGTCCTAAAGATAAAGAATGCAAGGTATCAATGAACTACAGGGCCACAATGACCCCAACAAGGAACACGTTGAAACAACCTACACACTGGTAACAACATGGACCCGGCTATGGCAGATACCAATCCTAACCGAGCATGTCATGCTGCTGCAGGAAGATCACAGGGCTGCACATCAACAAGTGGCTGTTCCAGCCTCTAAACAGATGGAAAGGAACAGGAAAATCAGGATAAGTCTCAACCCCTTGAAGACATCAGTCTCAGTTCCTGACAATCTGTTGCCTTGACTTGTCCAATGTACACCACATCCTGTCTGCCAGATGCACAATATCCAAACAATGAGGTATATGGTGTCATACCCCTCATCATGTTACTTGCAGCACCACATTTTATGCAGTTGCTTTTAACTGGCATAAGTCATCAACACCCCCTTAAATTATTCAACCAGCATATGTTGCATATCCTATCGACTCTCATAGTATATGCAATGAAGGCAAAATATTATGCCATTGCTGATTTGCCCAATGTGCTGTGGGGCTGTGGATTGCTCGTACAAAGACCTGGACTTAGAGCCAGAGAATGAGCGTTTATGATACACACACAAGACATTCCAAACAACATGGAGACACATCACAAGCTCAGGACAGTGATACTTAGTGAATGCAATGAGAACCCACTCACTAATGGAATGCCCACTGTTGATGTACACAAATATTCTATGTGAAGTCATGGGATCCAACATATTAGCAAACCCATTTTTAGTATGCATCACAAGTACATGAACCATTTGAGATTTTGCTATGAAAAGGCAGAGCCCACATATCATGAATTAACAAATATCCTCACACAAAGCTAATCAAAAGTAAAAGAGTATATAAATGCATATTGCTAGGATTGTCACTGACATGTACCGATATTGCATCGGCAACAGGCAACTCTGGATATTACTATCACTGATTATTACTCTGCAAGAACAATCTACCACTAAGAAAAAAGTATAAACTATCCCATCAGGCCATATAAACAGAAGAGAGCGCGCCAGTAAACTGTCGAAGGGGCATTTCTGGTGTCTATACAACATCGCCGGAGCATTTATGTACAACCCAGATAAAATGTGTAACTCCAGCCGAATTTGTTGCTGGTTTAGCACCTTTGCATTAAGATGATGGCTGCCCATGTGTGAGCAGGAAGAGGAGGCACAATACAAGTGATGATTAGGAGGAAGTAGAAGAGGGACATGTTGCATATCAACACCATGCCAGTGCCGTCATCAGATGCATCATTACAAATTAATTGAGAACTGGCTGTATTACAAAAATACAAATTTTTGGTAAATTAAACAGAGTCCACTATGCTGTAACAAAATTAATGTTGCCCCCAATCTCCCTGTGCCCCAGCAGCACCTTCAAGCCACGGACCCTAACCCCAAATAGTCCATCTCATGACTGTACAATCCTACCACCAACGCTAACCTATCAACGCATCGTCACCTCTGCTCCATCACAACACCCACTCTAACTACAATTGGCCAACTCCGACATGTACTCGCAGTTCCATCCTCTCATATCCTAACCTAAACACACCATCCCTCAAGAGACACAGCATTCCACATGTAGTGGCTTATTTACAAGCCCTTTGCACCACTGGTGCATCCCTTTTAATATGGAAAAGTGTCACACCAGCAGCGCAAGGGGCTTGTAAATAAGCTCTGTAGTGTCTTGCAAATTAGCAATGATGGAAACCCCTTTGGCTCCTGATGGACTCTGTAGAGCTGTGACACAGGTGTAAAAGCTGAATTAGAATGTTGAGTTCACAGTTAGACGCAGAAGAATTAAGAATTTGCAATACTTAGCTCTGTGTGTGGCATAGTCATTTGCGGGTACCCAGGCAGGGGAATGAATACACTACACTACAGAACACCTATTTGTTTGCCATCGCTCCTAGATTTGCTTGTGATATGAGCAGTAAAGGCCGATTGCCCCATTGACCACTGTGGAGACATCTCGGAAGCATGGGAGGGAAAGGTGTAGGAAGAGATGGTTAATGCGGTTGCTGTGTCCCTTACTGTGAACCCTGCCACAGTGTACTCCTACTTCAATAGCAGCTTAGTAAACCTTTTAAAATTGCAGTAATCCTGCTGTGTGCTGTCCCCCTATGACAGATTATTGTTAGGCTGTAGGTATAGTTCCCGTTCATCTTACAAAACATTTGTGAGAGAGGCTCATTATTCCAAAGCTGAATTAGGTGTAAATATGTTTTACTATTGATCTTCATAGGACCCTATTGAAGTATAGTATTGTGCACGCAACAGCAGTAATATTCAATTAATGAGTAGGCAGTACTGTAATTCCAATAGGTAGAAAGCTTATTTCTTAAAAGGTCATTCACAATTTGCAAATTCAGTCCATTAAATTGAGAATGACCAATTTTAGCATGAGAAAATAAACGCTAAAAGGAAAAGGAACAGATGATGGTTGGAATGCTGGACAAATCAAACATTCACCCCAGTCACAGATCTGGGTTAAATCAATTATTTTTTTTGCTCGCCATGCCAATATGCAAATCAGTCCCATGAGAACAAACCAGCTCAAACTGTCAGGCTAGGTCCTCCCTAGACCAGGAACAAGCATCCTGGGACCGATTTCGGGGTATCATCCCTCATCTGCCAGGCTAGCTTGAATCCGGTGGTTTTGCGAGCACAGGAGCACTGGGCATAAACTTCCCACTTAGGGCGACAAGCGCAAAAAGAACAGATGATGGATGGTATGCTGAAAAAAGCAAACATTCACCACCAATCACAGATCTGGGTTTAAATCCGTTATTTAATCATCTAAAAGCAACCCACTTTTTTGCACATCAGATACCAACAGTAACATTGGCAATATGTCTTTGCATAATTTTTTTTTGCAGAAACCAGCATAATAGGATTGTCTGTGTTAAGCCTATTCAGGGCTCAGCATGGAGCCTTTCCTTCCCACCTGTGCTCTGCTTTGTTTATAGCGCAGATATGGTCTCCTTTAGTAGGTGCCGGATACCTGCTTTCCCTCCCTGTTGGTCACCCTGGATTTGGTTTCCTAAAATGACATAGAGATTACACTTACTGCATGATATCAGGTGCAGGAGAGGTGTCCTCATAGGTCATGTAGGACTTGGACTTTTTGGCTAAAGTTCCCTAAACATTTTGCTTTCCCCCAGACCGTTTTCCTGACATAGAGTTGCCAATTTAGATGATTTGGGTACTTTGCCACTGCTGATCAGTGTCAAAGTACAAAGGGTTCCCTGTGTAAAGTGTGATGGTAATTGGTTGGCCATGATTAGTATGTTGCCTTACTAGTAAAGTCCCTATTGATGTGCACTGTGTGTGCCAGGGCTAGTAATGCAAGGGTGTGCGGAGAAGGGAACTCAGGCCTGCAGTGTAGGGCCTGCGCGCAGTTTGGTAAGTTAGCATGAGTCCTGACAAGTGCAACCACTTGTCAGGCCTTACTTTCCCTTTTGCGTACACAGTGGGCACCCCTGTGGTAGGTCCCGGGTAACCCCTGGGCAGGGTGCAGTGTAAGTAAAAGGCAGGACATATACTGAGGTGTGTGTTATAGCCTGACAATGAAAAACACTCCATTTTGTTTTTCACTGGTGAAAGGCCATCCTGCCCATAGGACAGAATGGGGGAGGCTGGGTATTGTGTTTGTTAGCCTAGTATCCCATCAGAATAAAATGGAGAGGTGAAGTTTAGTATGTGAGAAATCGCAGTGTCATAACACATCTATCTATGAAAGTGGTTTTGTCGCTGTGTGTTCAGAAACCACTCTTTAAGAAGTGGCTGAGTGTTGTGCTTTAGGCATTTCTGTGTATCTCTGCTGTATGTGGATTGACAGTCGGGATCTGAGAGGGGAGGGTTGAGATGGCACCAGGCTGACCTGCATCTGGACAGGGAGTGTAGGAGAAACCCCGGGAGGTGAAGAGGCCTGGGCTGTGACTATAAAATAATTGACCCATCTCCAGCTGAGTGATTAAGGATCCAGACCCCCAGTATCAAAGGGAGAAAGGTGACACTGAGAGGGAGACACCCAGATCTGATTTAGGCAGGGGTCAGGGACCCCTGAGCACAACGAACTTCAAAGACATTTAGGGGTATAACTATGAGAGCTGAGGCCCCTGAACATTGGAATAGAAATTGATTGAGACTGAAAAGGCTTGGACCCATTTCGTGGTCCAGAGGAACCTCTGCTTAGGAAGGAACAACTGAAGAGACTGCTGGGAAGGACCAACTCTTGCTTCGTGATCTGGGGCTGGTCTGCTGTTTGCTGTTTTAATCAAGGAAGAGGCTGTTGGGACTGTGCTTTGTGCACCTGGGCCCCCCTACTTGAAGAAGACTGTGCTTTGTGCTGTGTCTTGTAACCCCAAGGGCCCGAGGTGAGCTGGCTCCCTGTTTGGAAACACAGGAACATTAAAGTTTCCAGAGATGTTTCAAGCGACGCGGTGAGCGTGTGTGGTGGCAGCTTGAGACCCTCAGAAGGTGTGCCTTGTGATCTTGGACACACGAAGGAGAAGTGAGACTCGGATGCGCTGGGTGTGTGTTGTGCTGCACAGGAGGCATTAGTGAAGAGCGCCTGGTCAACGTGTGCATCAAAGGTTAAGTGATTCTCGGACGCCCAGGGTGCGTGTCGTGGTGCACCGCAGGCATTGGGGAGGAGTGCCTGGTACGTGTGTGCATCGGAGGTGACGTGATACTTGGACATGCAGGGTGAGTGTCGTGGCGCACCGCAGGTGTTGGTGAAGAGCGCCTGGTCAGCGGGTTCATCAGGGGTGATGGGAGTCTCGGACGCGCAGGATGCATGTCATGGTCACAGGAGGCGTTGATAAGGAGCGCCTAGTCGAAGTGTGCATCGGAAGTGAAGTGAGTCTTGGACACGCCAGGTGCGTGTCGGGGTGCACAGGAGGCGTTGGTGAGGAGTGCCTGGTCATCGAGTGCACCGGAGGAGAGGTGAGGCTCGGACACGGCGAGCGTGTCAAGGTGCAGCCGAAGGCGTTGGTGAAGAGCGCCTGGAGATCGGGGCACCAGGAGTTGGAGTAAGTCTCAGTGAAGCAGTGTGCGTGCTTTGGTGCAACCTGGGACTGTGGAGGTGATCGGCTTCTCATCGTGTGCACCAGAAGAAAGTGAGTCTCTGCAGCGGTGTGTACGTGTCTTGGTGCCAACTGAGACATCAAGAAGGAGTGCCTGGTGAGCGTGCACTCGGAGTCGATGGGAAGACTCATCAGCGTGGTGTGTGTGGCTTTGTGCCAGAGGAGACCCGGAGGGTGCTGGGGTGAACGTGCACCCAGAGTAAAAGCAATCTCAGAGGCATAGGGTATGTGTGCCCCGCGGCCGCCTGAGACCTTCCTAACAGTCGCGGCCCGGCAGCCCCGGAGGAGCTGAGCTGCCAGGCCGAGCCACTGAGGTCCATTGAGAAAGTTCTACACGGAAGGCCCAGTTTGCAGAGGGAAGAGAGGAGAGTGGGGTCGTGCACCGAGGTAAAGTGGAGCATTGCCTGGGCGGGGTGCGGGCTCGGAGGGACACTCAGCCTCTCAGTCCTTCTGACGACATGAGCCTTTGCTTCGGCTCAGATTGGGGCATGTACTGACCAAAGGAGTGGCTGTACTGGGGCCCGAGTAAGAAGCCGTGCTGTATGTCATCGTTGTTCCGTGTGGGGGGGCAACTGTTACCGAAGAGGCTGACTTTCGTAATATTGTTCACAAACGTTATGATTCTACCCTATATAAATGAAAATTGTTTAATATTTTTCAGTTTTACTAGTGATACTAAATAAGGTGTATTAGTGATCCATGAAATGTCAAAGAAAAGCACTAAGTGTTTTTAAAATACCCCTCACACACTATGAATCCCATAGTGTCATGCTTCATCATAGGGGTCTTCCCGTCCCTCTACGGGGAAGGGTGTGCAATACGCGGGAGCACTGTTGTTGTGAAAAAATAGGCTATGTGTAGTGTAGGAGTGAGAGTGGTATGGTTAGTGAAAGTTACAAAAAATAAAAAATTACCTGGCTAGTGGAAAAAACTATTTTATTCATTTCCCTGGCTGAGAACATTAAGAAAGGGGATGTGTAGGGGGTGTACCTTAATGTGATACCCCCTACTGGGTCAACATGTTTCGTAAGCAGTCCCCACTGATTTACTCATCAGGACCTAGTGTGATCCCTACTTCACTCAAAATATAATACTTGTTTATATAGATTGTATGCCTATCTCTCAGAAACCAAACTGCAAAAATGTGCAAGTCTGGAAAAGTTTATAAGGGGTACAATGACCCCTATAGTTTTCTATAACCGAATAGGTATCTGAAATGATAAGAAAACATGGTGTAAACAACCATTTGATTGTTTATCTGAACACATCACCATACTGTGGAATCACATTGTTAGACTAAATTTTGTGATATATTTTTCACAGTTTGGCAGCATTGGTCTCTATTCTGAAAACCGGTGATTTGCTGCCCATTTATTGTGGAACATAATGTCAGGTTTGCTATAGAAATGCACTTAATTAGGCAAGAAACAACAGTCACACACATTCATGCAAATCATCTCGTATCGGTCAGCAATGTTTAAAATGTGATGAATCATTCAGCCGGAAAAGCAAACATGCTGGTAAAGATGCGCTCATTTTAGCTTGTTTCAGTCATAATAAAAATGCTTCATCACGTAAAAATAGCTTTGTACATACACTATTAGGAATGATAATCAGGCTTCATGAGCTTGCACCGGAGGGGAGGATGCCTTGAAATAATCACTGTTGGTAAAGTAAGAAAGCACATAGCGTTAGCGCTTAGCGATCGCGCCATGTCTTCATGGCGGGATTGCAAAGACTTCAGTGTATTACCTAAGCGTGCCTGGTTTAAAGACTTGGCCTTCGGGATAACCCGCGAAAAGGCTCTTCTCAAAAGAGACTAGAGCGTTAAATTACTTCAAAATGGCTACTCTCTTTGTGCCGAGATGTGATCACGGGAAGCATTATTTCCTGGTATTGCGGGGAATGAAATAACCGCGAAATTGCTTTGCTCAAAACGAAGACTAGAGCATTGAATTACTTAAAAATGGTTACTCTCTTTGTGCCAAGATGTAGATACAGGAAGGGTTACTTCCTGGTTTTGTGGGTGAAGGTTAATCGGAAAAAAGTGTTGTCCTGAAAAAATAAGAAAGACTTGAAAAAAGAAAGACTTAGGTCTGTGTGAAGACCCAGTGAATTATTAAAGAGCTTGATCATTATATGCAAAAGATATCAAATACATAAAAGACAATCCCTTCTTGGTGGTTGCGAAAAAATGGGGGGAATATCTTATTATTGTCGATATGTGGACAGTGGCAGCAAGCTGTCTGATACTTTCAGTTACTCCTCCACAGCGTTGTTGATGTTATTAGAGACACACCAAATGGTGAAGATTTTGGTATTCTCTAAATGCTGGTAACGTGGTGCAAATAGCTAAGAAGAATTAGGTGTCTTAATGATAGTTTGGTCATAATTGACCCCATGGGATTTCATCGTTCAAGCCTCTGATGTTTTTCTTTAGACGGAACACCCATCTCTGTTCTTTTTCGAAGAGGTACTTTTCATTTGGGACTTGTTCAATCACTGTCCAGGATATATCCTCTGGTGTATGACCCTGTTCCAGGAAATGCGATGCCATTTTTGTGGTGCTTTTTTTGCACCTAATGTTGCTTTTATGTTCTCCTATCCTTGTTTTCACTGGTCGTGTTGTCATACCCACATATTCTAGTAGGCATGGACAGGTGATGAGGTATACTACGTTGTTACTATTACACGTGGTGAATTTTCTCTGTTCCCATTTGGTACCATTGAGGAAGGTGATTTCTTTGCTTTTCTTTGTAAGTGGGCAGACTTTGCATTTCCCAAATGGATGGTGTATACTGGCCATTGCTGTTGATTGGCCCATGGGTTCATTATTGCGGGGTCTTGTGTGTACAATCATATCACAAATGCTTTTCTCTTTTCTGTGAGAGAAAACAGGTTTGGGGAGATTCAGACCCCCACTATTAAGGATCCGCCAATGCTTGTTAACGATCTTGGTTACTTGGTTAGAGTTGGTGTTGTATGTTGTGATACAGAATGGCCGTCTCTCATCAGGCTTTGGTTAGCAGGTTCCAAAAGACTCTCCCTGCAGTTGTTACGTGCCCTTTTATAAGCTTTTTCTATAACCCGCTTAGGGTATTGTCTTTTTTCAAGTTTCATTTTGAGATCTTCTGATTCGGTTTTGAAATCGCTAACTTCTGTGCAATTGCGTCTAAGACGTAAAAATTGTCCATAGGGGAGATTGTCCCGCAGATGTTTTGGGTGAAAACTTTGGTACATGAGGAGGCAGTTTTTGGATGTTGTTTTGAAATGCGTTGTGGTCATGAGTCTCCCGTCTTTGGGTGATATATTTAGGTCAAGGAAGACCAGTTCTTTATTAGAAATGGTACTGGTGAAGTTTAGGAATTCGTCTTGGTAGTTAAGCCAAGTGATGAAACGTTTCGCAGTACCTTCATCACATCCCAGATGATCAATATATCATCTATATATCGTTTCCAGGTATTGATGTGATTGTGAAAGGGGTTGTTTGGATGTAGAATTTTCGTTATCTCCAGGTGGTGTATATAGAGTCCGGCTATGCTGGGAGCAAATGTGCTCCCCATGCTGGTCCCGTGCTTCTGGAGATATAAGGTCTGGTTGTATTCAAAGAAATTCTCTCTTAGTGCTAAGTTGCAGCATTCCATAATAAAATTTCTAGGGGTTTGATATTCCCACTCAGTGTCTAAAAGGACTTCTTCAATGATGTTTAAGGTCTCAGTGTGGGGGAGACTGGTATATAGGCTCTCAACATCACAACTAATTAGAAGTTGGTGTTGGGGATCGAAAAAGAGGTCTTCTAGTAGTACGAGGACGCCTTTGGTATCTCTTAGATAAGTTGATGTTTTTTGCACCATCGGTCTTAAGTATGCGACTGCAAATTTTGAGACTGGTTCCAAGATAGATCCTATACTGGACACAATAGGATGGCCTGGAGGGTTTTCCAGTCTTTTATGTATCTTGGGAATGGTGTATAGGTAAGGTGTTCTGAACAGGCCGTCCTATTGTGTCCGGTATAGGATCTATTGTTTGTTCATTGCAACATGTTTGATTCTAGCATTATGACCAGCATAGCTTTGTGAAAGCAGTGGTTGGGATTTGAACCTACCAACCAGCTGGAATGAATATTACCCTTTATTATATGTTTCCTTTTGTATCGTGTGGTCTGATCGTATTTCTTCTTATATAAAGTTTGTACTTGTTTTATCAAACTCGTGTGGAGTCCATTTTTGGTGTTATTACTCGGTTGCTGTGAGCGTGGTAGCACATACTGTACACTCGTGCCTTGGAGATAGGCCTGGCTGCTCGTGCCAAGCTACTAAGGGGGTGAGCAGGGCTATCTCAAACGGTGTCCTTACTTGGCCTGACGTTGAGTTGGGAGTCCCTGGTCGCGCACCTGGTGACAGTGGGGGCGTGACTGGGACTCCGGCTTCCAACAGGTCATTTGTTAGAAGCCCTGCTACTCTGGAAGATGCAAACCCAGGGAATTCCATATATGTAGCCTCCTCTATTCCAGACTACATTTAGCTCATCATTTTACCAATGTCTATTTCATAGGTGGCAACAGCAGTGATGGTAATGGCAATTTACTAGTAGATGCAGCTGTGAAAGTGGAAACTGTGGTTCTGGCAGCTGTGATGGTGGATGCTCTGGTGGTTGCTACTGTTGCCCACACAGTGGGTGCAGATGGCAGATGTGTGGAAGGCGTTCATCCTCCATATGCGTCCTCATTGTTGGAATTACCTGCTACAGACTGCGGAAAATGGTATGCAGAAAATCCCCTCACCTATCGTCTGGCTTATCATTTTGCACAGTCAACATCCTGGGTGTGTGTCATTCATGTCCCCATTGTGAGCTTACCCAAAGTGGAATTATTGTCTAACGAGTGCAAGTCATTGAAATATTGGCGACAAGGGGTTCTAGGTCTTAAATCCAGTAGCCCACTTTCGATGATGTCTTCACTAAGCACATGTTTTATCAATGAGAACTAGTTTGTCAAGACGTGGTGAAGAAACTCAAAACTGTGTGTTCTTGCCAGAAGGAAGAAATCTTCTTTCTTAATGAAGCCCTCACCCACCAACCTAGTTGGTGGCATGCTTCATCATCGGGCCCACCTGGTGACACCGAGTGTGTCCCTGGTGTGCTACAGAGCCTGTATTACAGCGGAGCGGGTATACTTGCTGAGTGTGTGGTGTGGGTGGCATGAAAGTGAGATTTAAAAACTGTCCAGTGGTCCCAAGAGATTAGTTTTGATGATTGGGCCTCTGGAAGTATTAAAATGCAAGGCAGCAGATGTAGGTGGAGTTGTATTTAGGAAACTCCTGCATCCTGTTAGTGGTCGACATGTTTCAGCCAGGCCTTTTATATAAACTGGCTTTCCTCAGGACCTAGAAACGTGAAGTGTGCGATCTATACTCACTTTAGTGTGTAGGTCAAAGTATGTGTAGCACACGCTAAGGTGCTCTATGTGTGAGAAGGCAGTTCCTTCTCAAAGCATTCGATAGCGATAACTACGAGTGCCCCATGAGATTCCGGCAGAGGTACTGGCATACGTGCATGCCCAGGACCTGTAGAAACACCTCTTGTCGCTGCTTCGAAACTTTCACGCCACCCACACCGCTCACTCAGCAAGAATACCCGCTCCGCTGTAATACAGGTAATTCATACTGTTTTAGTGCACATGCTAACAACTGATTCAATATTAGTACTTATGCTAACAGTACATGCAGTACAATTTCACTGAAACATTTCATGCGAAAATACACTTACTACAATTATAAGTCAAAATTGTGGGGCAGAGTCTGGCCGCTGACAGGAATGGCCACCTCATCGTAGAGCTCCACTGTTGCACGGAGTGAGCGGTCACCTTTACTATGCTCCCAGCACCCAAAGCACCCTCAAAGACAGAGAGGGGTGGGGCTCACTTACCGGCCTCCGTTTATGGCCCACTCTCAGGGGGCAGCACTATATACTTGACCACAGCTCACAGACTCCTGCATGGCAGAGTTCCCCACACATTTTGGAGCACCCCCCGGACCCTGGCGTCAGTCGGAGGGCTCTGGCTCCACCTCCTGCTCATTCATATATAGCCGATACCCGACCCAGCACTCCAGAATGGTGGAGCACCACCTGTGGCTGCACCATCGGAGATGCTACTGGGGTTAGGTGCAGACCACTCACCCCTACTTCTTCTGTTCTTGGCCGCATCGAACTCAGCCATATTATGGCCGCGGCCCCCCACACCCCTCACTGAAAGCTCAGGAGCAGCCTATCGTCACTAGGCTTCGAGGCTGTGCTCAGCCCCATGCAGACATTCAGTGCACCTCCTCGGGCCCAGCAACGAACCGCTAAAACCTGCAGCACCAAAGGGGTAAGCCATGGGTGCCTTTCCCACCGATACCTACTGCTATGCCTCCTTCTTTTACATCCCTTGGTAGCTGATTCTTGAGCTTCCTGCTTCCTGTTGGGCCCTGGGCATACAGTAACCCTTCCTTGGTCACCTCAGAAGCCACTCTTACAGGACACCCTCCATCACCAGATGGTGCCAAGACTGTGGTGATCTGTGCTAGTGACCCTCACAACTCTACCCGGCTTCCCGCTGCCCTGTCCTCACCTCCCTGACTGTGTGCAGCTGCTTGATTGTGTCCAGCACAGGACATAAGAGCCACAGGACACTGGGGGACCTGCTGGGGACGACCTTCACCTCTGGGTAGCCAAGACAATGGGAGAGGCCCTGGGGGATTCACCATGCACCTCGCTTGCCCCTGCCCTGCATTTGTGAACTGTGATTCTGATACCGCAAGATCGCTAGAGTCTCTGTAACTGTTCCCCCACATCCATATAAAGACTGCCCCCACCCTTTTCTGCTGAGAATCCACTAGAGCACCTAAGGCCCACCTGCTGTGCCGCCTTGATCATGTCCTAACCTATCCAACCAAGGCCCCATTGTCCCTTGCGGGCGCAACAATCCAATACCACCACCCCAAATAGGGACCACCACTCTAGTCAGGGTTGGTCAGATGCACACTAAAAGATAACCAGTGCTCACCCTCTGGTAGCTTGGAACAGAGTAGTCAGACTTATCTGAAGAGGCAATGTGTTAAGTATTTGTGCAACACACACACATTAACACGATAAAAACACCACAAAAAGACTTCACACTGGTTTAGAAAAATAGATAATAATTTTATAAATAAATCAAGACCAAAATGATAAATATGAGTTGTCTGGTCGCACTGGATCGAAGTAAAGTCAACAGTTCAAGCCAACCTTGATGGAGCGCAGGCCAGGGAAAGGAGCCACGCATGCCTGGTGAACAGAGTACCTTGATCCTGGTCTCAACAGAAAGATGTGGTGTGCAGACGAGCGATGCGTTAATTTTGAGCCTGAAGTTGAGGTGATTAATTGATTTTCTTTACGCGATGGCTGCGATGCGTCCGGTCCATTGAGCAAAGCGCTGGCATCGAGTGCGGCGGTTCCGAAGGTGATGTGCTGGATTAGTTCATGCTGAAGGGGCAAAGCGTTGATCCTCTCCATGCAGTTGCAGCAATTAGTTCCAAAGCGGCAGTTCCAGATGTGATGTGCGGGTTCCGTGTGTGATACACCTATTCTACTCCTGCAACAGGGCTTGTGTGCCGATTCTGCTACACGCAGACTTGAGAAGTGTCGATTTCTCTGGTCCAAGTATCTGAGTCCACGTCCAGTGAATCAGGCATAGGACCAGGGGTAAAGACTTTTATAGACCTGAGTCTCAAGCAACAAGAGGAAAGACAACAAGCCCTTGAATATCACTTAGGTGCAAGGCAGAGTCCAGCTGTCCTCAGCAGGGTCAGAGAGCAGCAGGCAGCATCTAGTCACGCAAGACCGGGTCAAAGTTGAAATAAAGGCCGACGCGGTGAAGAAAAATATCTGTGAAGGTAAAGTTCAGCGGGGTAAAGCTACAGGAGGTGTCCGAGGAGGAAGCGTTGTTATCGGATTGGCTCGGATTTAAGCCATGGTGAAGGTTTTGACGTTCTGACTTAGTCACTGAAATGGAAGTTGAAAAACTCCAGTGGGATAAAGCAGAGGGTAGCAGTCACAGACAGTTCCACAAGGTCGGATACCTCTTTGGCGAAAAACCACTGAAATGGATTTGCTGCTACAGAGAAGAGCCTAGCAGGAGAAGCCACTAAGTCAGTCCGACTGGTGAAGCGCCTTGGGCGGATAGGAGAGCAGGTTAGTCCCGATCTTCTCCTAGTTCTCAGAGCACATTTTGGCCAAATTTTGTCTAAGTCCTCGGTTTTGAAAACTGGCCATCTGGGCACCACAACCACGGGTCCCAGACTTGTGGGACATCTCTTGAGGGTTCAGGACTCTTTCAGGTTGGGTTCTGGTACGGGTTCAAGATGGTAGGAGCCTTTTATGTTCCTGCGGCTCTGAACAGGAGACCAGCCAACTAGTCCTTGGGGTAATTTCTGGTAGTCCTGGGGGCAGGTAAAAATGCAGGGCTCAACAGCAGGGCTGGCCTCTGAGGGTTAAAGGCAGGCTCCAGGCAGCGAAGCAGTCCTTCTAGGTACAGCAGCAGTCTGGAAGAGTGCAAAGCAGGTCACAGCAGCAGGCAGTCCCCTGAGAGTACTTCTGCAGGTCCAGTAGTCAACTGAAGAGTGGGTCTGAAGGTCCTATTTTTACACCCTGCTGCCCTTCTTCTTGAAGCTCTGCTCCTCCATCCTGCCAGCAGATGACCATTGAGGCACATCTAATCCCTCTGTTGTGTGATTATCTGGGAGGAATTCACAAAGTCTGTTATCTCCACTCAGTCATGTGACCCTAGACATGCTGGAGACACAAAGTGCTGGGGCAGGAAAAAGCCAACTTTCTAAAGAGGCAGTTTCAAAATGTCACCATATCGTTAAAGAAGGTTTACCATTACAATTTGATAGGTACCAAACATGATATATCCACCTGCTCCTAATTGCGAATTACAGCTCATTAAATGTGAAGGAATCCCCAATATTATCCTACGGGAGGGGTAGGCCTGACAGTAGAGAAAAACTAATTTGGAAGTTTTTCACTAAACTTCTAAGTACTACCCAACCTTTTAATTGCACAGCATCATGCTCTATGGGCTACCTAAAGACTCCCTTATGGGTAACGCATATGTGATACAAGGGGTGTTTAAGGCTTGGCAAGGAGATGACAACTCGACATGGTAGATTAAAACTGCATTCAGGCAGCAACAGCAGACCTGGAACATGTTTTTAAAGTGGTACTTAAGTGAGTGGCACAATACGTGCTGCAGGCCCACTGGTAACATTTAATTTACTGGTCTTGGGTATATGGTATACCACTCTACAAGGGAACTTAAAGTACATTAAATTAAATATGCCAATTAAATATAAACCAATTTGACCATGTTTTAGGGAGAGAGCACAAGTACTTTATCACTGGTTAGCAGTGGTAAAGTGCACAAGACCAAAAAAAATATGTCATCAAAAAGTCGAGGATGAAGGGAAAAAGTTTGGGGTGACCCTGCAGAGAGGACCAGGTTCAACACGGACCAGCTGGTCTCTACCCTACCCTGCCCCCTGCAGTCCCCTCTACATCCGCCCATGCAAATTATTTCTCTTAATGTCAAAGGGATGACCCTCTACGTCAAGAGACAAAAGGCCATCTCTTATCTGGCTTCCAAATGGGCGGATATCGTCCTGCTCCAGGAAACGTTTAGTACTCTACAGCTGCATTCGCTCTCGGCCACCTGTCAAATCATGCTTCTGGAATGGAACCTTGAGATTCCTCACAGGAAATCATGGCAGTTCAATGTCTCACATTTCAAAATGCCCACGGAAAAGGCATCCTTCCAAGAGCACCTTAATACCTACATGTCGGACAACAGGGGATCCATGAACTCGGCCCAAACCCTGTGAGTCACGCTGCGGGCCCAACTAATGAGAGATGCGGCGATCGCCAACAAAATTAGGATAGACAAACAAACATCCCTTGAGCAGGACATTCACTCATTTAGTAGAACCTATACTGAAAACCATCCGACAGTCAGCGACGACGACTATAAAAGGCTAAAATGGAACTCAATTCCCTGTTCAATGCCAAAGCAGAGTGTATGTTATATCGACTTAAGGCTCGACACCATGAACAGGGTGAGAAAGCAGGACATCTATTGGCTGCCCAGCAGCAACAACGGGAAGTGACAATGGCTATCCTGGCCATTAGAGATGCCTCCAGCGCCATATTATCCGAGCCGCAGGATATTGCAGCTGCTTTTGCAGCCTTTTATAAAGGACTGTACAGCCCAGAACCCCAACAGTCCCTGGACACTGATGAACACTTTTACCAAGACCTCCCCCCCCCAAATCTCAATGATGCAAGGCACCCATTCCTGGAAGAAGAGATCACCAAAGAGGAGATTTTTCCTAGACATTGCCAGCCTCCCATATAACAAAGCCCTGGAAGAAGATGGCTTCCCCATGGATTTCTACAAATGGATCAAAGGGGAAGTTCTGTTCCCCGGCTATGATGCCTATATGGAATAATCTGATATAGTAGGAAACCTTGCACCCTCTTCTAATAGGGCACTGATCACAGTTTTACCCAAGGCAGGAAAAGATCCTCTCCTATGTGGCAGCTACCACCTGATAGTATTACTTAATGTGAATGTTAAGATACTTGAGGGAATTCTAGCCATACGTCTTAAGAAGGTGATTCTCAACCTCATTCATTCATTTCAGTTTAAGTTCGGCCCAGGAAGTTTATCCCGAAATCATCTGATAACACAGGCTCACATCCTATGGCTTTCTTGAGACACACACAAGAGAAAGGTAGCAGTCTCATTGGATGCTGAGAAAGTGTTCAAGGAGATTGACTGGAATTTCATGTTACCTACCCACCACAGATTTGGTTATTCATGGACCCAATAGCACAGGTCAACTGTGGAGATTTTTTGTCGGGCTCCTACTCGGTGCTATGAGACATGTGCCCAAGAAGCTCCCTTTCGCCTCTCCTATCTTTTACTGGAGCTCCAAATGATGGCCATCTGACAAAACGCGTAGATTATTGGTGTATCCACTCTGTGGGTCCCTCAAAATCCTTCTCTATGCGGACAATATCCTCCATACACTTCGGAGCAGGAGGACACGCTCCCTCAAATGATGACTATCATTGCAAACTTTTCTACCTTCTCAGGTTTATAAAATAAGTTGGGACAAAAGCGAGGCACTGCCCTTGTTTTGGCTCACAACAAGAGAAGCAGTTGCTCCTAATCCATTCTGCTGGTGCCAAGACCATCTTAAGTATCGGGATATACATTGTCAGTGCCCTTGACCAGCTTGCCTTTGTAAACCTGTACCCCCTGATGACCAAAATTGCAGCTGAATACACCAAGCTGTTCAGGCGGTCAAGATGGTGCTGGTCCTCAGATTTCCTTACATACTGAAACCCCAGATCAGAATGTTGAGCATGATAGCACACGGGAACCTTATGGTATCATCCTTACCAGTGTGAAACATTATGCCACAGCCCTAAACCTTTCACTACTGATTTATTTCCCACCAACCTTCACTGAAAGTCAGCTCTGGGTGAACGCCAGCTTACACATGGAGGCCCGGCCTTTACCAGCAGTATAGCCCGAAATGAGCCTGTCCTAAAAATACTCGCTACCACGCAGGTGTGGCTATGCTCCCAAAAATTGTTTGGACCCTATGTGTACATGCACAGCAGCACCCCAATCTAGCATTAAGCTAGCATACGCATTGCCAGCCGGCCCTTAGCTTAGGCGGCATGGCGCTTACATGGGATAGTGATGATCAATCACCTCCTCAGTGCTGTGTCCTTGAAGCCCTTCCCATCCCTCCAGGATGAGTTTCACCTTCCACAATCACAGGAATTGAGAAATGCATTACCCACAACACTAGGGGCCCCGCCATGGGGAATCCCCGACTCTCACATCGTTCAATACTTGAAACATTGGGGACTATTCAAAGTCATGGTCTCTGGCTTCTATAACCTACTGGTACATCACTTACACTCACAGCTCCTCCAGACCCACCTACGCAGCAAAATGGCAGGATCTAATTTAGACAGAATACACGAATGAGGATTGTAGAGACCTCCACGGGGAGCTTGACAGGGGCGTCAGGGAATCTAGATTGAAGCACATCCTTTTTCAGACACTCCAAGACTGGTATTGGAAACCCAAGGAACTATGCTGAGCTGGTCTCTAACATCACCTGGTCTGCTGGCAGTGCTGCCATTTGAACTGTGACACCTTGTATATTCTATACTGCTGCCTCGAACTTCGGTCCTACCGGTCCGAGATCTTCAATGCCCTTACTGGTGCCCTGAGTATGCCAGTCCCCCTTTCTGGGAAACTGGTTATGCTACATGACACAATTGACGTGCCCACTCTAACCCACCAAGCACAATGCTTATTAGAGACTGCTCTGATGACTACCAAGATCAGCATACTACGTCATTGGTGTTCCCCCAGAGACCAAATCATATGGAATGGTTGACTGAAATATACAAGACAGCGAGATACAAAATACTCATATATCGCTTGAAGAATAGGATGGAGATATTTACCCAGGTGGAGGCCGCATTCTTTGAAGCCCCTGACTTTGATGACTCCCAGTGCACTGGTGAGGCACAAACCTGAACTTAGACTTGAACAGGACCTGTCACTTACACTGAGACGATGACACTAGACAGCCACCCACTGACAGAGGGAAGCCGTGACAAGCGATATGCCAGGCACTAATTACTCCCCGGAACCCTGCCAGGGTCAGACATTACTGACTGCTACACCGTACTCCCCAACAGCAATACATATGAGGCACCACTCCAACTTCAACCCAGCTCCCTATTTCCATAAAGACCGATTCCCACACCCTTAGTTACTGCATGCATAGTTTCCGCATATATAGCTCCCATGTGCGTGTGACATACCCCCTTTCGACACGCCACGCAATTATGCCAGCTTAAGTAATTAAGAGTAATTTGGCGAAAAATCCTACCACAGGAGTAACAAACTAAGAGAGAGTGAGTGGCTGCCGACTACTGCTATTCGTATCCTTTAGCCCATTTTGGACACAATGGTGCATTTTGCACTAAGAAAATAGAGCAAAATGCCGAATCACCTATGTAATTTTGCAGTACTTACGCTTGGGAAATTATACCAGTTACACCCACCCCTAGTTGTTGTCTCTGTTTCTGTTCTGTCATACTGACGTATACAAAAAAGTAATGAATGGAATGCTTGAGTTAATCTTAGCCACTGGTAATTACTCAGGCCGCAACCCAATCCATTGTTCTTTTGCACACCATGTCACCTCAGGTTTTACCCAGCTATGTGCAAATCACTCTTGACCCTTCTCCAATGTAACAGTTCTACCCCGACTGCCAATCCAGGTCCTCTCTGACCTGGTACACAAGCAGCCCAGGACCGGTTTCGTCCTCGTTATGAGCTCATCATCCTTGTACAGCTTGGTTCCAATGACACAGTGTGGATGGCACCCACGTCGGGGCATACATGTCCCACTTAGGGAGACACACTATAGTATGCAAAAGAGTAATGGATAGAATCCTTGAATTAAACTCAGCGACTGATAATTACTTGGGGCTGCACCCCAATCCATCGCTATTTTGCACATATGTCACCTCAGTTTGGACTCAGCTATGTGCAAATCACTCTTGACCCTGCTTCAATTGGAACAGTCCAGCCCTAACTGCCAAGCAAGGTCCTCCCTAAGCCAGTACAAAAGCAATCCAGGGGTGGTTTCACTTTAGTTATGGGCTAATGAGCCAGGGACAGCTTGGTTCCAGTGACACAGGGTGCACAGGACCCATGTCTTAGGGCGACACACTGAAGTATACACAAAAGTGACAGATGGAATGCATTTCTGTCATGCCCCCACAGGGGGCACTCCAGCACATCTCCCAATAGCTTACTGTTTGTCCCTGGCAAGACATTACCCAGTACTGCACTTCTGTAGACTCTCCACACTTAGGGCCAGAATAGCTAGTATCTCATGATGTACATCAGATGTTCTGCATTCTACTTTGAAAGCCCAATAGGATGATTTTTGTGAACTGCCTTTCACACCATAGGTCTGGAATGCTCAGGCACTGACACATTTTTATGTTTCTGGATTCTTGAATGTGGAAGCTATGGCTATGTACCTTCCACTTTATGGCTCTCCCCTTTGTTGTTCTCAATAAAGATTGTTTTATTATGGGTTTCAGAGTAAGGGACTGAGGGCTAAATGTACAAAGTATTTTTGTCATCACAAACACTCCGCTCAGAAATTAAGACAGCAAAAATTATTTTTGAAATGTACAAAACTCAATTCAGTAACAGATGCCCCAATTACAAACTGGATTTAGAAGGGCATAACAAATCCCTATTAGGAAGGGATGTGTTTAGGGTGTTCCTTGTAAATAACAATGTTTTATGACAGAAATCCTTTCTGAAATGATTAGAATATTACCATCTCTCAATATGAGGTGGTAATCCATTTGCAAAATGGAACGAATCCCCTTGGCATGCTTCCTTCCTTTTTGTGAAAGTAAAGAAAGGTTTGCTGGGACATAGGCAAAAGATCACTGTCTATGCTCAAACATACTATGACCCCAGCAGGTCACCATCCCTGTGATGGCTCCCAATTACAGTGACTCACAATTTACGACCTCCAACATGAAAATTGAAGAGGAAGTTCTGATTATAGCCCACTACAATTCAGAATTCTGGCAACCAACTTATTTGTACATAGGTCGGTTTGCTAAATTGTACACCGGTTTCAAAAATGCTAGTTGCAATTTGCGACCAGTGTATTGTACATCTAAACCATAATGTTTGTGAGCAGACATCGGAACGCAAACCTGGATATCTGTGGAAGTATACATAATAGTTTAACATTTAAACTCCTCTACTGAAATATATACTCTAAACAGTGTCCTATCAGAATGCATCAAACTTGACAAAAAAAATAGGTGAAATATTTTCTGCAAGGTAGGTATGTAACATCCCAATGCGTTTCAAATATACACCCACGATACACTTACCTACTTGGAAACTAGAAGAGCAGGTCAATAAGCAAAGTTTTCTCTTGATATAGGCCCATCCAGTGTTCTTGAAAGATCCAATTTCCATATGAAAAGAAATGAATTTTGAAACAGAATTATAAGGAAATGAGAAAGGAAAATGACACTCAAATATGGGATGATAATAAATTATTGATTTGTTCATATGATCCTCATTAATCAGAGGGCTCTCATTATTCTCTGCTTGGCCTAGAAGACACACCCATGCGTAGCAAGTCTTTTCTCTTTTCTCTCACTTTATCCATCCTCTCTCTAACAATCATCTGGAAAGATATGTAATTGAATCAATACCTCCCCTACACAACATACCTAAGGTTGGTCCCTTTCATTACAGAACACAAAGTAATTCTGCTATGGATCCATTGATAATCAATACCAAACTAGAACAATCTTGCAAAAATGCAGACTCTCTGTAGCTCCCCCTTCAGTCTACAGAGCAGAAGCAACTATCACAATTTACAACAATGGGACATTCCTCATCCAATCCTCCCATCGCAACCTAGAATTATTTGAGGAAATATTCTCCCTCATCAAAAAAGCTGCAGCCTCAAATGTGCCCATCCCCTCTCAAGTCCTTCCTAACCAGGCGCCCAATATGTACTCTCATACATCTACAAGACAATTTGAGCCCATCACTATCAATTGCAGTGCCCACACCACATCCACACCCCACATCCAGAGCAACTTCTTCAGAGACACTAAGGGGGATATTATCAAGCCAGGCGATAAAATTATCGCCGCTTTAGCGGCAGAAAACTGCCGCTAAAACAGCGATAATGGGCTTGATAATATGCTCTATGGAATTCCAATTGAAGCCCATGTTAGATGTGAAGGACATCTAACATGGGCTTCAATTGGAATTCCCTAATATCCCACTCACCAACATGTCATTGACTCCCCTCCACCCAATTGAGAGCTCTGCTACCTCCAAATGCGCATCCCTACCGTCACATCCCTATGGCCGACAGCACTACATCCCACAGAAATTAATACCCCACTGCCTACACTTCCCACACCCCAAGACCCCACCTTTGAATCCACTCCCCCTACACTTCTCTCTGCTGGCCAACAGTACTCCACTACCACAGATATTAACACCCCCTCACTGCCTTCCCCCACTCTGCAAGACCCTACTACATCCTCACATATCCTACTTGCATCCCAGCAGGATGTGATTTCATAAACCCTACATCAACGTAAGGCAGACATACAAAGCCTTATAACTATCACCACTAAATCCACTACCATTCACTGGCTAATCAGGAATCTCAGTTCGGCTACACATGACCATGAACAACCTTACATCAATCCTACCTTGCCTCCAAAACACCCCACAACCAATCTGATTTCATCCGTCCCAAAGTGTCTGCAGTTGAGATGAAGAACCCCCCCTGCCCCAACGCACCCTCTAAGCACATCGGATTAACTGACTCAGACTCATACTCCTACTATCATACAACTCGTTTCGTCATGAGATCATCGACAATCTGAGTCAAATCCAATCAATCTTTGCAACCTCATATAGATAATCTAAACCCAAACGTAGAGTGAGAAAAAAACACAACCTCAAGAGAGTTACACTTACCCAGACTTCACCGGATATCCACAAACCCTTTCTGAAATGTATTCTTCTCAATTGTAGATGCCATGGACCTTGAGGATCTCATCCTAGCACATGAACTTGATCTCCATATTCTGACAGAAACTTGGTAAATGATTCTTTGCACCTGTCCTTGACATACTAGTCCATCCTAGTTTTAACAGCTCCAGACTTGACAGACCCACCAGACCAGGTGGTGGCACTGTATGTATTCACCGTAACAGCCTTTCAGTTTAACATTCACAGTCCCCTACACTATCATCATGTGAGTATCTTTGTATCGACATCGCCTTCAACAACAAACCTCTTTGCAAACTACACACGTTTTATCATCCACCTGGTGATAACCTTTCCTTCGTAGAACTTATTATGGATATAATCACAACAAACACTGGTCAACATGGTACTCAAATTTTCCTCAGCGATTTCGACCTCCACTAGAATGATCTGAACGACCCTATAGTTTGTAGCCTCAAAACATTTGTTTCTGACCTCAACTTGATACAAATATGTGACAGCCCCACACATAACAAGGGAGCGATCTCAAATCTTATCTTAGCGAGAGATAACTCTATCCTCCCTGTGACTGGTCTGACCATCACTGCACCACCTTACTCATCACTATACCCCTGAGAACTACTACTGCACAAGTACTCAAATCTAAAGTTTGGAAAAGAAATACGAGACATATCAACCTTACTAAGCTGACATCCCTCAACGATAACATCCTACTAACCCCTGAAGACATGCTAGATATTCAAATCAAATCAGGTGTTTGTTAAGCGTGACTACTCACCCGTAAGGGTCTCAAGGCGCTGAGGGGTGTGGGGGGGGGGTTCGCAGGTTCCAGTCCATCAAGGAGGGGGTCTGTCGAAGAGCCAGGTTTTGAGATTTCTTGCGAAGATGGGGAGCGATGTTATCTGTCTGAGGTGGAGCGGAAGGTCGTTCCAGGCTCTGGCCGCACGGAAGGAGAAGGAGCGGCCTCCCGATCTGGTATTTCTGGTGCGGGGACCACGGCGTAGGAGAGCTGGGCTGATCGTAGGGTCCTTTGGGGTGCGTGGAATTTGAGTCGGCTATTCAGGTATGCTGGTCCGGTGTCGTGGAGGGCCCTGTGAGTGTGGGTTAGCATCTTGACGGTGACTCTAGCTTTGATGGGGAGCCAGTGGAGTGTGCACAGGTGCTGAGAGATGTGGCAGTGTCTTGGCAGGTTGAGGATCAGTCTTGCAGCGGCATTTTGGATATTCTGTAGCTTGCGGGTGAGGTTTTTGTTTATTCCGGCATAGAGTGCGTTGCCGTAGTCGAGCCTGCTGGTGACCAGGGTGTGAGTGACGGTATTTCTGTGTTCAAGGGGGATCCATTTGAAGGTCTTATGTAGTTGGCGGAGGGTGTGGAAGCAGGAGGACGAGACAGAGCTGATCTGGCAGTCCATTTTGAGCTCTGAGTCCAGAATGATTCCCAGGCTGCGTACGTGGTCCTTGGGGGTGGGTGGGCTTCCGAGGGCGGGGTGCCACCAGGTGTCATTCCAGGCATCTGGGTTTGGGCCCATGATGAGATATTCAAGATCTCACTAACCACTACACTAGCTCCATAAAGGATATTCTTGACTTAAACCGCACCCCTACAACTAAAAAGACTATCCACAAAAGATTCTAAACCTCAACACTGAAAGATGTAACCTGAGACTAGCCGAAGGTTTCTTGCGAAGATGGGGAGCGATGTTATCTGTCTGAGGTGGAGCGGAAGGTCGTTCCAGGCTCTGGCCGCACGGAAGGAGAAGGAGCGGCCTCCCGATCTGGTTTTTCTGGTGCGGGGGACCACGGCGTAGGAGAGCTGGGCTGATCGTAGGGTCCTTTGGGATGCGTGGAATTTGAGTCGGCTATTCAGGTATGCTGGTCCGGTGTCGTGGAGGGCCCTGTGAGTGTGGGTTAGCATCTTGAAGGTGACTCTAGCTTCGATGGGGAGCCAGTGGAGTGTGCACACGTGCTGGGAGATATGGCAGTGTCTTGGCAGGTTGGGGATCAGTCTTGCGGCTACGTTTTGGATGTTCTGTAGCTTGCGGGTGAGGTTTTTGTTTATTCCAACATAGAGAACTGCTGGTGACCAGGGCGTGAGTGACGGTATTTCTGTGTTCGAGGGGGATCCATTTGAAGGTCTTATGTAGGAGGCGGAGGGTGTGGAAGCAGGAGGACGAGACAGAGTTGATCTGGCAGTCCATTTTGAGCTCTGAGTCCAGGATAATTCCCAGGCTGCGTGCGTGGTCCGTGGGGGTGGGTGGGCTTCCGAGGGCGTGGGGGCCACCAGGTGTCATTCCAGGTGTGCGGAATGAAGAATGAAGATTCTCTCCATTACTTGAACACCTTAAACATCTAAAACCAATTAGGAATACTTATTACAAAAGCATTAGAAATGCTAAAGCAGATTTCTTCAGAAACCAACTGGATCAAGCCAAAAATGTTCCTAAAAAAACTATTTTAGCTGGTTAAGCATCAATCTAATGGTCTATCCAACCTCTCTCCAGATAGATCCAGTCTACTACCTAATTGTGAAGAATTTGCTGCCTTCTTCCTTGACAAAACAGACAATATGAAACTGACTTGCAGATAACTTGGGAGCATTGTCCTTGCTCACTATTCAATAGAGTCTCCCCCTCACTGATAGCTGCCCCATATACCTTCCGGAGCACATCCTCAAAAACAACGCGTCCTGGAGCTCTTTCGAAACAATTGATCAAAACCCAATTCCCAAAATTCTGACAGACTTGAAACCCTCACAGCACTTCAATTACCAACTTCCCCCCAACCTCTTCAACGCGATCAAAATTTCTATACTCCCACTCTGGACCAAGATTGTAAATGCATCGCTACTACAGGGCAAATTCCTGGACTGCCTAAAATCTGAGCAGATCACCTTATCCAAAAATACCAATGGCTGATCCTCCCAACCTCAACAACGTTTGCCCCATTTCCAACATTCCTACTTTGCGAAGCTTCTTGAAAAATGTGTTTACGTCCAACTCTGTAACCACATTGAGCAATTCCGTCTTTTTGACAGATTTCAATCTGGTTTTTGCTCCAGGCATAGCACTGAATCGGCCCTGACACATATAGTAGACTATGCTCTAAAAATGTTGGACCAAAAAGAATCATGACTACCAATCCTCCTGGACCTATCCTCAGCAGCCTAAATGGTTAAGTATGTCTACCTACCCGACTGGCTGGAACACAGTATGGGAATCTCACGGTCCGTCCTAAACTTGTTCACCTCATTTCTTCAAAATAGAAAGCAAAAAGTCAAGTTGGCCTAACGGCTAGGGCGGTCAACCTTGAATCTGGGAAACCGGGTTCTAGTCTCGGCAATGACACTGAACATCTTGTGATTCTGAGCAAATCACTTAATCTCTCTGTGCCTAACAAAATTGAATGTGTTGTCATGTAACACAACTGGTGCTATGTAAAGCGCTCTGATACCCCATACCGGGTCAAGATCGCGCTATATAAAACTCCGTAAAAAAAAGAAATAATAATAATCAGTCCCTCTTTAAGATCGCTCCAGTCACACTTGGGGTCCAACAAGGCCCGTCCATCTCACCCACTATCTTGGAGCCACTGACAGAGATCCTAAGGTCATCTAACATCCACTATCATTTGTACGATGATGATATCCAACTGTACCTAAAAAGTCTCCTTTCCTGAAGATATCCGATCCCTCAATCCTATACTTCAAAATACCCCAAATTGGCTGCCATGCAACCACCTCAAACATACCACTCTAAAAACAGAATTCCTCCTAATCACCCCACCCAATCAGTTACCTACTATAAATGAATGGATGTAGCAGCTCACAGCATTCAATTGCAGACCAAAAATTATTGATTCAGCAAGATCACTGAGAATAGCTCTTGACAAAAGCCTTAACATGCAGAAGCACATTAGTGCTGCCACTAAAGGAGCAAACTTACAAATGAACATATTAAGAAAATTAAAACCCTTCTCCCCTCAAAACAACTTCAAGTCTTCCGTACAGGCCCTCATGATTCCCAGATTGGACTATAGAAGTGCAACCTTCTCTGGCCTGCCCAGATCCACAACAACCCCATTAACAACCTCCCTTAACTCAGCTGCAAGACTCATTACGGGATCAAAAAGGAACAATCACACCACTCCGGGCTGAAATCCCTCAACTGGCTCCCCTAAGAAGCAAGAATTCAACTAAAAATTGCATGCGTGACTCACAAAGCTCTACACTTCAATACCTCAAGCTATCTCTCTAAGAATCTTGAACTTTCTGGAGCCTCAAGATCCTCTAGAAGCTCCAGCACCTTACTGCTAAAACCACAGTTATTCTGCAAAAAGAATAACTACACTAGAGCTTTCTCTGGCTTCGTCCAAGAATTTGGAACTCCCTCCCCCCACAAATAAAAATTATACCTTCCACTAAATCTTTCAAGAAAGATGTCAAACTTTTATTTATGAACACATTTCTACAATAGATCTTCCTAATTCCTTCCTATGATCATTCTATTCCCTTTAACTGTATGGCTATAGAATATGTTTATTGTATTATATGTTTTTGCTTTCGTTCACGTGTAAAGCACCCTGATACCCGCGAGGGTCACGTTAGTGCTATATAAAACTTTTCATATTTAAAAATTAAAAAATGCTCATCTGAAAAGATTTCTCCATTTCTCTCTCCCTCCATCCAACCCTAACTTAGGCCCAAATTATACACAACATTTCTGATTGGTCAGCTCAGTGCAGTAACCAGCTAGGCAGATTATGATCATAAGAAATACCATAAAGGGACCTGCAGAGCTGTTCAAAGCTGCCAGCATTCTTCCAAAACATGACCTGCGCGTCCGTGTCTCTCAAACCTCCTGCGCGTCTATGTCTCTCACACCTCGTCATCCACCACACTGCTATGTGCTGCGTCCCATTAAACAATAATCACCTCTTGGTCATCACTACGCACAACATGGAAACAATTCCCTCATAGGATCACAAAACAAGGACATTATCCTTCCAACCATACGCTATGGTGTTGCTTGCTGTGCATTCAGGTGAGTGCATCAGTCCCCAAGCGCTATACGCATACTGCAATACAATGAAATAGAATACAATATTTATCAGTGGTGCAGCATCAAGATTTGTTTTGATTCTCATAAAATCTTTGTTTTCATCACACTTCAGATTATGAAACAAAGTGAGCCTGCTAACTTCTGATATGCTTCTAGCTGATACGACCACTTAACAAGACTGTTCATATAACTTTGTGATGATCGGCTCTATGCTCTCTGTTTGGATTAGGACATGGGGAATGTAAATGAAGTTACTTTTGGATTATCTTTGTGATTTGTTGTGAGGTAATTAATTAATTAAATTATATCTGTGATATTTAAATATATTTAGAAATGAGGTGAAGTGTATGCATCATATTTATAATATTGGGCAAAATAATTGCGCTATTATCTGTGAATTATTGGAGCATGTATATTCAGGAAGAAGCATTGAGTATTTACCTTGGGGTGTACCTTTGAATTCTAAATTTATAAACTAAATTATATTTCTGGATGGGGATTACAATTATATTACTACATGGGCTCCTTCTAATTTGAAAAGTGTGTTTACAGAATGGAGATTGCATGTATTTAATTGCTACTTTTTGTTTGCAACCAAATTGCACACTCTTCACTCACTTGTGGGTATGTTGTTTAAATAAGTGAATCTAGAGTTTAATTGTGTAACTTTCAGATTTATATGTCATGAATGCTTTAATCTTAGTATCGATCACGTAACACTTGTCACAATGATAATGTTTGGTCAAGTCTCAAATTAATTTGCTATTAATGTAGGATTTATGTTTCACGAACAATATTTTTCTTTAGCAAGATTTGTTAATAAAAATTCAAACTATACGTTTTTTAAAAGATATCAAAAACATTGAGACCCAGTGGCAGATCCCTGGCTAAGGCGGAGGAGCGTCGCCCCACTGCCAGGAGCAGCAAAGAAAGGAAAAAATTAAATGATAATAACAGAATTATATTATCATTTTATTTTTTCTTTCTGCCGTGGCACTGAGTGATGGAGCAGGGTGGAACTGAAAGGGGAGGAATGGAAGACCACTCCTTTGCACAATTACTTTTTGGTCGGTCCTCCTGGGCTTCCCAAAACAGTCATGTGCACTTCCCTGTTCTCCATGCAGGCTGCATTACAGCCTGCACGGAGACCATACCCACCACTTTGTCCCTGGCTGAGCACTGTGTCATGGTGCTCAGACCAATCACAACCGTGTATTGCAGCGTAGTGATTGGCTTAGGGGCGGGAGCCTGGCTGCCTGCTTCCTGTTCCGACTTTAAGTAGGACACAGGCGAGCAGGAGAGAAGAAGTGGGACCTGGTGGCGGCAGCATGGTACGTTTTATTTATTTAAAAATCAGCCCGCCCCCTCGCACTTGCCCCCCCCACTTGCGAGCCGTGCCAGCCACCCCTGTTGACACCCTATATGCTACGTAAAAACATTTTGTTCTTTTGTCGTTTCAGCCTTGAGAAAAAGACAGGAGTCATGAAACACATAATGGCTGGCGTTCTTTGTGTTTTGTAATTGAGGCAATTTATATGTTTGATGATATTAGTACCTTAAATTCTTTTATACATATTAACAATCTTGAATGCTGATAATGAATTTAACTTATGTAATTCGAAAACTTCCATTTGAATACTTACTTGGGGTGCCTCCTTTGGCTTTTAAATAACTGCTGATAAAGTTGGAAATATTTGTACAGTTTGTTTACATTAAAACAAATTGACACCCTAAACAAAAGTCTATCACTTTTCAGTCAGAGAAATAGTAAACAACATCGCCATGTTAAAAGAATAGGCAGCACATTGTCACAATTTGTCAGAAGACATAGCCTGATATTTGACATCTGCCTTTGAACCACAGCAATCATGACAAGATAAAAACAACATTTAAAGGCATTTTTATTTCTCATTTACCTTCTGAATACCAGCATGATTGCAGCTCTTGCATTCAAATGTGAATGAAATTTGTTTAGATAAATCGATTTTTCAAAAACTGCTGCTGTAGCTGTCTGTGTTATTTGAGGGGGTTGGGGGCACAAAGATTAATATGGGCTTGCCTGCCCCTCAAATGCCCCCGCCAAATTGTATAATTACCATTTGAGGATAAAATACCTTTTTATATAATAACTGTTTTCATGTTGCGTAGAACAGAAAAATGTCGATGGCCTTCCATGGACGGTGTGACATTTTCTATTGCCTTGGAAAAGTGACAAGCTTCATGAAACACCGGCTGGTTGTATTGTTAGCTTCATGCTATGTATCATATTTCACAAAAATACTTTTATATTGACATTCTGTTAAGCCATTCTCACATGGCACCGTAATTGTTCTTTTTATGTTGTCAACTTTGTGACTCTAAAAGTACCTCTCAAAATGTAATTGAACTATATGACTTATTAGTTAAATGCATTTATGATCCTCTCAAAGAACTGCACAGTGAATTGTTTCAATTGGGTACCTCTCCCCATTGTTTCTTAATTTGTACTGCGTTGGTATGATAGAGGAATATCTATCACCTTAAAGAGCATTCCCCCTCTAGATGTCATGCTCATCTATTACCTCTAGACTTACATATGTGTTGTAGTCACATAGTCACCCATCAGTCTTTCTTGAAGTGGCATGGTATTTAAAAATAATTGTGAGCCCAAATTCTGCAATGTTTTTTTAAACTGAAGGTCAGCTCAAATTCAAAACTGAAATCAACACAATACAAAACAGTTATATTAAAAGAGTGACTGAAACTAAAAGAATGTACCTTGAAGAGCATGGTTTACCATTGATAGATCGATGTAAAGTCTTTATTAGATTATTAAAAAAAGAATCATAAAAGACTAAAACATATATCCACCAATAAATATTGATATTTAAAAGAAACACACATAAATCACACATGGTGACATGCAAGCTAAATGCAAAATCGTGAAGAACCTTAACCCCTTCAGTGCCCATGACGAGATAGTCTCGTCATGGAGCGCGGTTGCGCTGTGCCCATGACAAGACTATCTCGTCATGAACCCCGCCCGCTAATTCAACGCCCGGCACAGGGCGGGGAAAGGGCGGGGCACTGAAGAGGTTAAGAATCATTTAATTCATAGGTACATTTTTTGTTATAATCAGGTTATGTTAAATATTTGTTCTATTGTACCAATAAAGGTCACAAAGAAGCACCTACAGCAAATTAGACTGCTGGTTTAGATAAAATTTGAAGATAGAAAATTGCAGGCTTGTATTGGCGGAAAACGGGAGTTCTAAAAATGGACGTACAAATATCCACAACAAAACGGTGCATAATATGTACATAGTAAAGTGCTGTAGCATTTGGGAGGTGGAGAGAAATATCATCACTCACGCAATAACAACAATCCACTCACCATTGTTGACTTAGCAAAAAAGGTCACTTTATGAAGACAGGTAAAACAGTATTTCTATATGTAAACAATAAACATTCTTTGTCATTTTCTAAAAACCCCATTATGCATTATACTTCAGTCAAACCCAAAACACCTTATCATAATAACCCAAACAGTTCCAACAAAACTTGCATAAAACCCCATGTAATGCAAACAATGCCATCATTTCCTTTCCCTTCCTTTGCTTCATGGCCTTTCCCCCCCCGCCCCCACCCCAGAGGGATGGATAAGCCCGCTCGAGACTATCCAAACCCCCCAAAAAACGCCACCCAGGAAAACCAGAGAGTTTTCCTGGCACCACCCAAAGCTGCTAGATGAGAAAGAAAATACTCAAACCCTTTTATTTCACCATAAATCCTCGTTCCAAAAGTTTGCTAGTAAATCCCTCAACTCTAATAAGTAATATGCTTGACACAGCTGGGGTACATGAACACCAACCTTTCTGAAAAGATGATCCTCGATTCCAGTGATATTGTCATGTGATAAAACTTTAATCCCCTTACCGGGGCAATAAACTTTCAGCGCCCTGTTAAGCTTCCTTCTAGCCTTTTCAATTGCAGAGTGATTACGTGCCCCCCTCCACTGTTGACGATAAATGAACTATGTCCACACTAAGCATGTGCCTGACAAGTTTCATCTGTTTAATAAGGGATAAACCCGACAAAGACACTAGGTCATTTTCACCTAAATGTATAATCAACATGTCAGGGAAACCTTGTAAAGGACAGTTCTTTTACCGTTGGAAACAGACCCGTCCACCGCATACTGCCTTTTCCTTTCCATAAAACTTTGTACCCCTTGCTTGGTAGTCCAAGTGCTCTGCCATAAATCTGCTGCTCAGCAAAAATGGCGGCCCATTTAATAAAAGAGTGTCCAATAATCCAAGTGTGCATTTTTGTTGACATTGAACATGACCCGCAACCTAGATGGAAAAACAAAATTAGCAAAAAGCAATGTACACCAAACAAGTTCATTTCCTGACATAACGAGCACAACATGCAGATTTCCACCTCTCAATCTGTTTGATCTCGTCCCTGTTCCAACCCAACCTGGCTGCCTCGGTGGCCGCCCCAATACAAAATGAGTGTGTTCCGAAAACGAAAGGGTCTTTACCAAGTCTTACCAATGCCTTCCTTAACACAGCCAAAAGATGGGAACTGGAAATCTTGGACCCATTCGCATGAGAAAAAATAACTCCAGGTCGGAAAATAGCAGATTGAAAGAAAGACTCCCACTCCCTCAGAGGACAGCAAGCTGCTACCCCACTGCCGTTTAGGTGCACCCACATACTTTTTACCAGTTGGTCAGTTTTCGACCTTCTTAACCAAATCCTAACACCTACTTGATCCCTTAAGCCCAATAATTCTGAAACCCTGAAAGCCCCAAAGAACAACTATATCATGCATAGCCTAAAATGAGAAACCTCCCAATCATCATAACAACAAACTGGTAATTGTAACAACAAATGTTGAAAAAGGTCAAAAGAAACTGGCTCACGTAAAGGCAAAGAATAAATATGCTCCCTACTAAAACCTTTCAACATTCTTCTTAATAAAACATCTTCAACCGGGTCATGACCCCACCATAATTGGCCATAAAATGAAATACCGGCCAATTTCCCAGAAATGGTTGTATGTGACAGTCCTTTGTTAATCAAGTGTAACACAAACTGCAAAATGAAACGATTGTTACCATCAGTGTTCCACATAAAATCTTTTGAATGTACGTAACTTAAGAATTCGTTCCAGGTCTTCTGGTAGGTTTGTCTAGTGGAAGGAGCTATAGATTTTTCAATTAGATTGACAATCCTCAGTCCCCTAGCACCCAGATGCTCTGCGGAATTGGAGTTTTGATGCTCTCTGCCCCTGGCGCCAAACTGTGGAATTTCTGCCAATTGAAGCGAGACAAAGCGTCTGCTATAAAATTGTTAATGCCTGGAATGTGTTGTGCTCTATAAACTATGGGGCAGATTTACAATAACTGGCGCATCCCTGCATATCAGCAGGGATGCGCCAGTTATTGTGCGTCACGGCTCCGCCACCATGGATGCGCCACATTTTCAATGCGGCGCACCATGGGGCAAAAATGGACAGACGCGTGACGCATCTGCTGTCGTAAAGGCGGCGCATTGCTGGAGTTGCGTCGCAAGCGCGACGCAGCTGCAGCAAGGCTCAGGGGTGCCCTATCTTTAAAATGCTGCATCAATCCTTACGCCTGCTTCAAGCAGGTGCAGGGTTTTGATGCAGCATGGCCTTAAAAGTGGCTGAGTGAAATCTTGTAGATTTCACTTTTAGGAGGCGTTCCTGCGCCGGAACGCCCCCCCCTGCGCCGGAACGCCTACATGTGGCGCAGGGCTTTACAACGTGACGCATCTCCCAGATGCATCACGTTGTAGGTACCCCACACCATGGCGCTGGCTTTGCGCCGCCGCTGCATCACAAAGTGACGCAACGGCGGCGTAAAAGAGGCGCAAGTGGCTTGTAAATCTGCCCCTATATTCAGTCTTAGGCTCTGTAACATGAAAACCCTTAATAGACATAAAACACGTAAATCCTTAGCTTTTTGGTTGTTAATAAGATTTACCACAGACATATTGTCCATGTGAAAAAGTACACTTCTGTCCCGAAATTCCTCTCCCCAAACCAGCAGAGCAACGATCAGAGGGAATAACTCCAGAAAAATGATACTGCGACCTTGTTGAAACCAATGAAGGTGCCACCTCTCTGCACACCAGCGACCTTCCCAAAACAAACCAAGTCAATGAGCCCCAGAAGCATCTGAAAAAAGCTGAATTTGCCAGATGGTATTGTCTTCTACAAAAAAAGAGGGAAACACCATTAAAGTCTTCCAGAAACTTAAGCCAAATGGAGAGATCTTCTTTTATGGCCTTAGAAATTCTAATCCTATGGTGAGGAAGGAACGCCCCTGACATTACCATCTCCAAACGTCTGCAAAAAGTCCTGCCTGCCCGAACCACCTGACAGGCAAAGTTCAAATAGCCCAGTAAACGCTGAACCTGTCTGAGCTCAATCTTGTCTTTTGTAATTACACCAAGCAAGAAGGACCTGATTTCCTGAACCTTTTCATCCAGCAAACAAGCCATCATTGCCTGTGTGTTGATTTCTATCCCTAAAAAGGTGAGTTTAGTGCTCGGGCCTTCAGTCTTCTCTGGAGACAGAGGGACACCTAATTCATTAGCCATGTCCTGAAAAATTCCTAGAGCCTTGAGACACTGACCTGAATGAGCTGCTCCAATAAACATGAAGTCACCCAAGTAATGGCAAACATAATGATGCCCACTTCTTTTGGTGAAGCACCATTGCAAAAAGGTACTGAACATTTCAAAAAAAGCACAGGGTACTGAACACCCCATCGGAAGAACTCTGTCTACGTAAAATGCACCAGCAAAAAACATACCCAGAAGTTCAAAATCTGATGGGTGTATTGGTAGCAAACAGAAAGCTGACTGAATATCGCTCTTCGCTAATTCAGCCCCAGACCCAACCATCCTTACCAATTTTAATGCATCATCTACCAAAGCATAAGACACATTGGCATCAGTCGGTGAAATGAAATCATTAATGGATTGTCCTTCTGGCCACGAGAGATAATGAATTAAACAAAATTCCCCAAACACTTTCTTGGGTACCAATCCCGAAGGTGACACAATCAAGTTTACCAGAGGGCACTGCCAAAATGGACCTGCTATCCTGCCTGCTCTCAATTCCACATCCAATTTCTGATGCACAATCTGTGGCAACTCCTTTGCAGACTTCAAGTTATCGGACCAGCGATTATACCTAGGCCTCTGGTAACCAATCCTGAAACCGTCCTTGAAACCCCAGTAAAGTCTAGACGCAGCCTCAGAATCTGGATATTCAGACAGCCAGGGTACCATAACCGACAGCTTAATTGGTGTATGAGCCCTTCGGAATAGGTTGGAAAAAGGCTCCCGACCCCTTTGAATTTTCCCCTGTTCCCCAAACCTATGATTTGTAAAACATTGCGTGATTGCATGTTTTACTCCACATTGGGAACATTCATGTTTGAATCTACAAAACTGTCTGGTGCAGATACCCCGATTGAAATTCCAACAGGCTCCGGATACTGGAAATTGTCCCCTACCAAACCAACCCGCCCCGATTTGGGCGTGGCGTGGCTGAAAGGTCCGGTACATGATTGGTAATCCACTTGCTGTATGCGTCGTGGCTGGCGGTTGAGCAGAGGACATCCACTGGAGCCAAAGCTCAGAATCGACATCACCCCATGGCTTATCGTGAAACAAACTAACCCTGGCTCTAAATTCCTCATCGTAGCTGAGTCACGCAAAACCACCAAAATGCATTTGGGCTTTTCTAATAATATCCATGTATTTTAACAGTGCATAGATCAAAAATGCTGATGTCAAATTTTCTATGTTTTTTGCCGAGGCGTTTAGAAAGTTCCCATTCCCCTTTTTTGGACCCGTCCTTAGCCTGAATGTCTCTATGGAGTAGTTTAAACACATCCACAAACTCATGCTGCCAAATCCTGTTTTTGTCTTATCTGACAGATGTGTCCCCAATGGCATAGCTATGCCCATATAAGGGAGCTTCTTATGAATATTAGCAACTTCCCCCTCCTGCACGTCACCAGAATTACTTCCTCCATTCCTTTTTTTATTGAGCTTTGAAACCTTGTCTACCATGTCAGAACCACCCAGAGTGGAAGATTGTGTGGCCACAGTCCCCATCACTTCCCCAGAAGACACTCCCACAACATCTGACACGGAAAAATCACCCACACCCACAGAACGTGTAGCCCGTTTGTCGCCCAAAGGTTTTGACCAAGAGCCCACCAATGTGGCTTACCTGTTTCTAACTGAGCGGAGCGTTTCTGAAATTCTTGAGGATCATCACGTTGACGATGACCGTGTCGCTGCTCCTTATCAGTTGCACAGTTGGCTCTTGACTTCTGTAACACATTAATAACATTGGTTGCCCCTGCCCCTTCCTCTGCAAACCCATCATCCTGTACCAGCATTTTTACATTACTATCCACCATATTGTCACCCAAATCCCCTTCTCCAAAATCATCATAATCATCCCCATAATCAGACTGTTCCTCATGTAAACCCAAAGCACGTGTACTACTACCAGGAAGTTCCCCATCCCCCACTCCCCCTGCATACGACCTCCAATTGGTCACAGACATCCGCTCCGAATGCCCGGCCGTACATTGTAAAAACGCACTTGAACCGCCCTGGGTGCCAGACTTCTGACCAAGAGCCGCCAACTGCTCCGCCTTAGAGAAACTGAGAACTTCAGTCACTTTTTGTTCACCTGCTGACGATGACACCTTCAAGCCGCTCCTGCCTAAAGACGCCGGAAACTTCAAAGCGCTCCCCTAGACACAAAGCCCAAGTTGCCACTCGTAGCCAACTGGGCATTAGAATGCTCCACCCACACCCATTTCCCAGCTTGTGGCACAAAAGATGAATCGAAATTAAAAGGTGGCAGAACTGGAGGAGATCTAGCCGTAGGAAAAATAAAATCACCCCCATATGCCCCCTTTAAATGATCTGACATCTTATCCACACGTTCACCGAAAGGAAACAATTCAACCACCTCCTGCTCCTCAACTGTGAAACCATACCCTGTTGACTCTATGGGCTCCAACTGACCTGCTGCAGCTGACAACCTGCTTCACAGCTGAGATTTGCCACCAGGGGGACCACTGAGCAAAGGAGCCTGTATCAAAACAGCATTATTCCCCAACGACAATGTCCCCGAAGCATTGGAAAACCTAGTGCGTTTATTAGTTACTTGCTGCTGAACAGGAGACACTGTGAATTCCTCTACCAACTCTTCCCCACTGTCACTGGGGTAGTCCACTAATGAAACAGGCCTGTTTAACTCTACTGGAGGCACTATGTCAATTAAAGCGCTCCCCATAACCCCACCTGCGCGCTTTGTGTGCAACTTCTGTTTTCCCTTTGCCTGTACACCCTTGACATATTCTGGAGGCAAAAACACTGAAGCGCTCTCCAAACCTCCAAAACCCCACCCACACTCCCTCCCTCCCTGCTTACATAGAGCGGAGCGTGCCCGAGAGGCAGTCCCACCCCTCAGCGAGGCTCTACCCCGAGCCCGGCCCACACGAGGGGCGGGGACTGCCCCCATCTGACCTGGAACTCCAACCGGAGCAGAAGAGCACCTCAGCGCAGGACGCCTCCCGCTGCTGATCCTCCTGAACAGACAACCGCGGCTCCGTTGACATGCCGCTACTCCTCCGACGCTGCCAGACGGCAGCGAAACTCTGCCATGTGATGGTAAGCATGCCGCCACCACCTGCACAACACTTCTTGCCGCCTTCCTCTTTGGCCGCACCACGTCCGCCATGACCGCAGCAGACACCCCAGGTCTCAGAAAGTCCTCACGTCCAGCAGCACACAGGATACGTAGCGCATCTCGCACTGCCTCACTTCCCACCATATTTTATAAGAAATACATTTCTCACAATATACCAAAACTCCTGACTAACCCCACTTTAGTGCCACAGAAAACGGAACACACTACAACTCCCCTCACAGATGCCCTCCCGCCAAAAGTGCCCATATTTATATCCTACCCTTAAGCCCCGCCCCCAAACCTACTGTACCCCATGAGCCAAGTGGATTGCTCCACCGCGCAAAAAACCCCAAGGGGACACAGGCTCACGCCCTGTTCCCCCTGGGTCCCCAATGGACAATGCTCCATAATGGTTGGATCAAACTGGCCTTCTAATTGAGCCTATTCTGGATTTCGTTGGCAAACACCTTTCCCAGGGCTTCATCAAAAGTAAAAAATAAGGCCCAGGCCCATCTCTGGTATTAATAACCAAGTAATCTCTCAATGTAATTGTTCTCAGGGTCTCCCTCTCTCGAGCTTCTGCAGCGCGTGTAACAAATAGATCCGTGATATTTGCTCGCTCTCCCGTACTCAGCGCTTGAGGGGAGATACCTGCCCCATTGGTTAAAACGAAAAGTCACTTCAGCTCATATACTTCCAACAGTGGTAGGATAGATTTGCTACCAACATTAGAAGCAAACTTGAATGGAGCACCGCAAGATTAGTTAAAGTGCATACACAGGTTAGAAAGACAAGGCATTCAACAATTCCGCACTTAAAACATAATAATAATAAGTAGGGAAACTCGCTAACCCTCCCAATTATTTTGCTTTTGATGGAAATTGGCCTACTTTTACAGATCTGCCTTCCACATACCATATAATATTCCTATCTATATCTAATCTGTCCATAAAGCTGATAAAGGCATCAAGACGACCCCTAAGGCCATTGGGATTGCAGGAGAGCAGGACTGCATCATCTGCATACAGACAAAATAAATGCAGATTTAACTTTAGACATATTATTTACATTAGAGATTAAAAAAGAGTGAAGACCATTAACCTACAATAAAAATAAAATTGGGGCCAGGACACAGCCATATCAAACACCGCGGGAAAGATCAAAAGGTTTGGTGCATTCTCCCTCAGTACTAAATCTAACGGATGCTCTCACCTCCATGTGCAAGGCCCGCAATAAATCAACCAATACGGGATAAATGTACCACAGCTTAGATGAGTTTACCCAGTCAATAGTGCTGTTTAGATCCATGAAGGCTAAATAAAGGGTCCCTTTCTTTGCTGTAACATACTTCCCAATGATAAGGTTGATGTTTAAGCATTATTCTAAAGTCCCCAAGCCTTCCAAGAAACCATATTGCGCAGGGTAAAGGACATTGTTATCCTGTACCCAGGCCTTAATTTGATTTCAGATGACATCCCCCACTATCTTGACTGTGGGGTCCAACAGCGATGTGGATCTGTAACAGCATGGACCCTGTCTGTTACTATTTTTAAAGACCGAGACAATTGATGCATTTTTCCACAAATCTAGGATTTTAACAGGGGCAGTAGCATTTAAAACATTGGTAATAACAGTGGCCCATAGCTTGATGGTGGCCTTTTACAGGTCCATGGGGACCCCATCCGGCCCAAAGGCCTTATTGGCTGGACTGGCCATGATAGCTCTGATAACTTCTGCATTCTCAAAGGAGATTTCAGAGGAAAATTAGAGGGTGTTTAGCAGACTCTGCCATGGGGCTAGGAATTGATGAGTAGATTTGTTTAAAATGGGTCGCCGATTTTTCTGGATTGACATTGGATCCTAGACCATGGGATGAATGTAGGAAGGCCTGCTTACCCGTAACTGTCTCCGATAACGCCCTTGTATCCCTTCTCTACATATAGAAACTAGGTGTTTCCATCATTCCTCATTTATTTTAAGTTTCTTTCTCATAATGGCATTTTTATAGTTCAGTCTTGCAGATGTGTTCTAGGCTGATATCTGGGTTTAGCATTCAGGAGTATTCAAAGCCTACGGTTGCAGACTCTGTATTCTTTGTTAAACAAAACCAGTTTACATGACCCTTTCGATCTTGAAAGATTTAGCATGATTACTCTAGCAGAAGTACCTAGACTTGAGAAAGCCTCTAAAATATCAGGGGACAGGGAGTCATTTGTTAAGAGACGGTAACTAGAATGGCCATGTTTTATGCTATTAACAAATGCAACAGCGCAGGGATATCAATTGCCCTCCACTGTACCCTTAGGCCCTTATCCTTCTGGGAAACGCCAGTGATCCCAAGAGTAACAGAAGGACAGGTGCAAACAGGTAGGTTCAGAGAAAATCCAAAGGGGTTTTGGTCACTGATGCAATTTTCTATTACCATCCCTGAGTATGCTATACCTTCCAGGATCCTAGAAATAAAAACATAATTAATTGTGAAACCACAGCTCCATCCCAAAAAACTAGGTGGCTGGTTGAGAAGGTCACCTGCTATTTCCATAACACTAGAAAGAACTGAGTTGTACATTGTCTTATACAGCTTCCAACCCCTCTAATCAAGTAATGGACAATGAGTGGGCAGATCATGCATTCACAGGTTAGAAAGACAAGGCATTCAACAATTTTGCACTTAAAACATAATGATAAGTAGGGAAACTCACTAACCATCCCAATTATTTTGATTTTGATAGAAATTGGCCTGGTTTTAGAGATCTGCCTTCAACATACGATATAATGTGACTTTGAGATATTCCTATCTATATCTAATCAGTACATAAAGCTGATAAATGCATCAACAAGACCCCTTGGGCCATTGGGATTGCAGGAGAGCAGGACTGCATCATCGGCATACAGACGGAATAAATGCAGATTTAACTTTAGACATATTCTTTACATGAGAGATCAAAAAAAATTGAAGACCATTAATCTACAATAAAAATGAAATTGGGGCAAGGACACAGCCATGCCAAACACCTTTGGAAAGATCAAACGTTTCGGTGCATTCCCCCTCAGTACTTAATCTAACGGATGCTCTCACCCCGTGTGCAAGGCCCACAATAAATCAAGCCAAAGGGGATAAATATACCACAGCTTAGACGAGTTTACCCAGTCAACAGTGCTGTTCAGATCCATGAAGGCTAAATAAAGGGTCCTTTTCTTTGCTGTTACACACTTTCCAATGATAAGGTTGATGTTTAAGCATTATTCTAGAGTCCCCAAGCCTTCCAATAAACCATATTGCGCCGGGCAAAGGTCATTGTTATCCTGTACCCAGGCCTTAATTTGATTTCAGATGACATGCCCCACAATCTTGACTGTGGAATCCAACAGCGACGTGGATCTGTAACAGCATGCATCCTGTCTGTTACCCTTTTTAAAGACCGAGGCAATTGATGCATTTTTCCACGAATCTAGGATCTTAACAGGGGCAGTAGCATTTAAAACATTGGTAATAACAGTGGCCCATAGCTTGATGGTGGCCTTTTACAGGTACAGGGGGACCCCTTACGTCCCGAAGGCCTTATTGGCTGGACTGGCCATGATAGCACTGATAACTTCTGCATTCTCAAAGGAGATTTCCAGAGGAATATTAGAGGGTGTTTAGCAGACTCTGCCCTGGGGCTTGGTATTGATGAGTAGATTTGTTTAAAATGGGTCACCCATTTTTCTGGATTGACATTGGACCCAAGGTCATGGGATGAATGTAGGAAGGCCTGCTTACCCTTAACTGTCTCCGATAACGCCCTTGTATCCCTTCTCTACATATACAAACTAGGTGTTTCCATCTTTCCTCATTTATTTCAAGTTTCCTTCTCTTAATGGCATTTATTAAGTATAGTCTTGCAGGTGTGTACTTGGCGGATCTCTGAGCTTAGCGTTCAGGAGTTTTCGAAGCCTACGGTTGTAGACTCTGTATTTTTTCTTAAACAAAACCAGTTTACATGACCCTCTTGATCCTGTAAGATTTAGCATGATTACTCTAGCAGAAGTACTAAGACTTGAGAAAGCCTCTAAAATATCAGGGAACAGGGAGTCATTTGTTAAAAGACAGTAACTAGAATGGCTTTGTTTTATGCTATTAACAAATGCATCAGCGCGGGGATCTCAATTTTACCTCCACTTTAGCCTTAGGCCCTTATAGTAACCCCAGAAGTAACAGAAGGACAGGTGCAAACAGGTAGGTTCAGCGATAATCCAATGATGTTTTGGTCACTGTAGCAATTTTCTATTACCATCCATGAGTATGCTAAACCTTTCAGGGTCTAGAAATAAAAACATAATCAATTGTGAAACCACAGCTCCATCCCAAAATTAGATGGCTGGATGAGAAGGTCACCTGCTATTTCCATAACACCAGAAAGACCCAAGTTGCACATTGTCTTATACAGCTTCCAACCCCTCTAATCAAGTAATGCACAATGAGTGGGCAGATCATGCAGCAACAAAAGGCAAACCACAGTAGTAATGGTACCCAATTTAGCATTGAAGTCACCTCCAAGAATAAAATTAAAATCATAGCACAGGTTAGATGACCTCGCATTCATAATTGACATCACCTGGAAAAGCATCCCTATCTGACAACCCAATTCATAAACTGAAGTATAAAGGTTTATTAAGAAAACATGAAATTTATTTGGCAACACAACCCACACAGCGTGGATCCCACTTTGATCTCAAGCTATTGGGACAATTTTTAGAGTTGTTGTGATCCATACCGGGATGGCCAAACCCCCGGGCTCTCTGGCCCAAAGCGGCTACGGAAGGTATAGTAATAATCTCAGAGCCATCCCATATGATCTCCTTGAGGGCCCAGGTTTCTTGCAGCATGACTACATCAAACTGAAAGATAATTCAAGTCACTGGGGATTCTGCTGCTTATTCCTGACCATCTTAATTATTACACCTTGTTCCCTGACACGATCCCCAGTAAGAGGACTAACCACTTGCATATGAACAATTTCGGTAATGCAACAGGGGTCTCGCACAGATAGGCAGCAGCATCACAATGGTCTGGGATAATTGCCCCAATAAAGCGCATATAGCTGGAGGGATGCGTGTTCCCAAAACACCATAAAGTTAGATGCCACATGAAGTTAGGAACACTCAGCCAATCAGGACACAGCACACACAACACACACAGTGGCTATGCACTCCCCATGCCGGACATATGGACACGTTATCCACTGGCCCTCATTGTGTCCATGCAAGGTCGAGACCCACCTCCATTTGTTATCAGATGGGAGTAATTTATGACTCCATGACTAGGCCCACATTCCTTGCCTAAAAAAAAATCTATAAATTGTTTCATGATGCGCCAAGAAATGTATATAATTGAGCTCAGATCAATTGTGACTTTGAGAAAGTCCTCAGACCCTGACTCTGTAACTGTTCTCCTGGCCGAAGTGTTTGCTTAAACCAACTGTTTCTGTTTTGCCAAGCACCTCTTGTCTTTTGTTTTTTTAAGGTAAATTCACATTCAAGCAACATTTTTCTAAGCCAGCCAGGAGAGATTGGTGCTTCTAACCCAACTGCAGCCGAAGAAAAGACCCCACCTGGATGGATTTACATCTGCGCAGCAAGGAAGATTAGCGGAAGCCACAATTGATTGAAAGTTCTGCTCAATATGCAGGGCGGAGGTCCTTCCAGAAGCTTAGCATTTTGCATATGGCAATCTAGGAAAGAGGCAAAATGTTTGCCTGAATGCTCTCCCACTGTCAGAAATATGACACATTGCCTATTTTATGTGTCCGAACTGAGACGATCCCGCGGAAGTCACCTTTTTTTTCGTAGTCAGCACGCTAGGAAAGGTGAAGGTTGTTAGTCACTTGGCCAACTGAGCGTGACACAGTTGGTACGATTGTTCCCTGGGTGTGAAACAGTGGTGAGGCCACACCGCTTGGACCACTGAGTGTATTACGGAAGGTAAAAATGGGCATGTGGTGTGATAAAGGACCAGCACCTCGGTCTTATTTTTTAGTGTAAAAGGGTATTCTCCATGCTACCGGTTTCTTAACACTGTTGGTATCTGAAAGAAGTGAGAGGTGTTGTTCTCTTAGAGTGCTGGGTGTGATATAGATGGTACGCATGACCCCTGGGTGTGATATAGGGTGTAATTCGGACAGTTGGGACGATTTAGACCTCGGGGAGTAGGTGTAGCTTCTGATTGGTCAAGAAGGGTCTGTAGTTGTCTAGTTTTTCCTCTTTTCCATGTAAATTGTTGTTATCTTTGTCCTGGAACCAATATTGACAGACTATCGGGCTCACTTAGTCCTGTGTACCTTGCAGAGCCTCCCCTCGTCATAAGGTAGTATTCACTAAGGAGCGGACTAAGGTATTTTTTCTTGACAAAGTCATAATTTTTTCTCTGTCAGTCGTTTCTTTCTTTTGCCTCATTGTGGTTATTAATTGTTGCATTCTTGATGTTGTGGTGCTGATAAATTGTTCCAACTGCATTTCTGTCTTGAGTGTGGGGTTTTGTTAATTACTGAATGTGCTTATGAAGGCTCCGCTATTTCTTACAATTGTTATTCCACATCTACATAGAGTCTGCTGTTTTTTTACTGAGTTCACACATTTGAACTAACAATTGCCCTTCCTTTCAGGTTGCGACCCTTCATATGCATTGTTGTTTATGTTTGTCAGTCAGTCAAATCTTTATTTGGGCGCACAGGCCATAAAAGCATGTAAAACAGTATAAAACAGAAATACATTAGGAAAGTCATACATACAGATAACATCTAGCTCATTATGTTACAATCTGTAGTCATGTTATATTTGTGAAACGTTTATTCTGATGCATCTGTACATAGCATTGACCTCATAGATGTAGTTGTAACGAGTTATCTCCATGATTTATTTATTTTCCCACAATCAGAGTAGAATCTAAGATTATTTAAATCCCGAGAAGCTAGAGTACATCAATCCCTTAAAAAGTCCGTAGTTTATAATGGAGTCGCCGCTAAAGCACATGCAAACTGGGTTCCCCATACAGGTTAAAAAACTCAGCAAATACTGTCATGAATGTCACACACACAGTAAGGTACAGACCATGCCCCTGAAGATAAAGCTGCTGATGTTTGGCTTCTCAAAGTAGGGGAGTTATTTCAGGAACTACATCCCTGACAAGCAAATCTTCAGGCGATCTGACTGACCACCTACTCCAGTTATTGGGGTAGAAGGCACATGTATTGTAATCCACCATCTCTTCCTGGTGTAAATAAAAACAGAAAGGTGTCAATCATATCAAGAAGCACTATGGGGCTCATTACGATGGTGGAATGATTGCCAACACCGGGCCGGCGGTGCCGATCGATCCGCCTTCACAATGAGATTTACCCACCACCATATTTGGATGGCGGTGGGTATCGCGGCGGACGGAAAGTCCGTCCACTGCTTTTCTGCCGGTGGTAACCATAAAGATTGCCTGGCAGGCGGAGCAGGGCCACTAATATGGTGGTGGTGCCTAGCAGCACCCGCCTCCATGTTAAATTGCAGAATGCGACCGTCATGGTGGCGGTCACATCCTAATTCGTGGTGCTGGACCGCAGCATGTCTGGAGGCCGGTCCACACACCGCAGCCATCCTAATGAGCCCCTAAGTTGCTGATTCTCTTCAGTGGACCGCTGGTATCACAAAAGTGCCTCCACATTAGTTTTGTACATCATCTCTCATTTCTGGAGTTACCTCACAGAGTGTATCGCAGTGTTAAAATCATTTGCCCCTTTCCTGGAACTGATGAGCCTGTGGTTCAACAATTGCAATTGCAATGTTCTTCTCACCATGCTATTGACATGCATGTGTATCCTTTGCTTGATGGTGTTCTCTGGTAAAACAGTCCCTATTGAATTATTGAGTTTTGGGCCTTATAGAAATTATTCAAATTCTTCTTGTTTTAAGAATTGCAGTGGATGACATCATCCATTCAATTCCTTTAGCAATATTGTGGGAAATAATTTCTGTTGAACAACGAATGGCTGACTGGAGTCTGTATCCCTCATTGGGTATTCAGACAGAATATCGAGTTGGAAATGCAGACTTACACAAATATCGAGTTGGAAATATCGTGACACAGAAATATCGACAGCAAGAATATCCTGGTCAAGAATATCGAATTTAAGGTAAGAAATATCGTTTTAAAAACTTTAGAAGTAATTAATATCGTTTGCATAAATATAGTACTTCCAAATATCGATGTTGTTAATAGTGTGATGTATTTTAGTTTACATTTTAAATGTATGTGATGGGTTGTGGGGTTTCTAGGGCTAAAGGGTGGGAAGTAGTTTATTTTTAATTAATTACTAATAAGTTGTTAATTAATAAATTTGAAATTAAATATGGGAATTGTGTAATTCATTTTAGGTGTGGCTTGTGGGGTTTATAGGGGTAAAAGGTGGGAAGTCATTTATGTTTAATTAATTATTAATTAGTTGATCATTAATATTAATGAATTACTTGAGATACATAATCTTTATTTAGATATAACACAGATATCTTTAAAAGAAATTACAAAATTTTCAAAATTTCACATTAAAAACCAACTGATTTAAAATAATAAAGACGGGCAGCAGATCAATAGCCAGACTAGAATAGAAATTTTCTAGATCCTAAACCGTCTGAGGCCATGACAGTTACATAGTAGCAAGCGTTTAAAAATGTAAAAAACTATTCAGACATTGCTTATTACGATACTATGAAAGTACAGCATACAGATTAAAACAAGTATTGACCTATTAGATTGCAAAGCACAGTAGTCTTTTCATTTCATTTCCCATAAATTGTCGTTAGCAAGGCCTATTTTACATAAAATTACGATATGCTTGCTGGATAAAAGTTGTTAAACCCAGGTTTAAGTCAGTGTTGTCGGGGTTCAGGGCTTCAATAATGGCTTGCCTGCATGTCCGGACACCCAACCTATTCCAGTCTCCTTTAAGTTTGAACCTGCGTTGGGAATTAAAAGATGGACAAAGACAGACTACATGTAGCAGAGTTTCGGCAGTCTTGCCGCACCCTCTACAGATTGCGTTTTCCGCCGTGCGTCGCCAAGGGGGCAAATCTTGCAGGAAGCGCCAATCGCCCATTCTAATTGTCATAAAACTACGTTTTAAATACAGTGAATATGTGCAAGACAAGTAGGTAGCCGGGGCTAGCCGTCTGTATGAATTTACGAGGGCCCAAGCATGACTGCGTTTGGTAAATCGTGCCTTATCCATTAAAAGAGAGCTCATTCTCACACAATTTTTAATGGCGTTTTTTAATACTGCCCGGCTGGGGTTAAGGGCCCATAGCTCACTCACCGACATTTGGAGGATATAGTCCTTGAATAGGCAACCAAACGTTCCTCCAGGGTTTTTCTGTGTAATTTCCATCCAGACTAGGGATTCTAATGTTCCTGGTTCCGCTTGCCTCAGTTTGTGACAAAGGTTTAAGTATGTACCCATATTGGAGATATCATAATTCAGTAACCCCAGCTCTAATCTTACCTGAGCTGGCGATGCGGAGTTTGGCAGATGGAGTACCTTTTTGTAAATTTTTGTCGTGTGATGGTTTAAGGCGGTATTCAGCTTGCCTCTAAAGATCTCAATGCCGTATGCTAAGGTCGGGCCAGTTTTCGCTCTCAAAACTTCTAGAAGTGGTGAGAGAGTTGGGCCAGAGATATTTTTCGAGATCTTTTCTAATGACACCGCAAGGATCATGGCTTTAACTGTAATCTCGTTCCTATGTTTAACAAGATTACCCCTATAGTCCAAATGGACACCTAGGTACTTGTACGAGTGTCCTACAGCAAGGCTTATGTTATTATATGCCCATCCACCAGCAATGTGCCGTTTCCGACCAAATGGGACAACCTGTGTTTTCTTTAGGTTAACCTCTAGTAGGTTCATTGTCGTGTAAGTATGCAATTTATCCAGAAGTCTTTGCAGCCCAACCCTAGTAAGACTAAAAAGGACCAGGTCGTCAGCGTATAAAAGATTACTTAATGTCATGCCTCCTACCTTTGGTGGATGGCTGTTAGTATCGTCCAGTAAAGTTGACAGGTCTGCTATAAACAGATTTAAAAGCATGGGGGCCAGCACGCATCCCTGCTTCACGCCTCTTGATGTCGAGATTTTCCGCGAGAGGTGCGTGCCGGAACCCAGCTTCACCCTGACCCAAGTGTTGGAGTGCAGTTGTATTATTGCCTCCAAAAGTTTGTCCGGGATCCCCCATTTCCTCAACTTTTCCCATAAAGCAGCCCTCGGTACCCTGTCAAATGCTGCTTTAAAGTCTACAAAGCAACAGAACACTGATCGAGATGTGGAGAGAGCTTTGTCGACAATAGTTGACAGTGCTAATAAATTGGTCATCGTCCCAGACTTGGCAGTAAAGCCTGTTTGATTAATTGGGATCAGATTGTGGTCATTTACCCATAGCCTCAACTCCTCCAACAGGAGACCCGCATAGTGCTTTGCCTCAATGTCCAGCAGAGCAATAAGTCTATAATTATTGGGGGATGCCCGAGAGCCTGATTTGTAAATAGGTTGAATTATTGCACCCCGCCATGAGTCTGGAATTGTTGCAGTTCTCAGAGCAAAGTTGAAGAGGTTTGTCAGAGGACCTGACCAGAAAGCCACGTCAGATTTGAACAGGTTCTGTGGCAGGCCGTTTGGGCCTGGAGCTCCATCTGATCTGGCTTTTGACACAGCAGTAGCAACCCTTTCTTGGGACATCTGAAAGTCCTCATTATCGATATGTGAACACTCTGTAAGCATGCTCTGATTAATATTAAAATCTGTTACGTTCTTTCTTGCGAGGCTGGTTCCTGTCTCGCCTAGAAATTCTGGAGATCTAAAATGGTCGGTAAGGAAGGTAACCCAGTCTGATTCTTGGATATTAGCAAATCCAAGGCTCAATGTACTCAAGTTAGACTGATTGATTAGGGCCCAGAATGTTCGTGAATTTCGGCTCTTGCTCTCATACACTAATTTACACCAGAATTGATTATCGTGTGTTTGTTTGTCTTTAGTAATCTCCTGCCTAAATGCCTTTTGGGCTACTTGATACCGATTTAAGCATTCGCTGTTCCCTGGAGCTTTTACCAGTAGACGTAAGGCTTTGTTACTGGTGTTCTTAAGTAGTTTCGATTGTTGTGAAAGTGCAAGCTGGCGCGAAGAGAATCTCCTTAGGGAGTGCTGTTTTTTTGGAAAAAGGTTAATCAGATGGAGGCAGAGCATCGACCATGTCGCTATCGGAGAAGTTTCATGATCAATTCCACCTCTTATGAGCTCCATGCTTGCTAGTAGGATCTTTGGGCTGATGTCTTCACTCCATCTAAGGCGCTTCAGGTTTTCGGAGTATATTCCCCCGCTTGTTAAGGGGGCGAATTTATGCTTCCCTGAATTTATTTTGAAAGCTATGACCTGAGGTCGATGATCACTTTCTGTTCTCGGATGAATGCGAAAGCTTATCAGGCATTGGAGCAAAGCTGAGTTACAAATGGAGTAGTCCAGGTAAGATCGTTTCTTTCCATTTGTCCAAGTCCAAGTAGGAGGGATGTCACCTTCCGACCTTCCATTTATAACCAGATAGCCTGCGCTGTAAAAGCGCATCACACAGAGGTCACCCAGGCCACAAGAGGCTTGATTTGCCGGTTTAGATTGTAACTCTACCTCATTCAAGGAGAATAAAAAGGGCCCTTCAGATTCTGTTGGCCCCTGGAATAGATTAGTGTTAAAATCCCCAGTGACAATACAGTCTGAGTCAGAATACTCCATGGCTATGTCACTCATAATTTCTGTTAGTCGTACCAAGAGTGCTTTTTTTGTTCGTGTATTTGGATTGATATATACATTTAAGAAAATGAGTGAACGATGTTCCCGCCATGCGTTGATTTTGACACCCAGCAGCCAATCTTCCTCCAGTTTTAGTTGTGTTATTGGACCTTTTAAGTTGATTGATATATATATTGACAAGCCGCCTTTTGAGTGACCATACCGGCTGTCCCTCAGTGCTAGTTTCCATAGATCGATGTAGCCAATGACAGGGCAGCCTTGTGAAGCCCAAGTTTCCTGCAGAGCTATTACAGCATGTTTACAAATAAAAGAGTGAAAATCTGGGTTTGTAATTTTCTGTTGAAGTCCGCTGATGTTCCAGGAGCAAATTAAGAATGTGGAGGCTGCTTGTGGGTTGTGCCTCGTTGGTAATACAGATACTTGAGATCTTATATTTTCCAGAGATTTAATGGTATCACCCGTAGGCTCTGTACCTTGTGGTCATTCTGATCTTTTTGTTGATAAGATAGCTGGGAGCCAACTTCAGCCTTGGTGTAAATCGACATTAGTGACCACATTTGAAGACTGGTTGTTACATATTTCAGGGCCAGACGCATTTTTTAAAATCGAGTATGGTCTAGAGTGAGTCACAGATCGAGGAGATCCGTTTTTTTTAGGTGGCGTTTGCTGGTTTATTAGTGCTGGGGGGTACCCTGGAATATGGATAGTCTTGGATGCCCCAGTCCCGCAGGGTGGCCTTATGATCCAAAAATACCCCTGCCCAGTGGGGTGACTTGAATGTTACTAATGTTACCTCAGATGGTTGTGTGCCTCTTGGTGGGAGGAATTCGATGGATTCGATGTCGTCCGTTACAAGGCCTACAAACCCCGGGGTGCCATCTACTAGTTTGATTATATTGGATATGTTGAGGATGACGTGCCGGCCTTTTGATTTATAGTCAGGAGCAAGTATAATATGTAATAGATTTAAGTATCTTTTGACCTTTTTACTACATGGGCTTTGAATTGGTTTATTAGTTTTATTGAGTGACGGGCCTGCATCGGGCTCTTGCTCCTGTTCAGGCTGGTAATTAGAGGCCCTCCTCAAAGACTGACTATTGATAGGCAAATGTGTTTTATGGTTGTAGATTCTTTTTATTAAATGTGGTTTAGTCGTTAACTTGTTTGACCGGGGTGAAATTAATGCAGGCACTGAATTAGAATTAATTACAATCGCTGTAGCTTCTGACAAGCTTGGTTCTTTACTTTTCGCCCTTGGTTTTGTTTTAGCTATACTAGGGTCTTCTGTTGTTATTCCCATGGGTAAGGACTCTGATGAGCTTGGTTCATTAATTTTCGCCTTTAGCTTTTCTTTAGTAGAGCTTAAATCCTCAGTCGCTGTTCCTGTGGCTGACTTAGTTGAGTCTTGATTGCTGCCCGGAGAGCATTGAATGACGGTTTCAGATAGGTCCCCTTTCTTATCCATTGCACTCGGATTTACTGGCGGTGATGTTGCGTCAGTTCCGCTGGAATCTTTTTTGTTAGAAGCGATTGCAAATACAGGAAAAAAATTTGACTGGGCAGCAGTTGTTTTAGTCCTTGCTTTGTTTCTATTTTTGCGCTGGCGATTGCGCTCTCTCTTACTGCAAAGTTGTGGGGGAGCTGGCTGCACTGCCGAGATCAAGGATAACTGATCTGCTGAACTGGTTGCTATCTCTTGCTCAGTTTTGGCTGCACAAAGTGAATGCCCGCTTGAGGACCGGGCATTTTTGATCATTGCTTTAGTCGGGTTGGGGCCCGTTGGTCCACTTTGGAGTTGGTCAGAGGATGACTGATCATTTATCTGTTTTGGGGTGGAGACTGTTACCTCCCTCTGCTTGGTGTCTTGGTTTGTTATAATCCAAGGATTGGCTTGTTTTTGAGGCGTATTTTGCATTATTTGCAATTGGTTGCCTCCCTTCAACTGCTTAACTTCATCTATGACTTTAGATAGGAATGCTGGGAGCGATGAAAGTGAATCTATGATTGGGGAGCAGCAGCAAACCGCCTGAACGAGCTTTGCGGAGGATTGTGCTCCTATTATTAGGTTATTCAATTTGTCTAATTTATTGTCAATTCCTGCTGTGAATAGTGCTAGAGTATTCAAGAGATCTATTTGCACATCCAATTTATCAGAGTGATAATTTAAGGCATTTACTGTTTGTTGAAAAGTTTGTAGAAGTTGAGACCAGACACCAGTTGCTGTGGAGTCCTCTAAGTTGGACTTTACATTTGGCATATGTTCAGGAGAGTTTTGAGTATTTTTCAGAAAAACTGACAAGTCCGCTAAAAACTGGTCATCTTGAGCTGATTTTTTAGGTGAATGTGATATTGGAATTGTTACTGTTGTTATTGGTGTGAATACAGTGTGTTTAGGACTTGTGGCATCCGAATGATCCTTTGGTGTACTGATAGATTGAGGTGATTCAGCTAATCGTGAATTTTTTTTGCAAAGATGGATATTTTGCGCATGGATTTGGGGGAAAATTAAGTGACTATGAGGAGCCATTATGGGTTCCTTTAATTCAACAAGGTCTTGGCTTGACAATGGAGCTGATAATTCTATGTTCTGCACATGGTCTATAAAGGGGCCTGAATTTTGTAGGGGGCTCAGCAAGAGATTGTGCAACAAACCTGCTTCTTGCTTGCACATAACCGTTGGTGAGGGAGATTGTCCTGATTGTGATTGTGATTGTGATGAGCGATCGTGTTGAGGATTTTGTTTTAAAAATGCCCCCTCTAGCTGAGCTGGGGTTACCGCGTTTTGTGCGGATCCGAAAATAAAGACTTCCGGGAATTGAACTAAGTTTTTGGTAGTCATATTCTTCAATGGCTGTTGTAGGGGAGGAGATTGTGGAAGGAGCACACTTACTTCGGCCTTTTGGTCTGATACTCCGAGATTAATTACCTCCAGTGGTTGCGAGTGTAAGGGAGTCTTCGCCATAGATGGAGTTTTTTTAAAATAGTCCAACAGCTTCGAAGTTTTCAAAGTCTTTATCGAATCCTTACTCTTGCCGTTAGGCTTTAGTTTTACTACGTTCACTGTGTCCTTGCAAGGCCTTAGGGCGCCATGGCTTACTTGGTCAGGCTCCTCGTCAGATGACAGCTGTTTTGGTCTCCTCCTTTTAGGAGTCGCTGCAATTTTCCTGACTTTCCCAGATCTCATGGCTTATGTAAGTTGAGATACTTGTTAGAGATCGGCTAATACAGAGCCCCTGCCAAGGTCCTCCTGGGGTCCACCAGAATTGCTCTGCCAAACTGTTGGAGAACTGAAGATCTGGTGTTCTGAAGATTCCAGCAATGCTGTCTGGCAAATGGATATTAAGGTTATTGTCTTGTGCTTATATATTGTGCCGTCTTGCAAATTTATTTTGTTTTACAAAGACTTCCAGGTCGGTTGAAGATGGCGTGTTTTTTTTACTTTTTGGCGCTTTTAACACTTTCGGTGAAATTGTGCAGGCTTGTATTGGAGCCTTACTTGTGGCACCCCCCCGCTCGTTTATATAACCCCAGCCCCTATCAGCTGACCCACGGCCGTCCGCTCACCGCACCGCTCGGGCAAGACCGGGAGACTAGGCCAGACCTCACCTCTGTGTTATTCCCCTCAAGAGGGGTCACAATGGTAGTGAGGCTGACAATAGAACTCACCAGCCAATGGCCCGATAGGTTGTGGGAGCGTTGAACGTGATGGCGCACAGGGGAGGAGGGAGAGAGCGGGAGGAGCAGCCCCAGAACTGAGCAGGGTTTCCTCACCCCCGAGCGCCCGCTACTAAGCCGCTAGACGAATTGATGAAAACAGCAGGGGAGAGTGGACAGACCGCAGACGCAAAAGACTTGCAAAAGGCAACAAGGCAGGGCAAGGCAAGGCAAATTCACGAGGCAAACTTTTAACTTTTTTTAAAAAGCAGCACAGGGGGGCAGGAAGCTAGCAGAGAACTAGCTTGCGGAAGCAAACACTGGAGAGTACTGAGAGGGCAGAGCTAGATCTTATTGTACTGCAGTAAACAAGCAGACAAAAACGCCGAGATACCGTGCGACTCCGGGGGGGGGGGACGTTATGGCAAGATCTTCGCGAGATCTTCACACCAACCAGCCTGCCAAAACTCTCACTCGCCCCCACTTTCAGTAGCGAGGCCCCTCAAGGCCCCCCAACCAAAACCCCCGGTTCCACCGACTTACCGGAACTCTCTCGGCTGCCACTGCCACCGCTACTCCCACCGGTGTGCCTCCAAGTTCTCGCTCCCCTGCTCCCTCACTCAGCACGCCTCCGCCTTGCTCGCTGAGCCCAGCCGTGCGATCTGCGTCTGGGCCCGCCCACCTCCTCCTCCTCCGTCACGTCTGCCTCAGCAGCAGAAGCTCGGAACGCTCGAACGCTCAGCGACCCCTACGTTAGAGGGGCGCGACCAGTATGCTCACCGATTCACCGTGTGACACTGTTGCTTGGGCCTCCAGTGCCCGTTCATCAATAGCGTTAGAATTACTTGATGTTTAATTAGGGTAATTGGTTTTCTTGTGTGTGGGTTTTTCTTTTATAGGGGTAAAAAGTGGGGAGTAAATACATTTTACTTACTTTATAATTAGTTATTAACTATCAGTTTTTTAATTGAAAATAAGTTTTAATTGTTCAATTCATTTTTTTTACAGTTACATTTTAGCTGTGGGTTCTATGGACTAAAGGGGTAAAGGATGGGAAGTTAGTTAATTTTTGTGAGTTTTAATTTGTTTTTTAATTAATAATATTTCCTAAACTGGTAATTAATTATTTTAATTATGGATGTACACTTTTGTTAATTTGGATGTAAGTTGTGAATTGTGTGGTGTTTTAGGGTAGGAAATAAAAAACTGTAAATTCATGTAATAATTAATGTTTATGTTTCTAAATATTTTCTAATTAAAAAAATGTATTTGTTTGAAAATTATTGTGTATTTTGTTTAATATAATAATTGTAGGTATTTGACATATGTAATTAACATTATAATATGGTTTTTTTTTAAAATAATTTTTTTAAATTTTATATATTTGTATTTGAATTTTCAACATATTTATATTTTTTTTATTTTTCTGTTTTTTAAATATTTTTGTTGTTAATATTTTGTTTCTTTTTAATTTTGAACTGACAGGAGGGAAAATATTCATTGTTATCCCACCACTATCCAACACTTTCCCTACTGTAGCACTCACTGGAGTGGGAATAGTAATTTTTACTCCTCCGCTATCCAACACTTTCCCTACTGTTGCATTCATTGGAGTGGGAATAGTAATTTTTAAGCCTTCGCTATCCAACACTTTCCCTACTGTTATAATTATTAGAGTGGGAATAGTAATTTTTACCCCTCCGCAATCCAACACTTTCCCTACTGTTGCACTACTGGATTGGGAATAGTAATTTGTATTCTTCCACAATCTAACACTTTCCCTACTGTTACACTTATTGGAGTGTGAATAGTAATTTTTACCCTACGCTATCCAACACTTTCCCTATTGTTGCACTGTCTGGAGTGGGAATAGTAAATTTGATCCCTCTGCTATCCAACACTTTCCCTACTGTTTTACTCACTGGTGTGGGAATAGTAATTTTTCCCCCTTGCAATCCAACACTTTCCCTACAGTTGCAATACTGGATTGGGAATAGTAAATTTTATCCATCCACTATCTAACACTTTCCGTACTGTTGCACTCATTGGAGTGGGAATAGTAATTCTTACCCCTCTGCCTTCCAACACTTTCCCTATTGTTGCACTCACTAGTGTAGGAATAGTAGTTTTCACCCCTCCGCTATCCAACACTTTCCCTACTGTTACACTTATTGGAGTGTGAATAGTGATTTTTACCCTCCGCTATCCAACACTTTCCCTGTTGTTGCACTCACTGGTGTGGGAATAGTATTTTTTACCCAGCCGCTATCTAACACTTTCCCTACTGATGCACTGACTAGAGTGGGAATAGTAAATCTGATGCCTCCGCTATCCAACACTTTCCCCACTGTTGCACTCACCAGTGTGGGAATAGTAATTTTTACCCCTCTGCTACCCAACACTTTCCCTAGTGTTGCACTTACTGAAGTGGTAATAGTAATTTTTACCCCTCCACTATCCAACACTTTCCCTATTGTTGCACTCACTGTATTGGGAATAGTACTTTTTACCTCTCAGCTATCTAACACTTTCCCTACTGTTGCACTCATTGGAGTCGGAATAGTAATTTTTGCCCCTCCTCAATCCAACACTTCCCCTACTGTTACACGTATTGGAGTGGGAATAGTAATTTTTACCCCTCCACTATCCAACACTTTCCCTATAGCTGCACTCACTGGTGTGGGAATAGTAGTTTTTACCCCACTGCTGCCTAACACTTTTCCTACTGTTGCACTGACTGGAGTGGGAATAGTACATTTTATCCCTCCGCTATCCAACACTTTCACTATAGTTGCACTCACAGGAGTGGGAATAGTAATTTTTATCACTCTGCTATCCAACACATTCCCTATTGGTGCACTCACTGGAGTGGGAATATTAATTTTTTACCCCTCCGACACTTTCCCTATTGTTGCACTCACTGTATTGATAATAGTACTTTTTACCTCTCAGCTATCTAACACTTTCCCTACTGTTGCACTCATTGGAGTCGCAATAGTAATTTTTACCCCTCCACAATCCAACACTTTCCCTACTGTTACACGTATTGGAGTGGGAATAGTAATTTTTATCCCTCCGCTATCCAACACTTTCCCTATTGTTGCACTCTCTGGAGTGGGAAGAATTACATCCCTCCGCTATCCAACATGTTTCCGACTGTTGCACTGACTGGAGTGGGAATAATCATTTTTACCTCACCGCTATCCAACACTTTCCCTATTGTTACATTGACTGGAGTGGGAATAGTCATTTTTACCCCTCCGCTATCCAACACTTTCCCTACTGTTGCACTGACTGGAGTGAGAAATTTAGGTTTAAAGATTTTTAAACATTTTAATGTTTTTATTAAGAATAGAATGTTTTTTTTAATTAGATTTTATGTTATTGGTATATATATATTTTTTTGTTGTCATTTTTTATATAATTTTAAAATTATAAAATAAAATTAATTGTTTATTAATTGTTTTAAAGTAAATATACATATATTTATTATTATGTATGTGTGTTTAACTTTGCTAATTAAGTTTTATTATATTTGTTAAAATGTATATTAAATCTACTTTATAATTTTTACATTTATTTTAATATGTAACATATTTTTTTATTTTTTTATATATATAAATATACATATTAAACACAAACACATCTGAGAACAATACAAATACACAGATTCAATAATACATAGATGATTAGTCTTCTTGTTCATTCATTTTTATTCTTGTTTCTTTAGAAGTCAAAGTTCACAAAAGGTATCACAAAAAGTGCCAACACGTGTTTCGCGCCAACTGCGCTTCTTCAGGGCTGTCACATAAACAAAAATAATATACTTAGAACTCATATATACATACTTATTTCTGTACAAATATACATACATTTTTTAGTATTCTTAACCAAAATTGGAAGACTCTATCAGTATACTACCCAACAAGTTGTACTGTACTTTACAGGTGAAAGAAAAAGGGGGAGAGAAAAAAACAAGAAAAGAGCAGAAAAAAAACATAATGCAAAGTTATGTAAAGATATAAAAGAAGAAGTGTAAGAGAAAATTATATAGGGCTAGCATGTTATTAAGCTATCTTGAATCTTGGATTTATCAATATATATTAGGCCTGGGCGTAGTTCGCGAAGTAGCACTTCGCGAAGCTACGCAAAGTGAAGTTCGCACTACGCGAGCTACGCGTAGCACTTCGCGAACTGCGTAGTACCTTGTTCGCACTGTGCCAGATGTCGTTTTCAATGATTGCACAGTGCGGACAAGCAACCGTCACTGTGCAATCATTGAAAATGACATCTTGCACAGTGCGAGCTGTAGTTTTCTGCTGCTCGAGTAGATTTTTACTCGAGCTTCCTCTTTCTCAACGCAAACTGGTAGTTTCTCATCGCAAGCGGTCGCGAGCATACGCGACCACTCGCAATGAGAAACCTGACCTCCTCGCGTTGGGAATCTCGCAGGGAGGTTTATTTTCCATGCTCGCAATCGCCAACTTGCAGTTGCTGACCGCGAACAAGGAAAAAGTCTCGCCGGGATGTCATTTTGCTTGCTCGCGGTCGCCAACTTGACGTTGAGGACCGCGAGCAAGCAAAAAATGACCGCAGCACTACGCAACACTACGCTACGCGTGTTCGCACTGTGCTACGTGCAGTTCGCGTAGTGCGAAGTAGCGCGAACTTCGCAAACTACGCGAGCGTAGCGTAGCGCTTTGCCCAGGCTTAATATATATATCTAATATCCATATAGATTTGTAGTAGGGTTAGCGCAGGAGCAGAGTTTACCTTTTTTTCTTTAATAGTTTCTTTTCAGAAAGGCTTGAAAGATACTTCCAAAATGATGCAGGCTCCCTATTTTTGAAGCAGTTCCTAAGATAACATTTATTAATTATTTTTTTATTATTTTTAATTTTTTATTTTTTACTCGTCAATTTTGGCCCTAGTGTTTTAAATCTACCATCTTAATTTGCACCAAAATACTCCAAAAGAATATAATCTCACCTTATTCATGTATATATTCCACATAGGAGTCTTGTCATTAGAATCTTGTTAGTTTGAAAAGTATGTTTAGCGTTCCATGATACGATCTAAAAATAATAATTAACAATCTATTAAGTCCCACTCTACTTTAAAAATTTATAAAACATTTATGAGATGTCTTAAAGAGTTCATTTCAACACTATACTATCCTTAGAACTAAGACGCTAAAAATAGTGTAAGTTGCGATAATCAAGTATCTAATAGAGTCTATTTAGTCGCATTTTGCTCACAAAAACATTAGGAATGAATTAGGTTAGTTAAACCTAAACTTCAAAGTAAGGCAAGGAGAAGGATTTGAAATACTTAAAGCGAATAATATTCAAACCTACTATCATTAGCTCGGTCAACCAGTGTCTAGTTCTAATGTGCAGGTTTCCTTCTTACCGCTAAGTTGATAAGCGTCCTATATTCGGTCCGTCTATTCCGCGAGTGAACTGTCGATGTTGCCCTTCCGCTATTTATGCTCCTCCCTTAATTAGCAAATTCAAAAAACGGCGGGAAAATTTAAGAGTGTCAACTATCTCATATAAGCTATTTGTCTGCAAAATAGTCTGGCCCTAGCTTGCTGGGTGTGTGAGGGCTCCAGTTCCGAAGAGGAGTCTCCCCCTCTCACTTTGAATAATAGGATTCACTTATTGAACCTACATATCAAACCTAGTACTTGCTGACCTTATATGTCTCCTCACCCTTAGGAACTGCATACCCATCTTTATACACACTCACAACTCACCCATCACACAACTCACACACCATTAGCACCTCACCAAAAGCACTCACACATACAGCTAGCTAAACCAACACTAACCCACCCTCACTTGCACCCTCACACACACATCACTCACCACCACCACCTATCACCATGCCCCCAAAGAAGAATCCAAAGTTCACAGATGATGAGTTAGAAGTACTGGTAGACGAGATCGTCAGAGTAGAGCCACATTTTTTTGGTACATTGGTCCAAAGGACCCCCATGTCACAGAAAACCAAGATGTGGGCGAGGATTGTGGACAAGGTGAACGCACAAGCACCAACGTTGCGCACAAAGGACGATATCCAGAACAGGTGGTATGATGTGCGCAGGAGGGTCAAGAAACTCATCGAGAAAGATCACGCCTTGAGTCAGTGCACCGGCAGTGGCCCTCCTGCCAAACCAGTATACTTCAGGACCTGGGAGGAGAAGGTGCAGGGTATCCTACCACCAGAGAGCGTCCATGGTCTAACAGACATACCAGAGCCTGGTGAGTACACAAACAACATACTCAAGATTGTGTGGCAAGGGGCAGTGAAACCATGCACCGTAAACAAAGCCACAGTAACCAATAGATAACCATCCCAAGATGTGTATTCTAGTCAGACAAACACAATACCTGCTATCTCATAGTGACTTGGAACTGTTTCATGACATGAACAAACCTAACAACAAATAGAGCAAGGCAGCGGCACAAAGCGAAATAAACACTGTCAGACAGTTTGCCACCACAAACACACTACCTCACAGTGCAGCTGACTAACAGGAAGGAATAGTGGGTATGCAGGTGAAGTGAGTGTATCCAAAAGCATGATGGGGTTTGTAGTCACAGATAATGCTCCCCCTCAAAATTGGCCCATCAAGACCTCCCTGAAACATGCCCACATCACAGGGAGTGGTAAATGACTGACAAGATAGCTGACACTGACAGGGTCCTGCTGTGGGGAGCACAAGGCCCTGGTAGGCATTGTGTGCAAATCAGAAGCAGGCCACCACTGACTGACATCCTGAAAGACAGCTTGCACTCCCTCCAATGGAAGCACGTTTCATGGTGGGATGTCTGGCCAGGCGGGAAGGAGGAATGACAGCTTTGACCATACTTACCAGCATGTGGAGACACCCCCCCCCCCCTTAAACACAAACTCCACGCAACTCACCGGGTAGAATGCATTGACCCACACCTCAGTGAAATACCAGCAAAGGATACACCGTACTGGTTGCTGCTGTGTAAAGCACAGGGGCTCTCTTTGGACTTGTAGCCAAGTAAACACCAGGATTTCACAGTCATCCATCTTGCCATTGCTGTCACACCCCCTCACAGGGAAGTAGAGTCAAGAGGAAGGAAGTATGGGCATGCTGGGATGGGGGTGTAGCCAGGAGCATGATGGGAGTTGCAATCACAGACAATCCCCAGCCACCCACATGGCCCAGCAAGCCCACACTGAACCATGCTCGCCTCATAGGGAGTGGGAAGGGACTGTCAAGATGTCTGGCACTGGGCTCTGTTGTGGGAAGCACAAGGCCATGCTGGGAACTGGGCACCAACAAACACCAGGACTTCACAGTCAGCTATCTTGCCATTGCTGTCACACCCCCTCACAGGGAAGCAGAGTCAAGAGGAAGGAAGTATGGGCATGCTGGGAAGGGGGGTATAGCCAGGAGCATGATGGGAGTTGCAGTCACAGACAATCCCCAGCCACCCACATGGCCCAGCAAGTTCACACTGAACCATGCTTGCCTCACAGGGAGTGGGAAGGGACTGACAAGATGTCTGACACTGGGCTCTGCTGTGGGGAGAACAAGGCCATGCTGGGAACTGGGCAACAACAAACACCAGGACTTCACAGTCAGCCATCTTGCCATTGCTGTCACACCCCCTCACAGGGAAGCAGAGTCAAGAGGAAGGAAGTATGGGCATGCTGGGAAGGGGGGTGTAGCCAGGATCATGATGGGAGTTGCAATCACAGACAATCCCCAGCCACCCACATGGCCCAGCAAGCTCACACTGAACCATGCTTGCCTCACAGGGAGTGGGAAGGGACTGTCAAGATGTCTAACACTGTGCTCTGTTGTGGGGAGCACAAGGCCATGCTGGGAACTGGGCAACAACAAACACCAGGACTTTACAGTCAGCCATCTTGCCATTGCTTTCACACCCCCTCACAGGGAAGCAGAGTCAAGAGGATGGAAGTATGGGCATGCTGGAAAGGGGGTGTAGCCAGGAGCATGATGAGAGTTGCAGTCACAGACAATCCCCAGCCACTCACATGGCCCTGCAAGCTCACACTGAACCAAGCTTGCCTCACAGAGAGTGGGAAGGGACTGTCAAGATGTCTACCACTGTGCTCTGTTGTGGGGAGCACAAGGCCATTCTGGGAACTGGGCAACAACAAACACCAGGACTTCACAGTCAGCCATCTTGCCATTGCTGTCACACCCCCTCACAGGGAAGCAGAGTCAAGAGGATGGAAGTATGGGCATGCTGGGAAGGCGGGTGTAGCCAGGAGCATGATGGGAGTTGCAATCACAGACAATACCCAGCCACCCACATTGGCCCAGCAAGCTCACACGGAACCATGCTCGCCTCACAGGGAGTGGGAAGAGACTTTCAAGACGTCTGACACTGGGCCCTGTTGTGGGGAGCACAAGGCCATGCTGGGAACTGGGCAACAACAAACACCATGACTTTACAGACAGCCATTTTGCCATTGCTGTCACACCCCCTCAGAGGGAAGCAGAGTCAAGAGGAAGGAAGTATGGGCATGCTGGGAAGGGGGTGTAGTCAAGAGCATGATGGGAGTTGCAGTCACAGACAATCCCCAGCCACCCACATGGCCCACTCAAGCTCACACTGAACCATGCTCACCTCACAGGGAGTGGGAATGGACTGACAAGATGTCTGACACTGGGCCTGAGAAATGATGTGGCTGACAATCACACATATGCACCATATGTTCTAAATCATTGTCTGGGGATGCAGTGTCTAGGGGTTCCCCCTGGCCGGGTAGGGGAGGTGTGTCTTGCAGATGACAAATGTGGAGACCCATATATGGTACATTACACAAAACACACAGGAACTCACATATACATCATTGACAGGGGACATCTGACAGTGAATGGAATGGACACAGCAATCTAGCCGACACCATAGCATGTTCGCATTCACACTCGGTGCTCTTGTGAGCTGCATCCCACTCCTACATTGTGCTGAAATATAGCCATCCTTCACACAACACACCACTCACTGACATAGACACTGTAGATACAAGGTCAAACCTGGACAGCAGTATAGGAGACATGCTACTCACAGCAGCCAAACTGCAACACACACACCATCGGCCCTCACTGTCATGAGCATTGAAAAGCCAGAGTGCTACATTGCCCAATCCACGTCACCATGGAGAACATTCACAAATCAAATCACATATGCACGTACAAAACAAAGCACCAGACTCATTAACGATGGTGACATCATCACTTGTATGAAATGAGATGGGAACTAGGAACACTGGAAAAAAACACTTCCTCCAAAGAGATCACAGGCATACCAGACTGTGACCAGGTCGTACCACTACACCAATGTGGTACACAAAGACTAGCAAACTTTGCTACCACACATGCCCCGATAGTACAACATATCCCCAGTGGAATAGCACGTAAGCCCTTGTTAAATCTCACATGTGTACAGGGATGACACACCTGTGTCAGCAACGTGATGGCCCTTGAGTAATAATGGTCATGTACAGACAAATCTATCCATGAGCTGGGCATGCACATAAGTTGGCAGGGTATGCTCAGACGTGAGTCCCTTGCTCACTTTGCCACTGGATTCAAGCAAGCCTGGCTGAAGACGGCTGAAATGCCAGAAACCGGTCCTAGGAAGCTTGTTTCCGGTCCAGGGAAGACATGGCTTGGCAGTTCGGGCTGGACTGTTCCCATGTGGCACAGGGTCAGACTGATTTGCATATGGCCATGTCTGAACTGGGGTGGCAGAGTGGGCTAAAGAACGGTGATGGATTAAACCCAGATCAGTTGACTGGGGGTGAGTGCTTGCAATGTTCAACACTCCGTCCATCATTTCCTTTGGTTTTTGTCATGCACACACTTCGACATGCACATTGAAAGGTTTCATTTTGACCGGGCAATGTGCAACAATAATATCAATCTCTGTCCGTGACAACCCGGAACAAAGCAGTGTACAGGTAGGCATCCTTTCGTACAGTAGAAAATGTCATGTTTGTGAACCATAGATGCCTGTAGAAACATAACTTACATTGTGTGTCTCTTCCAAACACAGGTGGTGCTGGGGACACAGCAGCAAATGAAGAGGATTCCCAGTCCCAGACTTTGGTGGACACTCTGCTCTCTGGTTTGACTAGGTCTCTGTCCTCTTCGGATGACGAAGAAGAACCTGGCACCTCCGGTGTGAGTTATCATGCAGCACCAACAGCACCAACATCTGCACCCCCTGTACCCACAACTCCAGCATCTGTAAACAGACAGGGCACCCCTGCCAACACGGACAGACCAAGGCCACAGAACACCCACAGCACAGGGACACAGGATCCCCCGGAAGCTGCAGCCAACACCATCAGCAACACCACCCAAGGGGTCCCAGTGTCACCTGTGCGTGCCGCTGCTGGTCCTGCCCGTGTGGATAGGGGTGCTGGGAGGGGTGGGAGGCAGAGGGCGCGCCTTGCAGATGGGTCTGGACTGCATGATGACCCCCAACTGGCACGCATCATAGATGCGTACCAGGATAGCACCGGAGGATTTGGTCAGGTAGTGGGGATCCTCAAGGACATACCACAGGAGCAGGCTGCCCACCATGCCCGCATGGAAGCAAAGTGGGATGCCCTTACTGCGGTGCATCAGGACATACTCCAATGCCGCCACCAGATCACCACAAACACGTCCACACCTCTCTGTGTGGCCACAACATATGTTGCCACACCATCTGCCAGTTCCACAGGGAGGGAGGAGGACTCTGGCGGAGAGTCCCCTGCACCGCAGAGGCCTGCACCTGAGGATCCCCCACCCAAGAAGAAGAGGGGTCGTCCGAAGAAGGACGTGAGACGCGCAGATGTCCCTGCATATACCCCAGGGCCTCTAAACCTGTTCTGGAGAATGTTCTTTGTGCGCAACCCGTTCACCTTGTCCAATTGCACACAACTCGCCCACATGACATGGATGGTTCATGTTGGTCGAATGTAGCAGATGATTGTGGACTTTACTTGGGACATTTCATCTACCAACACTTCCAACTCTACTGTGAACTTTGGATTCAAAACCCAAGGTACAGCACCCACCATCCTGTGCACTTTCCTCACACATGTTCGAAAATAAACTCACCAGTACACCATACTTGCCTCTGTTGTGATTCCAACTTGTCATGTGTCATGGAGATGTTGATCTGCTAAACAACACAATGCATACCAAATACTACAACAATGTAACCACCGTTAGGTGAGTCATGGTGATGTGACACATGTGAGGGGGCCACACCACTATGGCAACACAACACATACCCACCATGGCCATGTTGCTCATCCCACACAATGATGTTGACCTGAAACACCTTGGTATGCAAAGACACAACACCTATCCACAGTCAGTGGTAACAAGTCCACAGGTGAGGTAAGCAAATGTCACTCAGATGTGGGAAGACAGACAACTCACCTAACAGAGCATAGCACAGGTTCATTACACATCAGCAACATGTTTATTCTAAAATAGTTGCAAGGCAATTGTACGTTACAGTGGACACACGGTCACAGAGTCTCTGAGAATTGAAGTCCAGGGGTGTGTGGCACATCACTTGATGACAATTGACTACTCCGACACTGGTGTTGGATTCTGGGTGTTGGGGGTCAGCGTTGACCAAACAACAGGCAAAGAACCCTGGAAAGGACAGACACAAGACACAGTCAAAAGCACAGCAGAACAGGAGAGAAATGCAATGCACATGCACAAAACATGTCACAAGAAACCTACACAGAAACAAGTTAGCAGTACTACCCTATTGTGGAGTACAGACCACCTGAATGGACACATCACTGCACGCATCCAGTCAAGTGGCACACAGACACACACAGACAGCAACCGAGCAGCCACAACACATTTCAGGTTAACTTCATACATTGACATAACAACCCTGTAAACTCACATTCAGGTGAAGAAGTTGCTGATGAGCTGTGTGCGGACGTCACCCTCATCTTCATCATCACTGGCATCGTGGCTCAGGCCGGGATCCTCCACAGGTGGCGGAGGTCGGTCATTGTCATCCTGGATGGACAGGTTGTGGGGATCCTCAAGGAACTCAAAGCCCATCATGCCCGCTTGGACTCCCACATGCCCCGGGTGGATTCCAAGTGGGACAAATTGGATGAACTAACAGCGGTGCATAGGGACATACTGACATGCCTCCGCCAGATCAGCACCAACCTGACCACACCTCCCTGTGCGCCCACAACATCTGTTGCCACAACATCCGCAACAGCCACAGGGAGGGAGGAGGACTCTGGTGGAGAGTCCTTGGCACCGCAGCAGCCTGGACGTGAGGGTCCCCCGAGAAAGAAGAGGGGTCATCCAAAGAAGGGCAATTGAGACGCTGATGGCCATGCATATCCCCCAGGCACCCAACACCTGCTCCTGTTAACGTCCTTTGTGTGCAAACCAGTTGACCTTCTCGACCTACATCAAAATCACCCACTTGACATGGAGGGTCAAAGTTGTGACAATGCACCAAATGACTGTGGATTCTACTCTGGACATTTCAATTACCAAGACTACCAACTCACCTGTGAACTTTGGATTACCATCACATAGTACAGCACTGCAAAATCCGTTCACCATCCTTACACATGTTTGTAAATAAATTCACAATCACACAATACTTGCCTCTGTCGTGATTCCTATTTGGCTTGTGCCATGACGATGATGAGCTGTTAAGGAACACTGTGCATGCAAACTAATACAGCAATGTGAACACCGTAATGTGAGTCATGTGAATGTGACACATATGAGGGAGACACACCACTAGGACAACACAACACATATTCACCAGGGCCCCTAACTCCTCGTCAACACTGATGTCAACAGGTAATACAGTGGAATGCACTCACAACACCCATCCTGGGTCATTGGCAAGCAGCCCACAGGTACAGGACGCGAATTACTGTTGGATATGTGGACACACACGGAGCACATATCAAAGTAAAGGGCAGTTTTATTAAATATTCACATTGTGAGAATTCCATAACTGATGCACGTTAACCTCATGTGACAGTGATCTGAAAGTTAAACATGTGGTAAACGATGAAAGTCCAGGGGTGTGTGGAACATCATTTGTTGTGACAACGAGTACTTGCACTCTGGAACAAGGATCTGTGTCTTGGGGTTCAGACCGCACCACACAGCATCCAAAGTACCCTGTGAAGGATAGACAGAAAACACAATAAAAAAACACAGATTCACAGAAAACAACAACAATATACATGCCCAAAACAAAACACTAGCTACACAAACACAACTGAACAATCAGGTAAACACTGGGGGTACAGACTACCAGTAAGGACACATCACAGCAAGCATACTGACAAGTAGCATACAGCCACACTCAATCAGAACCAGTGCACCACCAACATAGGTCATGCCGACACAATACATTGACAACGCATACCTGTTTACTGACATTCATGAGAAGAAGTTCTGGATCAGCTGGCTCTGAACATCACCATCACCCCCTTAATCACTGGCATCATGCCCCAGACCAGGACCCTCTGCGGCTGGTGGAGGTTGATCATCGTCATCCTGGATGAGAGGCAACCGCTTCTGTACTGCCAGGTTGTGTAGCATGCAGCACACAATGATGATCCTGCACACCTTCGCAGGTGCATATGGGAGTGCCCCTCCTGTCTTGTCTAGGCAGCGGAATCTGCTTTTCAGGAGGCCAAATATCCGCTCAATCACTCTCCTGGTCTGACGATGTGCCTCATTGTAGCGCATCTCCGCTGGTGTCACAGGGTTCCAGAGGGGTGTCAGCAACCATGGCATGTTGGGGTATCCGGGGTCACCTACAGGGAGACAATTGCACATTAGTTTAGCGTGAAAATAGGGTGCAAATCAATTTTAGCAAACACACACAATGCTAAGCAGTCAGTACACACCGACAAGCCAGGAACGCTGGTACTGCATCTGTGCCATCATCGTTGGGATATGACTACTCCGCATTATGTAGGCATCGTGCGCTGAGCCCGGGAACCTTGCACACACATGGGAAATGGTCATGTCCGCCAAACAAACCACAAGAGCATTTATAGAGTGGAAATGCTTCCTGTTCCAGTACGTCTGCTCATGTGCCTGCGGTGGTACCAAAGCCACATGTGTCCCATCAATGGAGCCAATGACATGTGGCATCCTGCCCAGGCATAGAAGTCCCCATTGATGTTAGCTAGTTGTTGTGCTTTGGGGAAATGGATGTACTGGTCGAGGAAATGCAACATTGCCTCCAACACATCCCGGAGCACACGGCTGAACATAGTCTGTGACATCCCACCAGCAGTAGCAACAGTGTGCTGGAAAGTACCTGTTGCAAAAAAGTGTAGGGCTGCCATAACTTTCACCTTGGGGGTCAGCGCTGTAGGGTATGTCCGCCCAGGTTGCAGATGTGGAGCCAACTGCTCCGCCAATTCTTTGATCAGTGGCCTGGTGAAGCGATACCGTCGCATGCAGTCACGTTCAACAATGGTTTCCAGGTCTGGGAACGGTCTGTGGACATTTGGTCTCCTGCAGTACATAGGAGAGCAAAGACAGTTTGTCATTCCCCCTATGTATGTACCAGTGTACATGAAAAATGGCACATGATGCCACATTACAGGACAAAAGAACATTATGTGTGTGCTGTTGGGTATGGACACACATATCAGAAACATGCCCATCATCTGAAATCTCAGCTCTACAGGGCCACACAACAAGGTCCCTGTTGTGCTGTGAGCAATTAATGGGTCCTGTCACAGTACATCAGTACGAGTGTCACATACCAGACACACACCACAGTGACTAGTGAGGACAGATGTCTACCCCACATCACAGGTTCCTGATAGACACACACAGTGACCTTGTGTCGCAACATGGACACCATCCTGATGTGGCGTACCATGTGCACAACACAATGCACACATGACACACACATGAACTGCCCCCTGATTTCATGCCAGCTCACACATGGATGTCTGTGACACACAGACGCAACATCAACTCATATTGAAAATAGACTGGGATGTTGTGAACATTTGACATTGAGCACATGAAATCTGAGTCATCTCTGCATGGAAATGCACACATACTGTGGATGAACCTCACATATGTTGCACTGTGACACCCTGTGAGGCACCTACCATTCCACTGAAGAGTCAGGGTGTATGTCACATGAAATACACAATGTACACAGGGAACTGTGTACATGCCTCATGCACTGAAATGTACTGTACTCAAATACAGTGGTCATGTGTCCAGCCAACAATTGGATCTGTCCCCATGACAACCTGCTCTGCCTGGGAGTGGGTGCCACTAAGTGAAACATACAAATTCACATGTTTACCCACATACACACAGGTAATGCAGCCTGACATGCACTTTGAGTTACTGTGTCACAGACTGTATTGGTGTTGTGCCCATGGGTCAATGGCAAGCTATGGCGTGTTGCACGCCTTAAACAGTTACTTCTATGGTGACTGACGCAGGTGACCAATGCGAAAGACGCGTTGAACACCTAGGGAAGGAGACGCACGCACGCCTTGGACGCACGCCTTGCCCGCGCGCCCTGCACCATGTCTTCAATGGGGACTGATGCGGGTGGACCGAGCCTCACATACCCCTTGCACGCACGCCTTGCACCATGTCTTCAATGGGACTGACGCGGGTGGACCGAGCCGCACGCACGCCTTGCAAAATGTCACCAATGGGGACTGACGCGGGTGGACCGAGACGCATGCACGCCTTGCACCATGTCTTCAATGGGGACTGACGCGGGTGGACCCAGCTGCACGTACGCCTTGCACCATGTCTTCAATGGGGACTGATGAGGGTGGACTGAGCCGCATGTACGCCTTGCACAATGTCACCAATGGGGACTGACATGGGTGGACCGAGCTGCACGCATGCCTTGCACGCACGCCTTGCACCATGTCTTCAATGGGGACTGACGCGGGTGGACCGAGCCGCACGCACGCCTTGCACGCACGCCTTGCACCATGTCTTCAATGGGGACTGACGCGGGTGGAACTAGACGCACACACGCCTTGCACGCACCCCTTGCACCATGTCTTCAATGGGGACTGACGCGGGTGGACCTAACCGCACGCACGCCTTGCACGCACCCCTTGCACAATGTCTTTAATAGGAACAGACGCGGATTTGAGCCTAGTACGAATCGGTTTCTTGAAAATCCGTTGGCCGCCTGCAACAATGTTCCAGACTCGTCATTGCAATGCTTTTGAATGTTTCAAACGATGCGGAAGGCGTGTATGAGGCATGCAATGCGATGGATTGGCCAGATTCATAGGATGCAAACGTGTTGGACCTATCACTTTTGACAAATGGGACTGAATCTGCCTCTGCAGCACATATATAAGTCTGTCTCTTCACCTGGGAGCTCACTTGCCTGCACTACATGATCAAGATTGACATCTCTGCTACCACTGCTGCTGTCTCTGCATCCTCAGGCTCCAAGAATGGCACGTACTGTGGAGATGGCCCCAGCCTTCACAGAGGAGGAGAACAAGGCCCTGCTGGACAGCCTCCTTCCACAGTTCAGCAAGCTGTATGAGACACCAGGGGAGCAGGTGGGTGTGCACTCCACATCCCTTATTCATTGTGTATGTTGTCTGACTGGCACCAATGAAATTGTGTTCAACAGTGTCTAGCATGCTCACTGAGTAGTTCATACCCCCATGGTGTGTAGGCCCCTGTAGTGGACAGGTACTGTGCATGAAAAGTGTATTTTCACACAGTTGTATTACTCAGGCAATGTTTCCCTGTTGAAAAATCAGGACTACTGTCAGTCACCATATCTGCACTACCTGTGTCCATCATATTCCCTTGCGAGAAAGACATGTATATCCAAATCTGTGATGCACAAACATGTGGCTTGTGTGGTAAAGGACTTTTTCTACCCTTGTCATCCTCACAGGTTGATGCCCACCAGAAGCAGGAGATCTGGCTGACCATTGCCCGGGCTGTTCGTGCTGTGGGGGGCCACAGACGCCGTATCCCCAACTGCCAGAAGAGATGGCAGGACCTTCGTGGCTGGACCCGGAGGATTGCGAGAGTCCAGCTGAAGCTGTCGCCTCCTCGCAGAAGGGGCGGACGACGGACACTCACCCCCCACATGCTCAGGATTCTGGCGGTGGTCTTCCTGGACCTGGTTGGGCAGTTAAAGGCCAGACAGCAGCAAGGAGGGGGTAAGTTGCACATCCTGGTTACAATTCCACAGATCTCCTGTCTGCTTGTACAGGAGTCAAGTGGCAAAACTACGTCATGTCCCATCCTCATCTGATACACAGGTGTGCCCCTTTCAGGCTGTGACTTGTGTAACTTGGGTTGTGTGTCCCTGTTGTTGTACAAACTTAACGTTGTGAACAGTATCTGCGACCGGTGCATTGTTTTGTCTTCATGAGTGAGGCACATGATTTCCATGTGTCTGTCCATTGCCTGAAAAAAAGACCTGTACTCTGTGTGGGCAATTAATATGTGTTCTAATTGATGTTTTGGCACACCATATGTGCCAGGGGTATTTGACACACAGCCATGTAGCAGCAATGATAAGTTATGGGCTTCAGGAAAATGTACATCATGTGTTTCACACATGCATGGACACATGCCTGGTGTCCAGGGTAATCCCATGTTGCACATGTTCCTGGACAGGTATCCCTACTCCGAACATGAAGTACACTCTGTTCTTCTACTCCTGTGTGTCAGCCTAACATTAGTGCATTGTGAAGAGTGCTAAAAGGTGTCTGCATCTGTGTCATTGTGAGGTGGCCTAGCCTCTTAGTCTCCTGTGGTGTTGGTCATTTTGGTTTGTGCAGCTAGCTGGGGTGTGGGAAATGGATCATCACAATGGGTTCATGCATAGGTGTCAAATCACTTGACGGTGCATAATGTTGTATTGTACATAACAGTGTAGGCAGTCTCAATTCATTCTTATCATGCTGTGATGTCATCATGCTTACAGATTGGTGCTTGCAGTCAGTCAACTGTTGCATTTTTATTACGTGTGATCATCAGATGCCTGAAGATGTGGTTAGCATTGGGTGTACCTGTGCACTTGACATCTGCAGGGCTTGCATTCACATACATGTTAATGGTTGTGACACAGTGCAGAGTGTTTAATTTTGAATGCACTACCCTTTGAGACTGAAGCCAGTGCTGGCTGCTTAGCCATACTGGGCCGTAGCATGGTATCCCACTTGCTGATGTGTATCCCGCAGTGATGTCAGTTGTACAGCATGCACTCTATTGTGGCATTGACCATCAAGACATGTGCACATCATGGTGTCTTGTGAGTGAAGCATACCCATTTTACTGACAATGATTTTTGCCATCCCTTCTCATGACACATGTACTGAGTCAGTGGCAGGAGATGGCATGTGATAAATCAGGCAGATTTAAATCACCAGTCCTGCAGTTCTGAGACATGTCTATGTGGTGCTTGTGCACACATATGAGAAGTGGCAGACAACATGTCCCAGGCAGATGGGTCCATGGAGGGGCAGGATATTAGGGGCATGGTTGACTGGCAGACTGACAGGTGTCATTTCCAAATGATGTCTTCACTTTTCGCAATATCTGGCACTTGATGCCAAGCCGTACTCTGTGATGTGCTGTACTGACTGTGATGTGTCAGGTGAAACAGGTGACTGATGTGGATCTGTTTATCCCGATTGCTTGCAGATAGATTGACGGCTACTGGGGGAGACAGCTCCACGGACCAAGAGGAGCGGCAGAGCCAGACTGGGTCAGCTTCAGAGGAGTTGGAGGGGCCCAGTGGCACAGAGGGTGAGGGGAGCCACACAGAGGAGACCTCAGCTACAAACACCTCTGCTGAGGAACAAAGCATCTCCAGTGAGGACTCCCTTGTGGAGGCAGGTGTCAGCAGACCCCAGACAACACCTAGCGAGTGTGTCCCTGCCACCACCACCATCTCCACCCTCCCATCTACTGCCATCCCAGATGTCCGTGGAGGCTCCCGTGTGAGGGAACATGTCTCCTTTAGTCCAGGCACCAGACCCCCTGCCCCTGTCTCCCCTGCTGCCCTCAGTGTGGAGTCTGTGGACTTACTGAACCAGATCCATGTAGGGCAGACAGCGATGCTGAGTGTCCTCCATTCCCACACCACTCTGTTGACTCAACTGGTGTCCTTCATGGAGGGCATCTCATCCAACCTGCCTGCTGTACATCGGACCATTCAGTCCATGGCCTCCACACAGACAGCAGCAGTGTCCCTCCTCCAACAGTCCCTCACCCCTCCTACCTCTGCACCACCCACAGTCCCCACTACCCTACCTCACCAATGCACACACACACTGGCACCGGCATGCACCACAACAGACCCAGGCAGCACACAACCACACAAGTCCAAAACAAAATCCACAGGCACGCACACTCCAGGGACTGATGGCACACACACAGGGGATGGGTCACAGACGCACACACAGGCATTCACGAGCACTCCGCTGACCTCAGATGCTTCTTCCTCCAAAAGCACTTCCCCTGCCTCACCTGCAACCCTCCCTTCCAAGCAGCTCTTCCTCTGTGACCTTGGCCTCTTCCCCACCGATCCATCTGCTCAGATGCACAAGGGGAAGACAAAGTCACCGCGCACAGGGGGGAGTTCCCCTGCCATACAGACACCCTCCCCCAGGCACCTGGACACTGAGGCCCCCATCTGCAAGTCCCCCGGAGCAGGAAGAGCAAGACCCCCCAATTCCGCAGGTCAAAGTCACATTCTCCTTCCTGCAGCCCCCAGGCCACCACTCCACAGGTCCCCCGCCACACCCTGCCCCTGGTTCCCCCACACACCAATACTGCATTTCCAAAATGATTAGGCCATCCCCTCCTACCACATCCACTTCCACCCCCACCTCACATGCTCAGCCTGTTCCTGCCACTGATGTGGGGACCGTGTCCCCCACTCTGTCCTGAAAACCTCACCTGAGGCCCATGACACTCCCTTGGAGTTTTGTACTGCAGTGGAGGCCCCATTCCAACCATCTGACCTGCCCACTGCAGTGGTGCCGGTAACAACCCCATCTGACTTAGGCCCTGCATTGATGTCAGCACACACCCCATTGGACTTGGGCCCTGCCGTGGTGACGACGCCAACAATGTCAGACACCTCCCCTGCAGTTGCCAGTGACACTCCTGCTCCCACCAGCCCTCCCCTGTCCCATTCTGCTGTCCCCTGATCCTGTCCCTGCAGTGCCTGGCCTGCCCCTGCGTATGCACCTCCAAGGGGAGATGTCCCCTGCCCATAGCAGTGCAGGCAAGCAATGGGTGACAACTTGTCACATTTCACCCTGGGAGGACTCCTGACCTGGACTGGCTATTGGCCTTTTGACATTGTGGACTTAACAGTTTCAATGAGTTATGTGCTTAATAATGCCAATTGTTGTTATACAGTGTTCTTGCTTCAAATGTACATGATGTTGATGATGAGTGTCATGGACATGCTGTTGTCCAGGTATTTCAAAGGTATAACAGAATGAGTTGTTGATGTGATGTACTCCATGTAGTCTATGTGATATGTGTACTTTTCTGCTATTGTATCTATGAAATCGTTAGCTGCAATTTCAGGGTGTTATGATGGCAAAATGTTGTGACCAGGATTTTATCTTTGTGTTTGCTACTTGACATCTTTGGCATACACTGTTGCACATAGGTTGTTTTTACATTTGGGCACATGGAAAGATTCCCTGACTTGGACAATATCCAGTGGACAGGCATGTTTGTGCATCCATGTTACACACGTCATCTGTGTCATCAGTCCAACTTGGTCTACATGTGTATTGCATATGTGCAGATGACTGAGGGAGGACTCCCGTACACAAGCTTCTATGACCATTGCTTTTCTTGAGTTGTAATAGTTGGATCAGTGGGCAAGTCTTGTGCTGGCATGACAGGAGCCTGCACAGACAAAATGTGGCAAAGCTGACCTTCCCCAGGAGTGGAGTCCCCTCATGGCATTGTGTCATTCCGTGACATTGGCTAGACACATGGTGTGTGTTGTTTGAGCATGTCTGTGTGTGTTCAATTCCCTTTTCTGGACGCAACCTGTGTTCCAGACAGATGTACCTGTTTTGTGGACTTGCTGACTTGGCCTGTGTTCATGTAACTTCTTTGCCCTGCCTTTTCTGGGATGTAGGTGCATGACACACTACTGGTAATTAGGCTGTCATCTCTGGCTGTTTCATTAGTAAATTCCAGGGTTGTTGTCCAACGCAGGTGGGACACATTCTGGATTACCATTGGCACTTATGTGTTACCAACATCATGTTGTTTTCCCTATGTGGTATCTGTCATTGACAATAGGCCTGGGCGAAAATTTCGTTCCGTTCGCGGAAATTGCGATAATTTGACATTTTCGCGTTCCGCGGAGAGCGCGAAAATGTCAAAAATTCCGGTTTCCGCAGCTTGGCGATAATTTGTTTCTTGCTCGCGCTGTAAAATAATAAATTCTCGCGCGCGCGCGATCGCCTTACCTGAATCCCTGCGTTCGCCGACAAGTTTTCTTGATCCGGTCGCGTTCTCCATGAGATGTTGTATTGTTTTTAGCCATTTGCGCTGTCTCGCGACAGTTCGCGCCCGCAGTGACATCATGCGTCGCGTGATCACGTCTTTCTTCTCGCGATCATGCACCGCGAGAACAACTCAAAAGAAGATGGCCGCGCCCGCAAGCAACCACATGGGTAAGTTGGCGACCCGCAACCATGCAGAAAATCTCGCGAACATGCCGGAAAAAAACTTCCGCATCTTCGCGATATTTCCGCTTGTTTGCGATAATTTTAAACATTTTCGCGATAATTTGCGAAGGTTAATTCCGCAAATTCCGCCCACCCCTAATTGACAAGCTCACTTGTGTGTGTGCGTGTGTGTGTGTGATGACTCCCTATCATCAGGGTCATTGCTGCTATGTTGGAAGGTGTCGACATTTGTGCGTTGTGGCGCTCCTGTGGTTCAATATTGGTGTAGGTGCCTGGCAGTGTTCCAAATTATTTGTGTCTTTTTCACGTAATGTTGATGTGCCGCATGCTGTGCAGTGTGGTAGACCTTCACAGGTATTGTTGTCAGCCCATGTGTGAGGATTTGTGGGTACCTTTGATCCCCCCACCACCCCTGGGATTGTCATGTGTGCATGAGCAATATCACTGGTCCCTGTGTGTCTAGCTGATGCACATTGTTGCAGATCAAGGTGTGTGGTGTTGATGTTGGCAAAATGGGAGTTGTTTCATCTCAAGGCCCATTACTACTTTTTGCGCATTGTTTGCAAGCCATGGCCAGTGATTTGTGTTTATGGAGCTGTGATGTGAGTTTGTGTTCCCGGACACATGATCCAGGATGCACATCTGACTGTGCTATGCAGTATGGGGAATACCTAGCTTTGTCATCACAGTGGGATAGGCGTACAGGCTAATGTCACCACAAATATAGGGTACTGGAGGGTAGTGCTGTGTTGGGTCTGTCTCTTGCTGTGTTGGTTGCTGTTCCACCCACCTTGTGTAACATGAATCATTTGTGATCCCGCTTACCTGCCAATGCCCCCCAGGTGTTACCAGTCAAAGACTTACTTTTGGATGGCCCAGTGCACACATGTGTGTCATTTTAGTTCAGCCCCTTGTCATGTGTTGTGCAGTAGCCTGGGGACACTGTGACTAGGGGTGGGCGGAATTTGCGGAATTAACCTTCGCAAATTATCGCGAGAATGTTTAAAATTATCGCAAACAAGCAGAAATATCGCGAAGATGCGGAAGTTTTTTTCCGGCATGTTCGCGCGATTTTCTGCATGGTTGCGGGTCGCCAACTTACCCATGTGGCTGCTTGCGGGCGCGGCCATCTTGTTTTGAGTTGTTCTCGCGGTGCATGATCGCGAGAAGAAAGACGTGATCGCGCGACGCATGACGTCACTGCGGGCGCGAACTGTCGCGAGACAGCGCAAATGGCTAAAAACAATACAACATCTCATGGAGAACGCGACCGGATCAAGAAAACTTGTCGGCGAACGCAGGGATTCAGGTAAGGCGATCGCGCGCGCGCGAGAATGTATCATTTTACAGCGCGAGCAAGAAACAAATTATCGCCAAGCTGCGGAAACCGGAATTTTTGACATTTTCGCGCTCTCCGCGGAACGCAAAAATGTCAAATTATCGCAATTTCCGCGACCGGAACGAAATTTTTGCCCAGGCCTAACTGTGACACACACACGTGTTGTGTATGATATGCAGTGTGTGGCTGCCTGTCTGTGTTTATGCATCTGTGCCTCTGCATTGGTGTGGCTTCAGCGTTCCATTGGGGGGATGTTGTTTGTGTTATTGTCTCTATTGTCCAAGCGTCTTGTAGGTCATCATCCTGCACATTGATCATGTTTGGTATGTCCCATTGCTGCCATGGTATGTGACTTTGTCACCTAACATCGACAGTTTCCACAGGATTATGCAGTTTGTGTGTCTGTTTGTAGAGATATGTGTGTATGCATCATGAAGCTCACTTTTCACACAGTCTAATTGTACACTGTTGGCATTGTCAGGGGTCATTGCCAATGCTTGTCTGCACATGGCAGAGGGAGTTCTTGTGATACACAGCATTCTTTGCCTCTCATGTCTATGTTTGTAAGTGACACAACCACCACATTGCCACTACATTGTTTTGTGGTGCTGGGTGCAGTAGTCACAAATGCTGGTCTGGTGATACATCCCCCTATGAGTTGTGGGTGGTGGTGCAGGGCATACATCCCCCTATGAGGTGTGGGTGGTGGTGCAGGGCATACATCCCCCTGTGAGTTGTGGGTAGTGGTGCAGGGCATACATCCCCCTATGAGTGGGGAGGGTTGTGGTGCAGGGCATACATCCCCCTATGAGTGGGGAGGGTGGTGGTGCAGGGCATACATCCCCATATGAGTGGGGAGGGTGGTGGTGCAGGGCATACATCCCCCTATGAGTTGTGGGTGGTGGTGCAGGGCATACATCCCCCTGTGAGTTGTGGGTAGTGGTGCAGGGCATACATCCCCCTATGAGTTGTGGGTGGTGGTGCAGGGCATACATCCCCCTGTGAGTTGTGGGTAGTGGTGCAGGGCATACGTCTCCCTGTGAGTTGTGGGTAGTGGTGCAGGGCATACATCCCCCTGATTGGAGAGGGTGGTGGTGCAGGGCATACATCCCCCTATGAGTGGGGAGGGTGGTTGTGCAGGGCATAAATCCCCCTATGAGTTGTGGGTAGTGGTGCAGGGCATTCATCCCCCTGTGAGTTGTGTTTAGGGGTGCAGGGCATACATCCCCCTATGAGTGGGGAGGGTGGTGGTGCAGGGCATACATCCCCCTATGAGTGGGGAGGGTGGTGGTGCAGGGCATACATCCCCCTATGAGTGGGAAGGGTGGTGGTGCAGGAAATACATCCCCCTATGAGAGGGGAGGGTAGTGGTGCAGGGCATACATCCCCCTATGAGTGGGGAGGGTAGTGGTGCAGGGCATACATCCCCCTAGGAGTGGGGAGAGTGGTGGTGCAGGGCAAACATCCCCCTGTGAGTTGTGGGTAGTGGTGCAGGGCATACATCCCCCTATGAGTTGTGGGTGGTGGTGCAAGGCATACATTCCCTTGTGAGTTGTGGGTAGTGGCGCAGGGCATACATCCCCCTGTGAGTTGTGGGTAGTGGTGCAGGGCATACATCTCCCTATTAGTGGGGAGGGTAGTAGTGATGGGCACCCCCCCAGGTGTGGTGACTGCTGGTGGTGGGGACCATGCTACCCCTGTGGTTTTGCTGTTGCTGGTGGAAGGGATGTCTCCCCACAATGTGTGTGTAGCATTTCGCGCGTTCGTGACATTTATTGTGGTGGTGTCTGACTGACCATCTGCGTTGTGCGCATCTGTTCCTGATCCGGTCATAGATGTACAGCACTGGGATGACCTGCGTGATGAGATTCATCGTTGGTTCGTCTCGTACTTGCTGCTCGTTGCTCCATCTCATACATGTTGAGAATTGGTCAGTCTCGCAGCCATGGATCGCGTTGTGGCGCGAATCGGACCTGATATGCAACTCTCCCGGATGCTCTGACGTGCTGCTAGTGGCGACCCGTCCGGCACTTATGATTTGCGCATCGTACTTGTCTGGCTGGAAACTGCTGTGGAAACTGCTTCCAGGCGACTCGAATCGGAGTTCAGAGGTACGGCTCGTATGGGAAATGCTGCTGGAATCGCAACCTACATGTCGGACGGAATTGTGTCAGTTATGCGCATCGTACTTCATTGCCCGGATGGACCGGCTCCCGGGACGAGTCGTCGCAAGGTAAGGCTATGGACAGCTATCGAAGGGCTGTCCGACCCGGATCGGAATCGTCCCCTAAGAGTTAAAAACAAATTACAATAAAAAGTATGCAGAAGGGTTGCAAACTGTTATATGAGAAATGATATGTTGCGAGAGAGAAACGTATCAAATGTACTAAAGAATATAATATAAAGTAATTTGCAAAAAGAATTGTAGAAAATATGATAATGAAAATGCTTAAAGTAAAATGATTCATGCTTATGTTTTCTTTGATTATGAGAATCATATTAGAAAATTGTTGTTTATACTTTTAGAGATTGGAACTAGACTATGCTTATAAGTTTAATCGAAATAATGATCTTCTTATAAAATTTCTTATGCATTCTCTATTTTCTTATATATTATTAATAATGGTGTGTTTTATTCTTTAGAAAAGAATGATTTGTGGTTTTTCTATGAAGGCCTCAAAAACTGTTAGTGTATTATTTTTCTTTTCTAACGGAGGCATCAGAAGAATTTATTTTGTCCTTCATAGTTCCTAAAATGCTAATCTATTTGCTTCAGTTAATGCTTGTTTATCACTAGAGTTTCCTTCCTACGGTTAGAGTGTTTCTCTCTTTGAATAAATGAATCGACTATGTTGCAAGCTAAAGTGGAAGCGAGGACGTGGATATGAAAAAGTTTCAATGTGTTTCCTACTTCCGATGTGACATGATGTTTTGCGAGTGAACAAAAGCATCTTGTTTAAAGTTCTGGATGAACTAGACTGGAGAACGATCACACTATGGATCTTATTCAATGGAAATGTGTAAAATTGTGAAGAAGTTACAATGGGGTCTGGCATTGCGAACACTTTTGAGTATAACTACACCATGAGAACAAGAACTTGGGCTGGCTGGCTGTTACTCTCTGATTTGCTCAATGCTTTCCTGGCTGCTGGCTATTTTCTTTGTGATTCTGGGCATGACATGCTGTCAGTCCAAAATTTTGACTTCTTCCCACAACTGAACTATCCTGATTTCTGTTTTTGCACTTCATCAACTGGGGATGTTGCAATAGCTATACCTTTTTCAGACCTTTGCACGCAATGCAATAGTTCCTAGACCTAGGTTGGTATGAATCTCAAATTGTGTGTTTGAAATTGCAATGTATATCCTTCTTTGTCTCTCTCACCCCTCACGGCAGATATTGATTTTTGATGTATTTGCCATGATTTGTATTTTCTATTGTGGATTTTCCTGTAAACATTTGAATTAACAAAAGTGCTGAAATTACTATGATATTCTTGTGTATTGACCATTCATCTTGAATCTTAGATAAAGGTATCTTGATAAATATATTGAGTTTGTTTTTTATTTGACAAGTTTAACTGACATAATGTATTTTGACTGTTGTTGTTAGTTAGGCATTTTCCTCATTGCAGGTCCTTATGAAGGAAATTGCATCTGTCTCTAATTATCTGAGTCCCTATTAGCTCTTACAAAGATCTATCGGAGAACCTCAAGATTTGTAAGTGGGGATAGAGTTTCTAGGGGCCCAAACTCTTGGTTCAATAAAGTATTATATAGTTTTGTTCATGGTATATTAGATATTTGTGAATGATTGTAAAATATACACCGCTTCTGCTGGATCACCTACATGGACTTTTATTCACGTCGAGGTGTCTTTAAAGCTATATTGCACAGCACGCTTTACCATTCTAACTGGTTGAAGCGTCCTGTTACCTTTGTATCTGCCATAACCTATGGCAGGCTAATTCTCTCTTTATGTATTGCAGATTGATAGACATTATCACCAAGTAGGTGATAAGTAGTATATCTATAAGCATGCAGAGTTTGTGTGAAGTAACTTTGCCTCAATTTTATTATTGGATAAGTAGTGGAATCAGGGAGTTAATTCCTTGGTCCTGAACAAAAGACATGGGCAATGGCCTGAAACATGTAGACCTGTAGAAAGGAAGGGTCATTACATCCACACTTTCTATTTTTCACCCTGTTTTTTAACAATATCATCTGGATGATGGATTAAAGCATTGCCCTTCTACCAGGCAGGCAATTTTAATTTACACCCAAAAAAAACTCCTACTCTGATTCTATCACCATCTAGAGCATACCATTAAGTGCTCCCACATATTTTGCAGGTAGTAGGACACCTCATTCGAGAAAACGCGAGGAACCCGATGATGAACCAAGCTACCAAGTGGCAACCCTGATGGGTGAGGGTTATATAAAAAAGCCTTGCGCTTGTTTCCTCCCTGCAGAAGGTTAGCACACACTACAAAGATGGGCTCTTTCTTCTAAGGCTGGGCAGCGAACACCACTCCAATGGCAGAGTTTGCAGAGTTTTGCCTCTACGCACTCCATCATGCGCAGAGTTTGGCAAGGGCTCCGCAATCTGCTGCATGGTGGAGTTTGCCGCCCACTACACGCTATTTAGCCTGTTTTGCCATGCAGCATGGGGGTCACTTCTCGTTTATCAAATGAATGGCGAGTCAGCGCTCTAGTACTTCATTGGACCTGTGTTGACGGAAGTCAACAGATCGTCAAATACAATTCCAGGTCAGCAAGTCACGTCTTCTAAATCTCTCATCTGACCTCTTAATGTGCGTGGCCAGCACAGGATCTGTGCCCCAAAAACGTTGTTTAGCCATCCTCACCCCTCCTACTGCGCTCTACTCCAAGTTACATCCCTAACAATCATGCTAGCAGCGGGCCACGTGATACCATCACCGCACCCTTGTGGCCTCCGGCAGTTTGGGAGTACAGTGGAGGTGCCCAAAAGAAGGAAGCACAAAAAGTAACTCTGCTGCAATTGAAGGAGGTAGGATGGGTTTTACTGAAGATGTTTTTAGAGTTGTATTAGCCATCTCTATACCTCCCTTGCTCACAATACAGAAAAGTGTCACAGATGTACTAAGTTTCTAACGACTGGCACATCAGGCCCTTTCCCGAATATTTGTGCTGTCATCATACGTATGTGAGATCACAACAAAGTGGGCACATTCTCAGCGTGCGGGCCCTTTCTGATGCAAGGTTGCATCTTGGCTGCAGAGTTGGGGGCACTCAGCTCAGAGCCACAGATAACTGTAGGCCTCCGCGACAAGGCCAGCCATCCTGGTTTTAACTTTTAATCAGCTGCATTCTTTCCTGCTGGCTCCACACATGTAGATATGACTGAGTGTCCTAAGGACCTCTGCACTGCCCTCTCATGCACACTCACATCCTGCCTGGACTCCACTTCGCGTAGACACAATCTCATGCATACTCACTCTTCACCTAGACACACTCACAATGCACTCACACTACGCCTGGACACAATCTTGTGCACACACACACTTGGCCTGGATGCAATCTCATGCACACACACACACACACACTTGGCCTTACACATCCCTCAGTGCACGCCAACACCCTTAGAAGGTTTGATAAGTTTGCTTTTCAGTGAAGTACCTCAGAGGTATTTCTTTGTCTTACATACTTGGTGAATAAACATGGGCCTTATCTGTGCCCCAGGCGGTGCCAGGCCCCCCAGTTCGAGGCTTGTGCATGCATGTGCATGCATCAGTGTACGTCACAGCCCTGCCTGTTGATGTGGACTGCTTCAAATATATCCCACATGTAGACATATTTGTTGTGCTTATTATTGTAAACAGTGAGGCAGAAAGACTCCAATGACAAATCGTTAGCTTCATGCCACCCATGTTGTGCTCAGCCTCCCACCGGGACTAGTCCGCTGGTGCAAGGGCGTGCGGCACTGTGGCTGCACTCTGCATGTCTGTGTACTTCTCCATCTATGGTGTTTTACAGAGGCCTGATGCCTTTCAGCTGTTCCACACTCTGTGTGCATGAATACATATGTACTGTTTACAGGGCTGACCTATCCTAGTTTCTTCATAGTCTACTCTGAGGCTAGCCTGTGCAAGGCTGTGATCTGCGTGTGTGAGGTTGCACTTTGCCTGTGTTTTTTATTACTATATGTATGCTGTTTTATAGTTCTGACATGTCCAACCACTTCAAACTCTGCTTCTGAAGCGCTTAGTCCTCACTGATGCCGGCTTGAGTGGTGCTGCCCTTTGTGTGAGTGAGGCTGAACTTTCCATGATGTGTGGGGTTGCACTTTACATGTGTGAGGCTGCCCTTTTCAGAGTTAATCACAAACTTTGCCCGCGGAATTCTGTGGAATCTCTCTGACTATTTTTATAACTTCACGGAAATCCGCAGAGTGCCTACATTTTTCTTGAGATATGTATCTCTCATTCACCTACCACCATTTTCTGATTCTCTTTAATCCCTCTGTCTCTATCACACACACACACACACACATACACACACACACACCTATCTTGAACTCTCACTCTTCTCTCTGTACTGTCCCCTTGCTGGTCTTCATTTGTCAATTTCCCTTCATATCCCTTCATTGTCTTTCCCCTCTACTACTTCTCCCTCCCCGCTTCTCTCCCCTGCATTTCTTGCTTTCGTCCATGCTCATGGGAAAAGGGAAATCTTTTTAGCCCCTCCTGCAAAAATTAATTATTGTTTTGCAAGTGTTTTATCTTCCTCTGAGGCCAAGGGTCACAAGCACATTGCTAGTGGACATAAGAAGCAAACCAGGGATCGCAGTTGTGACCCCGGCAACCCCTATATGACATCCATGTTTCTTTAAATGTTTGTAGGCACAGTGATCCCGAATATCATGAGTGTTACTGCGTAAAAAGAAAAAACTGCAGGGGTGCGATAGTTCGACCACGATGAAATTGGCAGACTTCTTACTCATCTGCATGTGAATTCATTTATCATCTGAACCACTGCAGGGCAGTACTTCTTTTCCACTGCCGAAGGCGCCCGTGCTCATGATGTGACATATAGAAGTACAGAGAATATTATTAATCAACTGTTTTCCTGTATTCCGTGACTGCATTATGAATTACTTTGCTAGTCAGGACACTACTGTAGACTGATCATGTCCTCTGAATAGATAAAATTCATATTGTGACTGACATAGATACAGAGCGCCATATCTACAGAGATATGGCACTCTGCTCCTCTGTCTCTAGTGCCAGTGCACAAGCAGGCAGCCGAGCGCCACACACACACCTTTGTACCATTGTGCCTGCATGAGTCTAGCATCAGTTTTTATACTGGAGGATACCCTTACATTAACAAATGCTATGCTTAGGCTAACTTCAAAACTTTTCCTACACTGTACCGTACAGTACAGCACACATGCAAAGTCGGAAAAGAAAATAGAAATAAAACCATTTCTCCCTGATAGTGCCTATTTCAAGGGTGTTATTTTTTATGCAAAACCCTGTCTACTTTTTTTAGTTGATATGGTTTTGCGTCAAAAACCTTTGGTGGTTGCATGGGAACGCCCATGGAATTGCCCTGTGGCACTAAAGAATTGAAAGCAGCACTTGGAGCTGCTCTGCACTACTTTCAAGTGAATTTCCAGCATGCAGGAAAGTAAATTGGAAAAAAAGATTTTGGGTCGCTTTGCATCACTTTTGTGATGCAAAAACGATGCAAAACCTAAGTAAATATACCCCACACGTTTATTACATTTAAGAATGTGTGCTGTGGGCTCTTTGTGTTTGCACAAGTATATAATTACTAAAATGCCACACAACGCAGCTCAGCACCCAAAAATGCTACGCTGAGTTGTGTGAGAAGGAGAGAGTAGGACAACGCCCTGTCCAAAGAGATTTGGTGCTATCTTGCTCTCTCAGTAGCTCTGGCACACAATTAGGCTGTCGAGCACCATGTACATACCTTTGCAAATTAGTATAAAGATGTTTCAGTGAGTCAAGAACATGTTTTGTACTGGAAGGGGATCCTTTCAGTACACAATACTAAGCTTAGACTAACTTTGACCCTTTCCCTTCCTTGCATGTGTGGTGTACATTGAAGCACACAAGCAAACTCTGAAAAGAAGAGAGATAAAAAGCATTTCTCCTCAAAAGCGCCTATATCATAAGTGTGTTATTTTCTGGTGCAAACAGTGTCTGCTTGCATAATTAGGTAGGGTTTTGCATCAAAAATCATTTGTGGTTTCAAGGGAACACCTATGTACCACCCATGGAACTCCCCCTTGAGGCTAAATAATGCAAACCAGCCCAGGGCACTGCTTTATATTACTTTCAGCAACTTTCCAGTGCAAGTCAAGGTTTGCACTGGAAAGTGAGGGACAGATTTGCTATTCTAACATGCAAAACAATAAGGCAAATTGTGGCGCTGATTGCATGAAAGGGAGAAAGCAGAAGTGGCCATATCTGCGAAGATATGGGCACAGTTCTGCTCTTGTACAGCGCTGGTGCACTGTGTGCTGCCTAGCGCCAACACAGTCACCCTTGCAACCTTTGATGCAAGGGTGCCTGCGTTATGAGAAGAAACATCTACCCGACGCAAAGTCACACGAAGCAGAGCTGTGCACTGCCTTGATTTACTTTGTATTTAATAGACCACTCAAAGCCACAGAAATTGACTTTGAGTGCCTTAGTAAATGGCAAAAAGGATTTTGTAAAATCTTAGTACATCTGGCCCCAAATTTGAAATAAGCGCGTCGATTTACATCACTTTTGTGACTCAAACTTGGTGCAAACTCTTAGTAAATATATTTCTTAGAGTCATCTGCCCAAGCAGCTCTAGAAACTTTAGCCGCTGTTTCTTCTATTACTATCAACATTGTTGATGGGTGTTGTGGTACATTTATGTTGTTTTTTCGGTATGCATTTCACCATATGTTAAGGTTACAATTGGATCCATAACTGTCGCTCCATCTCTTTGTTGTTGCCTCACATACCAGTGCCTCCAATCTGTTTGTTTACACGACCTATGCAACTAACATCTTGAAGGTAGTTCTTTGTGTTTTTTTTTGTTATCCTGCCTGCCTTTATCATGATCTGTGCAGTTGCACGTGTCTGAGGTACTTTCCCTATGGTGTCTTGACATAATTGTGTTTAACATCCGTTCTTAAGTGCTGTCTTCAACTAACAATTGCACTAATAAGCGATTGTTGTGTTCACTATATTGTTTATGTAACAAGGAAGGTTATAAATCCCTGGTTTGCACTTCTCCGTTTGTATTTGTACATGTTGTTATACTTGGTCAATGCCTTTGCCTCCTGGCCTTTGGTATATATGTACTGTACCCTCATATGGTGAGTGGTGCAGTTACCATCCCAACGCTATTATCGATCAATCAGCATTTCTATAGCCAGCAGTATCCCCCCTATTGGTATCTGGGCGCTATGATGTGACAGGATGCAGAATATCGATGTCAGCCACCTTTCAGTAATGTCCCATGTTTCATTATAAACCTTACCTCTTTACACCGAATGTGACATGTCGGGGCATCCATTTTATGTATACTCCCAGATGAAAAGGAGGGTTTATTACCTTTCAAAGTGCCACTAAATCTTTCTCCGTAAAGGCAGAGAAGTGAGGGAAACGAGGCTGGTGGGAGAGAGCATTTCAGGGGGAGGCTGTGGCAGCCCTAATCGGCACAATCTTCTTCGAGAAACATTTCCGAGCAGCGGGTGGGAGAGTGCCTCATTTTCGGAATGACGCATGCTGACAGAGCCAGCCAACATCTGAAATACAGCTAACTCCTCTCTGATTCTATTTCTGAAGTGAAGAATTGCTTTTTAGTCCTCAAAAGAGCATAACGTGCGCACGCCGCAGCAGCAGGGCTAGCACACTGGGAACGGTTCTCAGTTCTTGCTCCGGTTCAGCTGAATTAGTAGTAAAGGAGGCAGAGGCTCGCGCTCAGGCCACGTGGCTGTAAAGGACCCTGGTATCGCGCCAGCACCATCGTCATCCGCTGATAAGTTAAATAGAAAGAAGGAACAACGATATTGAAAGGAAAGGTTGATCGACACATACGTTGTACTGTTTATTTGGAAATGCTAGCAGTCATTGCGCCCGGTTGGAACTATACCTTTATTTCTGTGCGTGAGACTTTTTACAAAAAACTGTCTCTCCTTTATTGCTGTATCAGCCGACGTCATCACTCTCTGTTTACTATAAAGAACGGGACTCCATGAGAATGAGATAGATTTTCTTTCCTAAGCATGCCTGTCATGTTTCCAATTTAACCGAGGAAAGATCTGCCGGCTTATCATTGTGATGTATGCGTAGATTTCTATATCTTAAAAAGGTATGTTATATAATCAGTGCTTAATATGAGCCGGTAGTTGGGGGGTGGGAGAGGAGCTCACTGGGCCTGCACCTCAAGATTGCCCCTAACCATTCAAGGGGACCGAAACCTTCTTCTGCCCATTCAGCCCAAGGCCACTGTATATCTGTGAGGTATTGGAGACTCAGGGACGCCTCACATTTTGCAGGGTGGCGTCATCATTTTGAGTTCTGCCACTCACACCAGCACTCATTTTGAGGCCCTTCAGCATCAGACATTTCCTGAGAGGAAGACAGTTGAAAAAAACACCTGAAGTGAAAAGATGGCGGAAGATAAAGACGGAAAAAGTGTCACAAAACGAGAGAGAGAGGACCAGCAAGAGTGAGATAAACATTGGTAGTGGACCAAAGAGGCATAAGGTGGATTCAAGATTTCTCAGACTTGATACTTGGTGCTCCAATATTTAATGAGCTACGGTTTGGGCACTGGCATACTTTTTTATATTTTTTTTTACAAATTAAGCACTCTATGTACTGTTGTGTTGTGAAGGTATCAACAGAGGGAATCATATGAAACCAAAGCTGTCAAGTGACGTCATGTCATGTGTGACACCTTAAGCCAGGGCTGCCTTTTATTCATGCTAACATTTATGAGCTCATGTTTACAATGTGAAAAGGTAAACTACATATTCCAGAATGCAATGAAGTGAAATTGAAAGTGCATTTGGATAAAAAGCCAAGCTGCTCAGGTACAATGCACAATATGGAATCACTTGTTCCTATGATCTTCACATAGGGTCAAGATAATTGTGACCTACTGCAACTCCTCTGTCTTAAAGCTGGCCCTGCATATGATGCTTTATGCTGGAAAACTATGCTGTATTTTATTGCAAATATTCAAAACTAGTTAAACATCATACAAGGGGAGAACCATTGTAGATCCTAAATGTTCTTAAAGCTGATCTTGCATTTGATGTTTTGTGTTGGAAAACTACGCTTTCTTGAAAATGTATATTTTAGTGTTTATATTCAAAACTGGTTATACACCATAAAATTGGAAACCTTTTGCAGGCCTTAAGTATTCCTTTACATATTGAAAAATCACTCTTCATTATTATATTCTCAATCATGTCAAACCTGTGGTCCCTGAGCAGGCTCGGGCTCAAGATGGAAGAAAGTATTTCAATGTGCATGGAATCTGAGTGCCATAGATTTGAAGTGAGCTGTGTCTGAGTGCCGATAAGGCCTAAGCTATCCATTCCACAAAGGAAAACTGGCTCTATGAAGAATCTCCATCTAGCTCACCCTTAGTCTGCTGGCACAATCAATATCGTCTTCCTAAGAGAAAATGCATCTGATATTTGTGCACGAACAAGTCAGCAATCAATAGACAGCGGAAAAATAAATAAATAAAAAATGTCAAATCCTTGTTGGGAAAATAAAGTAAATTATTAAGAAAAATGTCATAAAAATGAAGAAAATCACATATTCGAATGAAAAAATACAAAACTATCCCCTTAAGATCGAATTAGAAAAAAGTATTCATTGTTATCATTTGAGAAATTGCAGTGTTTGTCTAAAAATTGAGAATTACTACTAACTTCCGAGTAACAGTTCGTAAAACCCTTTCTAAACTTGAAAGACTAAATAAGATTTTTGCCAGAGAGAAGGGGTAAATGGGCGAGAGAAACCAAAAAGAAATAAAATAAAACACAACTGCCTTTTTTTGGTATTATCTGAGACACACCAAGAAGAAAGACTTCGAAGCAGCGTCAGTGTACTACCTCAGCAATAAGTAGATATGTAACAATGCTAAATATCCGCTATTAGTATAGCAACCTCCATCTAATGTTGTACTGAAGCAATAAACCGAGTAATGTTGTGCTTGGAAATGTGTGGAGCCGGCAGGTGAGGTGATGAGAGGAGTATTAAATGGCAGAAACCATAGCCACAAGCAATCAAATGTACCTGTAGAGGCAAGAAGGAGAAAGGAAAATATATAAGGCAAAGTCCCCTGCCTAGCCCCTGGAGGCCTGAAGGAACCCAAGGAGGAGAAAAGGTGATGAGACTAAAACAGTGGGCGAAACCAAAAAAGTGGAACTAAGCCGATCAACACAAGAAGTTGCCAGGCGAAGTCCTGAGCTGAAACCCACTCTGATTCTTCCTCTGCCCATTTAATCGGGTGGGATGGAGCATCCAAGAACAACTGACTACTTAATAGTGTAGAAAAGGCCACTTTATTGAGACAGATGCATATGTTTAAATACCAGAAACCTTGGCTTTGCACCTTACATACTAAAACACAATCTGGCCTCACTATACAGCTTGATAACTAACCAAAAACCCCTCCCCTAAGCAAAACCCTCCCATGGGAATCAACCAAATCCAATCACCTTTCTCCTCACTTAAACGCCCTGCATCCAAGGCTTATGCATACAGCACTGTTGCTATCTCATTCTAATAATAGCTCTCTCTTCCCCCAAAATGTCAACTGGGTCTAAACATGACAACTGTTTCTTGCAATAACTTTTAAAGTTGTGTACCAAAACCGCCATGCATCTGCTCAAAAACAATTGTGTGAAATTTTTCAAAACAAACAAACCAAAGACTCCCTCTCCCAATGCACCTGCCTCATTAAAACTAATATCAGGGTCGGTGGGAAAATCTAAAGACTGGCCATGTCAACCCACATCTAAATGTCACCCTGACCTTAACTTCCACGTTCCTACGTTTTAAACCAAAACCCGGCAAAGCCAATACTGATGCCTCTCGCACAGTGGACCCTGTGACCTCTCCAAGGATTCTGGGGAGTGTAGGGAATTCTGCCTGCGCCCCTAAAACATACCATCGGACGGGATGGTGCATCCAAGAATGACTGACTACTTAATAGTGTAGGCCATTCTGGATATAAGTTGTCAGTATAAACGGAAAGACAGCCATGGCACAAAAGTAGCAGCTTATCTAAACCAATTAGGCTTTCGCAGTTTGAACGGAAGATCACAATCTGATTTCAGAATGGCCACATTGGACTATATTTGGGTCTCGATCACTCACTTCCATTCAGTTCAGAAATTTGCAGTAATATTTTCATTGGCAAGTGACCACGCTATACTCACATGTGAAGTGCCCCTTCACAATGCATTTGCCCAGCATCCCTCCCGATTGGAAAAGAAGACAGCTTAGAACCAGTAACAAAAGTACAGTGGACTATGGATAGCCAGGGAATGATCGACAAGATGGTGTACAATTTCCTGGATAAATTAATACAAGAATGAAGTGATCCACTGACCACAATGCCATGGGAAACAGTAGTGGAAGATCCAAGAGAAAACCTAGCCACCAGGACAATGCCTGGGCCCTATAAACCCTCAACCAAAAACCCATCGTCTTATCGAATACAAACAAACAATAGTGAAAATAAAATGCGAATTAAATAACATACTGCCTAGACGCACCCATGATAACATCGAATACAAATCCCTCCAAGGGTAGGTATCGACTACTCGCAAAGAGTACAGGAAAGCAAGATTCACTTACAAATGGCTGAAAGAAGGGCATCATTGGGAAATTGCACATAAAATTATAAAATCAAAAGACCAAAGGAAACTTTGGATTTGGAAGAACAAATGTGTCAGACCGGGGCAACCATCAACTGCTACAAACATTGCTTCCACCGAATGGGAGGCCCACATTAAAGCACTCTACGTAGAGGCCCTCAGTGACAAACTGATCGGATGCCAGATGTCAAAGCATGTCAACTTTCTTATAGGAACAGAGCCCACTGTAAGCATAACATCTACTCAAGTCGCTGATATCATTACAAAAATGCGTCCGGGGGGGTCGTACGGCCCAAATGCCAATTGCCTCTATGACAAAGGTGTACAAAGGCCCGGTACAAAAATGGGCCTCAATTATGGCTCCTCTATTCTGGGAATGCAGAAGTGGTGGATCTATTCCGGACTCTTGGCAAGGGTCCTTGATCATCCCAGTCCACAAAAAAGGCACTTGATCCAGTCCGCATGATTGCACTCCTTGATGTTGTGGGGAAGTGCTATGCTAGCACATTACTTTAAGAACTGACCACCTGAGTGGAAGGGCGTAAATTGATCCCATATACCCAAACTGGTTTTCAAAAGGGCTGTCACATTGAAGATAACCTGGTTTGCCTAACCCACATGAAAGAGGATAAGCTTGCAATACAAGGAAAATCTTTGTAATTGGGGTTTATTGATTTCCAAACAGCATTCAACAGTGTGGTTTACCCGAAATTATGGGAAAAGCTAAACAATTGGGCATTCTGCAATCCTTGTTAAATGCTCTCATCACCTTGTACTCAGACACCTGGGTGAAAGTAAGAGTTTCCACCAGATTGTCTATGACCAATAAAATCATGACCAATAGAGAGCTAAAGCAAGTGCGCATATTGGCCCCATTACTTTTTAATTTGTATCTAGCAGACCTGCCAGAGTGACTGGCAGATACTCAGGTATTTCCGCCCAAACTTGCTGGCTCCAAAATTCAATCAATGCAATACCTGGACGATACAATCCTCCTCGACCAAACCCCAGTGGGCCTCCAGAGGTCCTCACCTCATTAGCCTCATATTGCAAGATAAACTCTCTAAATATCAACATCGTAAAGACCAAGGTGCTGATGGTCTCAAGACAACGCGCAAGAAAAGGATTCTGGCATATTGAAGGAAAATCTAACGAGGTGTGGCCGCATATAGGTATTTGGGAGTCTGAATAGACCACAGGAGAAGACTGGTGCTGCACATCACTGCAATGTAGAACGTGGCCCACTGCCTAGAGGGGGGAATCACAAGATTAAGGAAAGCCTTGATTATGCCAAACGTTTCACTCTTAATCCGTTTAATGGGAGGCACATTCTTGCCGACATTGGCTTCGGCGCGATGAATTTTAAAGACAAAATGTTCTGTCACCCAAACCCAACCTCTCACACTCATATCTACATGGAATTCAACCTGTCATCTCAACATTGGATTTTGAAAGCAAAATTTGTAGTTTACTGCTTAGAAACTAAAAATGCCTGAGACCATACTTTAAAGAGCGATATTTGGTCACTGATAAACAACTCAGGGTCCACCTGGAACACATTTTTAATACACTGTCTAGATGTACTGGAAGCCCATGAAATTTTGTCAAGCTTGCTACCCATAGATGTGGCTGCAAAACTGTTAACTAAACAAGCAAAGACAATCTCAGCTGAATACGATGCATTAGCCGTGAAAATCTTCTCCCACGGCAGCTGGGCGTCAAAACTTTATGACTGTGGAAGCTTACCTCACTATCTAACATCCCCACTTAAGCCAACAATGAAACACCACTTAATGAGATTACGATTTGGACTAATCTCCCTGATGGCACACAAGTAAGGTCAGAGGTACAAGGACGGCACGGCCACCCAGTGCCGTGTCAGTGGTAAAGGGAAGAAACCCTAATTCACGCTCTATGTATCTGCAAGAATATGTGCCCCCTGTGAATCATCTGGCTGCGCCCCATCCGGTGCATTTTCAATGTAAGAACATGATAAGAGGCCCTGGAGGAGTGCATGAAGGGTGACTCTGCCCAGTTGGCTGCCCGTTTTGTGAAATTTATGACTGCAAAAAAATCTTTGCTTCCTATAGAAGATCATTCAGAATGTTAACCATGTCGTACACAAACTATTTTTATAAAAAGGCAAAATTTGTTTTTATAATCTTCTTTGTAAAAATTTCAATTCTAAGTAATTGTGCAATACAAACCTATCTATCTATCTCACCATGTCCCCCACCATGCCAGCTCAATGACAACCACCATTCCCAAGGACAAACCTGTGCATCCAGATAGGCTGTCATGGTCACGTAGCTGACCCTGCCCGACTGGTCAGTTTTCAACTTTGGAACCCAGCCACTGTCCTGGCCAGCTGCGGTTTCTTGCTTTGGGCATTGAGGTCACACTCCTCTAATTTTCCTGCTTTATGTACCATCCACATTAGTAATTCTATAATCACATTACATGCTGTGTATTATGATTAATGAAATATCGATGCAGATGGCACATAAAGCAGGAAATCGTACATGCATATCCAATGCCGTTTTACAAGTGCAGCGTCACACTGTGACCCTTGTGATATGCGAGGGTCAGGCAGCCAGGCAGGCACTTTTCTCTGGCACAGGTGCTAGTGTGCATGCAACAGGCATTGTGGAGAGCTTAATTCACTCAAGCCCTGGCCTTCCTTTATGTGGGTTTTTTGGGGTCCTCTCCCAGAGGACGTGAGGAATAGCATCACTTTTGGAAGCAACCCTTAGCGGCATGAGAGTTAGGCCTTTGCTGCCCAGGGTTGCATATCGACTATCACTGCCTCCCCACCCCCACCGTTTTCCATGTCGTCATAGGGAGGAGTGGGGTCAGGAAGCATCACTGACCCAACCCCGACCTAAGATGAGTTGGGAAAGGGTGTGGTTACAAAGAAGCAGGAGGCTGTCTCTGTACAAGCAGGAGGGTGCATATGGCCCGCCGTCACCCATTCAGCACGTTTGGGCTCCAATAGTTTTTCTGAGCATTGCAGTGCAAGGGCTTCTTTACTGCTGTTCCATTTCTTATGCAATAACTTTCGTTTCTTAAATGAAACCATACTGTGACAATTTGCTCCTTTCTCAGGCTACCACGTTTGCCCTTCTGCTCTTTTGCAAGGAAAAGTTTTTGTTTTTTAATGCTGTGGGATCTTGGATCAGCATTAGGGATGTCTTTCCCTTCTGTGAGAGCCAGAGGTAAAAAACGTTTAGTAGTGAGTCTGAGGAAATTAGAAATATTTTTTTTTGCAATTTTATGCAGCACAAACTCGACCCGCTTAACATGACCTTCAGTTACATTACATATGTACATATTCATTTTTGTAGGAACAGTGTGAATATGGGCCAGATGGATCAAGGCTAAAACTGGTCGCAAACGGGCAGATTTGCAGAATCTGCCCCTTTGCGACCCGTATTTTTTCATTTGGGATGCATCAGCCCAAATGCAAAAATCGCAATTTAAGTAATCGCAAAATTTGCGATTACTTAAATTGTGATTGCATTTAAGGAATCGCAAATTGTGATTCCTTAAATGCACTTCATGATGCAAATTGAAATAGCGATTTCACTATTAGGGGTCGCAAATTACTGACAAATGAAACTGGATGGTAATTTGCAAAAACTTTGAAAAGTGCACTAAAGTCCATTTTTCAAACTTACATGTGACACACACACATGCCCTTGGGACATGTGTGTGTGCAACATGTGGTCACATGACAATTTAAGGGGTGCAACAGGATGTCCTTTTGGCACCTCTGCACCCTTGAAATTGCATGCACAATTTGCGAGTACCTATTTGGTACTCACAAATTGTGCATGCAATTTCCATTGAGTCCTATGGGCCTCTATACCGATAGGAATGAATGGGTAGCAAATCTTTAATTGCTACTCGCAATTAAGGACTGTTTAGGGATCGCAACATTTTTTGCGGTTCCTATATGCATAGACAATTGCGATTCTTTAATTGCGATTCTTTAAAAATCGCAATTAAATAATCGCAATTGCCTATTTTGATGCATGTGCACCTAAGTGATTTGTGCAGAATCATAATTGAGTCGACACTGACACTCGAACCTTGTTCCCCAACTCCAAAGTCGGCAGCTCCGGTCCTCACACCACATTCTCTCCTCAATCATTTCATTGGGCTGTTCTCGGCACCCTAATAATTTCTCCTGTATTCGGGCACCTTCCTGGTGACACTGACATTCTTGTTTGCCATATTTGTGCTACTCTCTGATTTCATAAAACGCTAGATAGGTTGAAGTGATTACCCACCCAGACCCATCTCGCTGCCCTTCTTGCTGCAGACAGACACGGGTACTGGGCAAACTGCAAAAATCTTTCTGGCTACTGTACTAATGTGAGACAGATATGATATGAAATGATGTAAATCAGCAAGTGGGATTTGAATATGGAAGTGCAGTTGAAAGAAGGCGCTGTGCAGTGGGGCGCAGAATGTTATTTGTTGCCATAGCTCTTTCAAAGAATGGCATAATGGACTAAAGCGTATTGTAATGCTGGTGAAGTGGCTCATGAAGTTAGCGCTGGTGGCCCACATCTGCTGGTGTCTGCTTCTCATGAGTTCATGGGCAATGCAGCCTTCCATCCTTTCGTGGTTGGGAATTCGAGTATCACTAAAAAAGAGTAATATAACAGTGCACCCAAGAGTGGTACTGATTGTGAGTCATGCATAGGCACAATGGTCATACCTCTGATTCCTGCGGGGATGAGTGGGACATTTAAACATTTTTGAAAAGTGTCTTGGGGCCTTTCATTGTATTTGGTACTGAGGTAGAATTGTCAATAGGTAAATAGGTCAAGTCAATTTATAACCGAAATTGTAGTGCATAATGCACATTTTCCACAAATTAAAAAAAAATGTTCTGGGGGTGGGGAGAAATCCCCTGACCCCTGAACTCCCTGTACGTTACACTCATGCCAAACTTTGTTGACTGGTCTTATGCCCTACCGCTTTCAATTTTCACCAGCCACCACTAGTCCTGAAATCCTGCCACCAAATCCCCCTTTGAACCTTGTTTACAACCACCTAGGCAACCCTGAATGCGCCAAAAAACAGTCAAACCATTCTAACTGAGAAATGCAGAGCCTCCCAATCATCCTTGCACACGCGCGGCAATACACCAAACACTGGCTTCAAAATGCCCTTTGTAATAGGGTGCCACATTTGAGCCCTGGTGCCCTGTTCACTGGACCAACCCTCCAGAATCCGCTTCCCCATTTCCCCAGTCGCCACTTCATACACCCACAACAGTTTCCTGTAAAAGCCACCCCAGCCATCTCACCGGCTATTGTAACTGCTGACAAACCTTTCTCAATCAAACACATAATGAAATGTACCACATAGTTTAATTGAGTTTGACCTCTGTCTGTGCGGATACGACATATACTGTACACACTCATCCCATGCAAGACTATTCGCTTTACGAGTAGAAATCGTTCGCTGGCCCATGGCGCAAGCCCACGGAACTTCATCCACTGAAAACGAGAAAGAGTTTCAGCAATCTCATTGTGGATTCCAGCAATATGCCACACTTTGTATGTGACATTCTTGCGCAAGCACTCTAAAACACAAAAACGTAACAACTTCCAGACCTCGGGATCTTGTGCATATTGACAATTATTGATGCTCACTATGGACAATGTTGTCCACGTTAAGAAGAACTGTCTTGTTTGCAAAGTGGCACCCGCATAGGCATTCTGCAACCACCAATGGAAATAATTCCAAGAAGGCAATACTCCGCCCCTCTCTCTTCCACCCTTCTGGCATTCCTCTGCACACCGCCGCCTTGAACAGTTCTACGTACTCCCCCTTCCAAATGCACTCCTTGGTAGTTAGCATTAAATGGGCATCTATGGACTTTTTGATATGCATATAAGGTAGATTTTATGCTTCCCTACCCTGAGCTTATTGTTCTCACCCTCCATTAGAGAACCACGTAATCCAGCACGTTGTCAATCACCTCAGCATCCATCCCCATTTCCTGTTCATGCTTTCCTTTTAACTAACAAAGGCCCTGACTACTTGTACCTGCCTTGCAGACTCCACAGCCTGCACCCCCACTACCATTCCTCCACTCCTCCAGTCACAGTACATGCCATGCTTGGTGCCTTACCTGGCCTCAAGGTCGGGACCCACGCCGTAGGCATCCGTCCTGATGTCGATCATGCCTCCTTTTGGCTTGCCACTGCCTGCATTGAAGTAGCTGTGGTAGACTGCAAGACACCAACACTCCTGTTAGTATCCCCCATCCTGGTGCCCATCGTGAGGCGCTTCCCACCATACAGCCTCAGCCCCTTCATGCTCAACAATCTCCCCTTCTTCCAACTCATCGTCACCAAAATCAAACTCCCATTCGGGCTTCTCACCCGCCCCCTGCATACAGCACTTGTAACCGCCACTTCCCCATCTCCAACACCCCCATCACCAAACTGTGCATCAAACAAATCTTGCAAAGGGTCAAAATTCAGCAAGGTGGGTGCACTGCCCAATCCATGCCACTTCCTCGAGAGGTCCAATGTATCCTGCAATGTCAACTGACTTACAACCATTTGACTGTCCAGTAATGGACAAACAGGAATGATGTGCCAATTTACCTCATGGGCGGGCATTAAGTGGTCCAGTAAATCTATGCAAAAAATGGGTGTCCCAGCAACTGGTTGGCAGGCATTATATGCAATAGTACTTAATATTCAGACATTTTACGGTTCATTAACAGATAGGGCAGACCTTCCCTGGCACCTGTTACATGGCTGAGTAACTGGTGAACAGTCCATTCTGATCTAACCTATGGCCAGGTATTTTAGTGGAAAAGCTCCGAAGACTGCTTGTTATCTAGGTAAAGAGAAATCACACAGACATCTTTATTTATTTTATATTCTCATATACATAGTTTAAATTTTTTCATATTGCCATCACCAGCAAATGATGTGACTGTGTTGTGTCTTCATGCATTATCTCTGAAGTGCATAGATGTCGTACAGTAAATTTCATTGTATCATTCTGTTCCATGATGGTGAGTAAATGTTTTGGCATTTTTTTCAGAATGACATGGTTTCTCCAGTTGCACAAAACATCTTTGTGTCTGAGTGGTGTGTAGTTCTTCACATGTGAGAAGCGAAGAATGCTGCTGACTGATACATCAGAGTGTGTCTCATAGGAGTAATTTTCCGAGTACTGTGCTTACTATGGGGCATATCAACAACAACCGGCGATAATTATCTCCAAGCGCACATAGCGCCAGGATAATTATCGCCGGCTAGCGTGAATTTTTATCGCTGAGATAGCGTGCTATTAGCAACGCTTATCTCAATAGCGATAAAAATCTACACGCTAACAGGCTAACGTGAAATTATCGCTGGAAACCCAGCGATAATCTCACGTTACCTTGTTGATAGGGACAGGCAAACTTAGCCATGATATCCTCCTTCCATAGGATATCATGGCTAAGTCAGAAAAATACCAGATGTAAAAAAGCAGCGTTAACCGCGGTTAGCGCTGCTTTTTTTGTCTCTAACAGGGTTAGCGACATTCTTGATAATAGGAGAAATGTCGCTTAGCGACATTTCTCCTATTATTTTACTCCTGAACGCCCCCTTTGCATCTCATTAGAGATGCAAGGGGACGCGTAGAGTAAAAGGGTGCTAACATGCAAATTTGCATGTTAGCACCCTGTTGTTGATAGGGTGCTAGTTTTATCTCTGCTTTTTTGACTTTTAAAGCCAAAAAAGCAGAGATAAAACCCTTGTTGATATGCCTCTATTAGAGCACTGGTCATTTTTATTTTGTGAGCTATCCATCTCAAAAGTATCTAAACCCAGATATTTTAAGCCACTGTAGTGGAGAAAGTGCACAATTTAGCCACTTTTCAAAAACTACAACGGTAGAGGGAATGTAGTCAAGTAGTTGCTGATTCACTTGTTTGCACGTATCTATTGCACACATATCCATGAAACCAGTTTTGAATCTGCAGGACTTTGCTCACTGATTACAGTGGCGGCTGGTACGGAACTGGGTGGCGAGGGTGAAAAAAAAATTACTTACCTCTGCCCGGGCACCGTCTCTCCTCCATCGTCTCTCCGATGCAGGAAGCACACAGGCTCCCATATGGCACTGCTGTCACCAGCATTACAGCAGCGTCGTGATTGGCCTGGTTCAGCACTCAGACAGGGAGTGGGAGCCTGTGCATGTTCTCCACCCAGGCTGTGCAATACAGCCGGGTGGAGAACATGCTAAGTGCACATGACTGTTTGGCCAGCCCAAGACGGCCGACCAAACCGTTGTGTGCACTTAAGTGCATCAACCACTCCTTCCCCTGCAGGCTGTGACGACAGCCAAATCCCGCCAAAAACTTTCTTCAGCACAGAAAAATAAAATGATGATAACATCGTGTTCTCATTTAAAAAAATATATTTTGCACTGCTGAAAGGACGCTGCTTCGCCTTTGCGGAGGAGATGTTGCTGAATTAGATAACAAATAAGGAAGAACAGTGAATTCAACACTATTTCTGAATCATGGTTCCCTTTTGTAATCCATCTGAGCAAGGTGACTAAAAGCAGTCGCCTGAAAGAGAAAGATAACACATTATTTAAAGCACTGTTATGCACGTCGTCCTATTTACAGCTCTAGACTTCAAATTGTATTGAAACATATATCAATGCTTTGGAAATGGGCTACTGTTTTCAAACAGACCATTAAAAGGTGTTAAAGGTATTACCACTCCTCATGATTGGAAGCAGGGATGCGTTTGATTCATCCGATGCAATTTGCTGAGAGGAGATGTTGACAAAAAGATAGATATTGTACTCTGAGATACACGATTTTTAACAGCCATTCGCAGATTATTGCTGCTTGTAATCAAATCAGGCACCCTGCGGACCCTCATTAATTACATTTCCCAGGCTTCTATTTATTGCTCTATGAACCTGGTAGGAAAGCGGCTTCCTTCCTTGTCTTTCCCTCGGGCCACCATTTGCATTATAGATCTGTGTCCAGGGTGTTAGTGAAATTTCAGAAATGAAGATGTAGCCTTGTCATACTGACTGACGACTCATTTAGGAGTGAGGGAATGATTATCCACATTCCTTTAATTGGCATGCTGTCCATGTGGGATTACATGTTTCCCCTCTTCGGGCAAGTTTTTCATCAAAAGGGTGCAGAAAGTTAAATGTATTTGGGCTCTGTTCATGAATAAAGTATTACATCGCTGTCGCGGATGTATTCTATCTGCACGTGAAAAATTACTTCTTTTTAGAATTCACTAATTCCCATTGGATCCAACTGCAAAGCTTGTGGGCTCTGTTTTTGTTGGTAGTGTTTATTTTTAGTGTTTTTAATGCACAAGAAATCAAGCTCACGCTAACTTGAGACATATCGTGCTTGCTTCCATTTTGGGGGTGTGACATCGTAATGTATCACGCGATCACTGTTGATGCTGTAATAAAGAATTGTGGGCTTTACACTGAAAGTCTGAGGGGCAGATTCTCAAGGAGCTATCGCCGGGTTAATAGCACTTTACCGTAGCCAAAGTCGTGATAAATATAGCTCCCCATTCACAAGCTGATGCTAACAGCCCATAGCACCAGTTTACCTGCGATAGCAGCCGCAAAAAACATCGCCACAGATGACCCCCGCAACTATCACTAATGAGATGCAGAGTAGGCGTTCCAGAGCAAAAAGCCGCGACAACACCACTTCGCAACATTCTCAACGACCAGCCAGATCGGCGATCCAACCACAAAACATGTGATAAGGCACGTTAGCAGCAAGAAATTAACACCTGCTCTGACCTGGTGTAAAGTCGGACGGCAGCCGGAACCAGAAAAGGGAGCCCAGCCCACAGCCACACCTGAAGAACCACAGATGCCATGGAGCTACTGATCATGCAGCTCGGAGCTCCAAGAGGCCCACAACACACACTGCCCCACCCCCAGGCCCGCCACCACCCCCGGGTCCCCCCAGCACCAACCCCCCGGACCACCACAGAGGCAGCGCAGACACAGACCGCGAACCTTTAGAAAACGCACCAGCCTCACAGACTTAACACCAGAGAATGTCATTGCCCACTACAGGTTCAAAAGGGCAGCCATCCTCCGCATCCTGAACATCATTGAACATCCCACCTCAGACAAAGCTGCTGGCTGTGCTGCACCTGTTGGCCTCTGGTACCTTCCAACCAACAACCGCCAGAGTCGGAGGGGTCTCACAGCCAGCCCTATCAAAGTTCCTCAAACCTGTCCTGGATGTCATCATCAGCTTGGTACCCCAGTACCTATACTTCCCCTACACTGCGCAGGAACAGATGGAGACCAAGCAAGGCTTCTACGCCATTGCTGCATTCCCGCATGTGTTGGGGGCAATAGTCTTCACACATGTCCTACTTGTGCCGCCTGCCGACACTGCACACAATTACCGCAACAGAAAGCCCACGCATTCCATCAATGTGCAGGCAATAGTGGACCACCGGGGACTCTTCACCAATGTCGTCGCCAACTAACCAGGCAGCGTGCATGACTCATACATCTTCCGACAGTCCATCATCAACCGGTGCTTCCAGGATGGCACCTACGGAAATGCTCTGCTCGTTGGTAAGTAACAAATGAACACACCACACACCTCAACTCCACAATCATGCAACTCACAACTCTGGGAATGCACATGTTACAAACTGACATACAACATGCCAAACAACATGCCCACCTACCAGACACGACAGCACAACTTACTGTGGTAACCTGGGCTAGCCAAGTACACAAGCCATCAACGGCATGGCACCTCAGCCAGACAATAGCAGATTGAGGGGAGAGGTGGGAACCAAGCAAGTGACCCATTAATAAGCATGTACACAATGCCAAGTGTAGCGTGGATGTGCCGGCCAGACTGCAGTATGCAGACCACACACATATGATTGTCGTCATACACCGCTGGTGTATGGAGTGTAGTGTACAGCGTGCGCAACCAAGTCACCGCAGGCAGTGGTGTAGACCTGGGACATGTAACCGTGTCATATCTTCATGTGAGCGTAAGTGGGGTGGACAGGCGTACGACAGTACTGCGTAGGGGTGTGGCTCCTCCAGACGTGGTTCTGGGTGTGGTTCAGTGCGGGCCTTGCCAAGGATGTGGCTGATGCGTGTGTCTCTCTTGTAGTGTCTGCACCACCCGATCATGCAATCAGCAATGTTGCTATGTGGCCTGTCCCCGGTGTGCGTGGTCGGCCGAAGGGGTACATGGGGGAGGGCATGCCTGCTCAAGGTCAGGGATCACACATGCCAACTGTTGTGTGTGTCGCTATTAGTGCAGCATGAGCCAAAGATGTACCCTCAACTGCATGTTGAGTTTAGCCAGGCAGGTGCTCTACATCTGTGTCAGCCATGTCCTTGCAATGGGCCTCCACACACGTGGCCAGACACATTCTGCGCAGCATCATCACTGTGTCGTACTCAGGCTTTTAGATATGCGCAGACAGGCATTTCAATGGTTTTCCGTAGGGGTGCATGTGATGTAATCTTGCTGCACACACTAGTGAATGTGCTCGGGTGGGGAGATGCAGCAGTGAGGCTACGTAGTACACAATGATGCAGCTCATTTTGAACAAGCAGTACATGTCATACAGGAATCACTAAGTCACACATATCATCCACCAATGAACCAGTGAGCCTGCCAACACATCATGCAGTATGTAGTCGTGACTAATGTTTCTCTGCACTGTCACAGGTGACCAAGGATATGCACTCTGCGCTTGGATGATGACACCCCTCCGAGCCCCGAACATACAGCCCCAGAGGCAGTACAATTTGGCCCACAAACGCACCAGGGGCATCGTGGAGCGCACATTTGGCATGTTGAAGTCAAGTTTCAGGTGCCTGGACGTCACAGGTAGTAAGCTCCTGTACAGCCCAAACCTCGTGTGCGTAATGATTGTTGCATGTTGTGTGTTGCACAACATATGTGTACGCAGCAAAGCCCCATGAATACGAGTGCCAGATGCACCGGACGATGATTATGAAGATGAGGCAGGTGGACCACACCCCACTGCAGCCGCGGCAGGAATAGCCCATAGGGACTACATCATTGACAATTTCTTCTCTGGTTGAAGTCACATTGTGTGGGTCCTTCACAGTAATGGCACAGTACGTTGACTGCCACAGGCACTACATGTGGTAATAAAAGGATTACGATATTTATTCCCTGCGTGCATGTCACTCATTTGTACAGGCACTTCACTCAGGCAAGTGTGGGTGCGACATGTTGTGCTGTCAATTGGGGGATTTGTTGATGGATGGTGGGTGTGTCACCTCTGTGCAATGAGGCTGTTTATAGTGTCACATATTCGAACTGCCAGTTCTGTGTGTCACAGTTGTTACGGTATCCCTCTCTTGGGTGTTTCACATGTGTCCCAAATCATTCCATTTTGGCTCTCATTTGTGGCCTACAGGTGACAACAGGGATTCTTTTGTGCTCTGATATGTGCCCCCATGATGCAGGGATGCACCCTGTGACTCAAGTCCCACGACATGGGCAACATGTACGTAAGGGGGAGTCACTGGCCCTACATTAGTCCGTGCTTTCATTCTTGTTTGGTCATGGACATGGCACGTAGGTGTGCAGGGGGTGTTGTTTGTCTCTCTGCAATGTGAGGGGGAGATGCGGTTTCACAGTGTGTACCATGTTTGCTTCCGCATTGGTGCAGGTTACAAACTAAATGCATGTCAGTGTGCATTGTGGCTGTTTGTGGGGGACTGCCTATCTGATTTGGACAATGGTAATCTGTTCTGCATCACAGCTGTGGGGGTGTGGTCGCACGTTATCATCTCACTGTTTATTTACTCTGCTTTTATGGTGCATTTTCCCGCCAGACGTGTGGGATTTGCAGGCCGGTTGCTGGTTTTCGGTGCTTTTTTACAGCGATTGGCCTCATCGCAGGATTTATTGCGTTCGCGCTTCTCATTTTTGCGGCATGGCGTTGATTTTGACACGGTCAGTTGGCGCGTTATCTGAGAAATATCGCATGGTGCCGCAGTGTTGAGAATGCTTTGTTAACACAGCTTAATTTTCCCGCGATGTTGAAGGTTGCGTTAAGTAACTTTTGCAATGGTTATCACATGTTCTTGAGAATATCCCCCTGAGACTGTCCCAGCAGTGCTTTACTTGCAGAAAAGTAGGTGCAGTGGATATTTTCGCAAGGCCACTGCAGCCAGCACCACCCATTGCCCCAGCCAGCTCTGCTAATGACAGCACCAACACAACTATTAAACCTCGCACTCCTACCAGTGTGGCAACTCAGACTATCCCGGACCACCTAAAGCTATAATACTGGTGAGCAGCAGATATTACATTTTTTTTAAAGTATATTAATGTATCAAGCACAATTGTTGTTCTTATCTAAAAATTAGACAGACAGCACCACCATGTGGTGGACTGTCACTAGAGCCGGTGCTGACAATTTAGCGCTGGTGCCGAGGACCAGAAACAACCGGCTCAAATTAAGTACTGTTTCCAAGTCACATTGAATGCAATGTACCTAATCAAGGACAACCTAGTTGTCCTAGACTAAATAACAAACTATGGGCCTCGTTTATGAAGAAGTCACACAGTGCCCTGCAGCAAGTCACCTTGTTGCACTGCGTGACGGGGAAAGGGCAGAAATGCACCATATTTATGGCAATAAGGTACATTACTGTCCTTTCCCTTGCACTGGGGCCCCTTTTCGAAGCCTGACGGTGACACAGGCACCCTTGGACCATGGTGCAAGGGTGCTTATGTTGCATGCAGGATTGTTTTGGTGCAGGAAGGGGCCCCTTCCTGCACAAAAGCAATCGTGGGAGATATATTCCTCTCTCTACGTGTGCTGCAGAATGCAGAACAAATGAGAAAAAATAGAGATATTTCTCCCAATTAAGCCCCCCCCCCCCCTCCCCCACCAGCGAAGGTGTACGTTTTTGGCGCATCCTCAGGTTTACAAACTCTTGTAAATCTGGGGATGTGTAAAAATCCATGGGAGCTGCATGGGAACACCAATGCATGGACTGCCCAGGGCAGAGTAAAAGCAAAGCAGCGATTTATTCTGTGTTGCATTAGTCCATATTTTTAACGCCACTCAAATGGCTTTACGTGACTTAAAAAAATCTGATTTAGAGGCTTGGATTAGGCATATACCAAATTGTGTGGCGCTAATGTGACACAACCCTCTCATACATGAGGGCCTGTGTATCAAGTCATGTCACCTGAATATACTCTGGGAACATCTGAACCCAATGTAGTAGAATTATGAGACAATCATTGAAGTTATTCTGCAGTCAAATTATTTTCTTTATTGTTTCCTATTGATACATACCCTGAGAACCATGCATTGATGTAGTGCATGTATGAAATCCTTTGTCTAAAGTCCTAAAAAATTACCTGCATTTTCTGTATATACACCCTCACCTTTCCCCTTTCTTAGATGGCGAGTCTATGCTGGATTTTCTGTAGAACTTTACAGAGTTCTTCTTGTACTTTATGATTTATATGCCTCCATGCTTAACTGACTGAAAGCCCAGCTTATGTATTTCTGTACCTGTATTCTTTGAGTAAACTTTTAAACTTCAGTCCTTGACTGTCATTCTTATTGAGATTGTTTACACCTTCTTCCTAAAGAGTGAGACTTAATAAAGTAGACACTGCTCCATCGGGGAACACCAGAGTCTGTTAGGAGCTACATTGCTCCTGATTCAAGTAGTTGGTGCATTGAGAAGTAAATGAGACAAAGGTTTGTGCACTAACAAGCTGAGCCTAACACAGATTTTCATCAGGATTATTTAGGTAATTATGTGATAACAAACGTTTGTTTCCATTTCCTCTGTACGGAGGATTATGTGGCTATGTACTCTGTCCAGTTTTAAGTTTCCCCATAGCAGAAGGACTTAATTTATTTTTTTGCTCCAGGGAAAAATAATTTTCCCTTGGAGAAAACCGTTCTCCTCCCCTCCTACCCCCCTAGAAATGTAGGGCTCAGTCGCCCTCCTAACCACCCAGGAGGGGAAAAAAAAGCCCATGCTGAAGTAAAGTGAAGGAACGGGCCAGATCGTAGTATAGGAATGACAACAAACTTCCATGTTTGCTGTGTTCCCAACCTTTCAAGGCAAACCATGCCTTCCAACATCTTTTTTTCCTAGTGCTTAATTTGTAAAGGAAAGAAAGCCGGTGCCCAAAACTCTGCTCAGAAGCCCGCCGCCAGTACAATATCATTTTGGTGATCTGAATACCAATGGTGTGCAGTCTTAAATCTATTTCATGCCTTTTAATTTGCTGCCAGACACTTCCTGCCCCTTTACCTTACTTTTGCCGGCTCCTGCTTAATCCCTCGTGGCGGTTTTACCATCATTCTTTCCTCCATCTTTTTGCTTTTTCCAGGAAAAATAACTATCATCCCCAAAAATGAGGGCCATTGGACTCTATCAGCAACCACTGATATTAAATCAAGCACTGTTTTCCCCAAACCTTATGCAGATTCACAGATGACAAGATATTCACACTTATGAAGGAGATCCCCACCCCATTAAATGGATTTATGCCTGCCAGGAATCCCTTTGTAAATTCCCATAGGAGTAAAAATTGTAAATTTGGTAGTAATACTAAATTTGCGACCACATTTACCTTTGTGAATAGGACCCCATATCTTTTGCCCAGGGCCTTTGAGGATAGGAAGAGTTGAAAGAATTAGGTTACCCCGGTGTGCCACTTTGTCCTTGGTATATGTGAAGGTGTGAGAGGGGTCTGAGTTGTTTTTCTGAGATAGAACTCAGCAGGGCCCTCATGTTGCAGATGTCAGGCATGCCGATGTGATAACACATCACCTGAAATTACCAATACCATGAGTGTCTGTAATTTTTGGGAAACAGGAATACTGTGCTATTCCGACTTTGACCCCGAAAAGTCCTTACAAAATGGGAAATTACCTATTAAATCTGTAATACCACGTACAAGCACGACCAAAATTCTGACCCTGGGGGTAAAACACTGATTCACCAGTAGCTCTGGTTATCAGCTGAATGAAAATTACCTGTAAGCTCACAATGGAGGCCTTGAAGCCTTTCTGTCTGTGTCAGAGAATCTTTCAGAAGCTTTCCTCTTTATCATCCAGTAAAGAATGCATGCACTTGCTGGATTTCCTGCTCTATGTATGTCTGCTGCGCTGAGTCTGAGACTTCTTAGCATTTTCTTCTTCTTTCTTAAGTCTGAGTAGATCCTTTCTGTAGTGTAGAAGCATCATGGACAGGTACAGTTGTAGTCTAGGGAAGAAAAGAAGAAAATGACCTGTACACCATCTCCTGTGAGAGGAAGGAAAAGGACAGGAAGTAGTGGAAAAATGAGACAATCGAGGCCAAGAAGTGAAAATAAGATCAGGTGGAGATAGGCAAACTCAGTAGCAGAAAAACTATCAAGCTAGAGAAGATACTTCTTATAAATAAAGATAATTGACTCCCATGGTGTGATGTTCCTTCAGCATGGCAACTTGACAGTTTCCATGAGCTTGACATGTGCCTGTTATTGGCTGTGAGTATAGTGGGCTTTTGGACAAACTACAACACTATCTATGTCTACAAAACACAATTTTGTGCCCCAGCAAGGACCCAGATGCTGCTTATATATTTTCTTGGTAGGGTAAGCAAAAATACAGACAGCTTCGTCCTCTTCTTCTGGGCCACAGATATGGGGCTTATCTAAGTCAGAGAGATGGATGGGGGGACAGGAGGGGTGTCTGAATCTTACATTTTCCAACCAAAAAAGCAGTAGGCTGCAGCGTTGAGGAGTGAGATGATCAAGGTCCGGGATAGGCTGTTTCCATGAGAAACAAGGTCAGTACTGATTTGCATTAGGTGGGCTTCTGTCTAGAGTGGTACAGTTGGTGAAAAACAATGTGTCTGGAATGCTACCCCAAGCGGTTTGCACTGGTTAGGCAGTTTGCAAGCATTCATCCAATCACCTTTTGGGTGTTTGATTGCTAGTAGTATGCCTGGAAACCTGATGCTGGTGTAGTTTTTAAAGCCTACTACTCCCAGGGTTTGGGAATTCCAAAGAGTAGTAAATGTGTACCCATTCAAGGAGTGCTTCTGTGGTTGCTATTTTACTGTTTATTTGGTAAATCAGTCAATATACATGTATGTTTCTGCTCCATAAAATGAACAAGTTAAAAGGACTATGCAACATGAGAAGGACAAGAAAAACTGTCACAAACACAGCAAACCCAACTCGTGACATCCAGACCTAGCTACAAGCCTAGAGTGCATTTGAGGGGTTTCCTTTCTGAACAACACCCCTCTCCCCAAAGCTATGCTCCTCCCTGTCCCACCTGGGCCTGGTAGTTCTCTCTGGAAACGCATGACTTTGGTCATGTACAACACAACAGCCTCGAGCCCCTGCCCAGGGATCATTTATTTTAACTATATTTTCACTTCACACACTCCTCTTTGTCTGGTACGATAAGTCGTGATGGTAGAGATCCAGTTTCCAGTCCTCACCTTTTACAAATCATTTTATGAAGTGACTGACTGACCCATGTGCTAATGCCAAATTTCAAATAGAGGTGGGCATGCCAGAAAATTAATCGGGCAAGCCAAGCCAAGTATATGGCTTGGGTGCAAGAGTCTATGCATGAGCCAAGTCATGAAAACTTTTGGCAGGTATATTGTGCATCAAACATATGTAAAAGCATGATACTCTCTTCAAAAATAAAAAAGTGTATTTCTTTAACATGTGGAAGTGTTTCACCTTAGTACATCAGAATATATCACTATATAGACAGATTTTTATTAAAAGGGATAGTTTTAAATATGAACTTCAAATTATTAATGGCCCACATCTACCATACCATGAAAGAACTAAGAGGCAAGTCGATAGTCATGTAAACCTTAAATATGGTAGAACTTCTTTTCTAGCTGGGTCTGGTGGCTTAGTGGACTAATGCGTCCAATTTAGGGGCCTGTGTTCAATCTTCCTGGTCACAGGTTCAAATCCTTCCAGATCTACTCAGCCTTTCATCCTTCTGAAGTTGATAACATGAGTACCATTGGGTAAAAATAAACATATGGTATTCACTGCGAAGATACCCTTGGGTGAACGTCTGCTTTGCAAATACATATGGTATGTTATTGTAGATGGAGCAATATTATAGTATTACATCAAACATACAGCACAAATCATGAACTCAAGCATTTAAAAGTGCTCTCATATGTAACAACAAAGAAAAACGAGGCTCTGTGAAAGTGAGAAAGCACAAAGGTTTGGTTGGGGGCGGGCAGATGGGCGGTCCTGCAACAGGGCAGGAGAGGAGTGGCTAGCACAATGTTGCGGCCCTGACTGTTTGGGCCGACGAAACCAGTCATGCGCACTCTGCCATTTTCTCCATGTAGCAGCATGAAGCCTGCATGGAAAAAAAGCCTCCCCATAGACGCCTGTGTGGTCGGTGTCCCAGCCAATCACAACGCTGCCGTTGCAGCGTTGTGATTGGCTTAGGGGAGGTAGGCTGCCTGCTTCCTGCGGCTAAGGTAAGTTATTTTTTATTTAAATATTATTAAAATAAACCTCCCCCCCACGTGACCCCCTCCCCTCATGATCCCCCGCACCCTCACTTGGGAGTCATGCCGGCCGCAACTGGTTGTAATGGAAATGTGTTTTAGTTATGTGAGAGAACGCAAGTGCGAAAGTCATAAAAAGGGAGAGGGAGATGGTATATACAGATAGAGTTTTTTGTGCATATAAGTGAAAGGTAGAGTGAACAGAGAGAGGATGAAATAGAGAGTGAAAAAAGGTTATAGAAAGGTAGAGTTACATGCTGGCGGCAGGGGACACTTGTAAAAAGCATTGTCAGGGTGAAGCTGCTCCCAAAGCTATTTATTATATTCTGGCATCACCCTGTGTTGTCGTACTTTACAAATATAGTATTGCGATGCCTGGTTGAAGCAACATCATGGAAGCGCAGGCACGGTATCCCAAACTACCTTGTGCAGATCTCCATTAATACACCCATCCAAGTGTGAGTACCAAATGCTAACCAAGGATACTGCTAAAACTACTTACCCTGAAAAATCAACTGCTGAAATATTTTATTCCTGCTGTTTAGCAGATTTCAACATTGGTGTTAATTTACTGTGACACCTATATTGGCAGTGTTTTGGAAGACACCTTTGGTTAGATTAGTTCATAACCTCGAAATACAGCAGTAATACAAAATTCTTTCAGGCAACACCACACATTAGTTTTATTCGATTCTCTGTGATGCTTAAGTGCACAGAAGTGCAAAGCTTCCATGTAACTGCTATCTTTAGCATGCAAAATAATAAAGTAAATAGTTGTGAGAATGAAAAGTAAGCCATTATTACGCAGAGGTCCCTTCTGTCCTTGTCCTATTCATTAAACAAGTGAGATAATCTTATCTCACAAACAGAAAAACAAACAAAGAAATGCTGGCCCTACCCCACTCCCTCCCACCGGGAGTACATAAATGTATCTTACCCAGCATTCCCTATGTTATTTTTTTCTGTCTACCGAGAGAATGAGATGGGTCAGGAGCTGGGGGGCTCCTGGTGTACTTACGTCCCTGCTGCCGGGCGGTGGGGACATTGCTGTTGTTCGTGTCACTCTCCCTGCCTGGCTTGGGGGGAGACATGCTGGATTACTCCTGTGCTCTTCTGGATTGCTACAGGGGGTCCCGACCTCTGGGTTGCCGGGCACATTGGGATGCACGGTGTCTCCTCTCTTCAGCTTGTTCCCTGGTGGGTGCCCTGGGCCGAGGTTGCTCCCGGGACTAGATTCCCTGCCGGGTCACGTTGCCTGACTTCCGGCATGGAGGTGGTACAGGAAGTCAGGCGCTGGTATGCCAGTTGGCTGCAGGTGTGTTTTTTTCTGGAACTCTTAATACAGCAACATGGGTGAGTACCGCATAGGGGTGTTGTTCTTTAATGCCTTAGCTGCCCTGATTACGCCTGCCTTCTCTCCTTCGGATGGTCAGCCGGATCGGGCTTGATTGATGCATCCATAGCCCCGATTGTTGACGGCTGCCTGGATTATACCTGTTCTCGCATGTCCTCGGCTGTTGGCCAGTTCGGGCTTGTTTTCTTGCTGTTTGGGATGCATCTGGTTACTCTGTGGGCTGTAATCCTTGAAGCCGTTCCTGGTGTGCCCCTGTTCTGGTTGCCTTTCCTGTTTCGGCTCCTACGGCCACACCTCCCTCATGCTCCTGAGGGAAACATCCTTTACCATGCAACCATTACAACGCGGTATGGTTACATCGTGGTTTTAACAACGCAAGTCGTTACACCGATTTGCACTGGAGGGCGCTGTAGGCTAAGGAATAGTGTGAATTACTATTCCAACACCTTCCCTACTTTACGTAGACTGGAGTTGGAATAGTAATTCACACTATTCCTATGTCCAGCGCCCTCCAACGCAAGTCGATGTAACGACTTGCATTGTTAAAACCGCGATGTAACATACCGCGTTGTAATGGTACGCGTTGTTACATCATACATCCGCTCCTGAACTTGTCTGCTCTCAGAAGTTAAGCAGGGTCGGGACTGGTTAGTACCTGGAAAGGGTGACCGCATGGGACTCCCTAGTGCTGTGGGCGCCTGGTGGTGTCTTGGTGTTGACAGAAATGAGAAACATTCCAGGAAGAGCAAACATGTGGAGCACTCCTCCACTTCCTCTTCGGACTCTTCTTTCTCTCCTTCTCCAGCTTGGTCTAAATGCTGCAGGGACGGTGATGATGCCAGGATCAAAAGAATAATTAAGGAAATTTTGCAGGAAATGGGTGGGGGGGCCTGCTCCAAGAGCTCTATTCCTTTTCATCCCTCTCATTTATCCAGTGCTGAAGAGGATTGGATGGGGGGATGAGGAACATATGGGTAAATACATTGATGAAGATATGTTGCCGAACTTCCTGAAGCCTGTCAAGTCCTACATGGGTTTTCCTAGCGATGATGCGCCCAGCACGTCTGGTGGTTTGTTGCTGTGCCAGTTTCAGAGTTATGATTCCCAGGTTTATGGCTAAACTGCACCCTCTTCAAGACATTTCAAAGGACTTGCCAGACTCCATTCCGATTGATTTATTTGTAGCTAGTCAGACTTCATTGGCTGGGCAAGCTGTTATTTGGGATCCTGTGGATAAGAAGGTGGATGCATCCTTTCAGAAGAGTGACTCAGGTTCCCATGTATGGTACTTATGTTGCCCAATCTCTGATTTTGGATATCGAGGCCCTGTATCAGTCACTGGATGTGATAGGTTTGACTGTTCTGGGCTTTTGGAGCATAATGAGCGGCAAGTGGAATTCCTTTCTGATGTGTCCTTCGAAGTGGTGAGGGCTTTGGCCCTTTTGGGGGGGTTGTGTGGTGGCCCTCTGCAATTTGGTTTTTGAAGAAGTGGAAGACTGATTCTGCTCAGAAAACGTCTGTCCTGCGCTTACCTTTTCAGGGGACTATGATGTTTGGGAAGGAGTTGGAGGGAAATTGCATAGGCTTTTTAAGGAGAAAAAGCACTCTTCTTCTTTTAAGCAGTCCTCGGCTTTTTTCTAAGCCTAAGTCTTTCTTTCGTTCCCACTCTAAGAGGCAGTTTTCTAGAGGTCATGGGAGGTTCTCATCTGGCTGGGGTCGGGACAAGAAAGCTAAATCTGCCCGTCCGAAACCTTGTCCCTGACTATATGGCAGCCAATTCCACATTGTTGTTCAGAGGTCGGCTTCAGTTCTACCTCCCGGCCTGGTTGCAGTCCTGTTAAATGTGTTGGTGCAGGACATTGTGTGACTGGGATATCGCATCAAGTTATCTGAGCCTCCTCTGGATTCAGGGATTCGTCCAACTCCTTGGACATTCTGTTGGACCAAGCGGACCGAGCTGTGTCTGGGGACAAGTCTCTCTTGGCGAAGGGGGTGATTCAGGAAGTTCCTGCTCTAGAGGTGGGAGGAGTTACTGCCTGATTTTTCTGGTACCCAAAGTGACAGGGTGGGGTTCCGTCTGGTGCTAGACTTGAAGGCCCTGAACAAGTTTGTGGTTCATCTTCTCTTCAAAATGTAGACTCTTCAGAGGGTGATTCTGTTGGTTCTGCCGGGACATTTCTTGTGCACACTAGATATGCAGGATGCATAACATCATGTCCTGGTCCACCCCTGCTCTCGCCGGTTCCTGAGGTTTTGCCTTCAGGCTGTCATTTGCAGTTCCGGGTTCTTCCCTTTGGCTGAGGTCCGCCCCCATGGTGTTCACCAAGGTGGTGGCCCTATTGGTGGCCTCGTTCCATCTTCATGGAGTTCTCGTCTACCCATACCTCGATGATTGGCTGATCCATGCTCCATCTCGGGTCAGTTGTTAAGGGATCAGTTCTGCATTGAGGGATCATGGGTTTCTGCTGAACCTCCCCAAGTATCAACTGGAGCCCTCTCGGATTTGACTTTCATAGGGGCTCGCTTTCGCACCGATCTCAACAGAGTGTTCCTGCCTGCCTCTTGGGCAGTGACCTTGGGTTCCCTTGATCTGAAGTTCTTGAGGGGGTTCTCTTTCCCGGCCCGTCTCTGGTTGAGCCTACTGGATTTCATGGTGCCATGGGCATGGTTTCATCTACGGCCTCAGTGGGTGCATCTATTGGCCTGTTGGGATCCTTTGTCTTGCCATTTGGCCCTTCTGGTTCCGGTGTCTCCTTCAATCCTCACTACACTGCACTGGCGGATTTTGTAAGTCAATCTTTCCAGGGGTCTGCCATTGCAGCCTTCTCCTCCGACGGTCCTGACGATGGATGCCAGTGCTTTCTGGTGAGGGGCAACGTTGGAGTCCGGCTCACTTCAGGGTTGTTGGTCCCTCCTAGAAGGGAGGCGTTCTTCTAATTGGCGGGAGTTGACAGCAGTGGTCCGGGCTGTCATGGGATTCTGCAGCCTGTTGTTGGGTCACAATGTGGTGGTATGCTCCGACAACATGGTGACAGTGGCCTACATGAATCATCAAGGGGGGGCCTGATCCAAGTCCCTGAACGTGGTGGTGGTTCCCTTGTTTTGTTGGGTGGAGGGGCATCAGCTGTCCATATCCGGGGAGTGGACAATATGGTGGCAGATAACCTTAGTCGCTATTTCTCTACCTCCCAGGAGTTGTCTCTAACTCTGGAGGCTTGACGGCTGGTGTGCAAGAAGTTTGGTCATTCCATTCTCAACCACTTTGTTTCCCAGCACAATGCTCAGCGTCCTCGCTTCTGCTCCGGGGTCCGTCAGGAGGGGGCAAAGGGGGGTGGATGCTCTGACCATGCCTTAGCCGTCATGCCTGTTGTATGCCTTCCCGCCCCTTGTGCTGATCCCCCAGTTTTTGGCTTGCCTGGTGATGGAGTCTCAGGAGGTGGCGGGCCATTTTGGCCCTGCCGGTCTTGGTTTCCCACTCTGCGGCTATTGGCAGTTCGGGTCCTTGGTTGCTCCCCTGTTTTCCATCTCCCCTGTGGTTATCCCTGATGTTGTCACTCCCGTGGCTGCGGCTATCGGTTTGGAGGTTGAGTTGCAGGGGTGGCTGCGTCGGGGTTTTCCCTAGCATTTAGCCTTGGCTCTGCAACAGTCTCCGAAACCTTCTACTCTCCGGTCCTAGGGGCGACATTGGGGAAATTTCCAGAGGTGGTGTCATGCTCAGGACTTGTCCCCCCTGGATTGCTCTCTGCCTGGGGTTCAGCAATTTCTCTGGGGGGGATTTGAGAAGAGGTTGTCTGTTTCCAGTTGCGGGCTCAGTGGGCCATGATTAAGCCTTCCGTTCTCCATGGGGGAATTGGTCTGATAAAGATGACTTGGTATCTGGATTGCTGCAGAGTTATTCTTTGGCCCGTCCTGTGGTGTTGTTTCCATTTTGGGACCTTCTTCTGGTGTTGCATGCTCTGGTGGCTTCTCCCCTGATCCTTTGGCTGAGGTGGACTCCATGTTTGTGACATTGAAGATGGCCAGACGCCTTGTCGAGTTGGGGGCTCTGATGGCTCATGGGTCTTTTTTGTCTTTTTTAGAGGATGGGGTTGTCCTCCGGTTGGATACCTCCTTTGTTTCCAAGGTTTCTTTTCAGTTCCATCACTTCCTTGAGCTTTGCTTATTGTTTGCCGGGCTTTGTGTCTCTCTCTGGATTGCACACGTCCTTTTTGGAAGTCCGATTCGCTGTTTGTGTGTTTTGGAGTTTCCTCATGTGGGGTGAAGGCTTCTTCTTTTTCCATTGGTCGCCGGCTGAAGCAGGTAATTAGTTTGGCCTGCCCACTTTCAGATTCCCCTCCTTCGGCGGGTGTGCAAGGGCATCCTACCCAGGCAATGGGGGCCTCCTGGGCTGAGGTTAGGTTGGTTTCCCTGTCTGAGATCTGTAGGGTGTGGAGGATAGTATTTTACAAAGAACAGTCTTAGGCATATACCGTTGATTAATGGTGATTTATTGAGAATCACAATTACATAGAGACCCCATCCAGCAGAGAGCTGAGAACAACTGAACAGAAACTATGAACAGCGCTAGGCAACCAGTACCACACTCCAAGTTCTAGAAGCTGTGGCTGACAGAGGGAAATGCTAAGAATACCACATCACCTCCCCCTTCACAAATAAAACAACAAATTAATAAGCTGTTGCAAGACAAGCAACAAATAACATGGAAGACCTGGAAGAAACCATAACATGTTAAAAACAAAACAAAGTGCATGAAATACATCAAGAAACACAATCTTGTAAGTGTAGGGGAACACGCTTTAAGTGGAAAGGGTCTAGACACCCTTTCAGAAGTTTCAGGATCCTGAATCGCCAAGCGTGTATGAGGCACACCGGTGGTACCCAAGGAAGACAAAGGGCAACATTTTGCCACCCTGCTGAGATTCCAAATCTTGTGATCACTTGTGTTTATGGTATTTTTAAACACTTTAATAACCTGAAAAGGCTTGCTAAACTTGGAAATACCAGCAGTTCTCCTTGGAGACTTAATTTTGACCCAGTCTCTAATATTAACTACTGTACTCTTGACAGCCTTTCTTTCATCATACCGAACCTTCCGTTCAATCATAATACCTTTCTCTTGTAGAGTTAGGGGTAGACTGTCCAAGAGTTGGTAAGAGAAGTATTCCCGTCCTCCTGTACGCGGACGATGCGGTCCTTTTGTCCCGTACAGGGAGGGGACTTCAGTCTCTTATAGACGGTTTTAGTAGGTTTATGGCAGATTTAGATCTATCTCCCAATCTTACAAAATCATATATAATGGAAGCAGGGAAAAGACCGACAAAGAACTTTATCTTTAAAATTGGGGGTCACAAATTAGAGAAGATCGAGGTTTTTAATTATTTAGGGATAATATTTGACAAACAACTCAATTTTAAAACACTTATCTCAGATAAATGCAATCAACAAACGAGCACGATGGGTTCAATAATGAATCGTGCCACGAGATTAGGTCGTTGGTCACCTAACGAAATATTGCATTTGTATAATTCAATATGTTGTTCAAAAACCCTATATGGGAGTGAGGTATGGGGTTTCAGAAATACCTCTATGATACAGTTGGAGGAAAATAAGTTCCTCAGAAGGCTTCTGCAAGTACCTCAAAGTACGCCTGCCTACATTGTCCATGAGGAGCTAGGGCTTCCTTATATTAGTGACAGGCTAAGTATCAAACCGATAATGTGTTGGATCAAAATTTGGACCAACCCTGAGGCTAGCCTAAGTAGACAAATAATTAAGGACTGCATTAACAGAGATAAAGGCTATCGGATACCCTGGATTAAATATATAAAGGACACCCTGTAGTGGCAGGGATTTGCAAATTATTTTGATGAGCCCACGACCCTGACGCCTCAAGTAAAAGTTGTCATAAAGTCTGAACACCTCCAGCGTCTAGCTTGTGCAAGGGAAGACAGTGAAATATCGAAAGTCTCAGTGAGAGCCCACATATTAACAAAGTCTTTATTAGGCTTAGAACCTACCTGACGTGTATCTTTAACAAAAATGATAGATTTTTAATGACTAGATTCAGACTGGATCTTTTACACCATATTTTATCCCCCGCAGGATACACAAGAGATGTTGCTTCAAAGGGTCCTTGCGGCTGCGATCTGGGATCTCCGCAGGATACCCTCCATTTTGTATTTTTCTGTCCCTTTTACGAGTACCCATGGGTACTATTTTAAAAAAATATTTTAAGAAAAAATAAATTTACCCAGGTAAGGGTGGCACTCCTGTATCTGAAACTTTCTTCCGATCCTTTTACGTTGTTCTGCACCGTGAACTTTCTAAGATTAGCCGCAAAACTAAGGAACACTAGACATGAGGTGTAGACAACTTTGTCTTAGAGGGTAGGGAGGGTATCGTAAATAAAGCCACTTTTTTGAGAATTTTATGCCTATTTTCACCCTACTGTAGTTTTAGCCAAGGATTTAATCAATTTATGAAAGGACTGGTATATTGTATTTGGGAAGTGTTATGATGTTTTTAAAAGACATAGTTCACATTTTAACCCCCTGTCTTAAATCGGCTATAATCCCGTATTTTTAACCTTATATCGTTGGTGCTCCCTGTACCAATTTGGTCTAATCCCTGCACTTTATAACACCTTATCTTCGCTGCTATTTTAGAGGTATTCTGCTATTAAGTCATCTTTTGATTTCTATGTTCTAATGCTGTTGCTCTGGTCACACCCTGAAGACATAAAATATTTGAAACATTTTATCTATGTTAATGTAATGTTGAAATTTGTTAAATGTCATGTTCTTTTGTGGATATTTTTATACCCGAATAAAGATTAATTGACTTGACTTGATAATACCTTTCTCCCTTTCTCTTCAACCATCCGTGCTGCCCACATTGTCACTCACTAATGACCTCTTGTCACACACCCAAGAGGGAACAATTTCAACATTCGCCATACTACCTTTGAACAAACGAAAAGGAGCCTCACCCATTAGACGAATGAGGAGTGAACCGATAATCCCTGACTTTCTTTTTCAAAGCTACCTCCCAATTATCACCACAGGATATTGCCTGTTGCATGGATTGCTTCCTTGATAAACCTTTCCACAACACCGTTGCTTTGGGGATGATATAAAGAAGCTTTCTTGTGCTTAATCCCCCTCAAGGACAGAAAATCTTGCATTGCTCTCAATGTAAATTGAACGCCATTATCTGACAAGAGAGTTTGTGGGAAACCTTCACTCTCAAAAAGCTCATCTAAAAACTCAATCACCACAACAGACTCCACAGAATTTACCACCTTTATCACAGACTACCGTAAAAACAAATCCATGCACACAATGACATAACAATCTTGAGATTTGAGACTCACAGGTCCTAAAATATCTATTGAAATATCAGACCATGGACCAGCTGCTTGTTCACTAACGATCATGGGTTAAGCCCTACATCTAAGCAATTTGTCACAATTTGCGCACTCAGCACAATCACGAACAAGCCTCTCAACAAAAACATCCTTGGCGGGCCACCGGTACGCCTCTCTGATTCTATCCTTGGTCTTGGCAATGCCCATGTGTTTAGCATGAGCATTTCTTACTAACTTATCCCTCAAAGTAAGTGGTGAAACAAGCTTACTACCACGCAAGAGAAGTTCTTCCACTACAGCCAAATCTTCTTTGACATGCCAAAAACCTCTGAGCATCTCATCACAGTCCTTCTTCTCACACCAACCACCTTTCACCATGGTAATGATTTTTTGTAAAACATCATCGCCCACAAAATGTTCCCACCATTCACTTTCTGTTATAATACTTTCACTGAATAAACAAACATTCACTTCTTCTTCTAAGTACTCCCCTCCAAACCATTCAACATCTTCAACAGTGTCATCATTTCCAGTTCCAAGTCTCGAAAGAAAATCAGCAAGCACATTATAACAATTTTACACAAATTAGCCTCAACGTGCAATTTTGGTGCCACCTTGGAAGAAAGCTTGAGGGATCAGTTTATGTTTGGTTGTGTACAAGACAAGACTAGGGATGCTTTATGGCAAAAAGACAATCCCATCCTCGTCGCCAAAATGTGGAGGTTAATCCTTTCAAAGAACAGTCTTAGGCATATACCGTTGATTAATGGTGATTTATTGAAGATCACAGTTACATAGAGACCCCATCCAGCAGAGAGCTGAGAACAACAGAACAGAAACTTTGAACCGCGCTACGCAACCAGTACCAAACTCTAAATTCTAGAAGCTGTAGCTGACAGAGGGAAATGCTAAGAACACCACATAGGGTGCTACTTTGGCGTCCTCTAATACTTTTGTGAAACATTATCAAATCCATAATTTGCCTGGTGGCGATGTGAATTTTGGTTTGGGGGTGCTGCAGGATGTGTGCTCCTGAATTCCTGTTTTGTCTGTATCAATACATCACTGGATGTTGCTGTCTGCCTTGTGTCCTGGTGGTTTGTTGTTGATAAATGCCGGTTGCTGCTTTGGTATTCTCACTTGTTTAATCAATGGGACGAGGACAGGAGGGACCTGGGGGTACTGCCCTATTACTTACCGGTAATCTTCATTACTCCTGGTCCGTTTGCCCTCATCCCTTTCATTATCTACCCCCCTCCCTCCCGGACTTGCCAGCCTTCCTCTGTGGCTTGGTAGTTCAGAGGGAATGCTGGGTAAGGTACGTATATATACTCCCGGTGGGAGGGGGTGAGGTAGGGCCAACATTTCTTCGTTCTTTTTTTTCTGTTGGTGAGCTAGGATTATCTCACTTGCTTAATGAATGGGATGAGTATAACGCAACGAGGAGTAATGAAGATTACAGGTAAGTAATACGGCATTAGTATCTGACCCCTATTTCCATCCTGCTCTTGTGTACAAGTGTGGAACGTGGCGCATGTGACACTGATCAAGGTTTTGTACCAAAGCATAAACAGGGCACACTCTTTTGCACCATTTAGGCAGTTTGTACTTGAGCAAAATAAGTTTGCACCAATGTACATATGTGGAGAATATGATTTTTCAACTGTCCCTGTTAAAATGACAAGAAGGTGCATAATCATTTTGCCTCATTTTCCTCGTGCAGTATCATTTATAAAGTGATGCCATCTGGGGAAAACGTGTTTGCGCCATTTCTAAATTCACTACAGGCAACCATGGTGGTGGATTGCATTTGCTCCATGATTTGTACTGTGCAGACTTTACTTAATCTACACTCTTGAGACTTTACTTTGCAACTCTCTGCCCTTACTGTTCGACCACATTTATAATAAATGTTGTTTCATACAGTAATGCCTGTGTTGTATTATTTTCTTTGCTTAAGCACCTACTGGTGATTTGATCAACAGTGCAGTGCTACACCAAACTACAGTTTACAGTTCTGTAAAGATTTTAGAATGTTCAGCATCTCAGCACAAAGTGCCGGGCTTACCAACCCTATCGTTGGGCCTGTAACACACTGCCTCCTGCAGCCCACATCCAAGGCCCCATACCTCCTCCAAAATGCAAAACAAAAACCTGTGGACGCATTGTGGGCGCCAGTAGCATGCTCGCTGTAGGAAGGAAGGCACCTTCATGCTTGGGCAGACATGGCGGGCAGAGGGGGCTGCTTTTCATACACCAAGCACAGCCTTTTCCTGACCAAACACAGATATTACACTTATAAACACTAATTATTAACGTACTCAATCACAGGCATTAAGTGCTGAATGATATCTTCCATACCATACAGACATACACTCTAGCAGGCTGTCCTGCCCTATTCAAGCGAGGCACACTAATGTGGCAGTATTTCACTACCTTCCAAACATGTACAGGTACTAAGCAGAATACTACATGGGACGGTGTCTGACACCTAATTATATTAAAAGTTGTTGCTAGGCAATATGTCCATCCTGTTCATCTAAAAAGGAATATTAACAGTATGTATTGTCTTTTTCATGCTACACACTGGCATTTGACATAGCATGCTTCATTTCTCACCTTAAGTGTTGACATTACACACATGTTCCCCACCCTCTTTCAGGTAAGACCCTCCGGAAAGTCAGTCCACCACCGTTATAGAGCTTCAAGACAGGCAGGCACTTGAGCCCTAATTTAATTAGTTTCGGGTTTCTTGACAGCCAATTTTTCATAGCTGAACATATTGTAGGACTCGTCTGGGAGCCAGAGGGACTCGTAATGTGTAAGCTGACCTGTGATTGGAGCTTTGGTGACACCTCAGAAAATTCTAACATGCTGCACAGAATTTCGAAGTGCTCATTGGCTAAAGGGTCGCGCATGCCTTTAATGTTTATAACTGTGTCTGTGCCTCTCTGCCCCAATGCCCTCCCACCCAGTGATAGGCACTGTTGAGAGATGGGCTGGATCTTACACAATTGAACTAAATTGTTCCCAGTTGTGTGAGATTATGATTATTTGTGCTGGCTCCCCAATATTGAGCTATTTTCAAAATGACTGTTCTGTTTTAGGCTACTGTACTAGAAATCTGTGCTAGAAATAGACTTCATCTTTCATACATGCCAATGGTGACTACAGGGAGGGTGGGCAGGGAAGCCCTCTGGGTCACCGAGCAAGTGTAGTTTGCTCACCGGGAGTAGAGACCTCAGCAGTCTCTTTCCTCGTTGGAAACAGATCTACCCCGGAAAGGTGAAAGGAGTTGGCAAAAAAACATGCTATTTTTTTTCCATAAAATACAACCCCGAGCCACGAATCAAGTTTGCCAGTCGCAATGTTAATAAGCATTATTAAATGCAGGAAACTATGCTACAGTCAAAAGAAATGGGAGAAAAGTAAGTGGCTCGCACAGGAACCAATTAAGAAAGGGGCAGGTGTAAACTTCTTGTACCTGATGCCTAAAAAACAAGCCCAATCCAACTTAAAACAAAAAACCAAACCCAAAAACAATCCTACTAGAAAAAGCCTAACTGAAGGAGGACATCAAAAAGTGCAAAAAGCCAAAAATAAATACGAGCAACGGAGGCACGGCGGGGAAGGCAGCAGTAACGCAACTGTGGCATTAAGAGGGGTGGGAGGAAGAATGCTATATTTAAATGTAAGCAGCTGAACAGAGACAAACAGTAACAGAACGAAAAAATAGTCCCCCAAAGAACAGATAAAGAACCATAGCGGAATAAGATAGTACTAAGTCCCTGCTCTGTGGGAGGAACAGAAGAGAGAAAGGAGGGACAAAGAGGCAGAACTGACCACTAGCAAGGAGGGATTTTTAAAGGACACTGGCAAGGACAAATAAAAAGCAATGGCAAGAAGGGGGATAGACTTGAAGCCCACAGACTGATTACAGCAGGTCTCGAAGAAACCGCACATGCTCTGTCTAGCTCAGCCTAAAAACGCTGATCTATTTTTGAACAATGAATATAAAAAACAGATAGGTAACCTATGAAGGTGATTTGGTTTCTGTTTATATTTTGCATGTTTTACTTAATTTTGCATTCCCGGTGGCGCTAGAGGGCGCGCACGCAAGATGGCCGCACTGCTGTGTGGCTTTGGCGGCCCGGGATATAAGATCCGATAGAAATCCTTCCCAAGCTTCAGATGAGACATGGTTGCAACACGACCTGCAATCTCTGGTACAAAGGAAATATTATGAGGTGAATTGGGACAGCCATTACTATCAGGAGCGACAGAAACAGAACGTGAGGTGCTCGCGTCGGGAGCATTCTACTGAAGCAGATACAAGAGTTAGTGTCCCGCAAAGACCGTAGGAAATTACCCTTCAGTTAGAGGGGTACATCTCAAGGAAGGTTGAAGATCTCTTTTGGGAGAATTTGACCTTTGGATATGACATACTGCTAGCAGAAAGGGATTGGCCATCTGTGTTTGTGGTGGATTGCCCAAAGGGGGAAAGCGTCATTTTGCTGCAATCACTCATTCTAGCACGAGGTTGAACGGAGACACGCAGATAGCTGTCAACTCCTCTCAGAACGGCTCTGCCATTCTGAAAGGCTTTCCACTCAAACATTCCCACAAATTAGATTTGCAAAATACACTGTTTGCTCAAATTCCAGGAGTGGGCGATAGAGTTATACCAAACACAGATCGCAGATTAGATTTAATTCTAGCTGCAAATGAAGGGCTAGGCTCTCCAAATGCAGGAGTCACTGCTACAGTTTTGTTACTAAAGCGGCGATTCTGGTGCCCAAATTAGTCTAAACAAACAAAGGCTTATGTTTTAAAGTACGACATCTGTCAGCAGATGAAAGGTTCCACCATAGCACGGCCACCACAAACACCATTACGCATTTCCGACAGACCTCTTACATGTGTCTATTTGGAACACTGCGGCCCCTTAAATTCAGACAGGGCTTACAAGTGCAAGTTGGTGGCTGTGGATTCATGCTCTAGATTTTTATGGGTTTGGCCTCAGTCCTCGGCTGATGCTCACAATGTTATAAAGGATTTGTGGTTCTTTATCGGGACATTCGCAATTGGCACGTTACATTCCGACCGGGGCCCTGCATTTAGCTCTCGGACTTACAAGGAAGCCATGGAAAGTATGGGTGTGGCCTTGCAGTACTCCTCCCTCTACCATTCCTTCACACAAAGGGCTTGTCATCACTGCATTGTTCATGTAGCCAGCTTGGAGCTAAGACAGGGGGACAGGAAACGTCAAAGACTTCAAAGCAAATTTTGTAGAAACTTCTCTTACTTCTACGCTCGTACCACGTATAAATATAAGACCTTCAGACCCACTCTTCAGTACCCCTCCAGAAAACTCAAAAGGACTGCTGCGCAGCTCTGCAAGAAGGACTAAAACTCTGTTGCCCTGCTGCCTGAGTGAAGGATTGGACCTGCATCTTGATCCTAGAACAGCAAGGGTATTAGGTGCGGGTTGTAGTTGGGCCAATCACCTATACGGGGTTCAGAGAGCACTGAATATTATGCCGAGAAAATCCTTGGGAGGACGTACCCCCTATCAGATCCTGTTTGGGACAAGAATGTTTTTACCTGACCTCGATTGTGCCAGCACAGTGCAGATGTAAAACCATTTGAATTGAATTCTCGTTGTGCCGTTTTACAGGAACTCAATACATTTCGGGCATTACAAAGCAATGTCCAAGTAAAATGCACCAACACCAGGGAAGTGAAACCGGTTCTGGCAAGACCTGTCTGGGTTCCAAAGGTTGGGGACCTGGTCAGAAAAAAGATCGTGGACAAGAAGGAGCTTGGGCCACCTTACAGAACACATGTACCTGTCCTGGCAGTTCAAGGAACAAGAACAGTACTTCTTCCGCCAGCAGGCCGCATGGTGTCTGGAGTAGCCACAGATCTCCTCTCTCTAATATAAATGAAGTTGATATGGAAAGACTAATAACGTTTCAAGACTCCTCTGTGCAAGATGCCGCAGTAGCCAATCACGGACTACGAATTACACCTGTTGAAACCAAAACGCAACTTTCAATTGGGCCCAGTAATGAACTTTACAACAATGTGTCTTCACAAGAAGCACCTGCCAGCTCTACAGGCACTGCTGGGCTCCCAAAGATAGATCGAACTGCATCTGGCTACTACATCAACTTCAATGACTTTTCTTCAGATCCAAGTGAACCTGAGCAAACGTCACCCATTTCCAAGAAAGAACAATTTCGAAAATTCTATCTCTGGCTGAAAAAGACTTACTTTGTGTCCCCTTGGCTGCATCTTTGGCTTGCAATAGGGATCGTGTTCCTGTTAATTTGGATTGGTATAGTAACTGTCTTTTTCCTACTATGAATGGACATTACCTCCCACAATGCTCTGCAGTACAACCTGCAAACTTGGTCTTGAAACCACATACATCCTCACACCGTGAACAAAGACAGTTGTCCCTTGTGAACATTTATGCAATTAGAGTACCGGATGGTATAGTTTGGAGTAGGGTTGCATATGATGTATTTGGTCCCAATGAACATTTGAAAATGGCGCACATGTTCAAAATTTCAATGAATTATTTCATTACCCAGAGTACAGTCTCCGATGATTAGAACATTGAGACTGTAAATACTATGCTCTCAGATTTAGAAAGATCTGCTGCATTTTCTTAGAGGGAATTGTATGAAGATACACCTGATTACGATAGCATGTTTTGTTACCAGCATTATGGTCATCAGTTTTTGCACAGAGCTAGTATTCTATGCGTTGTAAATACTTACCACCAATAGGAACATTGCCAGACACCACCGAAAGGTAATTCTGCCACATTCTTACAGAAATTTGCATACTTTTCAGGGTTTAATACATCAGACCCAATGTCACACTACTATACAATAGTACAGACTAATGCAACTGAGAAGAAAATGAGGCTTGAAAATACCAAGCTCATATATTCAGCACCTTGCATCTCCCAACTGCTAATACAAGGTTTTGACTATTGAAGGGACACGATGGACACAAAATTCATCTGGGGACGAAAGATTGGCAGGTTCAGGGAACAGAGGCTTTATTTAGAGCTTGCCTCATTCCGTTACAGATAATATTCCTGAACAGAACAGTGCAGCAAACTACCTGCTACGGGTTTGCAAAAATAAAAGACCTGAAAACACCATGCATCTCCTTACCCATACCTATTGATGGTATATCGAATAACACACTGATTGGTGAGGAAGCACTGGGTGCAATGCTACAGAATGGTACATACAATTCTTCAGCTCCCAATTGGAATGGATGGTTGGTTTGGCCTATCTACACAAATAGGTGTCAAGTGAGATTCAAGAATAACACCAAAGGGTTTAATATCCGTAGGCCTGACCCATGCTATGTACACACAGATGGCCCAGGGGTACTGACTTCTTATAGTGTTGGGAAGTTGTGCCTAGAATGGCTAAAAACCTCAACACTACAACAGGTGAAACAACACTTGTCCCTTCTATCAGACAACATGGATCATAGGGATTTCTTGTTAGGTCCCAAGAAACCACGTAAGAAATCCTTCTTCTATGCCATCTACAATGAACTGTGGAAAGTCTCCCAACAAGATGCTGCTGAGAAATTACGTGAAGTTGATAGGATTAACCTCGAAAAGGCCCTTGCTGTGGTAGACAATGGTATGACCACACTTTCTTCACATATTTTTCACTGGGCAACATTGTGTCCTTGTTAATCGACATAATGGACCAAGATTTGTCTATTCTACAACATGGGCTATCTCAATTGCGCTCCATCATGCATTTAAGCTGGACACTGCAAATCATTGCATTCAGGCCACATGCTATGGAAATACTTTACCCGCACAAGTTTGTTCTTGGTTTACAATCTGACCGACAGGCAGTTTACTATGGCACAGTTTTCTGAGCAGCAGGCCAAAATCATGATTGGAAGGAATCAATCCCAATTTTTGCAATCCTCTCTTCAAATCATGAGCTTCCAAGTTTTTTTATGTATTTTTCTCAAGCCTTTTTAATTTGTGCTGTGATCATAGAACAGACTATTTACATAAAAGGTCACCCAAACTGTTTCACATATTTATAAATCAATGGGTAATGGGTCTCCCATTGTCTTGAGCAACAGGAACTAGTCTCAACTTATGGAACACTGAGGGCAACCTATGGACCTTAATACCCCTTTCTCTTTTATTGCCAGTTTACTATGGCATGCAGAGATGCAAAGTACACCATGCTGCTCATTGAAAATTTAGAGAAGTTACCTTTCACTGTAGCAGAGTCACCATCTATAGAATGGTTGATTCTTGGCTATATCACACTGCCAATCACTACATTACAGTTCCAATACCGCCTTAGATACATCCAAGCAGGCAGGTATGAAGCGTTGGGTAAAGGGTACATACAAGAAACATGGGAGTTACCGTATAGATAGAGGTGCAGGAATAAGGACACTGAAGTTTTCTTCAGTGGTAAAGACTGTGGGAAGGCTTTAAGTGGGTCTTTAGTGTGCAAAGAAGTGTTGCTTCATGGAACGTGTAATGCATCAAAAGCAAACTTATCTTGCTACTTGAAGGGCTCCCCAGCTGCCGTGATTCATCCAGTTTTTGAATTACTTTTGAATGGAAGTTATTTAGTGCTGAATGATCAAGGTTGTGGAATGGTGCAGGGCATCGCATATCTAGTCAGAGTAAACTTCAGGGTTGCTTTCTGTGAGCAAGTATTGCTTCCCCTGGCTTGCACAGTTAGGGAGGCACCACTGTGACCTTCATTGACTGTTTTCAATATACAGTTTGATTCACTGAGCAGACTGAAAGCCATGTTGTTTCAACAAAATGTGGCCTTAACTTTAGCCCAAGAGCGAATTTTGATCTCCAGGTTGCAAGGTCTTCAGCAGGGATACAGGCCCTGGTCTGTACAAACTTCCTGATCCATCTCGGAGAAATGGTTCATCGTATCTTTCACATGTCTGATACGAGTGTGATCGTGCACTTATTTAAGCGACTTGGATCAGATCTCTTAAACACCTTTCAGACCATCTTCAGAGTAATTCCAGCCTTCATACACTCCGTAGTTGGAAGCGTTTTTGGAGGGCTTCCTTGGGTCCTTCTTTCTGTAGCGGGCATCCTGATTTCTGAAGCAGGGTCATGTTCTACCATATACGACACAGTAGGTCCATCTTGCTACACCTGGACCATGAGACCCCCCATATAGGCCCCCCCGCCAGTGTACAGGAATCTGTTAAGTTGACCGAGCTGTCTCACTCATTCTTTTAGCTTCAAAGGCCCAGTGCCTCCTAAACTACTTTTCACATATTTCTTCTGCGACACACACATACGAAGCTGCAGCTTCTGTCCCTCTTGGTCAACAACAGCCCAAAAACCACCTCTCCTTGGATGTCCTAAGCCTGCACTGCGCTCACCCACAAAACCACGAGAACAAGGAACTTACTAACGTAAGAGGAAAAGGTTGGGGAAAGAGCTACTTGCAAATCTTGCAGTTTCTCAATTTATTATAATTATTCCCGCCAGCTTGCCTTATCGAAACTTACGGCAGCATCTTGGCGTGCCAGTAAACACCTCTAACCTTTTGTTCAGTTCTGTTTTTTATAAGAATTCTGAGAAGTGATACTAAACGATTCTGATAAATATGTCCAAAGGGTGGTAGGATTGACGTAGGATTGACGTACACAAACTGTCAAAAGATGAATGTGCGGTCCAACTGTTCTACATTAAACCACTATAAAACCCATGCCCACAGTCCACTCATTGGATTACCCTACTGTGTTTGTGAGTCACATGTGGGTTCTCCCCGATCGATCGTTAGTGCACATTATAGAATTCTTGTCTCAATATTGAATATTTGCAAATGTATGTTTAGCTAGCATTTCTCCATGTGTGATTTAAATGTATGATTTTCTCTCTGCATTTACCAAAAGATATATTTTTCTCATGATGTTTTAAAGTGTTCATCTCTTCATATATTGTGTTCATTGTTTCCTTGCATGCAATGATATGCACAAAGCTGTCTCTCTATATGATATGACTTTTGCTCCATGCCTTGCCGTATTTTACAGATTGCTATTCATCTTTTATGTGAGAAGTTGGCCTGGCATATGCTGGTCACTAGTTATAGTGGCCACCTTGCACCAGTCCAATTCAACTCTTATGGTAGATAGGTTTAAGACAACCTTTTAAAGAAAGCTATCCTAGTGGTAGCTGTGGAGAGCAGCCTTCAGGCTAAGTCTCAGAGGAGTGTAACGCAGCTTGTTTTACCTTATAATCTCTTGAATTACCAAATGAAAGGACACCACACAGGTATATATATATCAAATATATATGCATTTATTTCTAGACACACTCTACTAATCTCTTTATGAGATTAGAAGCCAGGAACACATTCAAATATCAACGTTTCACAATAAGTTAAGCACAAATATGGCTGGGGCCCTAGGGGCGTACCAGACCATATACTAAAAAAGAGGTTTAGGTAAGTCAACTTGCAGAATGACAAGGCCTAGGGCCTGTAGAATCGCTGGGGCTTCACTAATGCAGTAAAATCAGGTAAGTAACAGACCCACGGGAGACGCATGCAGTGTGAGAACACAGCCGCAGGTTCCCTATTGATTACAATGGAGCAAGTCGCGGTTTGCTTTTTAAAGTTTTAGGGTACTTCGAGGAAGTCTACAAGCAAGCCACTTACAGGGTAAGTAATTCAAGGGCCAACACACACTAGGGCACCGGAGTTACCTCACCCAGGGAAGCCGGATGCATAGGTTTCTTTTGGTGTCGCGTCACGTCGCTGTTTTCTATGGAGACCAAAGAAGATTTGCTGCTTGCGAAGACTGAAGAAGTGTCCAGTGGAATCCAAGGCTGGATTCAAGATGAAGATGACCTGAAAATTGAAGGGACAGTGTTCACAGTCACTTGCCAGTGACCCGGGGCCAGGAAGATGGATGCCCACGGAAGTCGGGTGATTTCAGGTGATCAAGGATGTTTTGACTCTTCGCTCACGAGGTCCAGGAGAGATTGATGATGACCAGCAGCTGGATTCGGAGTGTCCCATGACGTCTGCAGATGACTTCAGTGCTGACAACCGGATTGGAGCCAACAAACCTTGGCAACAGCAAGTCTCATGGAAAGTGAATTTAGTCAATGGTGCAAATCAGCAAGGTCTGAGAGACTCACCCAGCAAGGTTGAGTGAGGGCAGGCCTGGAGCAACCAGGGAAGCCCTTTGAGTTGATAAGAAAGTCTTCGGGGGACCCAGAAACCAATGGGCAAGGGATCGCAAATACGCCTCTTGAGGAAATGCTTCACAGGAGCCCACGGTCACTCGGGATGGGGTAGGCCTCTGATTTTCGCTGCAAAACCTGATGGAGGCGTGGGCCACAAATGGTCCAAAGCATAAGTTCATAGAACATCGTGAAGGGGTTGTACTTGACAATAGTGCACTGTTCCCAGGTATTGCAGTTCCTCGTCACTCGTGGGGTCCATTTGCCTCAGCTCTGCTGGGGACTCACAATGGCCATTGAGAAGTCAGGAAATCTACTTCTGGGGCTGCAGGGACTTCGGACTCCGGCGGGAGCGGGAAGGTTTGCGACCATTGATTAGAGTTTTTGGTGCCTGCCAAGCAGGGGAGTCACTCCTTGACTCCAAAGGAGCTTCCAAAGATAGTGGAATGTCGAAGGGCCAGGATTCTTCTTTTAGAGTGTCGTCCAGGGTTATCTACTTTGCAATGGCAAGGTTTCCTATCTTATACTGAGGATAGGGGAGGCACTAGCTCTAGGACCACTCCTCTGGGAGGGTCAGGGTAGGAGGTGGTTACACCCACTTCCCTTTGTCCAGTTTCGCACCAGAGCAGAGACAGGTAGCCCCTGAACCGGTTTGAGCTGGCATATGCACAGAGGAGCCTACTGCTCGCCCAGTGCAGGACTTCAAAACACTCTAGGAGTGCACCCACCCAGCCCCAATACACTAAATCGTGTCTGGAAGGTGGTGACACCTCCCTGTGACAGGATGCCTATAGTTGGGCCTCCTCCACTGCGAGTTTCAGTCAGCAGCAGGAGGGCAACCCAGTGTCTGTGCTGGTGGCATCCATTTTGTGATGCCAGGGCTCTTTCAGATTTCTACCGTGTTACCACAGTAGGTACATGTCGTCCCCTCTAGAAGGGTGGGATCATACTCCCACACCAGTTACTGGTGTGGGGGTATGATTCCAAGTTGTGTGACACCAAACACTACATGTTTTGATGCAGTCATTCCAAAGTTAGCATTTACCGGTAGGTTATAATGCACTTAAGAGTATATGGTTTAACCGCATCCACAAACAGTCACAAGGAATAGACCCTGCCAGCTGCAGAGGGTCCCTGCTCAGGCAGAGGCACCCCCTCAAATTGTAAACCAAGCACCCTGCCCACAGGATTGATAGGGCCTGCCATAGGGGTGGCTGGTTTATATGTGTGTATGGTGAGATATAGGAACCTATACCTCAGTGAGGAGTGCTAACACTACCTCACCCAGGCTGCAGTAGCAGGCCTGTGGTGTCAGATTTAATCTGCTTCCCAGGGGTGGCATAATACATGCTTCACCCCCTGGTAGGCCTGTGAAGTACCTATGCCCTTGGTACCTAGGGTACCATATACTAGGGGCTCATAAGGTACCACAGTATCCAATCACTAGTGCATCTAGTATGCACTCAAAGATGTTTAGAGAGAACAGAGAGACTGGGGCCCTGATTAGCAGACCGACCTTTTTATGTACCAAGTGAGATCACTAACAACTAGACTTGTAAATGTCTTTTTAATATGTATGTTGTTAGTTCACAGTGAATAAAAGTGTTATATAGCCACACCCTGCCCTTCCCTGGTTCAGTCTGACCTATGTGACGCAGCACCACATTTAACTAAACACAAGTCACCTTCAGGTAACTGACCAGGTAATGAACAACAACCCACCACAAATTGCTGAGATAGTTCTGCACACCCTGAATGTGGGACCTGTGTCTGTTCATAACAGCATCACGGATACATTGTCTCATATAAGCCAAAAACACGGTGACCTAATTTCAATTGTATGGAATATATTGGGAATACACCTTACCCCCACTTTAGAAGTAAGGTTGTCGGCACTTGATTTAACATAACTACCCATCGTCTGCAGGGCTCACGCCAACCCACAACCTGATCCACAAGCTCCAGATACCACACGTCCAGACCTGGGTTGCCCCAATTGCCCACATACTTCTTCCACTACTGAGGACATCCGCTATACACCATTCCTATCATCCTCTTCCCCAGTGGTGATTAGCGATTAGGGATCCTCCACAGAATCCGCTTACTCAGTAGAACAGAGTGAGGACGCCCAAAGTCCCGATATAGTTCACCCAGAGACACCCACATATTCCGCAGCTAGCTCTGCCAGTGTAACAGACCAGGAAGACTCTCGCGACACACACTCATCACTACTTCATGCTTTCTTACGGAGTCCGCCGAGAGATTCAGAGTCCAACTTTGCCCCATTCTAGGTAATGAGCAGTGCAACACAGAACTCAAGCACAACATCAGTAGGCCCTGTGTTACCACACATCAGTGTATATTATAGGGCTATCAAGGGGTTACCCTGCCTCCTTCATCCCAGTTACACCCTTAACGAGTGCTGTACTCTTGACAGTATTTGACGTTCTGGGCATTGACGTCACCCACGGATGACAAGTCAGGCTCACAGTAATTCCCAACTACATTACTCAGGTACATCCTACAACTACTCTTTAAACACATCGCGTAACACAGTACAAACTACTAGACAGGGACAACCCGGTGGTACAAGTATACTACATAGCCACTCGCCTGACTCCGCAAGCAAAACCACCTTTAGTGCACCACCATTGTCCTCCTGCAATTGGTGGTTTCACACTAGCAGACACATGAACAGAATTGTGAGCTGCACAGTGTACAAAACACTGGATAACATCAATGTACATATTATTTTAGTAGCTCCAGGCTTGGAGATGCCCACAGTATTATCCAGTTCATGGCCAAGGAACCCACTCCAAAGTAAGATTGCTGCTGCCTGCTTGAGCAGCCAGCTTCAGTTCCCTGAATTCTCTCCTGAAGGGGTATATTCAGGACCACAGGAGCAGGAATTAAAAGAGAGCATGTACCTTACTGTCCTTCAGGCAATAGGAGAAGAACTTGTGAGAGTATTTGATCCGAGTACTTGAAGGGAATAAGCCTAAGTAGGGTGCGTGTCCCCACAGCAATATGTCTGCTTTCATTGAAGCATATTCTACATTTATACACTAAATACATTAGCATGGCCACTCCCTTATTGCAAAACTTTACAGATCAAGAACAGCACATAATTAAACACTGTAAAGAGCTCCACACGTACATGAAAAATTTGACTCACCCTTGGCCCCTCGATGGTACGTTGGACCGAATAGCCCCACGACATTCCTGAAAGCGAAATATTCAGGTTCTAAACTCAAAAAACTTAAAAATACTTTAGCGCTGCTTCACATTTTCAAAGAAACAGCTGAACCCACTTTAATGCCCACCGCCCCTCCAACGGCGTACCATATAGGCGGAATGTACCCTGCCCTTCCCGTAGATTCAGACATAGGGCTAGCATTAAAGGACAAGCATTCCGTGTGGATGTATCCTGAAATAACTATCAATACAGATTTAGAGCCCAGATCGAATGACCAAACAGCCGTATGCTACTCTGGCATGAGCCCAGAAGACACTCGTCCTCCACAAAGTGATCAGTCAATGGATCGCACCTTAACACCACCATCCCTCACTACCCAGAACTCAACAATTGAGACCGCAGTAGCAGGACTGCCAGGCCAGATAGACACGATATTCACTTTCAAACTCACACCGGCGCACAATAATATAGCACAACAATTAGAAGAGGATGAAGATTGCGATAGACTATCAAATGCTTCGCACCCCACCTCGCATACCTCACACTCTGGTCCTCACGCATCCTTCAGTGATGAGCAGCACCATCTACCTAATGACCAACCACCAGTCCTTCATAGGGAGTATAGGGCTGATAGGCAAGATTCACCTGAAATAATTACTGAGTCACATATAAGCGAATGGATGCGTGACCATGCACAACAGTCCTCTTCTTCCGCTCCAGAGCATGCTATCCTCACTGATCCCAGTATCTTGCCTCTCACTAAATACCAGCACCCCCAGCCCACAATGTCAACTAAATAAGAAATTACTATCAGCTGCTTTTTCCCAATGTGAGGACAGGTCCCTACTGTTGGATCACCGACTGCTAACCTGCATTCTAGGGATAGTGGAAAGGTCCTACCTAATGATGTAGTTTCTCAGGCGCCCTTCAATAGGTGGAGAGATGAGCCAAATCTAAATACAATACCAATGGTGTCACATTTAATGAGCCAAGCACTACTGTGATACCAGAAAGTAGGTCGCCTAGCCCACTAGTAATGCTGCAGCTGTGAGGCGCATGTCACTGAAACTAGAACAAGCATGCCAACACCTTATGAAGATTACGCATTTGTTAGATGGTGTGACCATCACAGCTCCCCAGTCTCAGGAGGATGCCGGGCCTGACACACAGTTACAGCACTGCACACAGACATTCCTGAAATAACACAGGGTGTGACAGGGCCACATAGGACAGAAGAGCACCTTTCAAACACGCCCCAGACACAAGTACCTACTACCAGTCTGAACCCCTTTCTCTCGCCCCTACCATCAAAACCCACACTCGGTCTAATGAGCAATGCAGAACAAACACTGCCCCATGACATTGGGGGAGCAAGAAGTAAGAGGAGGAAAAAGACTGAAATAGAGCAATTGCTAATTTTAGGGACGCATGGTAGGCCGGATGACATGCAGTATGATGTCACAGGTACATCGTCATTACTCTCTGTCAGACAAAGAAGTCAACACAATTTGATGCTGTTTGTGAAACCAATGCCATCACCCAATGACATAGTAACACTCCGAGAGGAGTCTGACTTTTATGTCAGGCCCTTCTCTGATAATTTGGCAGACTGCACCAACGAAGAGACATTTCCATGGCCAAGAGGAGGGTCCTTTCACCCACAACATTTGGCCACCGCACAAGATGGCATCCTATATAGAGAGGAAGATGAAGATTGGGACTACGCCTACATGGCCACGAGTCTCAAAATCTGGCAGAAACATGCACGTGAATATGACCCTACCTTGCATGCACCACTAGACACACCAGACACTAGGGTAACACGCTAAATGTCCCTCCTGTTCAAACGCGCCAATGCCCCGCCTGTCTATGTTCCATGGTCTCAAATGGACAAAGACAATTTGAAGAAACAGCTCCCCCCACTGACAGAGGGCGCTGGCAAATGGATAGCGGCCCTGGGAAAGAATACTGCAGGTGTCAGCTTAGGGATAGGGGATATGAAGAGTCTGCTCATCTCCATCATGGGGAAGAAGCAGAAGACATAGTCAAAAGTGTCAGTGCTAACAAAATTACAATGACTGAAACGCAGTATGATGGGGAGACGTTTAACAAGATAAGAGCACACGTGTGGGTCCAACTGCGTAGAAAATTTCCAGATGTCCCGGACATTGGGTCTCTCCTATCACAGACAATGCAAGCAAACAAGGATCCAGTTGACTATATTTCAAGAATTAAGGTAAAATGGCATCATGAGTTAGGAGATAAATGGAACGCAGCAGGAGGGAACAGTAGGCTTTTCTACCACATGGTAAAGAAAGGACTACCCACTGACATACAGGACAAGTTAGATAGAATTGTAGCAATGGAAGCCAAACCCTGACCTGAGATACAGGATCATTTTATCCACTTCTGCAAAAAGAAACAGGAAAAGGACAAGAATAGACAATTAGCTATTGAGAATGCAGCCGCAAAGTTAGTGCAGCAGAAGCTTAATAAGAAAAAAGATCTTCCAGACACAGTCATGCTTGCCTCACCAGTAAACCAGATGACTGCCGTTACCAATTTTCCACAAACTGCCCTAAATGCTTTACCAGGTAACCCAAAGATAGCTGCACCACACATACAGGCCCAGGATCAGCCTCCCTATGACTATGCACCACAACAGTCATATGGCAATACCCAGCAGCACCAATATTATCAGCAGCAACAATATTATGGAAACCAGCAGATGTGGCCTAGAAATACAGGTATGCAAGGCAGAGGTAGAGGGCTGGGACAACAAAGGAACTCACAACAGCCAGACCAACGGGTATGCTACTATTGTAAACAACCAGGACACTTCGCAAGAGAATGCCAGGAAAAAATGCGAAGTGAAAGTGGGGTGGCAGTCAGGGGACCACAAAGAATGCAGCCTACCCAATACCAGCCACAGCAAATGCAGCCTACCCAATACCAGCCACAGCAAATTCAGCCTACTCAATACCAACAGCAGCAAATGTAGTCACAACAAGTTAAGCCTCAGCTAATACAATCCTATCTTCCACCAATACAGCAACAGCCTATGCAGCAGCAACTGCAGCTACAGGCCCCTGCAATTACACAGTTACAGGTGCCCGCACTCGAAGCACAGCCACAAGTACAACAGCCACAAACAAATGTGTACCAACTGATCCCCCAAGCACAAGCGTTCATGCCTCAGGGAGGCACAGTGCTATCTCCTACCAATCCATTCACGCAGGGCACCATCCAGCAATACCAGGCTGGAGGGTATTCCGGTTAGGACAGCCCACAGACAACTCTTGTGTGCCCCGTTTTGTCTTATCTGACCGATGTCAGGGAGGATCCCATTGTGTTTGTCACGATAAACAACAAAACATACAGCTTTCCCATTGATACTGGTGCTACTTACTCCTGTATCACAGGTGGAGCACTGCCCATTTCAAATCAGATAGCGGACACAAAGGGTTTTGCTGGGGCAATAGCAAGGGTCCCTTTCACCAAGCCAGTACCAGTAGAAGTAGGAGGTAAATGTGTGGAGCAGCATCTGCTCTACTCACCACAGTCCCCAGTGATTCTCTTGGGCCGTGACCTCATGGCTAAATTAAATATGACCATCCATTTTGATGAGAACGGCACAATGATTTGCTCCATTCCCGGTACTCCTTTACCAAGGATGATGGCACTCACTGTGGACTCCTCCTTGAAAAATCAAATAAGAGCCCGCCCAGTGGATGAACAAGCATTCTCCACTGCGGTACACATCATTGTTGCCACCACACCAGAATTGCACGGTCACACTGTCCAGCTCCCAAATAGTTTCCCTTTCGCCCACAGTCCCAGAATTCCCAAGTACTAGGCACAAATATGATCTTAGACATACATGCTCTTGAAATTACATCCAAATACGGGGCATTCCAAGCAATTGACGACAACGCCCACACCTGGGCCTGTGTCATTTTCATTGAGCCTGGACAATTGGTGAGAAACATTTCAGATGACAACTCTTTGGGGAACCTGAAGATTACTTCAAAACAGAAATTGTCTGCTTAAGTGAAGTTCCTCTCTCAGTAGCAATGGAAATAAGGACGCCAACACCACCTACACAAGTAGACACCATACGTGATACAGACCTAGCTCAGGTACCCAACAAGTGGACAAAAGGTCCACTTGATTTAGGCCTCATAAGATTAGCTGCACCATTTCGAATAACACTAAAACAGGGCGCCATACTCGCAAGAATGCGCCAGTACCCCTTGTCCAAAGAAGCAGAGGAGGGTATTGCCCCCACCATACAAGCATTACTGGATCAGGGAATGATATACCCCTGCATTTCATCTTGCAACACGTGCCTATTTCTGGTACACAAGGGCAAGACAAACCAGTGGCGTCTAGTTGTGGTAAATAATTTAATTACCGGGACTTAATTTGATACAGAAACATAATAAAATAGCTCAGTAAATAAGAGGCAGAATCCGTGGTATTAGAGGTTCGGAATGGGCTTTATTCCAGTGGTCGATTATAATCGGTTGCTCCAAGTTCCATCACCACGAAGGTTCAGGAAGTGAAGTACATACATTATTGACAATCAAGGATTTCTCCTATCAATATTGGGCAACCTGTAACTGCTACCACAGCCACCTACCGCTGACTCCGACCGCTGTGTACCGCCCCTTCTCGCCGGACCCGCTTCGCGGGTCCCGCTTCGCGGTAACACAGCGGCTGCAATACTCCAAAGGGCTTCTTCCAACCGGCAGGGCTGCGAGGGTAGAGCGGAGGACTCCACGGACCAGGAGTCCCCGCGCGCCCGTTACCAGCTGGGCTCCTCTCCCTGCCGGCCCCGCCCCCAATCGCCGGTAAAGTTAAAAGGCAGTCGAGCCTCACATCAGGTGGATTTCTCCTATCAATATTGGGCAACCTGTAACTGCTACCACAGCCACCTACCGCTGACTCCGACCGCTGTGTACCGCCCCTTCTCGCCGGACCCGCTTCGCGGGTCCCGCTTCGCGGTAACACAGCGGCTGCAATACTCCAAAGGGCTTCTTCCAACCGGCAGGGCTGCGAGGGTAGAGCGGAGGACTCCACGGACCAGGAGTCCCCGCGCGCCCGTTACCAGCTGGGCTCCTCTCCCTGCCGGCCCCGCCCCCAATCGCCGGTAAAGTTAAAAGGCAGTCGAGCCTCACATCAGGTGGATTTCTCCTATCAATATTGGGCAACCTGTAACTGCTACCACAGCCACCTACCGCTGACTCCGACCGCTGTGTACCGCCCCTTCTCGCCGGACCCGCTTCGCGGGTCCCGCTTCGCAGTAACACAGCGGCTGCAATACTCCAAAGGGCTTCTTCCAACCGGCAGGGCTGCGAGGGTAGAGCGGAGGACTCCACGGACCAGGAGTCCCCGCGCGCCCGTTACCAGCTGGGCTCCTCTGCCTGCCGGCCCCGCCCCCTTGGGGTCCTTAGATCTCCCATAAAGGAAAGGTAACATTTCCGCTGCGCGGGAGCGCGCGGGAGGGCGCCGGGAGAAGCCCGGGACAAGGGCGGGACCGTCTGTGGCCGTCCGGGGTCGGACGAGGTTGGGTTGGGCTTAGAGCCTTGGTTCTTTGTACATTCACCGTCTCGTTACACCGCATACTACATTTTGCGTTATATTGTGGCACCTTTATTAATTTTCAACTATGGCCCTAAGATCGGGTAAACAGCGCCTTGTGCATATTCAAACCTCTAAGGGTGTTGTCTCAGGCCCCCTTGACGCTTTTTTCACCCGAGCCACAGGGATACTAGAAAAAGAAATTGAACTAGCCGAGCATAGATTGTCCCTGGACTTAGTTACTGGGAAACGCTCATCTATTGGTGCCCTGGCCCGTGTTAAAAGCCCTTTAACTAATGCTGCATTTAATTGTATCTCTACTTCAGAGACTGAAGCGATAGCTCATGTAGATGGGGACGGAGATCCAACATCCATGTCTAATGACAACTTTGAACCAAAATCTGATAATAACCTGACCTGTTTAGAAGAGGATAGCCAAAATACGAAGGACGACGAGAGTAGCCTGTCCAGAACCCCCCAACTTTACCCTCTAACCTTATCCAGCATGCCTGCTTTGCCTCCAGTACTTACCAATCAGGTTCCACGGAAAAGAAAGCACGCCCCAAGCTCAACGGGAGAAATTGTACAAAAACAACCTAAAATAGATCATGTTAATAGCTCCTCTCATTCCCAGACCATACAAGAACCCCCAATAGTGTACTGTCCTTCATTGGTCCATTCAGGGTCTTCTAATCCATGCCCAACATGTTATAGCAGTGACGATGTCCTGTTGGTAAAAATAGAAGCAATGATTAAAACCTTATTGCATCCGATCTTAGAAAATACCAGGATATTGTCCGCTAAAATAGATGTCCTGGAAGCAGCGGTCAATATTAATATGGACCTCTTGCAAAACTTAACGACTACTAGTTTTAAGGCAAGGGGCCCTAAAGGGGGTGCTAACCAAGAAGGGGGGTCAACCACAACTATCCCCGTAGGGACACCTTCTACTATTATTATTAAAAAACCACTAACAGGAGCAAAAACCACAGCTACTACATCGACTATTGTTTGCAGAGCCCTTACTAAAGAAACACCAAAGGCTAAATGCCCAGTGGCAACTAACAACACGCAGGGGAAAAAACCTCCAGCAAATGGCGCAGTAAATCTACCTAATAACACTCCAGCACAGACTTCCATAATGGGTAGGGAGAGGAAATCCACTCTCCAAGATAGGAATCCGAGGACAGACAACAGAAACTCACGACAGCCACCCAGAGTAAATCTACCTCCCGAAACGTCACAATATACCATCGTTCTAACCGGAGTGGCCCCCCTAAGAGAAGGTATTAAAGAATCACAAGGGGATCTGCGGAATAAGGTCATCTTCTGGCTAAACAAACATCGCCCTTTGCCCCCGTCATCTCCCACCGAAATCCTCTTTGTAAGGAGAGTAGAATGGGTAGGCAAGGGCGAAAAAGATCTGGAAGGGGACTGTATTTTAGTTTCATTTAGAGACCCGTGGGTGGTGGAAAGAATCCAAAGGAAAGCTAGATTTGCCCATTTGGGTGATGTACAGACCTTACACCTTGGTTACTTCTACCCACATATGTACCCAATTAATCAAATGGGCCCCAATCATTGGAAACTTAAAGGGGGAATGTCCCGGGAGCCCATAATCCATCACCCACAATACTACCCTCCCCTTTTCAATCATTTCGAGGCACTGTCAGATCTAGAATGGGTTGACTGACTATGCGCACCGACCCAGTTACCGAACACAGCTATAGGGAAGGGGGAGGGAGCGCATATCCCATTTAACCCCACTTCGGAACTAGTAAAGGAGCAACAGTCCCTTTTCCATAACAACACTAGTATGCTGAGGGGGCAAAGTGAGGAAGAGGCTTCCACCTCCAATATAGTTGTGACTAGTCTAACAAATGACAGCTTACCGAGCTCCCATTCCCCCCCCAATGTTAGCAATAACCATGTAGAGGTAAACTCTTTAATTTCACATATGGTATCTTGGAATGTTGCTGGAGTTAAGACCCGTATGATTTCTGAGGATTGGTTGGCCTTTATAGGTAAATATGAGGTTGTCCTCCTGCAAGAAACATGGGCCACATCTCCGTCTTATATGGCTGGATACATAAATTTTTTTAAACCAGCTATAAAAGGTACTAAAGGGCGGGCGTCAGGGGGTCTGATCACCTGGGTAAAGCAGGCCTGGTGTTTTTCAGTTTCTGAACTGTATGTGGATAATCCCGACATATTGGCTATAAGGCTGAGGGAAGTTGGGGGGCAGGAAATGCTTATTATTAACATATACTCTAGAGGCCTCCCTGGCGGCCGTGGCCCCAAGCTGATAGGCGCCCTAGACACATTATTAATGGGTTGGAATAAAGGCTCATTTATTATAATAGCGGGTGATATTAATTGCACAATTGAACCACTGTACCTGCCGGAAGATAACTGGGGGTTTGAAGAAGATGCGACCTGGAAAATCCCCGAACTTTCCAATAAACAGCCAGTCAAAGCAACGGAGGCTGCCCTGAATTGGACTGCTTTCTGCCTTACTTGGGGACTAAGGGCCGCAAACGGACGCACCAAATCGGACATTGGAGCCAATCCAACTTTTGACAATGGTGCGAGGAAAAGTCGTATTGACTACATCCTCATAAAAATGGAATATTGGAGTCTAATTGTCGATATGGAAATTGTATTGCGTCCGGAAAGCGACCACAACCCATTGTCCCTGAAAGTTAAAACGTATGGCATGAAAAGACTAGCGGAACCAGATCCAAGGGGGCAAGGGGTTGTAACCGTATCAAATGACCGCAGGAGACTGAAATGGTCAATCATACCAAATGATGCAATGATACAGGCCAACATTGAAAATGTGGTGACTAATTCTTTAAATAAAGTGAGGTTTGCTGTTGTTGAGAGGGGTCAGGGTGATTTAGACAAGATCATGGGTATACATGACAAATGCTTCTCTGAGCTTAAAACTATTCTCTCAAAACCTTGTAAGCCTAGCAACGGGCACCAGAATGCTCCAAGAGCAAAATGGTATAATAGAGAGTGTAGAGAGGCGCATAGTCACCTAATAGAGAAAGTTAAATCCAGAGACTCAAGTGCAATAAAAGAGGCCAGACAAAGGTACAAAAGAGTCCAATGGGAGGCAATGAGGGAATGGGAAGACGACTTTTGGGCAGACCTTTTGGACGCTAGTAAATCTGACAACCAGACCAAATTCTGGGATATCGTTAAATGTGGAAAAGACGGTGAATTCCGTATCCCGTCTAACAACGTATCTCCGGAAGTCTGGATAAATTATTACTCCTCCCAATTTTGTACAGTAGTTGTTGACCCTACGTCTGCATCTAATCTGCTACCGGCAATACCCCCTGGCAACGTGACTATGTCCTTTACAGAAGCGGAAACGGAGCATGCAATAGGCCTAATCAAGAGAGGGAAAGCTCCTGGGTTAGATCAAATCCCAGCAGACCTATTTAAGCAAAACCTAGGCCTTTGGGTTCCCTATTTAACCAGCATATCTAACACTATAGCGAGAGGTGCCCATATACCCAGAACTTGGAAGGGGGCGGAGATCCTCCCTATACACAAAAAGGGTGATAGATCGAACCCAGGGAACTATCGCCCTATCAGCCTAATCGACTGCTTTCAGAAAGTTTTTGCCCGTATGATTCTGGCGAGGGTCCAAGGGTGGATCGAACTAGAAGGAATACTGTCCCCGCTACAGGCGGGCTTTAGATCTGGTATAAGTACCATTGACCAGGTTCTGAGGTTCTGCATGATTTTCTGGAAGGTCGTTATACTGGGGGGCGGCACCATCTTTGCTGCTTTCATAGATTTGAAATCAGCTTTTGATTTGGTGCCGAGGGGAAAATTATGGCAGGTACTAAGGGACCTAGGAATGCCGGGAGAACTGGTGGAGATGATTATCAGACTACACGAAGATAACTTTGCCAGGGTAAGATGGGGGTTACAAGGACAATATACTGACTCATTTCCGGTTTCACGGGGAGTCCGTCAGGGGTGCGTTCTCGCCCCCACCCTCTTCTTACTCTTTATAGATCAGGTAGTGAAATTCTTCGGTCCTACTAATACTGACGCACCGTCCTTGGCGGGGACTAAATTCCCAATGTTGATCTTTGCGGACGACACCCTTCTCCTTTCTAAGACTAGGGGAGGTTTGCAGTCGGCTTTAAATCACTTTGAGGAATATTGTAAACAGAACGACCTTCAGATAAATGTGGGGAAAACCAAGTTTATGGTTTTCTCCAGGAAAAAACCAATACGTAGTAGTGTACAACTTAACAGGGTTAACCTGGAACAAGTTGATACGATGACGTACCTGGGGGTCACTCTGGATTGCCGACTGTCTTGGAAACAACAAATAGTGACCCAACAGCTAAAACTTGCCCAATTGACTGGTTGTCTTTTGCGTGAGCAAAAGAAATCAATCACTAAAAGGGTTGTCCCCGCCCTTCAAATCTATGATGTTAAAATTAATGCTGCGACACTTTATGGGGCAGAGTTATGGGGTTTTATGGACCTCTCGAGTTTGTATAGGATACAGTGTAGGTTTCTTCGTAATCTGGTAGGGCTGCCCCAATCAACCCCACAGATTCCACTTTGCCACGACATGGGCTGCCTCCCAATATCGGACATGGCAAGATACAGAGTAGTGTCCACTTGGAGGCGCATATGGACTTCGGAGGATTTGGCCCTTTTTGCAAAAGAGCTAACCGAGGTAAAGGCCATGTGGGGATCGGAGCGAATCCCATGGCTTCGCTCGGTGAAAAGGAGCCTGCATGATATGGGCTTGAGCCATTTGTGGGTCTCGCCAGGTACGAACAACTTTCCACCGAAAAAGGAATTTAAGGGTTTATTTTGGGCCTCAACTCGCCTTCCCTTGGCACATGCCTCCAGTTCTGACAATTTGACGGGGCGTTTTTTAAGTTTTAAAATGGATCCAGCCCGGGAGGCATACTGGGACCTTATCCCCAGGTCAATGGATAAAAAACTATACCACCAATTCCGAGTGGGCTCACTACCCCTAAACTCCTTTACCTTATCTTGGGGCAATAGCTCCACCAACTCTTGTAGTCGCTGCCCCGGTTGTAAGGAAACCGAGGGTCACTTTTTGTTCGCCTGTCCTCAATACAGAGAACCCCGCTTAAAATGGCTAAAACCCATTTTTAAACGTATGACATGTAAAAAATCCTCGGATGCTATTTGGGCTCTAAAAACAAACACCTCTGATTTTATTGTGATATGCTTGGCTAAGTACTTAGGCTGGGCATGGGCAATCAGAGTTAGGAGGAACTTAATTGTCTCTGGATCATAAAGTACAATGTGTATAGTGTTTATCTGTATATGTTTAAATCAATCTTTATGATCAGCTATATCCAATATCTTGTCCCAATAATGGTTTAATAATAATTTTTTTTAATTGTATTTTTTTAGACTGATTGTATACTTGATAAACAAATTGATTTTTTATTCTTCCAGCATGAATTTGTATAATGTGGAGATTTTGATACTATTTTTAAATACTTGTTTAAATTGTCTTTTATGATTTTATCATCGAAATAAAGACATTAAAAACCTGAAACCTGACAATCAATTACTTTTATACAATAGGCATTACAGTGAGGCAAATACAAGAGGCGTAACAATTGATAGTGGTGATAATATATTCGTACGTAGCAAAAATAGGCGTAACTGGGAGTGATTTAAAGAACGTCATCAGATGTGATGTCATAAGAGGGTGGTTACATGAAAGAATTTCGCAATGTCAGCAGAAATACTTGGCAGATATGCGCACGTAGCAGTATGACGTGTGATTGACGTGCGACTAGGGGGTGAAGGGGACTTGACATTTAGCTCTACATGTGGCGACAGAAGTCTGGAGGGTCAAGTCAACCTAATCCCAAATCATATCTAACATCCTATGTTTAAAGAACTAAGTTATCCAAAAGAGAGGTCTCTTCGAGTAGAATCTTATTCTATACTGACTATACTGACTGTTAGTGCGTGTACAAGCGTCTAAGTGTCTACACTAGATGCGAGGGCAGGAATCTTCCATAGTAACAGGGCTATGAATTACTTGCATGAAGACAGAGAAGCCGGGCCTTTGCTCGGTAGCTGGAAGAATGTTTACTTAAACTACTAGACAGGAATGCATCGGGCAGGGAACGGAGCAGATAATTTCGAAGGTGAAATACAGTTTTTGGCAGACAGCAGGCTGATGTCAGGCTTCGTGAGCCGCGCAGAGAATGAGACAAAGTTCATGGTCACAGATGCAGGCTCAGACTGGAGCTTTCAGAGGCAGAAGGCAAGAAGAGTTTGATGACAGAATCAGGGCCTACTTGCCTGGACTGTAAAATGGCATAAGTGAACCATATAAAGCCGGTGGCCTTTCATACTTAGGAATGGAATATCCGGCCTATTCATGGCGGATCTGAAAGAGGACATGTTAACGGTGGACGCACATGGGTTTGCGTCTTCATAACTGGAACTGGAGGGAACATACATGTACTTATGATTCATACATGAAACCGTTGGGGTCCAAGATAGGGGACATAACTGATCAGAAAAATCCATATTTCCACATTCCCTCCTTGTCCCCTACTTGCCCGTCAAGAGATATCAATCTTCATTAATCCATTGATCTGTTCATATAGCATCATTTGTTCTTCTTTTTTCTTCTGGGACGAATGAAATCCTGGCGGTGGAATACACGATGTGGCACACAGACCACAGATCGCTGGTCCACATTGTAGACATAGACAGCAACTGAATAGTATGAGAAGGCCAATACCTAGGAAAGATAGGACCTTCCATCCAAAGGTAGATAATACATTCCAAAACCAACCGGACCAAGTCCAGGTGCCTGGATTCTGGTGTATCTGGCTTACAATCTTATGAAGGCGAGTTATGGCTTTATATACAGATGGCGAATTTTCTGGTATGAAAATGCAACAGCTTGATCCGATGACCCTACAAGCTCCGCCCCTATCGGCCAGGATGACGTCAAGGACAAGACGATTTTGAAGCACAACAATCCGCATAGCAGACTGCTCTTCTGTTAAATTGCCTAAGGCGGAAATAGTTTCGTTCACTACTGCTTCAAGGGTTCTGGTTAATCTACGTATCAGCTTACTATTAGTAACTGTACCTATATAGGGAAAGAGACCTTTATTGAAATCTGTGTATTTTTCCCATGCTGTTTCAGTGTAATCGACTATTGGGAGATCTCTCCTTACTCTAGTATATACTAAATGAGTATTTCTGTGATAATCGGGAGGAGCTAGAAAAACAGGCGGCAAAAGAAATCCAATGTAGCAGGTACCATCCCAATCTAGAGGTAAACGTACATATGCCGTCTGACCACATATGAAATAGGAATGGCGGGAAGCTCTAAATGTAGACTTGCCTTGATCACTAAATTCTACTACAGTGGTGCATCTACTATGGCCCATATGTATGGAACCATTCTTTCTTACACATAATTCACCTTTTACTGGAAATATTGACATAGCGGGCAAAATTGGAGTAGCTTCGGATTCGACATTTAGGATCATAAGATTAAGCGTAAAATTACCTAATCCATACACTTCATTTTCGAGATCAGTTCCTGTTCTCTGGGGAAATCCCTCCTTGTTAGGATAGCAGACCTTTAGTAAAACTAAATTCAAATTTCCCCATACCCAGTTATCTTGATAAACTGCAGAATTCGAATCTAGGGAATTGATTAAGCTAAACCATGCTCCACAGGAGCCGTTGTGTGTGAACGGGTATGGAAAGAGAGGTAGAATTCCTTTATAATTCTGATAGGGAGGGAGTCGGCCACATATCCAACAATTTGTAGCATTGCTAAACCTGATGGGAATGATGTAACATATTAATAAACGTGTTATTGCGCAGCGCAAATCTATAAGACAACTCAAGCGGAGGTAATTCACTAAAAGAATGTTCGGCAGTAACATTGTAAACATGTCTAGGAATAGGATAATATATGTGCAACAATGTACTTGCAGTAATTATTAAAAGACTTAAGAAAGACAAAATTATTAATGTCACTATGCAATGACTACGCAGTGATTTACAGTACGCCTGTCGTTTCAACATTTTTCGGGTGTTTTCTCTATTCAGGTCCAAGGGATACATGTCAGAGACAATTCAACCGCTTCACCTTGGAGAGGACTTAAACAATCAAATTGCTCGACTGATTGGACCTGAGTTTCAGTTTATAATGTTCAGAATTACTTTTTTCCACAAAAGGAAGTTTTGAGTCAATGGGTGAAGACACACGAGGTGTGGTATTCACATCTGCTGGTAGTCCATGAAATTTCTTGATATGACTTGAATGAATCCAGCCTTTTCTGCCCTCGATCTTCACGGCTGTCCTTGTGGTGAGCAACACCAGCTGAGGCAACTTCCACCTAGGTTCCAGCTGAGTCTTTCGATCAAAGTTCCTCACGAGGACCAAGTCTCCCGGAACTACGTCATGGGGTTTCACCTCAGTGTTGTCAGGAAAAGCTGCAGCTACCTGTGAACGACAAGATTGTAGTGCAGACATCAAGGAAGCCAAGTAATCTGTCAGCATATTACAGTCAATATCAGTTATTTTGCGTGGTATAGGCGTCCCCCACATATTTGGTGGTCTGCCGAAGATCACTTCATACGGGGATAGCCCTGTTCGAGAGTGTGCTACCATTCTTGTGTAAAAGAGTGCAACTGGTAATGCTACTACCCAGTCGACACCTTTCTCTCTGCATATTTTGGACAATCTAATTTTCAGAGTCTGATTATGTCTTTCTACGAGACCTGCTGCTTCGGGGTGTCGGACACAGTGGAATTTCCACTGATAGCCTAACAAGAGCGAAACGTGTTTCATTAATTCGGACGAGAACGGCTGGCCGTTATCTGAGTGAACAACACGTGGTAAACCGTATCGTGGGAAGAATTCTCGAACCAACTGTTTGGCAGTAGTCGGGGCAGTGTAATCTGAAACCGGGTATGCCTCCGTCCAACGGGAAAGAGCACAAACAACTACGAGAACATATTTGAATCCTCTACATCGTTCCATCTGGATATAATCCATCTGGAGGACTTCAAAAGGATGATCAGGAGGATGAAATCCACCCTGTTCTACGGGAACGCTTTTTCCTGGGTTGAACTGACAACAGATCATACAGGTACGAACTTTTTGTTTGGCTGCAGCTCGTAAATGTTTATTGAACCAAATGTGTTGAATGCTGTCTAGCATAGCTTTTTCTCTTAGATGTGCTGGACTATGTACAGTGTTAATTATAACCTGGACCATTGAATCAGGAAGGAACCACACAGACTTTTCCTTCATCAACCATCCTTGATCCGTTTGGATCCCTCCTAATTCAGTCCATTTCTTTATTTCTTCTGGTGTAGCATGTGTCTGTATATCAATTACGTCAAGAGTAGGATCTTTAACCGTCATACAATGTGTTGGCGTCGGGACTATTGTCTTTGTCATGTCGGATGTTTGAGTTTGAGCAGTCTGTTTAGCTGTTCTGTCAGCTAAATCATTACCTTGAGAAATGATATCAGTAACTTTCGTATGAGCTTTACATTTCATAATTGATATTGCAGTGGGTAGATGTATTGCATCTAATAAAGCATGAATGAGGGGTCCGTGCTGAATGTGGGCACCGTGAGAAGTTAAATAACCTCTCTCTCGCCACAGCACGCCGAAGTCATGTACAACTCCGAATGCATAACGTGAATCAGTGTATATGTTGACTTTTTTATTTGTGGCTTGAATACAGGCTTGTGTCAGAGCGACGAGCTCTGCTGCTTGAGCGGACAAGGTATTTATGCAATTTGTTTCAATGATTTCAGTGTCTGTTGTGACTGCGTAAGCGGCCACTAGTTCTCCTGTACCTTTTCTCATACATGAACCATCTACATACAACGTCAGGTCTGGGTCTGACAATGGGACATCGGTCAAGTCTTGTCTGGGTTTCGTCGTGATTGTAATAACATCAATACAGTCATGAGCTAGTGGGTCTGTTCCATTTACAGGTAAAAGTGTGGCAGGATTCAATGTGTTACAACGTCTGATTTCTATATGTGGCTGAAACAGTGTTAGTTCGTACCCTGTAAGTCTTGCTATAGTCAAATGTTGTGTTTGCGTTCGATTCACAAGAACCTCCACTGCATGTGGTACTTGTACTGTTAATGGATGTCCTAACACTATGGCATCGCTTTGTCTGATTGCTAAAGCTGTCGCTGCCACTGATTTCAGGCACGCAGGCAGAGCCTGAGCTACGGGATCTAATGTACTAGAAAAATAAGCACACGGTTTGTGTGATCCTGCTTGTTCCTGTGTGAGTACTGACAAAGCAGTACCTTCTCGTTCTGTAACAAAGAGTGTAAAATGTTTTCTGTAACATGGTGTTGCTAAAACAGGTGCTTGGCATAGAGCTTTCTTTAAGCTTTCAAAAGCTTGTGTATGTTCCTGAGTCCAAGGGAGAACAGTCGATGTGGCTGCCTCCTGTGTTGTCAACTGAATGAGTGGTTTTGCTAGAAATGCATACTGAGGGATCCACTGCCTACAATATGAAGTGAGGCCTATAAAAGCCCGCACCTCCTTTTGTGTCTTGGGTATTGGCATGTTAGCTATTAACTGAATGCGGTCGGGTGTAAGCTGCCTTCCCTCCTTGGACAGCGAGTGTCCAAGATAAACAACTCGCTGGACACAGAATTGCAGCTTAGAAGGGGACACCTTGTGCCCCTTTTCGGCTAGAAATCGTAAAACTGTCAGTGATGCTTTCTCACATTCGGGTTCGCTTCTAGCGGTGATCAGCAGATCATCGACATACTGAAGCAAGGCAGTGTTAACTGGCATGTGGATACTGTCGAGTTCTCGTTTCAGTGCTTGGCTATAGATGCTGGGGCTTTCTGTAAATCCTTGAGGTGCGCGTGAGAATTTGAAGCTACGTCCATTTAAACTAAATCCGAACAAATATTGGCTTTCCGGATCTATTGGGACGCTGAAAAAGGCATTTTTGAGATCAATTACAGTAAAGAATGTTGCTTCGGAATCAATAGCTGTCAGTAATGACGAGATATCTGGGACCACAGGGAATTGTGGCACAATGCATTTGTTCAATTCGCGCAAATCAATAACCAATCGATATACTGGCGAGGCCTTCGGATCTGTTCGTTTAAGAATCGGAATTATCGGTGAATTACATACATTGGAGTCTGTTTCTACAACCACTCCTTGGGCAATGAGCTCGTCAATGATTTGTAGTAAAGCCACTACAGCATCTGGTGGTAACTTGTATTGTCGCATTCGTGGTAGTACCAATCCTGCCTTTAGTGTGACTCGATATGGTGTAATATTCATGCAACCAACATCAGTAGGGCCTTGTGCCCATAGATGTGTAGGTAAAGTCTGCAATCGGGGATCCATGTCTCTAGACACATAATGACCTTTAAAATCACGTAAAAACAATCTTACTCCTTCCGGAGAACAACATATTATAGCTCCTGGAGCTTTCAGTGTTTTTATTCCTAACAGGTTTTCTGGACATGATTTAGTAAGCAATAAATCTGTAGTTCGGGTCAAAGGTCCTATCGTAAGTGGAAGAGGTTGTGACACTTCATTAACAATAGGTTTTCCTGAAAAACCAAGGGAAATATTCTGTGAGCCTGAGAGGGGTGCCCCTGGAACTTCACTATGTTTTATAGTTGTTCGACTTGCCCCTGTATCGAGTAAAAATTTTCTGTCTTGGCCTAATAATTCACTATGTACATAAGGTCCTTCTTGATCTACAGGGATCTCGATAAGGGGTAAGTCAACTTCCCTCTCTAGGCTGTTTCATGCATATCGTTGGTAATCAGGATAGTCATACTGTGCGGTCTGGTACAGTTGTCGTGTCGTGGTTTGCGTGGCAGCAACAGGCAGCGCAGGTGCAGCTGGCACAAACTGTATAGACTGTTGTGGAGCTGGCATGGACTGTGCATGCTGCAAGGCTCCTTGTTCATTCTGATCCTGTCTAAGTGGCCGTGGTCTTTCTTTTGTAATACCTGTGGCGATATTACGCTTCAGGACTGGACAATCGTGTACATAATGACCTGGTTGTTTACAATAGTTGCATGTCCCTTTTACAGGTCCTGCTGAATCACCGGAATGTGTCGTACCCTTTTTATGTCCTTCAGCTGGAACTGTCTGGGAGACTAGCATTTTCATTTTCGTGTCTTTCATGCGTCTTTGTTCATGATCTTGTTCCTCTCTAATTCTATTGTGATGATACTGTAACATTTGTAACATTTGTGATGGGGTGTTACCTTGCCAGGTACTCTCGAATTTTAATACTCTATTCTTCACTTGGGGCAAGGAATTTTCAACTAATTTTGTCACAAACAGATGTGGGTATGATTCGCTACTTGCTTTTATGCCACTATTTATACCAAAACATTTTTCAAATCGTGCATAGAAATCACTAGTGTCTTCATCTTGCTTTTGTTTACAGGCTGAAATTGCACCCCAGTCTTCCTTTTTCGTGGTTAATAAACGTGGCAGTACCTGTACTAGTAAACCTGGTAGTGGTTTAGTTTTGTCCCCAAGCCCCGAACCTGGACCTCGGGCCTTTTCTTCATTTTCTAATGCTGTCCAGTCTATCTTTTGGTCTCCCACCTCCCACTCTTTTTCCTTGAGTTTTTCATAAATGCCAGCAGGCATCAATACCTTTAATATGGTCATAATGTCGGGATAGGTATACTCTCCCATGAGTAACATGTCTTTAATTTCTCGGTGGAAACCCGCTGGGTCTTTGTCATGACTGGGTACCACTTTCTTCATTTCTAACAATTCTATTTTCGATATGGGCGTATATACAAATACGCGTTTAAACTCATTGTCCTCGCCTTTTATTGGGTGTACTTCTCGTAAGGGATTCTGTCTGTCCATGTAATACGTGGTTCTTTCCTTAATGGGCAGTGAGACATGTTCTGGGCATATAAAAAGAATGTACTGCTTTCTTGATTCTAGTATTTCTTTAATTAGCTTAGTACCTGAACCTCTCCATCTATTCGTGAGTAATTCAGTCAATATATCAGGTAAGGGACCAGGATCTGAATGTTGGCTTTTATATAGTATAAGAAGTTGTTGAATCATATAAATCCCAGCTAAACGCTGTTCATCTGGGGTGAGATTCAAAAATGTGTGTGCTACTGTATCATCATCATACTTTCCGGGACTGTCAACCCAATGCACAGCTGACCTGGCTAATTCTTGTTCATCCATAGAATCGAGAAAATGATAACCCCTTCGTTCACGGAGTAATTTGTCAGCTGCTTGGAATGAATGCTCGGGGGACCTTATATTTATTATAGGTGTTTGAAAATTCCTGTTATTTTCTGGACATATCGGACGTATCGGGTCAATAAGACATCTAGTACTATTACAAGATCTTCCTCTACCTACATAGGCTATGGTTTCTGACTGTCCTGTGGGCAGTCCTGATCCTTCCTCCCCATTTTGTTCAAACTGGTCTACCGCCAATCTCTCTTCGTGTAGGCGTTCTATTTCTTTACGCCATAATTACGCCGATTCTTTACGCCATAATTCAATGGCGTCTTTCTGTGATTGTCTAGCTTTCTTTTTCCATAATTCTTCCTCTACTTTCACGATGCACTCTGCATCCCAGGTCCCAGCCGCGGGCCACCTCTGACTTTCTGGTAATTCCTTAGTGTAGTCTACCCATAAATCAAGAAATAATATAGCGTCTAAGCCGTGTTTATGATACATGAAGTACCCTGGAGTGTCCCTAGAAGGAATAGGAACAGCTTCTTCGAGTACCCCTTTTCTAGTTGTGATCTGTCTTAATTTCGAAAAGAGCGGCATATTGAGAACTGATCTGATACTTGATCTTGAACAAACTTAATACATTAATCACAATAATGAACAGTCATTCATACCACAATATGCAGAACGTACTAAAAACATTTAACATTTAACATTTAACTGAGCAACAATGATGATGACGATCTAAGGAAAACTTAATCACTAAACATAATACTCGACTTGAACTGAATTATTCTGAATTTATATACTTGATATACTAGATATACTGCTAAACAGTACAGATACACTGCTGAAACAGTGCAGACCGGATTTGTGTACCCAAACCCGTCTGGACCGGCACAACTTATGTGCACGCCAGAACGCCTCCCCAGTAATGGTACTCACCGGGTAGCTCGGAAACGGAAGGCCTCGGAAACTGAACTGAACTTGAACCGGACTGGACTCGACTTGAACACTTCGGACCCTGGACTCGACTTGGGACTTCGGAAACTGGTGGGCCTCTGTATACCTCGGATCTTGCTCTCTCAGCTAGGCTCTGGTCGGGATACTTCGCACTTCTCACCGCCTCGTCTGGGTGTTGATCGCAGCCTCAGTCGCCCCCGCTTGACCGGAGGGAGATACAGGAAATCCTGCTGGTACGCGTTATTGTCCGTCCAGCTGTGGCAGGAGACCGGGCCTGCAATGCACCGCCGGCGCGTGAGATGAGAAAGTGTCCCTGTTCGGGCGCCATTCATGTGGTCCTATCATTGCCCCAAGAAAACCTTTGTTACTAAAAAGCCAGCTTTTGCAAATACCACTGTGCGCCCCAGGTTGCCTTCTCCCCTGCCTGGCAACATACCACGTGTCACATATTCTCAGACAAGCGCCCCCGCCAGCGTAAGGGGTTTTATTTCTCCTCTCAGTACTGCCAGTATCAATATGTCCCTCATCTTTCCACCACCCTCACCCATTTACAACAATGCCGGATGGGATGGTACCGTTGATCTCACAATACAGCCACTAGCACTCCGCCAACGCCCTTCCCACCACCACAGAGTCTGTCGATTTGCTATTGTTCCCCGCAGAACTCCCTCCCTCCAATCGTTCCCCCACAAACCCCGTGCGCACATACCATCTCAATATCTTCATGAAATACAGAAGGGTCCAGGACCCACACCAGGTTCAAAAGAGTTGATAAGAAATCATTGTGTCCACGCTTCCCCATTAGATAACTCATGGTACCAAGATATGACCACAGTGGGGAAAACAGTGACAAATGAGTCCTGCTACGTGTGCTCTTAAATCCCCCACACAGTTGGTGCAGATAGGCTGATTTTTCCTAAAGAAGTCCACTCAAACATCATCAAATGCCTCCTGCACCTGTATCTTTGCCGCATACAAGGGCACGTTCAGGTCATTGCGGCCGACATATCCACTGCTTATGTCAACACCACAAAATGGGACTACACCTACAACATACATAAAGTTGTCTCTGACCCAACTGCCCTCAAGGAAATAATACAGGAAATGCGTAGGGCCGGAGTGAGAGACATGGACTGTAAGGCACATGTAATTAGGGAACGTGGATGGATCTCATCATCCAGACCCCCAGCTAAATGCGATGGGTCAATAAAACACCCACATGCAGTAAATAACTGTCCCTGTCAAAATAGAACAGTGCTACCTCTGTGGTCACACTGAAGGACTGGGTTATTCTAAGACCCAGCGGTGCCAGGGGACAACACCTGAAACCTTCGTGGGTTACCTGTTCTGGCGTACAAAACACAGAGACACGGGACACTTCCAGCGACGTCAGAGATCAGCGTTTATTTACTGCAGGGATACAGAAATCACAAGAAGTACACAACGTGTAGGTTCTCGGAGACTGCTTCAAATTGCAAAAGTGGATCGCTCCTTTTATACACGTTTTTGCCATTGCACAGTATGGCGAACAAAGGTTACAACTCAGTTCCCACAGTAAACTTCAAAAGAGTCGTGTTCATGTTTCAGGAGGCCGGAACATAATTACAGCAGCATTGCTGGTTCCCAACTGTAAAAACATATCTACCCCGCAATAAAACACATTCCATTCTGACCGTAAACACATTAGGAGAGGGGACAAAAACAGATGCAAAGAAAGGACAAAGATGCACAACAGGTTAGAAAAGAGTGTTGGGAGTAATAAGGGAAACTTGATGACAGGATCAAAGACCTCGTGTCCAATGCATGCATGACTGAAACAATAGGCTAGCACGGCAAGATGAGCCTCGAGCGGGGCCATCTGCCTTCGCCGTGTCATTTCCCTTATCGTAAAAGTCACCCTCAAAGAAACACGTGTCCCTCGTGTAAGCTTGGGAGTCCCAGGGTCACGAAGCGGACAACGTCCGTTCGCTGGCTACTTGAGGGCAAGAAACAAAATGGATGCCGTATCTAAAATGGAACCCGAGGGTTCGGATGAACAAACCCAAAAATGAGACGAACCATACGTGGTTGCGTAGCGAAACTGCGTACACCCACTATACTCGTCATTTGCAGTTCGTAGACACCAAACTCATCCATATTCGTCACCACTCAAAAAGTGTCGTTCCGTCTCACACGGAACCTCAGACGCTCCTTTTGCCCTCATGTAGGCAAGCACTAGTCAAGATCGGAGTCAATTTTCAATATTCATCAGATCGTTCACCTGCTGCTGGAACATCATTCTATTCATCAACATCTCCTTGGTAACAGATGGCCGTCTTATACACGTTGTAGCACAAAGGCCACATAAGGCAGGACCACACTGTACACAAAGACAACACGTGAATAGAAACGTTACAACAACCCCTACGATCATCAGAATCTTCCAACCCCAAGTTGACATCAGACCCCAAAACCATCCTAGAAGTGTCCAATTACCTTCGTCCACGTGTATGGACTCGGAAATCTTGTGCAACTTTGAGATGGCTTGGTAGACAGTTGGAGCATTGTCAGGAATGAAAATGCAACAACTCGAATGGATAACTTTACACACACCACCTCTATCTGCAAGAACAACATCTAGAACCATCCGGTTCTGCAACGTCATGAGTCTATCCGCCTGAAGTTCAGCTGTTAAATTACCAAGGGCACTCGCGGTAATATTAGCAGTCGACTCAACTCCACGGGTCAACTGTCTTAGGTTCCTACTATTAACCATAGGTCCCCAAAACGGCAAGAAACCCTTAAAGAAATCTCCTGCTTCTTGACCGGCAGTATCCTCTTTGCTAATAACGCCTCTCACAACTCTAGTCTTGTGATAGTCTGAGGCAACTGTGAAAGTCGGTGGTAAAAGATTCGCAATATAACAGGTACCCGAAAAATCACGGGGTAACCATGTATATGCGCGTTCATAACATACAAAATAAGTGCCCTTAGCAGTCAGGAAAACAGGGGAAGAGAGCATCGGTAGGACATACGTGTCAGTACAAGCACTGTTCCCAAGTTGTGCTCTCGGATTTCGACCCAAACCTTTCAAGCAGAAATTACCGAGGTGTGGTACAATCCATATTGGGGACGAGCTCTTAAGCTGTCTATCACCCACTGAAACACTGTACTCAGCCTCACTCAGATCCTTATAGGCTTGCACCTCTTCATCTGGGATAAGCGATGCATCAAAAACATCTCTATCTAAATCCGCTATCGCTATCGCCATAGGCTTGTGGTACGGACCGGGACCAAAATTGACAGAGCGTGGCTCTCGACTGGGGTAGGAATCTAGTGCACTACGAAACATAGTTTGAAATGCTCGAGCTGAACCCTGGGAGCTGTAAGGAAGGACCAAATACGGAATACCCCTATCCATGGTATGTGGCATTAACCCACACACCCAACAGTTGGTAGTATTCATCACCAACTGATGCTGATGTAGGAGTTGAACGAAGGAGTTATTCATAAATTCCGCACGTCTAACCTGTTCGTGTTGAGGCAAGGGATGAAAAGAATGTGGGGAAACAGTGGTGATGGAGCTTAGTTTAGGAGAAAGAGTAGGTGAAACAGAAGGTAATAACAACTGTATTCCAAAATACACTCCGCCCACCAATAGCATAGACACAGTCAGAAACAGTAGGAATACCTGAAACAGAAAACATTTTGTTCGTACGACCCTATGCAACTCTGATTTTTGCGCCGACATCCTTTCTACTTCCAACAACTTAGAGAATGCCATCCTCTACAAACCGTCCGTGACGTACTTGACGCACTTCGTTCTGAGTAGCGATTATCAATTCCCAGGGGTTCCCAGGAATCGACAAAAGTAACCGACCTAGCGTCAGAAACCTGCTAAACAGAAAGGAGTACCCGCACGGCCCTACGGTAACCCGGATGGTAGGGTTTCCTCAAAACATTTAGTTTTAATACAAATCTCTTAGCAGTGAAAAGCACATAAAAACTCGAAAAAGAAGGGATGTAATTGTCCAAAATGTTCATAGCACCAGAAAAAGGGAAAACAAATATACGACTAATTTTTATTAGTCCTTGAACGAAGAAAGTATCGACTTCTTCCAGGTCGAGTTTGCTCTACAAACAATTGTTCAGCTGGCGCAACAGTGTTCAATGAAGTGAACGACGAGTCGGACCTTGGGTTCCCTGCTACGGATGACTCCACAAGTGGGTTTGGCAGCGACAAATCATCTCCTACAGGTTGAGCGTCACTAAACGGCACAAAGTTTAAAGGAGTCTCAGTTTCCGTTGCCGCAATCCCAGTTCTCACCCAACCGTGTGTTGGTGAGGGGATCGGTACCTTTTTCGTGTGGCCGGCGTGAACCCAGTTTTTCCTGCCCTCCAATCGAACCGCAGTCCTCGTTGTCAACAAGACTTGAAAGGGTCCTACGAATCTTGGCTCCAAGTTACGTTTCCGACCAAAATTTCGGGTAACGACCCAATCGCCTGGCCGGAGCTGATGTCCAGGACCCTCTGTCTGCACCGGTAGAGCTTCAAAGACCTGTTGATGGATTAACCGTAGTTTAGTGGTCAAATCATGAAGGTAATCAATTAGCATTGGATACTCAAGACTATCAAAGGCCTTAGGTCTCGGGACTCCCCAAATGTTCGCAGGGCGGCCAAACACAATCTCATATGGGCTAAGCCCTACTCGAGAGTGTACAGTCGCCCTGGTTGATAGGAGAGCCAGAGGCAAGGCATCAGGCCATGATAGACCAGTGGTAGCTTGTATTTTTGCAAGTTTCAGTTTCAGGGTACCATTGTACCCTTCAACCAAACCCGCTGCCTGAGGATGATTAGCGCTATGGAATTTTTGACGGATTCCAAGGCCCTTACACACACTCTGCATCACACTTCCCACAAACTCACTTCCATTATCCGACCACACGATCCGTGGCATTCCATACCTAGGAAAGTATTCCTTCAGCAGGATTTTCGCTGTGGACAGGGCAGTATTATCCTTAAGAGGATAGGCCTCAATCCATCTAGAGAACGCACAAACCACAACCAAAACATACTTCAAGTTATTGCATCTCTCCATATGGATAAAGTCCAGTTGGATAACCTCAAAGGGACAAACAGGGGGAGCAAAATGACCAGGTGGAGTGGGGGTGCCCTTGCCAGGATTATGCATCAAACACACCATGCAATTCTTAACCACTCTCTCAGCACACTTAGTAATACCCTCATTCTTCCATACAGGGGACAAGAACTTACATATCCCTTTTGCACTAATATGTGACAACCCATGAGCCATTGTCACGACAGCTAATACGTACGCATCTGGTAACATCCACCTCTGACGTTCCGTCAAGTCAACCCAACATCCATGCATATCCAACCTTCCCGTACTTTCTTTCCACTTGATCTTTTCAGTTTCAGTTGCCTCGTTCTGAATTGCTTTCACACTCTCAACAGTGTCTTCACACATACCAGTTTCCGTCGGCCATCTCACTGAACTTGTCACGTACATTCGGGTTGTAAGATTCTTAGCCGTTTCCTTAGCAATCTCATCCGCAAATGCATTACCACGACCAACATCATCCGTCACTTTCCGATGTGCACTACATTTAACAATCGCCACTTGTTTAGGCAATGTAAGTGCATCCAAAAGATCATTCACGAGCTGCCCGTGTTGGATCTTCGTCCCATGCGATGTCATAAATCCTCTTTCTCTCCAAAGTCTTCCAAAACTGTGCGCAACGCCGAATGCGTACTGACTGTCGGTAAACACATTCACTCGCTTTCCCTTAGACAAGACACATGCCCTTGTCAATGCAATCAACTCTGCCGCTTGTGCTGAATTCTGATTCAATCTCGCAGTTTCCACGACTGTACTCAACGTCACTACAGCATACGCAGTCGTCACATCGCCATTCGGCAACTTAAAGCAAGAACCATCAACATACAAAGTACCATCGGGATCTGTCAATGGAGTGTTTTTCAGGTCCACACGACCCTTTGTTTCTTCCTCAGTTCGTAAATAACAATCATGTGGTGGTACATCATCTGATTCCATATTAATCGGCAACAATGTCGCCGGATTCAGTACATTACAACGCTTGATCTGTATATGACTTGCCAAAAGGGTCAGTTCGTACCCAGACAACCTTGCACTCGTCAGATGTTGAGTTTTTGTACGATTCAGGAGAGTATCAACTGCATGCGGAACCATCACTATGAGCATATTATCCATGACAAGACCTGCGGATTGTCGAATAGACGCCTCAGCTGCCGCCGTCGCCCTCAAGCAGCTCGGCAACGCTCTAGCTACCGGGTCTAAGGTCGAGGAAAAATATGCACATGGGCGCTGCTTGCCACCAAATTGTTGCGTTAAAACACTCAATGCACAGCCTTCCCTCTCGTGGACGTATAGTGTAAATGGCTTGCTGTAATCAGGAGTACCTAACACAGGAGCCGAACACAACGCATCACGAAGTTCAGAAAAACTTTTCTGACATTCCTCCGTCCATGGCAAAGGAGTCGAAACCTCCTTGCACGTGAGAGCTATCAATGGCTTCGCTAACAGTGAAAAATTTGGAATCCACTGTCTGCAGTATGACGTGATACCTAAAAAGGCACGCACGTCTCTCTGAGTCGTCGGCACAGTCATTCGAGCAATTGCTGCGATTCTTTCAGGGGTCAACCTTCTTCCCGCCTTTGACAATAAGTGACCTAGGTAGGTAACTTCTTGACAACAATATTGCAATTTAGAAGGTGACACCTTGTGATGTAAGTCGCATAGATGCTGCAACAGTGACACAGTAGCAGTCATGCAAATTTGTTCAGTGTCTGCAGCTACCAACAGATCGTCAACGTACTGAATCAAGGCCGCACCAGCTGGCAGCACGAATGCATCAAGTTGGCTCTTGAGAGCTTGGCTGTAGATCGATGGGCTCTCACAGTAGCCTTGAGGTGCACGTTTGAACCGGAAGCTACGACCACCTAATGAAAAACCGAACAAATCTCGACTTTCCTCAGCAATCGGAATGCTAAAGAACGCATTCTTCAGATCAATTACCGAGAACCATGATGCAGAGGCTGGAATCAGAGTCAGTAAAGCTGTAATGTCGGGCACCACAGGAAACTGCGGGACAACAATTTTATTTACCTCCCGTAAGTCAATAACTAGACGGTACACGGGAGGCTTGGAGGGATCAGTTCGCTTCAGAATAGGCAACACAGGACTATTACACACGTTACCTCGTGTCTCCTCAATAACATCTTTATCGATCAAATCATAGATGATCGCTAATAGTGCCCGTTCACCATCAAGGGAGATACGATACTGGGGTATGCGCGGTAATCGCGCATCAACTTTCAATTGAACAACATAAGGTGGTATATCCAGCAGGCCCACATGATTGGGACCTGTCGCCCACAAAGAAGCCGTAAGAGAACTCAATTCCGGTGGGAGCTTATCGATCGATAGATACATAGGGGAAATCACTCTCTGACCCAATGTAAGCTCCACTCCCATAGGAGAGCAGTACAAAGTCGCATGTAACCTTTTCAACAAATCCAAGCCCAAAAGATTCTCACCACAACCAGTAGTCAAAATCAAAGGAGCTTCTAACTCATGAGACCCAATCGTAAGGGGCAAGGGCTAGAAACTGGATTGCTAACGGGGGCGCCAGAGAATCCAACGGAAACATTTGTTAAGCCAGACAAAGGCGCGCCAGGGAGTTTCGAATGCATGATGGAACTTTTTTGCTGCACCAGTGTCCAACAAAAAAGGCTCAACTACGCCCAATGTGGCAACTACGACGTAAGGCCCTCTCTGATCAACCGGAACTGATACTTCTCCCTTCCTTTGTCTATGGCTGTCCTAGTAGATACCATCCGTATCAACATCACGCTCAACATAATAGTCGTCCACATGATACTGTGCAGATCTACCAGACGAGAGATCGCGTTGATCGAAACAATTCTGCGAGTCTGAGGAAGTGGCAAGACGCTCAGCCTGATTCTGAGTAACACCGCGACCTCTACCACGTGAAGCTTGTTGAGGACCACTACGACCTCCTCGAGCCGACACACCATTGTTCCTATCACGTAAAACAGGGCAATTAAACTTCAAATGGCCCTCCCCTCGACAATATGCACATTGATTATACCCCAACACAAAGCGAGGTGCGGGAGAGTCATTACGCACCTGCGATCTGGAAAACTGCGATTGTGAGCGATTTGGCTGTTGCGAGTCATTGAAATTTGAGCGCGGAGGATACGCTTGCTGCAATAAGACCTTAGTTTTAAGATCCTTCGTTTTCTTATCTGCACGTTCGCTTTCTTCCTTTTCTCTGTTTTCGTAATATTGGGCCGTAGCCAATATTTGAGCAGTGGTAGAAACAGCCCACGAACTCTCAGAATTCTTCAACTTGTTGCTGAGTTCGGGCAACAAGTTCGATACAAATTTATCAACGAACAACCGCTGACCACCCTCCGAACTCATGTCCTGACCACTATGATCAACAAATGCTTCCTCAAATCTCGTAAAGAAATCGGAGACACTCTCGTCCCTCTTTTGCTTACACGCGGACAATTTGTCCCAATTGACGCGCATTGCTGGCATAAGCGTTTTCATAAGAGTAATTATCCTCTGGGGCAAATCCACAATAAGCTGTTCAGGTTTAGCCCCACCAACTTGCTGGGCGTCTGCCGCCGTAAGGGCAGCCCAGTCACCGCCTAACTCAGCCGCGTGATTCTCGTGACGAATTTTCGCCCAAATCGGCTGAGGCACTACATTGCCAAACAACATGTCGATATCAGCAAGATTCATAACAGTAGCATCTACTAGTTGGGACAACTCCTTATAATAACCTGCAGGATTTTTACGGGGATCGGGCAAAGTTTGCTTCACCTGCAAAACTTCCGATCGCTTCCAAGGGAGGTGTATCCACACTCTCTGAAAACGTCCTGGGACAGCAGGATTAGCATTAGGATCACCTGGCATCCACACTGGGGGAACTTCCCGCATAGGATACTGACCAGGTTTTGCCATCCACTCTGCAGTCTTGTCTTTAAACAATGCTCGAGGTTGCACCGTACATCGAAAGGATAACAGGCGTTCTAGAGCATCTCGAACCTTATCACCTACAATCACACCAGTTGTAAATTGATGCTGGAGCTCAGAAACCTCAGACGGTACATTGTCGACCACATCATGATCCCACTCTTCCTTCAACGATTTACACATTTCCTCAAACACGAATCGTTGCGTGGGCGCATTAAACTGGGAAAATGTTTCAAACACTATACGCGAAGTGTACTTAACAGGATTACGAATCCATTTACGTGCCATTTTAACCAACGATTCACGTTCCCTACCATCAGGAAGCTGCCTGCACCTCTGAGCAACATCAGAAAGAGTCGATCCAAGTATTGGCCCAAAAAGCGGAGAATAAAGAGTAGCAACAGCATTCAGGAGACGGCTACGAACAGAAGGAGAAGAAGAAGAAGGCACAGGAGCAACAACAGTAGGAGTGGAAACAGTAGAAGTGGACGCGGCACCAGGAGTAGCGGGAACGACAGGCTGAGGAGGGGCTGGGAAAGGCGCAGTAGGAAGAAAAGCCGGTAAAGGAGGATGAACAATTTGCGGCACAAGAGGATTCGGGAGAGCGGGAGGAACGACGGGCTGACCAGCAGCCGCCAAAACAGCAGGTTGAGGAATAGGAAGAATCATAGGACCCACAGTATCTGGAGCATAGGGAGGTGGTGATTTCAACAAATAAGATAGTAGCGAATCTTCTATCACTTCTTCTCCCGTCTTATCGGCATTAGACGGTAACACCGGAGAACACTTATCCACCGCCATATGATGAAGTCGAGCACTAACTTCCTGCTCTTTCTCATCTTTCTCTCGCTGATACTGTTCAGCATTTCGCATCACCGTAATGACACCTTCTCTTTTATTTTTCTTACTCTGTTTGATTTCTTTCTGCTTGGCCTCTTTACGCCATAACCGGAAGGAATCAAACATGGCTGGCCTAGCCTTCTTTTTAAACAGTTTAGCTTCCAAATTATCTAAAACGGCAGTTTGGAAACTACCATGTGATGGCCAACTAAGAACACCATCATTTTTAGTGTAACAAACCCAATATTCGTTATATACGATAGGACCCACGCCATGGCGACTATAGAGCTCGTAAATTGGAGTTCCAACCGGAGGTATCGGACATGAATCCTCCAGCCGGGAATCCGTTCTGCAACATTTAAGAAACCCAAACAAAGTACTACGGCCAGGCATCGTGCACACTAACCGAGTTTACAAACTTCAAGGGCTATCGAATGATGATGTCCTCGCACAAAAATGCAAGACCCTCGGTTTTGGCAATTGCAATCGTCAAATAAAACCCAACAACTAAGAACCACAAATGCTATGGAACCATGCAAACAACGAAGGAACACTGGGAGCGACCCACAAATACTTAACTGAAAGAGCAATGGCGTCACCAGGAAGGCCCGTCTATCGTCTCGCCGTTCAAAGGACTACGCCAGGCGCCAAAACAGGTTGACAGTTAGGGCATCAGCCCGTCGCAGCCGTCAGGAGGCGGGGATCTTCGCGGGAAAAGACGTCGGGCCACTTATTTCGACAACTGGATCGATGAAGCGGGGTGCACCTTCCCTCGGAGATTTCACACGAAGTTCCTCACGATCGTCGGGCTTTGGACCGGTACCGCTGATGTCGCCCCACGTTGGGCGCCAACTGAAGGACTGGGTTATTCTAAGACCCAGCGGTGCCAGGGGACAACACCTGAAACCTTTGTGGGTTACCTGTTCTGGCGTACAAAACACAGAGACACGGGACACTTCCAGCGACGTCAGAGATCAGCGTTTATTTACTGCAGGGATACAGAAATCACAAGAAGTACACAACGTGTAGGTTCTCGGAGACTGCTTCAAATTGCAAAAGTGGATCGCTCCTTTTATACACGTTTTTGCCATTGCACAGTATGGCGAACAAATGTTACAACTCAGTTCCCACAGTAAACTTCAAAAGAGTCGTGTTCATGTTTCAGGAGGCCGGAACATAATTACAGCAGCATTGCCGGTTCCCAACTGTAAAAACATATCTACCCCGCAATAAAACACATTCCATTCTGACCGTAAACACATTAGGAGAGGGGACAAAAACAGATGCAAAGAAAGGACAAAGATGCACAACAGGTTAGAAAAGAGTGTTGGGAGTAATAAGGGAAACTTGATGACAGGATCAAAGACCTCGTGTCCAATGCATGCATGACTGAAACAATAGGCTAGCACGGCAAGATGAGCCTCGAGCGGGGCCATCTGCCTTCGCCGTGTCATTTCCCTTATCGTAAAAGTCACCCTCAAAGAAACACGTGTCCCTCGTGTAAGCTTGGGAGTCCCAGGGTCACGAAGCGGACAACGTCCGTTCGCTGGCTACTTGAGGGCAAGAAACAAAATGGATGCCGTATCTAAAATGGAACCCGAGGGTTCGGATGAACAAACCCAAAAATGAGACGAACCATACGTGGTTGCTTAGCGAAACTGCGTACACCCACTATACTCGTCATTTGCGGTTCGTAGACACCAAACTCATCCATATTCGTCACCACTCAAAAAGTGTCGTTCCGTCTCACACGGAACCTCAACATCATTTTTACGACAACAAGTGGATTGGTCCCGGCTTTGTGGTATGCAAAGCAGCATCTTTAGGCACCCCTTGGGTAGATTCAGATTGGGAAGATGTGATTGACTGGGACGTTGAGGATGAATGTGAAGGAATATGGGCTCAGGAGGGCGGGAGGTATACCTGGGGTGGGGAAGGAAAGTCCAAACCTAAAAAAGCATTTAAACTAAAAAATCCCCTTATTCGTTTCCTAGGTAAGGGCTCCGTACCTGTCGGACGGAACACGGGTTGCAACAACACTATCTTTAATTTTGATATGCAGTTCGGCACCTCCGCTTTAATGGACTACTACTGGGCTTGTGAAGAACGCCTCTACCTCCAACTGCCTCCTCAATGGAATGGCCTTTGCACCTTGGTAAGCCTGCATGAAGTGCACCTGGTTGTCCCAGCCACCAATGTCTCCCACATCCATTCGCACCCAATGACTGGTGACGTCACCTTCCTCCATCGTCACTGGCGAGCAGCTGAATTTTTTGCCAATACCCCATACAAATAAATTCCTCAAGAATTCCGCCTGTTCAACGATGCTCAGGTGTTTCTTGGGGGCCTTCTTCCACCGTTTCAGACAGGAGCAAATGCACAATGGATTGAGGTTACCCACTACAAAGCCATGAACGCTATCAACAGCACAAGGGACGGACTGAATGCTATTAAGGAAGAACTACGCCCCTTGAGACTAATGGTTCTAGAGCACCGTTATGTCCTAGACATGCTAACAGCAATGGAGGGTGGCGTATGCCACAAAATTGGAAAATCCTGCTGCACGTTCATACCGGCAAACAATGCGGAAAATGGATCTATCACAAAGGCCATTGAGGAGTTGACAAACTTAGGAATAAAGATGGCCGAAGAGGGAGGCGCCCCGGCAGACATTGTCCCAGACTGGTTCGATCTTGGCTGGATGCCTCATGGCTGACAGCCATCCTGAAATTGATAATTCCAATAGTAGGAGTGTTGTTGCTTCTGTGTTGCATCTTTCAGATAGGGATCCACTGTGTAAAGAGATTTAGCACTAAAATGGTAGGAATGAACTATACAAATACAGGGTCTTTCAGGAAGTATGCAAATACAGGAATTTACAAAGAGGCAATACATGAGGACCGTGCACCATGGGATGGCGACGGGCTAACATGATTACAAATTATCAAAGTCACCACCCCAAGTTCACCCCTATTGCAGACCCCAGCAGATACAGGTCACCCAGTACCTACGGCCCCCCCGCTTCCCCCAGGTAGAAACTTAATAAGGGAACACCAGACCATAACCCCTTACGACACTCTAGTTGAGAGATCCGATGGAGAATATGTCGAGTTAAAAGCACAGGTAAATGACACCCCCTGGATGATCGAGCGGGACGAGGCACCTGCAAAATATGCCGTAAGAACTTTGTTAAAAAATTAACAAGAGGAGGGAAATGAAAAGAGGGTCACGTTCTACCATATAGGACACAGTAGGTCCACCTTGCTACACCTGGACCATGAGACCCCCCATATAGGCCCCCCTGCCAGTGTACAGGAATCTGTTAAGTTGACCAAGCTGTCTCACTCATTCTTTTAGCTTCAAAGGCCCAGTGGCTCCTAAACAGCATTTCACATATTTCTTCTGCGACACACACATGAAGCTGCAGCTTCTGTCCCTCTTGGTCAACAACAGCCCAAAAACCCCCTCTCTTTGGATGTCCTAAGCCTGCGCTGCACTAACCCACAAAGCCACAAGAACAAGGAACTTACTAATGTAAGAGGAAAACGTTGGGGCAAGAGCTACTTGCAAATCTTGCACTTTCTCAATTTATTATTATTATTCCCACCAGCTTGCCTTATCGAAACTTACAACAGCATCTTGGCGTGCCAGTAAACAACTCTAACCTTTTGGTCAGTTCTGTTTTTTATAAGAATTCTGAGAAGTGATACTAAACGATTTCGATAAATATGTCCAAAGAGTGGTAGGATTGATGTACACAAACTGTCAAAAGATGAACTTGCAGTCCAACTGTTCTGCATTAAACCACTATAAAACCCCTGCCCACAGTCTACTAGTTGGATTACCCTACTGTGCTTGTGAGTCACATGTGGGTTCTCCCCGATCGATCGTTAGTGCACATTATAGAATTCTTGTCTTAATATTGAATATTTGCAAATGTATTTTTAGCTAGCATTCTCTTTGCATATGCTTCACTTGTCAGGGAATGTATTTTTCAGCATGTGTGATTTAAATGTATGATTTCTCTCTGCATTTACCAAAAGATATATTTTCTCATGATGTTTTAAAGTGTTCATCTCTTCATATATTATGTTCATTTTTTCCTTGCATGCAATGATATGCGCAAAGCTCTCTCTCTATATGATATGACTTTTGCTCCATGCCTTGCCGTATTTTACAGATTGCTATTCATCTTTTATTATTGCATTTAAGCGTTCCATGATTTTCTCACATCACATTTTAGCATGCATTGTGTTCCATTGTGTCTTTGCTAAGACACACCATTTCATTACTGTCCCTTTACACTTCATGTTGGAAGTGGTTTTCTTGTAATAAAGTGTACAAATTAAGCTGCCCAGAATTATCTCCCAGTAACATTTCAATACTCTTGCTTCACAATGTACGTCACAATCCGTCATGAAATGGAAAGAACACTGCTGGAATGATGTTCCCGTGAGCGCATGGTGTTCTGCCGGACTACGCCTTGGCTTCGAGAGCTGAGTGAGCATTGGTTCCTGTCTTTCAGACTGGTCTGGCTAGACTGTGTACTGCCTGTGTTCCGTTGCCTCTTCCGCGGATTTGGCTGCATGTTGGACCTGTGTCTAACACTTCCATTGGTTGCGCTGCCGGATATAGATGGCCTACTGGCGCCTTTGGAGGCCCACACGTGCAGTTGTCCGCACTGTTTTCCCATGTTGATGACCGCATTTTTAGAGCCTCCAAGGGATGCTTCCACTCCTGTTTGAAGGGATATTGGCTCTGCCCTAGAAGTACAGTAATCAACATCAGGCGTGTAGGCATCTAACTCTTCCCCGGTGGCTGCCGTGGGAACCAGAGATGACAATCTTTGCTCATTGGATATGATACTGGAAGTTCTTGAGGGACTGCCATCTGCGGATACGATGTTCAGCAATGTTGAGACTTCAGCACAGGATTCGTAAAACAATCTGGCCTCTCATGTGCTGGGAACTGTTCGGCTACTTTTTTAAACATTTACTAAAATTGAAGGTCGAAGCTGACTTTGTTTTATTTTTCTTCTCGGCTCTAACTGAGCTTCATGGTTTTTAAGGTGCTCAGTGCAATAATCACAATATATACAAGTTTAGAGGACTTTTTGAACGCTTTTGTAGGGAAAAATTACTTTTCTATTATGGACATTTTTTCAAACTTTTAAAGTGCTTTTTAGTATGTTGTATTGTAAATGATTTTATGCCTTTTTATAGCGCTCGCTTTGTCATTACCTAGCTGACCTTGTTGACCTTTTGATGAGGAGTGGGTGTCATGTCCTTTAGGATAGCCCTGTTTGTATGCCCCATTTTACATACATTATCCCATCCATGCGACTTTAATGATTCTTAACAGGTAACCTTTTACCTAATAGCTTGCTAGTGTCTCTTCAACACCAGGCTCTTAGTTTTTTTATCTGAATCCCCGTACCGGATGTACATAAACATGTCCCCAGGCACGGCAGATTTATTTTGTATAAGGGTCGACACTTTTTTCATCCTTGGCCAACAGCCAGCTTTGCATGATCGCATTTGTTTAAAAAAGCATTGGTGATTGTTTTCAAAACATTTATGATTGTTTTCAAAACATCCATGATTGTTTTAAAAACATATCGATTCCAGAACAAACCTTGGACTGACCACTTTAGTATAAAAGACCCTCACTCCCCCCTACAAATTAGAGGAGAATTCCTTCCAAACTGAGACGGGGTCCTGCATGCCGAATCTCCGTCAAGCAGCGGTCTGACATCCCTTGCGGGTTGTCATCCTCGACGCAGAGATAGGTTCCTTTGTTCTAAAACATCAGGTGAGGGGCTGGTTCTTCCCTAGGGGTTGCTTGGCTACAGATACACATAGCGATACACACCGACACCTACACATCCAGGTTAGGGTAGGTACATTGCAGCAAATTTTACTTAGGGCACGCATTTTAGGAATATGCAAGTGCTACTGTTTTTATCTGAACTATTTCTGTTCATCTTATTGGCACTATGGTAGAAATGTATCTACTATTTACTATATTGGTACTAGCAATCTCTTTTGTATGCTTCTGTCTCCTGATTGTCTCAGCACATATGTTTCACACAAGGTTGTTGCTGGAACAATAAATACTTATTGAAACATCCTAACCGTCATCCTGTGTATCTTCTGAGAGAAAGCAAGCATGAGTGTCTGAGCAAAAAGTACTGTACTGTTTTCGACAATCCCTGAAGAATCAGGGTTGTCATGTTCAGTGGTAGTGGCACTGTGGAGCTAGCTATTCTAACGGGTGACATATCCTGTGGGGGTGTCTGGAAGCGGTTGGGACACTAAGCCCTCAGTTTAGGTCATCCAAAATGCGCAGGTCCTGTAGGACTCCAAGGAACTACACTGCAGTGTACCTGGGAAAGGTACAGTGCAGGGATAGAGCAGCACTGTGTAGTACATGTGAGATTAGTGCATGTGCTGAGTATATGTATGCCTGTGAGGAATACATGACATGAAATATGTGGTGCTGTGCGCTGCCTGCACAATGAGAGCATGTGATGGGTGTATGTGTACTTGCAAGAATTACGATAAATAAAGGGTGAAGTGTTGTCCACAAGCACATGGTGAGTGGGTGTGCTGGCAGTGTGTGTATTTGTAAATAGCACACCCTGGATAAAAATAGAAAAGAAATGTTTCAGTGCTGAACTGTGCACGCTGACTGTGTGTGTGTGAATGCATGTGTACATGTGATGGTACAATGCTTAGGGGTAACAGTGGTGGACCAAACATGCTGAGAATGTACACTTAGTGAGTGTGCCTGCAATGGAACATTGCACGGAGGGCCCTGGGCTCCATTTTGGGAAACCCAGGCCTTAACGGTGAGGACATGAGGAGAAAGGGAATCCACCCAGACAGATTTGTGGTTTGCTGCATTTCTGTGAGCTGGGAGGGACACGCACTGGAGGGAAGAGGTTGCTCTTTGATTCAGTGATAGATCATAAGGAAAGGGCCCTGATAAATCAAAGGAAGGGAGATGGGACTGATAAGGACATCATAAAGAGTAGGGATGGGAGCCTTGGATTAACCTTTTTGATGCACATTTCACTGTGGCTGACATCCAGGTATGAACCCTGGTCACTCCCATGAATTGTGTTGTGGGTCAATCAGCTTCTGAGTCATGCCTGATGCGACAGACATCTTTCATGAGGAAAGAAAAAAGAGACATGTGCCCACTTCAAAAGAAGCAGAATCCAACATAAAACTTAAAAGACTCTGACCCCAAATCCCATTTGGTGTCTGGAAAAGGACTATAAGAAGGAGAGGTTGAGCCTCGAAAATGTGTTATCTGCCAGGCAGCTAGATGGGCTGTATGAAAAGGGGAAGCTCTGCAAAGCTTCTGCCTGTGACCAGGACTGGGGACAAAGGCCCACTAGTCTCTCTACTGGGTAAAGGGACATCACCCATGGAAACCAAGTCCACCTGCCTTGGAGCCTGGAGCACGAGCGCCTGCCTGCTTCTCAAGACCAGTGTGCCCTGTGAGGAAGAGGCGACGGGAAGGACTCCCTGTGTGAGGTGTGAGGATTCAGCTGTGCACCGTTTGGGCCATAGCCTGTGTGCAGGACTGTTTTAGGTGATCCTCCATATGCCAGGAGAGGGCCGCCGTAGACTGTGTGAAGCATCAAGGGTTGTGTGGAGTGCGCCGAGCCCACATGGCCTCATTGCTGTGACCCCATATACCAGAGGGACCATCGTTGAAGTAGTTGTGTGACCAGCATTCCAGGACATGTGAGCACCTAAGCAGAGACCCCGTATGCCAGGAGGGGCTGACATGGTGTGTGCAATTGAGCCTGAGGAGCCTGCATTGTGTCCAAAAGGTACTGCGGCAACCCAGTGGGCCCGGAGGAGCTGCTGGGACCAAGTCACCCAAGAACTCAGACAGTCGTCTGGGACCCGACTTGTCTAGTCACATTGAGAAATCTGCCCTGACTAACCCTCAAGAACCAGGAGGGTGCAGTGCCCTCACCAGACTCTATCGGAAGCCGAAGGATTGAATTTCCCCCCACTGGGGAGAACTTTACTTACCGCATTGTTGTAAGCTGGAAGCTGCTCCGATCTTTGGGGAGGGTCTACGCCCACCTGACGCTGCCACGTGTAGTGCAAGCAGCCCAACTTCTCTGAGCAGGATCTGTTCTCACGAGTGCTCTTGCAGAGGGTAACCACTGTAACGCAGGATGCTGTCATGCTGTAGGAGTGGTAAGACTTAAACTAGAGCCATGGGGAAATCACTGCTGAAAGTGCTGCAGCACCATAGACTCTTTAAGTAAAAAACTGAAGAATCACAGGAAACTCGTGAGTATGGTCTAATAGTGTGCATTCCCTAGATGCGGCCACCAGTGAATGGGGAATAACCCCAAACACCTTACACGATGGAGGATGGGACAGGGATTTGCCTGACAACTACTGGAGCCCCGACCTAAAGGTAGATTGTGTTGTTGCATTTGAATGTCGCATTTCTTTGCATGTGTAGAGTTAAACAAGTATTTGGATGGACATTGATTTATTCGTCATACTGTTATGAGTCGTGTTCACCTCGTGGACATCCTCCCCTCTGAGGGAGCCTTGTCTGCTCGACCACAGCTACCACTGAGAGACAGGTGCTGAAAGGGTACTTGGTCCAGTTGAGCGGGATCCATAGCAGGTCGGGCCCTGAAAACATCACTAATAAAAGGTAGGAAATGCTATAAGATACAACTTACAATTACAAGTGGGCATGGGAGAAAGAGAGGTCTAGTGCACAAGCCACTTGCACTGGACCTAGTGGTGCAATACTCACTAATGAGGTTACATTTCCTAGGTCAGTCTGTTGTGAGTCCCTGTAGTCCAGTTTAATATAGTTTCAATTCAATCCAGTTCAGTGTTAGACTGGCCTTTCGGGCAGTCTGGCACTGCCAGATGGGCCACCTTGCAAGGACAAGTGTGTGTGCTGTTTTGGGGGTCTAGTCAATGCCTGCGTGACCAAATAAACGACCTACACACTAGCATTTCAAGCCAGGCCCATCTGACAGTGCCAGACTGCTGAACTGCCGGAAATGCCTGTCCAGCACTGATCCAGTTGTTTTTTAACAGAACTGCTGTGGACGAAATACTTTTGCACCTTGGAAAAAAATGAGACAATTGGTGCTGTGTTTTTTTTCCAGGCCGAGCATTGCTGAGATGAATGCTGCCTGATGAATGACTTCCAGGATTGAAAGCCACAGCGACGATTATCCGGCCGAACCTGCTGCATTCCTGATGAGCCCTAATGCACCTGATCTGATCAGAGAAAACAATCAGTGGCAGGAGGGATTCACTCGCCGTGAAGGCTCGTACATTCTGCCCACCGCAAGGGCAAAGGCCAGGGCGCATCAGCATTTTAAGCCCAAATGGTTTAAAATTAGCCCCGTGACGGATTTGAGGCCCTTTGATAACTGAGTCTGACGGTTTCGGGAACCTTCTGTGATGAGCTCTGTCGCCCCCGTGGCCTTCGCCCATTATTGCAGGGTTTCACAAGCCAGTCGAAGTAATTGCAGAGAAACATTAGCATAAAATATTCATGATTACACGCAATGTATGCCCAAAAATGACTCACTGGATAACCTTCCGGCCATATTTGTTCCAATAAACCTGACATTTTAACTAAGGATTCAAAAAATACAAGTAGACTCTCATACATATAACCTGTTTAGTTCTGTTGACATGATGATATGAATATTCATATGATTGGGAGTGTTAAAACGCATGACGCACTTGTGTATACAGATACAAATTAGTCTCTGAATTTCTACTACAATAAAATACGCAAAGCTTAAACTTGTTTGCAGGGCTTAATTTATTTCATTAAAAAAATTTGAAGAGAGCGTCGCCGGGTTCAGAGCTGCCAACTTCCACCACTGCCACCCCCTACTGCCAACTTGGGTCCGCTACGTCCCTCTGTACCAAAGCCACCTCGACGGGACCAGGAGGTGGCCCTTGTTTCACCGCCACCGCGCACTCGACTTCACACGGCTTTGTGTCCCTCCGCATACATTGACTTTAGCACTGCAACTCTGGAGGGTACAAAGTCAGTGTGTGTCCGTCTGTCTGGGGCGAGGATCTGTCTGTGCCCATGCAACAACTCTCCCCACCCTTCCTTCATAAGTCTTTCCCCTCTCTCAAACAATTCCTTGTGCTGGAAAACTAATCTCAATACCAAAGTCCTTCGCCCCCAACTCCCACCAGAGCTGATCCACTGCCCAGCAGCGTAACCAACCTTACCGCGACCTATAAACCATCACCATACCTGCCTTTCTTTCACTTACTTACAAAAATAACACTGCACCTGCTCATCAGCAACAACTACAACCGAAAAAAAGATGAGCGGGCTTGACTCGTCCCAGCAAGACCTAATCCGCACCCCCCCCCCCTTAATCTTACTTAAGGATGGGCAGCGGGGACTGAACAAAAGAATTCCACTCCTGCCCAGGTGGCCAATGTGACTGAGGGCACAGACAAAATGGTGCTCCACCCTCATGGCCTCATCCCTACTTATAGAGAACTCAGAGCCCCCTCACGCCCTTCCTCCCAACCAATCAGCCCACTGCATTTCTGGTCTGCGCCATCGCACCTGAAAAGCCCGGGGGCAAGACTCCCTTGTCGCCTGCTCCCCAACCCCCCCCCCCCCCCCACCCCCTCCCCACACACACACACTTCTTTTTGCAGTACCGGGAAGGGTGAAGCAAGGCGTCCGTGTGCTGCGAAGGAGTCACATTTGGGATACCAAGACTTTTAACATATTCGTCTTTATGCTAAACTAATGATGAGTTTGAAAGTATGGACCTGATGTAATAATATTCCAAATAAGAAATCGTTAATTGTGAAAAATACCAATTCACAATTTGCGATTTCCTATTTGGAATGCATTAAAATTTATTTGGTAAACGTAGTTGCAATTTGCCACAGATATCAATCAAATGCATTGGTATGGTATTTTGAAATTCAAACTAAGTATTAACAGATTGGTTCACAAAAAACTGAATGATGGTGGGTCGCAATTTGACCTATCTCTTTTATATGCATGAGATAGATCGCACATTTCAAGCCACTAAGATTGGCTAGATTCACAGGCATGGTTCCTGCTCGGGGCAGCAGATCCCTTTAGATTAGAGTCTGATATGACAGCAGGACAGTACACAGGCCACATTCCATGCTTTATCAGTTTCCCGTCTCCTGCCAATGATGTTGTACATTCCTTCTGGAGTGCCTTTTCTTTACTGTTTGACTGCTGGTATTTCACATCATGACAGCTTGTGCCCATTTGATACTGTTCTGTATTAGGTAATAGAAAAATATATACATGTGAATTCATAAGCTGAAAATACTTCAGAACTCGTTTATTGTGGACCCAATTTCCCCAATGGCTCTTTAAGAAACTTTTCCCATTAAGACCATTAAGAAAACCACCCTTTATTTTGTTTAATTTGCAATGTGTGTAACATTTTCTTTCTTCCTTTTTTTTCTTCCTTTTCTTTCTTTCTTTCTTTCTTTCTTTCTTTCTTTCTTTCTTTCTTTCTTTCTTTCTTTCTTTTTTCGTCTTGCTTTTTGTCTTCCTATCCTTTCTTTCCTTCTTTCCTTCCTTCTTTCTGTCTGTCTTCCTATCCTCCTTCCTTGTTACCGTCCTTCCTGGTTTCCTTTTTCTCAGCTTCCTTCTTTTGTCCTTGCCCCCCTTTTTCTTTCCTACTTCCTTTCTTTCATTCTTTCTTTCTTGCATTCTTTCCTTCCTTCTTTCCTGCCTTCCATTTACCTTCTTTCTTTCTTTCTTTCTTTCTTTCTTTCTTTCTTTCTTTCTTTCTTTCTTTCTTTCTTTCTTTCTTTCCCTTTTATTTCTCTTTCTTTCTTTCTTTCTTTCTTTCTTTCTTTCTTTCTTTCTTTCTTTCTTTCTTTCTTTCTTACTTTCTCAAAGGCAAGAGGCTGGCAGTTAATGGCACAGTGATTGGCTTTTTTTTAGGTCTGTGCTAGCCAAGACCTTTTGATTTTACCAAAATTATGTGTTTAGCGTAGTTACTTATAGGTGTTTGGAGCCACACTTCATCCATTTGCCTGTGGTTGTGTCATTCAAATTTCTCTCCAACCCACTCAAGCATACATCCAGGGCCAACGCTTCACCCAACTTCAATTATTGTCTGACTTCACTATGAGATACGGCATGCTGCCTTTGCACAAGGCGCACAGCCACACACAATGTAGTTCCCTTCAGGCTAAGGGATTGTAATATGCGCTTTTTGAGATCAAAAATCATTTTTGCCTTTAGTTAATGTTTTATTTAGATTGACAAACTCCCAGTCGCTTCCCAAACAATAACATTTCGCTAAAGCCATGAAAAAATAAAACAAAAATTGCCAAAAGACTGGGCGGAGAACGCCAGACGTATTGGCTTTGTCATTCTTGTGTTTTTTAATGCAGGCTATTTTCGACAAAGGAAAATGGGATGAGTTAAAAAAAAAACATTGGCATGTTTTACAACCATTTTTAGGCATAGGCAGTGGTACTAGAGACAGCTGCCTGATTCTAGAATTTTTTTGTGTCCATATTCACCAAAGGGAAGAGGTCTCTTGGTGACCCCTTCCCATTTGCGAATGGTTACCACCTCTTTTGACTTGGTTGTAAAATATTAATGTTTTGCAACTGGTTGTCAGTTGCAAAATATTAATACATAACTTAAGAATTCAGTATTTGGAAGGGACGCCGTTTACACACCCCTTTCAAATACTGATTCGGTATTCACTCTCAAGCACAGATTGTGGTTCTGTAATGTGTCACAAAAGGGGGACAAGAGTAGAAGAAAAACACTGGACTTCAATCTCCTTCCAATGGATTTATCTCCGGGAGAGGTAAGTGACAGAAATGTAGGGACTATGAATCCAAAGCATGCATAGGTTGGTAACGAACCTCAAGGTCTGTGGCACAAGCTATGAACAGCAGTACACAGAAAAACATGTTACTGCCAGAGTTTGAACAGCAACAGCAGAGGCTTACTTGTTTTACCAGCGGAAGCCAGTATCACAAACATCTGACTAAACGGGATACCAGTTGGACACCTTAGGATGCTATGAAATTCAGCTGGAGCAGAGCTGAGAAGGGAGAAAGTAAATAGATACCCAAAGGTGCCATGACAAAACAAACACAGCAACAGAGAAGGCAATAAAAGACAACATAGACGAGCCCTCCCTGCGAAAGAATCAAATTAATGTGGAAGAACACAATAATCAGGTGTGAACTGAGCAAAGTGAAGAGTTACAATAACACACGACATGTTGCCAAGCAACTGCTCCATATGTTTTGGCCTTAATTACTGTCTCTGCCAAATCTTGACTGGAAGGGCACCTTTAACCAGAAAGTGACATTATGAAGGCATAACTCTATTGTGTGGTCAAGTGAGTTTTTTGTCTCAATAGACCTGTTCTCCAGAGTTTCCGATCCTTACAAGCCCTACACGAGTCCAAGCCTTCACTATCTGTCGGTCCTGGCACTATTTCTTTCAATGCGCCCCTCAGCCCAGTCCTCTACACCAAAATAGCAACATCTTAACTGACTCTGCACAGAGGGATGCAATTATTTATAGCCACGAGTCATGAGAGTAGTGATTACTTGCCTCATACTTCATTACAACCACTTACTACTGAATAGCGCCTGAACCATTAATCCAGCCCTCCCAAATGAACTGTTTGACATTAAACTGAATCTGAATCACTTGCAGAGAAGACACAAAGTCTGTAACTCACAGTCTCCATCTCCAAACCATAAGTACTCTCCTCTCAATGGCTGCTCTCCTAACACCCCATTGCACCTCCCTCACCATACCTAATCCGGAAGAATTCAACAGAAAGACACATTTTAATACTTAAAGGCATTACTCCACACACATCACCTCGTCTACAGCTACCATATCTGATTATTTTGCGATCACGGATTCCACTGCACATCCTGTTTCTACTCTCCAGAGATAGACATCATAAACACAATTAAAAATAAACTTGCCCAAGCGACCACCGAAGAATCATCTCATCTCTACGCAGTGACCCATCTCCTAAATCAAAGTTGTCATTCTGAACAGATCTGTCATCTGTGCAACTTCCATATCTGTACACATACATAGGATCCATCGGGTATTTTTATAGCACAAACTTAGCTGGGAAGCAATGGAGCGCTTTTGCACACCAGATTCTGCTAATTTTCTCGTAGCACAATTTTGTATCTAGAATACATCTACTATGCATTAATTAGAAACGTATACACTTAGGTAGATGGATAAAGCTTTTGTCAAACCCTCAGAACAGTTTACACCCCTAGCAAGCCCTAAAACCACAATCACAATCCCTCAGCTATACTATATTCAATATACTGGGGTGTCAATTGTCAACGGAAAATTGTTGTAAGAGAAAACACTGTGAATAACAATATTGTGACACAAGAATACTGTGTCAAGCATATCTTCTACAAAAATCTCCACGTACTTTGTACATAAACTACCAAAATATTGTGTCAAAAATAATGTGAACAGCATATCTCATTATAATTCATTTAAAATGTGAAACTAGAAATGAAAAATATAATTAGAATTAAATAGTTGTGACAAGTTCCCAGGAACACATATCCAGTTCAGACTCCCTACTCCTGTGCTGCGCAGCACTTTATATCTAACTGGCGTAGGCCAAGGGGCGAGTAAAGCACACAGCAGTGGAACTTTAAGAAGGTCAGTGAAGCTGTAGGCCTCAATCAATCTATCAATCAGGGATTATAGGGCGCACTACTCACCTGTGAGGGTCTCAAGGCACTGAGGGGAGAGGAGGGGGTTACGAGCAGATCCTTGGTCAACCCGAGGAGCCAGGTATTGAGGTCCTTTCTGTTTACGTGCAGTGTCAGGCTTCGTCTGATGCTGAGGGGGAGTTCATTCCAGGTCTTGACCTAACTCCAGTGACACTGGTTAAAAAGGGCCTGTTCCCTCCTACAGTTGCCTACATCATTCGCTGCCACCACGTTCGTGCTGCTTAACTGTTGATGAAGACATAAGCCTTCCACCACTATGAGGGTATCGTTTTAGGCACCCCTCCCTGTCTGACAGGACCGCAATTCAAGAGCCAGACCTATGTCATGGCGCACACAAATGATCCATGTGTGCCTATGACATCGAAAATAAGCGTTAAGGATCGAGACAACAGTATAGTTGAGCACTCATGGCAGGAGTACATGTCCAGTACCATGCAGAGGATTTTTCTGTTCCAACATGATGAAGAAATAGAAAATGTTTGTAAATACCTACAAAGTTGTAACTGTGTTAGTAGTATTAACCCCTGTTTCAAGGACCAGTCCTCTGACAGCCTTATGAAAACACATACTATGTGTAACTCATGACTGATGACTTTTCACACACCTGGGGCAGTATTATATAAGGTGCCATGGAGGCGCAATGACATGTGCGCTCGCTTTGTGTACCCCCTTTGCTATAACAGAATGGGCTGCAGACCCCATGCAAATGAGGGAATCTCTTTGCCTCGGCGCCAGCCGTAATATGGATACAGGTGCAAGGGCAAAGAAGCTGTCTGGAAGCAGACTGAAAGTGCACCACAAATAGAGGTAACAGGGGGTCTATTGGACCCCGCCCCCAGACATCCCCCTGCAGAAGAGTGCAGTCACTCACAACATCCAAATGCAAGGAGATCTCTCTCACCTCTTGAAAGTGCAGATAGGTTACTGCCTGAACTGTGAAACACAGAATAGCTTTTAAACAACTGATCTGTATTTCACTTGAATGCACTGTCCCCAGGGCAGCGCATGCTCACAGCTGTCCATAGGGCCGCACATTCAGCATAATAGGGTGTAGTTTCCCTCTTTGTGCCTGGCACAGCTTTTGAAAGGTGTGCCGTGGTGCAAACAGGGGGGAGTGTGCCCTGTGTATAATATGGCACCTGGTGGGAATCCCACAGTCAAAACTGACAACTGACATCTTAGGTCATAAAATTCTGCAGACAATCAGATTACAAGTGCTGATTGAGGTTTTGTACATATGTTAATTTGACTTATAGACATGCATTAATTTTTTATGAATCTCAGCTCTATAATATTGAAATATATCTTATATCAACAAAAACAGTTGAAACAATGTAAACAATCATTTTTTAAGTCTGACTTAAAGAGACAGCCTTATATGCATACACTTACATAGAAAGTGTTTTGGGCCTGTCCTCTTCATCCACTGGTCTGTTCATCATTTTTCTTCGGCCCACTTAAGCATACAGCAGGGGACAATGGTCCAGCCTACGTTAGCTTTTGGCAGTTTTGCACGGTGCCCTACCTTTGTTGCACATTTTCCTGAAAAGATGCGCACTTAAGTGCAAATGCTGGTGGCCCAGTTATTTACTTTTCTAATGTTTTTTCTATTCTCTCTTTGTTCTTTCTAAACTTTGTTTTTACTTATTCCTTTATACTTAAACTCTATAATCAGGTTACAGAAACTGAAAGCCAATAATGTATCTTACACTAATAAGAGTCATAGTTTTCTGGGATGTGAATTACGGCTGAAAAGGGTTTTCACATCTATTTTTAAAACACCAGCTTTCGAAGAAGGGCCCACACTAATCCACTGAAATTTCAATGATTCTTTTTCGATCTAGTGCCTTTATTTCAAGAATAGGGCTGCCTACCCTACTTGGTGGCATGTTTTCTTTTTTCTTCTGTTTTATTTGTGTGGCATATGATTGTAATCAAAAATAGCCATCGCACTAACTTGCCACGCCTAGACCTATAGGCTGTACCAATGCTTACTTATTATTGTATTCTATACTAATGCACTAATATACCTGGCTCATATTTCAGCATCATGAGGAGACTCTTAATTAGCAGTTGATGAAAATGAATAGAAAGCCAGTTTAGCAGGTTATCGTCCCTGTCCAGCATACAGAACAATACTTCTAACAGAGTAAACATTTGATAACGCAGCTACAAGTCTGGTTACATAGCATTAGACCTGAAAATGAAGTAATAAAATACATTGATCTGCCGGTCTCAAACTGTGCAAATTTAAAATTAAAAAATGTACAGCAAACAATATAAAATTAAATGTCACACATGCTGTTTGAGCCCACCCAAACTCCCCACACATTCCAGTTTTGAGAAGTAATGTGACTTATGCCTACTTTTAATGTTGGCAATGCACACTTTGAATACTTTAGAATCTTTTGAAAGGGTGCTAACAAATATCTAAACCTATGCTTTCAGACTTCACGCTGGATCTCTGCAAATGTCATTAATCTTCGAGCTGTAAAATGCCATCACTTTGCAGCCGGACACAAATGAACATAGATGGAATATAAATACTATAAACATGATTGTAGGGACCAGTGTGTAATAAAATCAGTGTCTCACAATAGATTACATGCTGTTTGTCTTGATGACAAAGTTAAAAAATTCATGGCCAACCACTTCTTATTCATTTAACACCCAGCAACTAAGTGAGTCAAAGAGGGCCTATCATAAGTCATTGCGACACACTGTTAAATTACCTGTGTCCGGGGATCATGGTGCAAAAATCAAAAGTTTGGAGATTGAATTTAAGAAGAGAAACATATAAATAAAACGGACAGCAAAGAAAAGGCCTTCGCAAAATTGTTTCATGCTATTTCATCGTGAAATGAAAGAGCCTTCTGGACTTTGATGGACTATGGTTCAAGCTCCTATCAGCGGCTCGATCTGTTTATCTCCAACGATAAGTGAGAAACTCAAATAAAGTCCCTGTACAAATCAGTTATCATCTGTTCATTTGAACCATTAAGAGATTACGTATCCTATCCAGATCAGCCGCGGTCGGTAGTTGGAGTAACTGCAGGGCGGTGACGTGGGGATGGGGGGGCAGGGTGGGGGGTAGTAAACTATGGATTACTGAGGTTTACATGTAAGTTTACATATAAATTAATAAAACGAATTTCGTTGCGTGCACTGCATCGCCTTTGGGGATGCAGTGCACGCAACAAAATTCGTTTTATTAATTTATATGTTAATTTACCTGTAAACCTCCGTAATCCATAGTTTACTACCCCCACCCTGCTCCTCCCCACGTCTGCAGTTACTCCTACTACCGACCGCGGCTGATCCAGATATTACTCAGGAGGAGATATAAAAATTAATAGTAAGCTCACGCATGTCCAATGCAGCCGGTATAAACAACATATCGATAGATCTGCACAAATTAGATATCACCCTTTGGAGTATACTTTTTGAACAGTTATTTTCTTATGTAATCAAGTCCGGGAAAGTTCAATTCCCTTGGAAAGGTGCAATAGCGCATCAAATCTACAAAAGAGGCCCAAAGCAAGATCCAACCAGCTTCAGATTAATAGCACTCTTAGATTTTGAAGGGAAGCTGTTTGCTAAGCACCTATTAAACTGGGCAGAAGAAAAATTATTAATGCATTAACACAAACAAGATTCTGCATAGGTTGTTCAACTGTTGACATTATAACACCACTCGCTCTACTTGCAAAAACATCATAAATCAACCGTATATGCCTGTTTCATGGACTCTTTCACAGCTTTCGGCAAAGTGAACTGGAAAAAGCTGTGGACCAAGCTTTAAAGTGGAAAATTGATCTCAATCTTCTGCATTTTATCATCAAATTGCATACCGGTACATGGCTACAGGTAAAGCTATCTACAGACAATACCCTGACTTATAAATTCCATACAGAGAACAGCCTCAAACAAGGCTGCACTTTGGCCCCCTTATTATTTTCCTTGTACATCGCCGATTTAAATGAGTCACTGGAGTCAGATCAGGGTATTCCTCCCAAGCTGAAAGGTACCAAAATAACCTATTTGATCTACGCCATTGACTTGGTGATACTGTCACAAACCCCAAAAGGCCTACAACATGAATTAAACTATTTGCATAAGTATAACTTGGAGAATGGGTTAATTGGCAATCTGTCCAAAATGAAAGTCATGACTTTGGGAAGAAAACTAAATTTATGGGATGAGCCAGAGGAGATACTACAATTGAAATAGTGAAACAATATGATTATCTCAGAGTGATATTTGACAGCAAGATATCATGGTCGAACCATCTAGCCATTAGAAAGCTTAAGTCTACGATCATCACCAAATTGGTGCTAAGATTTGCAAATATGTTCAGCAGGAAAGCAATCAGGCCAGCACTGAAAGCAGTAAACATGAAACTGATCCCATATTTGTTATATTCATTTCCCGTATAATATGTTGATGCCACTCGCACGTAACCTGCTCCACCTCCATACAGCAACCTCCCACTGTGTCATAAGACTACAATTAAGCCTAAAATGTCTAATATCAGTCCCTTACAGAAGCACCATAAATTACTTCTGTGATTGTGCAAAACCTGATCCAACAGCATTAAAATAGTTCATCTATCAGGAAGTAAGAAAACTCTACAAGGACTCAGAGTTGCACACCTTAACGGCAAGCTTAGAAACTTATGAATTACCTGATCAACAGACACTGGTGCAGATGAACCGACTTAAACAGAGTGACTGTGACCTAGGACAGGCTAAACAATACAGTGATATGGACTTAGTGTTTGATACCTATTCTTTGCAGAGTCAAGAATACCTCGGGCAAAATTTGCCTGGCTATGTTAAAAATACATTTTTAAGGTTCAGATTGTTTTATATCCCGATTCATAAATTTGAAGGGATGTGGAACCCAGCTTTTAAAGATAAAACCATTTGTCGTATTTGTGACCATGCAACAAATCGCCTTTGCACATCATATGTATTTGCTCCAAACTGATGCATTTAAGAAAAAAGCATTTATGCCCCGTGTTCAACAAGGCAACATTAAGATCAACTCTGGATGCTGTCAAGTACTGTTTTAGCATTAAGGAAGACAGTGCAATAACAATGTTAACAACATTTTTAGATCAGGCTTATAAAACCTTATCTACATGATTTATCACTTATTTATATATACTGATTTTCCTCTTTTGTATCTGGATTTAACTAACTTATTGTTATACAACCTATCTTAATCAATATGCCTGTATGTTCTGAGTTCACAGGAAGAAACTGGTCTCTTTTATGAAATGTTTTTTATAAATTATTATTTTAGAAGTCTTTTATCCATCTTCTGATACTTGTACTGAATGGGATGTTTTCATACCTTTTATTGTAATTTTTAGATTTTTATAATAAACTTATATTACAGAGTCTCTCTGACTTTTGGTAGGTTTGGAACACGGCTGCAAGAAAAAACAAATAAACAGCTCCATAATCCTGCTGAAATCTTCACAGGTCATGTGGGGATTCTGCTGCACCTGTCGCACTCCCACTAGCAGGGTCGCTAACCACCTGCTCATGTCATCCTCCTCCTCGCTTATCGCATGTGACTATATACGTCAGTTTGTTCTGCCTATTGTTTACAGTAGTATCGTGTAAATAAAGAATGATGGAACCCTTTTGGCTCCTGATGGACTCTGTAGACCTGTGACATAACCGTTGGAGAGTAATGAAGTGAATGCAGGTTTAGAACATTGAGTTCTTGCGGACACGCTGAAGAATAAAATTGCATTTAACTACTCTCTGTGTGTGTCAAAGTCATTGGCGAGAGCTCAGGCTGGATAGGACACTATATTTGTCAAGAAGGGTGAGACACTGGGTACTACTGTTCTTATGCTGCGTAATTAAGGTTACAGTTAATTGTTGTTTCTGATTCCACAGCTCACTTTGTGGCTGAAGATGGTGAATATAGTCCTGCTTATGCATCAGGAATTGAAGTAAAAATACTTTCTCATACTGCCTATTGTAGGTTTTTATTTTTACAGAGTTTTATATAGCGCAAACTTGACCAGAAGCGGGTGTCAGAGCACTTTGCATAGGCACGGGGATACAAAGTGATTTTCCCAAAATCACAGGATTTTCAGCGTCATTGCCGGGACTGAACCCAGTTACACCAGATTCGAGGTTGACCGCCCTAGCCGTTGGGCCAACTCCTCTCCCCAGATGTACTTCTGCTTCCTGGAAAAAAGTCACCCAAGCATCTCCCTTATGCAAGGGTCAACTGCTTTGCTGCCTTTTTCTCTAGTTTGTTTGGACGTGAATATCTTTGCAGCTTCAAAGGTGAAAAGGGAAACTGCTTTACGTACCCTTTCTTTTTTCACTTCTGTAATTTTGCTCTTTGGTTGTAATATATCAATATCCCAAACGGCACTTTCGAAACTTGCCAATTCTCTGTCACTAAAATGTGCTCTTTGGAGCGACATTCATTTGATGGTTAATCTGATTTGGAATCCTACATGGTATTTCTGACATTTTCAGATCATTTGATTTCCAGTTATTTTCTTTCCTCCTTATACCTGCTGAAGGAGTGACCTCATCCTCTGCTACATGTCATTAGATCTCTCAATAGCATGACTATCTTAACCTCGCCTTTCTCCGGCACTTTGATGCCTTCTTTGCAATCAATTCAGGTAGTAATAGGAGATCGATGATTTTTTTTAGGCCACATTACTAGCATAACCAATTGAACAATTAAAAGCACCAAATTGCAACAAAAAAAAGGAAATACTTAGGACGGGTGATGCCTATTTGAGGGCTATGTACATTCCTGTGATCCCGACAAGAAGTATTGGCCTTTCTATATCACTTCCTTAGAGACCTCTATCCTTCCACCAGTTGGTGGAGCCAAGGTGAGTGAAGGGGCGAAAAGGCAGGTGAGAACAGATCCTTGCCTGAAACAGCAATAATACCGATTTTATTTTATAATTTTTTTATGCAGATTTATATAGCGGGAACTCGACCGGAAGGTATTGGAGCGTTTTACATGAGCACCGATTACGTTACACAAGGACACATTCAAGCACGAGAGATTAAGGGGCATATCATCAACGGCCAGCGATAATTATCGCTGGCCGCTCTTAGCGTTAAAATGTTTAACGCCGGCTATCGCAGATAATTATCGCCATGCTAGCGCTGTATTAACAACGCTCAGCGCAATGGCGATAATTATCCTAGCAATAGCGATGTTTTCCATGGAACATCGCTGGTTTTCCAGCGATGTTCCATGGAAAACGGCGATACCCTTGATAATAGGGGCCTGTGGTCTTAGCCACACAATCCACCCCCCATGTTAAGTATGCCATAGTCAGGAATTTAACAGACGTTAATTTCCTGCGTTAAGGCATATTTAGCGCGATTTAAATAATCCCTTCCCCGCATTGTAAATATCACGAAGCTGCCTTCGTGATATTTTCCCATGTTGTTTCCACAAACACGCCTACTTTGCATCTCATTAGCGATGCAAAGTTAGGCGTGCTGGAAAGGGGGGCAAAATCAGCAAAACACGCGATAGTGTGTCTTTGCTGATAAGGCGATAAAATTATCGCCGCTTTTCGGCCGAAAACGGCCGCAAAAGCGGTGATAATTTGTTATCGCCGCATTGTTAATATGCCCCTTAGTTATTTACCGAGAATCACATGATGTGGACACGATCCCGAGGCTCGAACCCTGGTTTACAGCACCAAAGTCGGCACTCTAGCAGACGGACCACATCCTCTCCCGCTCTTTTCCGAATGACAGAGACATAGAGTTTTGAAAATGAAATCTTTGGAGACTGGGGCACAATGCAATTTGCCAACAATGTTAGAAATGGGTGAAAGAGTTAAACTGAGATGAACAGAAACGTTTCGAACAATTTGAAAATGTTGGAGCCTGAGAAAAAGCTACCTGCGGTATTCCTGGCAGAAAAGAATCATTCCTTCATTCTCAGTATTCTTAAAATCAAGAGAGAAAAAAGACATTTAATTGTAAGTAGAAGTAAGTAGAAGATGGATGTAAAAAAGGCAATTGCATGAAAAAACTGAAATAGTATGTCCCAAAGAGTCTGCTTATTTCATATCGAGCTTACATTTATTTGGATCTACACACAATCGAAATGCTTCTCAAAATCACACCATGCTCTCATGACTTTCCCCACACTAGAATACCATTATGAAAGTATTTAACTTGCCACATCTTCAAACAGACTTTGCTACAAAGGCTTCTGGGTAAATGGGTATGCCCTTTATGGGTTAATAAATTTAAGTAAGATGTTTGAATTGGGAATGTAGCTTAATCTGATATTAGAACACTGGAATGTGGAGCACTCCATTGTAGACAAGGAGTGCTCCGTGCTTCTACGGGCCGGTAAAGGCCCGCAGAGCAACATTCCAATGTTTTACAAAAGCCTCTCGAAGCTCGAGGGGATTTAAATCTCCTCGATCTTCGAGAAGCCTTTGTTTAATTTGTTAGAACATTCTGCCCTCTAGTGGCAGAATGTTCTAATGGCCTTATAGCCCTTCGTAGCAGGGCTATACCGCTATTAAAGTCCCGCTGCTTTTGTTAAAGTCCCTCGCCTTTGGCTCGGGCCTTTAACGCTGCAGCAGGCCTTTAATAGCCGGTATAGCCCGCTACGACGGGCTATAAGGCTATATTAGAACATTGGCATGTGGAGCACTCCATTGTAGACAATGGAGTGCTCCATGCTTCTACGGGCCGGTAAAGGCCCGCAGAGCGACATTCCAATGTTTTACAAAGCCTCTCGAAGCTCGAGGGGATTTAAATCCCCTTGAGCTTCGAGAAGCCTTTGTTTAATTTGTTAAATTTAGAGTTGTACCTCTGTTCGTAATACAGATTAGCTCTGGCTGTGAACAAAGGCTTCAGGGAGCCAGAGGGGATTTCAATCCCCTCGCGCTCCCTGATGTCTTTGTTTTATTTGTTAGAACATTCTGCCCTCTAGTGGCAGAATGTTCTAATAGCCTTATAGCCCTTCGTAGCAGGGCTATACTACAATTAAAGTCCCGCTGCTTTGTTAAAGTCCCTCGCCTTCGGCTCGGGCCTTTAACGCTGCAGCGGGCCTTTAATAGCCGGTATAGCCTACTACGGCGGGCTATAAGGCTATATTAAAATGTGCCCAGATTACTATGTATTACGAACAGAGGTACAACTCTAAATTTGGGGTCACCCATACAGTCAAGCAATTAGGATTGCAGTTTGCAAAATGAGTTCTTTCTTGCACACTGATTTTCATTTAGAAGTAAAACATAGGTGGACATTCAACTGATGATAACAAATGTTCAACTATTCTGTGTTTCGGAACTCCTGATAAAAAGGTACCCCATTTGTGTGGCTTGGCTTATTGCCTGTGACAGGAAAAGTCCCAAAACTAGCACTGAGTGAAATTACATGTAATTATGCAAAATGCAAATTAATCATTTTGTGCTATATTTTGGTGAGAAATGTGCCCTAACTTTAATTTTTGCAAAAACAACAGTTGATGGACAGAATGCAGAACAATGTCATACATTCACCCCAGTACAGAGATCTGGGCCTAAATCCATCGTTTTTTTGCTCACCATGTCATTCCAGTTTGAGCCATGTCTGAACTGGGGTGGCGTGGTGAGCAAAATAACGATGGATTAAACCCAGATCTGTGACTGGGGGTGAATGTTTTGCCAATGTGCAACATTCCGTCCATCAACTTGTGTGTTTTGCTAACTTTAATTTTTGGCACGATGATGCATCTTAGCAAATACTAATAAATAATTGCTTCACTTTTGTGACGCAGCGGCGGCGTAAACCCTGCGCCACGTTGCACCCTATTTACATTGTGACGCATCTATGGAGATGCGTCATGGTGTAAAGCCCTGCGCCACATGAAACCTGCGTCAGGTTTCATGTGGGCGTTTCTATGCCGGGGGGTTGGGGGGATGGGGGGCGTTCCGTCGCAGGAGTGCCCCTGAAAAGGGACTCAGTGAAATCTACAAGATTTCACTGAGTCACTTTTCCAACGCTGATGCGTCAAAACCCTGCACCTGCTTGAAGCAGGCGTAAGGCTTGATGCACCACGTTACAGATAGGGCAAGTTGGAAGAGTGCTGGAGTTGCGTGTCGCACGCAACACTACTTCAGCACTGTGCCAACTTTACGCCCCAGATGCGACACGCATCTGTTTATGCCTGCGCCGTGATGCGCCCCATTTACAATGCAGCGCTTCATGGGTGGCGCAAGGGTAAACTTGCGTGCCGCATCTTTCCTGGCGCATCCCTGCTGATTTGCAGAGATGCACCAGGCAACATAAATCTGCCCCGAAGTCTGTTGAGGACTGTGGGAACTGCATGGTCTCCACTTTCTTTTCCTTCAAGCCACAACTTTGGCTAAAATCAAATAATTTCTTCACATTTCTGAGAGACAATGTTCCAAAATCTGTGGGGAGCCATAACATTCCTAACACTCAGCATTCCAACACGTCTCCAATGCTGTTATGGGGTGGGGCTGTGGCCCGATATTTGGGTGGAATGCAATGGCCCCTTCTTTTTTATGAAGAAATTAAAATCCATAGTCTTCAGAGGGGCACATTTGGGGTAAACCTTCCCAATCTGCACCTCAGGTAAGGCAGAAAGACTGTTGAGAGACTTATGGGATGAGGTATGGCTCAGTTGCTGAACAGGCCGCCCCACCCCATTTTTGATTTTTAAAAATAAAATCATGGTTTCTAGTTGGCTGTTTCCCCCTCCCATCCTGGTTGCACAGGTTCGTGTAAATGCCTCCCACTGCACCACACAGGGAGCAGCTTGACTGTGTTGCCAATTGGGGTGGGGGAATGTACTGATTCTTGGGATGAAATATTGTATTACATCTTTTAGGTCAGATGGGCTCTTTCTACAGCAAGAGTGGCCCACTTCCCTCCCCAAACATCTTCGCTGGTACCCCTGGTAGTTGTATGAGTGATTGATGAGGGTTCTTGGGCACATGGCATCCAATGTGTTCTCGGTGCCATGGGTTTACTTTCATCTCAAGGCCTTACTTTATCACCTGCTAGGAGTGGTGCCCTAAAGGGTAGTTCTGAGTTTCACAGATGATGGCTGATGGGTGGAGCATAAATGACTGTTAGAAGGGCATGTGATGGAGGATACTTCTAAGTGTACATTTTATATATATGATTTGGCAATCATCATTTTGTGTGTATGTTAAAATACCAGAATGCCAGAGTAGTATAGTTCAAGCTGTCTATGATCTGTGTCTAACATCACAGAAGTAAACATTAGCATTCCCTGTAGTTTAGCAATACAAAGTAGCAGAGTCTGAAAACTAAAAATATATCATCATGGTGACATGAACATTCTTTATAAAGGTAAATATGATTTATTGTGATAAATGATAAAGTTCTATTGTGCCAGTAGTTTATACAACTTCATTTAGTACATGCATTTTGAGGAATTGTTTCATTGACTATGTGCACTCAATTACACATATTAGATGACAATACAGAATATGGATGGCATAGGCATGGAGATATGTCACAACAACATTTGTAATCCACAGATAAAGGAGCACACCTCAATAAGAAATGCCTTGATGCTGAGTTGATGCTCATGAGCCTCCAACTAAACATGTGGGCCCATTCCAGTCTGAGGACCTTCCTGTGTAGTGGGGTGAGTCAGGATGGCGCATATGGGTCTGGGTATGCACATATGGGTCTGGGTAGATAACTCGAACACTTTTACTGCCTTCAAGTGTGCCCAAGGCCAAAGGTCCTCCCTGTGCCTGGGGCAGTCCTTGGCTCAACAGACGTGTATTCCCACTGCACTGCAGCACTTTGTGATATCAGCCAAGATTTCCATTTGTGCAGGATTTCTGCAATTAGGATCGCCAATGCAGCAGAGTAAATGCTTGGAAGAGCCCTTACCCAATGACTTCTAAATTCTTTTGGGACCAGCTGGGGGCTTTACCTCTCTCTTCTCAGAAATGTTGGGGTTTCTGCAACTAAAGGAGCAGCAAGACAGAAAAGGACTGCGCACCATCCTAGAATGGCTCAGGGATGGATTTATTGACCATAACATCCTGTTTTTCACAGTTGGAGAACAACTCTGGCTCCACTATATAGTTCTCTGCTGCTGAGCTGAGGCAGAGGACTCTGTAGTTCTATGTAAATGTTTTATGAAAATATGAAATTCGGTTATGTGTGCTGATCGGTGTGGGGATTCATCACTGCCCATTTCCCCACACTCCTTGTATAAGCAGGTGTGTTTTATTGGAAAGTATCCTTGTAGCTAGCTATATGTATTCTGTATTACATCTGCCTGTGTTTACTGGTGTGTGCTTGTGTGAGTTCTATTTTTTATTATATATAATTATTTATTATATTGACATAATGTTATTTTAACATATTTGATAATTTCGTTTTTAATGTATATATCTTTTCTTCCAAAACAATTTATTTCTCTGTTTTTTCCCTTTGTGCTGGGGTTTTTATTCCCCACCTTCATTGTTTTCTATGTGATTCCATTGCAGTGCCTTCGAGGGGCCATATGACATGCCATGGCTTGGCCGGAATAGATTTAGGCCTTTATGGGCTGTAGTACTACTAGAGAAGGTGTAACTTGGATGAAAAGCAACTGGGTTACTCTTTTATATTGCATATGCTCTCTCTGTACCCACACTTATTTTTTTCTTTACTCCTCCCATTTTAGTAAAAATCTCCAATGCTCTTATCTTTCCTTCCTCCCCTCACAAATTTGCACCAAAAATATATACCTATGCGTGTGGGAACTACACACATCAAAGAAAGAAGGAGCTCAAGCAGAAGCTTTCGTGAATAGTATTTGCTAATATGTAAAGAATTACTACAGGAGTACAGCTTTAAGTGCGCAAAGATTTTGGGGGGAATATGACCCTTAGGGGCAGATTTATGAGGTTTTGCCGTAGGGAAGCGCAGCAGGCCTTCCTGCTGCGCTTCCCTACGGCAAAAGAAAAGGGCAGGGATGCGCCGTATCTATGAAATGCAGCGCATTCCTGTCCTTTTCCCCTGCGCCGGCGCACAATGGGCTGCCTGCGCCAACGCAGGTACCTCTGCACCATGGTGCAAGGGTGCCTGCGTTGCAGAGATTAATATTTTTGTACAGGAAGGGAAACCTTTCTGTACAAAAATAATCACAAGAGGTGTTTCCTCTTTGTATGGGTGCTGCAGAGTGCAGCACACATAGAAAAAGGAAAAACGAGGAGAAATAAAGATATTTCTCCCGGTTGCGCCTCCCTTACGCCTCCCCTGGGGAGGCGTAAGCTTTTGGCGCTGCCTCAGATTTACGATTTCTCGTAAATCTGGGGCAGTGTCAAAAGGCCATGGATGTTGCTGGGAACGCCCCCAGCAACACCCATTGCACGCCCCTTTAACGCAGAACACTGCGTTAAAGGGACTGATATTTATGAGGCAGCATTAAGCCAAAAAAAGTGGTTCCGTGCTGCCTGATAAATATCACGCAGGCTTCTGCGCCACGGAACGTCACAAAAAGTGACGTTCCGATGGCGCAACGGGCCTCATAAATTTGCCCCTATGTCTCTACAGAAATTCAAGACAATCGTATATTTTCCCTGTGCAATTAAACTGACGGGTTCCAGTACATCCAGTTCAAATGAAATTTCTGTACCCGTTCTAAGTTAACCTGATTGCAAAGAAGCAGTGAAGCACCCGTGCTCATCTAAGAGGATCATATGCAACAGTTAATTTACTTTCAAATGTACCATTGTTTTTTTTTTTTTTTTTTTGAAACCGTTTATTACAAAATTAAAAATATATACAAGGATGGGCCTACAACCTTCAGGCCGGCCTCTAGCACACAGAAGGAGCATATGGTACAAACAATAGCGCGCATGCTGCGGCAAAGGGAAATGCACAGGAGTTAGCAGCGTTGATAGCCACACCATCCGGACCCCATATAACGGTTTCTTTTTGATATAAATAATAACAGGAAACAAATCCACAAGGCAACCCACAATCGGAAACAGCAACATGTGCTCCCCTAGAAGGGGGACCCTACCAATCCATAGGAGTATCAAGGGGGGGAAAAGGTCAGGACAGGGACTAGGTGGACTCAGTGCCCGGTACCGGGGCGATAAACCGGCTAAGGGGACGGGGCCGGAGACGGATCGGGCAATAACGGCGGGGTACAGATTCCCCCGCGGTAGGCGTTCCAGGGGCCCCATACTTTCACCCATGTCCCAGGCTTACCTCTCGCAACATACACCACCTTTTCCCGAAACATGCACCAGTCCATGTTGTCCTTCCAGGCCGAGACGGTCGGCGACCTCTGGGAACCCCACAGTTGGGCAATGTCGCGTTTGGCCACCATATATCCCAGAGTCACCCAGCACGTCTGTGGCGCCGAGTAGTCGGTTGGTTCCCACACATTCAGAAGGCATCTCCTCGCTTCAGGCAGCAGTGACACACGCGTAACCACCCGCAGGACCTCATGCACACCATGCCAGAATCGCTCCACCTCCGGGCAGTCCCACAAAATATGAAGAAAGGTCCCCAAAGAACCACACCCACGCTTACACAGCCCGTCCACAGCATAGCCCATACGCAATAGCCTTGGCCCCGTGATGTAGACCCTATGGAGTATCTTAAGCTGGACGAAGCGAAGGCGGGCCGGTATGGCCACCTCTTTCGGGGAGGCCACCGCAGAGACCCAGTCCTCGTCGTCCAGCTCCAATCCATCGGCAACCCATGCCTCACGAAGGCTAGCTAGCAATCCCGCGCGGTCATTATTAAGTTTTTTATAGATTAGTGAAATCGTGCTTTCCGGTACATGTCCATCTAGCACTCTGTCCTCCAGAGGGGAATACTCCGGGATGGAGGCAACATCCGGGAAGACGGAGCATAGCGCATGACGGATCTGCATATACCGAAAGTACTCCCTGTCTTGCAACTGGAATTCCGTCTGCAGCATCTCGAACGTTTTGAATCCCCCCCTAGTCCAGAGATCACCCACCCTGCTGATGCCTATCATGTCCCACCTCTCGAAGCCCTTCGAAGTCCACAGGGTGCCCAACTGCTCAGATGCGTATAGTGGCGACGCCCGGGTCAAACGATCTTTCCACCCCATCGCTACATTAGCCGCGTGCCACACTCGTACCATGACACGCGTGGGGCCCGTCAGACGTGCGTCGAGCGAGCTGGAGTAAAGCGCTCGGTTATAATCACCACCCGGCAGTAACATCTTATCCATTTCAAAGGCCGGGTTTAGAGCGGGCCCGTACATGCCGTGATTAATCGCAGCCAGCTGGGAGGCCCAATAATACCGTTTGATATCCGGGAGGGCAATCCCCCCGTCATACCACGGGAGCGTCAGCTTCGCCAGGGCGATACGCGGTCTCCCCTCCCAGAACAGGCGGCGTTGCAAACTCTCCACTTCGCGGAAGTAGCGCGCCGGAACGACGTCCATTGTGTTCTGCAGAGCGTACAGGAAACGCGGCAGCGACATCATCTTAAACAATGCCGCCCGGCCGAGCGGCGAGAGCGGCAAGCGCCTCCAACGTGCGACATCCTCCTTCAGGCGCTGGAGGGGGGGAAGCAAGTTCTGACTATATCGGGCCTCCGCATCCAGGGTAATGAAGACACCCAGGTACCTAAATCCCCGCGGGGCGATCTGGATAGGACAGCCCCGCGGAAGGATAGGAGCCTCCCCGGAGAGAACATACACGCACGATTTAGCCCAGTTGATGACAAGGCCGGAGTTATGGCCAAATGAATGCAGTACATCAACCAGTACTATCAGTGATTTACGTGGGGAAGCCAGGTACAGGAGAATGTCATCAGCGTATAGGGATACGCGGTCCTCATACTCGGGGGTCCAGCGGAGACCACGGATAGAAGGATGCCACCGCAGCCACTCCGCCAGGGGCTCCAAGGCGAGTGCGAAAAGGAGCGGCGATAACGGGCAGCCCTGCCGCGTGCCTCTGCCCAGCTCGAACGGAGCCGATACTCTACCGTTCACGACCACCTGTGCCAGCGGGCCAGAGTACAACAATTTAACCCAACTGATAAACCCAGGGCCAAACCCAAATTTCGCGAGCGTCGCCCAAATATATGGCCATTCCAGTGTGTCAAACGCCATAATGGCGTCCAAGGACGCCAAGATGGCCGGCTCCCGTATGTACGGTACACGTGCGAGCACCCCATGCAAACGCCGCAGGTTAAGCGCTGTGTTGCGATGGGGGATGAAGCCGGACTGATCCTGGTGAATCAAGTCACACACTACGCCGACCAGCCGATTGGCCAACACTTTGGCAAGAATTTTGGGCTCCGCATTCAATAGCGAAATGGGCCGATAGGATGTAACTCGGTCCCGCGGCCTCCCCTCCTTGTGGATAACCACAATTGTAGCCAGACGCTGGTCTAGCGGGAGGGAACCCGTCGAGTGGGCCGCAAGGAACATAGCACGGAGATGTGGTGCCAGCGTATCCGGTCGCAGTTTATACAACTCGATGGGAAGACCATTAGGACCCATGGCCTTGCCGGAAGCGAGCGAGCGTATGGCGAGGGCAATTTCTTCAGAAGTTGGAGCGGCGTCCAACGACACTCTGTCCTCCTCCGAAAGGGAAGGCAGCGCGATATCTCTGAGCAGGGCATGGGAATCCTCTTCAGAGCGGGAGGACACCGGGGAATACACCCCACGGAAATAGTCTGCAAAGCAAGAAACAATTTCTTCCGGTTCAGTGACACACACACCATTCTGTTTCTCAATCAAAGGGACAACTCGACTCGCTCTCTCCTTTTTGTCCAGCCACGCAATCAATTTACCAGCCTTATCACCCACATCATACAGTCTCCCCTGTTGCTCTCTACTGAGGCCCCTGGCCGCCTCCGTGACGAGGGCCTTATAGGCCGCTTGCTTGAGTCGGAGAACATGTAATTTATCATCCGTCACCCCATATTCTAGATCACCCTCCAACTCGGTTATCTCAGCTTCAACACGGGTCACCTCCTCTTGCTCGCGCCTCCGGGAGTGGGAAATAAGGGACAGGGCCTCTCCCCGGAGTACCGTTTTGAACGCCTCCCACAGTGAGACCGCCGATGACACAGACCCCACATTCTCGTCAAAGTAGCGCTTAAGGGATTTAACCAGCTCCGCGCGAATGGTGTGGTCACGCAGGTACCAGGGATTAATCGGGGCCACCCTACCCTCTCCCCTCGGAAGAATATCAAAGCGCAACAAGAGCGGGGAGTGGTCCAAGATACCCCGTGCCAAATGGCTCACCTCTCCCACCTTCCCCACATGAGCCGCCGGAACCAGGACATAATCTAGCCGTGAGAGACTACCATGAGCCCCGGAATTGAAGGTGTACTGTAGCTGCGTGGGATGTTTCACACGCCAACAATCCACCAGCCCCAAGGTATCCAAGAGGCCAGGCAACCACGCCTGGGCCCGGGGGAGATCCCTAGGGGGGTGACGGTCCACCGTTCCGGAAACCACAGCATTAAAATCTTCCCCCACCACTAGAATCCCCTCCGGAAGGCCAAGGAGGAGGCGCCCCAGGTCCGCAAAGGTGGTCGTCTGCAGCCCCGGCGGGACATATACTGACACAAAAACGACCACTCTGCCCTCCATTCTGCCCACCAAAACCGTGTAACGTCCCCTGTCGTCATGGAGCACCTCATCAATCTCCGACGGGAGCGAGTTCTTAACCATAATGCCCACACCCCTTGAACCAGACGTGAAGCCCGAATGGGCCACAAGGCGGTAGCCCCGTCGATTCATAGCACGAAAGGAGTTGCCAATGAGGTGTGTCTCCTGCAGAAAAACTATATCGGGCGAAATTCGCTTCAAGAACTGCAGGACCACACCTCGTTTTATCCTGTCCCCCAGTCCATTAACATTCCAGGACAACAAACTCAGTCCCCTACCCCCCATCATAAACAGAAGCCATCACTCGTCCCCCAGAGAGCACTTTAGAGATAACACAATGATACATTTGCCTTGTGGTGTAAACGAACAACACCCCACCCCAACAAAACTCCCCCCTCCCTGCACCCCTGCATGAGCCCGGACAGCCCCCCCAACTTGCAGTGTGCCTGTCGCCCCTATATAATGAAACTAGCTAGACCCCCTAGAGGAGGAAAGAGTACCCCTTCCAGACCCCACCCAACCTCCATGGGAGAGGAAAGAACAAAGACAGAAGCTTGGTCGAAAGTGGCATCATAGTCGTCCAGAGTGAGGACCAATATCAACCCCTCAGTCCCGATCCAGTGGGCCGTCTCCTCCCGCCCCCCCCCCCCGCCATCTCGATCACGATCCCCAGACAGAGTATCCAGCCAGTCCCCGGCCGCTTCGGGACGATCAAAAAAGTGCGTGCGACCATCCACCTCCACTCGCAGCTTGGCCGGGAAGAGCATGGCATATTTTAGGTTCATGTCCCGAAGTCGGCGCTTGACGCCCAGGAAGCGTAAATCAGGGTAAAAGTTCACCTCCATATTTTCCAGCTTAATCGGCCCTTGCAGTCTGGAGGCTTGCAAGATCGCGTCCCTGTCCCGAAAGTTAAAAATCCGGGCAATGAGAGGTCGCGGAGGGGCTCCGACCTTCCCCCGGGAACTCTGTGGGCCCTCTCCACGGCAAAAAATTTACTCAGTCCCCGAGGCTGGAGATGGGTAGCGATCAGGTCTTCCACAAATAGATCCGCCGCCGCTTCCTCCCGTCCCTCGGGTACCCCGATGATGCGGATGTTGTTCCTCCGGGCCCGACTCTCGGAATCCTCAAGGCGCCGATCCATAAGTGCACTCGCCTGACGAAGTCGGCGCACCTCCGTTTGTAGGGCCGCCACCTCAGTCGTGAGGCCCGATGCGGTTTGGGCCAAAGAATCAACCCGGTCGTTGGTCTTGGAGAGATCAGCCCTCACCAGGCCAACATCCACGAGGACCGCGTCGATCTTATGTGCCAGGGTATCGAACCGCTGGCCCACCGAGGCCTTCATCTCGGCAATGGCGCCCATGACGTCTTGCAGAGTCAGATCCGTGGGCAAGTCCGGGGCATCAGAAGGGCCCTCAGAGGACTTGTGTGGTCCGCCAGGAGATCCCCTCTGGAGGGTATAGCGGTCCATGATGTTGGCCTGATGTACGGCGCCACGCCGGGTCGACTTGGTCTTTGATCGATCTCCATCTTGTTTCGTGGCCATCGCCACAGTTCTCACACTCGCACCAGCGACGCCGTAGAGGGCAGGCAATCGGGGCCACGAGCTCGGGGGGGGGGCACCCCAGATCGGCGGGGTGGGTCACAGCCGGCAGGCAGGCAGGGTCCCCCAGCGAGGCCACACCAACACAAAGAGCTCCGCGATCTCACTCGCAGAGAAGGCGAGGGGGTGCGAAAGTGAAAGCGAAAGTGCGGGGTACGCGACTCGCCAGGCCCAGCCCGCCGTTGTTGTTCACTTTGCCGCCAGGTCACCCCCCAGCGCAAATCCGGGGTCCGGCGAGGAGAAGGCCGCCACTTCAATCGGTGCTCACTCCGGCACCCGAGGTCCGATTTGAGAACGGGAAACGGGTACCACCTCAGCTCAGGCTCACCAACACAGTCCCCTCAACCGAGGCAGGATGAATACAGGATAAATGTAGGAGGTTGCGGAGGTCCTCGGGAGCCTCGCACCTACGCGGCCATCTTGGTTGCGCGCTAGGCTCCTCCCCCAAATGTACCATTGTTAATGCAAGCATATGGCCACCTTGTTTAGACAGTAGCATTTTTTTTTTACTTTCTTTATTTTTTTGTGGCATATGATAGCAATAATAAGTAAAAACTAAATGTCAATATTGCACCACCATGCTCTCCTCCGACCGATTGGCATTGCCAATGCTTGTTTCGTATGTTTTCCATATTTAGACTTTTGGGGGTGGAAACCTGTCACAGATCGCCCACGCTTGAAACAATTACATATCTCGCAAAATTACCAATAGTGGTGAAAAGTGTGGTATTAAGATAGCCACACGTTTACAGTCACTGTCATAGCTTAAACGAGGCCGTAAGTGCCATTTATCTAGCAAGATGAGGATGCAAAAAATGTTACTTCGTTACAAAAGTCACCATGAATATTATTTGGGTCCAAAAGCAGAAAAATGCCATGATAATCAAATGTGACTGTAGCCTATTAACGAAAGAAAATATTGAATGTTTCATTGTCATGTTTATTTTAGAATAGATTGGCTACTATTGACAGTTATTAATTTAATTGGTTTGAACCTACCTTGACATATTCCCTTAAAGGCAATGTATGCAAGAAGCATAGGTGACATTATCACGTAAAGCAAATCATACTTCAAGGAAAAGAGTTATAAATATGTATTTTCTTAAAACGTAACTGCTCGTATTCACGTCACACAACAGATTTATGTTTAACAAAACCGAAGATGCGACTCCTTGTGTCTTTTAAAAAAAATGAATATTAGTTAAATATTGAGAAAATCTCATGCGATTATTTATAAATTCTGATTTTCTTAAATAGGACATTTTTCGCGCATATGTCATTTCAATCAGCTGCATTTGTATTACTAATGAAAATATTGCACTTGCAATATGTTGTTCTAAAATAGAACTAAACCTAAATCTCAATCCTTTCAAAACAAGTATGTCAAGGGTCAACCGTCGAAAAATTAATTGTTGATTCCAAAAAAAGGGTATAGAGTATTTAAAATGCAATCCAGGGTGCTACGTCTAAAACCATGACTATGAGGTTCACGGAATAAAATTTGAGTGAACACACTTTCCAATCAAAATCGCAAGCTGCAACCAAACCATAAGCACTGTCTTTTTATGAAACATATCAATCTCAATACAGTTGTCTAAAAAGACGCAATATGGTGTCCACTACTGGGCATTAGCTGTCTAAAGTGCAGACCAAATTACTGCATCTAAAACTGCGCTATCTTTTTCTATGGGTCATTGTTATACTAACAGTAGGTCGCGGGCATGGATTTTTCCATTAGCGTTTTCTAGTTCCTTTAAGGCTAAGTCGAAATATTTCCCTAGTCTGCAAATTAGTTGGATATCGTTACCCAACAGGCAAACAGCAGTAGCATCACTGACTTTGCGAAGATACATTTTTGAGAGAACACTAACAATCTTATGTTCATAGAGGAATATTCACAAAGAAGTGGCGGTGAGAGGCGTTAGCTTAACGCCTCTCACCGCCACTTCGGAAACGCCAGGCTGCACCCTATTCACAAGAATGTGGTGCAGCCTGACGTTTCCCCCATCGACGGCGCTAAGTCTCACGACTTAACGCCAACGCAGGCACCCATGCACCAGAGTTCAAGGGTGTCTGCGAGCAGGGAGGTTTGTTAATGCACAGGAAGGTGTCCCTTCCTGTACATTAACAAACTGAAAATGGCAGTTTGGTTTTTCTATGTTATGTTATGTTATGTTATTGAGTTTATAAAGCGCATCTGTTACCCGTAGGTGTCCTGGCGCTAAGGAATAGTCCTCCTTCGGCTGAGTAGGTTGTCACAGATCCTAATAGTAGGCATATAAGCAGGTTTTTAGAGCCCTCCTAAAGCTGAGATGGTTAGAGATTCCTCTAAGGTGACGTGGTAACGCGTTCCTGGCCTTAGTAGCTCAGACCAAAAAGCTCCGGCCATCCCAATTCGTTTTTTTTGCTAGAGCGATTGTGGCCAGTTTGGCCTCAGCAGAGCGTAATGCTCTTCTGGGTGTGTACCAGCGAATGTGCTTGGTCAGGTGTGAGGGTCCCTCACCATGAAGTGACCTATGCACGATGCACATGGCTTGAAACAAAATAAGTTTTTTTACTGTAAGCCAGTGCAGTTTTTTGATTTCGGGTGAGATGGCCGCATACTTTGGAATCTCAGAGATGAGTCGAGCGGTTGTATTTTGAAGTAGATTCAATAGCTTATTCAATAGCCCTTCCCGAATATTTAGGTAAAGGCTATTGCAGTAGTCTAGTTTTGAGAGGACAAGAGCTGATACCACTGTTCTTAAACTCTCTTTGGGAAGTAGGGGCAGAATCTTTTTGCAGGACTTTAAAGTAAATGAGGTGGCAGACACCACCGTATTAACTTGATCTCTGTAGGATAGCTGGTTATCTAGCATTATCCCTAGATTTTTGACTTTTCTGCTAGGTGTCGGAAGTGATCCTAAAGAATCTGGCCACCATTCTGGAGTCCAAAAATTAAGATCGTTCCCGAAAAGAACCACCTCTGTCTTGCTGGAGTTCAACTTGAGGCAGTTTTGCGCCATCCACTTACCAACCTCTGTCATGCAATCATTGAACCCAGAGGAGACGTTCTGCTGTACTCCCGGAAGCAGAGACACCACAATCTGGGTATCATCGGCATAGGAGGTAAGGTGGAACCCAAATGATTCTACCAGTGGGGCTAACTGTTTTACATAAACGTTAAAGAGTGTTGGACTAATGGAGGAGCCCTGCGGGACCCCACAGGGGAAGGAGAAGGGTTTGGCAGAAAAGTTACCTAGAGTAACCGTTTGTACTCTGTCCTTCAAGAAGGAGTTAATCAGGTTCCAGGCCATGCCTCGGACTCCAATATCCTCTAATCGGTCCATCAGCATCCCATGATGGACCGTATCAAAGGCTGCTGATAGGTCCAACATAATCAGTGCCGCTTTTCCTCCCTGATCAAGAGTGGCTCTGATCTCTTCCGTTGATTTAAGGAGTGCCGTTTCAGTGCATTGGCCTGCTCGGAAGCCATATTGAGTAGGATCCAGTGCCCGACTTACCTCCAGAAAATTACTCAGTTGGATATTCATAATTTTTTCCGTGATTTTAGCAGGGAGTGGGAGTCTGGAGATAGGCCTAAAGTTATTAGGATCATTATTATCAAGTTGAGGTTTTTTTATAAGCGGGAGGATAGATGCTGTTTTCCAATCTAGAGGGAAGTATCCTTTTGTAAACATGGCGTTGATTACAGAAGCTAAATATTTTATGACTGGTTCAGGTGCAAGTTTCAGCACTGATGCGGGACATGGATCCAGTGGAGATCCTGATCTAATTTTAGTCAGGATATCCCCTACTTCAGGAGCTGTGATCGGGGCAAACTGGAGTAGCTGACCCGATAAAAAAATCTGATTATTCTCATCCGGCGTACTCAAATGGGTATTTTTAGGTACTTGTGAAAAATTGGAAAATATCCCATTGACCTTATCGAAAAAGTGATTGGCTATCCTGTCACAAAGCTCTTGAGAGAAATTTAGGGGAGGGGGGACAGGATGGGCCAACATCATAACTGTTTTAAAAAATTCTTTTGACAAATTTTTTGCCTCATGGATTGGAAGGGCAAAAAAAGCTTGTTTCGTTTTGAACACCAGATTTTTGTATTCTTTAAGACATTCTTTATATAATGTTTTATCTACTTCCTCGTAGTTCTTTCTCCAGTTTCTTTCAAACATTTTACAACTGAGTTTTTTTTCCCTAAGTTCCTGCGAATACCAAGGAGATGTTGGTCGTTTCCTATTGTTCCTGCTTTTTTTTAAAGGGGCCAATTTGTTACTGGCGGCTTCCAACCACTTAAAATAGCATTCAGCGGCATTGTCTAAATTGGTAGGAGGGGTAGGAAGGGTGTCAAGTAGGAAATTGTTTAAGTCCTGTCCCTTTACCTTATTCCAGGGGCGATATAGCCTATGTATCGTCTTACCCTGTATTGGATTGGAAGGAGGAGAGGTGACAGAGAATATCACTGCATTATGGTCTGACCAAATAATAGGATAGGTATCAATAAGGTTAGGTTGTTCATTGTTGGAGAAAATTCCATCTAGGGTGTGCCCTGCTTTGTGTGTGGGCCCCGGGACCAGCTGTTTCAGATCAATTGAATTCATTATATCAATTAGCGTACTAGTGTCTGGATCTCCCTCTTTTTCTAAATGAAAATTAAAATCCCCCAATATCGTGTATGATCTTGATCCCAGTTAGTTTTCAACCCAGCTACTGGCTTGGGTGAGGAACTGAGATTTAGGGCCGGGGGACCTATAGACTAGGGTCCCTTTAAAAGTGTAACAATGGGAGAGATAAAAGCAGAAATCCAGTGTTTCACATTCTGGCATGAGAGAACCCTGAAACATGGCGTTCAGAGATTCGTGAAAAATTACTGCAAGCCCCCCTCCTTTCTTGTTCGCCCTATTGAGAGAGTGGCAGCTGTACCCTGGAGGTGTGGCATTAACCAAATCTGGGCCTGAGGCCTCGGTCATCCAAGTCTCAGTAAAAAAAGCTATCTTGATGTCTTCGTTTTCCAGGAGTTGCGCACATTCTAGACTATGTTTAACTAGGGATCTAATATTTAACAGGAGGCATTTAAACGTCTTTTTTTCATGCTCTCCCCTGATTGTTTTATGCTGGAACTGTGTATTCAAAGACGCGTGGAAGTGGTATAATGGTATTCTAGCACTACAGTTGGGACAGATTATCTGGTCTAATCCGGGAAGTGTATTCGGGAATAAACCGATGCATCCAGAGTTGTGAAGCTTACTATTTAGTTCGTGCAGCTGAAGGCTTGAATATGATTGCCGTGTCTCGGTAGTATTTGTAGGGCCAACATTCGGGCTGGCGCTGGTTGCGGATCGGGCGCGGACGGGCGCAGACGGGCTTGCCTTTGGCGCGCCGTTGGCGCGCCCGCTGCACGTGTCCGCTGTGCATTCGCTCCAGCTTCTGGCTAAAATAGCCTGAAGGAGCGAACCACTAGACCGCTAACCAGCCTCCCTTCCGGTAATGGCGATCAACCCGGTGCGTGGACTCCCGAGAGGCAGATCGGTATGCACACAGAGTTATCACAACAATACAATACAGAGGGTAAAAGTAGTTAAAAAAGGTTTAAAATGGTTAAATGAAATTAAAAGCGAGGTTAAAATTGCCTGCAATTGCGCTTTAGTAATGTCAGCCCGGCTCAAGCCTCAGGTGACGTCCAGTCGCGTTCGCTCCAGCTTCCAGCTAAAATAGCCTGAAGGAGCGAACCACTAGACCGCTAACCAGCCTCCCTTCCGGTAATGGCGATCAACCCAGTGCGTGGACCCCCGAGAGGCAGATCGGTATGCACACAGAGTTATCACAACAATACAATACAGAGGGTAAAAGTAGTTAAAAAAGGTTTCAAATGGTTAAATGAAATTAAAAGCGAGGTTAAAATTGCCTGCAATTGCGCTTTAGTAATGTCAGCCCGGCTCAAGCCTCAGGTGACGTCCAGTCGCGTTCGCTCCAGCTTCCGGCTAAAATAGCCTGAAGGAGCGAACCACTAGACCGCTAACCAGCCTCCCTTCCGGTAATGGCGATCAACCCGGTGCGTGGACCCCCGAGAGGCAGATCGGTATGCACACAGAGTTATCACAACAATGTGTGCTGCTACATGCTGCACACATAGAAAACGCTAGGTATTAATTTTGGCGCTACCACCTATTATCACCGCCCTTGATAATAGGCGGTAGCGTCAAACTCAATGGGGGATATTCTCAAGAACGTGTGATAATTTTCGCAAAATTAGCTTAACGCAACTTTGCACATCACAGTCTATTGTGACAAAATAACACCTTGTTAACGTTGTACTCTCAACCCTGCGGCACCATGCGATAGTCTCACGATAACGCGCCAAATGACTGCGTTAAAACTAACGCAGTGCCGAAAAAACGCAAACACGAAAAAAGTTGGGATGTGGCCAATCGCGAGGCCATAGGTGCCCAAAGTGAATCAGTCATGAGCATAAAAAGTAAGCCAAAGCAAAAGACTGAAGGACACAAAGTCCTATCTATAAGTAAAAATAAGTTATGTTTTAGATGTGGGTTTTCGTTTCCACATGAAGGTATGTGTCCTGCCTATGGAAAGTTATGTAAAGGCTGTGAGAAAAAGAATCATTTTGTGACAGTTTGTAAAGTGAAAGAAAAAGCAAATGTGTCACAGTGTGAAGACAAAATGGCCGTCAGAAGATTCCAGTGGCAACATTCGACGCAATCTCACAAGGGCAAGCGGCAAAATCAGTTGAGGCAAAATGACACTGAACAAAGTCAATTGTCATCTACATCATCCTAAACAGATTGTCTGCCTCAGTGTCCAGTGAAAGTGAGATAGATGATTGCTCCATGTCAATGTTTACCGCTTTGAAAAAGACGCGTGTTGGGTTAGCCACATGTGAGGAAAAATGTCAATCAAACAAAAGTTGATATGCTAAAGTATCAAAGTCATACAAACGGTGTCTCAAAATAGCATTAAAAACAAATGACTGCTCGATATATTTCATCATTGATAGTGGCGCTTCGATAAATATAATGCCTCAAGAGAAATATCATGAATTGTCTCCATTAACTTAACTCACGCCATCGAAAACCAAAGTGTACACTTGGGCTGCATCAGTGCCCATAAAAAGTCAAGGTTAATTTGTAGCGACATTGAAACACAAGAAAACGAAGGTGCAAGCACTCATCTATGTGCTTCAAGGTACACCAGCAAGTGCCTGCCTGCTCAGTTTCAATACAGCTGCTTGCATGGGACCGATTTCATTGAATTACATCTTGAGTGCTCACCACGAAATCGTAAGTCAATTTTCTTAATTATTTCATTGTTTGGGAAAGTTAAAGATTATGAAAGTAAAGTTACACATCAATAGCAATGTCCATCCTGTTGCTCAGAGACATAGATGAGATGCTTTTCATTAACATGAAGCTGTTGAAAAGGAACTTGAGTCACTACGTAAACACAACATTATCGAGTGTTCAACTGGTCCGACACCATGGGTTTCTCCCATAGTGGTAGTGCCTAAAAAGAACACTAAAGGAGCTGTACACATATACACATATACATTGATATGTGCCAAGAAAACAAGGCAATTGAACGATAATGTGTTAGTGATCAATGAGAACTAGCTCGGGTTTAAATTGTTTGTATGTCTGCTGGTGGAAAAAAATAAAAACATTAGGTTTTTTATGAAGGCCCTCACCCACCAACCTAGTTGGTGGCATGCTTGATCATTGGGCCCCACCCGAGGTACCGAGTGAACCTCAGGTGTGCTTCGACGCCAGATTACTGCGGAGCGGGTTTTTTTGGTTCATGAGGGTGCTGTGAGTGTGCTCTGAGTGAGGTTTAAAATACTGTCCTGGGTGTCCCAAAGACTGTTTTAATAGTGGGCCCCAGGCAGTCGATAAAAACAAAGGCAGTGGGACGTGCACGGTAGGCTTATGACCTCCGACGTCCTGTGTGGTCAACTAGTTTCAGCCAGGCCTTTTCTTCCACTGGCTTTTGTCAGGACCTTATATGTGTGCGGTGTTACAGGGGTAGTTATGAGTTTGTCAGTGCCCTGTGTGTAAAGCACACGCTACGGTGCTTATATGTGCAAGAGGTGTTTCCTCTCGGGTTGTACACCTGATTGTAGTGAACAACTCAGCATGGAGCTCAGCCGGGGGCCAGGACCATGTGCACTTGCGCAATGTCGCTGGGCCCTCAATGAACCTGTTGTCCGGGCAGCGGACAACAGGTTCAACATGGGTGCAGAAAGAAGCAAGAGAGGTGCAGAAGGAAGCAAGAGAACTACAGAAAGAGGCAAGAGAGTTGCATAAACAGGCAAAAGGGATGTAGCAAGAGGGAACATGTTTGCAGACAGAGGCAGGAGATGTGCAGAAAGAGGCAAGAGGGATACAAAAAGAGGCAAGCGGGATGCAGAAAGAAGGAAGAGAAGTGCAGAAAGAAGCAACAGATGTGCTGAAAGAGACAAGAATGGTGCAGAAAGAGGCAACAGAGGTGCAGAAATAAGCAACAGAGTTGCAGGAAGAGGCAATAGAGGTGTATAAAGAGGCAAGTGGGGTTCAGAAAGAGGCAAGAGAGATGCAGAAAGAAGCAAGTGGAGTGCAGAAAGAGGCAAAAGAGGTGCAGAAAGAAGAACGTGAGGTTCAGAAAGAGTCAAGAGAAGAGCAGAAAGTGGCAAGTGAGGTGCAGAAAGAGGCAAGAGAGGTAAAGAAAGAGCTTCGAGAAGTGCAGAAAGAGGCAAGAGAGGGGCAGAAGAAAGAGAGTGAGCTGCAGAAAGAGGCAAGTGAGAAGCAGAAAGAGGCAAGAGAGGTACAGAAAAAGGCAAGGGAAGTGCAGAAATAGGCAAGAGAAATGCACAAAGAGGCAAGAGAGGGGTAGAAAGAAGCACGAGAAGTGCAAAAAGAGGCAAGTGAGGTGCAGAAAGAGGCAAGAGAGGTACAGAAAGAGACGAGAGGTGCAGAAAGAGGCAAACAATCTGCAGAAAAAAGCAAGAGAAGTGCAGAAAGAGGCAAGAGAGGCACAGAAAGAAGAGAGGTTTGTGCACCATTAGTACCAATTTAACACCCACATTTAGAAATACGTAACACTTGACCATTCCAGCTTTGTAAAGTGCCTTCCACTACGATATAACACGTGAAGCTGCATTTTTTGGGGACATTTGAGCCGTTTTAGCTAAAACAAGGCATTTTTTTTTCAAATCTACAGATTAGGCAGCAGATGATGGAATATTTGGCAAATGCGGAAAATGTTTTATTAGATGAAAATTGGTGCAGCCAAACAGTTACGTAATTCCAGTGGCCCTGCTCATACCTCTGACTAGGTCCAGAAGTGCTCCTCAGTGGTTCCTTCTTTTTGTGTGTCTCATAAACTTTATAGTTTAGCCTCTAAGAAAATGAGAAAGACTAAACCTGAGGTTACCAATCCATAACAAAGACTAAACTACCACATAATTAGTCTCTAAAACACATAATCCCACTCCACATAATTCCTATACACTAAATACCACATACTTTCTCTTTATATAATTTCAAAGCACAACATACCACATAATTCCACCACACACAACGCACATCCACTTTACACCAAAAAACATTAGTAAAAAACTTTTACATTTACAACGCCAATAGCTCTAACTCTCGCAAATGCAAAACCTATTACACTGCAAATGCCTCTTTAACTAGTAGCCGCATTTGCAGTGTGGTGGAGAAAGTGTGCTGGGCCTCTGACCGGCGCTCTGGAATTCAACTGCGTATGACTTACAGGAGGTACCAGGAGGACTCCCTTTGCCCCCAAAGTCCCCCAGGAGTAAAGTGGACTTAATCCCCCATCCTATAGTCTGCCATTAGGCATGTTTGCAGAGTGGTGGAGAAAGGGTGTGTGGCCTCCGAAGACGTTTTAGCAATCCCACTGTGAAGGACTTACTGAAGGTAACAAGAGGGGTAGTTGGCCCCCAAGGACATCCTTGGGGACCAACTACTCCTCCTATCACCTCCAGTAAATCCCACACAGCAGGATTGCTAAGTTCTCATAGCAGGCCACACCCCCTTTGCCCACCACTCTGCAAACAGGCTCCCTGGTGCGCTTTTGGATAGGGATTAAAGTCCCCTTCGCTGCTGGGGGTCCTTAGGGGCCAACTAGCCTACCTCTTACCTCCAGTAAGCCCCACCCAGTGGGATTGCTGAGAGGTGGACACAGGCCATGCCCCCTTTCTCCACCACTCAGCAAACGCGCCCCCTGGTGTGCTCTTTGTTGGTTGATAAAGTTTCCTTTTCTCCTGAGGGTTCCAGGGGACAACTAAGAACATTCCAGGGGGCGCGTTTGCAGAGTGGTACAGGGAAGGGACGGGTCCTCCGGTGAAATGCCTGCTTTTCTTTTTTTGTGTTTTGTTATAAGGGGGGCTATGTGGCCCCCTTTCTCTTACTATTTTTTTAAAATAATTTAATATTCGGAAAGGCGGCCCCTGGCCCCCCTTCCCTGGGCCTCTTCTGCGCCAGGGACCCCATCCCCCAGGGCCTGGACAGCCTTTACTTTTTTTTATTTAGGAGGCGGGCTGCGTGGCCGCTCTCCTGAGGCCAATTATAGCCCCGGGGACCCCATCCCCCGGGGCCTTACCAGCCTTGTTTTATTTTTATTTTTTTTGCAGGGGGACACGTGGCCCCATCCTGAGGCCAATTTTGGCCCCGGGAACCCCGTCCCCCAGGGCCAGGCTTCCGTTTAAAAAAAAATATTTAAATGGGAGGGGGGCCGAATGGCCCCCCTCCCGGGCCACTTCTGGCCCCGGGGACCCCATCCCTCGTGGCCGGCCCTCAACGTTGGGGACCGGGGGGAGCCCCAATGCCCTCGCAGTCCCAGCCTGCTCCCCGCCTCTTGCGGGAGCTGGCATTGCTTTTGGGCAAAGAGGCGTCCCAGCGCTGAAGCGAGATGAGAGGGGTTACAGCCTAGGGATTAAAGTTGAGAGAAGAGCCATGTCCTCACAAGCCGTCTGAAGACTTGGTGGTCAGAGATGCTACAGATGTGTAAGGGAAGGGAGTTCCATAAGGATGGGGCCAATCGCCTAAAAGAACGGCCACCAGATCTGGCTCTTCGGATGTGTGGAGTATGAGCGAGCATAAGATTAGCTGAGCGAAGTGCACGTGGTGAGGAGTAGAGGGAGCACAAGTCACTCAGAATATCTGGGCCAATACCAGTCAGAATCTTGTGCACGATGCAGAGCGTCTTGAAATGTACTCGATGTGCAAGGGGCAGCCAATGCAGACGAGAGAGAAGATTTGAAGCATGACTGTACTTAGGGAGAAAAAAGATGGCATGTGCTGCAGCGTTCTGAACCCGCTGCAATCGGTTCACAACAGCCTTATTAGAGCCAAGGAGAAGCACGTTACAGTAATCCAATTGAGCCAATATGGAAGGTTGGATAATCAGCTGCCGATTTTGGGCATTAAAAAGACTGAGTATCGGTCTAAGGCCGCGTAGCAGACCAAAACATTTCCCTGCCACTGATTTGGCGTGTGTCTCAAAGGTAAGATCTTTGTCAAGCATAATTCCCAAGTTTCTCACTGCAGGGTTAGGGGCTGGAGGGACTCCAAAGGCTGCAGGCCACCATTCATTATTCCAGAGATGGGAGTCTTTGCCAATCAGAAGGATCTCAGATTTCACAAGGTTTAGCTGCAAGAAGTTAGCTGTCATCCATTATGCAATGGCCAGAATGTCTTCTTTAAACTTCGCTCTTTCCTGGCTGGGAATGTTAGACAAGGTGATCACCAATTGGGTGTCGTCAACGTACGACACCAAGGAGATTCCCCTTGCTTTGGCCATCCGCGCCAGTGGATTCATATATATGTTAAAGAGAGTAGGGCTCAGTGCCGAGCCCTGAGGGACCCCACAGTGCAGTGAATGAATACGGGAGGCAAATGGAGGGGCTATCGCTTGGAAGATCCGATCAACCAGGAAGGAGGAGAACCATGACAAGACTGCATTACTAATCCCTATCTCCTCCAGACGGTGGAGCAAGATTTTGTGGGAGACCGTATCAAATGCCGCACTCAGATCCAGCAGGACCAAAACTGAGGTCCTGCCAGTATCTGCTACGGATTTCAATTATTCTACCACCGTCATCAATGCAGACTCGGTGCTATAACGTGGTTGGAACCCATTTTGAGAGTTATCAAGTTATTAGCTCACAAAAAATGTGTTAGTGTCGAGTTCACATGAGCTTCCAGAATTTTAGCTAAAAATGGGAGCAGTGATATTGGATGATAGTTTTCTGGCTTGGAGGTGTCCAATGAAGGTTTTTTAAGGAGCGGGAACACTTTTGCATGTTTCCTGGATTTTGGGATCACCGCCGAAACGAGGGATAAATTCAGTAGATCAAGGCACTTTGGTAGGAGACCCTGTTGAACTTTCCTGAAGGTGTCTGGTCTAAGAGGGTCGTCTGGAGATCCTGATTTAATTTTAATCACTAGTCCATCTAGGTCTTTGAGGAGGATAATGGGTAGAGATGTGAGCGAAACTGTCTCAGAGCAGATGTGCATATTCATCTCATTGATGTCATGAGTTCCAGTGTGATCAAAGTTATGGTAGAGGCCCTCCACTTTCTCAAGGAAGAAATTAGCCAACTCCTCGCATTGTTGGCTGGAGGAGATGACACTGCCCGGAGCCGAAGGAGGAGTGACCAGATCTTTCAGAAGAGAAGAAATGGTTTACTGCGATTGGTGCTGGTGGTAATCAGGCTAGAGTAGTGGGCTGCTCTAGTTTTATGTACTAGTTTGTGGTAGAATTTGATAGCTGCTCTATACTGAGATTTAGCCTGAGGGTCATATGTACGTCTCCATGCTCTTTTTAGAACTTTGCATTTCTTCCTAGCTAGGGTCAGCTCCTCATTAAACCAGGCGTTGGGCCACGTTCCTTTAGAGTGGGTGAGTTTGAGAGGAATGCAGGTATCTAGGCCTAGGGCTTGGATTACCCACCTATGAAAGAGTGTGTCAGCCTCTTCTATATTAAAGGATCTGTCTGGTGGATTTGTCCTCAAGGCTGTGAGAAAAGCCTACTGGTCAAATTTATGCCACGGCCCTTTCAGTGAGGGGGGCTGATTAGACTGGGACTTAAAGTCAACCAGTGTTAGTCGCATTAGAATGAGAGAATGATCTGTCCAGATCATGGGGAGAGGTGTTAGAACTTCCAGTGACTCGAGGTTAGAAACAACAGGATCAAGGAGGTGCCCGGTGCTATGCGTAGCGCCGGGAACCAGTTGGGTCAGTTGGTAGGCTGCTAAGTCTCCTAGTAGGCTAAGAGTATCCGAGGATTCTATCATTTCCAGGTGGAGATTCAGGTCACCTATAATATTGAAATTGGCAGTCTGGAGAGCTAGGATTGAAGTATTTATATGAGGTATTTGCCAGGGCTTCTCTAAAAGTTTTAGATGGACCAGGTGGATGATAGATTAGGAAACCAGAGAAAGTGAAATTAGCACTCATAGCAATTTTAAAAAGCGCACTCTCACAGTCAAGTAGGTCTTGGGGAGTGAATCTACAAGAATGGATGGTTTTAAAATGTTGGCAATACCACCCCCTCTCCCTCCTGTTCTATTAAGACTACAGATGGCATAGCCTGTGGGGAGGGCAAGTGCAGGTATAGCCACGGAGGCCTCGGAGAGCCAAGTCTCTGTTAAAATGAGAGCCTCAAGAGAATGGTCCTGGAGGAGGTTGAACACCTCGGCATGGTGTTTAGACAGTGATCGGCAGTTAATGCTCAGGATCGAGTGTATCAAAGTCCCAGGACCTAGAGGTAGAGGGTGTCCTAGAGGTTTCATCCTAAAGGTGCATTGTCCACAGAAGGTAGGGCAGTCATCTGGAGCCCAACTGTGGGCCCTGCAGTCACTGACATTTTGTAAGGCTAGTAATGAATTGCGGGAGTAAGCTAATCTAGGTGTCTTGGGAGAGGCAGAATCCCTGGCCCCTAGCGACGACCAGGCATGGACAGGTGCAGACGGGCTTGCCTTAGGCGCGCCAGCGGCATGCCAGCGGCGCGCCTGCTGCACACGTCTGCTGCGCGTCCTCACAGCGGCGTCCATTAAATGCCACGGGGGCTTAAACAAACTCCACCCGGGCTGCGCACTGATTGGCTAAGAGCCAAACAATCAGCGCACAAGCTCTGCAAAGCAGGAAGTGAGAGCGGCGATTCTGATGCAAATAAGCTTTGTTACGTAAAAACAATTAAAATCTTGTTCAACAAATGTTCCCCCAGCAATTCCCAAACCAGTTCCCAGGCTCAAATCTAGCCGTGTGTCCTCGCAGCGGCGCCCATTAAATGCCACAGGGGCTTAAACAAACTCCACCCGGGCTGCGCTCTGATTGGCTAAGAGCCAACCAATCAGCATGCAAGCTCTGCAAAGCAGGAAGTAAGAGCGGCGAATCTGATGCAAATAAGCGGGGAACTGCCCAAAAGCGATTTTGCTTTGCTTCTTGGAAGCGAGACATGTTTCCTGCTCTCGCTTTCAAGAAGCAAAGCAGTGTTTGCTATAGCAGGGCGGGAGCCGTGCTCCTGCCCTGCCCTATCAAACGGCAATGTCCCGGGGTGGGCACCCCGTACATTGCCGGAGCCGGCCCTGGGGGTGGCAGTCCCCAGCTCCATCGAGGGCTCCAGGAGGGAGGGCCGCCTGGCCCCCCTCCCAACTGTTTAAAGCCCTGGGGAGATGGTGGTCCTGTCGGGTATTAGTAGCTCAGGATAAGATGATGCCACTAACCTCGGAAGATCGTCAGCAGGAACAATGACAAGCAAAAAGGCCTCCCCATTCCCCTGAGCGTTACCCCACATAGAGTGAAGCAGACACTACCATGCGCAAATGCACCCTGGGGAAAAGGGAAGTGGGTAAAACAATAAACACTGCAGACCAAACGGCTCTTTCTAGTCCTGCTTCTCTCTTCAGAAATATAACGTTCAGTAAGAAGCGTAGGGGTTCCTTGGAGGTAACTAGATGCATAAATGAGATAAGAAGCAAGGGATTAGGAGAAGACAGAACAGGAACCAACCATACCTGACCGTTATTAGGTAAACACTCCCTACTCACAAATGGAATACTGCAGTCCCCCAGTTGAAGGCAAGAGGTACTCTGTGGAGAGGCAATCCTGAAACCCCAAACCAACTCTATGAGGGTTTAAAAAAGTACATGGAGCCAGAATAGTCAAAGAAGTCAGTAACGACCATAAACTAATATTTGCTGTTTCGTCACAGCATAGACGTATGAAGGAAGAACCAAAATCAGCAAGGGTAAAAAACAAGAATACCCAAGTTCCCAAGAAAAGCGCTCCTGCGCTACTTCTCCTTGGGCACACCTAAATACCTGAATCAGTCGCGTGTTGCAAGGCGCCTTGGAAATGCGGGATAGAAGAGAACACGTCCCTTCCAGCAGCTCACCGGTACTTGCACTCGGGACCCTCGTGCTGCGAGGACAGAGAAGGAAAAAAGGAGCCCGTCAGCTCGACGGTTGCAGCCTGGAAGTGGAACACGGAGCCTCGGCAAATCCAGCGGGGATTACCTTCAGCTATGCCGAGCTCCGTAACAGAATTACACTAGGCGGTGGCAAGAGGACTCTGATCCCGGAGGCTTCAGCAAATCCGCGGGGAATACCTTCCGCTTGCTGGAGCTCCGGAAGTACTGGAAGTTTGTCAAGCCCCGAGCCTTTGTAGAGGAGGGGCTTTGTAGCCTCCGTGAGGGCAGCAATGCCAGAGTCTGCCGGTGTGCCGAGAACAAGGCTTCTGGGAGTTGTAGTGCCTTGTGTTCCATGTGCCCCCCCAGTGGTCGGATATGTACTACGCTTCCATAATTATGCACTCGTTTGGTAGTTATCAAAGGGGGAAGCGTGTCCAGCATTCTTCGCCCTTGTACCTTGCCCGTCATCGCCACAGGTCCCCAGGGCCTGGGGGTCTGCAACGGGCCCCTGTATTTAGATAATTAGTGCCCTGGGGAGGTGGTGGTTCCTGGGGAAATGTGGGGGGGCAGGAGCCCACCCATGCTCCTCTAATTAGATTTGAGCCCTGGGCAGGTGGTGGTCCCCGGGGCTTAGGGGGCCCTCAAGGCCCCCCGCCCCTATTAAAGCAAAGCCCTGGGGAGGTGGCGGTCCGGGGGCAGCGTGGAGGGGCAGGAGCCCCCATGCATTTTTTTTAAGCCCCACGGAGGTGGTGGTCCGTGGGGCTGTGGGGGGCCGCAAGCCCCCGCAAATTGTGAGCAAAGCCCCGGGAAGGTGGTGGCCCCCAGGGCTGTGGGGGCACAAAACCATAATTATAAATTGTCCCCGGGACCTGACCCAACCGGGGGCTTAAAACAAATGGAGCGCGGGAGACCGCACTTTGTTTTTTAAAATGTTTCGGCAGGATTCGCGCACCCAGTGTGAATTCTGCTTTTTTTGGGCTTTGGGGTCCTTGTGGGACCCCCTGAACAGGCCTAGGTGGTCAGGGTGTTTATTACCCTGCGCCCTTTTCTTGTGTTTTATCATTTTTTAACTGTTTTCTTGTGGCTCGGTTACCGAGTCACAAGATCTCTGCCAACCATTCCTGTTTCGGAGGGTTGGCAGCCAATCAAAATGAAGCTCGTGCTCGGGAGGATTTGTAAATCCTCCATGGTGCTCGCATATCGATATTTTTATTGTTTTAATTTCTCAGCAACTACTGAACAGATTTACACCATTTAAACAAAGGGCGCTTTCTGAACCAAGAGCTACCTTTTTGTCAAATTTGGTGTAATTCCGTTCAGCAGTTCGGGCTGTAGCCCGTTCCAAAATTCCTATTGAAATTAACATGGGGAAAACACGTTTTGGGAAACCCCCTTTTTTCTCCGCCCCCGCTTGAGGAATCACCCACAAACTTTCAAGACAGGAGCTGACCTGAGCTGGTCATTTTTTGGGAAAGGTTCAAGAACATTCTTCAAACGGCACCAAAGATGTTGGCAAAAGAAAAAACGCTTTTTGAATAGAAACAAGGTCTTAACTAGAACTACAAACTGGCCACTGCCAGTAGGTAATATATATATATATATTCACTGAAAAAACCATAGGTTTCACACATGTTATAGTTAGCGGAAATTTTACTGATAAAAAACCAATGAAATTCCCCCGTTATAGTTAGTGCAGGCAACTATAACTCACGCGACCGCAATCCTCTGCTGATGCTAATACTGTATTTAGACACTTATTTGCCCATGTCTTCTTCCATACATTTTTAGCTATACATATATTACAAATATTTTTTTTTCATAAAGACACATATGTCATCAGCAGAAGATTGCGGTCGCGTGAGTTATAGTTGCCTGCACTAACTATAACGGGGGAATTTCATTGGTTTTTTATCAGTAAAATTTCCGCTAACTATAACATGTGTGAAACCTATGGTTTTTTCAGTGAATTTGCAAGGTTTTTTAAATGCTAATTCCTAACTATAACGTGTGTGAAACCTATGGTTTTTTTCAGTGAATTTGTACGGTTTTTTAAATGCTAAGTTACTTTACGCCATTCGTGGCGTGCGCGCCCACTTAACGCAGTTCGTTCCGTGCGCGCACGGTGCGCTTCGCGCACCGTGCGCGCACAGTGAGCACGCGGTGCGCTTCGCGCACCGCGCGCCCACTTTACGCAGTTAGTGCCGTGCACGCACGGTGGGCACGCGGTGCGATGACAAAGCAAGAAAGCACGTCAACAAATCTGTTTCTGCTTTCCTCCGTGACTATGGTATGGGTGCCATTTACCACAACAACTTGCGTTATGACATGCAAGACATTTATAGAGGAGATGGTGTGCACTTCAATGATGAAGGGAACAGAGTCTTCCTCTTGAACCTTAGACTCTGCATCGGTACTTACTTGTAGGTACCACTAAAAAATCATTTCATAAACACAACGGCTCTTTTTAGAGCCCCCTAATATCTAAACACTTAAATCTGATTTTCATTTTTTTTTTTTTTTTTTTTTCCTACCGTACGCTTACCGTAAGCTTACCGTACGCGTACCCCGTGATTTTTTTTAAAATCAATAAATGTTTTCTTTGTACTTTTCTGTCCTTCTTTGACCCCCTTACAAATGTTAGGGTGTCTGTAACTCTCCTCATTGCCCCCTTTCCTTGTTTTCACTCTTTTTTTTCAGAGTGAAATACACAAAATGGCGGCCGCCGCTTCCTGGTTTCGGCCGATTCGAATGTTTACTAAGATCTAAGAGCCAATCAGAATCGCGCTCGCGCACGCCACCGTACGCTTACCGTAAGCGTACGGTAAGCGTACCGTAAGCGGGCTCAGATATATATATTGATTTAAAGGCTATTTTCTCAGAATCTACTGAACAGATTTACACCAAACCTACAAAAGGCACTTCCTTGACCTAGGGACTACCTCTCTGCCAAATTTTGAGTAATTCTGTTCAGCCGTTCGGGCTGTAGCTCGTTCTAAAGGTCCTATGGAAAAATGCATGGGAAAAACGCGTTTTGGGACCCCCCTTTTATCTCAGCCCCCGCTTGACGGATCCCCCCGAGACTTTCAGGGTAGGAGCGGAGCGTAGCGCCCCACCTATTTTGAGAAATTCGCGAGGATTCGTCGACCGGCGCCAAAGTTATTCAAAATAGAATGTTGAGGTTTTCCTATGGAAACGTGGTCCTAACTATAACTACCTACTGGCGACCGCCAGTAGGTAATATATATATATATATATATATATATATATATATATATATATATATATATATATATATATATATATATATATATATATATATATATATTGCAGCTCCCAAAAACTCTAGTTACTCGCACAGAGTTAAGCACTCACAGGAGGGGTTCTGTATCAGTTATTGCTTTATTTCGGCAGAAATCAAGATAGCAGCAAGACAGACGCGTTTCGAATCAATCTTCGTCAGTGTCTCAGCGGCAAGACCGCGCGCTTAGATTTAAATACAGATTACGTCATGTATTGCGCGACAGCGTGAGACATAATCGACTGACAGCCACTAAAAACAGAAGATGGCTCAAATCCCACTATTTACAACATTCTGGGGCGGCCATCTTAGAGTGATAAATTCACTGATCATGTCCATACAGATAAAGTTTTATGCTCAAAGGAGCCATGATGAAGTTAGCAGTCATGTAAAGCATAATTCATTAAATAATACTGCATATTTAAATAAATCAACAGAACGCCATAACAAGGTATATACATATAGGGGTAGGAATGATTTGGAAAATGGTTGACATTTGCAACCAATAGAAATGTGTGTTTCCATTTGAAAAAATGTGGGAAGCAATGTGATTTGAAGTTAACATGTATATGTGTGAAAAAAGAAAGGGAAAGTTTGCCATTTACTGGTTCTGGTGAGAGGTGTACAGCTCAGATATTCTGGCTCTGATAATCTGCTGTGTGAGTGCCACATTTCTTTCTCAACTAACTACTTTTAAAGGTGAGTTATGAATTTGAGAGGGGATGTATGTGGTGTATTTTGATATAAATAATAAAACTTTTGTTTTTACTTTTAAAGTTGTGTTTTACATTTTATGTTTTGGAAGATATTTAACTGCCTTGAACTTGTAAGATATTATGGAGTATGTCTTCACCATAAGTTAAGGTGTACTGGTATCACCCAGGAATACTGTTTTGTGCCTAGAATCACACCATGAGTCTGTGTGCACACAGGAATTGTTGTCAGAGATTTAATTTGTGTTGCTCTTGTTCTGTAAGACTTGCACTCGTAGGAAAGGGGCAGCTTGTTTTCTTGAACTGTGATGGTTAGCATTCAGCAGAAATCACTATCTCACAGATGCGAGGCAAATGCTAACACATTTGAAAACAACAGGGTAGATTTTCCTTCTACTCCTGCAATGGGTGAGGTAGTTCCTACATGTTCAAAAGCCCAATTAACCCTAACCACATGTGCTATTACATACATCTATGCAGTCTTCATGCAGTTGTGCAAGTATCCATGGAGATCTCTCTTGCACCTGACAATACACAGTCTCCAGAAACACACTCTTAGCACACAGCCAGGTGCTTCTCCTGCACTCCCATGCTTACTATTCAGCACTGTGTGGTATTTCAGATAGCAGTGTGTAACGCTAACACATTCAAAATCACCAAGGCTCATTTCCTTTGCTCTAGTCTAATCACTCACCCAGGTTCCACATGCTCATGGTCTCAAGTAGCTGTTAGGACATGTGCTCTTTTCTGCCTCTCTAAACTATAAGGAAAATGTATCAGGCTGTTACAGTAATTATCACTTGCTCTACCACAGTAGTAAATGTGCTTTGAAATTGCCAATCAAATATCGTTTTCTGCCTAGAATCACACCATGAGTCTGTGTGTACACAGGAATTGTTGTCAGAGATTTAATTTGTGTTGCTCTTGTTCTGTAAGACTTGCACTCGTAGGAAAGAGGCAGCTTGTTTTCTTGAACAGTGATGGTTAGCATTCAGCAGAAATCACTATCTCACAGATGCGAGGCAAATGCTAACACATTTGAAAACAACAGGGTAGATTTTCCTTCCACTCCTGCAATGGGTGAGGTAGTTCCTACATGTTCAAAAGCCCAATTAACCCTTACCACGTGTGCTCTTACATACATGTATGCAGTCTTCATGCAGTTGTGCAAGTGTCCATGCAGATCTCTCTTGCACCTGACAATACACAGTCTCCAGAAACACACTCTTAGCACACAGCCAGGAGCTTCTCCTGCACTCCCATGCTTACTATTCAGCACTGTGTGGTATTTCAGATAGCAGTGTGTAACGCTAACACATTCAACATCTCCAAGGCTCATTTCCTTTGCTCTAGTCGAATCACTCACCCAGGTTCCACATGCTCTTGGTCTCAAGTAGCTGTTAGGACATGTGCTCTTTTCTGCCTCTCTAAACTATAAGGAAAATGTGTCAGGTTGTTACAGTAATTATCACTTGCTCTACCACAGTAGTAAATGTCCTTTGAAATTGCCAATCAAATATCGTTTTCTGCCTAGAATCACACCATGAGTCTGTGTGCACACAGGAATTGTTGTCAGAGATTTAATTTGTGTTGCTTTTGTTCTGTAAGACTTGCACTCGTAGGAAAGGGGCAGCTTGTTTTCTTGAACTGTGATGGTTAGCATTCAGCAGGAATCACTATCTCACAGATGCGAGGTAAATGCTAACACATTTGAAAACAACAGGGTAGATTTTCCTTCCACTCCTGCAATGGGTGAGGTAGTTCCTACATGTTCAAAAGCCCAATTAACCCTTATCACATGTGCTCTTACATACATGTATGCAGTCTTCATGCAGTTGTGCAAGTGTCCATGCAGATCTCTCTTGCACCTGACAATACACAGTCTCCAGAAACACACTCTTAGCACACAGCCAGGTGCTTCTCCTGCACTCCCATGCTTACTATTTAGCACTGTGTGGTATTTCAGACAGCAGTGTGTAACGCTAACACATTCAACATCACCAAGGCTCCTTTCCTTTGCTCTAGTCTAATCACTCACCCAGGTTCCACATGCTCGTGGTCTCAAGTAGCTGTTAGGACATGTGCTCTTTTCTGCCTCTCTAAACTATAAGGAAATGTGTCAGGCTGTTACAGTAATTATCACTTGCTCTACCACAGTAGTAAATGTGCTTTGAAATTGCCAATCAAATATCGTTTATTGCCTAGAATCACACCATGAGTCTGTGTGCACACAGTAATTGTTGTCAGAGATTTAATTTGTGTTGCTTTTGTTCTGTAAGACTTGCACTCGTAGGAAAGGGGCAGCTTGTTTTCTTGAACTGTGATGGTTAGCATTCAGCAGGAATCACTATCTCACAGATGCGAGGCAAATGCTAACACATTTGAAAACAACAGGGTAGATTTTCCTTCCACTCCTGCAATGGGTGAGGTAGTTCCTACATGTTAAAAAGCCCAATTAACCCTTACCACATGTGCTCTTACATACATCTATACAGTCTTCATGCAGTTGTGCAAGTGTCCATGCAGATCTCTCTTGCACCTGACAATACACAGTCTCCAGAAACACACCCTTAGCACACAGCCAGGTGCTTCTCCTGCACTCCCATGCTTACTATTCAGCACTGTGTGGTATTTCAGATAGCAGTGTGTAACGCTAACACATTCAACATCACCAAGGCTCATTTCCTTTGCTCTAGTCTAATCACTCACCCAGGTTCCACATGCTCTTGGTCTCAAGTAGCTGTTAGGACATGTGCTCTTTTCTGCCTCTCTAAACTATAAGGAAAATGTGTCAGGCTGTTACAGTAATTATCACTTGCTCTACCACAGTAGTAAATGTGCTTTGAAATTGCCAATCAAATATCGTTTTCTGCCTAGAATCACACCATGAGTCTGTGTGCACACAGGAATTGTTGTCAGAGATTTAATTTGTGTTGCTCTTGTTCTGTAAGACTTGCACTCGTAGGAAAGGGGCAGCTTGTTTTCTTGAACTGTGATGGTTAGCATTCAGCAGAAATCACTATCTCACAGATGCGAGGCAAATGCTAACACATTTGAAAACAACAGGGTAGATTTTCCTTCTACTCCTGCAATGGGTGAGGTAGTTCCTACATGTTCAAAAGCCCAATTAACCCTAACCACATGTGCTATTACATACATCTATGCAGTCTTCATGCAGTTGTGCAAGTGTCCATGGAGATCTCTCTTGCACCTGACAATACACAGTCTCCAGAAACACACTCTTAGCACACAGCCAGGTGCTTCTCCTGCACTCCCATGCTTACTATTCAGCACTGTGTGGTATTTCAGATAGCAGTGTGTAACGCTAACACATTCAACATCACCAAGGCTCATTTCCTTTGCTCTAGTCTAATCACTCACCCAGGTTCCACATGCTCATGGTCTCAAGTAGCTGTTAGGACATGTGCTCTTTTCTGCCTCTCTAAACTATAAGGAAAATGTATCAGGCTGTTACAGTAATTATCACTTGCTCTACCACAGTAGTAAATGTGCTTTGAAATTGCCAATCAAATATCGTTTTCTGCCTAGAATCACACCATGAGTCTGTGTGCACACAGGAATTGTTGTCAGAGATTTAATTCGTGTTGCTCTTGTTCTGTAAGACTTGCACTCGTAGGAAAGAGGCAGCTTGTTTCTTGAACAGTGATGGTTAGCATTCAGCAGAAATCACTATCTCACAGATGCGAGGCAAATGCTAACACATTTGAAAACAACAGGGTAGATTTTCCTTCCACTCCTGCAATGGGTGAGGTAGTTCCTACATGTTCAAAAGCCCAATTAACCCTTACCACATGTGCTCTTACATACATGTATGCAGTCTTCATGCAGTTGTGCAAGTGTCCATGCAGATCTCTTTTGCACCTGACAATACACAGTCTCCAGAAACACACTCTTAGCACACAGCCAGGTGCTTCTCCTGCACTCCCATGCTTACTATTCAGCACTGTGTGGTATTTCAGATAGCAGTGTGTAACGCTAACACATTCAACATCACCAAGGCTCATTTCCTTTGCTCTAGTCTAATCACTCACGCAGGTTCCACATGCTCTTGGTCTCAAGTAGCTGTTAGGACATGTGCTCTTTTCTGCCTCTCTAAACTATAAGGAAAATGTGTCAGGTTGTTACAGTAATTATCACTTGCTCTAACACAGTAGTAAATGTCCTTTGAAATTGCCAATCAAATATCGTTTTCTGCCTAGAATCACACCATGAGTCTGTGTGCACACAGGAATTGTTGTCAGAGATTTAATTTGTGTTGCTCTTGTTCTGTAAGACTTGCACTCGTAGGAAAGGGGCAGCTTGTTTTCTTGAACTGTGATGGTTAGCATTCAGCAGAGATCACTATCTCACAGATGCGAGGCAAATGCTAACACATTTGAAAACAACAGGGTAGATTTTCCTTCCACTCCTGCAATGGGTGAGGTAGTTCCTACATGTTCAAAAGCCCAATTAACCCTTATCACATGTGCTCTTACATACATGTATGCAGTCTTCATGCAGTTGTGCAAGTGTCCATGCAGATCTCTCTTGCACCTGACAATACACAGTCTCCAGAAACACACTCTTAGCACACAGCCAGGTGCTTCTCCTGCACTCCCATGCTTACTATTTAGCATTGTGTGGTATTTCAGACAGCAGTGTGTAACGCTAACACATTCAACATCACCAAGGCTCCTTTCCTTTGCTCTAGTCTAATCACTCACCCAGGTTCCACATGCTCGTGGTCTCAAGTAGCTGTTAGGACATGTGCTCTTTTCTGCCTCTCTGAACTATAAGGAAAAAGTGTCAGGCTGTTACAGTAATTATCACTTGCTCTACCACAGTAGTAAATATGCTTTGAAATTGCCAATCAAATATCGTTTTCTGCCTAGAATCACACCATGAGTCTGTGTGCACACAGGAATTGTTGTCAGAGATTTAATTTGTGTTGCTTTTGTTCTGTAAGACTTGCACTCGTAGGAAAGGGGCAGCTTGTTTTCTTGAACTGTGATGGTTAGCATTCAGCAGAAATCACTATCTCACAGATGCGAGGCAAATGCTAACACATTTGAAAACAACAGGGTAGATTTTCCTTCCACTCCTGCAATGGGTGAGGTAGTTCCTACATGTTAAAAAGCCCAATTAACCCTTACCACATGTGTTCTTACATACATCTATACAGTCTTCATGCAGTTGTGCAAGTGTCCATGCAGATCTCTCTTGCACCTGACAATACACAGTCTCCAGAAACACACTCTTAGCACACAGCCAGGTGCTTCTCCTGCACTCCCATGCTTACTATTCAGCACTGTGTGGTATTTCAGATAGCAGTGTGTAACGCTAACACATTCAACATCACCAAGGCTCATTTCCTTTGCTCTAGTCTAATCACTCACCCAGGTTCCACATGCTCATGGTCTCAAGTAGCTGTTAGGACATGTGCTCTTTTCTGCCTCTCTAAACTATAAGGAAAATGTGTCAGGCTGTTACAGTAATTATCACTTGCTCTACCACAGTAGTAAATGTGCTTTGAAATTGCCAATCAAATATCGTTTTCTGCCTAGAATCACACCATGAGTCTGTGTGCACACAGGAATTGTTGTCAGAGATTTAATTTGTGTTGCTCTTGTTCTGTAAGACTTGCACTCGTAGGAAAGGGGCAGCTTGTTTTCTTGAACTGTGATGGTTAGCATTCAGCAGAAATCACTATCTCACAGATGAGAGGCAAATGCTAACACATTTGAAAACAACAGGGTAGATTTTCATTACACTCCTGCAATGGGTGAGGTAGATCCTACATGTTCAAAACTCCAATTAACCCTTACTACACATGTACTCTTACATAAATCTCTGCAGTCTTCATGCAGTTGTGCAAGCGTCCATGCAGATCTCTCTTGCACCTGACAATACACATTCTCTAGAAGCACACTCTTAGCACACAGGCAGGTGATTTTCCTGCACTCCCATGCTTACTATTCAGCACTGTGTGGTATTTCAGATAGCAGTGAGTAACGCTAACACATTCAACGTCACCAAGGCTCATTTCCTTTGCTCTAGTCAAATCACTCACCCAGGTTCCACATGCTCATGGTCTCAAGTAGCTGTTAGGACATGTGCTCTTTTCTGCCTCTCTAAACTATAAGGAAAATGTGTCAAGCTGTTACAGTAATTATCACTTGCTCTACCACAGTAGTAAATGTGCTTTGAAATTGCCAATCAAATATCGTTTTCTGCCTAGAATCACACCATGAGTCTGTGTGCACACAGGAATTGTTGTCAGAGATTTAATTTGTGTTGCTTTTGTTCTATAAGACTTGCACTCGTAGGAAAGGGGCAGCTTGTTTTCTTAAACTGTGATGGTTAGCATTCAGCAGAAATCACTATCTCACAGATGCGAGGCAAATGCTAACACATTTGAAAACAACAGGGTAGATTTTCCTTCCACTCCTGCAATGGGTGAGGTAGTTCCTACATGTTAAAAAGCCCAATTAACCCTTACCACATGTGCTCTTACATACATCTATACAGTCTTCATGCAGTTGTGCAAGTGTCCATGCAGATCTCTCTTGCACCTGACAATACACAGTCTCCAGAAACACACTCTTAGCACACAGCCAGGTGCTTCTCCTGCACTCCCATGCTTACTATTCAGCACTGTGTGTTATTTCAGATAGCAGTGTGTAACGCTAACACATTCAACATCACCAAGGCTCATTTCCTTTGCTCTAGTCTAATCACTCACCCAGGTTCCACATGCTCATGGTCTCAAGTAGCTGTTAGGACATGTGCTCTTTTCTGCCTCTCTAAACTATAAGGAAAATGTGTCAGGCTGTTACAGTAATTATCACTTGCTCTACCACAGTAGTAAATGTGCTTTGAAATTGCCAATCAAATATCGTTTTCTGCCTAGAATCACACCATGAGTCTGTGTGCACACAGGAATTGTTGTCAGAGATTTAATTTGTGTTGCTCTTGTTCTGTAAGACTTGCACTCGTAGGAAAGGGGCAGCTTGTTTTCTTGAACTGTGATGGTTAGCATTCAGCAGAAATCACTATCTCACAGATGAGAGGCAAATGCTAACACATTTGAAAACAACAGGGTAGATTTTCATTCCACTCCTGCAATGGGTGAGGTAGATCCTACATGTTCAAAACTCCAATTAACCCTTACTACACATGTACTCTTACATAAATCTCTGCAGTCTTCATGCAGTTGTGCAAGCGTCCATGCAGATCTCTCTTGCACCTGACAATACACATTCTCTAGAAGCACACTCTTAGCACACAGGCAGGTGATTTTCCTGCACTCCCATGCTTACTATTCAGCACTGTGTGGTATTTCAGATAGCAGTGAGTAACGCTAACACATTCAACGTCACCAAGGCTCATTTCCTTTGCTCTAGTCAAATCACTCACCCAGGTTCCACATGCTCATGGTCTCAAGTAGCTGTTAGGACATGTGCTCTTTTCTGCCTCTCTAAACTATAAGGAAAATGTGTCAAGCTGTTACAGTAATTATCACTTGCTCTACCACAGTAGTAAATGTGCTTTGAAATTGCCAATCAAATATCGTTTTCTGCCTAGAATCACACCATGAGTCTGTGTGCACACAGGAATTGTTGTCAGAGATTTAATTTGTGTTGCTCTTGTTCTGTAAGACTTGCACTCGTAGGAAAGGGGCAGCTTGTTTTCTTGAACTGTGATGGTTAGCATTCAGCAGAGATCACTATCTCACAGATGCGAGGCAAATGCTAACACATTTGAAAACAACAGGGTAGATTTTCCTTCCACTCCTGCAATGAGTGAGGTAGTTCCTACATGTTCAAAAGCCCAATTAACCCTTATCACATGTGCTCTTACATACATGTATGCAGTCTTCATGCAGTTGTGCAAGTGTCCATGCAGATCTCTCTTGCACCTGACAATACACAGTCTCCAGAAACACACTCTTAGCACACAGCCAGGTGCTTCTCCTGCACTCCTATGCTTACTATTTAGCACTGTGTGGTATTTCAGACAGCAGTGTGTAACGCTAACACATTAAACATCACCAAGGCTCCTTTCCTTTGCTCTAGTCTAATCACTCACCCAGGTTTCACATGCTCGTGGTCTCAAGTAGCTGTTAGGACATGTGCTCTTTTCTGCCTCTCTAAACTATAAGGAAAAAGTGTCAGGCTGTTACAGTAATTATCACTTGCTCTACCACAGTAGTAAATGTGCTTTGAAATTGCCAATCAAATATCGTTTTCTGCCTAGAATCACACCATGAGTCTGTGTGCACACAGGAATTGTTGTCAGAGATTTAATTTGTGTTGCTTTTGTTCTGTAAGACTTGCACTCGTAGGAAAGGGGCAGCTTGTTTTCTTGAACTGTGATGGTTAGCATTCAGCAGAAATCACTATCTCACAGATGCGAGGCAAATGCTAACACATTTGAAAACAACAGGGTAGATTTTCCTTCCACTCCTGCAATGGGTGAGGTAGTTCCTACATGTTAAAAAGCCCAATTAACCCTTACCACATGTGCTCTTACATACATCCATACAGTCTTCATGCAGTTGTGCAAGTGTCCATGCAGATCTCTCTTGCACCTGACAATACACAGTCTCCAGAAACACACTCTTAGCACACAGCCAGGTGCTTCTCCTGCACTCCCATGCTTACTATTCAGCACTGTGTGGTATTTCAGATAGCAGTGTGTAACGCTAACACATTCAACATCACCAAGGCTCATTTCCTTTGCTCTAGTCTAATCACTCACCCAGGTTCCACATGCTCATGGTCTCAAGTAGCTGTTAGGACATGTGCTCTTTTCTGCCTCTCTAAACTCTAAGGAAAATGTGTCAGGCTGTTACAGTGATTATCACTTGCTCTACCACAGTAGTAAATGTGCTTTGAAATTGCCAATCAAATATCGTTTTCTGCCTAGAATCACACCATGAGTCTGTGTGCACACAGGAATTGTTGTCAGAGATTTAATTTGTGTTGCTCTTGTTCTGTAAGACTTGCACTCGTAGGAAAGGTGCAGCTTGTTTTCTTGAACTGTGATGGTTAGCATTCAGCAGAAATCACTATCTCACAGATGAGAGGCAAATGCTAACACATTTGAAAACAACAGGGTAGATTTTCATTCTACTCCTGCAATGGGTGAGGTAGATCCTACATGTTCAAAACTCCAATTAACCCTTACTACACATGTACTCTTACATACATCTCTGCAGTCTTCATGCAGTTGTGCAAGCGTCCATGCAGATCTCTCTTGCACCTGACAATACACATTGTCTAGAAGCACACTCTTAGCACACAGGCAGGTGATTTTCCTGCACTCCCATGCTTACTATTCAGCACTGTGTGGTATTTCAGATAGCAGTGAGTAACGCTAACACATTCAACGTCACCAAGGCTCATTTCCTTTGCTCTAGTCAAATCACTCACCCAGGTTCCACATGCTCATGGTCTCAAGTAGCTGTTAGGACATGTGCTCTTTTCTGCCTCTCTAAACTATAAGGAAAATGTGTCAAGCTGTTACAGTAATTATCACTTGCTCTACCACAGTAGTAAATGTGCTTTGAAATTGCCAATCAAATATCGTTTTCTGCCTAGAATCACACCATGAGTCTGTCTGCACACAGGAATTGTTGTCAGAGATTTAATTTGTGTTGCTCTTGTTCTGTAAGACTTGCACTCGTAGGAATGGGGCAGCTCATATGATAGGATTTGAAAAGCTCAAAAAAAATATAGTAATATATTTAAATTACATAAAGGTATTTTTTTTAGTTTCTTTTAGGTATTGGTGAACAACACTGAAATAAATTAAACATGCCTATAAAAGCAAAAAAGAGAAAAGAACAACAAAAACATCTATATTTGAAGACAACTGGACAACACAAATTAGTTGAAGAACCTCATGTTTTAAAAAAGAAAAAGTCTTCTGGTAAGCAGAGTAAGGATTTTAAAAAATATATCTTCAAACATAGAAAACATGTAAAAAATATATCCACTGCAAATAGTGTTTCAAGTAGAAAACAACAATACAATAGAAAGAAAATACTTTTATTTATTTTTTTTTTTTTTATTGTTGAAACTGAAGGTGTCATACAACATTCAAGTTAATACAGAAAGTATCGCATTACAAAAACCAAAACATCTCAGATACAATGAACCAAGATCTTTGTACACTAACAAAAGCAATTTGAAAATGACCTGAATGAAAAGAGAGTCAAAAAAAGTTTTCCCAAATTTTTTCGAATTTTCTCCCCCCTCCAATCCTCGCTGCATAGTTACGCTCACTAATCTTAACTCTTTGCATTTTACGCAACCATTCATGAAAGGATGGAGTCTGAGTTGATCGCCAATTCTGAAGTAGCAATGATCTTGCCACTGCCATGCAAATAAACAGAAGTTTAGCATGTGAGACAGAGATATTAAGATTCTGATCCAAACCGTGCAGCATCAAATTGGAATTTAAAGATATCTGGATATGAAAAATAGAAGATAAAAAAGAAAAAATATCTCTCCAGAACTCTTTGATCATGCAACATTCAACTGTGACGTGTGTCCAGTTAGCGGGGGCCAAACTTTGACAACGAAAGCAGATCGGTGTATAATTACTAAACATTTTGGCAATTACCGCCGGGGTATAGTAGAGGAGCCATTTCCCAAAAAATATCATTCTACGCCAATTGGCTCCCCGTAAAGTGGAGAAATTATATTTATTAATAGTCCGCCACGTCGTTAAAGATAGTACCTGCTTTTCGTGTTCCCACCATTTTTTAACTGCTTTCGATCCTAAATCGTCTTGTTTGATCTGGGCAAGATGACGTTTCCACTCACCAGGTTTCCTTATTAAAGTACTATTGAACAAGAGATCGTTGTTAAAAGGGGAAATCTGAGTAAAGGAGGTGGGAGCAAACGGCTGTAAAAGTTTATAAATTATATGATAAGACCCGGCTAACAAAAAGTTGCCTGAAAGTAGTAGGCGCATCTCGGGCGGAGTTAACCACCTAGAGTGATGTAAAAAGTCGCCTACTGTGCTAAAACCGGCTTTAGACCAATAGCCCATTAAATGCGGGCTTACCCCCTGCCCTCTTGAGAAGAGTAAATTAATCAGCGAGGAGGAGGTATTGAAAAGAGAGAGAGAGTATCGACTGATCATAGCCTTACGCTTCATAAAAAACCAAGCAATTATTTTATACCTAACCAATTTTGGAGATTTGGGTATTTGAAGAGGGGAGGATATTTGACTCTCTGAAAAAATTAAATCGAAAAAAAAACTAATATAATCATTTGGAATCGGAGTAGGGACCTTGAAACGAGTTAAGTACTGAGCAAAATAGGCGTAATAATACTCTCTAATGTTTGGAAGTGCAAGACCGCCATTATCTAAACCCTCATAAAGGGTAGTCAACGCAATCCGGGGCTTTTTATGTGACCACAGAAAGCTTGAGAATAAGGATTCTATTTTAGAAAAGAAAGACCCTGGGAGAAAACACGGAATTGTTGAAAACAGAAAGTTAAACAATGGTAAAATGGACATTTTAATCAGGGCGACTCTACCTAGTAATGATAAAGGTAATTTATTCCAGCGAGTTAACATCGAGCGAACCCTTTGGAGAAGGGGAACAAAATTCAAACCGAAAAGATCTGTAACTGAAGAAGAGAAAAACACCCCCAAATATCTTTTAGGTTTATTATTTATGCAACCGCGTAGATCTGGATATAATTCTGGAATGTGATTGCCACAAATCAATATTTCGGTCTTTTTTTTATTAATCCTGTAGCCCCCAAAAGATTCATATTGCTCAAAAATCTGAAATGCCTGAGCTTGAGACTGCAAATCGGATTTAATGAGCAACATGATATCGTCAGCATAAAGTTTTATCTTAGACATAAATGGGATTGGGGGTGAGATCTCTGCAGACTTTCGAATAGCTATTGCGAGGGGTTCGATAAAAAAGGCAAAAAGAATCGGTGATAAGGGACACCCCTGACGAGTTCCACGGTTAACTGCAACAGATCCAACCGAATGTGAATTAATAATAATATTAGCTTTAGCACCAGAATAAAGATTACGAATGAAGTTAATAACGATACCTGGAATATGAAAGTGCTGCAAAATAATAAAAAGTGTCTCCCAAACCACCAAATCAAAAGCTTTTTCTGCGTCGAATAACAAAATAAGTGCAGGGATTCTCCGTGTCTCCAGGTAATCCAAAGCTTCTGCCAGATAGTGAGTGTTAGTCATAAGCTGTCTACCGGTAATAAAGCCGTTTTGGTCTGTATGGATCAAATCAGAAGAGATGCGATTAAATCGAATAGCCAATAATTTAGTGACAATCTTGTAATCCGAATTTAGAAGAGTAATGGGGCGATATGAATTAGGATCAGTAGCATCTTTCCCCTTCTTCAAGAAGCTGACCACAGTGCCCTCGCGAAAAGAGTCAGGGATTGAGGCTCCAGACAACATAGAGTTGTTGAACAAAAGTACCAACAAATTAGAGAAAGAAGAAAAAAAAAACTTAAAAAACTCTGCAGGCAGTCCATCCGGACCGGCAGCTTTCCCTGATGGAAGATTTTTTACCACCCCCTCTATCTCGTCCAAAGAAAATCCATCTGCCATGGTTAAATCTTCGGGGTGGGAAAGAGAAGGAATCTCAGCCTGCCGTAAAAAGGAGTTTAATTTAGACTGGTTGATTTTAAGCTGGTGTGAATATATATTTTGATAATGGCAATGCATTATCGCACCTATTTTATCTGGGTCTGTTGTGGATTGATGTGAGACCGGACATTTTAACTCCCGAATTAAATTAGATGCAGCTTGTTCCTTGGCCTGCCAGGCCAAGAATCTCCCAGTGAAATTACTTTCTTCATAGCGCCGACAGCTTGGTACGAGGCAGGGAGATGGAGAACCACGCCTCCGCTCTCACCTGAGGCTTGCTGATTCCCGGCCCCTGGCTCCTCCTTCCCTTCCCTTGACCCGTGCATGCGGACGCAGGTGGACGCGGCGGTCAATGGCGGACGGCACCGGACGATAGCGGAAGACTCAGCGCCCGGATTCCCTTTCTTTCTGACCGTGACAGCGACCGCCATCCTTCTGAGTGTGCTGCTTGCTGTTTGACGGCTCTGGCAACTATTACAGCTCTGGGCTTCGTGGCTGACGGCGATGCTGTAAGGTGATGCGACGCTGTGAGTGAGGCGGCGGGTGATTCAGCCGCGTGCAGACTGTATTTTCAGCGGCGCTGCCCTGTCACAGGCTCTTCTCAATCTGGGGCTCTACAACGTTTTCTAAACTGCTTCATTCAGCTGGCTATTCTTCTACGGCAGCAGCAGCACGCAGTGAGTTGGTCACGAACTGATTATCCCTGTTTATTTCTTCTTCGGATCTCCCATCTTGTCGGCTCGTGGCTTCTGGCTTTTGGCTTGGGACTTGCTGGGCAGTAATCCTGCTGAGGGAGGCGTTATCCTCATTGTTTTTTTTTTTTTTTGGTTTTTTTTTGTTTGGACTTTCAGACTTTGCGGGTCCTCCCTTTCAGGAGAGGCGAAGAGAGGAGACGAGGCCCGTAAGAGCGGGCCCTTAACTTTATCTGCACTCTAGTCGGTTCCTGTAAGGGTTTTTTTTGCTTGGTTCAATATGGGCAAACTGCTTAACACACGCAAGGCCAAAGTTCTCCGTCTTCAGGCTAGAGAAGCCAAAAATGCAGCCAAATTATTGGGCTATAACGCTGTCAACAGTGCCAGTTCGGATGCTGCTGCGGGAGATGTAAGAGTTAGGGTCAACAGTTCTGAGAGTTCAGAGGAATTGGAGGTATCTCTGGGCGAATCTCTAACTCTGGACGCAGAGCCATCGCATACTGCAGAGGTGGCTCCTTTAACTCCCATTCCAGGCCATTCGTCTAAGCAAGACAGAGCCATGGATGCGTTGAAGGGGACCAAACCATTTCCTCTTTTCGACAAAAAGAATCCAGTGCTCTCCTCAGACTCTGCACTTCCAACTTCCTCCTCTCATTCCTCAGACTCCCCAAATAACCCCAATCCTCCCGTACTTTCAACAGTTTCATCATCATTATCAAAAGAGAAAGACAACTCCTTGACGCACATGCATAAGGTTTCAGAGGCTCTCTCCCTGGAAAGTACAGCCCCATTACTGACCGACAAACCGCTAGATACTCCTGCCCATTCTGTCAATCTGAGTCCTCCCGGTTCTTCAAGCCCCTTGTTAGATCTCGACACTAAGACTGTTGGGGAGATTCAGATGTCAGTTAAAGACATGTTAAATTTGATTCTTGATGAAGTTCGAGAACTTAAGAGGGCTCAAAGGGCAGAGCTAGCTTCAATTAATCAACGGCTAGAGAAAATGGAGGCTCTCTTTTCTACATTTCCGGTTCGTCTCCAAGAGGCTGAAACTCGTATCTCTAGTCTGGAGGATCAGATGACGGAGGTTAAAAGAGATGTTAAACATCTTTCTGTGTGCACACGTTCATTTGAACACAAATTGGATGATTTGGAAAACTATGATCGCAGATCGAACCTTCGGATAGTTGGGGTTCCAGAAGGTCTTGAAGGCTCCAATACGGTGCAATGGGCAACATCCTTTTTAAAATCTAAAGTGATCCCCGACTATGAAGGCGACTTAACTATTACACGCGCTCACCGCGTTCCTGCTCAGCCTTTTCCAAACTCCTCCCTTCCTCGAACAATGCTACTTAATTTTTCGGATATCCGGGTCAAAGAGACTATCCTTTCAGCGGCAATTCAGCAAAGACAATTTTTTGTCACCGAGACTGTCAAATGCCGTATCTTCTCAGATATGTCTGCCTCCGCTGCCCGGAGAAGAAAGGAGTTTGTTCAAATGTTGGGACTGTTTAAAGCTAAAGGGGCTCAAGCGACGATAGCCCAGCAGTCCAAGCTTAAAGTGCTAGTTAAAGGCAAATTTTTTATGATTTCCGATATATCAGCGGCACAGGATCTCCTCAAGGAGATTTCATCTGTATAATTTAAGGTTTCTTCCTTTTCCCCTTTTTTTTTTTTTTTTTTTTTTTACATATCCGAGAACCGGGCACGGGGTCAGGGGGGGGTCGGTGGAGTCTGCGGGAGTCCGCAACTCAGGTAGCCTGGGGGTGTCAACAGGTCGCCCCAATGGTGTGGGTTAGGGTCCTTTGGTCAGCGTGGAGGGAGGTAGCTAGGCCATTGGAGGGTGGGGTTTGGGGGGGTGGTGGGGGTGTTGTTGGGGGTGTTCGGGTTGTGGGTGGTGCGCTGGGTTGAAACTAAAAGGAAACTGATGGTGTCTGACTATATTTACTTATTTTGTCCATTTGTTAACATGTATTCATTGTATTCAAGGGGCCAAGAGCAGATAATTCTCTATAGACAATTCAATTCCGATCTCAATGTCTAATAAGGAGAGTTTGAAGTTGCTTTCTATGAATGTTAATGGCTTAAATAATATTAAGAAAAGACGCGCTATGGAAGTTTGGTTAAAAGCTGAGAATCCCTCCGTTATTTTGTTACAGGAGACTCATATTCCCTCTTCCAAACTAGATGGGTTCTCTATGCTTAAATCCTGGGCTTCGTTTCGGTGCTTTGCATCATGTGATGTATCTCAGCGTGGGGTGGCAATATTCTTGAATAAGAACCTATGTGCAGATATTATTCAATCACAACAGGGAGGTGAAGGACGTTGGTGTTGGGTTTTATGCAGAGTCAAAACCAGGCAGAGACCTTTTATCTTTGTATGTTGTTACGGACCTTTAACAGACGATGCTAGTTTGTTTGAAGACCTGTTTCAATCTCTATTGATGGTCTCAGGTGATATCGTGATTGGTGGGGACTTTAATTTGTTAATGGATCCGCATTTGGATACATCATCCCAATTATCCAAACAACTTAAACCGAAAGTCTTTCAAACCATTTCACATTATATTAAACTATTCGATCTCTCTGATCACTGGCGGGCTGATAATCCCTCTAAAAGAGATTATACTTGCTGGTCGGGTAGATTTAAATCTTCATCCCGCATTGATTTTTTTATAGCTTCACGTAACCTTAAACTCGGTTTTTGTAATACGGTGTTCAATGTATTTTCAGATCACGCTATGCTTATTCGGGAGTTCGTTTTAGGGGATATTAGAAGATCCCCTAAAAGATGGGTCTTCAATAGAGCTTATCTCAATGATGATAAATGGGTCTCTGAATTAAAAAACAAGATTAAAGACTTTATAACTCTCAATATGGGCACTGCCCCCATAAGTATAATTTGGGATGCCCTAAAGGCTTTTATTCGCGGAATCGTCATAGGGAAAGATGCGGCTATGTTAACGGTATCCAGGGCTCAAATCAAACTATTGGAATTTCGTATACAGACACTTAGTGTCCAAAGGCAACAAAACCCCTCACGATTGGTTAAAGAACAATTAATTGAAGCTAAACAAAAATACACTACTTTTTTATATGAGCAGGGCGAGGCATTTTTTCGTACCCAATATCAAAAAATATATGAATAGAAAGAAAATACTAAATGCTAATGTACAATCAGAAGCAGGAAAGAATGACTTAAAAAGAAAAACAGAATTTCAAAACATTCGTAGAAAAATGTTTCAGAGAAGAGTGATGTTCAATTTGCTAAAGGATGTGAAAAAAAATAGGAAGAAAGCTAAATTTTATAAGAAAAGAAACATATTGAATCAATTGTTGCAAAGGCTTTGGAATTGAAAAGAAAACTATTTATTTTAATTTTGAACAGGATCCGTACATTAGATAAAATAGTCAATGTAATGAAGTCAAAAAGCAAAAAGAAAAGAGTAGTGAAAAAAAATAACTTTTGTAACGTGTTCTTAGGAGAATGGAAGCATAGTTCAAGTACTGAACCATTTTTTAATGAAGAGAGTTATCTTCAAAGTAATAGTTTGCTGCATGCAGTTGACACCAGTGGTCGAGCTTATGAAGTTAAGGATGGTTGTGTAATGGAAAAGGAGAACATTTTTCCAAGAAATGAGGAAGAAGTGTTAGCTGATGAGGTTATGGGGAAACGTCCTAAAGCCCCAGTGTACACTTGGAATTGTAGTAGTATTTGTACTGTACGACAAGAATCTATTGATAAATTACGTGACTTTCTAAGAGAATATAGTAAAAAAAGTGTTTAACAGAAGATTAAGGTGCTTCAAGGACTAGATCCATGCAGAGTGAGAAAGAATACTTGTTTGCGAAGACATTCTCTGGCTTGTCTTTCTAGGAAAGTTTGTCAAAGTGTTTTTCACCATTTTAGGATGCTGGCAGCTCATCATACTGAAATGAGAAAGTTTGTGAGAAGATTGTATTTTGCTAAAAGTCCAGCACTAAAGTTAAATGAGTTGAATAGTGCTCTGTTCCGTGGATCTGTATCAGATGTGAAGAAGGTTTGTGAGGATATTGAGTTTTGTTACTTTGGTCCAGAGCAAGAAAGTGCAGGAAATGACACATTTATTGAAGAAAATGTGGAAGAGAATGTAGAACCCAGTGTTAGTAAAATATTTTGAAGATCAAATGACAAAATTTACTATCATCTCTAATGAAAGACCAAATATTACTTGTATTTGGGATGTATGACGTTACAACGCATACATTTACATCGCGGTACTTTACATCGCGGTTTTGGCAACGCAAGTCGTTACAACGACTTGCGTTGGAGGGCGCTGGACTAGGAGTAGTATAATTTACTATTCCAACTCCAGTCTATGTACAGTAGGGAAGGTGTTGGATAGTAAATTATACTATTCCTTGTCCTAGAGCGCCATCTAGCGCAAGTCGTTGTAACGACTTGCGTTGTAAAAACCGCGATGTAATGGCATCTCGATGTAATCCCCGTGTTGTAAACGATGTTTCCCTTGTATTTGTTGCCGGAGAAGCCATTATAAAACTCAAACAAGGAATGTTGATCTCTATAAAAAAAGTGAAAAAGAAAATAATTATGAGTGGAAGGATTTTGCTACATATCTGTTTCTGGAAAATTGTTTTGATTTGGGTGAAGATCAGCGTATTTGTAAATACTGTTATAACAAGTTAGAAGAAAATAAAATGCCAGCTAGAGGTGTACATAATAATTTAGAATTGGTTGATATTCCTGCAGAACTTAGTGATTTAAATACGTATGAGTCTATACTCATTCAATGTGTCCATCCGTTTCAGACTATAGTTCGTATGGAGCCCAAAACAGGTAAATTACCTCCTTCAGATTTACAAAGAGGTTTAAAAGGAAGAGTTGTCTATTTGCCATTAGATTGGAAAAAAAAATGAAACAATTGATGCAGATAGTTTGGAAACTGAACCATTAGTTATTCTGGTTAATGGTGTACCTACAAAGAATAAGAACATTTGGCAGGAGCTAGTAGATGTACGAAAAGTACAAAGAGCAAATTTATATTTGAAAAGAAATAATAAGTACTATGAATCAATTTATATGGATAAAGATGAAGAAGTTTTACTAGCAGACACAGGAATACCAACTGGGTAAATTGAAAAAGTGGATAAGTCAGAAGAAGGAAATGTATGAACATTTCAGCATACATCCTCTTCATTCTAAAGAAGTTATGGGGAACACTATTGATCTGTTTCAGATGAAAAAAGCAAAAGGAACTCCCGTGAGTGTATGGGAGGAGAGCTTGGAAGCTCGTTGTTTTCCCCAGCTGTTTCCTACAGGAAAAGGTGGACGATATGATGAACGTCCAGTACAGATTCCTGCTTCTGAGTATCGGACTACAAGATTATATGCAGAAGATCCAAGATTTCGTCAAAGTATTCCTTATTTGTTCCATCTTTTATTTGAAAGTGACTTGTCTGCACTATCTTATGCAGTAAATCACATTTTAAAAACTGGAGTACATCTACATAATGTGTCTGCAAAGGATTTTATGAACAAAGTGCAATAGCGAGATGATCATTTGGAATCTCAATTGATTAATCTGATGGCTTGTCAGCGTAGAACTAATGAATATTGGTACCGACGCCATGGATAATTGAAATGTATGTTACGGAATTTAGGAACTCCTACATGGTTCCTTACCCTAAGCTGTGCTGAGTACGCTTGGGATGATTTACTGGATTTTCTTCGAGAGGCAAATTCAAATATTGAAAATATCCAATACAAGACAGCAGGAGAATTGTGCTCATTGGATCCGGTTAATGTTTGCAGATATTTCAATCATAGATTTGAGGCTATGATGTCCTTCATCTGCAATAAAAAAAATCCACCTCTTGGAGAAGTTGTGGATTTCTTTTGGAGAAAAGAGTACCAAGCAAGAGGTGCTCCTCATATTCATATGCTGTTGTGGATCAAGAATGCCCCAAAATTTGTAACAGATTCTGATGATGCAGTTTCATCTTTCTTTGAAGAATATGCAACATGTGCTATACCTAAAAGCACAGAAGAAAAAAACTTAAAAGAGCAAGTTTTACGTTTCTAAAGTCATCGGTGTGGAAAATACTGTCGACGAAAGTACAAGAGTAAAGATAAATTCTACACAAAATGTCGATTTGGATTTCCACGACCTGTTCTTTCAAAAGGAAGAGTAAACAGTTTTATGTCAGCTGTGCGGTATACCATTACAAGAAAATCTCCAAAAGATACCTACAACCTAAGAAGAAAAGACGAGTCAAAATATATAAATGACTACAACCCAGTGATTTTATCCATGTGGAATGCTAACATGGATATTCAGTATGTAGCTGACAATTCTATTGCTGTTGCTCGGTATGTCACATCTTACATCACTAAATCTGAGAAAACGGAATTGAAAGAAATGTGGGAAGAGATTTCTCACGAGAAGACTGTCAGTAAAAAGCTATACAGTTTCAGTTTAAAGATGTTATCGCATCGAGAAATTGGCTCATACGAATGCTCAGATAGGTTATCATCTGCAAGTCTGTACTCCAAATCCAGAAGAATAATTTGGGTAAGTTTAGGCCTTGCAGGAATGCGAAATCGGGTACTGAAATCTATTCGAGAAATTGAATATTTAGAAACTACAGACATTTTGATAACAAATATGTTGGACACATATTACCCAAACAGAAGTCATCATCTTGAGAACATGTGTCTCTATGAAGTGCTGCAGAACTACATTTATAAACGGAATGCCACAGAAGACATCAACAATGGAAAATATAAAGTCATTGGTGAGGAAGGATGTTTGGTGAAACAAACAAAAGGAAGTTTGATTAATCACAGGAAGCTGAGTTGCGACACTACTGACAAAAAGGAATTTTACTACTTAGCACTTTTACAGCTGTTTAAACCATGGCGTTCAGAGGATGAATTACTTGGAGATTTTCAGAGCTATGAAGATTCCTTTAATGCATGCAAAGATAACATAGAATGCAGTACTTTCTCTAATTATGTACAAATGTTAAATGAAGAAATTGAACAAGAAGCTACAATTGCAGCTGAAGTAGCTAGAGACAGTTCTCAAGACAGTCAACATTCTGGTACGCTCAGTCAAGATCCCCTAGGACAACCAATCGTAGAAAATGAAGCTGCAATAGCCATGACTGAAGTGGAAACAGCTATGAATCAAGCTCAGGAAGATTTAATAGACTTACCAAATTTGGAACAACAACTGAATGATGAACAACAACAAATTTATGAAGAAGTCACAAAACAAATTGATCATGGATTACTACATGAAAATAGAGAGTGCTCATGCACAGCATTTGAACCAATCAGAATGTATGTGAGTGGACAAGCTGAAACTGGAAAAAGTTTCTTAATTAAAGTAATTAGAAGCTACCTACAGAAAAAAACTGATTCACCTTTGTCTTGTGTTGTTACTGCTACAACTGGGTTAGCAGCATATAACATATAAGGAATTACCTTACATCGTTTGCTAATGTTACCAGTAGAGCATGAGAACAAAATAGAATACCACAAGCTAACAGGAGAAGCGTGTTTTGAAGTTTCAAGACCGTTGAAGAAAATGAAAGCTCTCATTATTGATGAGGTAAGCATGGTATCAAACTTAATGCTTGCCTTTGTGCATTGAAGAATGCAGCAAATTCTAAAGACAGACTATGACGTGTTATTTGGAGGAAAACATGTTATAGTTTATGGGGATCTACTGCAGCTCACTCCAGTTAAAGGACAACCAGTATTGTATACTGTTGCACATGAAGACACGAAAAAGTTGTTAGGAAGTATAGGTAATGTGAATATTTGGTCATACTTTGAGTACAAAGAACTCATTACCAATATGCAGCAAGCAAATGATGATGATTATGCAAGTATTCTCAAAGATATCAGAATTGGACTACTCACAGAAAATGGCAGAAAAGCTTTACAGAGTTGATTGCTATGTAATTTGTTTCCAACAGAACAAATAGTTCCAGAGAAAATATACAAGAAAATTGCAGAAAAAAACTACTGTAATCTGCTTAATGCCAACACTACATGAATGCTCTATATTCAATGAAGAACTTTTAAAATTGGAAAATGAAGAGATTATGAAAATGGAAGCCGTGGATAAAATACAGCATGAAGGAATAACTATTACATTGACAGGCAAATTGAAAACTAAATTGGATTCTCTAGAGAAAAACATATCGAAAACAGCTGGTTTAGAAAAGAATCTTTATGTATGTATGAACTGTCGAGTAATTTTAAGACGTAATTTGAATGTAGAAAAAGGTTTAGTGAATGGAGCTATGGGTAAAGTTGTGGGTTTTGTTAACTACCAGAAAAAAGATGGAATTGAATTTTTAAAAATAAAATTTGATCAGATTGAAGAGGTTAAAGACATTAGTAGTTGTTCAGTTCGTTTTTTGCTTGTGAAAGACTTATATGTACGTAGGAAGCAGTTTCCGTTTTCTCTAGCATATGCTCTAACTATTCACAAATCTCAAGGATTAACTGTAGATAGTGCTTTTGTAAACAATGGATCTAGTGTGTTTAAAGAAGGTATGGAATATGTTGCTTTGTCACGAGTGAAAAAATTATCTGGTTTATTCATGATAGACTTTGATGACTCAAAAGTTAGTGCTGATGCAAATTGTGTAAAGGAGTATAATAGATTAAGAAGAAGCTATGCTCCTCATTTAGGTCAGTATCCTGTGTTTGAAAAACATGTTGTTTGTCGGAAAAGGAGAATTGAGAATATCTGCAATGAGGATGTACAGAAGAGAAAACAAAAGGAGAGTGATGTGATTGCAAGCAAAAAGAAAAAGGACAATGTTGAAGAGGTTGTTGGTTGTCATTTTGAAAATAGCTCTGGTGTCAACTGCTACGCTAATGTAGTGCTGAATGTTGTATTTTATCTTGAAAGTTTGCAAGAGCAGATAATACTAAATCATGAAAAAAGATTTTGTTCTCTGCTGAGTTTCCTTTATGAGAAGCTGAGTAATGATAAAACTAAAATAGAAAGTGCTTCTGATGTTAGAAATCTTTTAGATGTATGTTCTGGATGTACACAGATTACTGAAAATGTCCCGCAAGATGCACAGAAATTCTTAATGTATATGCTTATGGTACTGGAAGATGAAGGGGTAGAAATAGAAAATATGTTTGGTCTCTCTTATAAATGGGAACATTGTTGTGAAAACTGTATGAACACATGCAGCACTAATATTGATTCTGAAAGGTTCATACATTTAACATTACCAGAGAGTAAATCAGTGACTTTTAGTAAATTAGATAAAGATGCAAATCACAACATGGAATGTTCTCAATGTAAATCAGAAATGTTATCAACGTTATTTTTAAAGAAATATGGACAGTATATAATTTTAATGATGCAACGTTGTAGAGCTGATGGAACAAAATTGGACACTTTAATAAAGAAGTTTACAGGAAATCAATTATCAATATCAGGAAAGACTTTTGTTGCAGTTGCAATAATTTTCCATGATGGACCTTCTATAACTTCTGGTCATTACACAGTTTATCTAAAATGTGAAAAAGGCTGGACACTGTGTAATGATTCTCAATTGATTTTCAAGCAACGTTTGCCTGCAGAATTACCAAATTCCTACTTAATTTTTCTAAAACCAAAATTTTAGATACAAATTGCACCATCTGAAGAAACCATTATTTCGATTTTATAAGATTACCATTGGATATTTCACCTAAAAAGGGTCTAAAAATTACTATTTGGCCTCATGGAAAGGTAAAAATGTCTATTGTGGACTTCTTTGACCGATATTATTTTGGTGTATGTGCTTAAGCAACAAGATTTACAGACATTATTTATTGCAAATAGTTATTGTTCTTAGAAGATATTTTTAATATATATGTTACATTTCTATCAAGGTATGTTTTACTGAGAATAGATTCAGGGCTTTTTTAAACAATCTTTCAGATTGTTAATTTTTTTGCCCGCTGTTAAGTGATGAATGCAATTGATATCACTATTTTCAGTGAAATTCAATATATTCTGAAAACAGCAAAAAAAGGGCAAAAAATTACTTTGTTAAATATGAAAATATGTGTACTGTATTCTAAAATGTATTGTTAAATATTACTACTTTTTTTCTTTTTTTTCAGATCGAGAAAGAAAATTTAGGAAATTGAATCCATTTTTCTTGTAATTAAAAAAACCCATTTATTTCTAATTAAGTTATTTTGTTGGTCAGGTAAGTTTAAAATATCTGTATTTCTCACCCCTTCACTTTCATGCTCCCTTTTCTTCACTTCTCCTCACTCTGCTTTTCTCATTGCCCTTCCCTCTCTCTTCTTTCTTTACTGCTCTTTCGTAACTCCCTCACTCCTTCTCTACTACTCCCCTAGGTTTACTGCCTCCATCACTATTTTTTCAACCATGTTTCTCTCCCTGTCTCCATATGTCTCAGTCATTCTAACTGCCTTACTCCTTCTCAGTTCCTTACTCTCTGTCTCTGTTTCTGTCTCCCTCCCTTTGTCTGACTTACCCTTAATTTCCTTAACATCTCTGGGGCAGATTTACAAGCCCCCTGCGCCACCACTACGTCACTTTTCATGACGTACTGGTGGCGCAGGGGGCTCCTCCATATTTACAAGGAGAGGAAAAGCCACCCTGTGTGACTTTTCCTCTCCTCGTAAATACAGCCACTTCACACGCAGCACTGTGCGTTGAAGGGGCGTTCCATGGGTGTTGTTGTGGGTGTTCCCACGCAACACCCATAGAACTAGACACATCTCCAGATTTACGAGAAATCGTAACTCTGGAGATACGTGTGAATGCTACGCCACCCTTGAGGTGGAGTAGCGAGGGGCAATGAGGAGAAATATTTTCATTTCTCCTCGTTTTTTCCTCTTTCAGTGCGTGCTGCATGCTACAGCACGCATTGAAAGAGGAAAAAGCCTCTTGTGATTGTTTTTTTGCAGGAAGGTGTCCCTTCCTGCACAAGAACAATCTCCCCACCACGCAGGCATCCTTGCAGCATGGTGCAAGGGAGCCTGCGCCGGCGCATGGCTGCAGTTTGTGCGCCAGCGCACAGGAAGCATAGAGATGCGACATATTCTTGTAAATATGTCGCATCTCTGTGCTTCGAAACTAATGCAGCACGGCGCAGCAAAATTACTTGCTGCACCGTGCTGCGTTAGTTTGTTATAAATCTGCCCCTCTGTTTCTACCACTCCTCCTCTTTCCATCACTCATTTTCCATCTATGTTAATTTTTTAACCTTCTCTGTCATTCTCCTTCCCTCACCTTCCCTAACTGTCACTATCCTTTTCTCATAGTCACTCCTATTCTCCTACTTCACTTCCTCCTGTCTGTATCTCACACCCCTTCACCTTTTCGCATTCTTTCCTTCACTCTCCCTCACTCTGCTTTGCTCATTGAAATTCTGACTCCCTTTCTCTCACTCCAGTTTCCTAAATCCCTCTATCCCCTCACTCCCCATCTCTCACTTTACGTTACCCCCTTTTCTAATCCTCATACCTGTTATCTCACCATCACTCCACTTCTCTGACTTTCAATCCCTTTACCCTGCTGTACTTCATCCGCTTCATCTGTTACTCCCTTCTCCATCCCTTACTCCCCTTTTCTCACTCACCCCTCCCTCACTCTCCATTACTCACTGCCATTCCCTTACTCATTCACTCTTCTTACCTGTATCCTCTACCTTTAGTCCTTTTGTTGCAGTCAGTCTTTCACTTCCCTTTCATGACTGATCATACTTTCCTTTTGTCACTCATTCTGTCAGTCGTTTCCTCCTATTCACTCAGTCATTTCAATCATTTCAATCATTCATGTATACACTCCACATTCATTCAATAAAATTACAACACAGTATATTAAGAATATAGCTCTTCTTGGAGAAGTGAAGTGAGTTCTGAAAAGAACTGTTTTTTTTGTCGAGCAGCAAAAAAAAAAAAAAAAGAAAAAATTATGGGGTGGAGCAGCAAAAAAAAAAAAAAAGAAAAACTGTTCACCAGGAACAAAAAAAAAAAAAAAAAATTATGGGGTGGTGCATTTGTGCTGTTGGATTTTGGTCTCTATCAGGTTAATGCTGCTCTCACCATAACAGAGAACAACATTGCACACATTGCACCGGATATGAGGGTGAGGTAAATTTATTGCACAGTTAATTAAAACTTACAATTCACACAGCTTTAAAAGAGATACATGTCAAAAGTAAAAATTGATTACCAAGAGTTAAAATTATGGAATTCATGTTGATAGTTAAAACAATTTTTTTTTTTTTTTTTTTTTCGTTAGAGCTGTGGCCCATAAGTTTGTGCTCAAAGGCGCTCTCTGTCTGATACTCAGGTTCCTTGTTTTGTGTCTCCTTGATTCTCTCTGCCACTACGTCAAAGTATTTTGTGAGTCTGCAGTTTAGTTGAGTCTCTTGCGGATTGAAACATACTTTGACTGCGTGTCTACAGGTTCTAGCACCCTTTTGTTTCCATATTGCACGTAGTAATGATCTCCTTTTATCCATTAGGGTTGGGCAGATACATATTATGTGGATTAGGTCTTCAGGTCCTGTACTGCAGAGACGGCAAGTTTTGTCTTCCTGATTCCTTTTCCATGGAGCCAGGTGAGGGAGAATAGGTAGTATACCGAGTCGTAGTTTTAAAAATTTCTCTTTGGCCGTCAGTTTGAATCCGTGGTCCATATATGCTTGAGGCTTTAATGTTTTGTAGTCGTTTAGGACTGTCCATCCGTGTGCCCTTTTTGCTAGAGTTTCCTTTTCCTCTAGTAGCGATGTTATTTTTGTAACCTTTGTTACTAGTTTTTTGAAGCTTTTGTGATCTACTGAGGTGTTCCAGAGGTCAGATAGTTTGAGTACCTCTAACGATTCCATCAGATACTTCCTTGCATGTGATCGTTCTCGTCCCTGCAGTTCAATCCAAAGGTGGGCGTTTAAAGTGCCTTGCTCTGCATTTCTAATCTTGTGCCAGCATTTTATGAAGCTGCCCCTTCTCTCCACTGTCTGTTTTTGTACCCCGAATTCCAAACGGATTTGCGCAGGAGATACATAATTAGGTAGCCGAAAGATAGATCTGTAAGTTTTGCTGATCACTCTGTCAAGGGTAAGAGCATCTTTTCCGAGAGTTGATTCGCTCCCGTATGTTAGCGTCGGTAGAAGGTGTGCTCTCAGTACTTGTAGAAGTGGGTCAAGCGTGTAGTCTGGCAGTATTTTCTTCAGGGGGATCATCGCAAGACAGCTCATGATGCCTTTCCGTTGTAACGTCTCCAATTGCGGTTTGGACGAGCCTCTGCTGTCTATTAAGACTCCCAGGTATTTGTAGCATGCTACACGATCCAGTTTGTGTCCGTCCAGGTACCAGCAGTTTTTCCTGGCCTTCTTGTAATTCACAGCCATGGTTTTTGTTTTCTTTAAGTTGATTTTTTGTCCGTTTCGCTGTGAAAATGTGCTGGTAGTGTTTAGAAGTTGCTGCAGGCCAATCGGAGTTCGGCTTATTAACACCAGATTGTCGGCATAGAGGAGGTTGGACAGCGTGGTGTCCCCCAACCGTGGAGCATGCGATTTAATGCTGTCCAATTCCCCTGGTAGGTCTGCCAAGAAGAGATTAAACAAAGTAGGGGCTAGGACGCACCCTTGCTTCAGTCCTTTTGTGGTATTGATTCGCCTGGAGAGGTGCGTCCCGTCTCCCAGCTTTATCTTTACCCAGGTGTTAGTGTGAAGTAAGATTAGCTGCTTCAGGAGGGGTTGCGGTATCCCCCATTTGTCGAGCTTTCGCCAAAGTTTGCCCCGGTCCACATGATCAAAGGCTGAGCTGTAGTCGATAAAGCATAAAAACAGCGTTTTCTTTCCTATTTTTGCCGCGTCTGTCAGCAGAGTTAGTGCCATAATGTTGGTGGTAGTTCCTTGTCCTCTGCAGAACCCTGTTTGATTTGCCGGGAATATATGGTTTAACGCTGCCCAAGATGTCAGTTCGTCCAGTAGAATACCAGCGTAATACTTTGCTTCTATGTCAAGTAGAGCGATCAGCCGATAATTGCAAGGATCACTCCTGTCTCCTTGCTTGTGAATTGGGCTTATGGTCGATCCTTGCCAGGATTCCGGGCAGGTTTCTAGTTCTTGTATGCCCACAAAGAGCGGTACTAGTGTGTTGCTCCAGAATTCGATGTCCTGCTTAAATATCATCGGAGGTATCCCGTTTGGGCCTGGAGCTCCTTCCGTTTTCCCCTTCTTTATTTGAATTTTTATCCGGTCCGCTGTTATGTTGATTTTCTTCTCTATAATGCTTGTTGATATGCTGTTGTTCTTTGCCCCGTCAGTCTGCTTTTGATCGTGTTTTCCCATTGTCCTTTCCTTGGGGTTTCTGGACCCTTTTTCTGTCTTTCCTTTTTCGTTGACCTTCTGATTATGGTCTAATTCTTGTGTTGACAGGGCTATGGGATTACATTCGTCTGTTTGATTAAAGTGATTATACAGATAGTCAGCCCAAACTACCTCTGATATATGGGAGTTTATTCCTAGATGACCAGGCCGCTGCAAGCTGTGAATTGTTTGCCAGAATTTGGCACTGTTTTTTAATTTCGAATCGTACTTTATTTTTGCCCAGAGTTCGTTATTCGCCTGTCTTTTGATTTCCCATGTTGCCTTTCTTAGGCTTGCTTTAAAGCCGCGTAGAGCGTCTTGCAAGGGCCCTTTTTCAGGCTGTGTACGGAGTTGATTTAAAGTTTGCTTTATGTTCCGTTTTATTCTTTTTGTCTCCAGCGTGTTTGTCTTGCTCAATACAGACTTAGGAGTTTTGCCTTTGACTGGCCTTGATTTTGTTGCATATTTGGTCCCCAGAGTCTTTGTGTACCACTCCCAGGCCTCTATTGGGTTTACAACCAAATTACCCTGATGAATAAGCTCCTTTGCCTTTAGGGACAGTTCTTCGATGTTATTTTGTTTGTATTTTATGCGTTTGAAATCTGATGTGTATTCGGAACTGGCACATGCCCTGGCTTCCGTAGAGTTATCACTGGTTATCCTTAGAATGATTTCTTGTGGCAGATGGTCGATTTGATCACTAACGCCCAGCTTGAATGATTTGATAATGTCGAATAGAGAGAGAGTTGCAAAAGCATAGTCTAGGTAGGAGGAAATTGCTGTCGAATGGTATGTTGGTGCCGGAGGAGTATCTTCTTTATAGAATATGAGAGTGGATATCCAGAGGTCTGGAACCTGGTGATTCTGCGGCCGCAGATGATGTGCTCGGCTGAGGACCTGGAGGATTGGCTCTTGTGGCTGTTCTACACTCACGTGCATAAGCCACAGGATGCATTGTTTGAAAGTGCCTCAACATAGTATAAATACTAAAGGAGTATTTTTTTTTAGGATCTCCTCGAGACAAAACAACTCCACAAACAGTGCAGGTGACTTTTGGGGCATTCACCTTCTTCTGACCCTCTGGAAAAGTAAAGAACTTCCAGATGAAGGAGTCCTTCTGTTTCCTCTGCCTTGCTGCCACAAAGGTCTCCTCCTCACTCTCTGAAGAAGTCTGCTGTTCTGCCATTGATGTTCAGCTCCTTCTCCCAGAAAATAAGAAGAAATAATGAGGGGAGTGGGTGTGGTGTTTGAAGATTCTGGAACTGAAACTACTATGAACCAATGAAAAGTGTTGTTTCGTAATCACATGAATTGCCGTGCGCGCACGGAGCATGCACACATGCGCACACAAAGCACGCACGAGTGCGCACACGGAGCACGCTCACATGCGCACTCGGAGCACGCACGGAGCACGCACGGAGCACGCACACATGCGCACACGAAGCACGCATGCGCACACAAAGACGGTGCGCGCAGAGTACGCGCACGGAACGCGCCGAAGATAGCCAAAGAGAAAAGTTAAGAATGTGAAAACAAGTAACGGAAGACACTTCCTAACGCCCTAGACCTTGTCACAGGGTCTCAAAGGGACCCACAAGAGGAAAAAAAATGCTTTTGATTTTGCTGGTGCGTGCACCGTGCGCGCACGGTGCGCGCACCGTCAAAAACTCCCCAAAAAATTTTACAAAAAAATTATTAAACTGTTTATAAGTTTATAGAAGATATTAACTATGCTGTTCAACTTTATCCAAATTCAAAAAAATAAAGAGCTGAGCCACTCCATATTACAGGATACAGTCAATCTATAACTATATACATAGGTAGTTTATTGTAAAATAAATATATAAAAAATATAATAATACATACATAAATTAGCATTTAAAAAACCTTACTGTTAGAAAGGATAGACGGACCGGGAGGGTCGGCCGGGGTCAGGAGGAGAGGTCTCCGGGGAGAGCCGTCTCCAGCGATCGTACAGACAAGTAACTTCCCCCCCCCACAGACAGATACCACACACGGATAAGGTTCAGTGTTCTTTATAAGCACTTCTTAAGGTACGGTTGAATGGTACAAGGAGGTCTGGACTCAGGGATCCCCTCGATTCAAGTCTCTCAAAGCAGGGTAAGGGGTAGCGGGACAGTCTGTCTACCAGTCAGGTAGTTTGGATGAGATGATGATTAGCTCACAATCCTCGAGCTTAGTTGGTACGGGCCGCGGCAGCGCCAGCAGGTCCCGGAAAGATGGTCGATGTACGGTCCGCGGCAGCGCCAGCAGGTCCCGGTGAGGATGGTCGTTACAACGGGCCGCGGCAGCGCCAGCAGGTCCCGGAAAGATGGTCGATGTACGGTCCGCGGCAGCGCCAGCAGGTCCCGGTGAGGATGGTCGTTACAACGGGCCGCGGCAGCGCCAGCAGGTCCCGACGAGGATGGATGTTGTAGAAGGCCACGGCAGCGCCAGCAGGCAGGACGATGGTTCACAAGAGCGGGCTACGGCAGCGCCAGTAGTCCGTCAAGGCTGAGTTCTCTCGGTGTCTCTCGACTCCAGGATACAACTGCCTTCCTGCTCCGGAGTTGCCCCAGTTATAGGGCAGGCGCCCTTTGATGTCCGGACCCTCGCACTTGGAGGTCGGAGGGCCCGGGATGAAGGTGTCCAGACACCCAGCAGGGGGTGGAGCCAGCGCCTGGGGGAGCTGGAGGCGATCGGCACCTGGCGGGGGAAGAGCTCTTGACACTTCGTCCTCCCATTGACCTGCCAAGTGGTCCGCTCACCTCCCGGGTGGATGGTGGTGCCGGGATGTCGGGGCCGGCCAGGCCCGGGGTTAGGGTCGGGGCGAGGCCACGCGGCCTCGTGGTGCAGGGCCCAAGATGGCGGCTTGAACCGGCCGGGGGAGCCGGTGGGGCTGGGCCCCGTGATGAGTAGAGGTCCGAGGGCAGAAGATCCGTCGGGAGACGGGGTACAGGTGCTTTTCGTGGATTATGCCTGGTGGGCCGGAGCTCGGGCCCTGTCGTGCGGGGAGGGAGCAAGCCCTTCGTGTGGCCTGTCCAACATGCGTCCCCCCCAGCTGAAGGCGGGGAGAGTCACCCATCTCCTTGGGGACTCTCTTCGTCGAGGCGGAAAAAGCGGGACAGGCCATCCGCGTTGGCGTGGTCTTGGTCTGGTCGGTGCTCCACAGTGAAGTCCATTCCCTGCAGGGAAATGGTCCAGCGCAAGAGTTTTGGGTTCTCCCCCCGCATCTGCATCAGCCACTGCAGGGGTCGATGGTCGGTTTGTACCCGGAAGTGGGTACCGAAGAGATAGGGCCGGAGCTTTTTGAGGGCCCACACCACTGCGAAGGCCTCCCTCTCGATGGTGCTCCAGCGCTGTTCTCGGGCCAGGAGACGTCGACTGATGAAGGCCACCGGCTGGTCATGACCTTCGGGGTTTAACTGAGAAAGGACGGCTCCGCTGCCGTGGTCGGAGGCGTCGGTCTGTACCACGAATTCCCGACCGTAATCGGGGGCCTGGAGCACAGGGGCGGTGCACAGGGCGGCCTTCAGCTTCTCGAAGGCCGCTTGACAATCGGGGGTCCAGTTAATCCGCTTCGGTTGGTTCTTGGACGTGAGACCCGTGAGGGGCCCCACGATGCTGCCCTAGTCCTTCACGAACCGCCGGTAGTAGCCGGTGAGCCCCAAGAAGGCTCGGACCTCGGTCTGGGTGACGGGGGGCTGCCAGGACTGGATGGCAGCAATCTTAAGTTGTAGCGGGGCCACCAGCCCGCTTCCCACTTGGTGCCCAAGGTAGGTCACAGACCCTTGGCCAATTTGGCACTTGCCGGCCTTAATTGTGAGGCCGGCCCGCTGGAGGGCCTGTAGGACCTCTTGGAGGTGACGGAGGTGGTCGGGCCAGTGGCGGCTGTATACAGCGATATCGTCCAGGTAGGCAGCGCTGAACTCTTCGAGCCCCGCCAAGACCTGATTCACGAGGCGTTGAAATGTGGCGGGGGCATTCTTCATGCCGAAGGGCATGACCTTGAATTGGTAGTGGCCATCGGGGGTAGAGAAGGCTGACCGTTCCTGAGCCCTGGGTGTGAGGCCGATCTGCCAGTAGCCCGCTGTTAGGTCGAAGATACTGAGGTAGCGGGCGGCCCCCAGCCGGTCGATCATCTCGTCTGCTCGGGGGATCGGATGAGCGTCGGTCCGGGTGACAGCGTTCAAGCCCCGGTAGTCGACGCAGAATCTCAGTTCAGGTGCGGTGCCGGGGGCAGTGGCTTTGGGGACCAATACAACCGGACTGGCCCAGGGACTGTCCGAGGGCTCGATGACCCCGATTGTGAGCATCTTGGCCACCTCCTCCTGTATGCAGGCCCGTACCCGATCTGGTACGCGGTAGGCCCGGTGTCGGACAGGGGGACTGTCCCCGGTGTCCACGTCGTGCAAACACCAAGGGGTGACCCCGGGGGTGAGGGAGAACAGGGTAGCGAACTGCAGCAGGAGGTTCCGGCAGCCCTGGCGTTGCTCCGAAGTGAGGGCGTCAGAGAGCCGGACCCCGTCCACGGAACCGTCATTCTCCTGAGTCTTCAGAAGATCCGGGAGGGGTTCGGAGTCTTCCTCTGCCCCACTGTCCGTAGCCATCAGGAGGCTGAGTTCTGAGCGCACAAAGTGTGGTTTGAGTCGGTTGGTGTGGAGGACCCGAAGGGGGTTCCGGGAGGTCCCCAGGTCGATGAGGTAAGTGACGGGGCTTTTGCGCTCGACCACTTTGAAGGGCCCCGTCCACTTATCTTGCAAGGCACATGGTTCAGTGGGGGACATCACCCATACTTGTTGTCCAGGCTCGAACTCAACGGAGGAGGCATTGTGATCATACCACTTCTTCATGTCCTCCTGGCTGGCCTCGAGGTTCGCCTTGGCCATCTCTCTGAAGCGCCGGGTCTGATTGCGTAGGGCCAGGAGGTATTTGAAGACGTCTGGAGGGGTCTTTAGGGGGGCCATCTCCCAACCTTCTTTTACTAGGCTGAGGGGCCCTCGCACAGGGTGCCCGTACAGGAGTTCGAAAGGGCTAAAACCGAGGGACTTCTGGGGAACTTCGCGGTAGGCGAAGAGGAGGCACGGGAGTAGTACATCCCACTGGCGACGGAGGGGCTCTTCCAATCCCCCAATCATCCCCTTGAGGGTGCGGTTAAAACGCTCCACTAGTCCGTTCCCTTGGGGGTGATAGGGGGTCGTGAATCTGTAGGTGACCCCGCATTGTTGCCAGAGGGACTTCATGTATTTGGATATAAAGTTCGTGCCTCGGTCGCTGACGACTTCTCGGGGGAAGCCTACCCGGGAGAAGATCCCCATTAGGGCCCGGCCAACCACCGGAGCTGTCACGGTCCGCAGGGGCACCGCCTCGGGGTAGCGGGTGGCATGGTCCACCAGTACTAAGATGAACCTGTGTCCTTGTGCCGTGCGGGGGTCCAGAGGCCCCACGATGTCTATCCCCACCCTCTCGAACGGGGTGGTGACCACAGGGAAGGGTTGCAGAGGGGCTTTCAGCTTCCGACCACTCTTCCCGCTGGCTTGGCATGTGGGGCAAGATCGGCAGTGGTTCAGGACGTCGTTCCTCATCTTCGGCCAGAAAAAGTGGGTCACTAGGCGGCTGTACGTTTTATCTTGGCCCAGGTGTCCAGCCAGGGGGACATCGTGGGCCAGGTTGAGCAGAAAGTCTCTGAAGCGGAGAGGTACCACCAGTACTCGACCGGCCCCCAGCTCGGCGATTCTTTGCTCGCTGTATAGCAGGTCGTTATCCCAGTAGACCCAGTGAGTTCCGGTGGAGTCCCCTGCGTTCTGGGCGCTGGCTTGTTGGCGGAGTCCCTCGAGGGAGGGACAGGTCTTTTGTTCCTGGCGGAACTGTGCTTGGGTGGGCCCCCCCTCTTGACGCCACTGAGCCAGGTTAGGAAGGTCCTGGGGTTGCGCGTCCCCTTCGGCCGTCGGGTCTGGGAGGCTGGCCTCGTCGTTGTCTTCTACTGGGGCGACTGGGGGCGGAGGTGCTGGCCATTCTGGTTCTTCTGATCGAGGGACGGCACGGGCGGCCATGGACCGGGTGGTTATGCAGGCCCAGTCCGGGAGGCCCAGCATCCCCAGGTGCTCTCTTCTCTCAACGGTGGCCCACGGGGAACTCTCGAGGTCATTCCCCAGGAGGCAGTCCACGGGGGCATCGTCCCGGACCGTCACCTTCAACAGGCCGGAGACCCCTCCCCATTCGAATGGAACGCAGGCCATTTGACACATACTTTCAGAGTTGTCTGCCGAGCGGACGGGGCAGAGAATGTTCGGCAGGATCTGCTCGGGCTTCACCAGGTGACAGCGGACGGCCGTCACACTGGCGCCTGTGTCACGCAAGGCCTCGGCTCGCTGTCCATTAATGGTCACCCACTGACCGTATTTCCTGGTGTTAGCGGGTAGGGGAGCCCGCGGGACCATGTCTCTTCCCCCTAAGCACGCCAGGACCATGGCGGCCGGTTCCCACTCTTGCTGGGCCGGCTCATACTCCTCTGGTTCCTCCAATGATCGCTCTTCCCCCAGGGCGGCGGCAGCTACCTGGCGGGGCTTGGGTGTTTGGTTCTGCGGGCAGCTCGGGTCATTGGCGTAATGGCCGACTCGCTGGCATCGGTGGCACGTGACGTTGGCTCGGACCCCAGGACGCCACGGGGGTTGCCCCGACCGGCCGGAGCCGGGGTGCTGGCCACGGGTGTTGCGGGCAAGGCGTCTCTCCCTCGCCCCTGGCCCCCTCCTCCTCCCCGAGGACGGTGCTGGCCTTGGTTGTTTCTGTTCTGTTCGTGTGGCCCCCTCCGGCCCACTCGGGTGCTTTCCCATCGGTCAGCTTCGGCGGCGAGCTGCCGGGGGTCAGTCAGCTTACTGTCGAGGAGGTGCTGCCTGAGCTCTACGAAGCAGTTGTTCGACAGGTGCTCCCATACCATCAGGTTAAAGAGTTGTTCGTAGGTGGTGACCTGGCTCCCCTTTATCCAACCCTCGAAGGCACGGCTGAAATAGTTCACGTATTCTACCCAAGTTGTACCTGGGATCCGGGTGCAATCTCTGAACCTCTGGCGGTACATCTCGGGTGTGAGGCCGTAGCGGGTGAGGAGGGCAGCCTTCATGTGGTCGTAGGACGACATTTGGTGATCTGGGAGCTGCAGTAGGGCATCGCGCCCCTCGTTGATAAACCTCCCCCAGAGTCCGGCTCCCCAATCACTCCGGTCGATCCGGTGGGAGGTCATGGCGATCTCGTAGGCTTTAAACCACTGTTGTATGTCGTCTTCTCGGACATACTCGCGGACAACATCCTTGGGGATGTGGACTTTTTTCTCGATTGGCCCCGGGGTGTGTGGTCGCTCAGGCACCCCCAGTTCTTTATTCTGTTTCCGAAGTTCTATTTCCGCCAGTTTGCGCTCGTGCTCGAGCGTTATTTTTTTCTCCTCCAGCTCTCTCTGTCTCTGCTTCTCTTCTCGTTCATCTCGGAGCCGCATGTGCTCGAGGTTGAGTTTCTGTTCAGCTAACTTGAGTTCCCCATCCATCTTGAGTCGTGCCATTTCCAACTCGTGCAATCTGGTTCTTTCTCTTTCTCGGATCTCCTCCTGCGAGAGGCCAGTTCCCCGCTCCTCGGGAGCCGTGGCGTTCCCCTCTGGTGTGATGCTGCCTTGGTCGGAGGGTCCGGCGACCCCAGTTTCTGTCCACGACTCTAGGGCGTGTTTTAGATCATCTTTGGTACTCAGGCCGGTGGTAGCAATGCCAAGTTCTATGCAGAATTGTCTCAGTTCGCGGTGGTTGTATTCTTCTAATTTATCCATTTGGAATTTCTCGGTGGAGTTGCTATCTTTGGCTGACATCGTGTTGTTGTCGTGGGGTGAGCTACTCTCTGTACGATTACGCGTTGATTCGGATCGCGCCGCTGGCCACCAATGTTAGAAAGGATAGACGGACCGGGAGGGTCGGCCGGGGTCAGGAGGAGAGGTCTCCGGGGAGAGCCGTCTCCAGCGATCGTACAGACAAGTAACTTCCCCCCCCCACAGACAGATACCACACACGGATAAGGTTCAGTGTTCTTTATAAGCACTTCTTAAGGTACGGTTGAATGGTACAAGGAGGTCTGGACTCAGGGGTCCCCTCGATTCAAGTCTCTCAAAGCAGGGTAAGGGGTAGCGGGACAGTCTGTCTACCAGTCAGGTAGTTTGGATGAGATGATGATTAGCTCACAATCCTCGAGCTTAGTTGGTACGGGCCGCGGCAGCGCCAGCAGGTCCCGGAAAGATGGTCGATGTACGGTCCGCGGCAGCGCCAGCAGGTCCCGGTGAGGATGGTCGTTACAACGGGCCGCGGCAGCGCCAGCAGGTCCCGGAAAGATGGTCGATGTACGGTCCGCGGCAGCGCCAGCAGGTCCCGGTGAGGATGGTTGTTACAACGGGCCGCGGCAGCGCCAGCAGGTCCCGACGAGGATGGATGTTGTAGAAGGCCGCGGCAGCGCCAGCAGGCAGGACGATGGTTCACAAGAGCGGGCTACGGCAGCGCCAGTAGTCCGTCAAGGCTGAGTTCTCTCGGTGTCTCTCGACTCCAGGATACAACTGCCTTCCTGCTCCGGAGTTGCCCCAGTTATAGGGCAGGCGCCCTTTGATGTCCGGACCCTCGCACTTGGAGGTCGGAGGGCCCGGGATGAAGGTGTCCAGACACCCAGCAGGGGGTGGAGCCAGCGCCTGGGGGAGCTGGAGGCGATCGGCACCTGGCGGGGCAAGAGCTCTTGACACTTCGTCCTCCCATTGACCTGCCAAGTGGTCCGCTCACCTCCCGGGTGGATGGTGGTGCCGGGATGTCGGGGCCGGCCAGGCCCGGGGTTAGGGTCGGGGCGAGGCCACGCGGCCTCGTGGTGCAGGGCCCAAGATGGCGGCTTGAACCGGCCGGGGGAGCCGGTGGGGCTGGGCCCCGTGATGAGTAGAGGTCCGAGGGCAGAAGATCCGTCGGGAGACGGGGTACAGGTGCTTTTCGTGGATTATGCCTGGTGGGCCGGAGCTCGGGCCCTGTCGTGCGGGGAGGGAGCAAGCCCTTCGTGTGGCCTGTCCAACACTTACAAATTCTCTAAAAAAACCATAGGTTTCACACACGTTGTAGTTAGAAATTAGCATTTAAAAAACCTTGCAAATTCACTGAAAAAACCATAGGTTTCACACACATTATAGTTAGGAATTAGCATTTAAAAAACCTTGCAAATTTACTGAAAAAAACATAGGTTTCACACACGTTATAGTTAGCTGGACATTTCACTCGTACAAAACCATTGAAATTCCCCCGTTATAGTTAGTTCAGCTAACTATAACTCACGCGCCCGCAATCCTCTGCTGATGACGTCAGATATTACATCACTGTATTTAGACACTTATTTACCCATGTCATCTTCCATTAATCTTTAGCTATACATATATTACAAATATTTATTTTTCATAAAGACACATATGTCATCAGTGATGTAATATCTGACGTCATCAGCAGAGGATTGCGGTCGCGTGAGTTATAGTTGCCTGCACTAACTATAACGGGGGAATTTCATTGGTTTTTTACGAGTGAAATGTCCAGCTAACTACAACATGTGTGAAACCTATGGTTTTTTAAGTGAATATATATATATATATACACATACACACATATATATATATATTCACTGAAAAAACCATAGGTTTCACACACGTTATAGTTAGGAATTAGCATTTAAAAAACCTTGCAAATTCACTGAAAAAAACATAGGTTTCACACATGTTATAGTTAGATGGACATTTCACTCGTACAAAACCATTGAAATTCCCCCGTTATAGTTAGTTCAGCTAACTATAACTTGCGCGCCCGCAATCCACTGCTGATGACGTCACATATTACATCACTCATGACATGGTCAGTGACATCACTCATGACATCACTGATGACATCTCAAATGACATCACTCATGACATCACTCATGACATCATCCAGTGAATGTGTGTTTTTCTGAAAATTACATATGTTTTATATATGTATATATCAAGGTCGATGGAAGAATAAATGGGTATATAAGTGTCTAAATAGATGATTTGTTTTTGAAAAATTGATTGTATAACTGACTGATGAAGTGTATCTTAGTGAATACATGGCTTAGTGAGTAATGTTTAAATATGTAAATATCTGTATCAGTCTTTCACTGTGTATAAGTGGCTGCATGGGTTGGTGAGCAGCTACATGAGTGTCTATATAGATTACTAGTTGGTTTTTTGAGTATCAGTATGAGTGTCTGAGTGTCTGTATGGTTCGGTGGGGGGTATTACGTAGTGCATAGGTGCATGAATGAGTGACTCACTGTTTGTATGTGTTGAAGACAGCATGTGTGCAGGTCTGTATGGATGGATGAGTGTGTGCATGGGTGTGTTAGTGAGTGAATGACTGTCTCAATAGTGTCTTGATGAGTAACTACATATGTTTTAAACTAGTATATGTGACTATTGGTGTATATAAGTGAGTATATGTGAGAGTGAGAGATTGAAAGAGTTCCTGTATGAATAAGTATGTGTTTCTATAAGTCATTGTTTAAAAGACTAAGTATGTGTAAGTTTCTGTAGAAGTAAGTGTGGTGGTGTGTGTATAACTGTATGTGCAAGTAAATGGATGTTTGATTCTTTATTAGCATGAGTGACTATGTGTGTGAGTAACTCTATGGATGAGTGGCATTGTGTAACAGGATGCATAGGTGTATGAGTACATATGATGAGCGAGTACATGTATGAGTGACTGTATAGGACTGTTGGTGAATGAGTGGATGTGGATGTGGATCTTAGAATTACTGAATAGGTTGTTGTAACTGGTATTGGTATGTCCATTGTTTTGAAAATGTTAGCTTCTATTTTTGAATGTGTGTATCAAATGTTATATTGGGGGAGAGGAGGTCTGCCACTCTATCACAAGGATGATGTCATCAGTGATGTCATCAGTGATGTCATTTGAGAAGTCATCAGTGATGTCATGAGTGATGCCACTGACCATGTCATGAGTGATGTAATGTGTGACGTCATCAGCAGTGCATTGCGGGCGCGCGAGTTATAGTTAGCTGAACTAACTATAACGGGGAAATTTCAATGGTTTTGTAAGAGTGAAAAGTCCAGCTAACTATAATGCCCCTGAAACCTATGTTTTTTTCAGTGAATTTCAAAGGTTTTTTAAATGCTAATTCCTAACTATAACGTGCCTGAAACCTAGGGTTTTTTCAGTGAATTTCAAAGGTTTTTTAAATGCTAATTTCTAACTATGCCTACAGCAATAGGACATGTGAAGAAAGAAGAAAAACCGCACGGAAAGAAAAAAAAGAAATGCAGAAAGAAGCAACAGAAGCAACAGAAGTCCTCAAAGACGAAGAAAAGTGCAGGAAGAAGGATAACGTGCAGAAAGAACAAACAGAAGAGCAGAAAGAATCCTTGTTGCAAAATCATCCTGTACCCTCAACTTTTTCAGACGGATACTGGTGGTAACTGAGTCTGACTAACCAGTCCTAGAGCCAGTGCTATGTTAACAGAATACAGTGAAAACACCTACATACACTAGGGAACACTATGCGTTGGGGTCCCCCTGTGATTAGCATGACCTCCTCTGTAAGCCCCTAGTATATAATAGGGCAGGGGATTAAAACTACCTCTTAAAACGCGCCACAGGGCGTGTTTGCACACGTCACCTCAGGCCCCGTCCCCTCCCTTTCCCACTGTGTAAACACGCCCTGTGGCCGTTTTAAGTTGGGAGATTAAGTCCCCTTGAATCCTGAGGGTCCCTAGGGTCCAACTAGACCACTAGGTACCTCCAGTAAGCGCCACAGAGCTGCGTTGCAGAGGTGTAAAGAGGGGCACGGGCTGCACCACCTCTCTGCAACGCAGAGCAGTGGCGCTTACTGGAAGCACCTGGTGAGCTAGTTGGCCCCCAGGGTCCCTCAGGATTGAAAGGGAATTATTTCCCCAACTTAAAACGCGCCACAGGGCGTGTTTGCACACGTCACCTCAGGCCCCGTCCCCTCCCTTCACCACTGTGTAAACACGCCCTGTGGCCATTCTAAGTTGAGAGATTAAGTCCCCTTGGATCCTAAGGGTCCCTACGGTCAAACTAGCCCACTAGGTACCTCCAGTAAGCGCCACAGAGCTGCGTTGCATAGAGGTGTAAAAAGTGGCGTGGCCTCAGAACACCTGTCTGCAGCGCAGCTCCCTGGCGCATACTGGAGATACCTGTTGGGCTATTTGGCCCTCAGGAACCCTCAGTATTGAAGGGGAATTAATTCCCCAACTTACAACTGGCCAGGGGGCGCGTTTGCAGAGTGCTGCAAGGAGGGGGCGTGGCCTCCGGCACAATGCCGGTCTTTTATTTATTTTTTATTTTTTTAGAGGGAGGGCTGTGTGGCCCGCTTCTTTTTCAAATTTATTGGCCCTGGGGACCCCATCCCCCAGGGCCTGCACCCTAATTGTTTTTGTTGAAAAAAATTAATTTGGCCCTCCCAAGACCTTAATCGGCCCCGGGGACCCCAACCCACGGGTCATGGGCTTTTTTTTATTTAATTCTTTAGGAGGGGGCTGCGTTGCCCCCCTCCTCAGGCCACTTATGGCCCCGGGAACCCCATCCCCCGGGGCCGGCCTTTGTCTTTTTTTTATTTTTAAAAATATATATGTATCGAAACACTGAGGACATGCTGGACAAACCGTATGTACCTATCACCATGACGATTTGCGTGATATTCATTAAAAGGCGACAATGAATCCACATGGAATGTATTTACACCACTAGTGAAGCTCTGACGTGTCTGACGCCCTACCGTGCCTAATCCCGGTGCCCCCGCCGGTGGGTACTCTCCAAGTAGACACCCATGTCGTTTATTTATTAAACATGGGTAGCTATTGACGGGCACATTTAATACACACGCACACCAAGCCATTCAAAGGGGATTCGACAAAAATTTGACCAAACTATGCAAGAAACTCCCCTCACGGTTAATAAAACATACATCCACCGCCGGATGTGTAATAATTTTTATTTTACTCTCTGGAAAGGAGACGAACCTCACTTGAGAGTCACAGCGTGCTCCTGGCTGAGCCCAATGCTGTGTTACACCCACCAGTGCCCGCCGAGTGCCACACACCTCTGTGTTGTATTCCACCAGCTAGTGCGTATGCTATGACACTCTCTAGCCCATGTGCACTGTAACACCACCCCGTGAATATGTCATGCCACACTTGCCTTCGCACGGGTTATATTGCCCCATCTAACGAGCCTTCCTCGATGCCTATGTTATAATGCACAGCGCTATGCCATACATATTATAATCTGGGATCCATATCTTTGTCACAGTGCATAAGCAACGTTACAATCCCCAGCGCATCTTTTATATTACAACTTTAGAGGCTAGTTAGGTTACACAACACTGCCCTGTGCATATTACACTCCAAGGCGCATATCGCCTAGCACGCGCTAGTGCCTGTGCTATCTCGCGCTCTCCAATGAATCTGTCACTGCGCACAATGTATTGCATATTATATTTCACGCCCTTGTTCATCTTATATCACACTTTTTGGTGCATAGTTTATACCATATACTATATCTCGTTTTCATTTTCAATCGTGCTCTCAGGACTATGTTCTATATAACACTGCGTCCACCTACCCTTTTCACGGGCATTACATTTTGCGATGGGGGTGGAGGGTCAGGGGGGGTTTCTGCCAAGTGAGCCCGGAGTCACAGTCACAAACGTTCTCTTCTTCCTGAATAAAAGTGAGATTATACTGCATACTTGTTCATATTTTAAGTAGTTCGCACAGACACACATTTTAACAACAATAAAGTTCCTAATACCCACCTTCTCTGAACAGTTAGCTTGCTGCCCCATCCACCTCCTCCCTAGCCTCTGTTGTCTGAATCCATGGACTAGCCTCCTCCCTCCTGCCATGCATGGTCTGATGTGCTGCCACTGCCCTCCATTTAGCATGATGTACCAGTCCACTCCTCCTGCCCTCCATTGCTCAATTCTATGGCCCATCATTGACTTCCTGCTTAACCTCTGTGCTTAACTTGCTGCCCCTATTCTCCTTCCCCCTGCCCTCCGATGTCTTTGTGCATGCCCCTGCTCCATTCTTTTTGCCCACCATGTTCCATGGACCTGCCACTCCCATCTACTCTGAGTGTTCTGTTGAGCTGCCACTCCCCTCCCACCTGCCTAGCATTGTCAGATGACTGTAACCTGTCCCTGCCACCTCCACCCTGCCTGTCCACATGCCGTGCCCCTATCCCCTTCCTCCTGTCCTCCATGGTCCATTTTACTGCCACACCCTTCTGCCCTCCCTGGTCTGTTGTGCTGCAACTGCTCCTCCGCCTGCCCCACGCGGTCTGTTGTGAGGCCCCTTCCCCTGAACTCTCTTGTCTGTGCCCAGGTCCTGACCCTCCCTTCTATCCTCCATGGTCCTTTGTGCATGCCCCTGCACCCTCCTTCTTGCCCATCATAGCCATTGTGCTGCCACTAACCCTCCTGCTTGCCATGCATGGTCTTCTGTGCTGCCATGGCTCCTCCCACCTTCCCTGTGTGGTCAGCTAGCTGCCCCTGACCCCCTCCCACCTTCCCTCCATGGTCTGTGTGTATGCCATCATAGTCTCATTGTTGCTCTTCATGGTGTGTCTTGTTTCTAGTGCCCATCCTGCCTGACCTCCATGGTCATCTTGCTGCTCCTGCCCTGCCCCCTTGCCCTCAGCCCTCTGTTTTCATGTGCAGACCCCTATTCCCTCCCTCCTGGCTTGTCTGTTCCATTGTAATGCCCCTGATCCGTCCCTCCTGCCCTTTATGGTCTGTTATGTTGCAGCTTTCTCTCCTGTCTGTCCATTATGCTCAGCTAGCTACCATTGCCTCTTTCACCTCTGTTCTCTGTTGTCCATGTGCATGGTCCTGTCCCCTCCCTATTGCTTTCTATGGATTGTTGTGCTGCACTCCCGTCCCGCATGCCCTGTGTGGTGTATTGTACTGCTGCTGCAAACCCTGATGCCTGCCCTGTAGGGTCAGTTTGGTGCACCTCTCCATGTCCCTCCTGTCCTCTGTTATCCGAGTCCATGTCCCTACCCAAATTCCTCCTGCCTACCATGATCCAGTGTACCATACTTGCGAACATTTTGAACTTGGTAAGAGGGAGATTTTGAAAAAAAACTGGGGTATTGATTTTCCCCTTTGAGTTACATTGAAAAAGAGGAGATTGTAGACAGGAGACAGATCAAATAAAGCCCATTTGAGCTTAAAAACATTGGATGTTTTCCTGGCTGAAACGGGTCTGTTGGCATGTATGGTTGTACTACCACTGCCTCTTCCTTCTTCCCACAATAGTCTATTATATTGCCACAGCCTCTCTTGCCAGTCCTGTATTGTTGGTTTGTTGCCCCTGCCCCCCTTTCCACTGCCCTCCATAGTCTGTTGTGCTGCCACTGCCCTTCCTGCCTGCCCAGTGTGGTCAAATTGTTGCCTCTGCACTCTCCTACCTGCCTTCAATTTTCAGAGTCCGTGCCCACGGCCTCTGCCTCTCAACAGTATCCCAATGACCAACTAGATTGCTAACATTCTATATTTATTACAAAAGTGTGGAACGCCTGACGTCATCGTGATGTAATCAAAACTGTAATACCTAGAGCATTTCCTTTAGAAATTACATATATGAGAGGGTCTTATTTGCATCAAAATTATGGTTAGTGCTCTAAAAAACTAAAATGAGGACATATTTTCTGAATTTTCAATTAGCGACAAAGAACTTTTAAATTATTTGTAATCTTTATGTTTTTTTATCCAGTTGACCACTTGATTAAATGTTGCACCTAGGGGAGAGGATGTGGTGTTACTTCCAGAGCTGCAGACTTTTCAACTGGGGAACCAGGTTGGAGTTTCTGCTTCAGCTCAACATTCTGTGATTCTGGTCAAATCACTTAATCTCCCCATGTCTACAACCAACATGAATTTGATCTTGTGTGATGTAACCAATGCTCATGTAAAGCACTCCAATACCTGACAAGTCTGCACTACATAAAACTGCAAATACACAAAAAATAAGTGTTTTGCACACTTCTGTTATTGGGCTATAGGTGGGCTACATATGGGTGATATTTGTGCTGCATTTGGGCTCTTTTGTCTCTGGTGGCCATCTTGGGAGATTTATTTGTTATGAAGTTTCCTAATTTCCTCATTTACTGCAGTCTCCACAGTAGGAAATGCGTTCAGTTTTTTACTTTGATTCCATCAAGAAGGTATTCAGATATGTCACACATTTGCCATAAATTCTGAATGATAGCACTCTAGTTGCTCATTAGATCACTGTAGTAAAACTACTGCTCACCACGGAAGTCTGCTGCTTGTATTAAAAGTGCATGTTTCAGTCTGCATATCAGAATTTTTTTATGAAATAGAAGAGGATTTGAGAAGTCACTCAAAATGTGCCCTAATTTTTCTTTCTTCAGCACTAATCATAATTTCTATGGCAAAATTAACCCCCTCATTGTGTTCCTTTTTAAATTAAATGTTTTAAGTGTTACCAGTTTATTCCAATCAAGATGGCTTCAGGTGTGCCATACTTTTGTCATAAGTAAGACAGTAAGCGCTCTAGTTGTTCTTAAGAACACTCTGGGACATTCTGTCATTGGGCTATACTTGGACTACATCTGGGTGATATTTGGGCTACATTTGGGCTCTTTTGTCTCTGGTGGCCATCTTGGGAGATTTATTTGTTATGAAGTTTCCTAATTTCCTAATTTCCTCATTTACTGCAGTCTCCTCAGTAGGAAATACTTTCAGTTTTTTATTTTGGTTCCATCAAGAAGGCATTCAGATATGTCACACATTTGCCATAAATTCTGAATGTTGGCACTCTAGTTGCTCATTAGATCACTGTAGTAAAGCTACTGCTCACCAGGGAAGTCTGCTGCTGGTATTCAAAGTGCATGTTTCAGTCTGCATGTCAGAATTTTTTTATGAAATAGAACAGGATTTGAGAAGTCAAAATGTGCCCTAATTTTTCTTTCTGCAGCACTAATCATAATTTCTATGGCAAAATGAACCCCCTCATTTTGTTCCTTTGTAAATAAAATGTTTTAAGTGTTACCACTTTATTCCAATCAAGATGGCTTCAGGTGTGCCATACTTTTGTCATAAGTAAGACTGTTAGCGCTCTAGTCGTTCGTTGGAACACTCTGGGGCATTCTGTCATTGGGCTATACTTGGGCTAAACCTGGGTGATATTTGGGCTCTTTTGTCTCTGGTGGCCATCTTGGAAGATTTATTTGTTATGAAGTTTCCTAATTTCCTCATTTACTGCAGTCTCCTCAGTAGGAAATACTTTCAGTTTTTTACTTTGGTTCCATCAAGAAGGCATTCAGATGTGTCACACATTTGCCATAAATTCTGAATGTTAGCACTCTAGTTGCTCATTAGATCACTGTAGTAAAGCTACTGCTCAACAGGAAAGTCTGCTGCTAGTATCATATTATAATCTACTGTTTACCATCTTATTCAGTAGATACAAATTCAGCCCTTCAATGGGCATGGTCGAAATGCGTAAGGATTGATTGCTACCACTTTTTTTGAATAAATACCAGTGCTTCAACGAATTGAACTTTGCTCCTTTCTTCTGTGTTGAGTTATGGTATGCATCATGCCCGTTACAGCGAAGCAGTCCTTGTAGGGATGGGGACTCCTATCAGTTGGAGAAATTTTGTGTGGATATATACACACACACACACATATGTTTGGTGATTTGCAAAAATGTTTTATTTAACAGAGGGGGAGATGTAGTAACTTGTGATATTTCAGAACGGAACCTATTTGGTCTTGACGGACACCGTAGAGCTGTGACATAGGCGTTGAAGCGCATTGCCATGAAAACTTGTTTTAGAATGCTGAGTTTGCAGTTCCACATCGCAGAATAAAGACGTGTAATACTAAGCTCTGTGTGTGGTGTGTTTATTGTGAGTACTCTGGCTGGGAAAACACTACACTGTGGAGTAGAGAGCTCAATTCGCTACTCTGCCAAAGGTGAGAGGGCTACACCACCACCAACTCAACTTACAACGCAATCATGTTATTTGACCTTGAGGGTCCTGATGCCACTGCACCTGCTGCACTACTGGCTGCTACGTCCTAATGCTATACCTGTAAATGCACGGGTCTGGCAGCCGCACAAAGCTCCACCGATGTTTACTAGAGTCAAAGGCGTCACTGAACAAAAAATACAAATAACATTTCAACGCTTTTGATTGTTTTTCCTGTGTCATTATTCTGTGAAAGCAGGATAGGGGATGGCAGCACAGAATTAAATTCTGTTACTAATACTTGACAGTATTCTGCCCTTGACATCCAAAAGCAAGCGATCACTGCATCTAGGATTTTGCATAAGTAGATAAAGACATGGAGCATATTTATAGGGAAATGATGGAGTGCGGATCTGCCGCAAATTTTGTGGTGCCGCGCTCTGCCATTTCTAAAATACAGGGATGCTCCGTATTTAGAAGAATACGGCGCAACCCAGTGTTTTCCATTGTGCCGGTGCTAAAAAAGCTACTACTGCCAACGTAGATACCTTGTGCTATAGTGCAAGGGTACCTGCATTGCAGGGATGATTGTTTAGGTGCAGTAAGGTGTTCCTTCCAACACATAAGCAATCAAGAATGGCGTTTTGTACTTCTAGGTGTGCTGCATTCTGCAGCACACATAGAAGTAGCAAATTGCCATTATTCACCTTCCTACACATGAACAATCAATAATTGCATTTTGTTCTTTCTATGTGAACGCAGCACACAGATAAACGAGGAGAAATACACGTTACTCCTTTTTGCACCATTTTGACGCCTGCTATTGCATGGCGTTAGATATTGGCGCTGCCTCAGATTTACACCTCCTTGTCAATCTGGGGCAGCATCAAAAGCAATGGGTGTTGCGGTGGAACGCCACAACAACACCCATTGCACGCCCCTTTCACACAGATACCTGTGTGAAAGGGTACCATATTTACAAAGCAGCGTTAAGCCACAAAAAGTGGATTAACACCACTTTTTAAATATGGTGAAGGGCATAACGCCATCGGAATATCAAAAAAAGTGACGTTCCGGTAGCACTATCCCCCTTGTAGATATTTCCCACTATTTCATGCATTATTCTGAAATGTACATCAACATAAATACCTCCCACAGCACATACCTCGCATGGCTTTCATAGGTCACCGTAAGCGTGCACATTTGTATTTGTATGTGTATTTGAATTTGTAGGGCGCACAGCTACCCACAAGGGGTCTCCTGGCGCCGATAGAGTTAGTGATTACCCATCGCAGTTGTTAATGAGAGAAAAGCCAGGTTTTGAGGTCTTTGCGGAATTTCAGTAGAGAGGGTTCAAGTTTCAGCGTAGCCGGGAGAGAGTTCCACAGTCTAGGGGCAACGCAAGAAAAAGAGCAACCGCCCATTCTCGTCAGTTTGAAGCGGGGGATCAAAAAGTTGCCCTGAGCTGATGATCTGAGGGGGCGGGATGGAAAGTATGGTTGAACCAGGGCCTTAAGATAACCTGGAGCCGACCCTAGCTTGATTTTATGCAGAAAACAAAGGGCCTTGAATTTAACACGGTTTGTAATACGGAGCCATTGAAGGTCTCTAAGAAAAGGAGAAATTGAAGATCTCCACGGGACCTTGCAGAGGAGGCGCGCGGCTGAATTCTGTACAAGCTGAAGTCTCCTCTGAAGCTCCTGTGTAGCACCTAGGTAGAGCACGTTGCCGTAGTCCAGGCGAGAGGTGACTAAAGCCTGGACCACCTGGCGTCTTGTCCATACCGGGAGCATCCACAAAATTTTGCGGAGCCACCCCAGGATGGAAAAACAAGTGGCTGCTACCTTAGCCACTTGATGTCGCATGGAGAGCAATTCATCCTTGACAAAGCCAAGATTGCGAACCTGGGTCACTGGAAGGGGTAGTGGGCCCATTTCTGCCGGCCAATGTGCAGGGCCCCAGAGGTGCTTTTGCTTGCGCAGAATAAGCACCTCTGTCTTATTTCCGTTCAGTTTCAGGAGGTTCGCCTGCATCCCCTCTGCCACTCGGCTAAGTCCAAGTTTAAGAGCGGATGGAGTATTAGCTGCGGCCGATGAAAGGGAGAAGAGGATCTGAGTGTCATCGGCGTATGAGTAGAAGGAAAGACCGGAGTCTTCCATGATGGTAGCTAGGGGTCTCACGTAGATATTAAAGAGCATAGGGCTCAGTGAGGACCCCTGCGGAACACCACACGCCGATGAGCGAACAGAAGAAGAAGAACCGGAAGAGACAACCTGAAAGGTGCGATGATCTAGAAAAGAGGCCAGCCAAGCAAGAGCAGGGCCAGTCACTCCAGCCGTTCTCAAGGCTCTCAGAAGAATAGAGTGTGAGACCGTATTGAATGCGGCGCTTAAATCTAAAAGAATAAGCGCCGCTGTCTCGCCATGATCGAGACGTGTGCGTAGGTTCTCAGTGACCCCCAAAAGGGTTGTTTCAGTAGAGAAATGGGAGCGGAAACCCGATTGGGACGGATGTAGAAAACCTATGGTCTCCACATGAGATGTAAGATGTAGGTTGATATGTCTCTCCAGGATTTTTGAGAACATAGGCAATAGAGAGATGGGCCGAAAGTTGGCAAGCGTCTTGGGGTCTGCACCGGGTTTTTTCAAGAGTGGCACTACCAGAGCTCTTTTCCATTCATCCGGGACTGTAGATTCTCGTAATGAGGAATTGAGGAGCACTTGGATGATTAGTAGAGCATCAGGGGAAAGTTGTCGAAGGCTGTTCATGGGAATTGGGTCTAGAGGGGAGCCTGAGTTGACCTCAGTTAAACAGGCAAGCAGCGAGTTGGGATCTAACAGGGGCCATTCAGAAATCAGTGTCTCCTGGGGTAGCGGGCTCAGTAGGGCCCAAGTAGAGGGGTCAGGAGGGGGTAAAGGGGAGGCTCGGGACAGGGCAATATGAATAGTTTTGACTTTGGAAATGAAAAAGTCAGCAATTTCATTGCACTCCACTTCCCCTAGCACAGGTGGAATGGGACCAGTCTTTGAGCCGGCTAACTTCTTAACCATGGAGAAGAGGGCTTTCGGCCGGTTGATGGCCTTTTCGATAGATTGTGAGACAAACAGAGCTTTTGCCTTTCGGCAGGCTTGATGGTAATGCCTGAGTGCTGCACGATAGATTAATTTATCATTCGGGGCATAGGTTTTTCGCCAAGACCTCTCCAAGTGTTTGCATTTGGATTTAGATGCTTTCAGGTCATCCGTGAACCAAGGGGCGGGGGCGAGATGCGGAGTTGGTGGCCTGAGACGCGCTGGCAAATGGTGATTGATGTTAGAAGTTAGCCAGTGAGATACTTCTTGAGCCAAAGCGGTGCACCCAAGATTGATGTCGGGGCAACTGGCCATAAGAGAGGGGTTAAAGGCCGAGATATTCAGCTTAGACCAGGCTCTGTGGCTATTCCTAGTGCCAGGAAGAGACATACACTTTGTGAGATCAGCAGGCAGAGTGAAATGAATTCGAATAAGTAAGAAAGTATGCTGTTCCTAAAGAGAATTACTGGTGAAAAAAGAGATAAATGAGTCCCTGAGGTCAGGAGGAAAATCCTCCTTTAGGAAAAAGACCCTCACACACCCGGCAGACTAGCTGTCATATGTCGTCAGCATGTGGCCCAGATGTAAAGTGTCATCATCGGGTCTGCTCCGAATTGGGGCGGCGCTGCAATCCCCGATCGGCGACCCCAATGGCGCCTTTTAATGGAGATCTTTATTCCATAGTTGCCGGTGGGTGAATGCAGGTGAGGGCCTTCAAGTGAGAAGTGTGTGGTGAGGGGAGTGTATTAAAAATAAGTAGTGGGGAACCTGAATGGTGTTTATTAAATGACTGTGGTCCCACTCTTACAATAAAAACAATAGAGTGCGTAATATTACAGTTAGATTGACTGTATTACGCTGTGGTCATAGATGGTCAACATGTTTCTTGCTTAAGTAAAGTTACCGCAATTCTTCAGGACCAGGTGATTCACACACTCATTGGTAGTGGTAGTGGCTTAATTTTGACACTTACCACACATACAGCACCCTAATAAGTGGTGACTAGTGCAGGTTAGGAAAAAATGCCTGAAAGAGAAAAATATATACAGGGACACAAACATATAAATAACAATCACATTGCAACAAGCATTATAGATCTTATCTCTTAACAACTACGATAATCAGTTGTCATGCAAATTCAATACTGCCAAGTGTTCAGCTATAAGGTGGTACTAGTGGTGAACACCCTATAGAAGTGGACTAAAAACGGGAGAATTCTAAAAAAATATGTATTTTTGACCACTTCCCACTGTGACTGGTGCTAGGGCAGAAAATTAAGAACGCCGGATGCGCGAGGTGTTTGGTGGCATCGGTGCAGAGATAACAGTTTATTTTAGTTCAACCACTCACCCTTCACTGCAGGGCTGTAAAATCCAACAAGCTGGCGCTGGAGGCAGACACCGGATAGTACAGTGTCCTAATGATACACAGAGCGGCGACCAGCGGGCAGAAGGTGCAGCCACAAGAAAATGGAATAGAGAGCTGATCATTTAGTAGCATGATCATATAGTAAGGAAATCCGCAGAAAATGAGGACCCAGATGCCACGAGGGGATACTTACAGAAGTCCGTAGTACAGGACGCCTATCCACCTACCCTTGATCCACGCCGACTCGGGGGACGAATCTCAGAACTCCCGAAGGGATTATCTAGCGCAGACCAGCCAATCCGAGCCGTGCACTAATTGCTACGTCAGAGAGATGCTGGCGGAGAGACTAGTGCGCGATGTTTACATCCGGTAGAGGAAAAGAGAGGGATATGGGCGTGTAGCAGGACGCGCCGTGTAAATCACAGGAAATGATGACGCGGGGTCACGTGTGACAACAGTGTTACGTGAGGAGCCCTTATTGGTTGTTAGAGCTGTGGTTGCTGTGGTAACCAATTGAAATCGTGTCAGTCTAGAATGTTTGGACTTGACGTAATTCCACAGATCGAGCCGCGAAAAGGTATCTATATAAGTGACAAATGCGTGTTGTTGGCACATGATGTAATGTCATCATTGTGTTGCCAACTCGCATATTTTACGTTGCCAGTTCGAATGTTAGGGAAACTGGCATGCATATATCATAGGATATCTATAGGTATCTAATGTGAAGTGATCATTTTGTTGACAACTTGCATGTTAGGGAAACTAAGCGTATCAGAGGATGCCTGTAGGTACATATATTAATATGCTCTGGTGTCTAAGCGTCACATGCTTAAACGAGGAGGGCACACAGGTACAGAACGTCTATTAGAGACAGCTAGTTCTGTCACGTCAGATGTTTGTAAGGCTGCTCCACGGGATGTCCTCGTTCAATCCATCGGTATTCGAAGACAGTCTCATCACCCACCTCTGCTCCAGGGTGAACAGTTTGGTTTTGGTGACATTTTTAGGGGACTGGAGAACTACCCACTTAAAAGAGTCAGGGGAGTGGTTATTTTCACAAAAGTGCTTGGTCATCCTAGTGTTCATTTTTTTGCATCGGAAATTACTCCGATGCTCAATGATTCTCGTCTTCACTGATCTAGTCGTCATCCCTATGTAAGGTAAGTTACACGGGCAGGTTATCAGATAAACGCAATAGGCAGTATTACAGTTAGTGTGCGTTCTGCATTCCCACGTGATCCCATTAGGAAAGACAATGTCTTTGGTTATTTTAGTTTGAGGACACACCACACAGTTACCGCAAGGGTAGTGGCCCCTGACGGGAGGAAGGTTCCATAAAGTCGATTGATTGGTGTTCACTGGTGGTTTGGGTTTGGGTCTGGTATGTATTAATCTCTCCTTCAAATTGGTGGTGCGTTTGAAGGCAAAACGGGGGTTCGGTATTGTAAGTTCCCCGGTGTGGAGGATACCCCAATGTTTGTTAATGATTTTCTTGAGTTGTGAAGAGTTAGGGGTGTAGGTGATCACACAGGTGAGGCAGTCGTCAGTTTTTTTCTCTCTTGGTTCAAGTAACCCTTCCCTGTTATTGTTGCGGGCACGTTTGTAGGATCTCTGGATGTCCCGGTTCTGGTACCCCCTCTGGAGAAGATTGGTCATGAGGGTTTGTGACTCCTTTTTGAAGTCAGTAACAGCGCTACAATTCCTCCTAATACGGAGGAATTGACCAAAGGGTAAATTTTGTTTGAGCGCCCCAGGGTGGTAGCTGTTGAAATGTAGTAGACTATTTCTGTCAGTCGGTTTACGATGTAGTGTGGTGCTCATTTGATGATCGTCTAATATGATCAGGAGGTCCAGAAAGGGAAAGGGAAGCTGGTGGTCAGAGATGGTACTCGTGAATTTTAAATATGGATTTAAAGTATTTATCCATTGGCAAAATTCGTTGCAGTGTGTTTGATCACCCTTCCAAAGGATCAAAATATCGTCAATGAACCTCTTCCACAAAAGGATATTAGCTCTGTAAGGGTTCGATTCATTATGGATGGCTCGTTCCTCAAATGCTGCCATGTAGAGGCAGGCCACACTAGGGGCAAAGGTACTCCCCATCGACGTGCCCTGTGTCTGATGGAATAATTGGCCTTCAAACTCAAAAAAGTTCTCTGTAAGAGCTAGAGTGGCACATTCAATAATGAAAGGGCGGGGGGTAGGTGATACCCATTCCAGACTACTCAGTGCATCCTCTATAACATCAAGGGTAGCCCTCTGGGGGATATTCGTATAGAGGGCCTCAACATCGAGGGTGATGAGGAAGTCAACCTCTCCCTGATGTTGGGTGTCCTCTAGAAGCCTGAGTACATCGGTGGTGTCTCTTAAAAATGAAGGGGTGCTTTGGACTAGAGGTTTAAGAAAGTAGTCTGCAAACTGGGAGAGGGGTTCCAACAGGGAACCAATCCCCGAAACAATCGGTCTCCCTGGGGTCGGATTAGTGCCCTTATGTATTTTGGGGAGACAATAGAAGTAAGGAGTTCTTGGTTCGCCGATGACTAGAAAGTTAGCCTCTTTTTTTGTGATCCAGCCCTGAGTTTCGGCATGGAAGACCATGCTCGCGATCAGGGTTTTGAGCCTGTTGGTGGGGTCCTCATGGATGGGAGTATAGTATTTCCTATCCCGTAACTGGCGTTCACACTCAGTGCGGTAATCACAGGTTGACATGATTACCGTTGCGCCACCCTTATCTGCTTGTTTTATGGTGATAAGGGGGTCGTCATTAAGAGAGCGTAGTGCTCCTTCTTCCTCGTTGGTGATATTGTGGAAGGTCGCAGTAGGTTTAGCTTGCTTCCAATCTTTAAGAACGGCCTGTTCATAAGTTAGCACCTCGTTAGGGACCATCCCGCTGTGTGGTGTAAAGGTAGAAGGTTTATGGAGGCCAGAGTCTTCACATTGACCCTCCGGTCCATCCTGAAAGTAAGCTCTAAGGCGTACTTTGCGAAAAAAGGCCTGAATTTCACACATTTCTTTAAAGTGATCGACCTTAGGAGTAGGTACGAAGCCCAGACCCTTCTCAAGTACACGCCTTTCTGTGTCATCTAGAGTGCGGGAAGAGAGGTTAACAACTAGCGTCTCTTGTTCTGGGCTTGGCTCCTGGTCTCCATGGATGTTGAGGGTTGGTCCTGCACTTTCTTGTCGTCTCCTCTTCTCCGCCCGAGTGAAATGAATAGCATAATGATCGGACCAATCAAGGGGGAGGGCAGGGGAAGTACAATCAAGCAGAATGTTGGAGATGACAGGGTCAAGTAAGTGACCTGCCTGATGGGTAGGGCCTTGGTTGCGAAGTATTAAGTTAATGGCCTCGCAATCTGATAGAAATGTTCTACTTAGTCCGTTCTGCGGGTCCTCTAAATGGAGATTTAAGTCTCCCAGGATGGTGAAATTTGCTGCCTTCATAGCATGGGGGGCTACGCAGTCAGCAAATGAGGTTAGCCACTGTGTAGGTTTGTCAGGGGGGCGGTAGATTAGTAGGCCTGATAGCGTCAGTCGAGGGGAAACTGCTATCTTGAAAAGTGCGGCTTCACAGTTTGGGAGGGGAACAGCATCCAAAGAGCAGGAGTAGATGTCTTTAAAAATGTTCGCTATCCCCCCACCTTTCCCGGTGGCTCTGTCTTGCCTGACTATTACATAACCAGGTGGCAAGGCGCAAGCTACGTCAGGGCCAGAGCTAGCGTGGAGCCAGGTTTCCGTTAGGAACAGGGCATCTGGCTGGGTGGAAGACAATAGATCAAAGATGTGGTCTCTATTTTTAGGCAAAGATCGACAGTTAATACTCCAGAACTTGTAGGGAGGGATTAATGGCACTAAAGGTGCTGTGTAACCGGAAAAAGCAAAGTTACAGAGCGAGCATTTTGACGATGTTTTGAGCGAACAGTCAAGAGGTGTGCAAGAAGGAGGAGTATTGTTAAGGCTATGAAGCTCCTCAGAGGAGTAGGCGACTAAGCTGCCAAATGGAAGCCCAAAATGGGCAGAGTGTCGGACCGCCGGGCGCCTCAGGGCGCGGACGGGCGCAGACGGGCTTGCCTTCAGCGCGCCGCCGGCGCGCCCGCTGCGCGGTCGAGAGGTGGCGTCTGTTATATAGGAGTAGGAGAGGGAGGGACTCATCCCAGCACAGGTGCGTTGAGACACTCAACCCCCAGCGGCGGCAAGCCCTGCCTCCAACGCGTCAGATTCGAGTCTTCTGCGCGAGGAGCGGGCAATGGATGCGGCGGTGCAGGGTGAGTGCAAAGCTTGTGATTTAAAAACACAGAATGCTAGTAAATAAAGCACACAAAATAAAGCATACAAGTTTAAAAACGTCTTAACAATCTGACCTCCGGCTTCCGCCTCAGAGGAGTCGCAATCACTGAATCAAATCACATCAAATACTTATTTTAAATTGACAATGTGTCCTTATCTTATCTGTTGTTTTGACGCGGTTCATAATTTATGAAACGGCGTAGGTATTTACGTCCGAATATTCCAGAAATATCTGACGGCTGCTTCCGAGGATAGATAGCCCGAGATGTGCGTCGTCTGTGTAGGTTACTCTCACTCTGGCTGCCGAAGCATTGTACCAGTGCAAAAATCACTTCTGTTGAGAGCACATCTTACCACCTGCGAAGGATACTCAAAATATAGTCAAAATAAAGGGTGTTCTTCCTGCACGTATAAATAAAGAATATGGCTGTTACTGTTGCCTGGTAAAAGGGCTCTTCTCACAGCTTTAATTAAGTTCAGTCTGGCTACACCGGGCCCGTCTCAACGCGCGCGCAAGTCCTGCAAAGCCTGCAGAATGTCTGTCCCCGAGGCTGAAGGGCAGAGGAGCGTAGCGGTTCTTAACCTCAGCATTAATCCCGGAGGGCTGTAGAAAGTCGCTCGAACTCCCGGTATTTGTGAGGTCAGAAGGGGACTGACCCCGGCTCCACCACGTTGTACTTGCACATTCTCCACGCGTGCAACTTATTCACAGAGCGCCTCAGAAACGCTCAGATCTAAAATCCCACAGCATGCAGTATTTATTGCTAATACCGGTCAGCCTGGAGGAGCGCGACCAGCCATCAAAAATTCCGTTTCAATAGTGGACGCTCGGAATGCTAAAAGATTTTGCTCCACCTCTACAACATTCATAAAAGCCGAAGCTGGAAAAGTTCTTGCTGATATTAAACGAGAACTATGTTGATCACAACAATAGTGTGTTTCTTCAAAACGTAGAAGTACACATCCCGTATTAATGCAAACAAGGAACAAATAAGTAGCACTCGATCCGATCTACACATTACTTTCTGCATTTCAGAACCCGTCCGTATTACGTTTGGAAACTGACACAAGAATTTAAGAATACATGCATCTGTAACTGATACGGGACACAGAGAAAAACAAGCATTGGCATAGCCAATAGGTCTCGCCTTTGGTGCCTTATAAGTGTTTAGCCATGCAACAGTTGCATAACTAAATACTTATAAGGTCCCAAAAGCGAGACCAATGGCTACGCAAAGCGGGCGCGAAAGTGATCGCGATCGCCATCACGATCAAATATCAAAGCGGCCGGGGGTCGCGAAAATGAAAGTAATCGCGGTAAAGCGCGGCGCGCTGGCCCGCGCACATGCACTGTAGCTCTAGGCTGGCCTGGTAGCACTTTTTGGAGCCCTCTCAATAAGTCTCGCCAGACCAGCGCATGCGCTGGGTCAGGCGAGACCTAAAAAGAGGTGACAGCGAAGCTGAACTACCTGGGGCGTCAATGCTTTCAATATTTCAACTACTTACCTGTAATTCCATTATTCTGGCTCCATTCTTCTCCGTTACATTCGTTACAGATCTGAGGAGAGTCCTTCTCTCCAGTCACTCTTTTACTCTATTTCCTTTTCTACTCTATGTCCTCATGTCCTTTCTAAAGTAAGCTCCATCCTCACTGCTCAGTAGGTATATAAAAGAGCACCTGCCCAGAAAACACCATGTAGAAGGCCAGACTCGGTGACCAAAGGGGAGGGAAGGACTTAATGAGGGTAACAAGGAAGAACTGGTCCCTCAGTAATCGAATTACTGGTAGGTAATTGAAACTCGTCCGCTTCCTCATTGCAGACGTTACAGGTATGAGGAATACCAAAGCAACCGACGAGACCTGCTACCAGATAAAATCCATAGCCAAGCCAAAGCTTACAGAGGAAAGCTGTGCTTAACCTATAAAGCAGTACTATAATCACAGAAGCCCCATGTTGCACGGCACACATGTACGAAAGAACCTGACTCCCAAATGTACTAGCTCCCATCCTCTGTAACCAGAGATGAGAAGCCAGGCAAACGCTGAAGAACCAGCCAAGCAGTATTACCACCATCACCCTCCAAGGAGTGCATTAGCCTCTCCCCAGTAAGTGGAACGCATCCTAAAGGATTTTCCTGGAATCTCTACAAGGGGAGAGCTGAAGAACCTTAGAAGACCCTGAAATATAGACCATACAGTGGCAGCTGGGGACATCTGAAAGTGGTAGGGTGTAAAATTTGGGGTGGAGTGCACAGTGGCGAGCAAGCGGAGTGAGCGTGCCCGCCTGAACAACCTAAGGGGGGCTCGGAGGGTGTTCTCCCCCGAGATTTATTTTTTAAAAAGAGAGGGCAAATGGTGCATTTTCAAGCAAATTTGAGAAAGCAAGAAGGTTAATAAAGCAATTCAACTGTTTGTCTGCATTAGGAGCCACAAAGCTGTTAAAGTTTACTTATTTTACAAAAGTATTTATTCTGCTTGTTTTCAAAAGCACTAGATAGAATAAAGAGCACATTAACATGCCTCAGGCTTCACTTGATAAAATATTAACTAATAATTATATATCCCCTAATTCCAAGTTTTACTGTTTTTAAGCACATAAAACAACAGGTGATACAGTACTAAATGTAATTCACCCAGCACATCTCTAGGACAGGGGTAGTTTCCCAAGCGATTATTGACGGATATGCATCCCAGGGGGGACTGGCTCGGCATCAAGTCATCCGAATACACAAACAAAATCATTCTCGTCCTGCAAATACAAAGTGGCAGCTCTTGGCTTTACTGCCTGAAAGCCGTGGCACACAAGATAACACTATATTTAGAGATATGGCCTTCTCATGTGCATAAGGACCCGGGGCTCGAGAGGCAGGTGGGAGCATGCTGTGAGTGGGGCCTGTGTTACTGTCATGGACACTGATGCCAGCGCTGTACCACTAGCCTGATAAGGCATTGTCACCAAAACAAAAAGTTAATTTGGTTATATGGCAGACCCTGTAAGGGGCAGTGACCTCTTTTCAGACATTCTGCAAAGCTGTTTTAACGTGGGATGTTAGAGTCACCGATTCAATGTCAATTAAAATAAAAAAAAGTCAAAGGTTGTTTAGGAGAAATACAAAGTTTGTCGAAGGGTCTTTCTTCAATAAAATGAAACGAGTACAGCCTTCAACAGCCATTTTGCTGTGCTTTATTTTATTGAATGAATTGTATAGCAATCCTGCCCCTTCCCAATTCGTCCATCCCTGCACTCCACTACCTCCGGTAATAATACACCTTTTCTAGCTTCCCTTTTCCTAAAAGCCAGAGGAACTACTCCCTCCTCCTTCTACCCTTCTTAAGAAAAAAACAAGATTTTACTTTCGAAGATGTTTATTTTTAAGAAGTGGACTTCTGCGAACTACATCAAGCCAATGGGGTTTAATTCTTTATAGTCACATTGCCAGCATACAGCAGGTAACAAATGGACATTGATAAAACCTGTGGAGGATCTGAGCCTGATTTAGGGTATCGGGAAGATCGTATGTATAGAGGGAAAACAACACAGGGACCGGCAAGCAGCATTGCTTTAAACCATTTTGCATTTTAACCTTTCAAGAAAAACCCTCAGTACCACCCATAAGAATTTGACAGCAGGTATCAGAGTGGAGTTCGATATTAAGCCTTAAGAGATGGTGCAGGACACCCAACTTCAGAAACTATCTCCACAGCATTTGACAATCAACATGATCAAATATGGAGAAATTAATATAAGCAGTATACACAGGCATGCCCTGAAAAAGGGGATATTTCCCATTTATAGCTAAGAGGATCACAATATTATTAATGGTGCTATGATTTCTTTAAAAGCCTGCTTGCTCTGGGGGATAATATTATTTTCTTCCACCAGTGTTGTAGATGGGAGGGCACACACTTTGCGAAAAGCTTGCCAATTGCATCCAATAGTGTTATCTGTCTAAAGATTGTAGGAAAAGATTTAGGTTCCTTTTTGTACAACGGAACAATAACACTGTCCTTCCACGATGAATGGATTTTTCCATAGACATAGCAGAATTCAAACAGTAGACCAAGAAAAGATCCCTATGCTGAGGCCGCCTTCTTGATAACCCCAATAGGAATCTCATCAGGACCCATTGCCTCTGAAGATCTAGAATTTTGTATAAAGTTGACAATCCCATCTGTGGAGGGAGAACCATATGCCGCAGTCATCTCATCTATCACACAGAGCACCACTGGATAAACCTCCTCAATGTTGGTGAAATACAACTTAGAGATATAAGTCACACAAACATTCTTGGGGATGGGAAAAGCATGCACAGTCACCCTATCATCACAGTATTCAGCAACCAGGCACCAGAATTTCAGAGAATCCCTAGAGTTCGCTGCCTCTCTTAAATGAATCCACTTAGCATCCCATTCCCTCCTGCGTTCTTGTGCTTTATATCTACATCTTTCATGTTTCAGAGGATCAATTTCATTTTGTCTAGTCAAGGAAAACAACAAGTGCTGTTTCCTTGTGAGGAGATTTATTTCTTGATTTAACGCCTTCACCTTAGGATTCCGTCTTTTCAGCCACTGGGGGCCTTTATCAGAAGAGCCTAATTTACGAAACCCCTCAATATGGGATTCATAAGTGGATATGAGGTCATCCCCTTCTGACTCACTCAAAATGGTGCATGCACTTTAAATCTTAGAGCTTAAGGATGCAATGTTTTTGCTGTCCAGAAGGTGCGGCCATTCAACTTGTAAATGCTGATCCTGCCCAAAGAAGGATTACCAGGAGCTAATTCCAGGTGGTTAAAGGCTAAAGTTTTGCCTATCAGACAGTGATCACTCATAGCAGTAGCACACACAATAAAATCCTCACAGGCCCCAAATATCTGATAGGAAAGTGTAACATAATGAAGTAGACTCTGCAAATAATTAGAATGAAAAGTAGCTGCTGGTGTTCTTCAATTTAAGATAACCAAATCATTCTTAGTCAAAGTTTCAAGTAATATAAAACCACGCTTGTCAGTTTTAGATTTTTCTGGCAAAGAGATCTCTGGTATAGACCACACTTCTTCGTTTTTAACATTAGCAAAGGTCCCAGAGGCAACTTTCGAGACCTTTGCATTTAAATCACTCACAGTTACTACCAGGGGACAATCTGCTGCCATGATGACGTCATGAACAAAAGCAAAAAATGAATTAACCAGGATGTCAAAAGATTTTTCTGGAGTAATGTAAATATTTGCTAATATGAAAAAAGAGGGGCTACCTCTCTCAACACAAAAAGCCAACTTCAAATAGAGGCATAAATTTGAAGAATGAACGAAAACCACTTGTTCCAGTTCACCGTATTCTTAAGTACGAATGCCACCCCCTCCCATTAGCATGGCACCTATCAGATTAGCTTGCATTGTGCGAAAAAACAACATAGTCTGCAAATAAAAATTCAGATCATGAACAGGTTTTTTGCAAGCATATGATTAGCGGGTTAAAAGACTTCAAGAAATTCAGGTTTGCCTCACCATATCCCAGCCCGGCCAAGTTCTAAGACAGAAGCAACCCATCCAAGCTACCTCAAAGGCTCACCACGCTTTACAGCAGGGCGAGCATTGTTCAGCACCCCTGCCACCCAACTCCACTTATGCAGTTCATCCTTAGATTCAAAAGCTTGATGATTAGCCTCAGGACCCTCAATAATTTAACCACTTAGCCACTTCAGCCAAGTGAGATACCTATGTCCTTCTGCAGCCCCTACTGGAGATCATTAGAAGGCCCTACTGCAACGGCCATTATTGAACTATTTTCTCTTTGTGATTCAAGTGGTGAATCAGGTTCTCGGATTGCTCCACCACAGGCACAACATCAATCCCCCAAAAGTAATCACAATTTTGCCAAACCAGGTTTGCTGTGCGGGAGCCTGAGGATTTGCCAAGTAGGGTTTTAAGATTATACAGTCAACATATAAACTTCATCCTTGGGAAATCCCGATGGCTGAGCTGGAACAAAAACTTAAACTATGCATATATCATGGACAGTTAGAATTTTAAATATTCAGGTAATAATGAGAGGTTGTTGAAGTTTTATACACCTTTATTTAGCTTAAATGATTTATATTGTTTTTTATCTTTATTCATATTAGTCTACAGAAATAGCAGTAAAAGATTGTTTAGTGACAGCATTAGTCAATACACAGTGTTCCATAAAAGAAAATGTCACTAAACTAGCTAGCGTACCTAACCTATTCTAAGAAGAACCCATGAAGAGTCCCTTTCGTAAAAGAGCAAAAGTGAGAATAAAAGAAGAACTTCCCATAAAGAGTTTTTCTGGAACCTCAGCTGAGTTCCCTACAGCTGCAAGAGCAACCGCAAATTATAGAATGATCTCTGCAGTAGCATTGATCAGGAAAAGGTCCTTAGATAAAAGGAAATAAGTCATCTTTAGCAGAAGCTGTTGGTAACAAAGCAAAATAACGACTCTTCAGAGAGAAGAGCTACAAGACAGAGAAGATAAATCTCTGTCTCTCAGTCTCGCATCAGGAACCTCTCCAACTTTCCTAACTCTAACTAGGAACCCTCATTATTATAAAATCTCGCAATAATGTATCAAAACTCTATCAGGTATTAGCTGCTTTAGCCAATGGAAGCCGCTCATCCGATGGTGGAGTCAACTTCCGATGTCTCTTCTTCTGATTCCCACGGTAAACATTCACGTCACTATAGTAATAAATATTATTTCAGGACTTAGTTACATGGATGAAAGTTCTCATGAGAAGCTTCTTACCTAAGTTAAAAGATGTGCTTTAAGTTTCAGTGTGAAGACAAAGGCTTGTCAGAGATGCAGAGGCAAACTAGCAATAATATTTTGATGAAGCATACATAAAATGTCTAAATCATTATTTATTATAACAATCACAGGCGGGGCATGGCTACGTGGTGTAGCAAGATGGCCGCAAGTTAGGGCCGCTCCGCTAAAACCCTCTCCCACCCGCAGATCAGTCACATATATCCGGTCCATGAGTCGGGAAAGGGCCTTCGGATGCTTCGCTGATTGCAGCGAGCCTAGACCTGAGCGTGCAGCACCTCGGCAGCCAAAGTTAGAGACCTCGCTGACTGTGGCCTATAACCGAGCAGAAGCCAGGACCTCGAGTGGCAGCCTGACCCGCAAGGAGTGCACTGATGGCGGGCTGATTCTGGTGCGAGTCTGGGGTCCGGGCCTGCCCTTCCCCTCTGCCGCAATTGGTATCGGCCGACAGCGACATGATTGTTTGGCTGTGTTGGTCAACTACTGGTGCACACTGAAACAGCAGCGGGCCGAGGGGAGGATGGGCCTGTCTCGCGGTGGTGCGCAGGAGGTGCCTGGATCCAGCCCGGGGATCCACAGCGCAGGGGCCCCTGAGATGTACCGCGAGCCCCTGCAGAGACAGATTTGACTCCGGTGCCGTACCCTCACCAGAAAAGACAGACTGAGCTACGCAGTGCGGTGCGATCCTGCAGGGCCCTGGAGCCACTTGGAGCCTGCCTGCTTGACAGAGGAGAGGACAAGACATGAAGAGCTACAGGGAGGTGGGGGGCCGTAGCCTCGGGAAGCCACTGGAGGATTCGGGACACTCCTCCCCCCCTTCCCCAAATTGCGGACTTCCTTGGCGACGCGCTGTGGGTCCTCGGGCCTTCATTGCTCCCCCCTTTCGTGAGGGCCCGGGAGCCCCCAAGGGCTATGATTGTGTGGGTACAAAGGCCCTCCCCTTCCCCCCACTTCGGAGTAGGTGACGGGTGGTGATCAACAAAGCCGCCCGCGAGAGCGTGGAACCAGAGCTGGATTCAGACCCTGCCTGCCACGATGTCGACCACAAGAGGCACCAAAAGTATCCAGCAAAACAAAATGGACCGATACACTCTCCCGAAGACGGCGCTCCCGGACCAACAACAACCAAAGGATAAACCACCTGGGGACGCAGAGGTGGACCTCCCGGAACTAACCCTAAGGGATGTCATGGCGGCAATCACTGGCATCAGGACCTCACTGGAGCAGAGAATAAACGCCATTGCCTCAGAAGTGATGCTGATAAGAGCGGACCTCTCCAAAAATAGAGAAAAAGTCAAACAACTTGAGATCACTATGGCAAGCCTGGTAGGTGACACCTCTCAGTTACAGACTGAGATCCAAGAACTACAGGCGTTTAGTAAATTTGCAGAAACTAAGCTGGATGACTTTGAAGGGCGCTCCAGAGGCAAAAATATACGTATTCTTGGGGTACCAGAAAAAGCGGAGGGGCAGGCTACAGATCTCTTCGTGGAAAACCTCATAACTGCCCACCTACAGCCCAAAGGCCTCTCAACACTTTTCGTAATTGAGCGGGCCCAAAGAGTGCCCGGGGAACGACTGAAGCACGGTGCCCCCGTCCGATACTAGCTAGGCTATTAAATTACAGGGACAGAGATGTTGTGCTACAGACCACCAGAGTGGCGCCTCTGCTTCGATATAATAATGTCGAAATACCCTTTTTTCCGGATTTCACTCAAGCTGTGCAGAAGCAGAGGAGCTCCTTCCTTCCTTACCATCAAGAAAAGACTCCGAGACAAGGGGCTGAAGTATGCAACCTTATTCCCGGCCCGACTCCATGTTGAGGCAGGTGGAAAGGCCATGTTCTTTGACTCCCCTGAGACTGCGGCTGAGTGGTTGGACGGTTGGAGCGAAACACAACACCAAATAAAAGAGACAGTCTGGCTCGCATCGTATTGACCTGAAGAACGCTAGATGCCCACTTCAGACCAACATCCATCGGCTTTGCCAAGTCACACAGGTAGAACGCCTTCTGGGCGACCACAGACTTGATGAACCACTGTTAACTGTTTGGTGTTGATTAAGTGACCCGGCCCTTCTCGGGACACTCACTGAACCAAATTGTTGAGGGAGAAGGAGGAGCAGGACACCACCTCCCCCAATTTTCTACTCTTAGTCAAACCGTTGGGCAACAGGCACTCTGCATAGTGTATTTATGGGCAGTTTTCAGCCCAGAATGCAGGGGAGCAGGGAAGGGGGTAGTTGGGTTGGGATTATTGTATGGTTATTTGTGTGTTTTGAATCGACGCAGTACTGCCGCTCCATGTTATAGGGTTGTTCACTATATATAGGTCCTGATGAGTACATGTTGGGATAAGCGTATCACATTGATGAGTTGGAACGTGAATGGCAGAATTGCTTGTTCGCGATGCTTTTTAATTGTTCACGAACGCTATTTGCATGCTCGGGGGTAAATATATTGTGAACACGCATTTTGAGAACGTGAACAAGCAAAAAATTCCGCGAAGCCACAGAACGCAGAATTTTGGGCAATTCCGCGTTCTCCGCGCAACGTGAAATTACCCAAATTCCGTGAGCGGAACAGAATTTACCGCCCAGGCCTAGTTGCAACACATTAAACGACATGTTCCAGACGCTGTGTTGCTTCAAGAAACACACCTGGTGGGTAATACCTGCAAGGCTTTGAATAGGTGGGGTACAAGCCGGCAACCCACTCCGGTTTTACCACCGGTTCCAGAGGAGTGGGCATAATGCTGAGAAATTCCTTTCCCCTTATTGTGCATTCCACGTGGTCAGATGACTTGGGTAGATATATAGGGATTGCAGGACAATGGAAGGGAAGAACGTTAGCGCTTATGTCTGTGTATGTGCCTCCCGGCCTACAAAGTCGCACCTTTACGGACCTGGGAGCAATACTGCTAACAATCCCGGATGGTCTCCTAGTAGTGGGAGGAGACCTCAACTCAGTGGTTTTAGGCACACTAGACCGATACCCATCGCGCGAGCTTAACCCGTTGAACCGCTGGCTACCAGACTTAATAGAGACCCTAGGCTTAACCGACGCCTGGAGGGCTTATCACCCAGACAGCATCCAGCACACCTTCCACTCGGGGTCCCATCATAGCCTGCCCTGAATAGATTATCAGCTAGTTCCCACACCTCACCTCACACTTGTCCAGGAGGTACGACATATGGCGCGAGGCATCTCTGATCACTCCCCTATATGGCCCAGCTAGTTATTGGTCAGCACAAAGTGGGTAGGGTTGCCCCAATCAGTCCTTGGCATCTCCGCAACCCAGAGGTCCGAAAGTCGCCAGTCACAGCAACAGACCTCTACTTTCTAGAAAATGATGGCTGGGTACAGTCCCCCCAGATAATATGGGAAGCATTCAAAATGGTAATAAGGGGGAACACGTTCTCCCAGATAGCCGGGGGCCGAAAGGAGAAATTAAAGATGGTGGTCGAAGCAGAAAACGAAATCCTTAGACTAGAGGAAGAGCTGGGGGAGGAGGGAACTCAAGAGAAGCTTCATGTCCTGCAGCTAAAGAGGGATGAATATAAGGCAATTGTGACTGATAGAGCCAAAGAGCTGGGGAGGGAGAGACAAGGCAGGATATATGACCTGGGGGATAAGGCGGGAACATTGATCGCATGGCTTGATAAGAGAGAGGTCGCAAGTAGACTAGTCCAGGAGCTAGTAGACAAAACAGGTCGATCGATCACCGACCCCCAAGAAGTTGCAAATACATTTGAGACCCACTATGGTGAGACGTATAGCTCAACTACAGCATACACTGAAAGCGATTCTCTAGAGCTACTCAGGGACATAACCCTTTCAGCCCTCTCGGCCGACGGCCTAAAACTGTTCGAATATGACTTCAACAACGATGAGATAGCCTTAGCAATTAAAAGTCTCTGTTCTGGAAAGGCCCTGGGCCCTAACGGCCTACTGATAGAACTGTGCAAACTTAGACTAGACAAACTAGCCCCGTATTAGTGAGCCATGTACGAAGAGAGTAAGACGCTGGAGGTGCTTCCGCGAGGCCAAAGAATTGCAACACTGGTTACAATACATAAGGAAGGGAAGCCAAAAACGAACTGTGCCTCATACAGGCCAATCTCCTTATTGAACGCAGAACCCAAGATACTGGCCAAGCTCCTGGCCAATTGACTTGTCAAAATAATCAGTGGATTGGTGCACCCAGATCAGTAGGTTTCGCCAGTAGCCACAATGGCATTCAACACTGTTGAATGGCTGCACCTTTTTGCAGTTCTCGTTAAAATGGGGTTTGGGCCTAAGTTCATCCAATGGGTCAGGCTCCTTTACTCTGAACCCCTAGCTCAAGTCGTAGTTAACAACAAAAAGCCAGAAATATTTAAATTGAGTTGAGGAACTCGCCAAGGCTGCCCTCTGTCCCCCCTCCTGTTTGCTCTGTTGCTGGCACCATTGGCGTCCTGGATTCACAAGGATCCGGTGATACGAGGACTGCGCTGGTCGAAAACCTGGGAAGACCACATTTCAATGTATGTGGATGACCTTCTCCTATTCCTGGCCTCCCCGAAATCATCCCTTGGAAGTGTGCTGGACATCTTAGCCATCTGTGGCAGGTACGCTAGCTACTCGATTAACTGGAGTAAGTCTATACTGTATGTCCTCAAGGGACCCCCACCTGCCTTACCGAGGGGCTGCCCAATACAAACCACCAAGGTGGGCTTTAAGTACCTTGGAATTTTTGTTACAGCAGACCCTAACCTCCGATATGACCAGAACAGGCTCCCTCCCCTGCAAAGACTGAAACGAGACACGTCAAGCTGGATGGCACTCCCGCTCTCGTTGCTAGGCAGGGCGGCTTTCTTTAAAATGATGTCCCTGCCCCGCTTTTTGTATGCATTGCAAAATTCCCCCAACTTGGTCCCCACAAGCAACTTTAGGGATATTGAGAGTCTGCAGAGAGCCCTGTTGTGGAACGGGAAACCCTGTATAGCACTAGCCAAACTCAACCTCAGCTGGTATGACGGAGGAATTGGCCTTCCGGACCTCAAAGAATATTATTGGGCAGCGCACCTTACGGCCATCAACCACGGTACATATCAACGTGCTGATGACCCGGGCTATGCCATGGACAGATGGCTGCCGCCGGGAGGGAATTACAACAGAGTACTATACTCTACACCCCGACAACTCTCCCTAACAGGACCAACTAAACATGTGGTTCAAATATGGCACGCCGCGACCAGGAGCTTGGGCTGGGAGCAAAAACTCACCCTGGCGACCCCGTTATGGAACACCGAAGCTCTGGGTAACCTATGTAAGTCAAAGGGGTTTGATAAATGGGACCTAATCGGTATCTCTGAAATAGGCGAACCCTAGGTGAAGGGAGAAGTGAAATCATTCACTACTTTACAACAAGAATTCGACTTGGCAGACTCGGAGCATTTCCGATACCTCCAGGTGTGCCATGCCCTGCAGTCGAAATTGCCAAAGGGTGTCGTCCCTCTGGAATCCACGACCCTCGAGGACCGACTACTAGATGGCTATCTGCCAACGAGAGCCATTTCATTGACAGAAATGGAGGAGTGCTGGATGACAGGGACTGGCAAGGGGCGGTGGCCTCTCCCCGGGAGGTAGCCATCTCAGCCAGGTTGCGGCTCGTTCATCTTAAAATTCTGAACAGAGTGTACATAACGGGGCCGTGTCTGGTGCGTATGGGCAAGGCAGAGAATGGGGGTTGTAGGAGGCAGTGTGGCCAGGAAGGGACCTTTATGCATATCCTGTGGGAATGTGAGCAGATTCAGCACTACTGGTGCCAAATTCACGAGGTCCTTAGTAAGGTTCTCGCAATTGCCATTGGCCCAGAAGCAAAGAGGTGCCTCCTGAATGGGCGGGAACCCACAGACCTTAATACCAAACACATAATTTGTGTAACACTGGGGTTAATGATTGCGAAGAGGAATATTGCACAATTGTGGGGAACTGCGCACCCGCCCAAATTGGAGGCCTGGAAGAGGGACATGAACTGGTGCATGCTCAGGTAAAAGACAGTGTTTGTGGCACGGGGTTGCCCCCGGAAATGGTCCTGCATCTGCAATGATTGGAATGTTTACCGTGGAAATATCTGTACTCCGCTCAAGATGATCCACCGTCGCTGTAAATTATGTAATAACTCATGTGTAATGACTCAGAACTTGAATGCATTTCAACCTCTATATATAATTACTGCTCGTACTTCATGCTGTACTGTGTAACGTCGATTCTTTATGTTTAATAAAAATAAATATTTTAAAAAAAAACAATCACAGCAAGTCTCATTGTATTAAGGTAAATGACCTAACAAGGAGTGATAGAACTGAATGAAACACAAGATTAAAGTCAGGACATTATAAGCAAGTTGCTGGTGCTAGGCAAATTATTCTAATAAACGTCTATTAAGCTGTAAGCAAGAGTTTAGATAAAAAGGCTTTGAGGCCTTACTAAAAGTGCACATTTAAGAATAATAGCTTTAAACATTTTTATTACATTATTTCATAGGCATTTTGTTAGCATGCTTTTCTCTACATGTCAATGATTAATATATCTATCTCTTTGCAGCATTAATAAGGATTCTTCTCTTTCTATATGATAGCCACATTTTTCCTACGTATCATTTTCTATGTGAAAACGTTCCTGCAGCAGTTTCTAATGTGAAATTCTAATATAGCCTGCAAGTCAAATTTTATTTTCAAACAAATTTACCACAGCAACGATCAGTCAAAGTCTTTTGTGATTACAGACCTCTGCGTTAAGTTGAATAATTGAATGGTCACAATAGCACTCTTGAGTTATTTATTTTATGTGTTACTGCAGTAAAGTGATATCACATTTTGTATTTTTTGATGTATAGCAGAACAATTGTCAATTGTGTTTGACAATTGTTGAAGGTGGTCCTCAGGACAAGCACAAGTGTATATTACAACTGTTTGAATTTTTATGACGTAGATGTGAATAAATACTCAGGTCAAGACAATTCATTTACTTGACCCACAATCTAAAGTGTCGACGATTTAAAATTTCTGCTAGGACAACTAGGTATACGTACATAAAGGATGTCCAACCCAGCTGTCTTAAAAGGGCCCAGCCTCGTTATTAGTAACTTTGTTAAAGTGGCATTTTCAAAATTGTAATCTAAAATCTGACTTCACCATAAGAGAGGATTTTTTATTAAAATTCAAAAGTCACCAAACTGGTTACCTGTTCCAACATGAAAGTTACGGCGTATTAAATGTAAAAAGGCAACTCCAATGTTATCCTATTGGAGATAACAGTAGTGAAAAACAAAACACATTTAAGAGTTTTTCACTGCCAGGACATGTAAAACTTAAAAGCACATGTTCTCCTTTTTAAATACACAGCACCTTGTCTCTGGGCTGTCCAGGGCCTACCTGAGGGGTGACTTGTATGCATTCAAAAGGAATGTTTAGGATGGCAAAAAGTTTATTTTGCCAGTTTTAAACTGCACCTACAGGACTGAGACATGTTTAAGGGCTACTTAAGTGGGTACCACAATCAGTTCTGCAGGCTCACTAGTAGCATTTATTATACAGGCCCAGAGCACAAGTAGTGCCACTTTACTAGAGGCTTACAAGTAAATTAAATATCCCAATTAAGAATAAGCCAATTCTACCAGGTTTTAAAGGAGACTTAATCCCCAATCCCTCTGAAAAAGTGATCTTTAAAATCCTATAATGCCTTGACCAATGATATGGCCCCACCGCCTTTGAAATTTTATTAATAATAGCGGTCTCCCCTGATAGCCCCCTTAATGCCACTACCAGGATAGACCTGTGTTTAAAGTGGTATTACTGCTCCATTGAGGTTCCTGTTGAGAAATGCAATCCTCTAGGCTCCATCAGCTACATGGATGGTCATTGTGATGCCAAATCACTATGAGGCACAATTAAATGCCATTTGTCCATCATGTAATGAACATTTAGACCTCTGTTTAAACACTGCTGTCCTCTGACTGCTGCTGGCTCTGCCTGCATGGATGCATTTTGCTAGCTTAAGGTGACAAGAGATTAAATCATTGACATTGGTTCCCCCATACCCTTTACCAGAGACTGGAGAAGATCTGCAGAAGAAGTCTACTGCTACAAGTGCAGGATCTAATCTCAAAGCTAAATGGAAGCCTCAAGTTGTGCCTGTACAGACATCCAGTGATGATTCATTGCATTCTGGATCAGAAACATGGAGCAAAAATTTTACCAAGGGAGTCAATTGTCTAACTCTCAAACCTATCAAGAGAGACTATCATTGTGTTTGTCATCATCAAAAAAGCTCTCTTCTCATTTAACTGTATTCCGCATGGTTGTAGGTTAGAGTGGATACAATGCAGGGGAGGTGAGTCTTAGGACCACCATGAATAAATCCACAGAAAAAAGTTATTTCTCTAAATTACATTTTAAAGCACTTACACAAGTTGGCTATTTATGGAAATATGATGTGTTCAATTTCATGATACAATTTTTAATTTTATTTTAAAGGATGATGGATGTCATCATGTATGATGAACGTCTGAATTATGTGCACATTGATATGTATGCTGATGGTTTCCTTAAAACCAAAAAGCAAGAACTACAGAGTATTTGAAAAAAAATCACCATTTACTGTAACAAAAAATTACCAGAAGCTGCTTCTGTGTTAGATCTTTGTTTAAGCATTTGTTTTAATTACATTAGAAAATGTGCTGAAAGAAGAATTCGAACTTATTTATCCTTGGATTATCTACATGTTAAAAAACGACACCTATTTTGTAGTAACAATCAGGAAAATATAATAACGTTTAATGTAATGCTTTCTGCCATACCAAATGATTTTCTTTTCATATATGTACATAATATTACATAAAGTGTTACATAATTTAGCTTGGATGCCAACTTCAACTGTTTATTTTATCTGTTTACATTTCGTACTCAAACTAGATGAGCATAGGAAAAGGAAAGAGGGTACAAATTATCATTGGAGCAGAACGGGCTTAACATATGTCAGTGACTTCCATTCAATACTTATTGGTGGCCATTCTAGAATAAATAAGAAGTATCCGCTTTTCCTAGCCAAACATAATTGTGGAAATGGAACGATGGGCAAATTGCATAAGATATAGCACAAATCTACTAAAACTGCTCCTAATGAAATGGTGGTTTGCTTTTATTTTTTTTCCCTGAAAATTTCTTTGTCAAATTATGTGGCTTTTCCCCTGTACCTGTGAAGAAGTTTGAAAGGAATTCCTTCTCTCCCTCGGGTCCATCAATCCATCATGCTTGGCTTAGAAGTTAAGTAAGGGTGTAGATGCATATAGAAGATAGGGTGTATGCCGAGGATGAATGTGTGCTGATCTGATGGAAAAGGTGTCCAGTTTGTATCACCATTTAAGGATGACTGACAAGATGGATTTTAAGGTGTACCTGATCAGACCCTTTTGTGAATTGGCATGAGGGCTTGAAATATTTTGAGTCCTTCCCAAAGGAGTGATCGAGGCTCCAGTGAATATAGTGGATATGCTGTGAAATAGTCACATTAAATACACATAGATTATTTCTACTACTTACATTATAGGTCGATGTAAAGGAGACAGATGGTGTGTAATCTTAATTGAACTATATTTAATATATGTTTTAGATTTTTTAGTTGAAGTGAAGTCACAGTTGCCAATCACAGCAACCAGTATCGAAGATTTCTTCGGAATTAAAAAAGAATCAATGTACTTATTGTGTGTGTCACATTTTGCACTGTGGTCCTACATTACTGTAGGTATCATTGTAAGATATTTCTAAAAATCTGAATATACAATAAAAGTTCAAAATTGTCTAATTTTCACAATGTACTCATTTGTTGATGAGATATATTTATCATGAGTTTGCATACAAGCTCAGTAAGTATGAGAACTCACTGGCATGGATTAAAATTGAACCTTTACTCGGCTCCTCTGTAACTCATATATTCTTACAGCAATGGACTATTTCACAAAATGAGTGGAGGCATTTCTGCTCTAATGAAAGAGTGCAGGAGAGATTATCTGCAGACCTTCCACCCTGTAATAGCAACATGGCAGTTTTTTAAGGGTTTGAGTACCATGTGAACTTATGACAGACAACATCATACTTTATGACTGAAGCATTTTATCTATGTTGGGCATCATATTGTGGTAAATATTTAAATTACCTGTACTATTTTTTTTATGCGGTAAAGTCTAGTAAGAATAACTCAGTCAAAATAAGAGGCAGAATCCGTGGTATTAGAGGTTCTGAAAAGGGCTTTATTCCTTACAAAGGAATTATAGTTCGAACTAGGCAACCATATTCCATCACCACGAAGGTTCAGGAAGGGATCAGCAATACATTATTGACAAGTAACAATATATATATAGGGAAAGCATTGCATTAAGACAGATGCAGGAGGCGTAACAGCTGATAATACAGATAAGAATACACATACGTAATGAAAATAGGCGTAAATACAGGCGTATACTAGAAACGTCATTTAAAATGATGTCACAAGTGGGTGGATCCATAAGAGAATCCTGCAGTGTCAGCAGAAATATTTGGCAGAGATGCGCGCGCAGCCGCCGCATGACGTGTGATTGACGTACAACTAGAGGGTGAAGGGAACTTGACATTTGGCCCTACATGTGGAGACAGAAGTCTGGGGTGTCAGGACAACCTAGTCCTAAATCATATCTAATATCTTGTGTTTAAGGAACTATATTATCTGGAAGGAAGGGTCTTCTTGGACAGATCCTATTCTATACTGACTGTTAGTGCGTGTACAAGCGTCTATGTGTCTACATGTGATGCGAGGGGGCAGGAATCTTCCATAGTAACAGGGGCTATGAATTACTTGCATAGAGATAGCGAGGCCGAGCCTTTTGCTCGGTAGCTGGAGGGATGTTTACCTAAACTACTAGACAGGAATGCATTGGATGAGGAGCGGAGCAGATAACTTGAAGGCTGAATACAGTTTTTGGCAGGCAACAGGCCGCGTCAGGCACCGTTAGCCGCGCAGGGAGTAAGACAAAGTTCATGGACACGGATGCAGGTCCAAGCTGGAGCATTTCAGAGGCAGAAGCAGAAAAAGGCTTGATGGCAGAATTCAGGGCCTACTCGCCTGAACTACAAAACTAGAAAAGTGAACCACATAAAGTCGGTGGCCTTTCATACTTAGGAATGGAATATTCGACCCATTCATGGCGGATCTGAAAGAGGGCATGTTGACGTTGGATGCACATGTATTTGCGTCTTTATAGCTGGAACTGGAGGGAACATACATGTACTTATAGCATGTACATGGAGCCGTTGGGGTCTAAGATAGGGGACACAATTGACCATAAAAATTCATATTTCCACATTCCCTCCTTGTCCCCTACGGACCCTCATGAAATATCCATCTTCATCAATCCATCAATCTGTTCATATAGCATCATTTGTTCTTCTTTCTTCTTCCGGGATCTTGAATGAAAATTTGAAGGCGGGATACACGATGTGGCACACAGACCACAAATCGCTGGCCCACATTGTAGACACAAGCAGCAACTGAATAGTATGAGAAAGCCAATACCTAGGAAGGATAGGATCCTCCATCCCCAGGCTGACAACACGCTCCAGAACCAACCGGACCAAGTCCAGGTGCCTGGATTCTGGTGTATCTGGCTTACGATCTTATGAAGTCGAGTTATGGCTTTATATACTGACGGCACGTTTTCTGGTATGAAAACACAGCAACTTGATCCGATGACCCTACAAGCTCCGCCCCTATCGGCCAGAATGACGCCAAGGACAAGACGATTTTGGAGAACAACAATCCGCATCGCAGACTGCTCCTCCGTTAAGTTGCCCAAAGCGGAAGTAGTTTCATTCACTACTGCTTCAAGGGTTCTAGTTAATCTACGTATCAGCTTACTATTGGTGACTGTACCTATGTAGGGAAAGAAACCTTTATTGAAATCTGTGTATTTCTCCCATGCTGTTTCAGTGTAGTCGACAATCGGGAGGTCTCTCTGCTGTCTATTGTGTACTAAATGGGTGTTCCTATGATAATCAGGCAGGGCTAGGAAAACAGGTGGCAGAAGGAATGCAATGTAACAGGTACCATCCCAATCTAGGGGTAGGCGTATGTATGCGGTGTGACCACAGATGAAGTAGGAGTGACGGGAAGCTCTAAATGTAGATTTGCCTTTATCACTGAATTCTATTACAGTGGTACATTTACTATGGCCCATGTGTATTGAACCATTCTTTCTTACACATAATTCGCCTCTAACTGGAAATACTGACATAGCGGGTAAGATCGGTGTAGCTTCGGATTCAATATTCAGGATCATAAGATTAAGTGTAAAGTTACCTAATCCATATACTTCATTTTCTAGATCAGTTCCTGTTCTTTTGGGAAGTCCCTCCTTGTTAGGGTAGCAGACTTTAAGTAAAACTAGGTTCAGGTTTCCCCATACCCAATTGTCTTGGTAAACTACTGTATTTGAATCTAGGGAATTAATCAAACTAAACCACGCTCCACAGGAGCCATTGTGTGTGAATGGATACGGAAAGAGGGGCAGAACTCCCTTGTATTTCTGATAGGGAGGGAGTCGGCCACATATCCAACAATTTGTAGCATTGCTGGTCTGATGAGAATGATGTAACATACTAATGAATGTGTTGTTGCGCAGCGCAAATCTATAGGACAACTCATGTGGGGGTAATTCGCTAAAAGAATGTTCGGCAGTAGCATTGAAAGCATGCTTGGAGATAGGGTAATACATGTGTAATAATATACCGGAGATAATAATCAGAAGACTTAGAAAAAACATAATTAACAATGTCACTATGCAGTGACTACGAAGTGATTTACAGTACGCATGTGTCCTGAGCTGTTTCTGTCCATTTTTCTCTCTATTTCGGTCTAGAGGATACATGTCAGAGACAAATTCAACCGATTCACCTTGGAGAGGACTTAAACAATCAAATTGTCTGACTTGCTAGACCTTAGTTTCAGTTTATAGGTTTCACTCTTGGTTTTTTCAACCAGGGGTAGTTTTGAATCAGTCTGTGAGGGAATGCAGGGCTGAGGGTTCACATCGGACGGTAGTCCATGAAATTTTTTGATGTGGCTCGAGTGCAACCACCCTTTACGTCCCTCAATCTTCACGGCTGTCCTTGTGGTCAATAAGACGAGCTTCGGCGACTGCCACCGAGGCTCCAGCTGGCTCCTCCTGTCAAAATTCCTCACAAACACGAGGTCCCCCGGAACCACGTCGTGGGGCTTCACCTCAGTGTTGTCGGGAAAAGCTGCAGCTACCTGTGAACGACAAGATTGTAGTGCAGACATCAAGGAAGCCAGGTAATCTGTCAGCATGTTACAGTCAACATCAGTGATTTTACGAGGTATAGGCGTCCCCCACATATTTGGTGGTCTACCGAAGATCACCTCATACGGGGATAGCCCTGTTCGAGAATGTGCTACCATTCTCATGTAAAAGAGCGCAACTGGTAAGGCTACTATCCAGTCGACACCTTTTTCTCTACATACTTTGGACAGTCTAATTTTCAGAGTTTGGTTATGTCGTTCCACTAGACCTGCTGCCTCGGGATGTCGGACACAGTGGAATTTCCATTGGTAGCCTAACAGAAGTGAAACATGTTTCATTAGCTCGGATGAGAACGGTTGGCCATTATCTGAGTACACGATACGGGGCAAACCATACCGTGGGAAGAATTCTCGAACTAACTGTTTGGCAGTAGTCGGGGCAGTGTAATCTGAGACGGGATACGCCTCTGTCCACCGGGAAAGAGCGCATACAACTACGAGGACATATTTGAATCCTCGACAACGTTCCATCTGGATATAATCCATCTGGAGGACTTCAAAAGGGTGATCGGGGGGTTGAAATCCACCCTGGTCTACAGGTACGCCTTTTCCTGGATTGAACTGACAACAAATCATACTGGTACGTACTTTCTGTTTAGCTGCTGCTCGTAAGTGTTTATTGAACCAAATGCGTTGAATACTGTCTAGCATAGCTTTCTCTCCTAGGTGCGCTGGACTATGTATTGTGTTAATGATGACCTGAACCATTGAGTCGGGGAGAAACCATATAGATTTTCCCTTCGTCATCCATCCTTGATCCGTTTGGATCCCTCCTAATTCAGTCCATCTCTTTATTTCTTCTGGTGTAGCATGTGTCTGTATGTCAATTACATCAAGGGCGGGATCCTTAACTGTCATGCAGTGTGTTGGTGTCGGAACTATTGTCTTTGTCGTGTCAGTTGGATGAGTCTGATTCTGAGCAGTCTGTTTAGCTGTTCTGTCAGCTAGGTCGTTACCCTGAGAAATAATGTCCGTCACTTTCGTATGGGCTTTGCACTTCATGATAGATATTGAAGTAGGCAGATGTATTGCATCTAACAGAGCTTGAATAAGGGGACCGTGCTGGATGTGGGCACCGTGAGACGTTAAATAACCTCTCTCTCGCCACAGCACGCCGAAGTCATGGACGACTCCGAATGCATAACGTGAATCTGTGTATATGTTGACTTTCTTATTTTTGGCTTGAATACAGGCTTGTGTCAGAGCGATGAGCTCTGCTGCTTGAGCTGACAAGGTATCGATACAATTTGTTTCAATAATTTCAGTGTCTGTTGTGACTGCATAAGCGGCCACTAATTCTCCTGTATTTGTTCTCATGCATGAACCATCTACATACAATGTCAGGTCTGGGTCTGATAATGGAATATCTGTCAAGTCTTGTCTGGGTTTCGTCGTAATAGTAATGACTTCAATACAATCATGTGCCAATGGGTCTGTTCCATTTAATGGCAAAAGTGTGGCAGGATTTAATGTACTACAGCGTCTGATTTCTATGTGTGGCTGGAACAATGTTAGTTCATAACCCGTCAGTCTTGCTATAGTCAAGTGTTGTGTTTGGGTCCGGTTCAAGAGAACCTCTACTGCGTGTGGTACTTGTACTGTCAATTGATGTCCTAACACTATGGCGTCGCTTTGTCTGATTGCTAAAGCTGTTGCTGCGACTGATTTCAGGCACGCAGGAAGAGCCTGAGCTACGGGATCTAATGTACTAGAAAAATAAGCACATGGCTTGTGTGATCCTGCTTGTTCCTGCGTGAGTACTGACAAAGCAGTACCTTCACGTTCTGTAACAAAAAGTGTAAAACGTTTGCTGTAATATGGCGTTGCTAAAACAGGTGCTTGGCATAAAGCTTTCTTTAAGCTTTCAAAAGCTTGTGTATGTTCCTGAGTCCAAGGGAGGACAGTCGGTGTCGCTGCCTCCTGTGTTGTTAACTGAATGAGTGGTTTAGCTAAAAATGCATATTGGGGGATCCACTGCCTACAGTACGAAGTGAGGCCTGTGAAGGCCCGTACCTCCTTTTGTGTCTTGGGTGGTGGCATGTTTACAATTAACTGGATGCGATCAGGTGTGAGCTGTCTCCCCCATTTGGATAGCAAGTGCCCTAGGTACACAACTTGCTGGACGTCAATACTTTCGGGGCCTTGCCCTGTTTGGACAAAGCGATATATATTGTCTAAATGTTTAATCATTCCTGGTAGCGTCGTTAAATATAGTGAGGCTCGTCGTATACGTAGTGATGATAGCAGCATTCTATCATTTTTACCGGGCACTGGATCATATCTACAATCTACAAGATGTTCCTTAAACATGTCGGATGTTGCTATTTGGGGTGTACGTTGGTTTGCTAAATCTCTAAGAGACGATTTGCTTCTTGATGGTGGCGTAGCAAAAATTGCTGTCGCACCTTCTGAGGTGCTAGGCACAAAAGGATTTGTGGGGTGTAAGGTAGAGACTGTGGATGCAGGAAAAGCGGTGGAAACAGATGGACCTGTGGGATCGTGCGGAGGAGTTTGTTGTTGCAGATGTGGGGGCAGATGATCTCGGCGTTGAGCACCATCGACAGGTGGCGTGTGTGGTGGACCATTAACATATTCTGGAGCTACATCGTCTAAATAAGAGGAAAGGAAAATATCTTTTGCGGTCTTGGGATGTGCTTTAGTCGGGAGTAATGGGGGTGGCAAATCTTTCGGTATTTCCGGGGTGGCCTTAGGTAAACCTTCGGCCAAAAGAGGATACATACCATTCATAAGAGTGTTTCGTTGTCTGTCTACTTGTTCTGTTTTTACTCGGATACCTTCCTCAACTAATACGTTTTCTCGGGCTCTATTTGAGTTCTCCCTACTTTTCTCTTTCAGTCTGAGCGCTTTCTCTGTACGCCTATGCAATTCTTTACGCCATAACTCAATAGCATCTTTCTGTGACTGTCTGGCTTTCTTTTTCCATAATTCTTCTTCTACTCTCATGATGCAATCTGCATCCCATATCCCAGCTGCGGGCCACCTCTGACTTTCTGCTAGATCCTTGGTGTAGTCCACCCATAAGTCAAGATATAATACGGCATCTAGGCCATGTTTATGATACATAAAATACCCTGGAGTGTCCCTAGGTGGAATGGGAACAGCTTCTTCGAGTACTCCTTTTCTAGTTTTGATCTGTCTTAATTTTGAAAAGAACGGCATCTTTAAACCTCGTTACTTGGTTCTTACTTGAACTGGACTTGAACACAATTAATACGATAAACACAATATTGAACACTCATTCATACCACAATTTTTGGACACAGTAAAACATTTAACATTTAACATTTAATTTTTAACAAACAATGATAATTTAGAAGAAAACTGGTTACTGACATAATACTAATACTAGATAATACTGAATTATATACATGAACATACTGGATATACTGCTAAACAGTACAGATACACTGCTAAAACAGTGCAGACCGGATCTGTGTACCCAAACCCGTCAGGACCGGCACAAATTAATGTGCACGTCTAACTGCCTCCCCAGCAACGGTACTCACCGGGTAGCACGGAACGGAAGGCCTCGGAACTGAACTGAACTGGACCGGACTGGACTCGACTCGACTCGGAACTTCGGAACCTGGTGGGCCTCTGTATACCTCGGATCTTGCTCTCTCAGCTAGGCTCTGGTCGGGATACTTCGCACTTCTCACCGCCTTGTCTGGGTGTTGATCGCAGCCTCAGTCACCCCCGCTTGGTCGGAGGGAGATACAGGAAATCCTGCGGGTACGCGTTGTTGTCCATCCGGCTGTGGCAGGAGACCGGGCCTGCAACGCACCTCCGGCGCGTGAGATGAGAAAGTGTCCCTATTCGGGCGCCAATTTATGTGGTAAATATTTAAATTACCTGTACTATTTTTTTTATGCGGTAAAGTCTAGTAAGAATAACTCAGTCAAAATAAGAGGCAGAATCCGTGGTATTAGAGGTTCTGAAAAGGGCTTTATTCCTTACAAAGGAATTATAGTTCGAACTAGGCAACCATATTCCATCACCAAGAAGGTTCAGGAAGGGATCAGCAATACATTATTGACAAGTAACAATATATATATAGGGAAAGCATTGCATTAAGACAGATGCAGGAGGCGTAACAGCTGATAATATAGATAAGAATACACATACGTAATGAAAATAGGCGTAAATACAGGCGTATACTAGAAACGTCATTTAAAATGATGTCACAAGTGGGTGGATCCATAAGAGAATCCTGCAGTGTCAGCAGAAATATTTGGCAGAGATGCGCGCGCAGCCGCATGACGTGTGATTGACGTACAACTAGAGGGTGAAGGGAACTTGACATTTGGCCCTACATGTGGAGACAGAAGTCTGGGGTGTCAGGACAACCTAGTCCTAAATCATATCTAATATCTTGTGTTTAAGGAACTATATTATCTGGAAGGAAGGGTCTTCTCGGACAGATCCTATTCTATACTGACTGTTAGTGCGTGTACAAGCGTCTATGTGTCTACATGTGATGCGAGGGGGCAGGAATCTTCCATAGTAACAGGGGCTATGAATTACTTGCATAGAGATAGCGAGGCCGAGCCTTTTGCTCGGTAGCTGGAGGGATGTTTACCTAAACTACTAGACAGGAATGCATTGTATGAGGAGCGGAGCAGATAACTTGAAGGCTGAATACAGTTTTTGGCAGGCAACAGGCCGCGTCAGGCACCGTTAGCCACGCAGGGAGTAAGACAAAGTTCATGGACACGGATGCAGGTCCAAGCTGGAGCATTTCAGAGGCAGAAGCAGAAAAAGGCTTGATGGCAGAATTCAGGGCCTACTCGCCTGAACTACAAAACTAGAAAAGTGAACCACATAAAGTCGGTGGCCTTTCATACTTAGGAATGGAATATTCGACCCATTCATGGCGGATCTGAAAGAGGGCATGTTGACGTTGGATGCACATGTATTTGCGTCTTTATAGCTGGAACTGGAGGGAACATACATGTACTTATAGCATGTACATGGAGCCGTTGGGGTCTAAGATAGGGGACACAATTGACCATAAAAATTCATATTTCCACATTATGACTATCTTGATAAAGGTGTTTAGCGATGCATTTATGTCCAACACTAAGGCGTACTTCAAATGGAGTTGTGTGTATCTCTATAATTGCCTCGGAACCACATTTCTATGTTCTTATGTGATTGCCATTCCTGCTATTGCTTTATATCAGATTTTTTGTGTATACATGTATCAGATTTTGCAGTGTAACATACATAAATTGACAGTTGTAACGTTGTCAGTTTGTGGGGTAAAGCCAATCCTTAGAGATTAAAATGTATGAATGGTCAGCCCTTCCAGCAGATTATTCACAGAGTATTGATTTGGATTAGCGCACAAATGCTAACATAAAGGGCTTTAGGATTTTAAAAATATATAATTGTTTTACAAGCATATCATCAAAACATTTAGTTGTCAATGTTTCTTACTTTATGTTATGCTTTTATGCTTTCTGTTATGTATTTTTTTATTTGCAATTGTTAATTTATATGTTAGGCCATAATGTGTGTCTGAGAATACACTGCATGGTGTGTCCAAATTTATTATTTCAGACTTTGGAAAACAATATAATTATAAATCCTGTTAATCACTTGTCTATGACTCACAACTCCCCTTCCAAGGATGTAATTGAGCATCAAGCCAACTAGGACATCTTTTTGGATTATCTATTGTTCTCATTGAGATCTAAGCCCCATAGCAAAACCAGAGGTACCGTGTTTCAACCAACATATGACAAGACCGTAAGATTTTCATTTGAGGTTATGGAAAATCTGGTAGGAAAACATAAATGTCAATGGGCACTGTTTTGATGGATTGGTACATATTTTATGTACTCTCCTTGCCCTGCCATACTATGTGTCTTGCATCTTACAATTGACATATAGCTACTGAAAGTATTGAGACAAGCTCTTCAAATAAGTAGTGGGCTTATGTTAATTATAGGAATTTGGGGCAGGCATTCACTAGTGATTTCCAAAACATATATTCATTTAAACAGTTGCTATTAGGGCCGCATTTTAAGTTTATGATAAATGTAGGAAATGTGTTTTTTTCTGAACATTGTTTTTCTGTTTTTTTTTTTACTCTGTGCACTTTACTTCTGCTGTCCAAGTGTAAAGTGTCTATGTACACCCTTCAAGCATGGTTATATTAGCCTATCCCTGATTTCTAATTTAACTTGCCTGTAATTCATAGTATATAATGTGAAGAAATGCCCCCCCCCCCCCCAAGGACTAGGAGGTTAAATGACAATTCTGGACTGCAGCGCTATGCTGGGAATGCAAACATGACTTCAGGGCTATCCTGTGTAGCTTGAGTGTTGCAGTGTAAACTGTCAAATACCTGTCTTTGACAAGTAAAGATCTCCTTTTTACATAGTATTAAGTCACCCAAGTGTAAGCCTTATAGCCCACGAGGAATGGTGCATGGTGCTTAAAAGTGGGGCATGTAGACAAAGAATATTAACATGTCCCTATAGTGGCAAATCAGTGAATGACCAAAATATTGGATTAAAAATATCAGGTGACATGAATATTGTGTCAAAAATATGGTGACTACCAAGGTGTTGGGGAACAGAATACCTAATGGTATGACTGTCATATTTTTGGTATGCAATATTGTTGTTAGGACTATTGTTGCATTCAATATTGTTTAGTTTAATGTAGTTGTAAAAAATATCATTTTACATTTGTATTAGTATATTAATCTTAACAGCTGGTATTGCTAGTAGAATTATTCTTAATTTATTAAAACACAGTTTGTAATTTTAAATGTGTATTTTTTTATTTAAGTAGTAATTTACAATATAGTAGTGGGATGGTGGATTTGCAGTGGAATAGGTTGGGAATTTAATTACCTTATATTAAATTTCATATCAGCTATTTTGATCGGTAATTAAATATTTAGTTGATTTTTAATTATGTAAATTGTTTAGTTTTTATTTCATTTGTTTGACTTTAATTTGGTATTTTTTTTTTTATCTATGGAAGTAAGTTATACTTAGGGGCCGATTCCAATCCTGTATTTTTTTTTCCCGTACGACTCGTATCCGTATTTTTTTCCGTACGAATCATACAAGTCACGTCCGACCTGTGAAGTACGATCCGTACGGGAAAAAGTGCATACGGATCGGCCCTATCCATACGAATCGTAGCGGGAAAAGTTGTACGAGACGGACCCGGACACTTTTCCGTCCGATTCGTAAAAACTAGAGTCCGAGCATACAAGTACGATCCGGACCGGCTTTCCGATTTACGAATCGTACGGAAAACGTCCCGAACACGGGGAATGACTTGTACATATGCAATATCGGTGTACTCACCGTACATACGCAATGTCGGTGTACGCACCGTACATACGCAATGTCGGTGTACGCACCGTACATAGCAATGCCGGTGTACGCACCGTACATATGCAATGTCGGTGTACGCACCGTACATACACAATGTCGGTGTACGCACCGTACATAGCAATGGTGGTGTACGCACCGTACATAGCAATGGCGGTGTACGCAACGAACATACGGAATGTCGGTGTACGCACCGTACATACGCAATGTCGGTGTATGCACCGTACATAGCAATGGCGGGGTACGCACCGTACATACGCAATGGTGGTGTACGCACCGTACATAGCAATGACGGTGTACGCACCGTACATATGCAATGGTGGTGAACGCACCATACATATGCAATGGCGGTGTATGCACCGTACATACACAACGCATGGGGGTGTGTGCCTGTACGACTCATACCCCTGTACCGTACTCAACCACGGACACTGTAAAACAGCACAAGGAGGGTCTATTCGACTCGCACAACACCACAAAACACGTCTACAGTGCACAAACAATGGAAATGACTGACCTGGACACATCCAAACAGGCAAACAGAGGACCACACTCACAACCACCCCTTATAACACACCAACCAAAAATTTAATTGAGGCCCACCCACAAATGGAACAATAAAAAGGGACCACACACACAAACCATGAGCCTTTGCAACAGACTCACTGCAGCTAGAGAGCACACACCAACAACTGCACCCATCCACCTTAACATATACACCTTCACACAACCTCCTTCACACATACCCCCTCTTCACATTCACACCCACACCGTCACATTCACACCCACAACCATCCACAGCCTCACCCCACACCATGCCCAAAGACAAGAATCCAAAGTTCACAAGGGAGGAGCTGGACATCCTTGTCAATGAAGTCATCAGAGTCGAGCCACAGCTGTTTGGAACATTGGTCAGACAGACCAGCATAGCCAAAAAAACACGCCTATGGCAGAGGATCGTCGATAGGGTGAATGCTGTTGCACCTATCAGAAGGACCAGGAATGAATGCCAAGCCAGATGGTACGATCTGCGGAGGGCGGTCAAGCGCAAAATGAATGATGACTACGCCCAGAGCAACATCACTGGAGGTGGTGCGCCCCGCAGACCAGTACATTTCCATCCCTGATAGGAGAAGGTGATGGCCCTGCTATCGCCGGTGGGAGTACATGGACTGCAAGGACTTCCAGAGCCTGATGAGTACACAAACAACTTACGTCACATGGGGGTAATGGCATCCACACCCCAACTACACCAAATGCACGCAACTACCCCCAAGCCCTCACCGGACACAACCACAGTCATAAACAACACTAATGCCACAAACATGTGTATGCTCCATTGAGAAAGCAAGGCCATGTTATGTCCGATGCTACACGAAGCACCAACCCAAGAATGGATGTCCGGTATGCTGGGAGGGTGGGTGTCACAAAACGCATTGTTGAACTCCAAATCAGACACAATTGCCCTCATCCCATATGGCCCAGGTACATACCTATGCATCATGTGCAATGCACAGGGATTGGGAAAGTACTGACAAGATACCTCACACTCGGCCCGGGTGTAAGCAGCACAAGGCCCTCCTGTGACCAGTGCAAACACAAACACCAAGACAACAAGGTCAGATAGCTAGGACAGGAACTCACACTCACTGTCAGGGCAGCATGCTCCATGGGGGACAGCTACATCACCTGGGAACCCCACTGCCAAATCACACTAAACCCACCAGCAGGCCCTGTCACACACACCCCTTACACAAGCAGGCACCCCCGGGACAGGCAATGGATTTACCCACTGTCACAACGGACATGTAACACAACAACACCAATACATAGCCGACGAAGCATCCAAGCCAAAAATCTACATGTCAAAGACTCCGGAGAACATATCTATCTGTCCCCCGCAACATACCCATCCACAAGTGAACATTGAGGAGAATGCTAGGCACATACAACTACCTGGAGGAACAGTGCCAACTTGAATGTGTATGATACATGTTGCATGAAACAGCATAAACATTGTCTGTCTCTCACACACAGGGCAACGTGATGAATCTACCCCCAACAATGGGGGTGAAGATTCACAGTCCCTGGCCCAGGAGGAACCTGATCCCACCGGCAGCGACGCCTCTCAACACTCCGCGGATGACCCCGACTGACCTGGACCCTCTGGTGTCCAAGCCCCTGCAGCACCTGGTTCAGGACCATCTGTGCCAACCACCACCCCCATTCCTGCCACATTCCAGGAGACACCGAGGAGCCCTGCCCGCAGTGAACAACTGAGACAGTCTGACCAGGAGGGACAAGGAGCGCCGGGCACCCAGGAGGAGGCAGACAACACTGCCACTGCCATCCCTCAGGGGTCCCGTAGAACCGATGTGCCCACAATGGCAGCCCAGGCTCATGTGGGCAGGGGTGGTGGGAGTGGTGGCAGGCGGAGGCGAGAACCTTACCAGCCAGCTGAAGGGACCGGTATGTCACACATAGCCAACATCATGGACGCATACTGGCGTGACACCAGGGAGTTCAGCCAGGTAGTGGTGACCCTCACAGAGATTAAGAACCATCAAGCCGAGCAACACGCCAGTCAACAAGAACACCAAGGACGGATGGAGGCAAGACTGGCTGAACTCCTGGCGGTGCATAGGGACATAAGCCATTCACTCTGTCGGATCGCCGACAACATGGGCAACCCTCACTGTGCCACCAGGCAAAGACCACCACCAGCCACAGGGAGGGAGGAGGAGGAGGATTCGTCCGACGGAGCGTCCCAAGCATCGTCAAGGCCTGCATCAGAGGGTCCCCGGAGGAAGGTGGGTCGTCCACGGAAAAGACCGTGAGAGGCAGCGGACCATCCACATCTCCCATGTCACCTGGCCTGGCACCTGGCCTCCATGTGCGACAGCATCACCTCATTGATTGACATCATCTGCCACATGGACTTGCTGGTCACAGTCTGACCAATTATGCCAAACACTGTGGCCTGGACTCTGATGACTCCATATGCCAAGGATCCCATCTCCCCCTGTGAACTTTGGATTCTATGGTCCCTGAGTTGAACCTTGTTCTGTGCACAAATCACGCCCCAGACCTATAATAAATACATTTATAATTTTAATTTTATGTTGCAGTCATTTAGCATGAGTCCACAACATTCGTGTGGGGATATGTCAAAGTATGCCTGAGTGTGGAACTAACTCCAGCCATCCATACACTTGGATCTGAGTCCGGTCGAGGACACACATGGGTCACAATGTATCACCAAATACAGACATGGAGCCCAATACTCACCTGTGATGGCCTCAAGCTGCTGAGGGGGGGGGGGGGAGGGGCTGGCAATACTGCTCAGACAGACCAATTTAGCAGTGTTTTATGAAGGTTTAGAGGTCATGGGTCATGTTGAGGTGCCCGGGGAGGGAGTCCCAGGTCTGTTTGGCAAGGTGGGAGAACTATCTCCTGCATGCAGTTGGTCTGTGGATGTGATGAATGGTGGGCAGGGCAAGGTTGGCTGCACGAAGTTGGGCCAACGGGGTGTTGGAAGGCAGACGTCCAAGGTCGGTATTGGGTCTGGGGTTGTGGACTGCCTCCTGAGTGTGGTTCAGGAGACTGAAGGTGATCCTGCAGCAGACAGTGAGCCATTCTAGCTATCTCAGGTGGACGGTGATGTGGCTGGGGCAGGGGTTGTTGAAGATGAGGTGTGCGGAAGCACCCTGGATGTGGACAACTTCTACTGCAGTTTTGCTTTTGTTCATCCGTAGAGGGCGTTGCTGTAGTTGACCCGGCTGGTGTCGTGAACCTGGGGGACAGTCTGTCTTGCTTTGGAGTGAATCTATCTGTGGATCATTTGCAGCATGCGGAGGGTGTTGCAGCATGAGGTACAGATGGGGTTGAGTTGCATGGTAATTGTGAGCAATGGGTCCATGATGAACACCAGCTTGCGTGCGTGGCCACTGGCTGCTGGTGCGGTGCCCAGACCAGTGGGACACAAGGAGTTGACCCAGCCGTAAGGGGACAATCCTCAGATGATAACCTCAGTCCTGTCCAAGTGCAGCCTCAGGTGGCTGATGTTCAGCCATTCGTCAACGGATCTCATGCCTTCTTGAAGTTTGGATCTGGCAATGGCTGGCTCTCTGGTGAGTTTGAGGAACAGCTGGGTGTCAATGGCATACGAGATGATGATGAGGTCATGTGCGCATGTGAGGGTGGAGAGGGGGGTCATGGAGACATTGAAGATCATCACGCTGAGAGAAGAGCCCTGGGGCATGGGCCACATGACCCCAGTGTACTACATACTGCAGGGTGGAGGCAGACTCCCTGGGCCTTGCTGGTGAGCTACTTTCTGATTCAATCCTGGGCCCTCCTCTGGATACCAGTGTTGGAGATGTGTGAGCTGACAGTGTGTTAGCACATGGTGTACAATGCCGTTGAGAGGTCAAGGGGGGTGGGCTCACCATTGTTGAGCAGGGCAAAGTTGTCGTTGGTGGTGGCAATGATGACGGTTGCAGTGGTGTGATTACTGTGGAAGATGGTCTGGTGCCGGTTGCCTGGAGCATGTTGCGTGGAGGAAATTTGTCAGTTGCTTGTTGAGTGTCGTCCTGATGACATTTGCTGGGTAGGGAAGCAGGGTGATGTACCAGGAGATCCTGCAGTACTGTCGTCCGTTGTTTAAGAAGGGCCTGGGTCTCTGCATGCCTCCGGCACCCATGGAATGTGGAAAACTCAAAGGAGAAATTCATGACGCGCTGGACGTGGGCCTCAAGGATGGGGAATGATGTGGATGAGATGTTGTGTGGGAAGGGGCCTGATGGAGAGCCAGAGTGGATGGTGCACATGAGCCAGGTGGTGTACTTGCTGCTGACAGGAGTCCAGAACTTTGAGGGGGGTTTGTCCTGCGGATAATAGTGCTGTCTGCCTCTGTGTGCCAAGGCTGTTGTGTATGGCCATGAGCTAGCAGTGGTAGAAAGTTGCAAGGGATGTGATCTGCCTTGCAAGGGTGGGGTGTCTTGGATGGAGATCTGCTGTCAGTTCACTCATAATGCTGAAGAGCTCCTTGATGTCGTGTGTTTTGGTGTCTCGGCACTATCTGAAGGATCTCCACTTGTCCTTACTGATGATATGGTGATGTCTGTGTGTGGTCTTTTCCAGGCCTGTAAGGTAAATGATGGCTCTTTGTGTTGCAAGGTTTGCACAAGAGTCCGGCTAGGTCTGTAGGAGTGTGGTAAATATACTTTTTTTACCTTGACTGGATTTCATACAGAATCTAAAATAAAGTAAAATAGCTCAGAATAACAAGAGGCAGAATCCGTGGTATAAGAGATTTTCTGAATGGGCTTTATTCCAAAATGGCCGACTCGAGTGGCGGCCTTCAGGTTCCGTCACCACGAGGGTTCAGGAAGTGAAGTACAATACTTTATTGACAAGAAGTAACTTTTATAGTTCATACATTACAATGAAATGAATGCAAAAGGCGTAACAATTGATAAGAGAAATGACATATTGGTGCGTAATCGAAACTAGGCGTAATAAGGAGCAGAAAGAAACATGATTGGCTCTGATTATCATGCATAGGTGGATCTATAAGATAATACTTAACATAGATGCGCGCGCAACAGCATGACGTGTGATTGACGTGCGACTAGGGGGTGAAGGGGACTTGACATTTAGCTCTACATGTGGAGACGAGAAGTCTGGGGGGTCAAGTCAACCTAATCCCAAATCATATCTAACATCCTATGTTTAGAGAACTATGTTATCCACAAGAAAAAACTCTCGGACAGAATCTATTCTATACTGACTGTGTGTGCGTGTACAAGCGTCTAAGTGTCTATATGAGATGCGAGGGGCAGAAAACTTTCCATGGCAACAGGGCTATGAATTACTTGCAGGAGGACGGAAAGGCCGAGTCCTTTGCTTGTGAGCTTAGAGGAAATGTTTACCTAAATCACTGAACAGGAATGCATCGGCTGAAGAGCAAAGTAGATAATTCGAAGGTGAAATACAGCTTCTTGGCAGGCAGGCAAAAACTGGCCGAGGCAGGCACCGTTAGCTGCACAGGGAGTAGGACAAAGTTCATGGATACAGATGCGAGCTCAAGCTGAAGCTGTCAGAGACAGAGAGCAGGGGAGGCTTTAAGGACAGGATCGGGCCTACTTGCCTGAACTGTAAAAATGGAGTAACTTAGCCATATAAAGTCGGTGGCCTTTCCTACTTAGGAATCGAATATCCAGCCCATTGATGGCGGATCTGACAGAGAACATGTTGACGGTGGACGCACATATGTTTGCGTTTTGGAAACTGGAACTGGAGGGAACACACATGTACTTGTGACATGCACCTAGAACCGTTGGGGTCCAAGATAGGGGACATAACTGACCAGGAAAATCCACATTTCCACATTCCCTCCTTGTCCCCTACTTGCCCTTCAAGAGATATCAATCTTCATCATTCCATCGATTTGCTCATGGAGCATCATTTCTTCTTCCTTCTTCTTCCGGCATTTTGAACGAGAACCTTGATATGGAATGCATGATGTGGCACACAGACCACAAATCGCTGGTCCACATTGCAGGCATAAACAACAACTGAAGAGCATAAGAAGGCCAATACCTAGGAAGGATAGAACTCTCCATCCCCAGGCTGATATCACACTCCAAAACCACCCGGACCATGTCCAAGTGCCTGGATTTTCGTGTATCTGGCTCACAATCTTATGAAGGCGTGTTATAGCTTTATATACAGATGGCGAATTTTCTGGTATGAATATGCAGCAGCTGGATCCGATGACCCTGCAAGCTCCGCCCCTATCGGCCAGGATGACGTCAAGGACAAGACGATTCTGGAGAACAACAATTCTCATTACTGATTGTTCCTCTGTCAGATTGCCTAGGGCGGCTATAGTCTCGTTTACTACAGCTTCGAGAGTCTTGGTTAGTTTACGTATCAGCTTACTATTTGATATTGTACCTATATAGGGAAAGATACCTTTATTGAAATCTACATACTTGTCCCATGCCGTCTCAGTATAATCGACAACTGGGAGATCTCTTCGCTCTCTATTGTGTACTAAATGAACATTTGGATGATAATCAGGGGGAGCTAGGAAAACAGGTGGCAGAAGGAATGCTATGTAACAGGTACCATCCCAATCTAGGGGCAGACGCATATATGCCGTCTGACCACATATAAAGTAAGAATGGCGAGAAGCTCTAAATGAAGATTTACCTTGATCACTATATTCTACTGTAGTAACGCATTGGCTATGGCCCATATGTATGGAACCAACTTTTCTTACACATAATTCACCCTTAACTGAAAATACTGACATAATGGGCAGAATTAGTTCAACTTCGGATTTGACATTCAGAATCATAAGATTAGGTGTAAAATTACCTAATTTATACACTTCATTTTCTAGATCAGTTCCTGTTCTACTGGGGCGACCCTCCTTATTAGGATGACAGACTTTGAATAAAACTAGATTCAGATTTCCCCATATCCAATGTTGTTGATAAACTGCTGTGTCTGGGTCTATGGAGTTTAGTAAACTAAACCATGCTCCACAGGAGCCATTGTGTGTGAACGGATGTGGAAAGAAAGGCAGAACTCCTTTGTTATTCTGATAGGGAGGGAGTCGGCCACACACCCAACAATTGGTGGCATTACTAGTCTGATGGGAATGATGTAACATACTAATGAAAGTGTTATTGCGCAGCGCAAGTCTATAAGATAATTCATGTGGCGGTAGGTCACTAAAAGAATGTTCAGCAGCAACATTATAAACATGTCTAGAAATAGGATGATATATGTGCAAAATCACACTCGTAATAATTACTAAAACACTCAATAAAAACAAAATTAATAATGTCCTCATACAGTAGCTACGCAGTGATTTACAATACGCCTGTCGTTTCAACATTTCTCGAGTATTTTCTCTACTCAGGTCCAAGGGATACATGTCGGAGACAATTCAACCGCTTCACCTTGGAGAGGACTTAAACAATCAAATTGCTCGACTGTTTGGGCCTAAGCTTTAATTTATAGCACTGAGAGTCATTCTGTTCAACAAAAGGAAGTTTTGAATCAGTCTGTGAGGGAGTGCAGGGCACAGTGTCTATATCCGAGGATAGTCCATGAAATTTCTTAATGTTGCTGGAATGTATCCAGCCCTTGCTGCCCTCAACTTTCACGGCTGTTCTTGTGGTCAGCAGGACTAGCTTCGGTGCTTTCCACCTGGGCTCCAACTGGGTCTTCCGATCAAAATTTCTCACAAACACCAGATCCCCCGGAGCAACGTCATGGGGTTTCACCTCAGTGTTGTCAGGAAAAGCTGCAGTTACCTGTGAACGACAAGATTGTAGTGCAGACATCAAGGAAGCCAAGTAATCTGTCAGCATATTACAATTAACATCAGTTATTTTACGTGGTATAGGCGTCCCCCACATATTTGGTGGTCTTCCGAAGATCACCTCATACGGGGATAGCCCTGTTCGAGAGTGTGCTACCATTCTTATGTAAAATAGTGCAACTGGTAATGCTACTATCCAGTCAACACCCTTCTCCTTACATATTTTAGACAATCTGATTTTCAAAATTTGATTATGTCGTTCCACGAGACCTGCTGCCTCGGGGTGTCGGACACAGTGGAATTTCCACTGATATCCCAACAAAAGTGAGACATGTTTCATTAATTCGGATGAGAAAGGCTGGCCGTTATCTGAATATACAACACGTGGTAAACCGTACCGCGGGAAGAATTCTCGAACTAACTGTTTGGCAGTAGTCGGGGCCGTGTAATCTGATACTGGGTACGCCTCAGTCCATCGGGAGAGAGCGCAGACAACTACCAGAACATATTTGAATCCTCGACATCGTTCCATCTGGATATAATCCATTTGGAGCACTTCAAAAGGATGATCAGGAGTCTGGAATCCACCCTGTTCTACGGGAACACTTTTTCCTGGGTTGAACTGACAACATATCATACAGGTACGGACTTTTTGTTTAGCTGCTGCTCGTAAATGTTTGTTGAACCAAATGTGTTGAATGCTATCTAGCATAGCTTTCTCTCCTAAATGCGCTGGGCTGTGAATTGTAGCTATAATGGCCTGGACCATAGAGTCAGGAAGAAACCATACAGATTTCTCCTTCGTCATCCATCCCTGATCTGTCTGGATCCCTCCTAGTTCAGTCCATTTCTTTAATTCCTCTGCAGTAGCATGTGTCTGTATGTCAATTACGTCAAGTGCGGGATCCTTAATTGTCATACACTGTGTTGGTGTCTGAACTATTGGCTTTGTCATGTCTAATGTGCGATTCTGAGCAGTCTGTTTAGCTGTTCTGTCAGCTAAATCATTGCCTTGAGAAATGATATCAGTAACCTTCGTGTGTGCTTTACATTTCATAATCGATATGGCAGTTGGTAGATGTATTGCGTCTAACAAGGCATGAATGAGGGTTCCGTGCTGAATGTGGGCACCATGGGAGGTTAAATAACCTCTCTCTCGCCACAGCACGCCGAAGTCGTGTACAACTCCGAATGCATAACGTGAGTCAGTGTATACATTAACTTTCTTATTTGTGGCTTGAATACAGGCTTGTGTTAGAGCAATAAGTTCTGCTGCTTGGGCTGACAAAGTATCTATACAATTTGTCTCAATAACTTCAGTGTCTGTTGTGACTGCATACGCGGCCACTAAGTCTCCTGTACTTGCTCTCGTGCACGATCCATCTACATACAACGTCAGGTCTGGATCTAACAATGGAACGTCTGTCAAGTCTTGTCTAGGTTTCGTCTTTATTTCAATAATTTCAACACAATCATGAGCTAGTGGGTCTGTTCCAATTACAGGTAATAGTGTAGCAGGATTCAATGTATTACACCGTCGGATCTCTATGTGTGGCTGAAACAATGTCAGTTCATAACCGGTAAGTCTTGCTATGGTCAAGTGTTGTGTTTGTGTTCGGTTCACAAGAACTTCTACTGCATGTGGTACTTGTACTGTCAATGGATGTCCTAACACTATGGCATCGCTTTGTCTGATTGCTAAAGCTGTTGCTGCCACTGATTTCAGGCATGCGGGCAAAGCCTGAGCTACGGGATCTAATGTACTGGAAAAATAAGCACATGGCTTGCGTGATCCTGCTTGTTCCTGTGTGAGTACTGACAAAGCAGTACCTTCGCGTTCAGTGACAAAGAGTGTAAAATGTTTGCTATAACATGGTGTTGCTAAAACAGGTGCTTGACATAAAGCTTCCTTTAGGCTTTCAAAAGCTTGTGTATGTTCCTGAGTCCAAGGGAGAACAGTCGATGTGGCTGCCTCCTGTGTGGTTAACTGAATGAGTGGTTTTGCTAGAAATGCGTACTGAGGGATCCACTGCCTACAATATGAAGTGAGGCCTATGAAAGCCCGCACCTCCTTTTGTGTCTGGGGTATTGACATGTTAGCAATTAACTGGACGCGATCTGGTGTAAGCTGCCTTCCCTCCTTGGACAGCGAGTGACCAAGATAAATAACTCGCTGGGCACAGAATTGCAGCTTAGAGGGAGACACTTTGTGTCCCTTGTCGGCTAGAAAATGTAAAACTGTCAGAGAAGCCTTTTCACATTCAGGTTCGCTTCTCGCGGTGATCAGCAGATCATCGACATATTGAAGCAGTGCAGTATTGACTGGCATGTGGATACTGTCAAGTTCTCGTTTCAGTGCTTGGCTGTAGATGCTGGGGCTTTCTGTGAATCCTTGGGGAGCGCGTGAGAATTTAAAGCTGCGCCCATTTAAACTGAATCCGAACAAATATTGGCTTTCCGGATCTATTGGGACGCTAAAAAAGGCATTCTTGAGATCAATTACAGTAAAGAATGTTGCTTCGGAATCAATTGCTGTCAATAATGATGATATATCGGGGACCACAGGAAATTGTGGCACAATGCACTTGTTTAGTTCCCGCAAATCAATAACCAATCGGTATACTGGCGGAGCAGTAGGGTCAGTTCGTTTAAGAATCGGAATTATCGGTGAATTACATACATTGGAGTCTGTTTCTACAACTACTCCTTGGGCAATTAACTCATCAATGATTTTCAGCAAAGCCACTACAGCATCTTGCGGTAACTTGTATTGTCGTATTCGTGGTAATACCACTCCTGCCTTGAGTGTAACTCGGTATGGTGTAATGTTCATGCAACCAACATCAGTAGGGCCTTGTGCCCATAGATGTGCTGGTAAAGTCTGTAGTCGGGGATCCATGTCTCTAGACACATAGTGACCTTTAAAATCACGTAAAAACAACCTTATTCCTTCCGGAGAACAACATATTATGGCTCCTAGGGCTTTCAGAGTTTTAATTCCTAACAAATTTTCTGGGCATGATTTAGTAAGCAATAAATCTGTAGTTCGTGTCAGAGGTCCTATCGTAAGTGGAAGAGGCTGTGATACTTCGTTAACAATAGGTTTTCCTGAAAAACCAAGGGAAACATTTTGAGAGCCTGAGAGGGGTGCCCCTGGAACTTCACTACGTTTTATAGTTGTACGACTTGCCCCTGTATCGAGTAAGAATTTTCTATCTTGACCTAATAATTCACTATGTACATAAGGTCCTTCTTGATCTACAGGAATCTCGATAAGCGGTAAGTCAACTTCCCTCTCTAGGCTGGTTCATGCGTAACGCTGATACTCAGGATATTCATACTGTGCAGTCTGATACATTTGTCGTGTGGTGGTTTGTGTGGCAGTAACAGGCAACGGTGGTGCAGCTGGCACAAACTGTATTGGCTGTTGTGCGGCTGGCATGGCCTGGGAATGCGGCATAGCTCCTTGTTCATTCTGATCTTGTCTGAGTGGCCGTGATCTTTCTTGTGTTTTACCTATGGCGATATTGTGTTTTAAAACTGGACAATCGTGTACGTAATGACCTGGCTTTTTGCAATAATTGCATGTCCCTTTTACCGGTCCTGCTGAATCGGACTGTGTCATACCCTTTTTATGTCCTTCAGCCGGTACTGTCTGAGACACTAGCATTTTCATTTTTGTATCTTTCATACGTCTTTGTTCGTGTTCTTGTTCATCTCTAATTCTATTGTGATGATACTGTAACATTTGTAGCATTTGTGACGGAGTGTTACTTTGCCAGGTACTCTCGAATTTCAATATTCTATTCTTTACTGGAGGTAATGCATTTTCTACTAATTTTGTCACAAATAAATGTGGATACGACTCACTACTTGTTTTTATACCACTATTTATTCCAAAACATTTTTCAAATCGGGCATAATAGTCACTTGTGTCTTCATCATGCTTTTGTTTACAGGCCGTGATTGCACCCCAATCTTCCTTTTTCGTAGTTAACAAACGTGGCAGTACTTGTACTAGTAAACCTGGTAATGCTTTGACTTTATCCCCGAGCCCTGAACCTGCAGCTCGGGCCTTTTCTTCCGTTTCTAATGCTGTCCAATCTATCTTTTGGTCTCCCACTTCCCACTCTTTTTCTTTCAGTTTTTCATAAATACCAGCAGGTAAGAGCACCTTTAATATCGTCATAATATCAGGATAGGTATACTCTCCCATCAGCAACATGTCCTTAATTTCTCGGTGGAAACCCGCTGGGTCTTTGTCATGACTTGGTACTACTTTCTTCATTTCTAACAATTCAATTTTTGATATGGGTGTGTATACAAATACACGGTGAAACTCATTGTCTTCGCCTTTTATTGGGTGCACTTCTCGTAAGGGATTTTGTCTATCCATATAATACGGCGTTCTTTCTCTGCGGGGCAGCGGGAAAGAATCCGGATTTACAAAAAGGACATACTGTTTACGTGATACTAATATTTCTTTAATCAACTTGTTACTAGAACCTCTCCATCTGTTCGTGAGTAGTTCCGTTAATATATCAGGTAAAGGACCAGGGTCAGCATGTTGGCTCTTATATAATATAAGGAGTTGCTGAATCATATAGATTCCAGCTAAACGTTGTTCATCTGTACTAAGGTTAAAAAACGTGTGTGCTACGGTCTCATCACCGTATTTTTCAGGACTGTCAATCCAGTGAACGGCTGATCTGGCCAATTCTTGCTCATCCATGGAATCGAGGAGGTGGTAACCCCTTCGTTCTCGTAGTAGTTTATCTGCGGCTTGGAATAGATGTTCAGGAGACTTTAAATTTATTACAGGCGTCGGATACGTTCTGCTATTATTTGGACATACAGAGTGTATGGGATCAGAAAAACATCTAGTATTATCACAGGATCTTCCTCTGCCTACGTATGCTATGGTTTCTGACTGTCTTGCGGAATTCCCTGATTCGGAGACTTCATCTTGCTCGAACTCGTCTATTTCCAATCTTTCTTCGTGAATGCGTTCTATTTCTCTACGGATTTTTCGGCACATGGCTATTATACAGTTTTTCTTATCGTGTCTCCCTTCTGATATATTCTGGCTCCATCTTGTAAGAATAAGCATTGTATTCGGGTCTACCCCCGGACGGTCTTGATTTCTGATCACACAGTTTATGAGGAAACGTAACAGTTCCCCCTGTATCTCTACTTTCTGGAATTCCATAGCTCTGTTAATACATTCTGGGTCTCGCCCTGTTTGGACAAAATGATATATGTTATCTAGATGCGTAGTCATTCCTGGTAACCTCGCTAAATACTCTGCGGCTCGTCTGATACGTAATGATGCCAGGACCATTTCGTCCTCTTTACCGACCACCGGGTCATATCTACAATCTATAAGGAGTTCCTTAAGCGTACGTTCACTTACGAATTTGGGTGTACGTGAATGCGCTGATTCTTGAAAAATAAGTTTATTTATTCTAGGTGGCGTAAAAGTATTGCTTGCACCTCCCGTGGCCCCTTCAGGGGCGTCGGGTGTGAATGGATTCGTCGAACGTGACACAGCAACTATAGGTGTCGATACCACTGTAGAATCGATTACGGGAACAGATGCGGAAACAGACGTGCTTGCCGGAGCTCGCGTCGGGACTTGCTGTTGCACGGGGACAGATACCTGATCCTGACGTTGAACCCCTCCGCCAGACGGTCTATGTGGTGTGGGGTTAGCATACTCGGGAGCTGCGTCATCTAGATATGAGGAAAGAAAAACATCTTCTGCGGTTCTGGGATGCCCTTTTGGATGTACCTTAATTGGAAATAATGGGGGTGGCAAGTCTTTTGGCATCTCTGGAACAGCCTTAGGTAGTCCTTCGGCTAGGAGGGGATACATACCACTCATAAGAGCGTTTCTTTGTCTATCTACTTGTTCTGATTTTACTCGGATACCTTCCTCAATTAATATATTTTCTTGAACTTCCTTTGAACTCTCTTTACTCCTCTCTTCCTGTCTACGTGCTTTTTCTGTACGTCTATGAGATTCTTTACGCCATAACTCAACAGCGTCTTTCTGTGACTGTCTGACTTTTCTTTTCCATAACTCTTCCTCCACTTTCATGATGCACTCTGCATCCCAGGTTCCCGCTGCGGGCCACCTTTGACTTTCCGGCAATCCCTTGGTATAATCTACCCATAGATCAAGAAACAATATGGCATCTAAGCCATGCTTATGATACATAAAATGCCCTGGGGTGTCCCTAGGAGGAATAGGAACTGCTTCTTCAAGCACCCCTTTTCTAGTAGTAATCTGTCTTAACTTCGAGAAGAGCGGCATCTCGACAACTGATCTGATACTTACTCTTGAATTCACTTAATACGGAAAACACAATAATGAACGGTGAACAATGAACAATCATTCATACCACAATATGCAAGACATTTGAACACTTTAAACATTTAACATTAAACATTTTAACCTTTAAAAATGACCAACAATGATGACAGTCTGCATAACTAATCACCAAGCAGAATTCTTGACAATAACTAGATACTTCGGAATACTTGATATACTGCTAAACAGTACATATACACTGCTAAACAGTGCAGACCGGATTTGTGTACCCAAATCCGTCTTGACCGGCACAACCTATGTGCTGTCAACACGCCTCCCCGGCGATGGTACTCACCGAGTAGCTCCTTGAAACGGAAGGCCTCAGAGAATGAACGGGACTCGATGACTGCGGACAGCGGACCCTCTGGACATCGGGATTTCGACAACCTGGTGGGCCTCTGTATACCTCGGATCTTGCTCTCTCAGCTAGGCTCTGGTCGGGATACTTCGCACTTCTCACCGCCTCGTCTGGGTTGATCGCAGCCTCAGTCGCCCCCGCTTGACCGGAGGGAGCTTACAGGAAATCCTGCTGGTACGCGTTTATGGTCCGTCCAGCTGTGGCAGGAGACCGGGCCTGCAACGCACCGCCGGCGCGTGAGATGAGAAAGTGTCCCTGTTCGGGCGCCATTATGTGGTAAATATTCTTTTTTAACCTTGACTGAATTTCATACAGAATCTAAAATAAAGTAAAATAGCTCAGAATAACAAGAGGCAGAATCCGTGGTATAAGAGATTTTCTGAATGGGCTTTATTCCAAAATGGCCGACTCGAGTGGCGGCCTTCAGGTTCCGTCACCACGAGGGTTCAGGAAGTGAAGTACAATACTTTATTGACAAGAAGTAACTTTTATAGTTCATACATTACAATGAAATGAATGCAAAAGGCGTAACAATTGATAAGAGAAATGACATATTGGTGCGTAATCGAAACTAGGCGTAATAAGGAGCAGAAAGAAACATGATTGGCTCTGATTATCATGCATAGGTGGATCTATAAGATAATACTTAACATAGATGCGCGCGCAACAGCATGACGTGTGATTGACGTGCGACTAGGGGGTGAAGGGGACTTGACATTTAGCTCTACATGTGGAGACGAGAAGTCTGGGGGGTCAAGTCAACCTAATCCCAAATCATATCTAACATCCTATGTTTAGAGAACTATGTTATCCACAAGAAAAAACTCTCGGACAGAATCTATTCTATACTGACTGTGTGTGCGTGTACAAGCGTCTAAGTGTCTATATGAGATGCGAGGGGCAGAAAACTTTCCATGGCAACAGGGCTATGAATTACTTGCAGGAGGACGGAAAGGCCGAGTCCTTTGCTTGTGAGCTTAGAGGAAATGTTTACCTAAATCACTGAACAGGAATGCATCGGCTGAAGAGCAAAGTAGATAATTCGAAGGTGAAATACAGCTTCTTGGCAGGCAGGCAAAAACTGGCCGAGGCAGGCACCGTTAGCTGCACAGGGAGTAGGACAAAGTTCATGGATACAGATGCGAGCTCAAGCTGAAGCTGTCAGAGACAGAGAGCAGGGGAGGCTTTAAGGACAGGATCGGGCCTACTTGCCTGAACTGTAAAAATGGAGTAACTTAGCCATATAAAGTCGGTGGCCTTTCATACTTAGGAATCGAATATCCAGCCCATTGATGGCGGATCTGACAGAGAACATGTTGACGGTGGACGCACATATGTTTGCGTTTTGGAAACTGGAACTGGAGGGAACACACATGTACTTGTGACATGCACCTAGAACCGTTGGGGTCCAAGATAGGGGACATAACTGACCAGGAAAATCCACATTTCCACAGGAGTCCAGTAGGTCTGCCTTGTCCCAGGTGCCTTAACTGTTGTTGTGCTTCACAGGAAAGTCCCTCAATGTGGCAAGATTGTTGGATCAGTTGCTGAACCAGTGCATGAGGTTTCAGGGTGTTGCAGTGGTGTTGTTTTTAGTGTCCCACACAGCTTGTCTGTGGTGACTTATATCAAGCATCTTTGGGGTATCGTTAGCGGGGTGTGGGGCAGTGTGTTGCTTGTCGGAGACGTGGATTAAAATGTTGATGGACCAATGATGGCTGGTGGTGTGGTTCACCTCCAGCCAGAAGTTACTGGCCCCCAGCCACATGTAGCCTGTGGAGGTGAGGGCGTGCATGCAGATGTACGTGTTGATGGCTTTGCGGAATTGTGGATGTAGGCCTGGAGATCTGTAGATGAGTGTTACTCTGAGGGTTGCCAGGGAGTTGCTGCAAACCCGGATTTGTGACTCTGAGGGTGTACTTATGAATAAATTGCAATTCATCATCCGGGATTGTTGGTGCCGTCCCTGCGGGTGATCTTGTATCTGTCTGAGTTGGCAATGAAGAAGTCGTGTGCAGAGGATGCTTATGTCCAGGTTACTGTCATGAAGGTGATGTGTGGGGCTGTTGTGTTGAGGAGGTAACAGAGTCCAATGGCGTGCTAGTGGACGGAGCGGGTGTGGAGTAGGAGGTACATGACCTCGTTGTTCTGACAGGGTCTGGTAGGCTGGGCAGCGCTGTGTAGGCAGTTGGAGTTGCACACTCAGCATGCGAAGGTGTCGTGTGCGCGCTTAGGGGTTGCCTGATAGCAGGCAGATGATTGTCTGGAGGAGATTGCCTTGAGGTTGGCTGCAGCATGAGCCTGTTGTGTGACATGGGTCATGCAAAGACCAGAGGCTCGTGAACTGTGCACGTTGCAGGCGCAGACGGTCCTGCCTTTGGCACGGTGTTGGCGCAACAGTGGCAACGAAAAGCTGCAGGCTGCATTTAGAATGGGTGGAGGAGGAAGGGCAGAGCGTTTTAGAGGCGTGTGGGTTGCAGAATCAGGGCACTCGGGGCAGTGCCGCAGGTGAGGCAGCAGCAGGTGGAATGGGTGAGAAATCAGGCAAAAACTAGCACACAAAGACAAGGAGGTCAGAAAGGCACAGTGCAACAGGTGTATGTAAAGAAAGGAGTGTCAGGTTACTCATGGGTCACTACGAGAAAATGTATGAACAATCAACAAAAATGACGGCCACAGGGTCAGGCAACAACATGCGGAGCTGCGCACAGGAGACACACCATCAGCATGCGTTCACGTCCCGTTGTGGGGAGCAACCTGCACAAGTACATACACAACCAGGGAATTCATGCACAATAGATATTATTAGCCATGAAGAACTGCATGCATGTTGCCTAAGTACACATACACATATGGTCAATATTGGACAAGTATGCCATAGATGACGCATGCAAACTGGCAAGAGAGCTGCAGTGACAGAGATGAGGCACTTTGGATTGTGCTGAACACCTTTATTCCACATACACACACAAAGGGAAATGCATCCATGTGAACAGACTCACAGGTCAGTTGACAGAACATGTTGGACATACGCTGGACACCCCCTTCACGACACAGATGATGTCAATGCAAATGAACTGGCACACAAGTCAAGGGGATGAGCCTAACACATCCTGCTGCACATGGAGAGGCTGCAATTCCCCATAGAGCCTGTTGTTGTGATGTCCCACACTATGTCCACCCGTAGCATTTGCAATGTTTCAGAGGCAAGGTTTACACACATTGATGCCTTCATCAGACGCCACACTCCACTACAGATGACTGTCAAGAAGGGTGACTATCATGTCATGGGAGTGATGCTACATGTTATATGCTCCATGGTGAGAAGACATGTATGCATGGTACCACAACATGCACAGAAGCAGGCCCACACATTCCCAACCCGTACCATCACCAAAAAGCCTTGCTGCAATCCTTACCCAAACTGACATTTCCACATGTCCGTGCATGGAACGCTGATTCAGCACACGTTGCAATCCTCATGAGGAATGGCAGGAGGACAACGATGACACGAGCAGACAACATGCGCAAAAACCTGGGAATGACAGACACACAAGAAGTCACCTAAAACAATTCTCGCTGCACACATGGACATTTACAAAACATGAACAATGTTGGACACATGTAAATTTCTAAGAAAGTCTCTCCGCAAAACTGTGTGGCATGACATCATCACTCGAGTGACACATCAGAACACACATCAAAGTCACTTTGCATTCAGTCAGCTGGACACACACATTGCAACACATGCCACTCAATGCTACAAGCTTGCACACTCATACCCAGTGACTCACCATTATGAGAAGAAGTTGCGTATGAGCTGACTCCGGATATCATCCTCCTCCTCCTCATCATCACTAGCCTCGTGAGCAAGCCCTTGATCCTCCACGGGTGGATGTTCCTGCTCATCCGGATCCAGGATGAGTGGCACTGCCTTCTCAACTGCCATGTTGTGCAGCATGCAGCACACGAGGAAGATTCGGCAGGCCTTCTCCGGGGCATAATGGAGGGACCCACCTGTCTTGTCCAGGCACCGGAATCGGCTCTTCAGCAGTCCAAACGTCCTCTCAATCACTCGCCTGGTCTGCCCATGTGCATTGATGTACCGGTGATCTGCAGCTGTTCTTGGGTTGTGGAGAGGTGTCAACAGCCATGGCATGTTGGGATATCCAGAGTCCCCTACATGGAAACATCATGGAAAAAAGTGGGTCAGGAGATGCCGTAAGAGCCAAAGATACCGCAACACACAGGACAAACAGAGTATACCCACCAACAAGACATGCTCGTTCGTTGTGCAGCCGCAGCATCATTTGTGGCACCCTGCTACGCCTCATGATGTAGGCATCGTGTGCTGATCCTGGAAAACGTGCACAGGCATGGCAAATCAGCATGTTAGCCAGACACACCACAAGGGCATTTATCGAGGGGTAATGTTTTCTATTGCGATAGGCTTTTTCCTGTGCCTGTGGGGGTACCAAAGCCACATGTGTACCATCAATGGACCCCATTACATGGGGCATCCCTCCCAGGGCATAAAAATCACCCTTGACATCTGTCAACTCCTCAGGAGTAGGAAATGTGATGAATTCATCAAGGTGCTCCAACATGGCTGCCAAAACATCACGAAGGACACGGCTGAACATTGTCTGTGACATGCCACCAACATCAGCTATGGTGAATTGAAACGTACCTGTGGCAAAAAAATGTAGAGCTGCCTTCACCTTCATCTTTGGGGTCAGCGCAGTAGGATACCTGTGTCGCGTTTGGAGGTGTGGTGCCAGCCTCTCGGTCAAGTCCTCAATCAACTGTTGAGTGAATCTGTAACGTCGGATGCAGGCACGTTCCCTCATGGCACCCAAGTCTGGCATTGTTCTTGGGACAGGCGGTGCCCTGCAAGACATTGTTTGTAAGAATGAAGATTGAGAGTCTGCCAATATCGATGTCAATGAACATAGCACATGCTACACTGCTAATACACATCAGTTAACTATGGAGTCGGGTGTGTGCAATACATACAGGACACATATGCCAGCTTGCTGGCACTCCTACAAAAAGCCAGATACACCTGTTGATTGTCAAGTCTACATGACATGCCCTGAAATGAGTTGGTGGCCAGTCTGAGTGAAGAGCCACAGATATCACCGGAGTGACACACAACCCCATAGCTGCATTGGAAGGATGTCATCTCATCCACACAGCTTACTACAAGGCACACGCACAGGTCAGAAGGAATGTCAAATGTACATATCAAACACATTGCGATGAAGGGGTACACGTGACAAGAGAAAGACACAGCCATTGAGACAGCGCAGACATGCATGACTGGTAAAATATGATGTCCGATGCACACAGACCCTACAGCGGTGGGAATCCACATGTGGCATGGTGTGCGTAGATGTGTCCCTTGCCCATCTCCACACAGACCCAATTTGGATGCACCAACAGCAGATGCAGTTGACGGAACACTGACATCAAGCTCATGGGAACACATGACACACACCTGACATAGTCACAAAGAGGCACGCAGATCGTGACATGTCAGTTGATAGAGTGTCCCTGTCCCTGGCATCAGGAGACAGGTGTGGGTGGTGATGACTGTGCCATCCCACTGCTGCTGTGCATGACACAGTTGGACTACAGACACACGTGGCAAGTGTCAAGGTGATGTGTGCCACATAGTGCCCCATCACACATGACATGTGTCCACAGGTCATCACACATCAATTGTGCAACTAGATGAGATGACCTGTGCAATATCACTGGCTGCCACACCTAGGGCCTGCACATAACAGTATGCAATGACAAGTACTTGATGGACATCCTTGTGCGACTTATAACCCTCCATTCCTGGCATGTGTGCGCCTGTATTACCATTGTAAGCGTGTGCAATGCGTACCCGTAGGTGTCAAACGCACCGTACTACTAGTGCGTACCCGTACGTGTGAACTATTGCATACCCGTAGGTGTCAAACGCACTGTACTACTAGTGCGTACCCGTACGTGTGAACTAGTGTGTACCCGTAGGTGTCAAACACGCTGTAGTACTACTAGTGTGTACCCGTATGTATGAACTAGTGCGTACCCGTAGGTGTCAAACGCACTGTACTACTAGTGCGTACCTGTACGTGTGAACTAGTGCATACCCGTAGGTGTCAAACGCACTGTACTACTAGTGCGTACCCGTACGTGTGAACTGGTGCGTACCCGTAGGTGTCAAACACACTATACTACTAGTGCGTACCCATACGTGTGAACTGGTGCAAAAAACTGTAGGTGTCAAACGCACTATACTACTAGTGCGTACCCATACATGTGAACTGGTGCATACCCGTAGGTGTACTGGTGCGTACCCGTAGGTGTCAAACGCACTATACTACTAGTGCGTACCCGTACATGTGAACTAGTGCGTACCCGTAGGTGTCAAACACACTGTACTACTAGTGCGTACCCGTAGGTGTGAACTAGTGCGTACCCGTAGGTGTCAAACGCACTATACTACTAGTGCATACTCGTACGTGTGAACTAGTGCATACCAAGAGGTGTCAAACGCACTGTACACCCGCTATCATCGCTTGTGTACGCTTCGTTTCACCATTGTACTTGTGCCGTAGGGGTACGTGTGAAACGCACCGTACACCCGCTATCATCGCGTGTGTACGCTTCGTTTCACCATTGTACTTGTGCCGTATGGGTATGTGTGAAACGCACCGTACACCCGCTATCATCGCGTGTGTACGCTTCGTTTCACCACTGTACTTGTGCCGTAGGGGTACGTGTGAAACGCACCGTACCGGTGTGTGGATTTCAAATTTACATAGGGGACACATAAGGGACAAGTATTAGGCCCTAAATGCATGCTGGTTGTCATGGAGACAGAGTTTTCAGTTGAAAAGTGTCGATCATGTGTCCTGGAACATTCAGTTGGCCACAAAATACAATGTTGCAAAGTGGTTGTTGACTTGCAATGATGCTCAAAATTTGAACTATGAGAATGCTGTCATTGGTGTATGTTTAAAGTCATTGGTGTATGTTTAAAGGGATTGGGTAAACGTAGGATGCGAATGAGTCTGACCAATCACTATGTACTCCTCTAAATGAATGCCCCTCAGCAAGACTGATATAAGGCAGCCAGAACCCATGAGAGGGCACTTGCCTGCACAACTTTCCAGTCGACCACACTGCTGCTGTCTCTGCTTCCTCTGTACCATGTCACGTACTGTAGAGAGGGCACAGCCATTCACCCAGGAGGAGAATGAGGCCTTGCTGGACGTCCTCCTCCCACAGTACACCAAGCTGTATGGGAGACCAGGGGAGCAGGTGAGTGCTGACTCCACTACCTTTGCCTAGGCACCTGTTGTGTGACTGTCAATATTGCGTCCAGGTGGAACAGACATGCAATGTTGTTTAGAGTGGGTCCCAGGGGGGGAACATGCTGATGTCTCTCATGCAGTGCATGATGTAGTTCCTGTGTGCACTCCTCACTTGCAATGTGCTTACTGTGACTTTCACTGCATAGTGCATGACACTTTCAGCCTGGAAAATCCTTGGTGGCTTTTTTCCTATTGTCCTGAGGTGATTCAGTGGTCCCCCCCGGTGTGACAGGTGACTGTACCCACAGATGTGTATGAGTTGAGTGGATCTGTGGTGAGAGTGTCCAAATGATGTGTACGACCTCATGGCCATTGATGTGTGTGAATGTTCCTTGTCATGTAGGTGAGTGTCTATGTGAAGTGTTGCACCGCAGCTGCATGGAGGAGGCAACAGATCAACCCATCTGATGTGACAAGTAAGCCGTGCTGTGTGTCTGACTTGCAGAGCTAGCATGACACCTGTGACACCCCACTGGCAAGTGGCACATGTGCAGAGTGAGGGTTGTATCCGCTGTTGTCAATGACAGGCGAGTGATCTGTGCTTGGGTGTGTCTGTCTAATATGCTGATGGTGCGTCAGTGGAGTGGGACATGTGACTGCTTGGCACGTGCTGGCCTTCAGCCTGCTGTTGCATGTGCTGCACAGTGTGTGGCATGATCAGTGAGTGTGTCGCACCCCTCATGCCAACCTGTTGACTTTCAATGCCATGTAGTACATTGGGGCTTGCACACAGGCCAATTTCTTATGGTGTATTCTGAAATTCCTGTCTGCATCCTATGCCCTGTTCAACATGTCAATGATGTTCAAATGTGTGTCTCTGGGACATTGAGCAGGTGTATTGATGTTGTATCACTTTGTCATCCTGACAGGTAACTGCATACGAGAAGGGTGTGATCTGGAAAATTTTCGTCAGGGCCGTGAGATCTGAGGGGGAGCGCAGTCGGCAGCTGCCACAGGTCCGCAAGAGGTGGCAGGACATCCGGTGCTGGACATGGCGGATTGTCCGGGTCCAGCTGGGGCTCGACAGTCCTCGCCCCCACGGGGGCCGCCGATGCCTGACCCCCCACATGAGACGTGTCCTGGCAGTGGTATTCCCTGAGCTTGATAGGCAGTTACAGGAGAGACTGCAGCAAGGAGGGGGTAGGTACATGGCTGTTTGTCGTGTTATGTGTGGCCAGTTTTTGGAAGTGCTTTGTAGCCTGGATACACTCACAGAGTTAATATGTGCAGTGCATTTTCTGTTCCCCAATGTCACCTGGTGCTCTTTCTCATCCCTTCCCCTCTTTGACATGTGTCCCCTGGTCTGTGTGTAATCACATTTGCACATGGTCATCTAGGGTGCCAGTAAATCTAAGTGCACATTGCTTTCTGCATCATGTGGGAGGGGGGTCTGTGACTTGTGTTGGTACCTTGCCTGTGCCTTGACCAGTTCACTATGTTGGGGGTCCATATTTGTTGTCACTGATGATGATTCTCAACATAGGAGTGTGAGGTTTCAACTGAACACCCTTGCAGCATGCATGACCAATGTTGTGGCCTCAGACATGATATGCATGAGCGGGAGATATGCATATTGCCATGACGGTTGAACATGGTACAGTCAACTCATTCCAGGACCACGGAGCAGTGTGCCCACTAAAGTCCCCTGAGACACCCTGGCCCCCTAATCATGTGTGTCATCCAACACTGTGCACATTCTCTGTGGGTTCAGCATAGGTCTGCCACTGTGGCATTGTTTCCTGGCCTAGTTAGTATTTTGCAAATGTGTGCTACATGTGTCCATTGGACAGGGAAACGCCATTTTGCTTGTGCATACTCACACTGGGCAGTGCCTGTGTGGCTATTCACAACAATCTGTTGATGGTTGTTTGTCACAAATGTGTGTTGCCAGCCCCACGAGGTGATGTTGTGTAAATGAAGCTATTTTTCCAGCACAGTTATTGTAACCCTGAATAAGAGGTGTCACTTCTTGATCTGTATCAATCACATTGACTCAGGCATGGGTGGGGTGTGGGGGAGAGGCATACATGTGCAACCCTCATTTTTAATTGCCAGGTCTGACTTGTGTGTGAGACTTGGCTGTACAAATAATCACCGTGCAGTGCCCCTGTGATGCTGGCCAGTGCTTATTGTTCTTGCTTTGCAGCGTGTGTCAGTTTTAAAAACATGTTTCCTGCTCATACATTTTTAGAACCTGTGTGTGGTTCAGATGCAACGCTGTTTGGACTTTGTGTGCTGACATCTGTGTTTCCATTCTGGCTTGCCATGAGGGTGTCCCCACAGTACAGCTAGGCTTTTTTTCAACCCTATTGCAGGCCCATTAGCTTATGCATTGTCCTGGGTGTGGACATGTGTGCCACTCCAGATGACAGGCAGTAGGTCATATGTGTAGCTGACTGTGTAATCAGGTGACAGATGGCCATGTGACAACTGACATAATTCAAGTTGTTACTCTTAAAAAATTGTACCTTGGCACTCACAGCACTTGTCAACAGTTCTTCATGTTTCAAATGTAGAAATTTGATGGTTTGTGTTAAGAACACTGATGTGCCTGCATGAAAAAAGTCGCCCAAGGAAGTACACACCAAACGACATTTCCACTTTCATGGAACACACTGGCACATTTTCGAAGAAGCCACTGTTAGAATTGAATGGTGTTGCAGAATCTCCATATACATGTTCCCACAGTGGTCTTGATTTTGTGAGACTCCTTTGTTGTTGGTGATACAAACTGACGGGTCTCAAGACATCAAGACCTCCGTGGGCCCATGTATATGTACTTTCTGCAACACCATCAATTTCTAACAGTGGCTTCTTAGAAAAGGTGCCAGCTTCTTCAATGACAGTGTAAATGTAGTTTTTTTGTGCACTGCCTTGTGCGACATATTTCATGCAGGCACATGAGTGTTCTTTTCACGAAATGGCGAATTGGCACATTCAAAACATGTAGATTGTGTACAGTATTGTGAGTCCCAAGGTAGCAACATTTTTTCGTTTTGTGTTCCAAAGTACTTACATGTCTCTGAGTGTGGTGACACCTTGAGTATTGAGGTGTGTCAGTTTGCGTTGTGTGCACCACTACTGTTTCTTTCAGGGTAAACAAGAGGTGGCATGAGTTCATTGTATTGCTGTGCCCACCGGTTCACAGACACTAGCTTCTCAGTGTATTTCTCATTCAAGTTGTGGCCTTTGGTGTTCTTTTTTTCCTGGTGTCCAAGTGGCATAGTGGGTCTACCAACTGGGCAGTAGAGGGCTTACATATGTGCGGAGTTATCTAGCTGTTACTCATGATGCATTGCCTGATATGCACTGTGACCAATTGTTCTTGTGCTCATGTGTCAGATGTATACAGGTGACTGTTTCTTCTCCTTGCCCACAGCATCATCATCCGCAACCGAGGGAGACACCTGCATGGACCTGGAGGAGGGACCCAGCGACAGTGCCCCCAGTGCTGGGGAGTCTGAAGGAGCCAGTGGCACGGAGGGCGAGGGGAGTGAGTCGGAGGACCTGTCTGGACACGATACCAGCTACGACGCCGACGGGTCCGAGGCTGACCTCCCTGAGGAGGCGGAGGCTGCAACACCAACTGGCAGCATCCCCACATCTGTCCCCGCCTCCTCCATTACCATCTCCGCCCTCCCAGTTGCTCCCGTCCCTTCTGTCCATGCAGAGTCCCACCATGTCTCCTTCGGCCCAGGCACCGCACCCCCTGCCCCTGTCACCCCTGCTGCCCTCAGTGAAGAGTCTGTGGACATACTGCGGCAGTCGCAGGTTGGGCAGGCATTGGTGCTGAATGTCCTCCATGGACACACGAATCTGCTCACACAGATGGTGTCGTTCATGGAGAGCATGTCAGCAACGATGTCTGACCAACGCAGGTTTCTGCGGTCCATGGACTCTTCCCTAATTGCAGGTGTTTCTCTCCAGCAGCGCTCCGTCCCCCCCTACCCCAGACCCATCCACACTGCCCTCTCCCATGCCTGCCCAACACACACCCAGACAGTCACGTGCATGCACCCCACCAGACACATCCAGCACACCCCCAAGTAAGGCACAGCACACACCTCCTGGCATGCCCACTCAGGGTGATGTAGGCACACCCACAGGGTCTGGTGGCAGACGACATACACGCAGCCACAGTTGCAGTCCGCAGTCCTCACAACCCTGTTCCTCCAAAACCACTCCCCTTAGCTCCCCTGCCAAACTCTCACCCAAGGAGACCTATATGGGTGAGCTGGGCCTCGCCACCACCCCACAAGCGGGCGAGGAAGTCCCCGGGCACGGAAGTTGAGTCCCCCACCATGTCCACCCCCTCCCCCAAGAGCGCTGCACCCCATCCCTCGCCCACCACACCCTCCGTGTGCCCTGGGGTATTTTCAGGTGCAGGGGTTAAGATGGAGGCCCTAGCAGCAGTGTGCAGTGCCGAGTTCACCTCCACCTTTGGCGCTGCCCCACCCCCTGTGGTGGAGACGTCCACCCCTGCACCCACCACACCTACCCATCCCCCTCCTGTCCCTGCGGTGCCTGGTCCTGCCACAGATGATACCCCCCCCGGTCGACAAACGTTGAAGTTCCTTTGTGCAGGCAAGGTAGGGGTGGACGCGGTCCCCTACGTCCACCCTTGGACGTGAAAAATGGACTGGCCATTGGCCTTTGTACATAGTCTCTTTTGAATTTATTTATTTTTGGTGCTGAGTAAAGCCTTTTCTTTTACTTTCAACACTATTGCATTTCAGGTACTTGATGTTGGTGATGAGGCTCCTGGAGTTGGTGTTCTGTTAATGTGTTATGGTTCTGAGAAATGTTTTTGTATGATGGTCATGAGGTGGACCATGGTATCTGTGTGCCATCACAATGTCTCTGCAAAGAATCAATGGTAGTGTGTGTTCATTTAGTTTGGAGACATTGTCCCAAGGAGTGTTCCTTCCTCTGTGGCACCTGACATCTTCCCTGCAAACAGTTGCACAATTGTTGTGCTGACCTGTGTCCACATTTCCTTTGTTGGTGACGGATCCCTTCAGCAATGGCCATGCCTGCTCACCGATGTCTCCTGCTGAATCGTCTGTGCCATCCTTGCTAGTGACTGTACTTGTGTTTTGGGTATGTAGGAATGCCTTCAGGGACAAATTGCCCCTTTTCAGCACTATGCCTGTGTGTAATCACGGCCTACCACACAAATGGTACTTGTTATGCAGGGTATTTGGGCACCTGACTCAAAATTGTGGACATTGTATCTGGTGGAATTGAACCCTATTCCTTCCATGAGAGACAACATCTTGGTGGCTGGAGCAGCACCTGAACATTCCTATCAGTCCTGGGATGTGCGTGACAGTGTGTGTTCCCTTTGGCTATCTTAGTTTTGTATGCAGTTACATGACTATACAGTCTGTTGCCATGAAATCAGGGTGTGTATTGTGCTGCATCCGCCATGGGTGGGTATGCATGTGTTTTATGTCCTCACACCCACATGTGGTGTGTCATGCAGTGTGTGAAGACATCCATCCTCCTGGGAGTGGGACACTGCTGTCAGTGATGTGTTGTAATAGCACTAAAATCATAGTCCAAAGTTTGGGATGCGTCCATACCACCATGTAGGTGTGGTCATCTGATGAGGATGTACACCCCCCATATCTCTGTCCACTGCTGGGAGTCCTCTGCACCCACCCCCATATCTCTGTCCACTGCTGGTAGTCATATGCACTCACCCCTCATATCTCTGACCACTGCTGGGAGTCATATAAACCTGCCGCTCATATGTCTGGACACTGCTGGTAGTCATATGCACCCACCCCTCATATGTCTGGACACTGCTGGGAGTCCTCTGCACCCACCCCCCATATTGAAGGCCACTGCTGGGAGTCCTCTGCACCCACCCCTCATATGTCTGCACACTGCTGGTAGTCATATGCACCCACCCCTCATATCTCTCACCACTGCTGGGTGTCCTTTGCACCCACCCCTCATATGTCTGGACACTGCTGGGAGTCATATGCACCCACCCCTCATATGTCTAGACACTGCTGGGAGTCATATGCACACACCCCCATATCTCTGACCACTGCTGGGAGTCCTCTGCACCCACCCCTCATATGTCTGGACACTGCTGGGAGTCATATGCACCCACCCCTCATATGTCTGGACACTGCTGGTAGTCATATGCACTAAGGGTGGGCGTAGTGGGCGTAGTGGGGCTACGTGAAGCAGCACATAGTGTGCCCGAATCTACGCACACTACGCGCTTCGCGTAGCCCCACTACGCGCCACCCGACACCCACCCACCCTACTTTTAAAAGATACAATTAATTTGTAATAAAGCAAATTAAAGGAACTTACCTGACGCGCGGCGTCTCCCGGGGCTCCCTCTTCCTGGTTTTCAATTTTCCTGACAAATGCGCATGCGTGGAGGCCCGCGCATGCGCATTTGTCAGGAAAATTGAAAACCAGGAAGAGGGAGCCCCGGGAGACGCCGCGCGTCAGGTAAGTGCCTTTAATTTGCTTTATTACAAATTTATTTTAGCTTTTAAAAGTAGGGCGGGCGGGAGGCGGGTGGTGGGCGGCAGGCAGCTACGCTTCGCCCTCGCGTGTGCGTAGGCGCTGCCTGCTTCGCCTACTTCGAAAACTGCGAAGCAGGCAGCCCTACGTACACTACGCGGGCGAAGCGTAGTGTCGCGCCCAGGGTTAATATGCACCCACCCCTCAAATGTCTGGACACTGCTGGGAGTCCTCTGCACCCACCCCTCATATGTCTGGACACTGCTGATAGTCATATGCACCCACACCTCATATGTCTGGACACTGCTGGGAATCATAAGCACACACACCCATATCTCTGACCACTGCTGGGAGTCATATGCACCCACCCCCATATGTCTGTCCACTGCTGGGAGTCATATGCACCCACCCACACACCCCCCTTGGAGCAGTACACTGCTGGTCTGGACCTACACACATACCAATATGAAGGTAACATGCTGGGCCAGTCCTCTAAGCCCACATTCCTGGCGTCTGTACGCCTCGTATACCAAATGTACTGGTGCCGTAACGGGGTACGTGTGACACACACTGTACCCACGCATTCATTGCGTGTGTACGGTCCGTATCACTTTTGTATTGGTGCCGTAGGGGTACGAGTGGTACGCACCATACCCACGCATTCATTGCGTGTGTACGGTCCATATCACTGTTCTACTGTGCCAAAGGGGTACGTGTGGTACGCACCATACCCACGCATTCATTGCGTGTGTACGGTCCATATTACTGTTCTACTGTGCTGTAGGGGTACGTGTGGTACGCACCGTACCCACGCATTCATTGCGTGTGTACGGTCCGTATCACTGTTCTACTTTGCCATAGGGGTACGTGTGGTACGCACCGTACACACACATACATTGGGTGTGTACGGTCCATATCACTGTTCTACTGTGCCGTAGGGGTACGTGTGGTACGCACCGTACCCACACATTCATTGCGTGTGTACGGTCCGTATCACTGTTCTACTGTGCCGTAGGGGTACGTATGGTACGCACTGTACCCACATATTCATTGCGTGTGTATGGTCCGTATCACTGTTCTACTGTGCGGTAGGGGTACGTGTGGTATGCACCGTACCCACGCATTCATTGCGTGTGTACGGTCCGTATCACTGTTCTACTGTGCCATAGGGGTACATGTGGTACGCACCGTACCCACGCATACATTGGGTGTGTACGGTCCATATCACTGTTCTACTGTGCCATAGGGGTACGTGTGACATGCACCGTACCCACGCATTCATTGCGTATGTATGGTCCGTATGACTGTTCTACTGGTGCCGTAGGGGTATGTGTGGCACGCACCGTACCCACACATTCATTGCGTGTGTACGGTCCGTATCACTGTTCTACTGTGCCGTAGGAGTACGTGTGGTACGCACCGTACCCACGCATTCATTGTGTGTGTACAGTCCGTATCACTGTTCTAATGGTGCCGTAGGGGTACGTGTGTAACGCACTGTACCCACACATTCATTGCGTGTGTACGGTCCGTATCACTGTTCTACTGGTGCCGTACAGGTACGTGTGAAATGCACCGTACCCACGCATTCATTGCGTGTGTACGGTCCGTATGACTGTTCTACTGGTGCCAAAGGGTTACGTGTGGTACGCACCGTACCCACGCATTCATTGCGTGTGTACGGTCCGTATCACTGTTCTACTGTGCCGTAGGGGTACGTGTGGTACGCACCGTACCCACGTATTCATTGCATGTGTACAGTCTGTATCATTGTTCTACTGTGCCGTAGGGGTACGTGTGGTATGCACCGAACCCACGCATTCATTGCGTGTGTACGGTCCTTATCACTGTTCTAATGGTGCCGTAGGGGTACGTGTGCAACGCACCGTACACGTCCACTTCCGTTGTTGTGGTACGCAGGGGTTGCTGGCCACGCACCCCCAAGTAACCAGACCCTGGTGGTAATATATGGCCTCCATATTATAGGTTTGGCTTTGGTATGGGGTTTGTTTCCTGCCCCTCACCCCCCCGGCCCCTGGGTGTTGTTCTCACCTTCTGCGACGTGTGCGTCGGGTGCAGTGCACCAGGTCATAGGCCAAGAGGACCGGGATGATACGTATGACGGGGTTCATGGCGTGTACGTTGCGTACCGGGGCTCCGTTGCTTAGTGGTTCGCGTCGAACTCTGCTTTTCCGGCTGTGTTTGACTCCCGTAAAAAAAGAGCCGTACGGAGTGACGTAGGGCTGAATCGTACTTGCTGGGCCGGAAACCGCTGCCTGAAAACGTCCGGGCGTCGCGTACAAGCTGTTCCGGATCAGAATCGTAGGGTTTTTTTACCCGTAGGGGCTTTTTTACGAAACGTATGGAAATAGGCTTTCTGTACGAATCGTACTTTCTAGGTTGTACGGAAAGTTTACCGGGTACGAGTCGTACGGGGAAAACGCTCCGTACAACGATTCGTACTGCCTTTTTACAGGATCGGAATCGGCCCCTTAGTGGGGTGTTGGGTTTAAAGGAAATAGGGTGGAAAATGAAATCAGGACTACATTTATTAAATTATATGATAATTATGTATTACAGTTCATATTGTAGGCATTTTTGTAAATAAAATATCTTTAAAAATGTACTGTTGGTAGGTATTTCAATGTTTTCTATGAAATATTTATGAGTTGAAATACTATATGTAATCCTTATGAAGTACAACACTTTCCCTACGGTTGTGTAGACTAGAGTGGAGTAAAACTATCTATATATGTTTCTTTTCTAGATTTAAATTAAGCTACAAAGGTTAGGTTAGATTAGGTTAAGCAATTATCTCTAAAAATTAGAATTTATCTTGGAAAACCAATCCATATATAAATTCCAGGGTAGGCATTATATTATTAAAAATTGAACAGACTTGTTCCCTATGAGGTTAAATAGGAGGCAGTAATGGCAGGTCTTGTTGAAGAAATACGGAATTGAAGTTACTTTGAGTATGATTGCTATCTCAAATTTAATGCCCTGAAGAAGCAGGTATTGTAACATGTACTACAAACCACACATGGACTGTACTTTTTAAATCATATTGGCATCTCTGGAAGAAAAATTTATCATGGAGAGAATTTTCAGTTTTGACCGGAAATCATCTTGAAAAATTGAAGCATCATATGTGATAAATGGAAATTAAATCTACCAATGCACGGAACTCCAATCAAATAATTATATGCTACTATTTTATTATAACTTTTGTATGACTAACAATGAAGAATTTGTGAAGCTTGTCTAATTTGCTGCTGTGTAATTATGTTAAATTATCTTGAAATTACACAAAATTGTGTGTAATTACACAAAATCTATCTCACACTCAAAAAATACCAAATTAAACTCAAAAATGTAATTTGAGTTGATTTATGTACACTCAAGTTAAAAACACTGCAGTTCTCTTTCAGATTTGTTGTTTTGTGCTAAAAAATCACCCAAACGGACTAAAGAAATGTTTGTTGACTACCCACATTAATGGTACTCCAATCACATTCAAAACACTGATGCTCTTATTTGGATTTGTAATTTCATGTTAAAAAACAGCCCACTTGGGTAATAAAATCTACCTAAAATGCTGCTAGTTTTCAAAATTATCCAACTGTTATATCTCACTTTAAAATTTCTCCCTGAAACTACATGATTTGGTGTAATGGAATAATCCTAGAAATTTTGCATGGATTTCAGTACTCAAAATTACAAAAATTGCACCAGCGTACTTGAAATTTCCCTCAAGACTAATACAAATATGAATCATTCGTTTTCAAGGAAATCATTTTATGGTTATTCATCTTCCCCCTAAATTACAGAAATCATTTCTAGGTTGCTGTTAAGTAACTTTTCTAAAATAAAATGTAAGAGATTTCCTTCCATTCCATAAAAATTGTCTAGAGGATTGTTGGTGAGGTGCATTCACTGTTATTTTGTCACACAAAATTAACACAGTTTAATTGTGTGCACTCATTTTTATTCAAGATGATAGATGCTTATCTTGAAATTTGTCTCACAATGTAATGTACGTTAACTAACTTCCAATGGTTTCTTTATATCTAACAATTGAAAACATTTGTGTGTAAATATTTATCTTTAAGTACTTACACTTTTTCTTAGTGTGTTGCAATTTTAGCGATATTGTCTACATCTATTTTCTTGAGTTACTTTTGATTGTCAACCTTTTAGGTAACTTTTTGATAATCATATTGTAGGGTTTCTCACTGTCATGTTCTATGCGGTCTGTTGTATAACTGTCACACTTGTTGAGTGCTAAAATGCACCTTTTCTAAATCTCTTACAATTGCAGGAGAATGATCAAAATAGGCAATAATCCATATTTTGTTACCTACAACTCTACATGCCTGTGTTCTGAAAAGAAACTGCAATCATTTTTTATTCTCATGTTTATACCATTCGTGCAATGGTACTTCCGTTACTGTTTAGTTCTGGAGTCAGAGTGTAAGGAAGAATTATTCATAACTGTATTCTGTTTGATCTACAGGTATAATTTTGATTCTTTTCATAAGAAAACAGACCTTTTTTTGACTGAGTAATATTTTCACATGATTGATTTGTAACCTGTGGGCTCTAATATTAAGCCAGGCCAAAAAGTATCAGAATATTTAACATTAATATGTCATTTCTATACCCCTTCTTCTTTTCTATTGTAAGGTAGGCCAGCACCCATATCCTGAGACCAAGATCTTAATGTTTAAGACTCCTGGCTATGCATAAAGCTGACAATGCTGGAAAGATGCGGCAGCGATGATAATATTAGCAGTGCCAGAGTAGATGTGGAGCTTGGCAAATCCCTTTCACTGTGTTTCTTATTTATTTATATTTCTTGTCAATCTTTGTCTTTTTAATCATGACATGATATTAAAAATAAATCCAAATACCCCAATTGAGGTAAAACGAAATCAAATGTTTATCATATTTTCTCCACTATGAACAAAGGACTTACGCTCATACCACCAATTTGTCAAGTTTTGTTTCTCAAGTCTAATATACTTTAATGAGATCATGAAATCTGCTACAAAGAAAATTCTGGTCTTTGATTCATTGAAGGAAACCCACTACAACTAATCTAATTTCTAGTTACATAAGAGGTACTGTTTCACAAATAATTATTCTGTAATCCAGGCCAGAAACAAAACAAAGTATTCCTGGCACATTGGAAACAATGTTTTTTTAAATTTCAGTTATTTTTTCTATTATTGTTCTGTTATCTGGAAAGACTCAATAAAGAGCAGTCTGTACTCTCTGTATCCTCTTGTAGACCCCGAAGCATGTACCAACACTGGGAATTTACTGCACAGTCAAAGCCAGAGCAACTGGACAGCTTCAACACCACACTTATGAATCCTGGTAAAAGCACAGAATTGAGAGTAGTGAAAAAGATTCTCCTGGGAACGTTTTTTAATACATGTTAGAAATTTAATCGCCCATAGTGCAGAAAAATCTAAAAGCCTTGGACTTGAGGCAGTGATAGTGCAGCAGGTATTTAACAACTCACTTACTCTCTTCTGGCATGCTAAAATATTTACATATATATTATTTTAAGAACATTTTGATTACATATAGTCAAGGATGCAATTCAAATCTCTCCTTAGTTTTTTATTAGGGATAATATTTTAGTCATAGTTTGATGAGCTATTGCCTTCAAATAATGTTTAAGATTTGGAGAAGTATGGAAAGAAGATTGCCCTGGATCTACTAGAGTCATCAGATTAGACTTTTAATGTTTTATTTTGGGTAATTGTCATCCCTTGTTGACACAGGACACACTTAATGATTCTGGAGACTATTGGTGCTTCCAACCACTGACAGAGAAAATGTGCATGGCAAAACTGAGTTCACCCTACACATGTCCATGGCCACTCTCGACTGCCCTGCTCCTCCCATACGAACGAGCCAATTCCGTAATAGAGACTTCACAATGTATGAGGTGGGTGTGGACTGGGTTGGCACACCGTGCAGGCATCTCTCCTTTACGCCCCATCGATTCCAGTAGCGAGGCATCCCCTAATACCCCCATTACATGATGGAAACACATGCAGGAGAGCTAACAACCTCAACATCCACACCTTCTTCGACCTCTTCCCAGAAGACCAATTACGGGGCCCCTGACCCCGCAACCTAACTCCAGGGCACCCTTGGGCATCTTCTTTATTATCAACGATGGGCAACATGTAAAGAACTTTTCAAAACATTTCCAGTCCCCCCCACCCGGCGACCCTCATAGCCTTAGCACACATATATACTACTGCTTCGCCCCGGATACTTATTATGTTTCTTTACAACAATCTACAACACACCTCACCCGCAACGTCCATGCCTGCCTGGGACACCTGGGGGCAAGATCTCACCCTCCCAGTCACAGATGCACAATGGGCATTTTTCTGTGGCCCACTTCAATTGCTATCTTTGAATTACAGACTACGCCTAATTCACTTTAATTTCCTACATCGCACCTATCGCACTCTAGTGTTACTGCATCGAATGGGCATATCCCTGGACCCTCATTTCACACGATCCCACGCCACTTCAGAAGATTTTATTCATCTTGCCTGGCACTGCCCAGCTATCGCAGCATACTAGGGGGACGTCTTTGGGGTAATAGAGAAAGGTATAAACACACCGCCATCCCCCTCTCCCCTGATCCGACTACTGGGACACGTGGCGGAGATAGCCAGCAACTCTTGTAAACTCTCTGTTCTAATGCTCCTCCTCGCCAAACGCAGGGTTGCAATGTGCTGGGGCAGTACACTAGCACCAAAGACGCATTAGTGGAACAAAGACATTTCCTATTGTCATGAACAATTGTCTACTTTTTGGGACCTAATGCCCCAAAGATCTGGACCTCAAGACATTTGGGAACCCTTCACCAGCTATATTCGCCAACAGGCGCATTCCTCCAGCCCGTGAACTTTCTTGAAAATTAGCTCTGAAGACAGATGTATTTTCGCTGTTGAATTTACTTGTGCCATTGCTGTATTTGCTGTGCCATTTAAATTGCTTTGTATCCATGTGTACTGACTGCCAACAGTTGTAAATAAAGTTTATAAAAAATAAAAATCCCCACACATGTGCCAACAACATCAGTTGGGGCAGTAGTGCCTTTGAGTAGATCTGGCAGTTGGTTCACCTCTTAATAGAACCTTGAGATGTTCTTACTCAGCCACATGTGGCCATGCCAAAGGGTGCCTGGGTGCAGCCTAACAGATGTTCCCATATGTGCTGACTTTTGCGGTTAAGGCAGTGAAGTAAATAAACTACATCAGGTTTGCTGAATTAAATGTGCACAACTAACTTTGTTTCCATAAGTATGAATGTCAACCTGTAGTGCTTGGGTGTAGAAGTCAACTATTTCTAAAGTCACTAATGTAACATTAGTAGTCTTGCTAGAGGATTGAGAAACAAATGTTTCACAGCTCTTCCTATCAGTTCCAACACAGGAGGAAAAGACATAAAACAACTGGACCCAGAGTTGGTCTGCAACAGTATGCCACAATCAACAGGACCATTCAATTTGGTAAATGGTGGATAGGCAAGAGAGTTCCTGATATAATTTGCCAATATGGCTTACTACTAATTGGGAACATATATGGTTGTTTAATGTAAATCCGATTTACAGCTTTTGCAGCCTCAGTCATTGTATGCTTTTATATAGTGCTTCTTAAAGCATTTATTCACAGAAATAGCACATCCTTCGTGCACAGAAATTAAAATGATACATTAAAATAGTGGAGTTCTTCACTGCATCAATTTTGCTTCTCTACTGTAAATGTCACTTATTTCTATATTGAAAGCACACGGGGAACAACCTTTACAACGCAACTGTTACAACGCACTACACTTACAACGCATTTTTTACAACGCAAAATCCATTACAACGCACTACACTTACAACGCATGACACTACAACGCATTTTTAAAAACTACCTTTACAACGCATTCCATTACAACGCCTACCATTACAACGCATAATATTACACTACACTATCCAACACTTACCCTACTGTTGCACCCCCTGGAGTTAGAATAGTAATTTTTACCCCTATACTATCCAACACGTACCCTACTGTTGCACCCCCTGGAGTTAGAATAGTAATTTTTACCCCTATACTATCCAACACTTACCCTACTGTTGCACTCCCTGGAGTTAGAATAGTAATGTTTACCCCTATACTATCCAACACTTACCCTACTGTTGCACCCCCTGGAGTTAGAATAGTAATTTTTACCCCTATACTATCCAACACTTACCCTACTGTTGCACCCCCTGGAGTTAGAATAGTAATTTTTACCCCTATACTATCCAACACTTACCCTACTGTTGCACCCCCTGGAGTTAGAATAGTAATTTTTACCCCTATTCTATCCAACACTTACCCTACTGTTGCACCCCCTGGAGTTAGAATAGTAATTTTTACCCCTATACTATCCAACACTTACCCTACTGTTGCACCCCCTGGAGTTAGAATAGTAATTTTTACCCCTATACTATCCAACACTTACCCTACTGTTGCACGCCCTGGAGTTAGAATAGCAGTTTTTACCCCTATACTATCCAACACTTACCCTACTGTTGCACCCCCTGGAGTTAGAATAGCAATTTTTACCCCTATACTATCCAACACTTTCCCTACTGTTGCACCCCCTGGAGTTAGAATAGCAATTTTTACCCCTATACTATCCAACACTTACCCTACTGTTGCACCCCCTGGAGTTAGAATAGTAATGTTTACCCCTATACTATCCAACACTTACCCTACTGTTGCACCCCCTGGAGTTAGAAAAGTAATTTTTACCCCTATACTATCTAATACTTACCTTAAATGCAATTTACTATTATGCGTTGTAATGGTATGCGTTGTAAAGGTAGTTTTTAAAAATGCGTTGTAGTGTCATGCATTGTAAGTGTAGTGCGTTGTAATGGATTTTGCGTTGTAAAAAATGCGTTGTAAGTGCATGCATTGTAAAAGTGTGCGTTGTAACGACATACATCCAAAAGAGTTTCATATGATTGATTTATACCTAGTGGTGTTTCTATGATTCCCTTTTATACAGAAGCAAGTTTATAAAATGTGAATGATCACATTTTATAAACTTGCTTCTGTATAAAAGGGAATCATAGAAACACCACTAGGTATAAATCAATCATATGAAACTCTTTTTCTATTCTTCTCTCCGTGGTCACCATGGTGTGATTTTAGGAAAGGCATAAAACCATACCTTGGCATAAACATACGGGATTCAACAGTATTAGTATTTCTATATTTTCTATTCATTTACAGATAGCATAGACCGACAGGGCAGCTTAAACGGTTGTAGATTGACAAATGAGGAGAATATGTTCCCTGCCGAGGTCAATGACGTGGCAATGCTGTTTACAAGCCTGGATCTAAGGGAGAGCCAGACAAGACAGGCAAAACGTAGCATCTGAATTTCAGGACTGCAGCTCACAGGACAAAAGAAAGAGTCTGGGTCCTTCAAAATAAGTATCGGTGAAGAACACCATCAACCACAGACACAAATTAAGTACTGATGGTAGTGGGTTTGCAGTGGGCCATTCTACATTATAAAAGCATTGCATGTGAATCGCAGGACTTTGCAGTAGTGCCATGGTTAGACCTTAGCAGTTCAGTTGTGCACGGCTACATGGGCTCCACTGCAGGGTTTACAGTTCTGTTTTTAGGTCCTAAGAGATTTCTACCAAGGGGGAGCTTCACAAGTGCCACATCTTTCAGCAGTGCTGTGTTTTTTATACACTCCTTGACCTGGAGGAGGAGGGATGTTGAGGTGTTGGATGCAGTGACTGCAGTGTCAACTAGAACACTTCACTGAAGTGGCTTCTGTACAGTGACTTGTCCTTATAGACACTACAGGGTGCAGCCCTTTCAAAGCTTGAAGCATAGCAGCAACCTGTCCAATTCCTTTTCATTTGCCCTGCTCGATTTCCAGATCAGTGGTGTTGTGCCTATGCTTTTCTCTTTCAACCCTGATACTGAAAGCTTGTTGGCAGAGTAAGGTTTCCAGGTGTTTAAGCCGTGCATCAGGCTTACATTTGAAGTAGAAGGGTCTCCAGACCATCATATCTGCTGAGATTAACAGTGTTCTATGTAAATGGCAGAACAGCAGAGCGTGCCAAGGAGTCTACTGCACAAAGATCTGCCAGTCATTGCTTGCAATACAAACAGAGCTAATCAGCTTTACAAGCTTAAAACCATACATCGGGAGAAAGCAGTTGGCATTCATGCACCTAGAGACACTACATCTTGAGGTCTTAGCTACAGGTTCAGTCCATGTTGCATGTATACTTTCAGTATTGGGCTCATACCAAATGCTCAACCTCCCTCGCATCTCAGAATATTATTCAGCTTAATGCTGTTGCTGGTTTTGGTCCAGTAAACCCTACTCAGAGGCAATTGCACGCAGGCACTCAGGTTTAGTAATATGGTATACCTTTATGGTGGCCCTGCCTAACCCCTCCACGATTCACAAGTGAGGGAAATCAAACCTATACCTGCAGAATCTAGATTATTCAAGCCTCTGCCTGTAAGGTTCAGGTAACAAAATACCTAGATTGCAATGAAGACATTCAGGTGTTGTAAAGCTTTCGTGAAGAAACATCTGATTAAATTAAGGCCAGTAGCAAAACTGACCTGAGAGGTTATAGGCTTTCAATATATAAATGAAGTGTCATCGTGTACTGGAGTTTTCTTGTCCTGCCAAGCTAACCTAATGGGAGAGAGCATACCATCAGCTACCAACTCATGGTATGTGTATAAAACACCCACTTAAGCTCAAATGTAACTTCGCTCGTTGGGATCACCCTCCATTGGCTAAGTTCCTTTCCTACTACACTCCCCATAAGTGACTTACTGTGCTAAGACTTCCACAAATTTTATTTTTTGTTTAGGCAAAGGAAATAGCTCTGACAGTGTATCACAATGCTTCTTTCCATAGTCTGCATGGGTCCTCCACCTAAATATTTAGGCAAGTGGAGCTGCAGCCTTCACTTAGTAGTGTAAGAAGGAGACTGAGGACTTGTGTGGCCATGGAAGGTTGCAGAATACATGGTCTAACCTCTATGATGCTTGGACCCTCAAAGCCTGTGAGTTACTTTCAGTTCACCTGGGCATACCATTCACCCTGGACCCTCCCTGGGTTTACCTACCAGCTGAGAGATGCAACACAGCAATGTAAAAAATCCCTTTGAAGCTCCATGTCATCCTCCCTGCATCTGAAGCTATGCCAACTTCTCTCTAATCTAGCCAGTAGTAAGTTCATGAAATATGCGGGCAGTTGCAGAGTTGCATCAGGAAATAAGAAGCTTCCCAGTTGGTCTATGGTTCCTTTAAATGATTAGGAATCATAGAAACACTGGCGGATTCAATCTTTTAATATTGCAGCACCACTCCTAACATTTAATTTCCATTTACTAACTGCACAGTTAAATTTACAGAACCATGTAGTGCTCCTTGATCTACAATGTCGAACACACTGCAGTTCACAGATCATGCTGACACTCTTTACCTACACCTTCTTCTCAATCACTCAGCTATAAAGCAGAACAAATATTAGAAATATGTTCTTTTCTTGTCTCACCAAAGTATATAGTTGAGGTTGGATACTGCACAATGTAAATGTGCTTCTCAGCAATATATACGTTGAGTGCTATCTAAAAGTGTCATGCATGCAGACAATATAGCATATGAACTTTAAATAATGACAATGGAAAACAAATTATGTATCAACAATGATGAAATCTCTTTTTAAGTCTCTCTCACAAACAGCTTGTGTTGTCTGTTGGAGATCTATAGTTTATAAGATATCACATATACTGAGAGTGGGCTTCAGGTCAGCTACTTGCTTATAAATAGATGGCTTTGTTGTCTATCTGAAATCTCTGCTCCTAATATGAGGACTTTTTTCCTATTTTTGGGTTTGTCCAACCCAGGAGATTTTGATATCACAGTGTTTTGATTATATTATGTATCTTTCCACTGTTGATGTCAGATCTTGATTTGCAGTGTATGGAAGGGCCTATCCTCCCTTCCCCTTCCATTCCCTACTATAGCCCCTTTACTTCACCCCATCCTCCTTTTTATCAATTTCTTTCTATTTTGTAATAGTTTAAGAAATGCCAATCCACGATAGTAACCAGTGGTGAGCATTTGCCACATTTATCAAAGAGGAAAAAAACATTGGCAAAACCATTGGCCTTCACAGCAGAGACCTATTGGCTTTGTCAATGTTTATTCATTATTGTGCTAGACTATTCTCTCACCTTTGGTAGAACAATAGGAAAATCTACAATGAATGAAATACTTTTCTCAATCTAGGGCCCTCTTATAAAGGGAATAGTAATAAATAACATATTCTACCAGATTAGAGAAATACCCATAAAGTGTAGCAGGCACCCGCACCATGTTTAGCCCACAAGGGCAGGTGTCTGATGCACGTGTAGCAACACTGCAGTGTGAATAGGGCATTCCTTTGTTTGCCTTGGGATGCTACCCAATGTAAATGATTGATATGTCCCAACCTAGCAGGACACACTCCAACCAAAAAACAGACCAATTAGAAAATATTAGTACAAGTGACTGATAAAAAACTTATCAGCCTTTGGGGGACTCTTAAAGAACCTCAAAGCAACCAAAAGCACAAACCAGTCAAGCTGAGACCGATAGAAATCAGCAAAAAGACCGTGAGGGACAATGTCTTTAACTAGAACAAATGAACTGAGAAGCTCTAATGGCCCATACAACATAAGGACAACCTCTTGTCAATGAAAAGGTGTAAGCAATTGGGTTATTAGTTAAGCAGGGGTGAAAGTCCCACTCAAATAATAAACACAGTCCTGGTCAGGGTGAACCACAAAAGTCACTAAACAAACCTGTGCTTAACCCTCTGGCAGCTTAGAAGAAAGGCAGTCAGGTTTAACATTTTTTAAAAAAAATGTTTTATTTAATAATCAGGTAGAAAAGTTGATAACAAATGTCCATCATGATTCAACACTTCATAAATATTTTCATGCAAAAGAAATTTGTGTTTTATATACATATACACCAGAAAAACATATAGAAAAGAACAGATACCATCTCATTACAGGGTAACCATCAATGCGCACAAACGTTTACAAACGGAATTGATAATCCCACACAGCTAAAATAACAGTTCAGTGCTTAATTTCTTAAAGTTATAGCTCAAGCTAACATATTTTTTTTTTGTCCTCATTTGCCTTGTTACCACCTTACTTCTAACGATTCCGCCCTGGGTAATCGAACCTCATTTGGCTGGAAAAATAGTGCCTATTCGTTGCACATACAGCTCTTCAAGTTGTTTAACTCATTTAATTTTTCCTAGCCATAAGTTAAAAGTAGGAACCTCAGATATCCATTTATGCAAAATTAGATTTTTGGCAATTTGAGTGGCGTTAAAAAGAAATTGTTGCTGCCCTAGAGTAATTTGCCTGTGTGGCACACACATACCGAATAAGACCCTGAAGGGGTCTGGACTAATGTAAACCTGCAGCTGATCAATAATAAACTGAAATATCTTAACTCAAGAATGGCAGAGAGGTGGGCATGTAAGACAAATATGCAAGTAGTCGCTATTTCTGTGACCAGATCTAAAACATGCTGCTGGATTGGTGGAATACATTTCTGTATTTGATTGGGAGTGTAATACAGCATCCATTTGGAGTAAAAAGCTATCTTTTTACAATTTGCTCCACCAACGGCTTTGTGGGCCATTTGAATGTACCAGGCTGATGAGCGCGGCTTTATCTTACATTCTATGAAGGCCATAACTTTGGTCAAGAAGTGGGAGACCACTTCCTCACGTAAATTTCTGATGTAGTTGATGATACCAGTTGCCTATTCCAGTGAGACAGGTCACAAAGTAAGCGTTGCTAATATCCACGGTGTAGTAAATGCTAGATGATTGTTCTGTAACAACTGACTAATTTGAAAATAGAAGAATGCGAATTCAGGGGAAAGGCTAGGTTATTGACAGCCAGTTGTTCCCAAGACTTTAGTGCCCAGGTCAACATAAAATTACTGAGCCTGTGAAATCCCGCCCTTTCCCATCCTCTAATAACTGTGGTCTCTTATTGTATTCCTAACCAGGAGCACTTTCTTATTAGATGCAGGGGTGAAACTGGGAATACTGGAATTCATCTTTTAGTTTCATATATCTAAAAAACAAAATATGAGGTAGGTTGTATCCAGTACGTTTAGGCAGTTTTGGCACGTTTTTTAAAATCAGGGAGGCAAATATCAGCGTCTCACAGCATTGGCTGAAAATGAAAAAAAAATAGCTGGTTGCTCATTGTTGCTGCTCAGACAAGTCAGTCAAGGAAGTCAGCTTGATAATACATTTTAATGTGTGGGAGAGCCAGCCAACCGTCTTCGACATTTAACTGTGGTGTCATCAAATTAGTGTGGGCCTTCTTCCCCTGCCATTAAAAATGGAGTAGCTGAGGGGGCGTGACTAGCAGCCGAAGCAAATGGCGGCTGGCTAGCGGAGCTCCGCAACCCCGGCACGAATCCGACAATAACCTGACCTCAACACACAGCATACTCACCAGAAACGCCGATCCCAACCACCGGGGAGGCCGCTGGCAGGCAGTAGGCTCCACCATCGTCGATGAGGGTCGCGATTCGCCCGCAAAACCGGGGGCGGATGGCAGAGGCGGATGGCGGCTGAGGAATAATACAGCACCGGGGCCCGTGGCAGAGGATGCGAAGATTCTGGTGACCCCGGACCGGGCATAGCTCCAGGTGACTCCCCTCGACAGCACAGCGGCTGGTGCGCCGGGCGCTAGGGCGGCATGAGAGCCTGCGCCGGGGGCGGAGACTGAGCGCTGGAGGAGTGCGCGTGGAGCTGCCGGGTGACGTTGATACCCGAGGCCCCGGCTTGGCAGGCCCGGGTGGAGATTTCCCCGAGCCCTGGTGTTGGTGGAGGAGGAGCCAGTGCAGCGCGAGAGGACAAAGTGGGGAGCAGACGCGCGAGGTGGCTGGGACTTTAACTGACTCTGCCTTTGCTTGCCCATGATCCTGTGCCACGAGCGGGATTAAGTGGATTCGCGGGCCTGAGCTGAGCATAATTGACTGCGTTTCAGGCCCGGTGGGAGGTGCTCCAGGCAAGGAGCAGGTGCCTGTTTCGGCCGCGCTTGGGAGGCGGCGGGCCTGGGGAGGGAGTACTGGTAGGCCTGCACCTTAGGACGTTCGGGGGCCCGAACTCTCCACTCCCTTCCCGCTGTCTCTGACTGAAGACAACTGCCTGTTGCAGCCCCTTCTCACAGGGGAACACACGCGGGCCTCCGTGCAGGGGGGGCCCTGCGGCTCACCCTGAGGCTGCTGAGAGGAGGTAGGAACCTACACTGCTGGACCATACAGGCTGCACTTATCGTCGAGGGTGCCCATAGTCGGGGAGGGGGTTCTGCTGCGGCGGAAGGAGGTAATGGTGAGCCGTCGGCCTGATAGCTGCAGAGGGCCGGGAGGGGTCCTCGTCAAGGCGACCTCGTGAACTGAATCGATAGTAAACCTACCCATTGAAGCCGGAGACTCTGACGGAAACAGGACCAGAGTGGGCTAATACCAGGCACCACCGTATTACCCTGATTGGTACCTCCTCTTGGTTGCAGTCCCATATACAGGGACGTCAGCCATGGCGACTGGGCGAGGTTCGAAGGCGAGCGTGTAGGGCAAGCTGGCAAAATTTGCGTGGAATAAGACTGGGGATGACCGTGAGATGCAGCGGCCGGAGGACCCAGGGTCGCAAAAAGTGTCGGGACCGCAATCGGAACCCACCATACGAGATGTGCTGGACGCCATCGGTGGAGTGAGGTCATCTCTGGACTCCGTCACCACTGAAGTCTCCCTATTGCGGGCAGACTTTCGGAAAATGGATGAAAAAGTTAAGGGTCTAAAGCTGACCACGTCATCGCTGCAGGATGATACGGCCCAACTCCCAACCCAGGTTGCCGAGCTTCAAAGCCAACACGTGACAATGGCGCAACAGTTAGATGAGTATGGTATGAAGGAAGGGCCCGCAGGAACAATATCCGCATCTTAGGTGTGCCCGAACGGGCGGAGGGGCCAGCAGCGGACCTCTATGTTGAGGATCTCATAGTTAACCGTCTGCAGCCTAAAAATCTCTCCAAGTATTTCTCCATTGAACGGGCACACCGGATCCCGGGAGGGAGGCCTAAACCGGGGGCCCCTCCGAGACCCTAATTGCACGAGTGTTTAATTACAGGGACAGAGATGTCATCCTGCAAACGGCACGGGTGGGGCCTTCACTAAACGTAGAAAACAACGACATAACGTTTTTCCCAGATTTTACGGCCAGAGTCCAGGCCCAACGACGTAGCTTTCAGGCAGTTAAGAAAGAGCTCCGGGATCGAGAGGTGAAGTACGCCATGTTGTTTCCAGCGAAATTGAGAGTGGAATCGGAAGGAAGGACGTGGTTCTTCGCCTCACCAGAAGACACGTGGGACTGGCTGGATGGATGGCGCAAAAGCGGTGGCCACCGTCGTGATCGCAGCACAGGGACAAGACGGCACAAAGAGACCGAGGAGACACCTGCCGTGGATGGCCCCGCCGGTGCTACGGACCCATAGACGTAACTTTGGTCGAACAGTTGTGCAGCTGTACAGATGCGGGAGACTGCAGAGAACTCTATCTCCAGGGTACCTCAAGACATTGGTGAGAACGTTCCTATCCTAATAGTGACTTCTTGATTTGAAGGGCATGTGACGGGATATTTACTGCTGGCTCTCGGCTCTCTTAGAGGCGCAGGTTACCATGTTCCTCCACGGGTCGGGTTGGGAGCCCCTAAAATTGAGGTACACAAATGAGGACTGCAAACGGGGATGGGAGACCGCATTCCCAAATGTATTGATATGTTTGGGTGGGGAAGAGGCACTCTGCCTAGTTGGGGAGTGGGTAGTTCTGAATCCACGGGCAGGGAGGCAGGGAGGGGGGCGGTGAGGGGGGGGTGGGGTGTTTATTGTTTTTTGGAAAGTTGAATTCACAAAGTAGTTTATGCATACTGCCACGTGCACAGTCCACACCTGATGTTAGGGACCGGAAGGATGAGCCAGGCCATGCCCTGGCTATACCACCACCGGAGATGGTTAAACATGCTATCCTGATCGACTGTTGCATTTTTGTTGTCGCCACCTGGGATGATGGGGGGTAAAATGGATTCGTCGATCTCTATACTGTCATGGAATGTAAACGGACTGGGGGATAAAATCAAACGTGGGGTTGTCCAGCAGTACCTGAAACGACAGGCCCCGGACATAGTATTGCTGCAAGAAACGCACATGGTGGGGAACAAAAGTAAAGCCCTCACACGATGGGGGTATAAATTACTGGTGCACGCGGACTTCACCACGGGATCCAGGGGGACTGGGATTCTAGTTAAGAAGAACCTAGCTATTATGGTAAAGAATACATGGGCAGACCCGGGGGGGTAGATTTGCTGTCTTGGAAGCTCGATGGGAAGGGAGAGCGATTAACATAATTTCAGTGTACCTGCCTCCTGCGTTGGGTAAAGCAGCTCTGATAGCTCTTGGGGAAATCTTGACCGACCTTCCGGTAGGCACACTGATAATAGGGGGAGACTATAACATGATTATGGAGGAAGACAAAGATAGATACCCCCGGCGGGCCGGGGCACGGCCGAATGTGCAGATGAGGGTATTCACTACAGCTATGGGTCTAATAGATGTGTGGCACACTCTAAAACCCAATGACACTCGCTTCACGCATTATTCCAATGCGCATAGCAGCTCTTCTCGAATAGATTACTTTCTGACGCACGCAGCCTCCATCGGCAATTTCCGAGATTCCGGTGTGCTGCCAAGAGGTATCTCAGATCACTCTCCAATTACAGTTGAACTCACGCACTGGGAAAGACAGCCGCGTTCCACAATAGTACTGAACCCGTGGTTACTGAAAATCCCAGATATTAAGGCAGAACTATGTCAGCAAACTAGTGATTACTTCACTGAGAATGCAGGCTCTGTAGATTCAGCGTAAACGCTATGGGAGGCTTGGAAAGTGGTGCTAAAGGGACATGCTCTGTCCTTGAAGGTAGGATACATAAAACAGAAGCATAGCCAGTTAACCCAATTGGAAAACGAGCTTCGATAGTTAGAACAAGAAAGCTCCGACGAGCCCATGGAGGAAGTGCAGCACCTCCTTGAAATAAAACGTGAAGAGTATAGGATTAAAACTAGGGAACATATGTTAGCCAAGCACCTCAACATACAACATCGTCTATATGAACTCGGAGACAGGACAGGGAAGATGCTGGCCTGGTTGGAAAAGAGGGAGCAAGGGGAGAGGTGGGTGCCGAGCCTGACCTTGTCTGATGGCAGTGCCATAAAGCATCCAAAAGATATAGCGCAAGCCTTTGTGGATCATTTTGAGCGCATCTACTCTCCCTCTACCGCATACACTGCAGAGGATTCCCGCCAACTTCTCTCCGATAGTAACATAGCAACTCTTTCGGAATCAGAGAGGGAAGCTTTGGAGGGTGACTTGACGGATGAAGAGATCCTCAAGGCGATAAGCCGAATCCAATCCGGGAAGGCCATGGGACCCAACGGGCTCCCCATTGAATTTTTGAAAGCAACAGCTTTACAGGTTACCCCTCACCTGCGTGCCATGTATAATGATAGTTACAAACGAGGTAAGTTGCCCAGTGATCAACGAGTAGCAGCTATAGTTGTAATCTGTAAGCCAGGGAAGCCGGGGGATCAGTGCGGCTCATACCGGCCGATCTCATTGATTAACTCGGAAGCTAAGATTCTAGCTAAAGTTTTGGCCACCAGACCTGGTCCCGGTTCTCTCATCGTTAGTTCACCCTGACCAGTCGGGGTTTATGCCCGGGCGCAGCACAGCACTGAATATCCGTCGACTCAACAACGTGTTGGCACGGAAGGAGCTTCTGGAGGAGGATGCAGTGGTATTATCGTTAGACGCCTCTATGGCGTTTGACTCCATTGAGTGGCCATATTTGTTTGAAGTCCTCGCCAAGATGGGATTTGGCCCGAAATTCTTAGGCTGGATCAAATTACTCTACACGGATATAAAGGGCCAAGTGAGAGTTAATAACTATACCTCACGCACATTCACACTACGTAGGGGAACCCGACAGGGCTGCCCCCTGTCCCCATTGATATTTTCCTTGATGCTGGAACCACTGGCCGCCTGGATCCGTCGAGATGGGATGGTGCGGGGCTTAAAATGGGCGGAGGGTCAAGAAGATCGAATATCTCTATACGCAGACGATATCTTGCTGTACCTAGCCTCCCCATATAGGTCCATTCGTGGTGTCCTCGATATATTTACGAATTTCGGGAAGTACTCGGGCTACCAAATAAACTGGAGTAAGTCGGTGCTGTGTGTGCTCCGGGGGCAGGTACCCCGTCTCCCCCCAAACTGTGCAATCAAGGTGGCGGGGGACGGCTTTCGCTACCTGGGAATATTTGCTACATCTGACCAGGGCCTTTTTTATGGTCGTAACCTGGCCCCTCCACTGGCCCGGCTTAAAATAGATGTTTAACACTGGAGATCCTTGCCCCTGTCGCTGATTGTTCATGCTGCCCTTTTTAAGATGCTAGCACTCCCCCGCTTTTTATAAATCCTTCAGAATAGCCCATACCGAGTTCCGGACGCGTATTTCGCAGAGGTGCAAAGTGAAGTTAGAACCTTGCTCTGGGATGGAAAGGCTCCCCGCATTGCCACCAAAAAACTAACAAAAGGTTGGTATGATGGGGGAATAGCCCTCCCGGACCTTCGACTTTACTACTGGGCCTCGCAATTAGTGGTGGTGAACCAGTGGATTTACCGCTCCCCCAATGATCCTGCATATATGCTCGGTAAATATCAGACGGGGCGTCCAGGATATCTAGGAGCCCTGTATTCCAAAGTGAAGTGCGGAAGATATCTGGGGCCTCTCGCTCATACAGTTGATATCTGGCATCGAGCCAACTCCCGACTGGGGTGGTCAAATGTCCTCACAAAGGCTACGCCATTGTGGTATGCCCAAAAGTTGGGTTCTCTCTGCCATCAACCGGGCTTTGAGAAATGGGACACCATCGGGATCTCCGTTATGGGAGACCTGATTAAGAAGGGGTCGATCCTCAGTTTTCAGGAGCTTCAGGATCAATACGCAATGGAGCAGGGGGAGCAGTTTAGATATATGCAGATCTGGCACGCCCTTATCACAGCAGTGCCGGACCCTGCAGGGATACCGGAGTCGTCACCATTGGAAGATCGGCTGCTCGATGGGCCACTGCACTCCAAAGCCATTTCACTGACCTACAAAAACTGTGCAATAACATACCTGACACACTGCACAAGCTCAGAGAACAATGGGAGGGAGACTTGGGAACACTTGACGATGAGGATTGGCAGGCAGCACAGATGTCCTCTAGAGAGGCGGCCATCACCCTCCGCTTCCGACTGATACAATTTAAAATTTTCCATAGATCGTATTTATCAGGAGTAACACATACAAAGATGGGAGCCAGGAGTGATCCACTATGTCTCAGGGGCTGTAACCAGACGGCAACCTTTTATCATATGATATGGGAATGCCCACAGCTTAGACAAATATGGGAGGGGGCCACGACTCATATTCAAACGGCACTAGGGAAAGAACTGACTCTTACACCAGGGCTGGGACTGCTTAATATATGGGCGGAGACAGATCTTACGGAGGTGGCTAGCCACACTTGGATACACCTTGGTCAAACGAGAAATAGCCAAGAGATGGGGGGCGTCGGCCTCTCCGGTGACGAGAGCTTGGCTTCAGGAGGTTGATAAATGTATGATCGCAGAAAAAGAAGTTTTTTATAATCCGGGATGCCCGAAGAAGTGGGATAGAAAATGGGGCAAGTGGAATGTTTATCGTGGTAATGTCTGTATCTCCCCGACTTTGGAGCTGGAAATGAGGCGTGGGGGTGATCGAGCAGCGGAGACCCTGTCAATGTGATCTTTCTGCCACTGTCCATGCTTGTTCATTGATTGCTGAAAAATTGATTATAATGTATGCATAACTACAATTGGAATTAATAAAAAAAACAAATGGAGTAGCTTTTGTTCTATTTTAATAAATAAAGATTTATGAACCTTGATCATGACATTTGAAAAAATCTAAATTAATAATGAAATAATAGCCATTTTAACTAAAGCTATAGGTCCAATAATAGTTAGAGACAAGGAATGCCATTGGAGTAGTAACCCACACACCTTGCTAAGGGTGGTGGTATAGTTTAATCTAAATAGATTTGCAACATATAAAGTTATTTGTTGGGTCGAGTATTGGAGTGATATTGTCGCATTTCAACGTGTAAAACTGAGGGAGTACTGTTAAATAAAGAGCTTCAGCTATGCCATGATTAACTTTGTAGCCTCCAATATCTGTAAATGCCTGACTTTTGGAGAGTGCATTAGGGATATTTTGCTCGTCGGCAGCCAAATATAAAATTGTATTATCCCCAAAGAGTTTTATCTTGGAAGCCCCTTTGGATGAAAACCCTGATCAGCAGACATTGCCGTAATGAAGTGCCAGAGGCTCAATGCAGAGAGGAAAAAAAAACAGGAGGCATAGGACCCCCTTGTCTTGTGCCTCTTTTGATGGAAACACACCTCACTGTTTGAGGATTGATTGCAATTTTAGCCTCAGTCTTCTTGTATTGACTTTCCAATAAATGGACCAATTTTGGGGGAAATCCAAAGCGCAATAATATGGCAAACCAATTGTACTAGGTCAAATACCTTTTAGGCACCAAGCATGATAATAGCCGCCTTAGTAGTACTACTGGGTAATAATCGATGGCCTGCAGCAAAATGTTGGTACTGGATAAGATCAGCCTAGCAGGTAAAAATCCATTTTGGTCTGAATGGACCAAAATTTGTCCTAAAGGTCCTAGCTAACCTGGCTGGGATGATTTTTGTAAAGAACTTGTAGCCGCTGTTCAGCAGGCTGCTTGGCCGGTATGGGCCTAGTTCTTTTAGGAGGTTTACGCTTTTTAAGAAAGCTAATAGTCACTGCTTCTGTAAATAAACTAGATAAATCACATCATTTACAAGATTTCATTAAAGAGGATGACTTTTTAATCAGTTTAAATGGGCCGGACCATTAAGTCTGGACCTATTCTAGAATCACAATCCAATGTCCTTTTTAGCATGTAAGCATAGAGGGTAAAAAGTCATTATTGCTGACAATCAATTTAACAGGAATCTCTCTGGACACATAGTAACCGCAGACACCTAGGTAAAATTAATTAATGTATTACAAAGCAAAAAATAACTGGACATAAAGAAACCTCAAGATGAGGCTGTAGAAATACATGGGAATCAGCATAAAGCCAAATCTGTACATCCAGTTTGAATGGTGCAGCATAAACAAAAGAATTAATTAAGAAGCAGGATGCAGAGGATCAGAAAGCATGAGTCCAAGTTTCCCTGCATTGAGGGTTGATAAATATAAAGCATTAATCTATCCCTACACTAATGCAATTACATCCCTACTAAGCATCTTCAGGGACAAGAGATAAAAGGTGTCAGCATGTGAAGTCTTCCTAAGAAGCCTCTCCACCATCGATGTGTCAGATAGCATAAAGCTATTGAAACAGAGCTCATTCTATGATACTCTTTTTCCAAAAAACAGGCAGAGGAGAAGTGGGCGCTTTCCCTATTTCCAACAAAACAATATTGAAGAGAACTTTTCCAAGATCGTTTGCTGGTCACACCATCCTCTCTGGGTACCATCCCACAGGTAGTTTTTCATGGGAAAATGGTGTTTTTCTTCTCCCCACATTTGTCCTTGGTTCCCAAGCCTTTTCCTATGCAAAGGACAATGGCCTTCCCTTATCGATTCAGACTGTACGATGTAACTGTTTCTCTCCTTGTCTGGCTAATAAAACAAAGACATTAGTCTAGCTAACATGAGCACTTCTTTCAGGTGCAACACAAATGTGAGAAAGACCAAATTCCACAGCACACATGAAATTCAAATGTTAATTCAAAAGCAAAAGCTTCCAGAAAAAATGCATTTCAGGCCTACAAGATCTGGCTGACATAATAAAATGGCATGTGAGCTTTACGAAATTGCATAGGAAATACGGCACATTCAATTAATACATTTACTTACATGCAAAATGGCACAATTATTAACGATATTAGTCCATGAATAGATGTCAATAACACAACACAAGCTCTTCAAGTTTATATTTCCTGCTAGTTACATTCACTTTCTACATTAATTGTACATTTTACCTTTGAATGGCCTAAACACATCACGTTTCATGTTATTACAATTCGGAATTCTAACACTTCACATTAATACGATAAAGGATTATATACGGCTGCGCTCTACACGTTTGATTATAATGCAACCCCATGAATAAATTGTGGTTTCACCTACATCGGTTTTCCCCTCTGATGACGTTTAGTCATCACAAAACACTTTAAATCCTTGTAGAGGAGACCAATCTAAACAGATGTCATAGCTAGTCTCCTCTGTCTAAACTCCTCCAACAGCTTGAGATTCTCATAGTGACTGTCCATCAGTCTTTCCACCCTTCTCTCTTTCCTTAAAGGAATCCTTCTCTTGCCTTGTCTTGTGCCATTTGTTTGATCTTATCATACCTAGCAAGATGATAACACAGACCACAACAATTATGATTGGCTTCAAGATGTATCAAAGAATTCCCCTTCCTAGTTTTGCAAGCCAACTTCCAACTGCTCCAAATACTTTTTGAATCTTAACCCAAACTCCCAGAGTTGCCAAGTCATGTATCACGTGACATATTTCAGGGATGTTACTTATATATCCCCTCAGATCTTTACTTTTAACAGGAATGTAAGTACAACACTGTTGGACCTTCAGCATCCGGCAGATTCCTCCCTCTTTTGCTAATAAAACATCTCAAGCAATACTGTTTTGCGTCACCATCGCTCTTAACAAAAGTATTTCTCCATCTTTAAGCAGCAATGACTGAGCTGTGCTAACCAACAACTTATCCACAATGGTAGACAACCTTGTAATCTTGATGTTGTTCAAAACCACACCCAAAGTAGGTATCATCGCTCTACAAATGTCTCCCACAATTTCACCAGCACTCAGTCCATGTTTTTCTCTATGGTTCGATTTTCCATCCAAACTCTCCAGATCCTCCACATGATATATTTTTGGAAACACAAATGCCACATAACGAGTACCATGTCAATTATTTGGAAGCCAAACATACGCATTTTTCCCACACACGAAATTTACACCTGGCACCACTTGCACTGATTCTTGGAGGAATTTCTTTGAAGAAGCAATAATTAGGAAGATTTGATCACACACACTCTGTCCCACAAAGATAGTATCATAACGGGTCTGTACCTGTCGACTGCAAAGCTTGCCTCATTGTTCTCGATCTAGAGCTATAGGACCATAGCTTCCCTTATCCTTGTGAGCTTACTCGTGCTTGGTCCATTCAAAGCTTTCCTCCCTATTGTTAACTTTAACAGTTAGACTTCAATTTCTGTCTTCCACTTGATCTACAAATTCCTTTTCTATGTCAGTTAATATGCAAGTTAGATTATGTCCGTTCGCATAAGCAGTGTCTAATGTTACTGCAGGTACAAAATACTTTCCCATTCTCTCTTCTTGCTTATAATAATCATAGTTGTTCAGATTGTTTATCGACCGGTTTCTCTGAGGGTACAAATTCATTATCCAAGAAATAGTACTTGTAATGACCCTTTCCATAAAACATGTTAAGCAGCAAACTACAACTAATACCATATGTCAGAGGTAGGTGATGATACCTGGTCCCCTCCACAACTGGAGCAGGAAATTGCATACACATGTAACAATCTCTCACATCCATAGTATTCATGTATTCATACAACAGTTTAGCATAAGCATTCAGCCTGTAATCACCTTTAGACAACTCTACATGCAGAAAGTGACTAGTTTGCTCCATTACGCCCTTATCAGATCCTAATGTACCCTCCTTTGAGGCATCAGTGGTAGGTGTGTATGTCCCATTTATCCCACTCCCTGTTCCTCAACTTTGTGTGCACTTAAAATGGACTCATCAAAGACTACAGCTATTACTATGACTACTCCTACAATAGTGTACCTATAATACATTTGTGTCTATGATTGGAATTTCCAGACTCCATTTACAAAGTGGCTCGGATTGTAGCTGTAAGAGGATCAACACACATAGTCTCTTTTCTCCGTCTCTTATGCATAGGCAACAAAGTCTTTGAGCAACGTCTGTTTGGATCTTAGAAAGTTCTTAGAACAGTCTTTGGCACAATATTTACACAGTTTGGATGACTTCCTCAGCCCTCTTTCTTCTTCTACAGAAAAGTCCCTATTTTTATACTTCATCCACTTGGGCCTAGGTTTTCTTCTTTCAAGCAATTTCTATTTACAGTTCAACAGTTCAATTTATATCTCTCATGAGATAAGAGCCAATTTCCTCAATGGCTCACAGTAACAATTCATCCCTGAATGCTGCAATCTCTTGAGGAGATAGGGGAATTCCGAAGCTCGGTAATTCAGTGTCTTCCAGGATCAGAGTCCTTAAACCACTCAACCTTGGTGGATAAGGCACAGCCAATGACAGTATTACATTAGCCTCTCTTCCAGAAACTCTCAGAGATATCTCAACAATCAGTATCGAGAACTCTGACCTCACTCTCCCCGGCATTGGTAACCAGATAAGTCAACTCAGGAGAGGAATACCTTTGACACAGCTCTATTGTTCTCCTTGATTTCCTAAAACTTCCTGTGGCTTACTCAGACTCACTCAGATCAGGCTCTGATGATTCATTTACTGGTGCAAGTTCTTTTTCAGATGCAGGTCTCAAGTTCCTTATATTCTGTCTCACAGACCACATTTCATCTGTGCCATCTTTCTTTTTTGACTGCACATGACCGATTTCCACAGCAGTCTCCTCTGCTGAGTCAGACTCTACACCACTTGCAATATTACCCTCTCCTTCAGTGTCTATACCTGGGTCTTGTGTAACTTGACCCGCCTCAGCTTGACCTGGTGGGTATACAGCCTCGTCAGGAACCTCCACAGCTTGTCTTGCCCTCTCCGGTGACCTGTCGATCACAGCTGGAACTACTTCAGGGAGAGGAGCTGTTTAATTGAAAGGACCTGTGACTCTTCGGGTGTGGGAAGCGTGGATCTAGTTCGGTACTCCTCCACACTCCACAGCAGTATTTGTTACCAATATCTCCTGATATGGTCCACGCCACCGAGACTCAAAACAATTCTTCCTTACATGCTATCAGACGAGCACCCAATCCCCTGGGCTCAAATTGTGGCAGAGGTCTTTTAAAGTTGGTGCAGTTGCTACTTTGACCTGATGAGACACAGAACAAACCACATCACCCAATCCTTTACAGTAGTCAAGGATCAAGTCATCTGTCATCAAAGATGTTGAAACACATGCTTTTGACAGTCTCCCCTTTAAAGTCCCATTAATTTGCTTCATAATGCTTGATGCCTCTGACCTGTAACTAAAATGCAGTCTTTGATCCACACTCAAGGCAGTGCACAACAATTTCATGATCTTGCTGTGGGAGTGAGCTCCTCGATACGACTCCAATGTAGTTGGAAATCTGAAACAAGGTATAAGCTCCCTCATAATTAACTTTGCTACTGTGAGACTGTCACACCTTCTTGTTGGATAAGCTTACACCCACCGAGAAAAGATGCACACAACATCCAAGATGTATCTCAATCCGTTACACGCAGGCATTGCAATAAAGTCCAATTGGATCCAATTGAAGGGACCCACTGATCTGTCAATGTGACTCAAAGCAACAACTGTCTTTTTCTCCGCATTCATCTGTTGGCACATGGCACACCCATGACACACTGCTTCTGCAATCACACGAAACCTCGGATTGAACCAAGTCTGCCTGAACAATCTCACCATCCATCCCTTCCTATGTGAGATACTCCATGAATCTGCTTTGCCATTGGGTTCAGCAGATAATCAGGTAATACTGCCCTACCATCACTTGAAATCCATATGTCACTTTCTCCTTTCTCACAACCTGCTCTAACCCAACCTGCTTATTCCTGATCTGAGGCTTTCCTTTGGAATCGTCTAACTTCATCCCATGTGTCTGCAGCAGATAGCCTCATGCTGAATTCGGTCATCTCTGCACTCTCGCCAACACATTCCCCATTGAAAATGCATGCAGTTCTAGCACAGAAATGAGCAACTTCATCCGCATAGCGTTTTCCCATTGTGACAAAGTCATCTCCCTTCCCATGGGAAGCGCATTGAACAACCGCCATTTCCTTTGGTAACTGCAATGCTTCGAACAGTTGTCTCACATATTTCCCGTTCCTACTGGGAGAGCCTGATGACATCAGGAACCCTCTCTGTGACCATAGCTGCCCAAAGTCATGAACTACACCAAAACCGTACTGGCTGTCAGTGTAGATTAGGGGTGGGCGGAATTTGCAAAATCCACTTTCGCAAATTATCGCGAAAATGTTTAAAATTATCGCAAACAAGCAGAAATATCGCGAAGATGCAGAATTTTTTTCCCCGCATGTTCGCGAGATTATCTGCATGGTTGCGGGTCGCCAACTTACCCATGTGGTTGCGCGGCCATCTTGTTTTGAGTTGTCTCGCGGTGCATGATCGCGAGAAGAAAGACGTGATCGCGCGACGCATGACGTTACTGCGGGCGCGAACTGTCGCGAGACAGCGCAAATGGCTAAAAACAATCCAACATCTCATGGAGAACGCGACCGGATCAAGAAAACTTGTCGGCGAACGCAGGGATTCAGGTAAGGCGATCGCACGCGCGCGAGAATGTATTATTTTACAGCGCGAGCAAGAAACAAATTATCGCCAAGCTGCGGAAAGCGGAAATTTTGACATTTTCGCGCTCTCCGCGGAACGCGAAAATGTCAAATTATCGCGAATTCCGCGAACGGAACGAAATTTTTGCCCAGGCCTAGTGTAGATGGTGACTTTGATCTGCTCAGAGACAAGACATAGGCAAAGGAATTATTTTGACTACTTGCACGGAGTAGACTCCCTGTAAACAAGCAGCGTCCACAACTCCAGAGATGGTACAAACAGAAAATGCTTCTCTTAGAATACCTTCATTGTCTCTAAGGTATGAACCATCAACAAAAAGGACTTCATCTGGATCAGACAATGGTTCATTGACAATGTCATGTCTTGGCTTGGTGCAAAGCTCAGTAACATCAAGACAGTCATAGTCTTCATAATCTTTCCCATCAACACTTGTAACCAGTAACAAGGTATCAGGATTTAACACAGAACAACGCTTCAAAGTGACAGTCTCTGCTGCAAGCAATACCTGTTTCTGTCTTGTCAACCTGTTATTAGTCAAATGCAGTGTTTTGGTTCTCATCATCAGGAGTTCAACTAAGTGCAAACTTGAGACATTAGGGCAACGCTGTAACTGCAGGATCTAATGTAGCTGAGAAATAGGCCACTGGTCAACGGGCACCTCCATGTGTCTGAGTAAGTACAGAAAAAGTGCAACCCTCCCTTTCGTATCAGAACAGCGAAAATGCTTTGTTGTAATCAGGCATTCCAAAATCTGGAGCACGACAAAGGCACACTCTCAGCTCTAAGAAGGCAAGCAAGCAGTCATTACCCCAGGATACCTGATCACTCACATCCTTGTGGGTCAGCATCTGCAAAGGTTTTGCCATCAAGGAAAAATTCAGAATCCATTATCGGCAGTAGCCAACCATTCCCGAAAAACATCCAGACCTTTTTCTGGGTAGTAGGCAGATTCATTTTCATGATCGCCTCCACTCGTTCTGGTGACCCCTTCCTCTTGCCTCTCCCAGTTTGATGACCCAAGTACTGAACTTCAGTCAGACATGCTGATGTTTCCTCTGAGACACCTTATGCCCATTGTCAGCCAGATAGTTCAGTAAGACGATAGTATCGTACCTAAAAGCCTCCCATGTTTCACATGCTAAGAGGAGGTGATCGATGTACTGAACTAGCACTGAGTTTCGGGGCAAAATCAAGCTCTCAAGGTTCTTCTTCCAGACTTGATTGAAGATGGATGGACTTTCAGTATACCCTTGAGGAGTACAACACCATGTTAAGACACGATTTTTCAGATGGAAAGCAAATAACAAAAAAAAATTCCTCATGCAATGGAATGGAGAAAAATGCCTGAGAGAGGTCAATCACTGTGAACCAGACAGCTTCACAGGGGACCTGCAACAGGATCACAGATGGATTCAGTACCACATGACAACATGAAATCGCAATGTTATTTACCTTTCTAAGGTCCTGGACTATGCAATACTTTCCGCTCGGTTTCTGCAATCCCATGATGGGTGAATTGCACGGACTTCCTATGATCTCCTTCATTATGCCCTGCAAAATCATGGACTCAGTTACAGGTGTAATCTCTGCCACCATTTCCAGTGTCAGGTTGCACTGAGGTGTTTTCAGGAATTCTGCATTAGGCTTGACTGGGTCAACTCCTTGAATCAGTCCGATTTTCTCTCCTGTGAAGTTCCATACCACTTGAGAGACGTGGTTTCTCAAATCCAGCAGCATGTCTTCCAAAGTCAGTAAAGGAAACATAGCTGTGTAATGATTCTGATTTGCCAATTTGAAGGCAATGTCCTAATCATTAGCCCGCAATTCAGAAACCAAGAAACCGCTGGTATACGTGCGCTCTATAAATACTTTCAAACTCAAACTCAAACTCAATTCCCTTCGGCGTGCAATAGATGGTACAATTCAATTTGCAACAAACAGACTGGACTCAAATCACATACTACGAACTGGTGATGATCCTGAAAGGTTCCAATTTTCACCGGCAACTCTTCTGTCAGAGGGTTGGTCATTCTTTTGTTAGCGACTCCTACAACTTGGATTGATTTTCCCGAGAGGGGTGGGTTTGGAACTACTTCGGATCTCACACCAGATCTAGCACCAGTATCAATCAAGAATTTAATGGGATGACCATCTATGTCAACATCTACATATTGTCCACTCTAGTCTATCTCGAAGACTGCGGCAACTGTACAGTCTTCCTCCACCTCAGGCACAGTCATAAGGATGGATCCTGATAAAATCCATCCACCACTTGCATTAGGGCATCTGATGGTACGTTCAATTTCCCTGCAAGATTTTGAGGTTGTAGCACTTGCACTAACTGATTCTGATTCCCCCTGCATTAAGGGATCTTAGCCTGGTCCCTGTTGGTAACTGATTTACCACATCTGTCACTTGCACAAATTCTCCCTCCTGCACCTGATTTGCCGGATTCAAGCGGCACTTGAGCTTCCAATGCCCAATCTTGTGACAAACATGACAGGCAGTTGTCTTTTTCAGCATAGCAACATCTATCCCTGTTTTAGGATCTATGGGACACCTTATCCTCTACCCTGTCCCACCAGACCTACAACTGATGTAACCTGAACACCTCCCGGGACATTTAGTTGATTGCGAACTACTGTTCCTCCAGTTACCTGTACCTTCTCTCCTTTCTGTGCATTTTGCATGTTAACCAACATTAACCTTTCTTTTATGCTCCTATGTTTTTTTATCCACCTCATCACTGCAATACCTAGCATACTGTAGAATTTCACACACTGACTTATTTCACCAGTAGATCAGATGTTGCTGGATTATAAGACTGATTTCCAACCTTAGTCCTGTCACAACTTTTTAGACCAATTAGCCCATGTTTTTAGGGTCGAGTGTGTCCAACCCAGTGTACTGCCTAAAGGCTTGCAAGAGTCTTTCGTAACAAGCATTCACTGACTCCCTAGACTACTGGGTCGTTTGATCTATCTTAACCCAATCGATATCTTGAGGGACTATTTTGAACTGCAACCATCTGATCACCTGATCGTATTTTTTCATAGCCAAGGGCGAAGGACCATAAGTTACAGGATCTCACTCTGGCTCACCAGCAGGACATTCAATAGCAATTTTAAATGCAGACCATAGATAACTAGGAACCACAATTTCAAACAGAGAATTGAAGTCAATTCACAACATCTTCAAGATCTTAACAAAACGATTGACTTGTTTGTACCATTCGCAATTTTCTCTCTAACCTGGGGAAGTCATTTGTGAATGCAGCACGGTCACCTTTACTCCATGGAGCATGCACATACCCTCTGCTAGGCACCGCCCGTAACGGATATTCCACAAATCCTGACATTCTCCTTCTGGAGGTGGTATTTCTCCTGTTACCCTTCTCGTACTCTTCTTCTTAAGCCACCTTTCTGCCCACTTATCCAGCATAATCCAAGCCAGTATTCCTATAACCAACTCTGGGATATGTGTTTTTAATCCTGTCGCTCTCTTTTCCTCCAGCTCTTGGTCACTGTAGTTAAGTCTATGATTTCCCTGTAACATTTTTGTTTGAGACCGGTCTACTTCATACCTCTGAGCTAGATCTGATAACTTCTCATGTGCTCATCTCACTTTGCGGATGACATCCTTCGCTACAAACAACAGGTCATCCGCTCATAGGTCTCTATTCTTTCGAAAGGTAGGTTCGAACTGGTGATCTCGTCTACCTCAGCCTTCAACCTCACCACATCCAATAGTTACTCCTTTACTGCAGCCTTGATGGTTCCTTGGTTTGATACTCTGACCCTCCTTGTTGTTATTGCAATCTCTCATCCAAGTCTCCAACCCTGCAACATCTAAGACATGTTGATTTCCAACAGCTCCCTGCCTTGCACTTGCTTCTGAAGCTAAACCCATTGGTCCTCTCACTGGTGTTTCCCACATCATCATATCTGAACTAGTGCTTGCCATAGCTATAGACCGTATAGTACTAGAACCAATGCGTACTCCTGAACGATCGGCATTAGCTGGTAAAGGGGTACTAGATTCCATAGGCACTAGAGACGGGCGATTTCCACTTGTGTTCCCTGACCTTCCCAATCCATTTCATTATACCTGAATGGACTGTCACTGACTAAGATTTCCCTCTGTCCTCGGGTTATACACAGGTACAACAGGACCAATAGTGACCGGTATTGTAAGATCTTCCGGTAACCATGAAGCAGCATTTACTCCGTTCTATTCCATACGTCATAAGGCAGACACTTCTGTTCCCCCTACTTCTGCTGATATCCATCCCACACCTCTCGTACTTGGACCTGTTTGAGGTGCTGACACTCTTTCCACATTCCCTGCATTCGCCAAATCTCCCCTCCCCTCCTCTGTTTGCAGATGTTAAGGTGGTGGACGCTCAGAGAACAACCCATTTAACAAGCTGTTGTCAGTATCACTCCTGTCATTTCCATTTACCCTTCTATTCCTGTTCTGATAATCTCTTTCTCCCACCAGCATTGGGTACAACCTTTCTCCCTCAGGTATCCACCCTCCATCTTTTAAGCAGTGCATCACATTGTGCATCCTGACATAGTCTTAAAGCTTTTCTCATCTTCCCTTGAGGTTTTCCCTCTTCTTAGCATGTGCTGCGTGCATCCACCCATCTAACGCCTCAAACTGTATTGGTCTAGGCAAAGGTCCCAGCGCAAACAGTGTTGGTGTGACACATCCAACCGAAATTAATCAAAATCTGAAAATGACAATTCACATTTTTTTTCAGTGATATTATGACAATTTTGAAGTCAAATTATAGTGTGGTGCCACACTTTTGTCGCCATGTAATGAGCTGAAGTTTCCTCGAGTGACGCCTCTTCACCCACTCGAGTAACAACACCTCGGTCATCCCTGAAAAGATCCAGCAACACCCTAAAACAATGCATGATTCAGTAAAAGTTGAACAAAATTTGACAACGGAACAATATTTTCCAACCACAACTTCCAGATGACTACCAACCAAACCCAGCACGGTGTTACACCAGCCAAACTATCATAGCACAGCATACTCTGACATCACCTTCACTCCTCGCAGCGGCTCACCCTCCTTCACAATTTCTCCATATGCATTCACTCATACAATCGTCTTAAACTCCGTAATTGTCTTTCATCTTAAAGGAGTGATAGAATTCAATCATACAGGAACATTCATGCAGTGATCCTCAACCTGCGCTGATCAACCGCATCAGTAGAGCTCACCTCTGTACACAAGGTTTACTAAACCATTCACACAAAGTACCCTGTCTTAGACGGAACTGCTGATGACGTCTCATGACAACTCCTCATTTCTTCAGTCAGACAACCGCAATCAATCTCGGTGTCTTCTGCGCCATTTAATATATCCCAGGATCTTAGGCCACTTCAGGACCTGAACCTCAAATCTGAATCCTTGTACCACGTCCGGCCCGAAACCACATTCACTTGACTCTCACACCAAATCTGTCAGACATCACTCAATTAATTAATCACCACAATCTAACACAACATACACTCTATTAATACTCAATCCTCCGCTCACCACTGATCTTGCCGCACATCAGAATCCATCAGTCTCTGCCGAATTCCGTCGCTCTGCATTCTTGGCTATTCGGCTCTATTTTGGGGCTCTGGGGTTCTAGGTTTCACTTTTCTAGATTGATTTCTGGATTATCCCCTTGCTTCATGTGCTAACCTTCATACTCTGCTACCAACTGAAAGGGCTGGGCCCATATGTTCTGGACCTATTCCAGAATCTCAATCCAATTGTTTTTTTTAGCAGCATGTAAGCGTAGAGGGGAGAAAGTCATTATGACTGCCAATCAATTCAACAGGAATCTCTCTTGACCCTTAGGAACCACAGATAGCTACATAAGGTTAGTTAATTTATCACAAAGACAAAAATAACTGGACATAAATATAAAAGTGTAGAAATACATCAGAATCAGCATAAAGCCAAATCTACACATCCAGTTGGAATGGTGCAGCATAAACAAAACTATTAATTCAAGAAGCAGGATGCAGAGGATCATAAAGCATGAGTCCAAGGTTCCCTGCATCGAGGGTTGATGAATATAAAGCAATAATTTATCCTTACACTAATACTAAAATTACATCCTTACTAAGCATCTTCAAGGACAAGAGATATAAGGTGTCAGCATGTGAAGTCTTCCTAAGAAGCATCTCCACTATCAATGGGTCAGATAGCATGAAGCTATCGAGACAGAGCTCAATCTAAGATGCTCTCTCTATCTCCAAAGGCAGTAGGAGAAGTGGGCGTTTTCCCTACTCCCAACAACACAACATTGAAGAGAACTTTCTCAAGATCCTTTGCCGGTCATGCCATCCGCTCTGGGTACCGTCTCAAAGGTAGTTTTCCATGGGACAACAGTGTTCTTCTGCTCCCCACATTTGTCCTTGGTTCCCAATCCTTTTCCTGTGCGAAGGACAACGGCCTTCCTTTATCGATTCAGACTGTAGGATGTAACTTTTCTTCTCCTTGCCTGACTAATAAAACAAAGACATTATTGTAGCTAACAAGAGTGATTCTTTCACCTGAAACACAAAATATGAGAAAGAACAAATTCCACGACACACATGAAATTTAACTATTAATTCTAAAGTGAGAGCTTCCAGGGAAAATGTGTTGCAGGCCTACAAGATTCAGCTAACATAAGACAATGTCAAGAGAGCTTTACGAAATTACATAGGAAATAATGCACATTCAATTAATACATTTACTTACATGTAAGATGGCATGATTAATAAAATTTTAGTGCATGATTAGATGTCAATACCACAACACGAGCTTTTCAAGGTAATATTTCCTGCTAGTTACATTCCCTTTCTACATTAATTCTCCATGTTACTTTTAAATGGCCTAAACACATCACGTTTAATGTTATTACATATTGGAATTCTATCACTTCTAGTTAATATGACAAAGGATTATATATGGGTGCTCTCTGCACATGTGATTATAATGCACCACTACGAATAAATTGGGGTTTCCGCTACATCAAGGCGAAGAGCCGAATGGTCACTCAACACGTTCTAATTGGCAATGTTCCTTGACCATTATACAGGGCTAAGTGCTCTAACCAATAGCTCTACACCTGCGCATATTGAGGAATTCTTGCATTCATTTAAGCTATCTGTTCTAACTAGTGATCCTCAAGCCACTGCCACATCTCATTAGCCTAGGTAAAAGATGCAAAAAGTCATCTTCCAGTGCCAAAGTTTGGGGGAGTGATGGTCCTCCGTTCAAAATATATAAGCTGTTCAAAACTCAAGTAGTGAAATTTATAGTCAGGTTTAACTTAGCAGCAATGTATAAAGTATTTATGCAGCACTCAAACAGTAATAAAGTGAAAACACAACACAAGAGGACATTTCAAATCAATTTATAGAAAACTAAAGCTAATTATAATAAATAAAATTACACCAAAACAACAAAAATCCAATCAGTAGAACAGGAAGTATACATGTTTTAAGATTAGGTGAAAATAGCACCATAAAGCTCAAAGCGCCCCATGCGGTTATCTAGTCATGCGGGGCGCCAGGGGCGTAACACAGGGCCCCGCAGTCCCGCGTTGCGGTGGGGCCCTGAGCTCCAGGGGGCCCCCCTCATCACAAAGTACAGTAATTGACAGCAAGGTCAGAGGTCCGCGCACCACACTGGGATGTAGTTTAGAAGTTATGCTCCAGTCCCCTCAAATAAATGACATGCTGCTAACTAGCGCCACCCCATTTACTCCCGGGTAGAGCCACTGACACCTTTTTGTGGCCACCTGGGACATTATCTGCAGATGATCACATGGACATTTACTATCTTGAATTGGCGCCATCTGCTGCTAGACGGGGCCACTGGCGCCTGTCAGGTCACGTGAACAGATTCTGACTTCGCTGCAGTGTCGGGACTCAGCGCAGGCTGAGGCAGCAGGATGTGTTTTTTATTTCTTCAATTTCCTGCCAGTGGACCTGGGCACCGATTAATTGCTGCCGCCGGCCACTTTTTTATTGTCCTCCCTGACCTCGACAGACGGACACTTCAGGACAGTCCATGGCAGCAGGACGGTGTGGCACAGAGTTTGTGACACCATGGGCCTGGTGTCCGACATCTTGGGCCTGGCTTGCTCTGAAGGTTGCCGCATACTTCCCTCGAAGTGCAGGGGCCTCCTTTCCCCAAAGTTTTTAAGTTCTAAGGTAGGAACTGTTTTTCTTTAATGGAGTATTGTTTGTTTCAGCTGTTGTGGTGCATGTTGCATACGCCAGGTTTCACTCTCCAGATGGTGTTTCTGTTTGCTTTTACTTTTGTTTCTTGTAGTGCAGAGGCCCGTGTGTTCTGTATATTTGTAAACGGTTGCAGCCAGTGCTGGGTCCGCTTACTTTTGTGTGTTCTCTCTGCGAGTGAGAAGGAATCAGGGAATCATCTCTTTTAACTACGACAATGTGGGGACTGCCTCTCCCCTCAGGTGCTGTGTTTTCACAAATAAACAAGCATTTGCAATGCAATAGTGTGGAAATTTAGCGTGCAAACTGAACATTATCTGCGCCATCTTGCCTCTCCCCAGCGCCACGCATAGCGAATGCACGGCCGCCATTTTAGGCACCCCACTCTCTCTCCCCGCTCACTCTCGATCGCCAGCGCTTTCCCCCGGCGCTGCGAGCATCCCCCGCGCGCCGGCCACCCCCGCTCTCTCATACAGGCCATAAACCCTCTCCTTCTGCGCGACCCTGCTACGGAACCACTTCCGACCGACAACCCATACATGGTCATGCCTCTCCTTTGATAACCCCCTTCCTCTGCGCCCCATTGTCCGAACTGGTCCCAGGCCATCACCTAGCCCTGCGGATGCAGTTTATTGCCCCTACTGTAAGGGAAACACCCCACGTCAAAGGGATTACAGTAGATCAAAGCCCCTACTCCCTGAGACCCGACCGGTCACACACACCCCCAGGAATTGGCGGAATACCCTGCTGCGCAATAGCCATCTCCTACTGTGGGTAGGGTGGGAACTTCTACTGTATCTATGTGTGGGATCGGATCTGAACCAGGGCGTCAGGGGATATTCCCCCATACTTCAAGGGAATCTCAAGAATGTACTATGTGTAATAAAGCAATAAACCAGTGTATAAGAGACCAGGTCTCAGAGATGCAGTTAGAGCACCTCGTGACGATACCTTGCTGTCTGATCTGATGTGTTCTGCTCCGACGGAATAAAACTTTGTTTCCTGCCTTCCAGTCTCCGGCGCCTGCCTCTTTCATTGGTAAATTATCGAGTGGTATAAGAGGCGATTACCGCCGGGCAAATACTTGAAAGGTTATCGACTGAAACTGCCGCTACCATTTAACAATTGGCGCCCAACCTGGGGCCCATCAGCGACACGTGGATCCAGTGGGAGAGGTCCAGACAACAGAGTGAACGACTGCAACGATCGGGAGAGCTCCTGCCCAATAGACCCTCGTCTGGCAGCCGATCATCCGAACTTCACTGGTTCCGAGCAGACCTCTCTCGAGTGATCTACGGTCCTGACTGGGAACCATCAGGAGTGCCGCGGCAAATACGGAGAGTAGAGGACGATCGGGCGCTGGAGGCGGAAGACGAGAAACTGTCCACGCGGTCCGGGTAAGGTCGTGATACACGACAAAATGCGAAATAATTCATTGATTGTTTAAAGCTTTGGAAATACTAGTATTGCTCATTGATTGTGCTCATTGATTGTTCTCTTTGAGATATTCGCTGTCTACAAATGGGGAGGAGTAGAAATACTCTCTCTCTCTCTCCCTTTGCAGATAGTGAAGGGTAGGTAACGCAGACTTTTGTCCCCGTTGAAACCCGTCGTGCCTATCTTTATCTCCCCATTGATTGATTGTCCAAACATTGATTGTTTTGGAGAATAGTGCTTTTTGAGATATTCTCTGTTTGCAAATAACGTAGAATAGGAATATTCTGTCTAGTCTTTGCAAATAGTGAAGGGTAGGTAATGCTGACTTTTGTCCCCGTTGAAACCCGTCATGCCTATCTTTATCTCCCATTGATTGATTGATTGATTGTCCGAACACTAGTTGTTCGATATTGGTTCTTTGGAGGTATTCTCTGCTTACAAATAACGAGGAATAGAGATATTCTGTCTAGTCTTTGCAAGCAGTGAAAAGATAGGTAGTGCTGACTTTTGTCCCCGTTGAAACCCGTCATGCCTATCTTCTCCCCACTGATTGGTAGTTGGTTCTGCCCGGACCGCTTATTAGAGGTGAACCACCCGGCTCCACTGGAAGGCACCCCTAATAAGGACATGTTCACTAAATATGGACTAGTCGCCGTAGCTTATAGCAAGCTGTGGCATAAATATACCAAGAAGGACCCCGAAAGTCAGTGGCCACTGATGGGATCCTTCGACGACCATAAGATAGAAGCGCTAGAAATAGCTCTGCGTAGCAATAAGACGACGCCTACTATGCTTGACAGTATCGGCATGTGGCGCAAAGAAGCAACGCAACGGAAAAAGAGGGAAGAAGTAAAAGCAGAAAAGGAATTACGAAAGGCAGCTCACCTTGCCGCTAGAAAGTTAGAAGAAGACATAAAGGAGAGAAGGGAAACTAAACTAAGACAGGAGCCCGAAACCTCAGGCCAGTACGCTGTTAGGACCCCTTCTTTGCTCTACCCTGAGTTGTCCTCCAAGCAGCGAACGAATGACGAATTACTGTTAGGTCCCCCGATCATTTACATGCCCCCTCCGTATGCACCCTCCCAATCAGTAGTGCAACACCCACAACCCCCGAACACGAGCGAAAGCAGTACAGGGGCCTCGGCCCTCATGGCCTCCGCGCCGGCTGAGCCTCTTGTGCCGAACCCAACGTCGACTACAACGCTAGACGACCATGAGATAGGAAAGAAAGAGTCCACCAGAATGAATCGATTAACTAAGGATGAACGAGCAGGAATTGACAAGATAGTAGGGACGCTGGTGGAGCGAAAAGAAAGTGAGGAGTATATAACAGACGTGTATAACTCGTATGCCGACAGCCGCAGACGACACTTCGTCGTACGGCTCTGTTATCACGCCCTGAATGCATATGAGGATAGGTACCACGATAAAGGTCCCGAAGGCTTAGCGGCCCTATATAGGAAGGTAGACATTGGGGAAGAAGGAGAGGGCGATGTAACGAACCTCTTTACTCGTACACTCGAGGTCTACCGACACCTTAGAGAACATAGGCAGACCACCAAAGCAGAAACCCCCATAGCGACTAAGCCCCAGGAAGGAAGGGCTGAGGCCATGATGCCCATCAAAGAAGCTGCCCCCTACTGGGTCCCCCCACGAGGTCAGGGAACGCATGACGACATCAACCACCAAGATGCGAAGGGGAGGGTTGTATATAACTGGGTCTACCAGCCGTGGGACCGGCAAGATATTTTGACCTTTAGAAAAACTCTACCCGACTTGAGAAAGAACCCGACTGCCTTCTACACTGAACTGGGTACAGCCTTAGGTTCTACGATTATGACTTTAGCAGATATCGACTTGTTCTTTGGGCTATGTCTGCCGGCTGATGTGTGGAAACAAATCCGGAAAGTTGACCACGCTGAGCCGTTCGGATATACCTGGGTACAACTCGATACCATAGATAAGCAGCGAGAACCAGGACAGAAACCCCCAAAAGCCATATTAGAGCTCCCAGACAAGATTGTACTAAAACTGAAGACTCTAATCCCAGAAAGAAAGGTAGACTGGTCGATAGTAACGGCTTGCCGCCAGAAACCCCAGGAGGATGTGTCTGAATACTTCTCCCGATTCGAGACTGTGTTTTCCGATTACAGTGGCCAAGACATGACCACCGCAACCGGACATCACCTCTTTGTCCAGAATTATGTGAAGGGTCTGTCACAAGAAATCTCCCAGAAACTACAGACCAGCGAGAGTAGTTGGGCAGCCTCCAAACCCGCAGCAATTCTCCAGATGGCCCAATACTACGAAAATCAGAAAAACGAGAACGATAGGGCATCAGAGAAGAAGAAAAAGGAACTGAAGGAGAGGGTAATGATAGCACAGTTGCAAGGGGTGACCATAGGAAGGGAACCCCCGAAAGAGAATTACCACCCAACCGCCCCTAGAAAGCTACCCCCTAGAGACCATACACCTGCACCCTACAACGGGCGGAGAGACTTAGATGGGAACCAATGTGCGTTCTGTAGAGGGTTCGGACACTGGAAATCCCAGTGCCCGGTCCTTCTGGAACTAAACAAAAATAGGGATCCCAGAGACACAGCATATGACCCCAGAAACAGAGGACAGGGACGAGGGCACACGAACGACGCAACCAACGTCAGGCCAGGCAAACCAAACACCTTTGACCGCCCCCGACAAAACCAGTGTCAGCAGTCCGACTATGAAAGCACCCATGACTTCGCATAGGACCGCCAGGGGCAAGGGAGGGATCCAGTCGAACTCCGTGTTGACCAGCAAGGCCCTTACGTCACTGCTAAGGTCTTGGGCACAAAATCTCCATTCCTGGTAGACACTGGGGCGACACGTAGTGCGTTATCCAAACGACTGATCCCTAGGGCACCCTTGTCTGGCTCACATGTAACCTCAATAGGCTTCGATGGAACGCCCTCCACTAACCCCTTATCAGCACCAATCTCCTTTGACTTAGAAGATAACACCACTGACACGACCTTTCTGCTCTCCTCCAACACCCCCGATGCTATTATGGGACTTGATTTGCTAAAACATTTTCGAGCTACCATCAGATGCTCCCCAGACGGAGTTCGAGTCATCCTACACGATAACCCAGATCTGTCCAGACCCTGTCACACACGGCGTATGCTCTCTATAACCGATGCTGACATGTCCCTACTCGACACATTACCTTCACATCTATGGGCTAAAACCGACTCAGATGTAGGGCGCATGGTGATTGACCCAGTACATATAACCGTCCGACCAGACGCAGTACTCCCAAAGCTTCCACAGTATCGGATATCACCCGAAGGCGAGAAGGCATTGGTGGAAATCATCGAGTCCCTAGTCGAGGCAGGAGTGGTAGAAGAAGTAGTCAGTAATGTTTGCAACAGCCCTATCCTACCCATTGTAAAGAAGCAAGGCGAGGGAGATGAGAAAGCCTACCGTTTCATTGTTGATTTACGAGAGGTTAACAAAGTAGTCGTACCCCAGTACCCCGTGGTCTCAGACATCACCACCATCCTCACCCTGATTCCATCCACTGCCACCACCTTTACTGTTATTGATCTCAAAAACGCCTTCTTCTCCATCCCCATCCACCCAGACAGCCGTTACCTCTTCGGCTTCACCCTAAAAGCTCGTTCATACAGATTCTGTAGGGCACCCCAAGGCTACACTGAGAGTCCCAGCATTTATAGCCAAGCCCTCATGAGACAGCTATATGCAGTCCAACTACCCGATGGAGTGGTGTTGATACAGTACGTCGATGACATTCTTTGGCGGCCGACACCACTCCACTTGCCATCACAGCCACCATTCACCTCCTCCGCTTCCTTGCGGAGAACGGTCACAAGGTCTCCAGAAAGAAATTGCAATTCTGCCAGCCCCAAGTAACGTATCTAGGCCACCTACTATCCAGGGACGGGAGGAAACTTACCCCTGACCGAATTCAGACCATTCTAGAAACCCCTGTTCCCAAAACTCAGAAGCAAGTGCGGTCCCTAGTGGGCCTCACCTCCTTTTGTCGACAGTGGTTGCCAAATTTCAGTCTTATCGTAAAACCTCTGCTTTCCCTGCTGGCTAAAGATACCCCCTTCCCCCTCCCCTGGACACCCGAATGTCAATCCTGCTTCAAAGAATTACGAGACGCCCTCTGCTCGGCCCCAGTCCTAGGAACCCCAGACTACACTAAACCTTTCTCCCTCTACACCCACGAAAGGGAGGGATGTGCGTTGTCTGTCCTAACCCAGTCCATAGGCCCTAAGCAACGCCCTTGTGCCTACTTCTCTGCCACTCTTGACCCCGTAGCCAGAGCTTTGCCCGCCTGCCTTCGAGCAGTAGCCGCCGCTGCTGTCTCTATCCGGCAAAGTGAGGGGATCGTGCTCTCGAACCCCCTCACAGTATTGGTACCCCATGCTGTTGATACCCTCCTGAACCAAACCAAGACTCAACACCTGACTAGCGCACGACTGACTGGTTATGAACTGACTCTGCTTGCACCCCACATCACATTGAAACGATGCACCACTCTGAATCCAGCTACTCTACTACCTCTCCCTGACGCTGACCCCAATGCATCCCCTATACATGATTGCGTGACCCTCACCGACGAACAAACCAAGAGTAGGGTTGACCTCCGGGATACTGCCTTCCCGGACCCTGACGGAGAACTGTGGGTGGATGGCTCATGCATCAAGCTCCCCGATGGCACCACCTCAGCTGCCTATGCAGTCACCACAGCTCGAACAGTTGTTGAGACAGCCCGCATCACACAGCGATCCGCACAGGCGGCGGAACTAATTGCCCTCACACGAGCCTGCATCCTGGCAGCAGGGACAACCGCAAACATTTACACAGACAGTCAGTACGCCTTTGGGGTAGTTCACCACTTTGGGCTCTTATGGAAAGAGAGGGGATTCTTGACTTCTCATGGCACACCCATCCTGCATGGAGATCTAGTCTCTGCCCTGACCGAAGCAGTCCTCCTCCCCACACGGTTAGCTGTGATCAAATGCCAGGCACACAAGAAGGTGACAGACATTATAGGAAAGGGAAATGCACTAGCTGACATTACTGCCCGAACCACAGCCGAGAATAGGTCCACGACCCGCATGTACGTGACCAGGTCACAAACTGAGAAATGGAAGGATGCTAGGGAAACGATTAGGGATATCCAACTAGCCAGCACACCACACGAATTAACTGAATGGGCCCGGGTGGGATTGAAGGACGATGACGGTTGTTGGCGAACTAAAGACTCGAACAAATGGTTGCTACCCGACTCATACTTGATCCCCATGCTGACCATGGCACACTCCCCCGCACACATAGGGTCTGCCCCCATGATCGAACTCATCTCCAAAGTCTGGCACAACGACAGAATACCAGACTCAGCCAAACGTCTGGTCCAACAATGCCTAGTATGCCTCCAACACAACCCTGGGAAAGGAACTGCTGTACCCCGGGGAGGGTTTGGGGTCCCCAATCACCCCTTTGAAGTCCTACAAATGGACTATGTCCAGCTAGAAAGGTGCCAAGGTTTAAAGTATGTACTTGTCGTTGTGTGTGCCTTCAGCAAGTGGGTGGAAGCCTACCCAACCCATGACAACACCGCTATGACTACCGCAAAAGTACTACTGAAGGAATTCTTCCCCCGATACGGCCTTTGTCGAATTTTGTGGAGCGACAACGGCCCCCACTTCGTAGCCGAAGTTATCCAACTCATCTTAAAGGGGTTGGGTGTAAAACAGAAATTCCATGCGGTCTTCCATCCCCAATCTGCAGGCCTGGTTGAGCGACACAATGCCACATTGAAGCTTAAGATAGCAAAAATAGTCGCCACCACAGGACTAAGATGGCCAGACGCTCTCCCACTAGCATTGCTATCAATGCGTTCCACCCCCACCAAACACCACTTAACCCCCTACGAGGTCGTCTTTGGGCGGCCCATGAACCTTTGGACTGCACCAAAACCAACATCCATCCACGACGTCCCGGACGTCCTCATGTCTGACTATTTGTATAACCTAACTAAGACGTTGTCTGTTATCCATCAGCAGGTGCTGCACGCCATTCCCGATGTTTCCAGGGGCCCGGGACACGACATCCAACCCGGTGACTTCGTCTTAGTGCGTAACTTCCAGCGCACCAAGAGTCTGGAGCCCCGGTGGACGGGCCCCCTGCAAGTCCTGATCACCACCCGAACAGCTCTTCGAGTGGAGGGGAAACGCAATTGGCTGCATGCACACCACTGCAAGAAGGTATCACCGACCCTGACAACCACGGACAACATCACCGCCCAAGAGGAACTTCTGGACAAAGACCGACCATCCCTGAGCCGCTGCCCGGATACAGAGACACTTGAATTGATTGAATATCCCGATCCCACTGTGCCATCCAAAGAAGGGTATAACTTGCGACGAAAGGAGAGAACTTCGGCTAAGCAGACCACAGGCTGAGTGGAAATCTCAGAGCGGTAGCCTAGTCACCTCAAAGGCCACCAGGAGAGAAACTAAAACAAAGTCTGTGGTTCTGCCCGCTACCGAGTCTCTTGAAGGTGATGGAAGCGCCCGACATGAAGATGATGGAAGCAACCGGACGTCCGAAGATCCACTACAAAAACCCAAAGACTGACCGAATACACAGCTTTAAGACAATAGCACTTTTTATTACCCTTCTCTTTTGCCTTCTCCTCGTGGTCACCTTCTGGAGGAGAGCACACCCGCTCATAAGACATTGCTGACCACCGTTCAACCTACCACCACGAAAGAACACCATCTGATCTCACTTTCACCCCAACTCCGAGAAAGGCGTAAGGAGTTCTGGAATAACTCTTTTGTGCAGTTGCTTCACCAACACAATCTTGCCACCAACGCCACTAACTGCTGGATCTGTGGATTGCTACCACATGCCACTGGGCACTCAATCCCTTTCATCCCTTCACCTTTTTCTGTCCATGGTTCCTGCCTCGCCAGGCTGATCCTCCTACAGGAGAGCTACAAGGACAATGCCACTTCCGGCAGAACCATGTCACACTTCTACCATGGGTTCTGGCTGAACAAAACCGGTAGAACTTCCGCCCTCTTCTGCCCTCTGAGATCGAACACTTCCTTTCACATGGACATCCCCGCCAAAGAACGAGTTGAAATGCAAGTGTTCAAAAATCCAGCCAGACCCACCTTCTCTTACCTCCGAAAGCGGGCGGCCGCCACCCTAACAGTGGCCCTGTCCGTCATCAACATCACTGGATCTGTATGCCTCGAAGGCCTGGGGGCACAGCTGGTGGGCCACAGCTCCTGCCTCATCACCCGAACATTGGACTCAGTTGACCCTCCCTCCTTTGTTGCCTCCCCGAATATGTACTTCGTCTGTGGTACTAAGGCCTACACCTGGCTCCCGAAAGGTTGGGGAGGCACCTGCTACATCGCCTTCGTCCTTCCCACCGACATATGTGGCTCCAGCAAACCATCACCGACAGAAACGTGCCAAAGACATTGTACAAGCCGACTCCGCCGGAGCACAGTTCATGGACGCAGTAAAAGGTCTTGTTCCGCTCTGGGGTCCGATGGCAAACAGCCGTGCCATCCGCCACTTAACCCAGGCAGTCGAAACAGCAATGAACATTACAGCTGGCGCCCTCGCCAACAACACCGCTGAGCTTCAGGCCGTCCGCCTGGTGGCTCTCCAGAACCGCCTTGTTCTAGATGTGGTTCTGGCTGATCGTGGAGGAGCATGCCGCATCATTGGGTCCAGCTGTTGTACCTACGTACTGGATAACTCACCCTCAGTCTACAAAGCAATTGAACACCTCCACAGACTGTCCACAGAGGTCCATCAAGAGCAAGAAGAATGGTCACTGGGGAGTTGGTTTTGGGACACTATTAAAGGTTGGGGATGGAGGCTGTTTTCATTTATCCTCATACCAATCGTGATACTATGTGGATGTTGCTTGGGGATTCAGTGTCTGCCACCTTTATGTTCGCTTTTTATGAACTGCATCTGCCCTAAGACTTTGGACTTTGAAACAGAGCGGATGAAAGCTCTGAATGAGGTGGAGGTACGGGGTATTATGGGGATAGATCCAAACTAGGCAAGCTGGCGAGACATGTTAAAAGGGAGGACTGTGGAAATTTAGCGTGCAAACTGAACATTATCTGCGCCATCTTGCCTCTCCCCAGCGCCACGCATAGCGAATGCACGGCCGCCATTTTAGGCACCCCACTCTCTCTCCCCGCTCACTCTCGATCGCCAGCGCTTTCCCCCGGCGCTGCGAGCATCCCCCGCGCGCCGGCCACCCCCGCTCTCTCATACAGGCCATAAACCCTCTCCTTCTGCGCGACCCTGCTACGGAACCACTTCCGACCGACAACCCATACATGGTCATGCCTCTCCTTTGATAACCCCCTTCCTCTGCGCCCCATTGTCCGAACTGGTCCCAGGCCATCACCTAGCCCTGCGGATGCAGTTTATTGCCCCTACTGTAAGGGAAACACCCCACGTCAAAGGGATTACAGTAGATCAAAGCCCCTACTCCCTGAGACCCGACCGGTCACACACACCCCCAGGAATTGGCGGAATACCCTGCTGCGCAATAGCCATCTCCTACTGTGGGTAGGGTGGGAACTTCTACTGTATCTATGTGTGGGATCGGATCTGAACCAGGGCTTCAGGGGATATTACCCCATACTTCAAGGGAATCTCAAGAATGTACTATGTGTAATAAAGCAATAAACCAGTGTATAAGAGACCAGGTCTCAGAGATGCAGTTAGAGCACCTCGTGACGATACCTTGCTGTCTGATCTGATGTGTTCTGCTCCGACGGAATAAAACTTTGTTTCCTGCCTTCCAGTCTCCGGCGCCTGCCTCTTTCATTGGTAAATTATCGAGTGGTATAAGAGGCGATTACCGCCGGGCAAATACTTGAAAGGTTATCGACTGAAACTGCCGCTACCATTTAACAATAGGTCTCGCATTTATAAGATTTTGAGCTATTGGCATTGTAAAATTACAATGCCTTTTATTTATGTTTTGGTTTTAAAACAAATAAAAGGCATTGTCATTTACAATGTCAGTAGCATAAACTCGCATAAATGCATTGTGTGGAGTGCAGCAGTGTGCGGCGTGCAGCAGTGTGCGGCATGCAGTAACGTGTGGTGTGCAGCAGTGTGTGGCGTGCAGCGGCTTGCAGCGGTGTGCGGCATGCAGCAGTGTGCGGCGTGCAGCAGTATCGTGCAGCATGCAGCAGTGAGTAATGCAGCAATGTGCAGCAGTGTGCGGCGTGCAGCAGTGTGCGGCTTGCAGCATTGTGCGGCTTGCAGCATTGTGCGGCTTGCAGCATTGTGTGGCGTGCAGCAGTGTGTGGCGTGCAGCAGTGTGTGGCGTGCAGCAGTGTGTGGCATGCAGCAGTGTGTGGCGTGCAGCAGTGTGTGGCGTGCAGCAGCGTGCGGCGTGCAGCGGCATGCAGCAGTGTGCGGCGTGCAGCAGTGTGCGGCGTGCAGCAGTGTGTGGCATGCAGCAGTGTTTTGTGTAGCAGTGTGAGGCATGCAGCAGTGTGTGGCGTGCAGCGGCGTGCGGCAGTGTGTGGCGTGCAGCAGTGTGTGGCGTGCAGCAGTGTTTCGTGTAGCAGTGTGTGGCGTGCAGCTGTGCGGCGTGCAGCAGTGTGCGGCAGTGTGGCGTGCAGCGGCGTGCAGCAGTGTGTGGCGTGCAGCAGTGTGTGGCGTGCAGCAGTGTGTGGCATGCAGCAGTGTGCGGTGTGCAGCAGTGTGCGCAGCATTGTGCGGCGTGCGGCAGTGTGCGGCATGCAGCAGTGTGCGGCATGCAGCAGTGTGTGGCATGCAGCAGTGTGTGGCTTGCAGCAGTGTGTGGCGTGCAGCAGTGTGAGGCGTGCAGCAGTGTGAGGCGTGCAGCAGTACGAGGCGTGCAGCAGTGCGAGGCGTGCAGCAGTGTTTCGTGTAGCAGTGTGCGGCGTGCAGCAGTGTGTAATGCAGCAGTGTGCGCAGCATTGTGCGTGCAGCAGTGTGCGGCGTGCAGCAGTGTGCTGCGTGCAGCAGTGTCGTTCAGCATGCAGCAGTGAGTAATGCAGCAGTGTGCAGCAGTGTGTGGCGTGCAGCAGTGCGCGGCGTGCAGCAGTGTGCGGCATGCAGCAGTGTGCGGCGTGCAGCAGTGTGCGGCGTGCAGCAGTGTGTGGCGTGCAGCAGTGTGTGGCGTGCAGCAGCATGTGGCGTGCAGCGGCGTGCAGCAGTGTGCGGCGTGCAGCAGTATGCGGCGTGCAGCAGTGTTTTGTGTAGCAGTGTGAGGCATGCACCAGTGTGTGGCGTGCAGCAGTGTGCGGCATGCAGCAGTGTACGGCGTGCAGCAGTGTGTGGCGTGCAGCAGTGTGTGGCGTGCAGCAGTGTGCAGCGTGCAGCAGTGTGCAGCAGTGTGGCGTGCAGCGGCGTGCAGCAGTGTGTGGCGTGCAGCAGTGTGCGGCGTGCAGCAGTCTCGCATTTGTGAAAGTTAGAGTTTTTAGCATTTAAATCTAATGTCCACGGTCCACTTTCACTTTCGTCCGTTGTTAAAGCTTTGTTGTCTTTATGGGGCCATGTGTTTGAAACACATGGCCCCATAAAGATAAGAAAGCTGACCCTTTGAAGTAGTATGATGCCGAGGCTGACTGCAAAGTTAAAAACACTCCATTAAAAGCTCAGTTTTTCTTTTCTTCTGCAGTTTTATATAACGTGAACTCTACCCTAAGATATTGGAGTGCGTTCACGCCCTTAATTACATCGGCCACGCCCCTTTGAGAGACCCTCCAGTTTATTCATCCCACTTAAAGCCCTGAGTTTGACCATGTCGTTTGTATATTCTTGTGTGTCTATTAGCTGTTTGCACAGATGCCGTGCTGGGTGTGGAGGAAAAGCGTGGCTGTGTCCTGTCCATCCTTGACTTCCGACAGCGACTACAAGCCAGGCTAGAACTCTGCCAAATGTCTTTCACCCCCACTGCCCTTTCCAGCCTGCCCCTCCCAACAGATCAAATTAAGCTGGTTTGTGTACTTCCACGTACAAGAGAGGCTGTAAAACTCGGAATGTACTAAAAAAAGGGCCGAATCACGAGGGTGACAATGCGCTCCTTGCAAGCACTTCGAGCTCACCCGATGAGGCGCTGTTTACATGAAGTGATGTGTACGCACGAAGAATGTTTTTTCCAGTTTTATATAGCGCAAACTTGACCGAAATGGATTAGAGTGCTTTACAGAAGCACCAGGTTACGTTACACAAGATCAGATTTGGTTTTACATTTTTATAGGCACATGGAGATTAACTGAATTACCTAGAATCACGGGCTGTTGTGCGGACATCGGGACTTCTAAAGCCAGCATTTCTGACCGTAATGCCATATCCTCTCGTTTTTACAAATAAGGCATAGTTGTTAAACTTCTAGTTTGGCAAACAGTAAATGAAACACACAGTGACTGCAAAGTTAGTTGTCATTTTGATTCTATCTAGCCGCATAGGTAAACAGAGCCAGCTTTGATCCCAGGGAAGTCTGACTGCCAGATTGCCCCGTATGACAGTCCGACCCTTGCCATCACTACTGTCGAGGCTGAACCGGATACGGGTAGAGAAGGCGCGCCAGGCGTGAGTAGTGATTCTCATGCAGTGGTGAGTAGGGGGAGCAGCTGTGGAAGGATGGAATCTGTTCTGCTCAGAGTTCATTAAAATTCTATCCTGGTGCCTCTTCCTTTTCCCAGCATCCCTCGGGCCTGGTTAAGATCATTTTTATTAATTCATAAAACTCTGTGAAAGCATTGAAGATGCCGACAGCAGCAACCTGCACGGGTAGGGAAGAGGAGCTGAAACGGTGGTCTGTATCCGTAAAAAGTCTAGCCAGACTGGGAATGTGTGAGCCTGTGGCTAGCCCCTCAGATAGAGGGTGGAAGTGTATGGGGACTTTGGGACCCTGCTCCTCCGCGACAAGCTGAAGAAAGCCTCGGCAGGAGCCATAAATGACAAATCACTGCTATGATCGAAGCGGCAGAAGCGACTTTACGCCCCTTTGACACACACAAAATGCTTTGATTTTGAGGTCTCCAGTCACATGGAGGGTTGTTAATCCACCACCCCGTTAGTTTGTGTAAGAGGTCTGGGTCAACAAGCAGGAAGGGGGTGGCAAATGGTCACGGCCGCTTTGATGTCCTCAGTGGCCGCGCGGCTCACTGAGGACATCAAAGCTGCCGCGAAAGTGAAAGTGATAAGGCAGTGCTTTTCAGGCTGCCAAATGGTGCGCGCGCCCGGCGCACATGCACTGTATTTGGAGGCCTGAAAAGCACTGTTTGCACTTCCAGATCCCCCTTTTACAAAAGCTCTCGCGAGAGCAGCGCTAAAGCGCTGTCTCAGGCGAGACCTAAAAAAACATCTGCCGAAAACCTGTGTGTCCAGGAGTCTTCTGGCACTACATTACAATCATGCCAAGATAACTCTTATGAATAATGGTCCTGCTGAAGCACGATCAGCCGTTTGTCTAGTGGTGGTTTTCACCCATCCTGAAGTAGCACACAATGTTAATATGCCTGCTGCAAAGAACGTGTACACGCAGATCACAAAGTGTATTTTATGTGGGTAGGTAGCTCAGTGGGTTACTGCTTTTGTCACAGAGATTCTTTAGTTACTTACAGTTCACAAGTTACAATCCTAATATAACACAATGACTTCTGAACGTTATTTTCCTCCCAGACTTTCATTATCCTAATGTTGCAAAAAGGTTTTGTTTGGGTAGAAATACGTCGTTCTTAGTATAACCAACCACTGTGGTACGTTTTAAGTCCTGAGTTTGTGCTTCTCCAGACCAAACACTGAAAATTTACTGTCTACTAGTATGGATGACCTGTGACTCCTACAATTTATAATCCTCACAGTTCTATGTAACATTTCCATCAGACTGATTAGACACGCATGATTCATTGTCTCTCTATAATGTATGACGTAAAGTTCTGATGCCCTACACTGGTAATGGTGCTTTGCAGCCGTTTCAAGATCCTCTTTTAGTTTTTCATTGCTTATATGGGTGTAACTTTTGGTATTTATCTGTTTCCATGGACTTCATTGCTTGATTTTACACAGGAGAATGTGTCATTCTTAGGTGTCACACATTGGTTGTTGAATGTCACTCATAATTACACTGAAGCTATGAAAATGTCACACAAAGCAATCTCAAACCTTGGCAGCTATGTGCATGGTGCACCATGTGCAGCACACAGCTTTGTGGATTTTGGCCTCAGGGTGGGGCATACTGCCAGTCCCCTCATAATGAATAAAATGCTGCGTGGTGCGCCGGGCGCATCGCACAGCTTTGTGGATTTTGGCCTCAAGGTGGGGCATACTGCCAGTCCCCTCATAATGAATGAAATGCTGCATGGTGCGCCGTACGCTGCGCACAGCTTTGTGGATTTTGACCTCAGGGTGGGGCATACTGCCAGTCCCCTCACAATGAAGGAAAAGCTGCGTGGTGCGCCATGCGCAGCGCACAGCTTTGTGGATTTTGACCTCAGGGTGGAGAATACTGCCAGTCCCCTCATAATGAAGGAAATGCTCCCTGGTGCGTTGTGCGTAGCGCACAGCTTTGTGGATTTTGGCCTCAATCCCCTCATAATGAATGAAATGCTGCATGGTGCACCGTGCGCAGCGCACAGCTTTGTGGATTTTGGCCTCTCGATGGGGCATACTGCCAGTCCCCTCATAATGAATTAAATGCTGCGTGGTGCGCCATGCGCAGTGCACAGCTTTGTGGAGTTTGACCTCAGGGTGCGGCTTACTGCCAGTCCCCTCATAATGAATGAAATGCTGCGTAGTGCGCCATGCGCAGTGCAAAGCTTAGTGGAGTTTGGCCTCAGGATGGGGCATACTGCCAGTCCCCTCATAATGAAGAAAATGCTGCGTGGTGCGCCATGCGCAGCGCACAGCTTTATGGATTTTGGCCTCAGGGTGGGGCATACTGCCAGTCCCCTCATAATGAATGAAATGCTGCGTGGTGCGCCATGCGCAGCGCACAGCTTTGTGGATTTTGGCCTCAGGGTGGGGCATACTGCCTGTCCCCTCATAATGAATGAAATGCTGCGTGGTGCACCGTGCAAAGCACACAGCTTTGTGGATGTCACCCTCATGGTGGGGCATGCTTCCAGTCCCCTCACAATAAAGGAAATGCTGGGTGGTGCGCCGGTCACATCACACAGCTTCGTGGTCTTCGGCCTCAGGACGGGCCAAGGGTCGGGCAGGGCTGGACTGGACTGTTAATGCACAGTGTAAACTGCACGTGAGGCGGCGCACCGGTGGGCCTGGGACAGTGAGGCGGTGAGTGAGGCCATAATTAAAATTGCGGTCCTAGTCCCTTCTTCTTCTTCTTCTTATGTACTTGTGATTATTTGTATTTTTTGACATAAGTCCCCTTAGCCTGCGTCTGACCCACTGGCAGGCGGGCTGCCAACGTTCCGCAAGTTTGGGGACCAAAGGGTTCTGAGAGTTTTGATTCTGTGGCCGTGCTTTCATTTCCAACGGCGGATGGCGGCTTCACTCTCTCTCCCAGCACGGCAAAGCCTTATGTACCATGCTTTATTGACAGCACTTTCATTGTGACTACAGGATTTTCAGTAAGCTGTTATTATTATTGCTGTGCTTTATTGGGGTTGCCTGCTGTGACTAGGTACATCAGAGTGGGCCCTTGTCTCAGTATGTCTATGCAGCCCTTTTGCAGGGCCTCCTTTGTTTTGCCCAGGTCATGATTGCTGCCTCTTATTAGGTTGCCATTACTGGATGGGAGATTGTTGCAACCAATTAAGGGCCGATGCCAGAGACGTTTTAAAGCATGGGAAAAGTGGGCTCTAGCCCAGAGCCCCAGCATTTCAGGGGGCACCCTGATAGAACCAGCTTTGTTCTGCAGAGTCTTGCTTTCCCTGATTGCTTTGAATGGTTCTTAAACAGATTGTTTTAAATACCATTTTCCTTTGCTTTATTTTCACTGTGGGTGATATGTGTGTCTATTATATTTTGTAGAGAAATGTGTGTTTGTTTCATGCAACATCCATGAAATAGTTTCTTTGATCAAATAATGACCTCGCATATGGGAAATGGGAGTGTGTCACAGAGATTATTTACAATAATATTAGCAAACATCTGCTGTGTTACAATATTGAAAACACAAATCACTGTCCCTGAATATTACATGTAACACATTTAGAAATTGGACGAATGAGGCTGAGCACTGTCAGTGACTTAGCCAAAGAGGGAATGAAAGAGGTGAAATAGAATCATAAATTCAAAACTGTTCCTTTAGGGGCCCCCAAAATATGCATGGCCCATGTCCCCCACAATCCTTAGGATGTCCCTGGTGCCGCCTCTGCGAATATGATGGCCCCAATTACCACGTGTGCTGGTACGTCTAGGACCATGGAAAATACATTTTGTGTACAAAGTTCAGCAAAAAAGCTAATTATAGCAAAGTTTCAGAATGTTTAAACTCTGCATAAGTGTTTCTGAGGTTATATGAAATGCTACAGGCACTGTACATCAGTTCTCTTTGTATTACAAGTGTGCTCACATCACATTCCCTCAATGTGATATTTTACCTTAGGGAAAGAACATCATGATGCAGAAACGAACCCTACATTTACAGATGTACTTCATCCACACATCTCTTAGTGAGAATATATACCATAACATTACAACGCGGTCGTTACAATGACCGCGTTGTTACATCGCAGTCCATTACAACGCAAGTCGTTACAACGACTTGCTCTAGATGGCGCGCTGGACTTAGGAATAGTATCATTTACTTTTCCAACTCCAGTGTGTGCAACAATAGGGAAGGTTTTGGAATAGTAAATTACCCTATTCCTTAGTTTAGAGCGCCATCTAGAGCAAGTCGTTGTAACGACTTGCATTGTAATGTGCTGCGATGTAAAAACGTGGTCGTTGTAACGACCTCCTTGTGAAGGTAACGCGATGTAATGACCGCTTTGTTAAGGTTGTTTCCCCTTAGGAAATAAAGGTTGATGAATTCTGCATTGGCCAAAATTCACAGAATTCAGAATTGGTTGAACCCTCAAAGCCTTTTTCAAATGAGAGCTTGAGGTTTGTGGGTGTGTAACATGGAGAGTGGGCAGTCTGGCATTTATTGTATGTGCTACACTACTCTAACATGTAAGAGACATTGGTAGTATTCAGAAGTAACATACAAACCAGTTTGAACGGGAGAGTCCAAGGGAATTTTTTTTAAAGACCACTAAGGATTATATCCCCACCCAGCTATTAACAAACACAGAAATCCTAGGGTCTGCGTACTACCTCCAGGTTACAACTTAAACCAATGCGACAGTAGTCAACCTAATTGGTAAAAAATACTGAACAGAATGTTCCTAAGGGCAGATCCCTTTTAGGACGTAATCCCTCACTCACCAATGGTGACATGCTTCACCATAGGGACTCTACTCCCAAAGAAAAACCCTATTTCCTTTGGGGGCTACAACCCCCTCACTGAGAGGGAGGAGCTCAGGGATGTTTTGTTTCTAGTTTTGAGGACTAACTAAGTCCACATGTGATGAGCAAAGATGTATGAGCAAGGATGCAGCGCAAATAATGAAAAATAGTGAATATGTGAAAAGAGGTGATCATTAAAACTGGCTAGGAGGCATCAAAACCAACTTTAATCAAAAGATGCCTACTGTCAGGGTTTAAAGCAGTGCACCTGCGGTATGGATTTAAAACCGCTATGGTGTAAGTTTAGGTGGTCAACATGTTTCAGCCCTAGAAGACCCAAACTGGATCGGGCTTTCGTCAGGACCTTGCAAAGAAATGCTACTGCAAAATGAAGAAGTGTGAAAGAAAAACCAAAAAGGATATGGGGCCAGAGCACTATCATAGGCCTCTATCAAAACCTGCTGATACCTGTAATGGAAAGAGAATAGCACACATCAGGTAAACATAACGTATGTCTCAACAATGTAAATGTGTGCTAAAAAAAGGGATCTGCATCAACATTAATCCAAAGGAATAAACGAATGTCTGACAGAATATCGACGGACAGAAAATCGACCTACAAAAATATCGATGACAAGAATATCGAGATCCTATCTACAACATGGTAAGTACAAAAATATCGAAAATAAAATATAGAATGTCAAAAATATCGTTATTAAAAATATAAAGTATTTTTTAGTTAAAAAAAAAAAGTAAAATAAACCAAATAATACTTATAAATAAAATAAACATAATTAAATATATGTTATAATGTTTAAAATTAATAATTAATATATATAATGTAATAAAACATTAATTAAACATATACATATAATATATAATATATACACTTACTTAATAATACATTTTAATAATTATTTTAATAACGTATAACTTGTTAAAAATTATTATAAATTACAAATACATCATACACATAAAAATATAACATGAATAAAAATTAAATAATTATATATAACACATTAAAAAAATTACATTTAATTTGAATATTGTTAAAATTAATTATATATTACATTAGCTAAAATAATACAAAAAATATTAAATAGCACCGACAATAAAACTACTACTCCAGCTCCAAAAAAAAACAGTAAAGAAAATGTTGGATAGCGTAGAGCTAAAAATTACTATTTCCACTCCAGGGAGTGTAACAATAGGGAAAGTGTTGGATAGCGTAGGGGTACAAATTACTATTCCAACTCCAGAGAGTGCAACAGTAGGGAAAGTGTTGGATAGCGTAAGGGTAAAAATTACTATTCCAACTCCAGAGAGTGCAACAGTAGGGAAAGTGTTGGATAGCGTAGGGGTAAAAATTACTATTCCCACTCCAGAGAGTGCAACAGTAGGGAAAGTGTTGGATAGCGTAGGGGTAAACATTACTATTCCAACTCCAGAGAATGCAACAGTACGAAAGTGTTGGATAGCGTAGGGATAAAATTTACTATTCCAACTCCAGAGGGTGCAACAGTAGGGAAAGTGTTGGATAGCGTAGAAGTTAAAAATAACATAGTTATAAATAAAATAATTATTTAAAATAATTAGTGATTTAATTATTAAATAACTCACAATTATTTACAAATACCAATAAATAATTATTACAAACATAACTACCAAAGAATAATTAATTAACAATACATTAATAATAAATACCAATAAATAATAATTTATAAATATTAATTACCAAATAATAAATATTAAACGATAAAATATTTTTCATAACCAAAAACATATGAATTATTAAAAAGTAAATACCAATTAAAATATATTTAACCATTTAAAAAAATATATACAGCAAAATAATAATTATGAAACATTAATTACCAATAAAAAAATATTGAACTATTAAAACTTTTTTATAATGTTTAAAATTAATAATTAATATATATAATGTAATAAAACATTAATTAAACATATACATATAATATATAATATATACACTTACTTAATAATACATTTTAATAATTATTTTAATAACGTATAACTTGTTAAAAATTATTATAAATTACAAATACATCATACACATAAAAATATAACATGAATAAAAATTAAATAATTATATATAACACATTAAAAAAATTACATTTAATTTGAATATTGTTAAAATTAATTATATATTACATTAGCTAAAATAATACAAAAAATATTAAATAGCACCGACAATAAAACTACTACTCCAGCTCCAAAAAAAAACAGTAAAGAAAATGTTGGATAGCGTAGAGCTAAAAATTACTATTTCCACTCCAGGGAGTGTAACAATAGGGAAAGTGTTGGATAGCGTAGGGGTAAAAATTACTATTCCCACTCCAGAGAGTGCAACAGTAGGGAAAGTGTTGGATAGCGGAGGGGTAAAAATTACTATTCCAACTCCAGAGAGTGCAACAGTAGGGAAAGTGTTGGATAGCGTAGGGGTAAAAATTACTATTCCAACTCCACAGAGTGCAACAGTAGGGAAAGTGTTGGATAGCGTAGGGGTAAAAATTACTATTCCCACTCCAGAGAGTGCAACAGTATGGAAAGTGTTGGATAGCGTAGGGGTAAAAATTACTATTCCCACTCCAGAGAGTGCAACAGTAGGGAAAGTGTTGGATAGCGTAGGGGTAAAAATTACTATTCCAACTCCACAGAGTGCAACAGTAGGGAAAGTGTTGGATAGCGTAGGGGTAAAAATTACTATTCCCACTCCAGAGAGTGCAACAGTAGGGAAAGTGTTGGATAGTGTAGGGGTAAAAATTACTATTCCAACTCCAGAGAGTGCAACAGTAGGGAAAATGTTGGATAGCGAAGGGGAAAAAAATACTATTCCCACTCCAGAGAGTGCAACAGTAGGGAAAGTGTTGGATAGCGTAGGGGTACAAATTACTATTCCAACTCCAGAGAGTGCAACAGTAGGGAAAGTGTTGGATAGCGTAGGGGTACAAATTACTATTCCAACTCCAGAGAGTGCAACAGTAGGGAAAGTGTTGGATAGCGTAAGGGTAAAAATTACTATTCCAACTCCAGAGAGTGCAACAGTAGGGAAAGTGTTGGATAGCGTAGGGGTAAAAATTACTATTCCCACTCCAGAGAGTGCAACAGTAGGGAAAGTGTTGGATAGCGTAGGGGTAAACATTACTATTCCAACTCCAGAGAATGCAACAGTACGAAAGTGTTGGATAGCGTAGGGATAAAATTTACTATTCCAACTCCAGAGGGTGCAACAGTAGGGAAAGTGTTGGATAGCGTAGAAGTTAAAAATAACATAGTTATAAATAAAATAATTATTTAAAATAATTAGTGATTTAATTATTAAATAACTCACAATTATTTACAAATACCAATAAATAATTATTACAAACATAACTACCAAAGAATAATTAATTAACAATACATTAATAATAAATACCAATAAATAATAATTTATAAATATTAATTACCAAATAATAAATATTAAACGATAAAATATTTTTCATAACCAAAAACATATGAATTATTAAAAAGTAAATACCAATTAAAATATATTTAACCATTTAAAAAAATATATACAGCAAAATAATAATTATGAAACATTAATTACCAATAAAAAAATATTGAACTATTAAAACTTTTTCATACGCCAAAATAATAAATATTACACATTAATGACCAATTAATAATTACTTATTAATATATTAATTAGAAATATCAATGCATAATATTTAATTATATTTAATTCACAATTAATGATTAATCAACAATTAATTATTTCTCATAACCAAAATATTATAATTTAAAATATTTACCAATTAATAATTATTGTCCAATTAATTAATTATCAATACCCAACAACTAATTTAATAATTACTTAATTAGATTTCAATTACTTCCAACACTATTCCCCTATAAACGCACCACACACTCCACTAAAAAAATAATACACTTAACATAATTATCAATTAATCAACTAATTAAAACTAATTGCCAATTAATAAACATTAATTACCAATTAATACTTAATTAACAATAATATAATTATCAATACCAATAAATGAAAATAAATTATTAATTAATTACAATTAAATTACTTCCCACCCTATTCCCCTATAAACCCACAACCCGCTGCAGAACTTAAATGCAAAAATTTATTAAAATCAATTTATAATTCCTAAAAATGTATAATTAATTCCATATAATTAAATTACTTCCCACCCTATTCCCCTATAAACCCACAACCCGCTACAGAACTTAAACGCAAAAATTAATTAAAATTAATTTATAATTCCTAAAAATGTATAATTAATTCCATATAATTAAATTACTTCCCACCCTATTCCCCTATAAACCCACAACCCGCTACGGTACTAAAACACAAAATTGACTTAAAAAACCATTGTTAACATATAAAAATTGTATACATATATGATAAAACCAGTAGAACACTTAACTAAAAACATATAACACATACATATTAAATACATAATAAAATACATAACAATAATATAAATATCGATATTAGTAACATCAATATTAGTAAAATCGATATATTTGATGTCGATATTACTAACTTCGATATTACTAACATCGATATTAAAATACTTACCTTAGGATCGATATTCTGTCCATAGATATTATTGACATCGATATTCTGTCCCTTCGATATTTAAAACTCGATATTTGTGTAGGTAGATATTTTAGTTGTGATATTTTGGCTGCTCACCGGAATAAACACCTTACCCGCAGAGGCTGGGTACAGGATCTCACCTCTACCTGGCAACCGCTCAGGAAGGCAGCACCGCTCTACAAAAAATGTAGATTCGATTTGTAGAGTACAGAAAAGAGTAAGTGGAATCTCAAATATGATCGTATAGTAGTCAGAAAAACTATTTATATCGATCATTTAAAAATAACCAATAGTGTAAAGAGCTGTAAATTCATAAAAATAAAGAAGGGGTTAACCCATAAAGGTGTCATTATGTAATATCAGTCTCAATGAGTTTGATACGAAGAATCAAAGATCCTAGGTTCACTATTCATGCAGCCCTCTGCCAAAATGATAAGCAGAAGGAGCAAGAACGCTCCAATGACTATATTAATAGTGGTTGGCAGACACAAAGTACAATATTTATTTCAGAATAGTTGCACCATAGTAACTCTGCTAGAAATGATTGACAAACCCATGTGCAATAATTATCTTAAAATATGGGCTGATGCTGAACACATAGTTCAGCATCCAGTTTGAAATGTGGACTAATGCTAAACATGATTATGAAAAAGAAGAAAGGGACCGTATTGCCAATGCTTAATGCCTTGATACAAAACGTCAGACAAGATCCCCAAACCAACGTAGTTTACAAGACCTAAAGCAAAAGAGACACCAAAACGCTCACCTATCCGTCGGTACCGCTAGACCTGGAGAGCCTGCTGCCGGAGGTGAGTGCTGGTCAAAAAACGCGCTCTTAAATACCCCTCGCAGTTACTCCTTAATCCGGATCAGGTGGCGCTCACAGTACTCTATGGCGCATGCTCAGCAATGTTGGAACTAATGCGCATGCGCGGAGCACAAATGCTACATTCAGCACTGCGCATGCGCCTCATAGGCCGCACCAGAGATAGTGCACACATGCGCATATCGAATACGCCTCAAAGATGAAAGGCGCGATAGAAAAGTGTATGCACAGTGTCACTCCGGAGCAAACTCCGTAAGGAAAAGCTTGCCTCAAAGGGGTGCCCACGAGGTACAGATTGGTGCTTAAGGAAGCTATTTAAATACCAAGTATGCGCACATGAATATATGGTCTCTTGTGGCAAGCCGTTGGATCGTGCTAACCCAATGGTGTAAATTTTAATGCGCCTGCGCAAAGTAGAAGTGTTGAATTACCCGTATGCTTCAAGACGAAACGAAAATGCTGTGCATTATACGCGTAAATAGAATGCGATATGAAATAAAAAAGCACATTCTAGACAGCACTAACAGAAAAACCTATGATGAAAAAACTGCCTTATCACATAGCTAGAGGGCCACATATGGAAAACACTAGCCCCAAAGAGGACTGAGGTGCACAACTATACCAAAGCAAAATAGCCTTCAATCAGAAGGCACCATGACCACAGAGTAGCATCTGTACATAATTATATCCAGAATTAGGGTGCTATAAAGAAACCCAGGGAATATCATAATTCAAACCGGATTGGTCAGTATCCAATTTATAGACCCAACGTTGTTCCTTCTTAAACAAAAAAGAGGAAATATCTGTCAAGTGTGTGGGAATGTAAGGATGTTCTAACACAGTCCATTTTAGATCTTGGGGACTGTGGCCAGCCGTCACAAAATGTTGAGTCAGTTTGGTAGAGACTTTCTTGCAACGGATAGTGCTCTTATGTTCCAGAATGCGTGTCTTGACTCTACGTGTCGTCATCCCAACATACCGGAGTGAGCAGGGACTGGTAATGAGATAGATTACAATTTGTATGGCCAGTCAAAATCCACGGTCTCCACGTACCAATGTCAACTTCAGTAGTGTGTGTGGTATGTGCACATGCAGCACAACTCCCACAAGGGAAATGACCACGTACTGCTGGTAAATCCCACAATGTATCTTGATGGTGTTTAGTGGTCTCCCGTGGGCGAGTATGTATGAGTCTATCCTTAATGTTGGTGCTACGTTTAAATGCAAACAAAGGACGTGGTAAGGTTGTCGTTCCGATATTTAATATCTTCCAGTTTGTCAGAATGCTTTTCTTGATCTGATTAGAGAAACTGCAAAAAGTGTTGACACAGGTAAGTCTATTCGTAGCTTCCTTGGGGCTATTAAGTTCAAGCAACGCAGCCCTGTTGTTGTTTGCTACGCGTTTTAAAGACTGTTTCACCAACTTCTTGGGATAGTGTCGGGTCACAAGCTGATTTGATAATACTTTAGCATGTTCGTAGTATTTATCCATCGTTGAACAGTTCCTCCTGATCCGCAAAAATTGCCCGAAGGGCAGATTTTGGTGCAAAGCTTTAGGATGGAAACTGTCAAACAGCAAAAGTGAGTTTCTTACCATGGGTTTCTTGTAAAGTTCGGTACGAAGGCCGCCATCAGCCGGAAAGATCAAGACATCAAGGAAAGGCAAACCTACTTTGCTAAACTCACAAGTGAACCTCAGGTAGGCATTACGGGTGTTCAACCAAACCTGGAAATCATTGATGGAAGACAAAGACCCTGTCCATATGACAAAAACGTCATCAATATAACGTCTCCAACAACGTATGTGATGTCTATATGGATTGAGAAGACCCAAAATGTGTTCCTGTTCAAAACTATGAACATAGAGGTTCGCTAAACTTGGGGCGAACACACTGCCCATAGAAGTCCCGGACACTTGTAAAAACAGCTGTTCCTCAAACCTGAAGAAATTCTCCTTCATAGCAATATGAGCATAATTCATAATGAAGGATATTGGAGTGCTGGAATCTGGAACATTCTCCAATAGCAAAGCCTCAATTTTGGCTAGGGTCTCATCCTGAGGAATACAAGTATAAAGCGATTCCACGTCAAAAGAGACGAGGAAATCGCAATCCACATCGAATTCAACAGTTTAGATCAGATTCAAAACATCCTTGGTATCCTTTAGGTAGGTTGGCATATCCAAAACAAGTGGATGTAAAAAATGATCCACAAAAGTAGACAAAGGTTCAAGCAGAGACCCCAAGCCGGCAGCAGGCTCTCCAGGTCTAGCGGTACCGACGGATAGGTGAGCGTTTTGGTGTCTCTTTTGCTTTAGGTCTTGTAAACTACGTTGGTTTGGGGATCTTGTCTGACGTTTTGTATCAAGGCATTAAGCATTGGCAATACGGTCCCTTTCTTCTTTTTCATAATCATGTTTAGCATTAGTCCACATTTCAAACTGGATGCTGAACTATGTGTTCAGCATCAGCCCATATTTTAAGATAATTATTGCACTATGGGTTTGTCAATCATTTCTAGCAGAGTTACTATGGTGCAACTATTCTGAAATAAATATTGTACTTTGTGTCTGCCAACCACTATTAATATAGTCATTGGAGCGTTTTTGCTCCTTCTGCTTATCATTTTGGCAGAGGGCTGCATGAATAGTGAACCTAGGATCTTTGATTCTTCGTATCAAACTCATTGCGACTGATATTACATAATGACACCTTTATGGGTTAACCCCTTCTTTATTTTTATGAATTTACAGCTCTTTACACTATTGGTTATTTTTAAATGATCAATATAAATAGTTTTTCTGACTACTATACAATCATATTTGAGATTCCACTTACTCTTTTCTGTACTCTACAAATCGAATCTACATTTTTTGTAGAGCGGTGCTGCCTTCCTGAGCGGTTGCCAGGTAGAGGTGAGATCCTGTACCCAGCCTCTGCGGGTAAGGTGTTTATTCCTTTGGATTAATGTTGATGCAGATCCCTTTTTTTAGCATGCATTTACATTGTTAAGACATACGTTATGTTTACCTGATGTGTGCTATTCTCTTTCCATTACAGGTATCAGCAGGTTTTGATAGAGGCCTATGATAGTGCTCTGGCCCCATATCCTTTTTGGTTTTTCTTTCACACTTCTTCATTTTGCAGTAGCATTTCTTTGCAAGGTCCTGACGAAAGCCCAATCCAGCCCAATCCAGTTTGGGTCTTCTAGGGCTGAAACATGTTGACCACCTAAACTTACACCATAGCGGTTTTAAATCCATACCGCAGGTGCACTGCTTTTTAACCCTGACAGTAGGCATCTTTTGATTAAAGTTGGTTTTGATGTCTCCTAGCCAGTTTTAATGATCACTTCTTTTCACATATTCACTATTTTTCATTATTTGCGCTGCATCCTTGCTCATACATCTTTGCTCATCACATGTGGACTTAGTTAGTCCTCAAAACTAGAAACAAAACATCCCTGAGCTCCTCCCTCTCAGTGAGGGGGTTGTAGCCCCCAAAGGAACTAGGGTTTTTCTTTGGGAGTAGAGTCCCTATGATGAAGCATGTCACCATTGGTGACTGAGGGATTACGTCCTAAAAGGGATCTGCCCTTAGGAACATTCTGTTCAGTATTTTTTACCGATTAGGTTGACTACTATCGCATTGGTTTAAGTTGTAACCTGGAGGTAGTACGCAGACCCTAGTATTCAGAAGTACCACATACTATTGATTAAACTAACTTCTTCTTTCATAGTCTGCCTAATGTCAAAATAGCAAATATTCTCGCTTCATATCATTAAGAATTGTACAACCAGATGAGCAGCGTAACAAGGCCCAAATTATAATCAAATGCATGTTTTTTTTTAAAGTATTTATAATTAAGATGGGAGGTAATCATTTCCATCTCCTATGTTATTTACCAGAAAACTCATGAGAAATAAGTTGAATGAACTTGGGCACTCCTGCAGGGAGTAACAATATGTAAATAATGTTAGCCCAGCACAGTGTCTTAGAATCCTGAAGTCAAGTGGGTGGTAATGATGGAACAAAGACTGCCTGGCTTCCTTAAATTTGAAATACACTCCAGCTATTTTTCTCAGCATTTGGCATTAACTATGACAATCAGTTCAGTAGAGCTGCTGGGACAGTTTCCAGTTATTGTCCATCAATTTAAATTCTAATTCAGGCCCTACATAGTTGTTCTTTGTTCTTCAGTGATAGGCAGTTCCAGAGACAACAGGACCACTCCGTTCTGATTGCTGTCTCAGTTAAATAATCTGCTCTTGACAATGTTACAAATGACATAGTTTTATATGTTAAGAGTGTTTCCCACTTTCTCATTAGAACTTTGAGCAAGACAATATAGAGCCATTTCATTCAATAATGGTGGTTTCAAATAAAAATGTACCATATTTTTGGGCGGTGGGGCAAAGTAGAAGGTGGTGGGCCGGGTGGACAGGGGGGCCCCATCATGTACTTTGCAGGGGGGCCCCCTCAAGTTTTGTTACGCCACTGCGGGGCGCGAGGGAGGGTGAAGCGGGCGTCCAGTAGAGATCTGATGGATTATATAGCAGAGGGAGAGCCTGCTCGTGTGTTTTTGTAAGGGGTGTAATGTGTGGGTTGTTTTGGACGGTGTGCAGTACTTGAATTGAAGCTCTCTGGACATTAGTTAAACACCTCCCACAAGAGCATTTCTTCAGGTCAAGAAAGGCCCCCACCAGCACCCCAACACACCAGCGACAGCCCCACGCGTGGGTGATGTTTCTGACCCACTGCATAAGGCATGGAGTGGCTGCTTGCAGTGAAAGGTGCAGTTAGAAAGTTATTCCAAATGAACTTCAGCACAGAAGCAAGGGCGTGCAGACTTGCTGTGCCTGATCATACCGTGCAAACCAGGACTCTGCACTGATCTGTAATCTTGCTCCTGGTCTGTTTCAGTAGTTTTTAGTAACAGCCATTCCCGCAATAACATTTAAAAGCCACTGCACATGTATTTCTCTTTTAAAGAAAGTATTCCTACGTCCTGCTTAGCAATGTGGAGGAAGAATCCTTTCTTTTTAAGTGCACTCATGATTTTTTTTTAAACAGTCACACGTTAATGTATTTTATACCACGCAATGTGTGTTAAAATATTCTGAAACACTTTTATCCGCAACATTCGTACTTTACATTTTAAGTTGACTTTCAAAGTGGAAAGTAGTCTATTTTATACCTACTGGATTTGCTTTCATAGCAAAACGGTTCTCACATTTATGGTTTCTGTATAAGATTGGATCTCCGCCGGCCTGTATATATTTAGACCGCCTGTATTTTATATGCATTGCTGAAAAATAGAATGGTTTTATTTCAATTTTTTACCGAGCCTTTAAAATAGACGGCCTATGGCCTGATCCCTTCCTCTTTAAAATTCATGCCTGGTCTGCGCTCCTGACTCGACCGCTGGAGAAAGGTAATGAAAGAAAATGAATTTTCCAGCAGGAGCACTTCCAGGATCTCAGAGACAATTGAACTCGAGATGCAACTACGGATACTGCGCAGTGCGCGAGCTTGAAATATGGAGGCGCGGCACCTTCGATAACTGCTTTCTGGAAGGTTGGAGTCGGATGCCGCACTTGAAGAGGAATTGCAATGGGGGCACGGCGGGGGCAAAAGCATTTGCATACACGGCACAAAGTCATCGGCGTCATAATGAAGTAAGCATTGCTGCTGCCTCGGACTATTGTTGCAATGACTGAGGCCATCCTTCTTTTATGGAATGCGCGTGCAATCTGTGGCATTGTGCATGTGTGCGCGCGCCATGGGATGAATATTTTTCCAACAATTTTATATTGGTGTAGAGTCCTATTCTTCTGCTGCAGCCTGGCCCTGGCGGTAGCCTGGGGTAAGGTTTCCAATCTGTGTTTCCGGCACCTTTCTGGAAGTTGGTTTGCCACGTGGATTGGCAGGTTATCAGTGAGTGTGGACGAGAGTCGAGACTGAAATTCAAGAACGCACGCTAATTCACACAGACATTCCACATCATTTTTCCTCTGCAAGGAATATATGGTATACCAAGGACACGAATGCTGGTGAGGAGAAATCATGGTGAGCCTACAGTAGTATGTCATACAATACTCTGATAGGGACATCATGTAAGTGGGAGTATTCAGCAGTGCATTGTGCAACCCAAATGCTTTTCAAACAAACGGCATAGCAGGTTTTATGTGTACTTTGGATCAGACTAAAATTAAAGCTATAACCACGACATCAGCTCCTTAATATGGTCTTAATTTCTCAGCTGAACCTCTGCCCTTTTATAATAATGAGGATTGCATTTTATCCCTATAATAGACATCAGGTCCGGACTGAGAACCCAAAGCAGCCTTGGCAATTTTGTGCCAGGCCGGCCTCCTGGGGGGGGGGGCAGAGCAGGGGGGGTGCAAGTGTGCATTGCTGCTTTTGTTACTGGGGGGCATATATTGCAGCAGCGCTGCAAATAAACCCCCATTGACAAAACCAGCCCCCTCCGCCGAAAAAACGCCCCCCACCCTTCCAGCATCACGGGGAAATGCCCAATGCCCGCTACGGCCAGTCCAGCCCTGATAAACATGATACAAGAGCTCTTTCTTACCGCTAAGTATTGAAAGACAGATTGCGTTAAAAAGATCATACTTGAATTAGATGGTGTGGGGTGAAATCCACTAAGCAGTGTGTCCTGTGGTGAGGCCCCCCAGCTCTGCATCATATGGGGGGGCAGCATGGTATGCATGTTAACCTGGAGACTACTATGAGGCTATGCCCTTGGTCCCCAGGACCCCCCACATCAGTATGGTCCCTGAGTGTGGGATAGGATCCTCGAAGACCCAAGGGCTCGGCCGACCATACTAGACTGACTTAACCACCAAAGCAGTTTCAACAAGGTTCACCTAGTTCTCCATTCATCCCTGCCATTGAGACATAAGGGGACTGTTGTAAAGTGACCCCTTTTTAGGTGGTCGCTCACAGTTTTTCATTTTTGGGGGGAGTCACCGACTGGGAATGTTGAACTCTATCACTGTGACACTGCAATCCAGTGCCCATTTAATATGCTCTGACCCCTAAAACAAAGTTGAGATTTTGGCATGTTTAATTTTCCTAAATGGCCATTGTATATGGTGTGAAAAATACACCTATGGCATGTAAAATTAAATATCACATGTGGATTGAAGCATTATATTGTGTCATTGACTCTGTGACCTTGGAAACATGACACAGGCCGCCACTTAGGCCTGGTCTTCGGTAATCTCTCATGTTTGCAGACGGGCCTTTAAAAATAATCTCCTTTACAGCCCTAACAACCTGCTAAATAGGACTTCTAAAATTATCCCATTGCTCATGAGGTAGAGTGCATAGTGCCTAGAAGTGGTACATGCCAAAATGAATGTTAGCATATAGCTATAGTGTGCAAACTATCAAAATCTATTTTGACAGTTTTGGGTTTAAAGCTGACCCCATAGGATTCACTCGAAAAACAGACTAAATCACAATTTCTGCATTTTCCTGTTTTTAATAATCCAGTTTACTGGTAAAGTCAGATTTTTCTAACTGGTTAGGATATATAACTTGCAGAATAATTATATCTATTTGCCTGAATTACTATTGGCTAATTAGCTTTACTCCACAGCTGCTAGCCAACCCTGCCCAATCTTTAATGAGGTGTGAACTTCCTGCCAGGAACTCTACAGTAGACCAGTTTGATTGATAGGTTGAGCAGAATGGACCGGGATGATCAATCTGAGCTCAGCAGAATATTCAGGGTGGGGGCTGGCAGGCTTGTCTGAGGCACATGTAACACTTTTGAGCCCTTGAAAGGGATCAAAGAGACCTAGATCACAATTGTTGTGTATCTTCTGTTTGGTTACTGAAGGACCCTGCTTTGTCTTACAAGATGTCTGTCTTGTTTTATGTTGTGGGCCCAGGGACTGTTTCAAACTGGATGCTACAGTTAGAGGTGGGAGGATGCTCGTAATTTCAATAGAATACTTCTCTATACACCCACTGCTCTGAGACCCCAAGTTTAGCATTACTGAAGATTTTGCCATCTTGAATTTGCCCTGACACAATGCATTTTGGACATATTTGCAGCAAGGCAAAGATCAACTATTAAAAAAAGTAAATGGGCCTGGAAACATATACTCCATTAGCCAGAGAGGGATGGCTAGTATCTTTAGGTGTCCCCGGCCCACAAGTTTGAGTGCCCTCCAAAGTTGGACCCTCACCCAACGTTCTCCAGAACACTACAGGACTTGGGAAAGCATACCAAGTGGACTGAACCATGGCATCTCTGACCAGTAAGGAGGACCAGAGGAGGTTGGAATTCCTTTCACTTGGAATACATAGACTGAGAGTTCCAAGGATCATAAGGCTGATTCCCTGGGGGCCATCACATAAATAATCAAACTGAAAAGGACATGCCTCTGAAGAATCCCAGTGGACAACTGGAAACAGGCCTGGGATTGGACTTTGCTGTTGGCCTAAGCCTGACACCCTAAAAGTCTCTGGGGGCATTCTTCTGGGGCCCTGGGGGACTTAGAAGTGTACTTCTGTGGTTGTTTGGGCACCAGAAGGAAGTATCCGACTACCAGTTTCACAGCAAGGTATTGGATTTCAGCTTTATCTTTCACAGAGATCTCCGCACTTCCAAAAAAATACCAAGCCCCATTCTGCTCTCCATTGTGATTGGCTTGAAATTGCGCCTTGGTCCTGTTCTACTGCACCTATTGACTTAGATTGGGAGATTTAATTTTCTTGATTGTTTTTCACGGTAATTCTTCAACAAAATCATACCTCTGGTTTCCGTTATTGGATTTTATTTCCATTTTAAAATTGGTTTAGAGTTTTATTGTGTTTTGTGTCACTTTTTCTAATGTTTAGGCAGTGCCTGAATACTTTAGACCTTGCCTTTAATTTAAGCCTCACTTCTTTATGTGACGTTAGCAGGGACTGAGCACAAGTTTATTTATTTTAATTTGTGACATTTAGAAGTTGCTAGCCTTATCCTTTGATGTGGACACTTGTTCATCACAAATAATGATCTCCTTTTCTATGAGAAGGCAGAGAAGAGAGGTATACATATAGAAGCTTTCGACTCCTACCTGTAAAGTAAATAGGCGACATGTAATGGATCACCACAGTTAAGCCTACCATTCAGAGTGGGTGAGGATAGATTAGGTAGAACTGCACTGTTTTTACAGAGTATAATCCGCCACACAAGCAGTATCTCTTCTTTATCTTTTCACAGGGAGAGACGGTGTACCAAGAGTGTCTAAAGGAACTCTTAATCACACAGGCTCACAGATTCTTTCCAGCATAACTCATGTACTGAATTGAACACTGGAGCAGGCGAGCATACATTGTTTAGATCATTAGGGATAGTGGATGTGGCCCATCCCTCGGGTGAATAGATAGAATCAATGCAGATCACCATTATCAACAGTCATAGATTTATGGTGCTAATTTGATTGCAGAAGTAACAATGCTAACTAAATGAGAGATGGTTGAAATTATACCCTTTAAAAAAAAAAGGTTTTGGTTGCCTTTGCTCCTTACAAATTAATATTTCTTTATATAAAAGAAAAACAGTAATATGAAGACACAGAGGTGGTGGCAGACCCAATTGCAATGGTGATCTTAAAGATATGCGTTCATTTAAATGGGATACAGATAGTACTTATACAAAGGATTGTCATTGAAAGAGTTGGTTATGGAAAACTGACATGTCCGAAAGAATTAAAAAGAAATGAGAAAAGATAAACTGCCACATAAAGTTACTTTACAAATCTATTGAAGTTAACAAGACATAGAAGAACAGTCAAGATGACAGAAGGGAAAATTATGGTGCATCTTCTTTATTTGCTTAAACCAAAAGGCCCCATCAAAATGGCACACTTTAATATGCTTTGACCAGAAATTGGAGGTACTGGCCTAATTTGGATTTTGAGTGATACAGGATCACCGTATGAGTGATATTTTCACCCCCAGACAGTTCTCCTACACACAGTTGAAATGTTAGAGGCAGAAATCAGCCAAAATGCTGAAAGCCAGAAGGAAGTGGTGTCAAAATAACAATTTCCACAAGGTATTCCTATTTTTTCAAGGGAAATTTTGTAACTGGCTGATATCACAGCAATGTGTAAGAACTGACACCTGAGATATTGGTACTTCTATGTCCAAGAATGCAGATTCTGTATTCCTTCATCAGTCATAAACAAGTTTAGAATGTCTCACCCTTTTCTCTTTCAATGCCTCAGGTGAAAAAAAGGTTGAAATTAAGGCAGCATTACCCTATTATTTCCCACTGTTCCTGCAACAAAAAGGGGCTCGCCAAATATAACCAGAAACCTCAGTATGACAAATCGTTTCCATCTGTTTAGGATTGTCAGATCAAGAGATTTCAAAATTGTCTCTTTTAATGAAAATGCCAGATGAACTAATGTGGAATGGACTGGTGGATTTAGTCTCAGCATTCAAAATTGATTTGGTGGATTTACATCTTGAGATATTTAGTATAATGGGTTAGTATTAGATTCCAGTGCCTATGGGACAGTTAAAAAGAAAAAAAGCAAATACTATCCCATAGGCATGAAATGTGGAGTGGAGCCTGAAAAGCGGGAATCCAAGGCTGGAGGATGAAGTGATCTTCAAGGGCGGTATCTATATATAGACAAACAATATGAGCAATACCTTTTAGAGATCTTTCAAACCTATTCTGGAATCTCAAAGGAGGTAAGAATCTTGAAACATCATAGCAATGAAAATGTTGATGATAAAGTGGAGGTGAAAGTATTTGGCTGAAAGCAGAAACAGATAATACTGACTGCATATGGCAATAGATCCCTAGTGTTTGATTTAATACTTAGAACTGCATAGAGAAATATGTCCTTTTAATTTCCTTTCATAGATTATTTCAGAGTGAGGGGATACATTAGCCTGTATTAGATCCCCCTACATACAGCTTTCGCTGTCTGGTGTCGAAGACCTATTTCTTGCAGTACAATATGTACTAAGGGCTTTGGGTCAGCCTCCTCTTCATGATTGGATGGGTTTCTTGTTTACCTCAGTTCCATACTCCTGATTCAATGGTTTTCCTCTCTATTCTTGTGTTTGTCCTACCCCTTTCCATAACCTCATTACCATTGTTTTCACTGGATAACTTGCATCCTTCTAATGCTGACCGCAGCAAACGTAATCAACATTTCAGAGCTCCATTTGAATACATGACTTTCTCAACTCTCTCCCCTGTCTGCAGTCTTTTTGTTGCTCGCTTCACCCCAGTACTCATTTGTTGCTCTGCCACCCTCACCATCCCACCCCATTTTATTGTGCTTATTATATAGTTTTTGCCAATGCCCAGCAGTGGCAAGTGACTACAGTCCACTTACTTCCCACTTATGTATTTCTTCCCAGCACATATTGGGCTTTTCTACAAAGCTTAAAAAAGCTCCAATTTTTTTAAACAGAAGTTGTTGTTTGTAGATTCTGGGAAGAGTTGGATAGGATTATTGAGCATGGTAACACTAGAGTTTCTGGTCATCAACATCAGTTTAGACAAATGCTGTGAGAAATGACAAGCAACAGGCGATATAGAAAAAGCTCTTGGGGAACTACAAAGTGAAGCAGGTAGTAGGTAGCGAGTACAATTTTGAACATCTGCACTATTAAGAGAAGTGTGGCAGTCTATCATAATAGGCATCATTGAAAACAGTGTTACTTCTCTGAAACAGGGTATGGCCTCTTATCTTGAAAGAATCTTTAACATGTGCAATAAAAAGTCCCACGTTGGCAGGCAAGATTCTTGGGTCTTGCTGCAAATCACTAATTAAATCTATGGGACAACTAGGAGAGATGGTGGACTTTAAATCACAATAGATAGGTTTGTTTCTTGACAGAAACTATTTGTGCTCAGTTTACTCTCTTTCATTTGGAGACGTTGGTTGACAACAATAACATTCTAGCAAAGCTTAGACAGGTTTCTGAGTGGTCTTAGAAAGGATGAAACAATGAAATTTTTTAAATATCTGGTTTGGAAATTCACGGAGAGCAAGTGTGGATCAATAAACTAATCTGGTGTTCAGGGCTTTATTTGATGAAGTGAATGAGCACTATCCATATCTTTTGTTGTGTACACAATTGTCCATGGAGAGCACACTCACTACAGACACTGAAACTCTTTATGAGGCAGGCATATTCTGAAAATGTACACTCCTTAGCAGTACAGAAGGTATTGAAAATGTCTAATAGTAGTAGCTTACTAAAATAAATACCGTTAAGAATATAGAAAAAATTCAAATTACTTTGGATGATGTCATCAGTGACATCCTCAATGATATCATTTGAGATGTCTTCAATGGTGCCCTTAATGAAGTTATTGAAAAGGTCATGACTAATGTAACATTTACAATTTACATTTTAACATGTGAAGTCATTAGCTATACATGGCGGGGGCACAAGTTATGGTTAGATCACCTAAATTTAACTGGTGAATTTCAGTTGTTTTTATTAGATTTAAATTGTGTGCTTTAACTGACATGTTCTTCTAACTATAATGTCCCTTTAACCTTTAGTTTTTTCCAATTCATTTCTAAGGTTTGTTTTTTAATTTGTGAATTTTTTTCTACATTTTTTGCCTAACTATACTTTTCCCTTAACCTTCAGGTTTTTCTAGTGAATTTCAAAGTTTTTTCTAAAAAATGTTGAGTGTATGTTTTTTCATAGTAAACTTTAATGGTAAGTTTACATTTTTCACTTTAAATATTTTTAAAATAGTATAAAATATGAGATAAGTGTTGTGTATTTTTTTCTCTTTCTATGGCATCGCAGTACTATTGTAGTACTTAGTAATCCCATTGCAAGGTCCTGCAGGAACTCTGACGTACAGTCTACCTCCTGTTCCGGGTTTCTTGATACTGCCATATTTTATAAAGTACAATGTATTCTCAATAAAATATATTTTTTAAATTAGTTTGCAAGCAGAGGCCTTTAACCTGTGGTATTTAAAGTAGATCCCCTATGTGTTTTTTTTAATATTCACATTTTCGGATGGTTTTGAGGTCTTGCTGTAATATATAGGGAAACCACTGTATCCAATGGCAAGGATCTGTGGTACTAGCTGTTCATAGTCTTGGAAAATAATACCATGAAACCATCATAACATCCGAAAAGTTATGTTTGGTATAAAACACTATTTATTGTGGACGTTTGAGGGCAGCACTTTATTTAATAGGCAATATTATGAGTATCCTTTCTGTCTCTTTACATCATGCACAATTTGTTTCTGTGTTGTACAGTCTTGCAGTAGCACCCAATTTGTCTCCAGAATACAACAAGACCAATATGTCATACAGAAACAAGAGTTGATTGGTTGAAAATGCTGTCTTCCATTATTTATGGAAAGACCATGGGCCAGATGTACAACACATTTTAGCAGTGGCAAACGGGAAATCGGCCCATTTGCGACCGCTAAATAGGGTTGATATATGTACAAACGCTATTTTGCGAGTCAGTAACCTATGACCGACTCATAAAATAGGGTATGTGTCTCGCTGTTGGGAAGGGTGGTGCCAACTGCGTCCCTTCCGAACAGAGAGTCGCAGTGGTATGTGCAATTGTTTTGCAACCGTCACTTCAAGTAGGTGGTAAGCCAGTAGCAAATAGGAAGTGGTTCCAGAGTGCCCCTTCACCTTTGTGAATGTATGCAAAAATATTTTTAAGAGCAGGCAGTGGTCCCACGGACTACTGCCTGCCCTTAACAAATGAAAAGAAAGCTTTTCATTTTTTTCATTTAAATGTATCTTGTCCTTTAAGGAAAACGGACGGCATTTGAAAAAACACAGACATTGTGGTCTGCTGTCTCCAGCAGGCAACCATCCCTGTGATATGTGAGATTCCTAAGGGGTAGCAAATTGCGACCTACCTCATTAATATTAATGAGGTAGGTCTTTAGTGACCGCATTAGAAATCGCAAACAGTGTCTGAATCACTGTGTTGTGCATTCTATTTTGCGAGTCGCAAAATGTCGCAATTTGCGACTTGCAAAATGGAATGGTTGCACATCTGGCCTCATATCCTTTTAATCCCATTTGAGAGAACCACTTAGCTGGGAACAGATGCTGTGCACCTATTTGCCTTTATTTTGGATACTTGTAATTTTTTGGGGGCATATTGAAAGGAAGTATGGCATCTAGAGAAGACAGACCAGATGAAGGAGAAGGAGAAGGAGGAAGAGGAGACTGCTGGGCCTGAAAAGGAGTCACATGAATGTTAATTCTTTAGCATACCACCTGGATCAAGGAAAAATAATTCTAAAATTGTGGCATGCAACATCTGTCACAGGCAAATTAGCAGTAACATTGGCAAAAACTACTCCCTGGATACAACTAAGATGAGAAAACATAGTCGGGCTATGCATTCTAGAGTTTTTGCCTAAGTACTGTGCCGACATCAAGCTCAGCTAGACAAAGAAGAGCCTCAACATCAGTCACAACACCACCGGTGCAAGCTAGTGACAATGTTTCATCCACTGTCCTACAGCAGGGACATGATCCCACACATAGTTATTTACTGCAATCAATGCTTGAAGGCAGTGATAAAAGGAAAAAAAGTACTGCTATTAGACATAAGGTTGTTAATGAACATCAGTGCAAGCACAATAAATCGTTTTTAGGTCTCGCCTGACCAGCGCTTTAGCGCTGGCTCTGGCGAGACTTATAGTAAGCGCGTTTTGGAAGTGCAAACAGTGGCTTTGCAGGCCTCCAACTACAGTGCATGTGACCCGTCCGGGCGCGCGCACCATTTGGAGTCCTGCAACCACTTGTTTGCTTTCACTTTAGCCGTGATTCATCGCACCATTTGGCAGCCTGCGTGCCCGCCCCCACTCCCCCTCCCACTCCGTCAGCTTCAGTGCGCGCTTGTTAGACCACACAAGTGCGGAGTTGTCACTTTGGTCACAGCTTGTCAACCTCGTATTGTGAATTACATTTCCGTGTGTTTTGAAAATAACAATAGCTTTTACTTCGCAGGGTTAATCGGCGAACGTATCACCCATGGGAATGTCTGTATTTTTCTTAAATTGCTGCCTTTTCTCTGACTATTTGTTTTAATTACTTTGTTTAAAAGCCAGCTTTAAGGCAATTGACTCCCCAGAGTGCAAGGGGACTAGACCGAAGCCGTCATCTGCATTTAAAAACACGGACAGGGGAGGCTTGGCTCGCACGTGATCAGGATGGATGGCACGGGATGTTTTGGTACTTCAGTATTCTGCATACCCAGCAGGCAGGCGGGGGCTGAAAAGTCAGTTCAAGACAGTACCACACGTTTCTCCTAGCAGTGCCACCAGTCCTCTCCTCTGCCACCCACGGACATGCTGGGGAACTCTTATAATAAGGGTATAAACTCAACAATCTTCAACATAAATGGAATAAACGGCCAAACATCTCGGACAACAAAGCAAGCGACAAAGAGATGCTACAGAACCGTCCTCAACAGTGAAACCGCATATATGGATGTTTTAAAACAGAAGCGACACAGGAGGTAGTCTTGAAACAATACCGACTGATGTAAGGCATGAAAAAGTAGAAAAGCTTCACACACTTCAGCTTTATTTCACCGCCATGAAAGAAAATAAACAAACACGCGTGAGGGCAAATACATCATGTTAAATTTATGTTAACATAGTTTCATTGTTGTATTTTTCAACGTGTGCCACCGGTACAAATAAAACAAACACGCGCGCAAAGAAGTGAAAAAGCTTAAGGCACTTTGGCTTTATTTCACCGCCATGAAAGAAAAGAAAACACGCGTACGCGGGCAAAAACATTTATTAAAGCTATTCATGTAAAAATTGCGTAGTGGTAGTCTTCATTATGGTCAGTTTAAACAAATGGACAGAACGAAAAACTGCAATAGTTGGAAAAGGAAACCCTAGTAAAAAAAAAAAACACTTCAAACATGCATGCTGCGCGCGATTCGCGCTAAAGAAGGAGGCAGCAGGGGGAGGGGCGACAGGAGGGGGCCTGCGCATGTTTCCCTTGTGGGAACGAGCAGGGGCACCATATGTTTGCAAGTTAATTACAAACGTATGGTGTCCTTGCTCGCTCCCGCCAGGGGATAGCCACACGTGCACAGATTTCGCGAATCCTATGATGAAAAAGCTTTTTTTTTAATTATCCATTTTAATGCAGGGAGGTCCTTTTGAAATCTCCCTCACACAGGCCTGGGGATTAGGATAGGCATATCCTACCCACTTATGCTCTTTTTGTTTTAACTGCTCCCAACACGGTGTTCAGTGGGTAATGCATGTGCAGCAGAAATATTTCTGTGCTGGACAGCCAATCAGAGTGTAGCAACTCACAAATCGGCACCTGGATTTGAAAATTTCCAATGGAAGGACAGGAGAAAAAGCTACCTTGTTCATTGCTGTGCTTTTATTTAATGAACTAGATTTGCACACATCCGTGGATTCGCAAATCTGCAGAGGATCCGTGGATTAAAGGTCCAGATAACCCTAAATTTGAACCTCTTCATGCCCTGAATGAAACACTTTCTAAACAATCATTCTCAAAAGCTCTGAATGGATTTATACCAGAATCATGTAAAGGCACTTCCAGTGAGGTTTTTATCCCCCTTCCCCTGCCAAAAATTCAAAGAATATCTAACAAAACAAGCGCGCACTGAAGTTGACGAGGAGGGAGTGGGAGGGGGAGTGGGGGCGGGCACAGTGCAAATGGTGTGGTTGAAAGCCCACAGCATGTGTTGTGCACATGAAAGTGACAATCCGGAAACAAAGCAGGCTGGCCGGCTCTGTGGTCTGCAGAGATCTTATCGGCGCTATAATGTCTCCACCATCAATGGGCCCTAAACACCGTCGATCACCCAAAGTGGCCATATGTTAAAGTGATGCTTCACTTTAATGGGTATTTTCCAGTTTGAATTCTCCCAGCTCTGCCCGGAAGAGAAACATTTTCGTTTCAAACTGCTGTGCCCAGGGCTGTTCTATTCACTTTATTTCTGAATGTGAAATCGTGCTTGCATTCAATTTGTGCACACAAACGAAATGGATGTGTTCCTAAAAGTAGGGCATAAATAAATTGAATAAATGCAACTTTGAGTCTTTCATTAAGGATGAAAGGTTGTAAGAGCGCCTGTGTCAACCAGGGAGGCCTTGAGGACACACAGCTGTGCTTTCAGAAACATGGTCCGAAACACGACTTGCTAATGATATGAATGTATTATTTTTTATGAGTGACTAAGTTTATATTTTGTGACTTGGAAATAGCACACACACACATCTAGTCAGGCGCAAAGGCAGCTTCCAAGAGTTAGCACATGAAAGTCCGATGGTTTGCCCTCAGCGATGCACGTTATGAGAGTCACTGGCCACGGGAAAGTTTGTGGTTCATGAATGCAGCAAACAGCTGTGGTAAGAGATATAGTATTTGCATTAAGAGATATATTATGTGCAACGACTGATTACAGAATATGGGCCCTCCATATGTGCGGTCTGTGCGGAGACACAAATGTATAGCATATCTAGCTTTAAAAGCCACCTTATTTTTCGTATTTTACAGTGGCAGTGAGCTGCACTTTAAGCAGGACTTTGCGTGCCACTGACACGACCCCAGCCCTTCCAGTGTATCCAACGTGGTAACATGGATTTTTTTACTTTAACTAACAGGCGCCATTGTTTTCACCTTTTACAGTGGCAGTGAGTTGCACGTGAAAGCAGAGTTTGCCATTTCACTAATACTGCCCCAGCCCTTCCAGTCTTTCCAATGCACAATCCCACTACAAATAATTCCAGTACACTCAAAACCACATAATTACTATCCACATAATTCCACTGCACACAATGGCACGTAATTCCAGTACACACATCTGCGCTACACCACACATTTACGCATCACACAATTCCACAATTAGCAATTTCAATCTAACGCACATAATTCCACTCCACATTCATGCACTCCGCTCCATAACACATGGGTAAAGCACATTGTCATTTACAGCGCCAATAGCTCTAACTCTCGCAAAAGTGAGACCTATGGCCATTGCATACAATAAATTCAACTTTGTAGCATGCCACATAATTCCAGACAATATAATGCTACTCCACACCATGCCACATAATCCCACACAACACCACACTATTTAATGCCACACAATTCTACATCACACAACATAATTACACTCCACACAATGCCACTCAGCGCTGCATAATTACACTCCACATAATAACACTCTACTCAATACAACACACCCCACATAAATGTACTTTATCCCACATACCAGCAATCCACATAAATGCTCTCCACACCATGACACATAATTCCAATAAGCATAATTTCACTCAACGCCACACAGTTCCAAGCCACACAATTCAACTCCACACATTTCCAATACATACCGCACAATTCCATACGAAACAACATATATCGAATACACAACACAATTCCACAACACACTACATATCCCCAATCCACACCGCATATTTCCACATCGTGCCACAAAATTTAACAGCTCACCACTCATGTGTGCCGGGCGCGCGCACCATTTGGCAGCCTGAAAGCACTCGTTGTCTTTCACTTTCACCTGTCACACAGCCGCGCTTTGAAGTGTGATCGCGATTGCGATCACTTACATTTCGCGGGCGCTTTGATGTTTTCAGTGAGCCGCGCGGCCACTGAGGACATCAAAGCGCCCGTGAACACCATTTGCCACCCCCACCTCTTCAGCCAACTTACTCGCCATGTCTGCTCTGGATTCTTGTGCCTCTTTTTGAAACTCAGGAGCAGTAACATTGTCGTGGTGTCACTAGTTTTTGTTTGTAAAACATAAATAAAACGCATTGTCAATTACAATGCCAATAGATCAAACTCCCGTAAATGCGAGACCTATTGCATTGCAAATGCTTGTTTAAATTATGATTCCCAAGTTGGAAAGCCTGTTTTCCTGCTTTCAGTTAAGATCCAAAAAACAAAATTGAAAACCCCAAAATGTGTATATATCTGTGTGTTGTGTATATGTGCCTGTGTTTTATTTGTATCAATGTTGTGCTTAGGTGTTGAGTGCATCTATGTGTGTGGTAGGGGTGGGCGGAATTTGCGTAATCGCGTTTCGCAAATCTCCGCAAAACGGTAAAAAATCTCCGCGAACATGTAGAAATTCCGCGAACACGCGGAATTGCTTGTTCGCGATGCTTTTTTCCTATTCACAGTTGCTGTTTGCGTGCTCGGGGAGAAATATCTCGCGAACACGCATTTTGAGAACGCGAACAAGAAAAAATTTCGCGAAGTCGTGGAAAGCAGAATTTTGGGCAATTTTGCGTTCTCCGCGGAACGCGAAATTACCGAAATTCCGCAAATTCCGCGAGCGGAACGGAATTTACCGCCCAGGCCTAGTGTGTGGATGGATGTGTATGTTTCAGTCTTTTGTGTGTTTAGGTATTGTGTGTATATTTGTGTGTATGAGTCTGTGGGTGTTGTATGTGTCTGTCTATGTTGCATGTCTGTTTGTGTGGGTGTGTCTGTGGATGTGTGAGAGAGTGTGTGGGTGTTTTGGTGTGGGTGTATTTTTATGTAAATTAGTCTTTTTGTGTGTGGGTATTGTGCGTATGTCTAAGTATGTGTACTTTTTGGGTATGTTTATGTGCGTGTGTGTATGTGTGTGCATGTGTCACTGTGTGGTTGTTGTGTGTATATGTGAGTGTGTATGTGGGTGTTAAATATATATGCATGTGTACGTCATTCTATGTGTGTGAGGGCAGGTATTGTTTGAGTGTGTGCATGCCTCAGTGTTTATGTCTGTATCTGTTTATATGTTTATATGTTTGTCTATGCCAACCGGAGACACAATTCTGCCCTCCTGCTGCTGAGCCAAGCTCAAACAGGGGAAGGCAGAACAATAGGCATCCTGTCACAGGGAGGTGTGACCACCTCCCATACAGGATTTTAGTGTATTGGGACCGGGTGGGTGCACTTGCCAGCGCCACTAACTCTGCATGAGGGTCACATTTGGTGTCCCCGTGCATAGTACAGTTCAAACCAGCTCTGGGAGCCATTGGCACCCGCTCTAGTGCGAAACTGGACAAAGGACATGGGAGTAACCTCCCCCTGTCCAGACCCTCCCCTGGGAGGGTACCCTGAATCGTACCAACCCTTTCCTTAGGGTACTTAAGGGCTTACCTCAGGGTGGGTCCCTAGATTCATTGTGGGACAAGATTCAGATCAGACACCACTTCTTCTTCTACCGTCTGGGCACTCTGGACTTTGCTGGACTTCGTTTAGGCGCGACTTTGTCTCCCTTCCTGTCTGCTGCATCGTTGTGCCTGTGCACCATACAGGAACCTTCCATGGCCTGTGGGCGTCAAAGACACCTGAGAAATCTCCCTTGAAGTGAAGGAGTCACTTCCCTGCATTCGCAGGCATCGCAACTAAGTCAAGCGGTCTGCTGATCCTGAGCTCCTCCAGACTCCTAAAGGTTCTGTAACACAGGTGGTGGTTCTCCATAGCTCCCGAGGCCTGCCCCGCCCTCTCACTAAGTTTGAGGCCAGTATCTCCCATGAGGGCTGCAATAACTGAACCCCTGTGCACCGCGTCAACTTGCAGTTGCAAAGGCTTTTTGGTGTCCTTCAACCAAGACCTTCGGGCTCCAAGTAGAACCAACCTCAAGCATCTCCAGTGACCAAAGTCTTCATCCACATCGCATCGTTTGAACAAGGGTCTGCATCTTTTGGTGAGCTGTTCGAGGTACTCTTGCAACTCCAGAGCCTCTGGCTTGTGGGTCCTCTTAAGAGTCATCTTTGCTTCTTTTGGGCTCCCCTGATTGCTCGGGCCTGCCCTGACTCCCCTGCTTGTGGTGAGTCTCCTGGACCTTGCTGGTCCCCACATTGCACCTTCTTTTTCAGCTTGTGCATGGCTCCTGGTCTTCCTCAGCATCACCTGGTCTTCACAGCTGCAGAGTCAAGGTCATCATCAGCTATCCTGCAACTCCGGACATTGGTGGGCATTCGTCGTCCAGATCTCCTGGTCACTCCTGAGTGACATAGACTCTGTCCCCTCTGCTTGCAGGTACCTCTCAACTAGAATCCACCTTCGGATTACAGTGGACACTTTCTCCTCCTTCAGCAGCAGCACTTTCCTTAAGTCCTTCATTGGGCTCGATGGCGGTTTCCGACACCACTTCACACCTATGCACCCAGCTTCCCTGGTATAGGTAATGTAGGCACTAGGGTATCCACCATTGGGGTGGCTCTCCAACCTTCTCTCTTCCACAGGGTTTCTTTAGTGCCAACTGGGAAAGGTCCTTAACCTTTAAAAATCCAACCGCGACTTAAATGTTGATTTGTACGGAGCACGCGGTCATGTTCCCACATGCTCTCCGTGGGTTTCCTAGTCGCTCATCTTGGGTGGTTCCTTGGGTCCCCAGCACTTCTACGTCCTCTTGACATTGTCTTGACCCAAGTCGTGGTTTTTATACCACTTTCTTAGTATATTGTTTGGTCCCCCCTGGGGGTCCACTGTGTATTCCATGCTATTTACTTGATTTCTTTGCAAAGTATTGTGTGCATTGTGCATATCTATGGGTAGGAGATATTTTTATGTGTTAGAAGGTATTATATAATTAATACATATTTTTTATAAATACCTTGTGTGCTTCTTTTTCGCTTAATCTATAAATATAAGACTGCATTCTGGTAAAACAAGATGCTTTACAAGCCTTCTAGACTAAGCCTGAAGGCTGCTCTCCACAACTACCACTTAGAGTGCTTTCTAAGGTTGTCTAAAACCACTGAAATCACTATAAGGGTTGTCTGGACTGGTGCAGGGTCCCCACTTACACAAGTGGACATTATATACTGGACCAGCTTCTCACATTCATCTTGATCAGTAGCGTTTTCAATCAATATTTCGGAGGTTGCTTTAATACAGAAACTAATGATCAAACTTTGAACACTACGCAATTGATGTGCAGACAAAGAGCATAGCCACTACTTTTTATTTGTTTAATTTTTCAACTATTGTTCTAAAACTGTGTCAGCACCTTCTTGATATCTTGATCATCCAAGGGTTCGAGTTATAGGGAGATCAGCCAAATCTTGAGATGGTCAATCTTTGTGCAGAGTGCGAAGGGAACATTTAGTGCCAAAAGACAGCTTAGATTTGTTTGTGGTCTGCCTGTCGTCAGCAAGGCACCTGAAGAAGAAGCCCTACGATGTGGCTCTTCAAGGCTAGCAGATCACAATTCCCACTAAGAACCCCAATATCCTACAACTTCCAATTTAGGGCTAGTCAATTCTGATAGACTCACATCTGGAACGTGATCAATGCCAAGAAATTCCCTCCCAACAATAAAAACACTGGGGCTTATTTACAAGACCAAAGTGCTGAGGGACTTTTTATGAGGTTCCGGCAGTGCACTGGGCTTACCCATATCTATAAGGCCACGTAAAGCCACCCTATGTGACTTTTTATGGCCTCATAGATATGGTGTGAGGCAATGCAACGCAAGCTGCTGTGTTGCCTTGCCCTGCAATTCAGAGGTGTGCCATGGGCATTACAGTGGGTGTTCCCATGCAACACCCATGGCATTTGACACATCCCCAGATTTACAGCATGCTGTAAACCTGGAAATGTGTTAAAAGCCTACGCCTCCCCAGGGGTGGCATAAGGGTTATTTTTGTGAAGGAATGTGTCCTTTCTCTCACAAAAACAACTTTATTTCAGTGCAGACACCCTTGCATCATGGCGCAAGGGTGCCCGAATTGGCACATGGCAGCCATTTGTGAGCCAGCATTGTGAAAGAGGACAGGAATGCACTGTATCTCATAGATATGGCACATTCCTGCCCTTTTCTTTTGACATAGGACAGCGCAGCAGGAAAGCTTGCGGCACTGCCCTATGTCAAAATATTGTAAATGATGGACACATTTCAGGCCCCAATGCCATGATCTGCTGGGTTTGCAAGGTGGTGCTGGGTGTCCTATTTCTTCTTACTAGGAGGTCGCCATGTCATGCAGCGCCACCTGAACTGCTGCACTATGAGTGGGTGCAGCTCTCCTACAGTCTCTAATGGCCCAATTGCCATGTCCTGCCCACCAGGCCTCCACTTCTCACAAATCACCAGTGAGTCCATGTACACCTTGTTCAGGCATCCAGAAAACTACTGTCAGAGCAGATCTAACCTATGGTTTAAGCACTAGCTCTCAGGCTGAAGACACCAGCTGGAATCCACATGGTGGCAGCCTTCACACAGACCCCACCGGTCCAGGCCTAATTTTATAGACTTAATGTCCATATAATTCTCTGATGATGCTTCAGGACAGGCACCAACCATGTTGTGGTTGCTGTACTGAACAACAAGTACATCTCTGCAAATTGTTAGTGCTGTAGAGGTGTTTTGGTCTGGCAGTTGGAATGCATGGGGACTAATGACTCCTCACACCTGTGATATCTTTAATATTTTGTGGGGAGCCACATTACAATGCTAACATCTTCCAGCCCAGGCAACCTCTGCCCCCCCAAAAAAATGTTTTAAATGTTCTATCTGACTCTGCAGTTGCACATACATGGCTCCAAGGTATTGGTGCTCCGGGAAGTAAATCAGTCTTAAAATCACAACAGTGAAGTGGAGATAGTATATTTGCTTTCTCTATGTTGAAGACATCACCAGACGTTTCATACAAGTATGGCATGGTACTTGACAGCCAATTGTTTAGGGAATTATCAATCCTGTTAATACTTTGGAAGGGCATTTCTTACAGATTGAACAGCTGGCTAGACAATAAGCTGCCTTCATTTGCACTGTTTTAGCAGCCAAATCAATGTTGGGATTCTGCAAGGTTAACCATGGCATTGCCAAAAGTATCCAGAAGTATCCATTGAACCAAAGTGTATCCAAATGAATCTTTTGACAAGGAGGTGTAAAACAAACCAAAGAAAGCATATGTGTATAAAATCTTACTGGATCTGAAATACAAATGGAACATCTAATGTTTTAATCTTTTCAGGAATTGATCACAGGGATCTGTAATTATTGAGCAAACTTATTGTCCATATAATTCACTGGCCACCCTGAATATAACAGTCCTCAAATAATCTTTTCCTTGCTATCCAAGACATTTTCATTGGGGTTATCAAATGCGTAACAGAAGAATGAACAGTATACACTGCTCAATTGGCAACTGACAATTGTTTTACTCAACATGGCAGCTACATTTTCTGTAGTTTTCTGCTGTTATTTTTTTCTGTAGACACCCTTCTTTACTTTAACTCACTCTCTCTCTCTTTCAAATGTGTCCACTCACTCCCTCTTCCTCACTTCCTCACTTTCACACACTGTCTCATTCTCTCTCATTCACTCTTGTACTCATCCATCTTGTGAGAAATTGGGTTATTTGTTGGGCCAGATGTGTTGCCTGTGCAAGAAATAGATCCACAATTTCACCATAATGGGAACCAAGTGCCCCATTGTAACACTTGACTCACTCATGGTAGCGAAGCTGCAAAGTCCAAGGCCTATTCAGGGGAGGTGGTGTGGGTTAGTAATCACCATTCGCCTACGCCATAATAATAACATCCAATGAATGATTTTTCAGTCTGAGCTTTTTCTTTAGAAAATGAAAAGTATATTCATAACTCACACTACTACATACTATACACTAATTTACAAAATATACGTCAGGCAGGTTGAAAGTATCTTAGATGACATGCTGCAGTCACATTTGACCCCTAATGGGTGAGGACTCCCAAATTCCCAATACCTACCCTCCAATACCGTATAGCACATTTATCATAAAGGAGGTTGTCACTTTTAATCAAGCAGGACTATTGGAATTATTAGAATTACCATATTTAAAGACCAAGTACCACATTCTATAATGCATCACTTTATAACTGATTTCCGTGGCCATATCCCATCTGCATCTATTATAATTAATAAAGCATCACAACAACATAAATGAAAAACCATTGTCAACAATACCTTTGAATAAACTTCATTAAACAACATTACTTGCGCCTGTGTCACTCTTTAACCAACTTAGGCTACAGAACACAGGCCATTGACCAATCAATAGAAGTCAGTGCTCTCCAGCTATAGAACAAATTATCCAGCCTTGGAAGTGCTTAAACATAGGCTGAAAAGTCTAGGGGATAATAGATTATTTGACCAGGCAGACATAGGGTTACAATGGAATCTTAGTGGGTGTGTGTGAACTACTACACTCCTCCGGCCCCTCCACAACTCTCTTTTCAACATTGGTGGTGCAGTGTCATCCTAGGAATACTACATGTATCATAAACATAGGCAAATGTGAGGTCCTTAGAGTATTATGGGGCACTCTCACAAGGGAGTGGGCATTTTAATTACGCAGTTTTAGCCAAGGCTTTCCTTTTTGTTGTGTGGGGAAGGAGCCAAAGTCTTCTTTACTGAGTGATTTTTCTTTAGGGTGCCTGGTCCCAGTAGGGCAGCACAACTTGGATTTTCCCTTGGGTGACACGGCTGCTCTTGCTGACTCCCCACCCATCCGGTGTCCTTCTCTGCCGGTGTGGGAACCAGAAGCTTAATTCTCCCTGCTAGCACCATGCAGGCAGGGTGTTACTCATGCAGTGGCTGCCCAGATGCCACCAGACACAGATGCGGGGAGCAAGCCCACCTTCACTGGGCGCATAAATGGGGTCCCGGGCCAACTTTAGCCTGAACCGGCCTGGGGATGGGGTCTCCGGGGATTGTAGAGCCCTGTGGAGGGTGTTCCACGCACACCCCCTATCAGGCTAATAAAAAATTAACGCAGCTTGCGTCGACCCCCGGGCACTGGCCCACCTCAGGGGTGTCTTGAGGACTTGTAGCAGAGATCCTTATGTTCCATTTTCTCTGCTGGTGGTCAGAGGTCAAATACTTTCCCCTGAGATATCTCAGGCCCTGTTGGGCTGTTTTGCACATACTTGGGCTCATATTGGTCCTAGTGATGTGCCCTAGACAACTGGAGCCTTTCCAGCAGTCCTCTTGCCTCTAAGTGGTGCACTTTGCATGAAGCTGGCTCCCCTGTCTTCCAGCATCAGCCGTTATGCTTTTCTTGGTCTCTGGAGCTCCCCTCTTATTGCCCTATTGTAAAAGTCAATTTCTTCCCCCAAACAGGTCTAGCAGCAACTGCAGGAACACTACTTAGTCTATTAGGGCAGAGACCTTGTCCTTCCAGTTGTCTTTGGTGTTTCCGCCTTACAATTGCAGGGTGTAAGTCCAACAACAACAACTCCCTTTCCCTTGTGCAAGATATTTTTTAAATGGGGCTGGAAAGTTCTAGATGGCAGAAAACCCAGGCCAATCCTAGGGTGCTACAAAACTCTTCCACCACTGTCCCAACCCATCTGCACAGCATACTAGGACAATTCAAGATGGCGCCAACAAGCACAGTGTGACAGCTAATTAACCGATGTCCATAAAGTGAACATGTAGGATCTTGGGACCTGCGTATTCAAACTTGACGCACATGTTTCATCCCAGTTTCATACCTTACGGGACTTTGTAGGCCTAAGGGAAGCAACTAAGGCAGATTTCGTCTGTGCACACATGTTCATGTGTAACCAGACAAGCGCAACTTACTCAGCTGCATTGCAGCAGCCTTATCTTTAAAGGCAGACACTGGTGGTTAAATACACGCAGTCCATCACCGTGAGTGAGACAGAAGTAGTGAGACTCCCTCCCAATAAAAAATTCACAACTGGTTAATCAAAAGCAATAAAATCTGGCTCTACTAAATGGGTGTAACCCCATTGCGACATATTTCATATTCTGTCCATCAGTTTAACTCACTCTCACACAAAACAAACATCATATATTTTTTCCACCATTAAAGTTGCTTCCAAAAATAACTTTTTCGTTCTTTTAAAAACTTTGAGGTTTATGTGATTGTACATTTTAGGGGGACAAAAAAAATGTTTTGTACACTCGTTCCGATGAAGAACTACTTGATTTTAGTAAACTCTTCCACTTTGTTCTCCACAAGAGATGGCTTTGTAACACCCAAGCAATACAATCCAAGAGTCTTGAAGCAGAGATCAATTTCTTCTTCCTCCACCTGCAAGATATGTTCAGTCACATTGCATATGTTCTGCATCCCTTTTCTTCATCATTTACTCTGCAGTTAACTGCTATTGACACTGTGCATCAATGGGATTTCAAAGCAGTTTTTCCCTGAACTTCCCCAGCTCATCTTCTTGTTGCGCAAAGGGCACATCACACATTTTAAAGATTTATTTTTTCACCTAGTACAATGGTGAAAAATTTCCAGACAATCGGTTCTGGTAGCGATCTGGAAACCTGAGTCTCAACATCTTCCAGTTCTTAATTTATTTCTACTCCTTCTACAGCTGGACTTCTACTCATTCCTTTTTCTTGTCCAAAAGCCTTCAGAAAAGTAGGCAAAGTTTTTTTCCCCCCAAAAAAAGAAATACAGTAAAAAATGGCTGCACAGCCTCCTTTGCTGTAGAGCTCTTGTACAGTAAGCAGTGCAATGGTCTGGACTAGAAAGTAATGGGCTTTTTTAATGTAAACGTTACATTCTCAGGAACCATATGAACCTCTGCAATGGTCTACAAGGATTTGTGGATTCTCCCTGAATCCTGGAAAATAGGCATGGGTGAGACTTGCATACCCTGGTTTCACAATGCAGGTTCTTGGAACTGAGGAACCAAAATATCGTTAAGGTGGCACACTATGGGAATCGCAGAAATGTAATTTACTTGGTTAAGCCACACCATCAATTACACAGGCCATTCCTTTTTGCAGACACCCCCTTTTTGCATCCCACTTAAAGCCATGTGTGTAAAAGTGTCTCCATTTCCAAGTTTTCAAATCACATTCTAACTGATGAATTTCCTAGAAAACCACCAGGCAGTCCTATCCCTACAGCATTAATTCAATCTTCCCTGCCACTGTCTAATCCCTCAGACTTGACTGCTCAAATGAACTGTGGTCTAATTAATGCCCTTTCATGCCCCAAGCATGCACCAGATAATTGTGATCCTATGATTTTTGTTAGAAAAGGTAGATGGACCGGGAGGGTCGGCCGGGGTCAGGAGGAGAGGTCTCCGGGGAGAGCCGTCTCCAGCGATCGTACAGACAAGTAACTTCCCCCCCACAGACAGATACCACACACGGATAAGGTTCAGTGTTCTTTATAAGCACTTATTTAAGGTACGGTTAAATGGTACAAGGAGGTCTGGACTCAGGGGTCCCCTCGATTAGAGTCTCGCAAGGTAGGGAAGGGGGTAGCGGGACAGTCTATTTACCAATCAGGTAGTTCGGATGAGGTGATGATGAGCTCACAATCCTCGAGCTTGGTGGTTAGGTGGTATGGGCCGCGGCAGCGCCAGCAGGTCCCGGTGTGGATGGTCGATACAACGGGCCGCGGCAGCGCCAGCAGGTCCCCGGAAGATATACGGTCCGCGGCAGCGCCAGCAGGTCCCGGTGAGGATGGTCGTTACAACGGGCCGCGGCAGCGCCAGCAGGTCCCAGGAAGATGACTGTTGCAGAAGACCGCGGCAGCGCCAGCAGGTCCCGGTGAGGATGGTCGTTACAACGGGCCGCGGCAGCGCCAGCAGGTCCCAGGAAGGTGAAGGTTGCAGAAGGCCGCGGCAGCGCCAGCAGGTCCCGGTGAGGATGGTCGTTACAACGGGCCGCGGCAGCGCCAGCAGGTCCCAGGAAGGTGAAGGTTGCAGAAGGCCGCGGCAGCGCCAGCAGGCAGGACGATGGTTCACAAGAGCGGGCTACGGCAGCGCCAGTAGACCGTCAGGGTTGAGTTCACTCGGTGTCTCTCGACTCCAGGATACAACTGCCTTCCTGCTCCGGAGCTGCCTCAGTTATAGGGCTGGTGCCCTTTGATGTCCGGACCCTCGCACTTGGAGGTCGGAGGGTCCGGGATGAAGGTGTCCAGACACCCAGCAGGGGGTGGAGCCAGTGCCTGGGGGAGCTGGGGGCGATCGGCACCTGGCGGGGGAGAGCCCTTGACACTTCGTTCTCCCATTGACCTGCCAAGTGGTCCGCTCACCTCCTGGGTGGATGGTGGTGCCGGGATGTCGGGGCCGGCCAGGCCCGGGGTTAGGGTCGAGGGGAGGCCATGCGGCCGCGTGGTGCAGGGCCCAAGATGGCGGCTTGACCCGGCCGGGAAAGCCGGTGGGGCCGGACCCCGTGATGAGTAGGGGTCCGAGGGCAGAGGGTCCGTCGGGAGACGGAGTACAGGTGCTTGTTGCGGGGATATGCCAGGTGGGCCGGGGTTCGGGCCCCGTCGAGCGGGGAGGGAGCAAGCCGTCTGTGAGGCCTGTCCAACATGCGTCCCCCCCAGCTGAAGGCGGGGAGAGTCACCCATCTCCTTGGGGACTCTCTTCGTCGAGGCGGAAAAAGCGGGACAGGCCATCTGCGTTGGCGTGGTCTTGGCCTGGTCGGTGCTCCACGGTGAAGTCCATTCCCTGCAGGGAAATGGACCAGCGCAAGAGTTTTGGGTTCTCCCCCCGCATCTGCATCAGCCATTGCAGGGGTCGATGGTCGGTTTGTACCCGGAAGTGGGTACCGAAGAGATAGGGTCGGAGCTTTTTGAGGGCCCACACTACTGCAAATGCCTCCCTCTCGATGGTGCTCCAACGCTGTTCTCGGGCCAGGAGACGTCGGCTGATGAAGGCCACCGGCTGGTCATGACCTTCGGGGTTCAGCTGAGAGAGGACGGCCCCGATGCCGTGGTCGGAGGCGTCGGTCTGCACCACAAATTCCCGACTGTAATCGGGGGCCTGGAGCACCGGGGCGGTGCACAGGGCGGCCTTCAGCTCCTCGAAGGCCGCTTGACAATCAGGAGTCCAGTTGACCCGCTTCGGCTGGTTCTTGGATGTGAGACCCGTGAGGGGCCCCACGATGCTGCCGTAGTCCTTCACGAACCGCCGGTAGTAGCCGGTGAGCCCCAAGAAGGCTCGGACCTCGGTCTGGGTGACGGGGGGCTGCCAGGACTGGATGGCAGCAATCTTAAGTTGTAGTGGGGCCACCAGCCCGCTCCCCACTTGGTGCCCAAGGTAGGTCACAGACCCTTGGCCAAGCTGGCACTTGCCGGCCTTAATGGTGAGGCCGGCCCGCTGGAGGGCTTGCAGGACCTCTTGGAGGTGACGGAGGTGGTCGGACCAGTGGCGGCTGTATACAGCGATATCGTCCAGGTAGGCAGCGCTGAATTCTTCAAGCCCTGCCAAGACCTGGTTCACAAGGCGTTGGAACGTGGCGGGGGCATTCTTCATGCCAAAGGGCATGACCTTAAATTGATAGTGGCCATCGGGGGTAGAGAAGGCTGACCGTTCCTGAGCCCTGGGTGTGAGGCCGATCTGCCAGTAGCCCGCCGTTAGGTCGAAGATACTAAGGTAGCGGGCGGCCCCCAGCCGGTCGATCAGCTCGTCTGCTCGGGGGATGGGATGAGCGTCGGTCCGGGTGACAGCGTTCAAGCCCCGGTAGTCGACGCAGAATCTCAGTTCAGGGGCGGAGCCGGGGGCAGCGGCCTTGGGAACTAATACGACCGGACTGGCCCAGGGACTGTCCGAGGGTTCGATGACCCCGATCGTGAGCATCTTGGCCACTTCCTCCTGTATGCAGGCCCGTACCCGATCTGGTACGCGGTAGGCCCGGTGCCGGACAGGGGGACTGTCCCCGGTGTCTACGTCGTGCAAACACCAGGGGGTGACCCCGGGGGTGAGGGAGAACAGGGCAGCGAACTGCAGCAGGAGGTTCCGGCAGTCCTGGCGTTGCTCTGAAGTGAGGGCGTCCGAGAGCCGGACCCCGTCCACGGAGCCGTCCTTCTCCTGAGTCTTCAGGAGGTCCGGGAGGGGCTCGGAGTCTTCTTCTGTGCCACTGTCTGTAGCCATCAAGAGGCTTAGTTCGGAGCGCACAAAGTGCGGTTTGAGCCGGTTGGTGTGGAGGACCCGAAGGGGGTTCCGGGAGGACCCCATGTCGATGAGGTAAGTGACGGGGCTTTTGCGCTCGACCACTTTGAAGGGCCCCGTCCACTTATCTTGCAGGGCACATGGTTCGGTGGGGGACATCACCCATACTTGCTGCCCAGGCTCGAATTCAACGGAGGAGGCATTGTGATCATACCACCTCTTCATGTCCTCCTGGCTGGCCTCGAGGTTCGCCTTGGCCATCTCCCTGAAGCGCCGGGTCTGGTTTCGTAAGGCCAGGATGTATTTGAAGACGTCTGGAGGGGTCGTTAGGGGGGCCATCTCCCAACCTTCCTTGACTAGGCTGAGGGGCCCTCGCACAGGGTGTCCGTATAGGAGTTCAAAGGGGCTAAAACCGAGGGACTTCTGGGGCACTTCCCGGTAGGCGAAGAGGAGGCACGGGAGCAGTACATCCCACTGGCGACGGAGAGGTTCTTCCAATCCCCCAATCATCCCTTTGAGAGTGCGGTTAAAACGCTCCACTAGTCCGTTCCCTTGGGGGTGATAGGGGGTCCTGAATCTGTAGGTGACCCCGCATTGTTGCCAGAGGGACTTCATGTACTTTGATATGAAATTCGTGCCTCGGTCGCTGACGACTTCTCGGGGGAAGCCTACCCGGGAGAAGATCCCCATCAGGGCCCGGCCAACCACTGGAGCGGTCACTGTCCGTAGAGGCACCGCCTCGGGGTAGCGGGTGGCATGGTCCACTAGTACCAAGATGAACCTGTGTCCTTGTGCCGTGCGGGGGTCCAGAGGTCCCACAATGTCTATCCCCACCCTCTCGAACGGGGTGGTGACCACCGGGAAGGGTTGTAGAGGGGCCTTCAGCTTCCGGCCACTCTTCCCGCTGGCTTGGCATGTGGGGCACGATCGGCAGTGGTTCAGGACGTCATTCCTCATTTTCGGCCAAAAAAAGTGGGTCACCAGGCGACTGTACGTTTTGTCCTGGCCCAGGTGTCCAGCCAGGGGGACATCGTGGGCTAGGTCGAGCAGAAAGTCTCGGAAGCGGAGCGGTACCACCAGAACTCGACCGGCCCCCAGCTCGGCGATTCTTTGCTCGCTGTAGAGCAGGTCGTTATCCCAGTAGACCCAGTGGGTTCCTGTGGTGTCCCCGGCGGTTTGGGTGCTGGCTTGTTGGCGGAGTCCCTCGAGGGAGGGACAGGTCTTTTGTTCCTGGCGGAACTGTTCTTGGGTAGGCCCCCCTTCTTGCCGCCACTGAGCCAGATCCGGAAGGTCCTGGTGTTGCGCGTCTTCCTCGGTAGTCGGGTCCGGGAGGTCGGACTCGCCGTTGTCCTCTACGGGGGCAACCGGGGGCGGAGGTGCTGGCCATTCGGTTTCTTCTGATCGGGGGGCGGCACGGGCGGCCATGGATCGGGTGGTTATGCAGGCCCAGTCCGGGAGGCCCAGCATCCCCAAGTGCTCTCTTCTCTCGACGGTGGCCCACGGGGAACTCTCGAGGTCATTCCCCAGGAGGCAGTCCACGGGGGCATCGTCCCGGACCGTCACCTTCAGTAGGCCGGAGACCCCTCCCCATTCAAACGGGACGCAGGCCATCTTACACATGCTCTCAGAGTTATCTGCCGAGCGGACGGGGCAGAGAATGTTCGGCAGGATCTGCTCGGGCTTCACCAGGTGACAGCGGACGGCCGTCACGCTGGCGCCGGTGTCACGCAAGGCCTCGGCTCTCTGTCCATTAATGGTCACCCACTGACCATATTTTCTGGTGTTGGCGGGTAGGGGAGCCCGCGGAACCATGTCCCTTCCCCCTAAGCATGCCAGGACCATGGCGGCCGGTTCCCACCCTTGCTGGTCCGGCTCATACTCCTCGGGTCCCTCTGATGATTGCTCTTCCCCCAGGGCAGCGGCAGCTACCTGGCGGGGCTTGGGTGGTTGGTTTAGCGGGCAGTTCGGATCGTTGGCGTAGTGGCCTAGTCGCTGGCACCGGTGGCACGTGACGTTGGCTCGGTACCCAGGCCGCAACGGGGGGTTGCCCCGGCCGGCCGGAGGTGGGGTGCTGGCCACGGGTGTTGCCGGTAAGGCGTCTCTCCCTCGCCCCTGGCCCCCTCCTCCTCCCCGAGGACGGTGCTGGCCTTGGTTGCTTCTGTTCTGGTCGTGTGGCCCTTTCCGGCCCACTCGGGTGCTTTCCCACCGGTCGGCTTCGGCGGCGAGCTGCCGGGGGTCAGTCAGCTTACTGTCGAGTAGGTGCTGCCTGAGCTCGACGAAACAGTTGTTTGATAGGTGCTCCCATACCATAAGGTTGAAGAGTTGTTCGTAGGTGGTGACCTGATTTCCCTTGATCCAACCCTCGAAGGCCCGGCTGAAATAGTTCACGTATTCCACCCAAGTTGTACCTGGGATCCGGGTGCAATCTCTGAACCTCTGGCGGTACATCTCGGGCGTGAGGCCGTAGCGGGTGAGGAGGGCAGCCTTCATGTGGTCGTAGGACGACATTTGGTGATCGGGGAGCTGCAGCAGGGCATCGCGACCCTCGTTGATGAATCTCCCCCAAAGTCCGGCTCCCCAATCACTCCGGTCGATCCGGTGGGAGGTCATTGCGATCTCATAGGCTTTAAACCACTGTTGTATGTCGTCTTCTCGGACATACTCGCGGGCCACATCCTTGGGGATGTGAACTTTTTTCTCAATAGGCCCCGGGGTGTGTGGTCGCTCAGGCACCCCCAGTTCCTTATTCTGTTTGCGCAGTTCTATTTCCGCCAGTCGGCGCTCGTGCTCGAGCGTTATTTTTTTCTCTTCCAGCTCTCTTTGTCTCTGCTTTTCTTCTCGTTCCTCTCGAAGCCGCATATGCTCGAGGTTGATTTTCTGTTCAGCTAACTTAAGTTCCCCATCCATCTTGAGTCGTGCCATCTCTAATTCGTGTAATCTGACTCTGTCTCTTTCTCGTATCTCCTCCTGTGAGAGGCCCGTTCCCCGCTCCTCGGGAGCCGTGGCGTTCCCCTCTGGTGTGATGCTGTTTTGGTCTGGTGTGACGCTGTTTTGGTCGGAGGGTCCTGTGACCCCAGTTTCTGTCCATGACTCAAGAGCGCGCTTTAGATCATCCTTGGTACTCAGGCCGGTGGTAGCAATGCCAAGTTCTATGCAAAATTGTCTCAGTTCGCGGTGGTTGTATTCTTCTAATTTCTCCATTTGGAACTTCTCGGTGGAGCTGCTATCTTTGGTCGACATCGTGCTTTGTCGTGGGGTGAGCTACTATCTGTACGATTACGCGTTGATTCGGATCGCGCCGCTGGCCACCAATGTTAGAAAAGGTAGATGGACCGGGAGGGTCGGCCGGGGTCAGGAGGAGAGGTCTCCGGGGAGAGCCGTCTCCAGCGATCGTACAGACAAGTAACTTCCCCCCCACAGACAGATACCACACACGGATAAGGTTCAGTGTTCTTTATAAGCACTTATTTAAGGTACGGTTAAATGGTACAAGGAGGTCTGGACTCAGGGGTCCCCTCGATTAGAGTCTCGCAAGGTAGGGAAGGGGGTAGCGGGACAGTCTATTTACCAATCAGGTAGTTCGGATGAGGTGATGATGAGCTCACAATCCTCGAGCTTGGTGGTTAGGTGGTATGGGCCGCGGCAGCGCCAGCAGGTCCCGGTGTGGATGGTCGATACAACGGGCCGCGGCAGCGCCAGCAGGTCCCCGGAAGATATACGGTCCGCGGCAGCGCCAGCAGGTCCCGGTGAGGATGGTCGTTACAACGGGCCGCGGCAGCGCCAGCAGGTCCCAGGAAGATGACTGTTGCAGAAGACCGCGGCAGCGCCAGCAGGTCCCGGTGAGGATGGTCGTTACAACGGGCCGCGGCAGCGCCAGCAGGTCCCAGGAAGGTGAAGGTTGCAGAAGGCCGCGGCAGCGCCAGCAGGTCCCGGTGAGGATGGTCGTTATAACGGGCCGCGGCAGCGCCAGCAGGTCCCAGGAAGGTGAAGGTTGCAGAAGGCCGCGGCAGCGCCAGCAGGCAGGACGATGGTTCACAAGAGCGGGCTACGGCAGCGCCAGTAGACCGTCAGGGTTGAGTTCACTCGGTGTCTCTCGACTCCAGGATACAACTGCCTTCCTGCTCCGGAGCTGCCTCAGTTATAGGGCTGGTGCCCTTTGATGTCCGGACCCTCGCACTTGGAGGTCGGAGGGTCCGGGATGAAGGTGTCCAGACACCCAGCAGGGGGTGGAGCCAGTGCCTGGGGGAGCTGGGGGCGATCGGCACCTGGCGGGGGAGAGCCCTTGACACTTCGTTCTCCCATTGACCTGCCAAGTGGTCCGCTCACCTCCTGGGTGGATGGTGGTGCCGGGATGTCGGGGCCGGCCAGGCCCGGGGTTAGGGTCGAGGGGAGGCCATGCGGCCGCGTGGTGCAGGGCCCAAGATGGCGGCTTGACCCGGCCGGGAAAGCCGGTGGGGCCGGATCCCGTGATGAGTAGGGGTCCGAGGGCAGAGGGTCCGTCGGGAGACGGAGTACAGGTGCTTGTTGCGGGGATATGCCAGGTGGGCCGGGGTTCGGGCCCCGTCGAGCGGGGAGGGAGCAAGCCGTCTGTGAGGCCTGTCCAACAATTTTGAATAAATATAATATGTTGTGTATCAATGAAACATGATTAAAAGTGCGATTAGACTCCCAAATCCTAGAATTTATTTCCTTATTTCTTTATTGATAGTGACCAGTTTGGTTCATAGAGACACCTTTGATACTTAAGTCTTATCCATAGCAGAAGTAGATGTTTTAATTACCTCTCTTTTCATCTCACTTAACTGCACTGCGATGCTAACATTAATTTACTTCTGCCCATCTCAACCAATTTATTTTTATACAAGAATGTATTAATTTATTATCATCCCAGGTTTCCAAAAAGAATACTGTAATATTTTAGGAGATATACATTTGCAATTTGTAACTGTAGAATATACAGTTATCTCCCATGTACTTACCCACACCATAGAATGAGGCCTTCACCAACTTATCAGCTCTTTCACTCATATTGCATTCCACACACTGGATGCCTTATAGGCACTATTAGATTTAATACACTCCATTTCAGATTCACCAGCTGTGGACAGGTCATTTGCTAAACTCTTTTTCATTCAATAACTCCCAACATTAACTCCAAAGATTACGCTTCAAAATTACCCTACAGTTTAAACATACATCTAAATTTGTTTCTAAGCCAGCAGTTTTTGATACCGAAATTTCCAAAGAATCCAATTTAGTCTGTAGTTTTTCTGAAAGAACAATTGTTATTCCTTGATGCTCTATTTTATAAATAGCTTCAATGTGAACTATTTCTTGATTTTGCAATTTCATAAGCTCTCTATTAAATGTATAACACTCTTCCACTGTAGCCATTAAGCAAACTATAGACTTTTTTTCTTTCATTTTCTTGTACATTACTTCTGCTGGTGTGTTTTCATTTGTAAACAAGTTCTTTAGTAGACGACTTTGAAAAGCTTGTTTACCATGTTTGCTTAGAACACCAATTCTTACATCTTTTAGAATATTTCCATAATCTTCATCTCTTACTTGTCGCATATATGAGTTCTTTATATTCAAAATGTAACCACAGATTCACATTTTCAATACTTCCCAAAGATTTCTTAGTGTCTTCATGTAGAAGAGTTTTAAACACTGGTTCTCCTTTTTCAGGTGTTAGTTGTAGCAGATCTCCAAATACAATTAAATGTTTTCCCCCAAAGAGAACGTCGTAATCTGTTTTTAATACCTGTTGCATTCTTAAGTGTACAAAAGCAAGCATTAAGTTTGAGACCATGCTTACCTCATCAATAATTAAAAGTTTCATTTTCTTCAGCACTCTTGACGCTTCTGATATTGGAATTTATTATCATGCTCCACTGGTAACATCAATAATCTGTGCAAAGTAACTCCTTTAACATTGTGTGCAGGTAATCCAGTTGGAGCTGTTACCACACAACATAAATGTGAACCAGTAGTTTTTTTAAGATAACTGGTCAAAACTTTAATTAAAAAACTTTTACCTGTCCCAGCTTGACCACTGATGTACATCAGAAGAGGTTTAAAAGATGAACACAGACATTCTTTTTTTTCATGCAACAAACCATGTTCTATCTGTTCTCTCACTTGCATATATATTTCTTTCTGTTCAACATTTACTTGTTCTTCTAACTTTTCCAATGTTATATTCTCCTCGTGTGCTTGTTGCATTGCAATTTCGACTTCATGCATAGCAATCGCATCTTCGTTTTCCCAACATTGGTTGTCCAAGAAGATCTTGACTACATGGACCACTACTTTGACTATCTTGAGAACTTTCATGAGCTATTTCAGCTATAATAGTCTTTTCCTGTTCAACTTCATCATTCAACATTTTTAAATATGTAGGGAAAATTGGACATCGAATGCTATCTTTACAAGCATTAAAAGAATTTTCGTAGCAGTTAAACTCTCCAAGTAATTCACTTTCGCTACGCCATGGTTTAAACAGCTGCAGAAGTACTAAATAGTAAAATTCTCGCTTATCTCAAGTTTCACAACTACGTTTCTTGTGGTTTATAAGATTACCCTTTGCATGTTTTACTAAACAACCATGACATCCAACTACTGCAAACTTTCCTTCTTTTAAATTCTCTTTAATATTTCTTTTGAAGGTGTAATGTTGAAGTACTTCATACAGACATAGCTGTTCCAGATGTTGACTCCTTTTCGGATAGTATGTGTCCAACATATTAATGTCTGTACTACCTGGCTCATTTGCTGCTAATTGTTCAATTTCTTCCAATGATTTTAACACTTTATTTCGTTTGCAGGCAAGACCTGAACTTACCCAAATGATTCCTCGTGACTTTGAATATAAACTTGAAGAACACAAGCGGTCCGAACATTCATACGATCCAATTTCTCGGTGGGAAAGCATTTTCAAACTAAAGCTGTACAATTTTTTGCTAAGATTATCCTCTTCTGCAATTTCTTCCCACATTTGTTTCATCTCAGTTTTTTCAGATTTTGTTATGTACGATGTAACATAACGTGCAACAGCAATTGAGTTATCCACAACATACTGGATGTCCATGTTCGCATTCCACATTTTTAAAATGACTGGATTGTAGTCATTGATATACTTTGACACTTCTGTTCTTTTTAAGTTGTAGGTATTCTTTGGAGATTTCCGAGTTATTGGGTGCCTCACAGAAGAAAAAAAAGAATTTACTCTTCCTTTACAAATGACTTGACGGGGAAAACCAAACCGACATTTGGTGTAAAATTTCCTTTAGACATGTATATTCTTCTGCAGTACTTTCCACAACGGTGACTTTGGAAACGTAAAACTTGCTGTCTCAAGCTTATATCTCCTCCTTCTCTTGGAATCTCACATGTCACATACTTTTCAATGAAAGCCAATACTATTTCATCAGAATCAGTTCTAAATTTAGGTGCATCCTTGACCCATAGTAGCATATGTATATGAGGTGCACCTCTTGCTTGGTACTCCTTTCTCCAAAAGAAATCGGTAACTTCTCCAAGAGGTGGATACTTTTTATTACAGATAAAAGACATCATAACTTGAAACTTATGATTAAAATATCTGCACACATTTACAGGATCCAATGAACACAGTTCACCAGGAGTCTTTATTTTAACATTTTTTATATTAGAATTCGCTTCTCTTAAAAACTCAAGCAAATCTTCCCATGCATACTCTGCACAGCTAAGTTTGACAAACCATGTTGGTGTACCTAAGTTCTGTAACATGCACTTGAGTTCTCCATGACGACGATGTCAATACTCTTTTGTTCCACGTTGACATGCCATCAAATTGATTAACTGTGCTTCTAAATTTTCATCTGTTTCTCAAACTTTCTCCACAAATTCTTTCGCAGAAAGAAGTGATTCATGAACTCCAGTTTTAAGTATATGATTCACTGCATATGAGAGAGAAGACAGATCACTTTCAAACAAAAGGTGAAATATGCATGGAATGCACTGTCGAAATCTAGGATCTTCAGAATATAATCTTGTTGACCGATATTCTGAAGCTGGAATCCGTACAGGTCGGTCATCATATCTTCCACCTTCTCCAGTAGGAAATAACTGTGAAAAACAACAAGCTTCCAAGCTTTTCTCCGATACACTCATTGGAGTTCCCTGTGCTTTTTCCATTTGAAATAACTCAATGCTACTTCCTATCACTTCTTTTGAATGCAAAGGACGTATTGTATAATGTTCATAAATCTCTTCAGTCCTTGACTTGTCCACTTTCTCTATTTGACCACTTGAAATTTCAAAATTATCTTCTAAACGGATTACCTGTTCATCCACATTTACATTTTTGTAATAAATATTGTTCTCTATAAGATATAAGGTAGCCTTTTCAACTTTATTAACATCCACAAATTCTTGCCATATTTTCCGACTCTTTGTGGGTACACCATTTACTAAAATAACTACTGCCTCATCTTCCTCTTTCTCTCCAGCAATAGTTTCAATGTTTTTCTTAAAATCCAAAGGTAAGTACACCACTCTTCCTTTCAGCCCTCTTTGCAAGTCTGTTGGTGGCAGTTTACCTGTTTTAGGCTCCATCCGAATTATAGTTTGAAAAGGATGAACAGATTGAATTAGAACCGACTCATATGTATTCAATTTGGCCAGCTCCTGCGGAATAGCTACGAACTCCAACTGATTATGCACTGCTCTAGCAGGCATTTTGTTCTCTTCTAATTTGTTGTAACAATATTTGCATATACGTTGATCACTATCTAACTCAGATTGACCTTCAACAAACAAGTAAGTTGCAAAGTCTTCCCACTTACCATTGTTCTCCTTTTCACTTTTCAAATACAAATCAACATTCCTACTTTGACTTTTATAATGAGTACGTCGACAACAAACACAAACATGGTTTGGTATTTCAGAGCACACTACATTAAACTTTCCAATTTCTTCTTCAAACTGATCATTGCTAATCACTTTCTCATCTCCTCCAACATCTGTAATTGTCAAACTTTCACTTTCTATGAACTGCTCTTCTGAACCAATACTTTCAATACGTTGCTTCTCTTTCAATTGGGACATTCTTCTTTTATATTTGCAGCATGTTTTCAATAAATTCTGAATCACTCTAGATCGAAAAAGTCTCTGACGAATTTCTTGAAATTGTTTTTGTCTCCGAGTACCAGATACTATTTATTTATCATCTTTCCTTTTCCTCGTATTTGAAATTGAACTCTGCTTCACCTTACTTGAAAATTCTTCTTTTTGCTTTGCGTGATGTTTTCTCATTAAATGTTCGTAATATTTTCTCAAAAATTGTCTTTTGCTTTTACTCAGTTTCTCTACTACTCGCATTTTTTTCTACTTCAAGATCTTTCCTTTTCGTCAAATATATATTTTTCTTCTCTTTTCTTTTTTTTCACTTCTTCTAGGCATTTCCAAATTTCAATCCTAACGAAATAATTTTCTGAAAAACAAAAAATAGATTCAATTCTTTTTCAGATTTCTTCACTATGTTAAAATAATAACATACAATTGCAAAACTTCCACTAACAACTTCCAGACCCAGTGCTGCAACGTGATGGAGCACGACAGATGAGCAGTAGGATGACAAGTAGTGCCATAGAACATACAGCAAGTATTTATTTAATTATTTACATACTCCTTTACAATTTATATATAACTGCACTACCTCATACTTTTCACCTCTCTGCCACACCCCATCACCCCACACCACTTTCTCTGCAACCCACCGCACACAACTTTATAAATAGTATTTTTTTAAATTTTAATCTATGTACTTAGAATGATATTATCAACCAAACAGCACACATAAAAATTTCCATTATTACCAAACAATTTTATCAACAACTTCACAAACATAACACTGCACCCAGGGCTTTAACTGGAGGGGGTGTCTGTGGGGATGTGACCACCAGCACTTTATTTTTGGGAGCCTCAAAACGGGTCTTTATAGGGCTCTATTTTCAGACCTCACAAACGTAATCTGTTTTTTTTCCTTATTGCACTGCAGTGACACTGTGAGAGCATGCACATTGCTCAGTACTTAGAAGTGCAGACATCATGCCAAGTGACTCGCATTTTAGGAGAAGGGAAATCCTTTAAAGAATGCCATTTTCTCTTAGTATTTCCCTTCTCTTTTTGCAACGCACCAGCAACATCATCGTGGGGTGATTAGCAGACAGACCAACAGGCGCGCAATGCCCATTGCCCCGGACTCTCTGACACAGCTTCCCGGGCGCACACACAGAGCCACACACGAGTACTTCACCAGTCTTCAAAACATCATTTTTTAATAAAGGAGACTCTGTCCTTTTTCGCCCCTTTTTACAACCCCTACATGCCCACTCTGCCTATTGCTGAAAGAATTAGGCTCCCAGAAATTTCCCTCTGGTTGCGCCTCTGCAAACGACCACAACAAGGCAACTCCAGCACGAACATCTTGTTTTAGTGCTACAAAAACACACACTTTGCCTGCCTCACTAAGTTCTCACACCCCCTCTGTAATATGAACATAAAAGCTTTCAAATTACTTTTATATTCCTATACTGTACATCACTTGGAAATATAGAACTCAAGGTTCTCACCACCCCAAATTAGCTCTCTGGTATACTTTCTCAAATATAAGAAGTACAGGTATTCAGTATCTGTCAGTCACGGCCACTTTAAAACAGTGTACCTATAAACAACTCGACAAAACGTTATGTTTCTAAATTAACATTTTACACTTAAAAGCTCCTTTACATTTCTTTCGCTAGATGTACCTTTGTTTAAAACACTACCAGTGAAGGGTATTGAAGTATGCTCCACAAAGAGTAACTCAAAGCTTTGTTATTCTTTATTCAAAAATCTGCCTGTCAATGCTTTTTGCAAGCCGTTTCAATGCCTTAAGAGGGTAGCTGGATGAGTATAATACATCGTATTTAAGATCGGAGCCGACGATGCACGGAAATAAGAACGTATAGTTGAATAAAGGGTGAGTGGATGCCTGGCCAGATGCATCAATGGATAGATACAAAGATCAATGTATCAATGTATGGATGGATGGAAGGATAAATGAGTGCAAAGACCAGTACTTACGATAGATGGGAGGGCTGATAAATGCTTAGGATTGATTCTGGGACAGATATATCTATGCATATATAGGCGTATCGCTGCACAAATGGCACAGTGCTTACTATAGGCGAGTGCGCTCATAGATGCTTAAGATAAGCGGAAGTACAGATTTATGTATATATATAAGTAGGAATATAGCCATCAATTAAAAGATGGTTGAATGGCGCAGTGCTTAGAATGCATGGATACTGCGCTTTAATTGGGCCGGGTCTGGGGATCGGCACTTATTTTCAGGCAGCCTCCAAACGACTCTCTACCAGGTTTTATTTTCGGCCCTCTCAAAGATAATCATTTTTTTTTTTATTACACTGCAGTGACATCATGCACATCGATGTACGCATGCTTATTTTGCTCACTACTGAGAACTGGAGACATCACGCTAGGTTACCCACGTTGTAGAAGAAAGGGAAATCCTTTAAACAATGTTTTTTTCCGAACCTACGATAATTGGAGAGGATTTTCTAAAGCACACAATGATACTTATCTTGATTTAGACCACGCCCCAATTTGCATAGCCCACACTCCTTTAAGAGCTTTGCCCCCCCCTTTTAGAGCACCTCCACTTTTTTCTCCCACTTAGAACCCTAACTACACCATAGTAACAAACAAACAGTGTATCCTTCCATTAAAATCTACAATGGCACCAAGTTTCATAATTTTCCATCAACGCTATCAGTCTTCTACCACAGTACAAGAGTTTCTATCAGCACAAAGATGTCTTATCCACAGAAATGTTGTGTAATTTCTGTACCTGTCTGCTGGAACACTCATCACCAAAACGTATTAAAACATGGGAATTTGCCGGAAAAACATATACCATACCATAAAGCGATTCATAAATGGGCACACTGTCACTGCACCACCCGCTTCCCCATCCTTCCCTAACTTCACAAAATTAAAGAAAGAGCCACACCAAACCTAGTAAACACACTATACCAATACAAGAACTTAATTTCAACAACCGTCTACCGGACCGCTCATGAGCAAAGCGTATTAAAACATACAAATATGCGGGTAAAACATATACCATGGCATAGGGCACTTTATAAGTGCTCCCAGTGGTACTACATCACCTTCCGTAGCTCGACATCTGCACGTTACTAAATTCTGTGTTTTAATCAAAAAGATACCCACCTCTCCCACACCCACCCCCGCCCTTCCTTAACCATATGAAATCAAACAGAAACCCACACCATTCCTAGTAGCACCACTATACCCATACACAGGCTTAATTTTAACAGGTGTGTGCCGGAACACTTATCAACAAAACGTATTCGAACATGCAAATTCGCGGGAAAAACATAAACATTACCCTAGCACGGTTAATAAATAGGCCCACTCAAACTACATTACCTTTACTAACTACACATGCCCATGTTACAAATGTCCGTCTTATAATCAGCAACATACGCACATCCCCACCCCCACCCATACCCATGCTTCACCTTACGAAATCAAACAACGAGCCCCTGTACTCCCGTTACCGCCACTATAGCCATAGATAGACTTAATGTCAACAGGTGTCATCAGCAAAAGCTATTAAAACTTACAATTTTGCAACTCAAACATACACCATACCATAAGACGGTTTATAAATAGTCACAGTCCCACTACACCACCTCAACATCCACCCTTGCTTAACTTTACGCAATAAAAGAAAGAGCCCAAGCAAACGTAGAAGTGCCACTATAGCCATACACAGCCTTAACTTCAACAGATGTCTCCTAAAAAGCTCATCAGCAAACCGTATTAAAACATGCTAATTTGCGGGTAAAACATATACCATGCCATAGGGCACTTTATAAGTGCTCCCAGTGGTACTACATCACCTTTAGTAGCTCCACATCTCCACGTTACTATATTCTGTATTTCAAACAGCAACATAACTACCTCCCCCACACCCACCCCCGCCCTTGGTTAACAGTATGAAATCAAACAGAAACCCCCCATTCCTAGAAGCGCCACTATACCCATACACAGGATTAATTTTAACATGTGTCTACCGGAACACTTATCAGCAAAAACTATTCAAACATGCAAATTGGCGGGTAAAACATAAACCATTCCATAGCACGGTTTATAAATGGGCCCAGTAGAACTACACCACCTTTACTAGCTAGAAATCTATATGTTACGAAAGTCGTTTAAACACTCTGTGGGGAGAGTAAACAAAGTTCTAATTCCCAAACGTTTGATGTACAGTCCTTTTACTGTATCTTTATTAAAGATATTAAATGGAATGAATAAATTGACGAGTGTCTCCAAAGGGATAGTGAAGCTCACCATCAGTAAAACACGAACCACTTCAACACCTACATATATCCGCCACAGCGACCCAGCCTGACAAATAGTATCACTTATAATCACATGTAGTTCTCTAATGTCAACAAACTCATACAGAAAATATACCGCACATTTACTTTTTTTTTATCTCTCACACATTTATAAAACATCTCTTCTAAAGAAGCACTCCCAACTACTTCTATTCCATAAGAACAGACAATAATTAATACGTTTACTACCATATATTTTAGTATATCTACCTTTTTATTATTCACTAGTCAGAAACTACAAAAACTATTCACTATACCCAAATGCAAACCAGGAACCATATTCATATTTATCTCAACTTAGGGTCACATGATTCAAACTATGCGTACATATAAAAGGAACGTATCACTTTTCCTATCTCCATTTCCTCTCCATGTAATCGCCAAACACTGTACGCGGCCCCACTGTACAACAACCAACCCTGACTTACATTCAAACCTACCTCTGAGTGTCAAAATTAAGACCAAAACCTGCGCATATAACATTTCTGCATTTCGTTTTATCGCTTTTAACTTAATAACACATATGTCTCCTACCACCACCCCCACCCCACTATTTCCACAAAAAGTATCAGTTGCAAACATGCGACATTTTCTTTATCTCCCCAAATACATTACAAACTCAAATTAACGTTCTACCTCATTTTCAAAACAATACAGTCCTATAAAGATGACAAACTACACTTCTTCTCTGTGAAAAATTCCTAAACATATATAAAATACTTATATAACAACAGCTCAAATGTTATGTATATTTCATAACCAATATCAAACACCACACTTTACTAACACTATATTACTTTGAAATAAAAAATACTTTCAAAATTCAAAACATCACCTCAAATACTTAATCAATACTATAAAACACATAACACACCTTGTTCATTTCTAACTCACCTTTGTTATGCAGATTTCAAATGACACACACATACAATTCTCTCTTTCTCACACAGTACATGTTACGCTCCGACTTCATCAAGAATGCCAGGAATGGCACAATTTCTCTGTCACTCCACACATTAATACATGTAAAGAACAAATCAGAATACTTCATTCCTTCAACGACATTCTAAAACTTACCTCCATTGGTTAATTTTGAATTTTCCTTCCGAAAAGCTACTTATTATTACGCGCCACATACAGGTCACAAGTTCAACCTATTTTATCACCACACTTTCTGAAACCTTCTACGACACCTGCAGCTTAAAAGTTCATCATTTTCTTTTTTTAACCTAACAATATACTTTTGCAACATTTTATCGAACATTCAATGGCACGTGCACGTTAAAGTTCACAATAGGGGTCAGTAGTTCATCAGCTTTATTCCCAACTCCAGCAGCACCTCACCTTACGCCCCCAGTGCCATCAGACCTGTAGGAGTCAGTGCTTTCCACTTTCCACATACCAAATTCGTTTCATACACACAAATTTACCTTTCCACCCCCTATATAACACCCCCTAAGCACCATACACAAGTTACAATGTTCGAAACAAAAGTTCCTCCAAGAAGCTATTACTACATGCTGACACTACTTGCACAGATGTGGCACAGCAGACAGAGCACATGACTTCACAGCATATGACACACAGTTTGGGCTCACAGTTTCATCCCCGAGTCCGGCAGCAGCTCAGCTTAGCAGCATGAGACTCTATACACCACCTCACGTATTTTCCATACCCCAGAACTTTCAGACCAATACGGGTCAGTAGTTGGTCCTAGTAGTTATAAACACATGCTGACACTACTTCCACAGCTGTAATGCAGCGGCCAATTTAGACTCACACTCTAATACCCGAGTCCCGCACCACCTTACCTTAGCAGCATCACACTCTAGGCAATACCTCACTTAATTTTCGTACCCTAGCACTTTCACACCGGTAGGTATGATTAGTTCACTTCTCACCCCCTCTATAGCACACCCTAAACACCCCACAGAGGTTACAGTGCTCCTACCCTCCTATTTCCCACTTTTTTCGCCCTTTTTTCCTCTTACTCGCTTCAACGGAATAACAAAATGGCGGTCAACGCTTCCTCCTTCCATGAGACTCTAGACAAGACCTCACATATTTTCCGTACCCAGGACTTTCAAACCACTACGGGTCAGTAATTCATCCTAGTAGGTATAAACACATGCTGACACTACTTCCACAACTGTACTGCAGCGGCCAGGGCACATGACTTCACAGCATAAGACACACAGTGTGGGCTCACACTTTAATCCTCGAGTTGCGCACAAGCTCACCTTAGAAACATCACACACTAGCCAATACCTCACTTAATTTTCGTAGCCTAGAACTTTCACACCGGTAGGTATGATTAGTTCACTTTGCACCCCCTCTATAGCACACCCTAAACACCCCACAAAGGTTACAGTGCTCCTACCCTCCTATTTCCCACATTTTTCGCCCTTTTTCCCCCTTACTCACTTCAACGAAATCACAAAATGGCGGCCAACACTTTCTAGTTCCAAACGCTCGCAGCCAATCCGCAGCAAGCTCGTGCTCGTAATGCCTCAGCCAATCAGAAGGCAGAATTCCCAAATATCGATATCTGTAAATTTTGATATTTCTCAAAAACTACTAAACGGATTTACACCAAATAAACAAAAGCGTGCTTTATAGACCAAGACCCTTCTCCCTGCCAAATTTTGGGTAATTCCGTTCACCCGTTCGACCTGTAGCCTTGTCTAAAGTTTCCTATGGAAATTAACATTGAAAAACACATTTTGGGACCTCCCTTTTTTCTCGGCCCCCCAAACCTCATGAATGTTGCTGCAGTGGATGTCAGAGTGCATCTCCACAGGTGGGAACCATGGAGCTTTGATGCACCACCACGAAATGTGGGGCCACGGAGCTCCGAATCACAAAGTCTCAATGTGGAAGCATCCATGTAGGATTGACAAGTCGGATGTGCGAGTGGAGGCCCATTGGTGGGCTTGAAACGTCTCAGACAGCGGCACACAACTGAGGCACACACTACAAGACCCACAAACCAACGCGGACTCATTCGAGTCGCCCATTGGAGGGCTCATATTTTTAAGTGGGAGGTGTGGCCTCTATGCCAAAATGACTGTCGCGCCTCGGAAGAGTGCAATGAGCACGAAACTCGTCAAGCGTGAATCGCCAGGCTTATATATATGTATATATATATATATATATATATATATATATATATATATATATATATATATATATATATAAAACTCACTTAAAAAGCAAAGGTTACAGGGGCGTTATAGTTAGTCTCAGATTTCTTAAGCACAGAACCATAGTAATTCAGCAGTTATAGTTACCTTAGCTAACTATAACGTACGCCCGCAATGCACTGCTTATATTACATCAGAGCCTAACAATAATGTCACTTTAACTTTTGTTTTTTATGTGAATTTCTACAGTTTTTTATGATATTTCCTAACTATAATGTCCCTGTAACCTTCAGTTTTGTCAGTGAATTTCTATGGTTTTTAACGTTATTTCCTAACTATAAAGTCCCCTTTTTTTATGAATTTGAAAGGTTTTTTACATTTTCTTTCTTAACTGTAACCTATAACCTTTGAGAGTGAATGTTTGAGTGGCTGGTTAGATCAGTGAGTAGATGTGTGAGTACTGTACGCATCTGTGAGTGGGTGTGTGAGTGGCTGTATTGATCTGTGAGTGGGTGTGTGAGTGGCTTTTTGGGTCTGTTAGTGGGTGTGTGAGTATCTCTATGGGTCAGTGACTGCGTGTGTTAGTGGCTGTATGGGTCTGTCAGTGAGTGTATGTGTGAGCAGTTTCAAGAGTATGTGAGTGAGTGTATGAGTGGCTTTATGGATCTGTGAGTGGGTGTGTGAGTAGCTGCTTGGGTGTGTGAATGGGTTTGTTAGTAGCTGTATGGGTCTGTGAGTGGGTGTGTGTTTGGCTGTGTAGGTGTGTGAGTAACTGTATGGATCTGTAAGTAGGTATGTGAGAGGCTGTATGAGTGTATGTGAATAGCTTTGTAGGTGTGTGAGTGGGTTTCTAAGAGCCCTTCTGGAGTGTGAGTGGGTGTGTGAGTGGGTATATGGGTGTGTGAGTGGCTATATGAGTCTTTGAGTGGAAGTGGGATTGGTATTGTGGGTGTGTGAGTGAGTGTTTGAGTCACTGTATGGGTTTGTGAGTGGGTATGTGAGTGGCTATGTGGGTCTGTGAGAGTCGCTGAATGAGTGTATGAGTTGGTATCTGAGTGTATGAGTGGGTGTTTGAGTACCTGTGTGGGTGTGTCAGCAGCTGTGTGAGTGACGAGGCCAGAACTGAACCTCACCTGCTGCTTTATCCAATAATAGTTTACAGTTTTGCACAACATGTTTACTCTACCAGAGTACTTTCTACTGGTTAATTAGTACGTGCAATCTTGTTGGGTGATAGTCTAGGGCATATTCTACACTACAGCTGCATAGTGAACCATGAGAAAATGTCTCCAGTGACCTTGTGTGTGTTTCGGCAATGTGATTGTTTCTCTGCATCTTCATCCAGAAACATGAATCCTCCTATAGAGAAGACAACAAAAAGATACAAAGAGGTACATCTCCACCAAACAAGGGACCTTCCTCTTAACTATATGAAGTAAATGCATCTTTGTTCGGTGGAGATTTCCTCATATTCTTCGGCATCAATAACGCACCAATAAAATTGACAGGAAATGCACTTGGGTGGAGAGGCGGGACAAACAGGAGATGCTTCCATGTGAATTGGCACTTTTGCATTCTCTTATTACTTTAACTGGAGAACCTTAGACTCTGCTCTCACCAGGAGAGGCCAAGAAAGAACCCACTCCTCACAGTCACTACAGCTTGCACTCCAATACATTAAGAATTCATTTACCTCCCCCAAGGAATTAAGTTCATAGAAGGGGAAGGGAGCCACACTGGCCCCCTCCCTGGGCAAATTTTGGGCCGGGGACATCATCCCATGGGGTCCGACCACGTGATGCTGGGTCTCCTGGATCCTACCTAAGGCTACCAGTGTGCAGTGTTGACCCCACGGTTCCTGCCAGCTCCCACTCCATTGGGTGCCGGCATTGCTCCTGCATTCAGGGAGCAGCAAACAAAGCTGCTCCCTGGGAGTTGGAGCAATTTCTTCATCTGTTCTCCTGACCGCTGTTTTATGGCTGCTGCCCACTAGGAGGCTTACGATTTGCTTAGCGGGAGCTGTCATAGCTCCCGTCAAGTGAGAGCAAACAGCTATGTCCCGTGGGTGGGCACCCCGGACATAGGGAGTCGGTCCTGGGGGGGTGGATTACCAAGGGACAAAAATGGCCCGGGCCATACTGCCCCCTTCCCATTCAAAATATGGCCAAGCCCCAGGAAGGTGGTGGTCTCTGGAATATTAAATGGCCCGGGAGGGGGGCTGTATGGCCCCTTCCCTTTGAACTTCAATCTGCCTGGCCCCAGGGAGCTGGTGGCCCCCAGGGCCATAAAAGACCTACAGAGGAGGTCCCATGGCACCCTTCAATATATAGACATTGGCCTGGCCGGTCCATCGGGCCCATCAGCATGATAATCTTATGAGTCTTTACAGATTGCAACACAGCAAAGGACATGCAATATTGTGTATGTTCCCCCAAAAATATTTTTTCAATAAGAAACAATCAACTAGAAAGTATTAGAATGCACATTGTTCAGAGACATAATTTTTATGATGTTACACAACAAACCCAACCTCAGAAGATTCAACATTGGTCGACTTGTACATTACTTTGGTGCTACTCACTTGCATGGTGAGACTTGAATCATGCAATATACATGGGTTTGTTGTGTAATGTCTCAAAAAAATTATGTATCAACATTGTTTAGCTGATATTTTTGTGTCACAATATTATTTATCTCAATATTATGCTATAAAGCATGAAATCACTCAAGAAAGGTATGGGAGTTTTGCGGTCATCCATGGTGTTAATCTGGGCTAAGGGTTGAATTTGACTGGAAGAGTGTATAGTAGGCTAGATTGTTACAGAATTCCTGTGACAATGGTAATCACAAATTTTTCTTTTTGTTTATTCTTGAAATTGTCTAAATTCATGTATGTTAGACCTAGCATCATTGGCATGAGTCTCTCCTCCATTTTTTTCTGTTTGCCTCCTCTGTTTACGATGTTTTTGCTGGATTATTGCTTTGGGCACTGGGCCACTGCTGATCAGTGCCACAGTGCAAGTGCTCCCTATGTTAAATTGTTACATTGATTGGTGTTACCATGATTGGCTTGGTTGACTTACTGTTCAGACCCTAGTCTAGTGCACTGCGTGTGCCAAGGGCGTGTAAGTTAACTGCTGCTGGTGGGCTTGCAGCACTGGTTGTGCCACCCACAGAAGCAGCGTGTAAAATGTGTCTCAGGCCTGCCACCGCAGCGCCTGCGTGCAGTCCCGGACTGCCATGTCGACTTGGCAAGGAAACCTACTTGCCAGTCTCTAAACCTTCACTTTGCCACATTTCAGACACCTCTATGGTAGGCCCTAGGGCAGGGTGCATTGTTGGTAAAAGGTAGGTCATGCCCTGATGTGTGTGGCATGACCTAATAGTGAATTACAGCCATTTTCGTTTTTCACTATTGAAGGGCTACCTGCCTCCAATAGGCCAGACTGGGCAGACCGATTATTAACTCCATTATAATCTATCTGACTCAGGGAGCATGGTAGCAAGTCGAGTTTAGTATCCCTGAACTCAGAATTTAATAACACACCCTTTAGGATGGATGGTTTTTAAATTCTATGTTTGAAAATAGCACTTTTAGAAAGTGGCTATTTTCTTGTCCAACTATCTACCGGTCTCTGCTGGTTTGGTGTGGGTGTCAGGGGCTGGGTGGCTCCAGAGGTCTGAATGAGTCAGTGTGGGGTGAATGGGGCGCTTACACATAGAGTGAGGGAAGAGTAGCCTGCCCTGCCTGACACAATACTGGTTCCACCTCCTGCTGGGCGACTGATAGCCCTGCTCCTGCCAGTGACAATACTGGCTCCGCCTCCTGCTGGGCGGCTGAGGACTCTGCCCTGCTCAGTGAATAGGCCAGGTGCCTCTGCCTGGCAACACCCACAACAAACTTGAGATGGTGGGAATCTCCCTGCTTGGACAAAGGGAAAAAGGGGTATAAGAGAAGGACCCCTGAACCAAGAACTCAGATCACTTCTGACAAGGAAACCTGTACCAAGGACAAGAAGCCTGCTGATCTAAGGACTTGCCTCCCCTTTCTGCCAGAGTGCTGTTTTGCTGTGGAGGAACCTGAAGCTGCTTCTTTATTTTTGCCAAGGAACAAGGAGAGAGGAACTTGGTGTGTACTCTCTGAACACTTGCTAGGAAATCTCCAAGGACTGGAAGAGTGCCAGTCTCCTGTTGAAGTCACAGGGCCAAAGGACTTCACCATCTACTGAATTGCTGGAAAGTGTTGTTTCCAGTACACAAGGGAAAATCTGCAGTCTCGACACCGCCGACGCCGCCGAATCCAGCTCGACATCGTGAGTAACGGCTCCAGTGTCCCGAGCCTTCGACGCCGGCCGCCGGGCCCGATCGACGCCAGCAGCAACGCCAGTGAGCAGTGGGTATCGGCCCCGGCTCCAAGTGACCCCGTCTCGACGCCGGTACCGACGCCAGTGAGGAGCGAGTATCGGCTCCACCTCCAAGCGACCCCGTCCCGACGCCGCTGCTGATCGCATCGACTCGACGCCCTTCTCGACGCCGTGAGCGCTGCTCCGGCCCGACATCCCTCGACGCCGCTGCGGATCGACCCGAATCCGAGGCACGATCAACGCCGACCTCGACGCCGACATCTTGACGCCGTGGATCATCGTTTTCTTCGTTTCTCAAGGTACTGTACTTGTGGGGTCTGTTGCAACTCCAGGCTCGACGTAGCGCTCCTCGCGGTCGACGCCGAACCTTGGGAATCCTGTAGACTCGACGTCGTGTGACTCCTGTGGGGGTTACATTGTTGCCAAAGAACTGTGCTCAGAAGAATACTTTGCTAAAGAACTATTTGCCAAGAAGAAACCTTACTTGAACTATTATTTTTCCTTCCAAAGAGTATTTATTGAGACTGTGGTATATTTTTGTCGTTATTTGGTCTTGTGCTAAGCCTTATATAAAAATACTATTTTTATAAAAACTTCGGTGTCGTGTCCATCTGTAGTGTATTCACTGTATTACTGTATGTGGTCATAAATGCTTAACACACTGCCTCTGAGATAAGCCTGTCTGCTCTGCCAAGCTACCAAGGGGGTAGCAGGGGTTATCTGAGTGTGTAATCCCCTTTCCCTGACTAGAGTTGGTTGGTCCCTATTTGTCAGAAGTGTATACCTCTGCCAACTAGAGACCGCCGGTTCTAACATTGGTGGTCAGCGGTGAGGATTTGAACTTTGCATTTATGACTCATGTGCAGTGATTAGTGTACGCTACATAGTGAAAGCAGACCATAACGCAGCCACAGTCTGTTTGGTAGGATATTCTATTTTTGTTCTCCGCTTTCCTGGAGCTTATTTTCTTAAACACTGCCAGTTTTGACCATGGAGAATGCCCGAGCTACTACACCTGTGGAGATTGTTGTGGGGGAATTTGATAAGGAGAAGATAGATTCCTACACGCTAAAAGATCTAAAAGGATTTTGCAAGCAGTTTAAAGTTCCTACCACAGGTGTCTCAAAGAAAGAGGGCTTCCTCAAAGCGCTGAAGGCCTGGTTAGAGGCCAGAAATCCCTCTGATCCGGTGGGGGTACCGGAAGAGGAAGAAGAAGAGGAAGAGGAAGAGCCCACAGGTGGGCCAGTGTCATCTCCAGGCAGTAGTGCGTCCTCTAGGAGCCTTTCCCCCGAAGAATTAGAAGACAGGGAGAAGGAGAGGGGGTACAAGTTAGAAATGGCAAAACTTAAATTAGGAGGGCAGTTGGAATTAGAGAATGCAAGAAGCAAGAGAGAAGCTGAAATGGAGAGCAAAAGATTAGATTTTGAGAGAGAGAAATTAGCGTTTGAACGTGAGAAGATGGTGAGGGAGATGGAGCTTAAAACTAAGAGTTTAGAGTTGAATCCCTCTGGTGGCAGCACTCCATCCGTGCCTGCAGAAAGTAGGTTTTATTTTCCTAAGGATGTGATCAAAGATTACAGTAAGAATGAAGATATTAGCCAATGGTTTAAAGCGTATGAGTTAGCATTGTTGGCCCACCGGGTCCCTGAGAAAGATTGGGGAACGGGGTTGTGGAGCCGCTTTACAAATGAAGGGAGAGATACCTTTTTGAGCCTTCCTGCTGAGGATAGGATGTCTTATACTCATATGAAAGATGCTTTAATGCTGAGATATGGCCTAACTCCAGAAAAGTACAGACAAACCTTTAGAGAATGTAAGAAGTTGCCTGGTACTACGTGGGTTGAATATGTGTCTTTTTTCTGCAGAACCATGGATGGTTGGATAAAGGGTAGCAAGGTTGATAGTTATGATGCTCTTTATGATTTGTTTGCTTGGGAGCACTTGTCTAATAACTGTTTTCCAGAGCTACGCCAGCACCTTGTTGATAGCAAGCTATCTAACCCTAGAAAACTTGCTGAGGAGGCGGACCGCTGGGTCAGTACCAGGGTCCACAAGGGTCCAGTGGGAGACTCAGCCAAAGGTGGGCAGGGTCCCCAGCAGAAGAGTGGGGGGGACAGGGGTAAACAGAGGGAGTTTCAGAAAGGGCCCCAAAGTAGTCCCCAAGGGAACCAAGGGAAGGGTTCCCAGCCTCCCCCTGTAAAGAAGCCAGAGGCCCCGACAGGTAAACCTGGTCACAGGGGCCCCATGACCTGCTATGCCTGTAAGCAGGTGGGACACCGTTATTATGATCCCCAGTGTCCCATGAAGGATTCGAATGCACCGCCGCGTGCACCCCCTCGTCAGGTAGCGAGTGTAGCCCTGGGAGGGGATGAGATGGGTGCCCCCGGTGGGTGGGGTCCCGCAGAAATGTCCCTGGTCTCTTTAGGAGACGTGGAAATGGTCCCTCCGACCCCTCTGCCTAGTAACACTAAGAAATATAGGCAGTGGGTGACCATTAATGGCCATAGGGTGGAAGCTCTCAGAGACACTGGAGCGAGTGTGACAGCTGTCAAGTGTCACTTAGTGTCCAGAGAGCAGGTGGTCCCTCATGCATTCTACCCCGTTGTAGCTGCTGACAACTCACAGAGTCAGTGTGAGGTAGCTCAAGTTCCTTTTGAGTGGGGGGGGGGTCTCAGGTACTCTTCAGGTTGCTGTGAGGCCCGCCATGCCTGTTGATTGTCTCCTGGGCAATGATTTGGAGGACTCCCCTTGGGCTAAGGTGGAGAGAAAATCGCATCTGGAAATGTTGGGTCTGCCTGAGTGGGTGTGTGCGACCACCCGGTCCATGTCAGTCAGTAAGGGTGTTGATGGGGCCCTGGAGCCTGAAAGTATGGCCCAGGTCCCAACCGTGAAGAGAAGGGGCAGGGGGCACGGGAAACCGCCCCCCATCGTTCCCGTGGTCCAGGAGGGAGCAGACCCTGAGGGGGATGCCCTGGAACCGACAGGAGAACAAGTGGCCGAACTGGGAGACCTGCCCGAGCTGACCCATTAGCAGCAGGATGGTGGTCCCTCCAGGGAGGAATTTTGTGCTGAACAGAAAGTGTGCCCTTCTCTTGTGGGTATGAGGCAGCAGGCCTCAGCCCAAATGACAGGTGATCAGTCAGGATCACATTGGGTCTACTGGGAGAACGACCTCCTGTATAGCGAGCCTAAGGCTGCTGAACCTGGGTCAGCCCGTGTGCTGGTGGTACCCCAGCGCTTCAGAGCCTTCCTACTGGGGTTGGCTCATGACGTTCCGTTAGATGGACATCTGGGGCAGGACAAGACCTATGACAGGCTTGTCACCCATTTTTATTGGCCCCAGATGAGAAGGGATTCAGATATCCATTGTAGGACCTGTCAAACTTGCCAGGCAAGTGGGAAAAGTGGGCGGAAGCAGAAGGCTCCCCTCCAACCTTTTCCCGTCATCAGTACCCCCTTTGAGCGAGTGGGAATTGACATTGTGGGGCCACTGGACCCCAAGACAGCCATGGGCAACAGGTTTATCCTGGTCTTGGTGGACCATGCCACCCGGTACCCGGAAGCCATCCCTCTCCGCACAGTGACGGCCCCCGTGGTGGGACGGGCACTGATGGGTGTTTTCTCCCGCATGGGGTTCCCCAGAGAGGTGGTGTCAGACCGGGGCACCAACTTCATTTCCAATTATATGAAGTCTCTGTGGAAGGAGTGTGGGGTAACCTACAAGTTTACCACTCCTTACCACCCTCAAGGTAACGGGCTGGTTGAGAGATTCAACCGGACCCTAAAAGGCATGATCATGGGTCTTGAAGAACCAATGAGGCGTAAATGGGACGTCCTCTTGCCATGCCTGCTGTTTGCTTACCGTGAGGTGCCACAGAAGTCTCTAGGGTTCAGCCCATTTGAGCTTTTGTATGGTCACCCGGTACGAGGACCTTTGAGTCTGGTTAAAGAAGGCTGGGAGCAATCTCCCAGGAAACCTCCCCAGGATGTATATAGTTACATGCTGGCCTTTAGGAACCAGACTCGGCGCTTCAGAGATCTTGCTCAGGCAAATCTGGAGGCCAGCCAGGAAGAGATGAAACGGTGGAACGATCAGAATGCCACTCTGGTTGAGCTTCAACCTGGTCAGAAAGTTTGGGTCATGGCCCCTGTGGAACCTTGTGCGCTCAAGGACAGGTGGACGGGACCATTTGAGGTTGTGGAGAAAAAGAGCGATGACACCTACTTGGTGGACTTGAAGTCTCCCAGGAACCCCTTAAGGGTCCTGCATGTCAACCGGTTAAAGCCCCACTTAGAAAGGTCCGAAGTGGGCATGCTCCTTGCCACAGATGCTGGGATGGAGGAGGAGACTGAGCCTCTTCCTGACCTCCTGTGTGCAAAAGAAAAAGATGGGTCAGTGGATGGTGTTGTCCTCTCTGACACACTGACCCCTGAGCAGCAGCAAGATTGTCGCCATCTGTTGGTACAATTCCCTGATCTGTTCTCCTTAATCCCTGGTGTCACTCAGTGGTGTGTCCATGATGTGGACACTGGGGACAGCACTCCTGTGAGGCACAAGGCCTACAGGGTGACTGAAAAGGTCAGAGCATATATCAAGGAGGAGGTCTCCAAGATGTTTGCCTTAGGGGTGGTTGAGTCCTCTAGCAGTCCTTGGGCAAGCCCAGTGGTCTTGGTCCCAAAGGCTGCAGCGCCTGGTGCTTCACCAGAACTTCGGTTCTGTGTGGATTACCGAGGACTCAATTCGGTCACCAAGACTGACGCGCACCCCATCCCCAGAGCTGATGAGCTCATCGATCGGTTGGGGGCTGCCCGGTACCTTAGTACGTTTGATCTAACGTCTGGGTACTGGCAGATCGCCTTGACTGATGGGGCAAAAGAGAGATCTGCATTCTCCACACCAGATGGGCACTACCAGTTCCGTGTGATGCCCTTTGGGATGAAGAATGCCCCTGCAACATTCCAGAGGTTGGTTAACCAGGTATTGGCCGGGCTGGAAGATTTCAGCGCCGCCTACCTGGACGATATAGCAGTGTTCAGCGCCAGCTGGGAGGAACACTTGCGCCACCTCCAGGAAGTGTTGTTGGCCCTGCGCAGAGCAGGCCTCACAATCAAGGCTAGTAAGTGCCAGATTGGGCAGGGTTCAGTGGTGTACTTGGGGCACCAAGTAGGGAGCGGCAAGGTGGCCCCCCTGCAACCCAAGATAGATACCATCCTGGCTTGGGAACCGCCCAAAACCCAGACTCAGGTGAGAGCCTTCTTGGGTCTCACTGGTTACTACAGGAGGTTTGTCAAGGGGTATGACAACATTGTGCACCCCTTGACCTCGCTGACTTCCAGGAAGCAGCCGAGACTTGTGATCTGGACTGACGCCTGTCAGAACGCCTTTGACACCCTGAAAACTGCAATGTGTACAGCACCGGTCCTCCAGGCACCCGACTTTTCAAAAGAATTCATTGTCCAGACAGACGCTTCAGAGCATGGTGTGGGGGCTGTTCTAGCACAGATGAATGAGGAGGGCCGAGACTTACCTGTAGCATTCATCAGCCGGAGGTTACTTCCCAGGGAACAAAGGTGGAGTGCGATAGAGCGTGAGGCATTTGCTGTGGTCTGGGCGCTGAAGAAGCTAAGACCCTACCTGTTTGGGACTCACTTCCGGGTTCAGACAGACCACAGGCCCCTCAGATGGTTAATGCAGATGAGGGGTGAGAACCCAAAACTGTTGAGGTGGTCTATTTCCCTACAGGGGATGGACTTTACGGTGGAACACCGCCCTGGTACAGATCACGCCAATGCTGATGGTCTGTCCAGATTTTTCCGCCTTAGTGATGAGGACTCCCTGGGTGAAGGGTAGTTCTCCCCACATTTCAGCTGGAGGGGACACGTGTTAGACCTGGCATCATTGGCATGAGTCTCTCCTCCATTTTTTTCTGTTTGCCTCCTCTGTTTACGATGTTTTTGCTGGATTATTGCTTTGGGCACTGGGCCACTGCTGATCGTGCCACAGTGCAAGTGCTCCCTATGTTAAATTGTTACATTGATTGGTGTTACCATGATTGGCTTGGTTGACTTACTGTTCAGACCCTAGTCTAGTGCACTGCGTGTGCCAAGGGCGTGTAAGTTAACTGCTGCTGGTGGGCTTGCAGCACTGGTTGTGCCACCCACAGAAGCAGCGTGTAAAATGTGTCTCAGGCCTGCCACCGCAGCGCCTGCGTGCAGTCCCGGACTGCCATGTCGACTTGGCAAGGAAACCTACTTGCCAGTCTCTAAACCTTCACTTTGCCACATTTCAGACACCTCTATGGTAGGCCCTAGGGCAGGGTGCATTGTTGGTAAAAGGTAGGTCATGCCCTGATGTGTGTGGCATGACCTAATAGTGAATTACAGCCATTTTCGTTTTTCACTATTGAAGGGCTACCTGCCTCCAATAGGCCAGACTGGGCAGACCGATTATTAACTCCATTATAATCTATCTGACTCAGGGAGCATGGTAGCAAGTCGAGTTTAGTATCCCTGAACTCAGAATTTAATAACACACCCTTTAGGATGGATGGTTTTTAAATTCTATGTTTGAAAATAGCACTTTTAGAAAGTGGCTATTTTCTTGTCCAACTATCTACCGGTCTCTGCTGGTTTGGTGTGGCTGTCAGGGGCTGGGTGGCTCCAGAGGTCTGAATGAGTCAGTGTGGGGTGAATGGGGCGTTTACACATAGAGTGAGGGAAGAGTAGCCTGCCCTGCCTGACACAATACTGGTTCCACCTCCTGCTGGGCGACTGATAGCCCTGCTCCTGCCAGTGACAATACTGGCTCCGCCTCCTGCTGGGCGGCTGAGGACTCTGCCCTGCTCAGTGAATAGGCCAGGTGCCTCTGCCTGGCAACACCCACAACAAACTTGAGATGGTGGGAATCTCCCTGCTTGGACAAAGGGAAAAAGGGGTATAAGAGAAGGACCCCTGAACCAAGAACTCAGATCACTTCTGACAAGGAAACCTGTACCAAGGACAAGAAGCCTGCTGATCTAAGGACTTGCCTCCCCTTTCTGCCAGAGTGCTGTTTTGCTGTGGAGGAACCTGAAGCTGCTTCTTTATTTTTGCCAAGGAACAAGGAGAGAGGAACTTGGTGTGTACTCTCTGAACACTTGCTAGGAAATCTCCAAGGACTGGAAGAGTGCCAGTCTCCTGTTGAAGTCACAGGGCCAAAGGACTTCACCATCTACTGAATTGCTGGAAAGTGTTGTTTCCAGTACACAAGGGAAAATCTGCAGTCTCGACACCGCCGACGCCGCCGAATCCAGCTCGACATCGTGAGTAACGGCTCCAGTGTCCCGAGCCTTCGACGCCGGCCGCCGGGCCCGATCGACGCCAGCAGCAACGCCAGTGAGCAGTGGGTATCGGCCCCGGCTCCAAGTGACCCCGTCTCGACGCCGGTACCGACGCCAGTGAGGAGCGAGTATCGGCTCCACCTCCAAGCGACCCCGTCCCGAAGCCGCTGCTGATCGCATCGACTCGACGCCCTTCTCGACGCCGTGAGCACTGCTCCGGCCCGACATCCCTCGACGCCGCTGCGGATCGACCCGAATCCGAGGCACGATCAACGCCGACCTCGACGCCGACATCTCGACGCCGTGGATCATCGTTTTCTTCGTTTCTCAAGGTACTGTACTTGTGGGGTCTGTTGCAACTCCAGGCTCGACGTAGCGCTCCTCGCGGTCGACGCCGAACCTTGGGAATCCTGTAGACTCGACGTCGTGTGACTCCTGTGGGGGTTACATTGTTGCCAAAGAACTGTGCTCAGAAGAATACTTTGCTAAAGAACTATTTGCCAAGAAGAAACCTTACTTGAACTATTATTTTTCCTTCCAAAGAGTATTTATTAAGACTGTAGTATATTTTTGTCGTTATTTGGTCTTGTGCTAAGCCTTATATAAAAATACTATTTTTATAATAACTTCGGTGTCGTGTCCATCTGTAGTGTATTCACTGTATTACTGTATGTGGTCATAAATGCTTAACACACTGCCTCTGAGATAAGCCTGTCTGCTCTGCCAAGCTACCAAGGGGGTAGCAGGGGTTATCTGAGTGTGTAATCCCCTTTCCCTGACTAGAGTTGGTTGGTCCCTATTTGTCAGAAGTGTATACCTCTGCCAACTAGAGACCGCCGGTTCTAACAATGTACTTATTTATTTTTTATTTTGAAGGTTTTGTATAGCGCGACAAGACCCTTGCGCGTATCTAAGCGCTTTAGAGAGCAAATATAGGTGACAGAAACATGCATAAAAATATTATAGGTTAGACTAATACAAAAGTAGTAACTATTAGAGAGTAGCAAATATATACACAGATGTATGAAAAGTGAATTTGGCCAAGAGAATCGATTTCACTCCTTTTTTGTAAAAATGCTGTAGAAGGGTTCTGTCTCGTTTCTGGGGGCAAGGCATTTCAAATTCTGTTCATGAAAGATGTCTGGAGGAATAAAGTGTTTTCTTATTAAAAAAAGAACACATTTAAAAAAATGTTTAAAAGAATGAACTAAGAACTCCATGTTTGGACAGACTCCCTTATGCATTTTTGTGAAATCTATTTATTTATTGAAGATAGATAGTTTATGGCAATATTCATTTGATAAATTTATTTTGTGAAATCGCTTTTTTGCACACTCCCATAACTGAAGCATGTAAAGTTGGCAGCTGAGTAACGAAGTATAAATGGTTCAAGTAGCACACCCTGCGTGCAGCATTAATGGAAGTTAGATAAATTAAAAGTATGTTTTTGTACAGAAGTCAGAGTACCTGGAAGTAGTCAGAGTACCAATTGTGTTTGGTTGGTTCACTGACAAAATATCGAAGGTCAAAAAATCGACCTACAAAAATATCGGAGCAAAAATATCGATGTCAAGAATATCGACATCCTATCTACAACATGGTAAGTACAAAAATATCGAAAAAAATATATAGAATGTCAAAAATATCGATATTAAAAATATAGCGTATTTTTTAGTAACAAAAAAATATGTAAAATAAACCAAATAATACTTATAAATAAAATAAACATAATTAAATATATTTTATAATGTTTAAAATTAATAACTAATCTATATAATTTAATAAAACATTAATTAAACATATACATATATTATATAATATATATACTTACTTAATAATAAGTTTTAATACTTGTTTTAATAACGTATACATTATTAAAAATTATTATAAATTACAAATACATCATACACATAAAACAATAACATGAATACAAATTAAATAATTATATATAACACATTAAAAAAATTACATTTAATTTGAATATTGTTACAATTAATCATATATTACATTAGCTAAAATAATACAAACAATATTAAAAAGCGCAGACAATAAAACTACTACTCCAGCTCCAAAAAAAACAACAGTAAGGAAAATGATGGATAGCGTAGGGCTAAAAATTACTATTTCCACTCCAGGGAGTGTAACAATAGGGAAAGTGTTAGATAACGTAGAGGTATAAATTACTATTACCACTCCAGGGAGTGCAACAGTAAGGAAAGTGTTGGATAGCGTAGGGGTAAAAATGACTATTCCAACTCCAAAGAGTGCAACAGTAGGGAAAGTGTGGAATAGCGTAGGGGTGAAAATTACTATTCCAACTCCAGAGAGTGCAACAGTAGGGAAAGTGTTGAATAGCGTAGGGGAAAAAATTACTATTCCCACTCCAGAGAGTGCAACAGTAGGGAAAGTGCTGGATAGCGTAGGGGTAAAAATTACAATTCCCACTCCAGACAGTGCAACAATAGGGAAAGTTTTGGGTAGCGTAGAGGTTAAAATTACTATTCCAACTCCAGAGAGTGCAATAGTAGAGAAAGTGTTGGATAGCGTAAGGGTAAAAATTACTATTCCCACTCCAGATAGTGCAACATTAGGGAAAGTGTTGGATAGCGTAGGGGTAAAAATTACTATTCCAACTCCAGATAGTGCAACAGTAGGGAAAGTGTTGGATAGCGTAGGGGTAACAATTACTATTCCAACTCCAGAGAGTGCAACAGTAGGGAAATTGTTGGATAGCGAAGGGGTAACAATGACTATTCCCACTCCAGAGAGTGCAACAGTAGGGAAAGTGTTGGATAGCGTAGATAAAAAATTATCATTCCCACTCCAGAGAGAGCAACAGTAGGGAATGTGTTGGATAGCGTAGGGATAAAAATTCCTATTCCAACTCCAGAGAGTGCAACAGTAGGGAAAGTGTTGGATAGCATAGGGGTAAAAATTACTATTCCCACTCCAGAGAGTGCAACAGTAGGGAAAGTGTTGGATAGCGTAGGGGTAAAAATTACAATTCCCACTCCAGACAGTGCAATAATAGGGAAAGTGTTGGGTAGCGTAGAGGTTAAAATTACTATTCCAACTCCAGAGAGTGCAATAGTAGAGAAAGTGTTGGATAGCGTAAGGGTAAAAATTACTATTCCCACTCCAGATAGTGCAACATTAGGGAAAGTGTTGGATAGTGTAGGGGTAAACATTACTATTCCAACTCCAGAGAGTGCAACAGTAGGGAGAGTGTTGGATAGCGTAGGGGTAACAATTACTATTCCAACTCCAGAGAGTGCAACAGTAGGGAAATTGTTGGATAGCGAAGGGGTAACAATGACTATTCCCACTCCAGAGAGTGCAACAGTAGGGAAAGTGTTGGATAGCGTAGATAAAAAATTATCATTCCCACTCCAGAGAGAGCAACAGTAGGGAATGTGTTGGATAGCGTAGGGATAAAAATTACTATTCCAACTCCAGAGAGTGCAACAGTAGGGAAAGTGTTGGATAGCATAGGGGTAAAAATTACTATTCCCACTCCAGAGAGTGCAACAGTAGGGAAAGTGTTGGATAGCGTAGGGGTAAAAATTACTATTCCAACTCCACAGAGTGCAACAGTAGGGAAAGTGTTGGATAGTGTAAGGGTCAAAATTACTATTCCAACTCCAGAGAGTGTAACAGTACGGCAAGTGTTGCATAGCGTAGGGATAAAAATTACTATTCCAACCCCAGAGAGTGCAACAGTAAGGAGAAGTTAAAAATAAAATACTTATAAATAAAATAGTTATTTAAAATAATTAGTGATTTAATTATTAAATAACTCAAAATTATTTACAAATACCAATAAATAATTATTACAAACATAACTGCCAATGAAATTAATTAACAATAAATTAATAATAAATAATAATAAATAAATATTAATTACCAAATAATAAATATTAAACAATAAAAGATTTTTCATATCCAAAAACATATGAATTATTAAAAAGTAATTACCAATTAAAAAATATTGAACAATTAAAAAATAGTTATACCGCAAAATAATAATTATGAAACATTAATTACCAATTAAAAAACATTGAACTATTAAATATTTTTTATACCCCAAAATAATAATAATTAAACAGTAATTAGCAATTAATAATTACTTATTAATTAGAAATATCAATACATAATATTTAATCATATTTAATTCACAATTAATGATTAATCACCAATAAATTATTTTTCATAACCAAAATATTATAATTTAAAATATTTACCAATTAATAATTAGGTGCCGATTCCGATCCGTTAAAAAAATTCCCTGTACGACTCGTATCCGGAATTTTTTCCGTACGAATCGTACAAGTCCCGTACAAACTGGCAAGTACGATCTGTATGGGAAAAAGTCCATACGAATCGCATTGGGAAAATTCCCCCACTAGTACTCGGGTCGGAAAACGTGTCCGACACGTCCCCGGACGTTTTTACGTGCAAATGTGAAAACCGAAGTCCGAGCGCGCAAGTACGATTCGTACCGTGCGTCCGAAGTTACAACCGTATGGAAAAAACACCGTACGGACCGAACTCCCATAGCAACCATGGAGACATGTGCTCGCATACGCGCCTAACCCCCCCCCCAGCCCCCGTATGTACGCGCCAAACCCCCCCCAGCCCCCGTATGTATGCGCCTAACCCCCCCAGCCCCCGTATGTACGTGCCGAACCCCCCCAGCCCCCGTATGTACACGCCGAACCCCCCCAGCCCCCGTATGTCTGCGCCGAACCCCCCCCGCCCCCGGATGTACGTGCTGAACCCCCACCCCCGTAGGTACGGTGCGGACCCACAGCCCCCCCGTAGGTACAGACGGTACCCCCACCCGTGTATGTATGGACCGTACCCCCACCCGTGTATGTATGGAGCGTACCCCCCCAGTGTATGTACGGACCGTACGCCCACCCCACCAGTGTATGTACGAACCGTACCCCTCCAGTGTATGTACGGACCGAACGCCCACCCCACCAGTGTATGTACTGACCGTACCCCCCCAGTGTATGCATGGACTGTACGCCCACCCCCAGTGTATGTACAGACCGTACACCCACCCCCCAGTGTATGTACGGACCGTACGCCCACCCCACCAGTGTATGTACGGACCGTACGCCCACCCCACCCGTGTATGTACGGACCGTACCCCCCCCAGTGTATGTACGGACCGTACGCCCACCCCACCAGTGTATGTACGGACCGTACCCCCCCAGTGTATGCATGGACGGTACGCCCACCCCCAGTGTATGTACGGACCGTACCCCCCCAGTGTATGCATGGACCGTACGCCCACCCCCAGTGTATGTACGGACCGTACGCCCACCCCCCAGTGTATGTATGGAGCGTACCCCCACCCCAACAGTATATGTACGGACCGTACCCCCACCCGTGTATGCATGGAGCGTACCCAGACCCGTGTATGTTCGGAGCGTACCCCCACCCGTGTATGTACGGACCGTACCCCCACCCGTGTATGCATGGAGCGTACCCAGACCCGCGTATGTACGGACCATACCCCCACCAGTGTATGTACGGACCGTACCCCCACCCGTGTATGTACAGACCATACACCCACCCATGTATGTATGGAGCGTACCCCCCCAGTGTATGTACGGACCGTACCCCCGTGTAAGTATGGAGCGTACCCCCCCAGTGTATGTATGGAGCATACCCCCACCCCAACAGTGTATGTACGGACCGTACCCCCACCCGTGTATGCATGGAGCGTACCCAGACCCGCGTATGTTTGGAGCGTACCCCCACCCGTGTATGTACGGACCGTACCCCCACCCGTGTATGAACGGACCATACCCCCACCCGTGTATGCATGGAGCGTACCCAGACCCGCGTATGTTTGGAGCGTACCCCCACCCGTGTATGTACGGACCGTACCCCCACCCGTGTATGTACAGACCATACCCCCACCCGTGTATGTATGGAGCGTACCCCCCCAGTGTATGTATGGAGCGTACCCCCAACCGTGCATGTACGGAGCGAACCCACACCCCACCAGTCTAAGTACGGAGCTTACCCCAGGCCCCAACACCAGCACCCTCACCCAACATCGCACATGTACGAGTCGTACCAAGGCAGAGCAAAGGACAGCACAGTACAACAAAATGGCCGATGTACGCACCGTACAGACGCTAAAAACACTCGTACACAACCAGGACAAAGCAAAACAACACAAGAAGACTCAATTCGATTCGCACAAAGCCACAAAACATGTCCAACAAGCCCAAATACAACCTTTTCACTGACCAGCAACTGCCAAACACCTAAACAGAGGCCCAAAACACAACCACTCCTTATAACACACCCACCCAAAGTTCAAACACAGCCACACCCAACAAATGGACCAATAAAAAGGCCCAACACACACAAACCATGATCCTTTGCAACAGATCCACTGCTGCCAGACCACAGAGACAACGCACTGCACCACACTACATCCATCAATATACCTTACACTTGCACACCTTCACACAACCATCCTCACAAACACCCCCTCATCACATTCACACACACACCTTCACAACCACACCCGCACACCCACAACCATCCACACCCACACCCCCCACAACCATCCACACCCACACCCCTCACCATGGCCACTACCAAGAATCAAAAGTTCACTAGCCGAGAGTTGGAGATCCTTGTCGACGAAATCATCAGAGTCGAGCCACAGCTCTTTGGAACATTGGTCAGACAGACCAGCATATCAGCAAAATCAGCCATGTGGCAGAGGATTGTCGATGCTGTCAATGCTGTTGGGGCCACCAGAAGGACCAGGCATGAATGCCAAGCCAGGTGGTATGATCTGCGGAGGCGGGTCCGAGCTAAAATGACGGAGGAGCACAACCAGGCCAACATCACTGGAGGAGGGCCGCCCCGCAGACTGGTACAGTACCATCCCTGGGAGGAGAAGGTGATGGCCACGCTGCCGCCGGTGGGAGTGCACGGACTACAAGGACTCCGAGAGCCTGGTGAGTACACAAACAACACACCTCACATGGGGGGAACGCCATCCACAACCAAAATCACAATCATGCACGCAACCACCCCAAAGCTATCGCCTGACTCAACCACACTCCAAAAACACGCACATGCCACTAGCGCCACCATGCCCCATGCACACAGCTAGACAATGCCAAGTCACAGGCCACAAAAATCACCAACACAAGACACGGTAACCCGGATGGCAGGAGGGTGGGCCTCAAAAATCACATAGTGCAACTCAGAAGCAGACAACAATGCCCTCAGCCCATATGGCCTAGGTCACAGCCAGACAAACAGTGTGTCCCCACACAGGAAAGACTTGCATGCAAATGGCGGACGCCTTGCATGAAGACATGGGTGTGAACTGTGAAGGCACATTTTGCACATAACAGCAGCTAATTAACAGGCAACACTGTGAAAGAGTGGCAGCACACAACACCACAGCAGCAGCGCAGACCCAGCCACCACACCCAATGGGTGCCTGGAGATTAGAAACAAACCCACATTAACAAGCCAAGGGCCATTCAAAGACCTGCAAACTGTGTGTGCCTAGGAAGCTGGGCTGAGGGGACAGAGGGTGACAGACAGAGGGAGGGAGAGGGGGAGACAGAGGGAGTGAGAAAGGGAGACACAGGGAGATGGACGGAGGGAGGAGGCTGTCACAGGGAGGGAGGGAGAGAGAGGGAGTGAGAAAGGGAGACACAGGGAGACGGACGGAGGGAGGAGGCTGACACAGGGAGGGAGGGAGAGGGGGAGAGAGAGGGAGGGAGAAAGGGAGACACAGGGAGACGGACGGAGGGAGGAGGCTGACACAGGGAGGGAGGGAGAGGGGGAGAGAGAGGGAGTGAGAAAGGGAGACACAGGGAGATGGACGGAGGGAGGAGGCTGACACAGGGAGGGAGGGAGAGGGGGAGAGAGAGGGAGGGAGAAAGGGAGACACAGGGAGACGGACGGAGGGAGGAGGCTGACACAGGGAGGGAGGGAGAGGGGGAGAGAGAGGGAGGGAGAAAGAGAGACACAGGGAGACGGACGGAGGGAGGAGGCTGACACAGGGAGGGAGGGAGAGGGGGAGAGAGAGGGAGGGAGAAAGGGAGACACAGGGAGACGGACGGAGGGAGGAGGCTGACACAGGGAGGGAGGGAGAGGGGGAGAGAGAGGGAGGGAGAAAGGGAGACACCGGGAGACGGACAGAGGGAGGAGGCTGACACAGGGAGGGAGGGAGAGGGGGAGAGAGAGGGAGGGAGAAAGGGAGACACAGGGAGACCAATTTACCCTTGGGTGGTGTGGGAATGTCTGCTCGTCAGCAGGTGGACTGCGTGCATGTATATAAGGGTAGGCAGTGCCTGAATCCCCCTCTCTTCTCCATGGCAAAATACTGGGCCATGTGTCAACCTGTGCACGAGTAGATCGTCACCTACCTGCATTCTCTAAGTGTGTAGAACCACACCATTTGCCCATGTACAGTGCAACAGGGAAGCCGGCAATGCATGGCTCGCCACACCTGCTCACTCCACTGCTGACTGCAGTCACAAATTACGCAGCAAGTAAGAGTGTGTCACACATAGGTAAAGTCTCAAAAGCTGTGGCCATGGGACATACCCATGCACAAGTGCACTGTGAGCGAAATGCGAGACATATCCAACTACCCAGAGGAACTGTGCCAACTGTGAAACAAATGAAACATGGATGTCGCATGGTACACAAGTAACATTGTCTCTCTCACACACAGGTCAACGTCGTCGATCTCCCCCCAACACTGGGGGGAAGACTCACAGGACCAGCCTCGGCATGAAGAGGACCCCACCGGCAGCGACGACTCTCACCACTCCGTGGATGACCCAGACCAACCTGGCCCCTCTGGTGTCCAACCACCTGCAGCACCTGCGTCAGGTACAACTGTGCCAACCACCACCCCCATTCCTGCCACATCCCAGGAGACACCCAGGAGCCCTGCCCGCACACAACAACACAGCCAGTCTGTCCAGGAGGGACAAGGTGCTCCGGGCACCCAGGAGGAGGCAGGCGACACCGCAAATGCCATCCCTCAGGGGTCCCGGAGACCCGATGTGCCCACAACGGCAGGCCAGGTACAAGTGGGCAGGGGTGGTGGGAGTGGAGGACGGCGGAGGCGCGAACCTGACCAGTTGGCTCAGGAACCGGTAATGTCACACGTCAGCAACATCCTCGACTCATACCGGCGTGACACCAGGGGCCTCAGCCAGGTAGTGGAGACCCTCAGAGAGATCAAGAACATGCAGGCTGAGCAATATGCCAGTCAACAGCGACACCAAGGACGGATGGAGGCAAGACAGGCTGAGCTCGTGGCGGTGCAAACGTAAATGACCCGTGTACTCCGTCGGATTGCCGACAACATGGACAACCCTCCCTGTGCCACCAAGCGGAGAACATCACCACCCACAGGGAGGGATCAGGAGGAGGATTCATCCGACGGAGCATCACCAGCATCGTCACGGCCTGCATCTGAGGGTACCCGCAGGAGGGTGGGTCGTCCACGCAAAAGACCGTGAGAGTCAGCGGAACATCACCATCTCCCAGGTCACCTGGCCTGGCACCTGGCCCTCTGGCCCAACAGCAGCACATCAGCAAATGGCATTCTCTGCCACATGGACTTGCTGGTCACTGTCTGACCAATGTTGACAAAGACTGTGGCATGGACTATGATGATTTCCAATGGCAAGGATACCAACTCCTCCAGTGAACTTTGGATTCTACACACCCTGAAAGCACCTCTTGTCATCCCCCCCCAACACGTACACCAACACAAATAAAACTTTCACAATCAAGAGATGATGCCTACATTTTGCATTATTCCATTACATGTGTGTTGTAAAGTCTAACCATGCCTGAGTTCATATATGACTGCAACCATCCATACCCTGGGGTCTGAGTCTGCCACAGGACACACATGGGTCACAATGTATCATCCAAGACAGACATGGAGCACCATACACACCCGTGAATGGCCCAACCAGCTCAGGGGGTGCACGCACAACCGTGCCGACACACATATTTAGTAGAGCTACAGTCATGCGCAGAGGTCAGGGATCATGTGGAGTGTCCTGGGGGGCTCCCAGGTATGTGTGGACAGGAGGCCGAACCATGTCCTGCAAGCTGGAGTGAGGTGTATGCGGAGAATGGTGGCCTGGCCAACGTAGGATGCATGGGGATGGCACATGTCACAATACCTACACAGTCATGGACATCATGCACTATACAGATTATAATCCCTGACAAACAGCTTGCATCTTGCTACTCTACACATAGACACATAGCCACTATCACTGAGAACTATGCCAGACATGCCGTATGCACCGTGGCAACAGACCAGCATTGACTGAGAAGAGGCACCTTGGAGGCATAGGGTCACCTTTATTAGTCATGTATTCCGGATTGCAAAGGCAACTTGGATTACACATACACAGGTCATGTGGAGTAACATGTGGGTCCAACACTGGCACCCCCCTTCTGCACCACATATGCTTGAAATCCATGGAACTGGCAAACAAGTGACGGGTAACAGCTAAACACCCCCTGCTGCTCACGGAGAGCCTGCTATACACCATTGATCCTCTGATGTGGAAGTCCCACACCATGTCAAGCCGATGCAAACCGTATGTTTTCAAGGGCAGTGTGACACACATTGATGCCTTCATCACAATCCACTATCCCATTACAGATGACTGTCAACAAGTCTGACCATCTATTCAGGTGAATCCAGCTACATGTCATGTGCCCCATGGTGATGCTACATGTCTGCAGAGGAACCAAACATCAACAGGAGCAGTGTGCACACATTCTAAACAAATACCACACCCAAAAACCCGTGCTGCATCCCTTACCCTAAGGAGATTTCCAAACTTGTCCGTGCATGTAACGCTGAGTCAGCACACGTTGCTGTGTCCATGAGGAATAGCAGTGCCACAACAATGCAACCAGCAGACGGCATGCGCAAGTACCTGTGGATGAGAGACACACAAGAAGTCAGCCACAAGAAGCACATCCACTTGCATGTGCATGTACTCGACACATATAAGGATGACAACATGCTAGGTGACAATTATGACTCAGGAAAGACACTCATCAATTGCACCATCACTCGAGCGACACATCCAAACACACCTCTGACTCACGTGGCATACATGCAGATGGACACACACATTGCAACACATGCCACACAAGGCCCAATGCGTGCACACTCAGACACTGGAACTCACCACTAAGCAAAGAAGTCGCGTATGAGCCGACTCCAGATGTCCTGTTGCGGCTTGTTAGACGGACCGGGAGGGTCGGCCGAGGTCAGGGGGGAGAGGTCTCCGGGGAGAGCCGTCTCCAGCGATCGTACAGACAAGTAACTTCCCCCCCACAGACAGACACCACACAAGGATAAGATTTAGCGTTCTTTATATGCACTTCTTAAGGTACGATGAGATGGTACAAGGAGGTCTGGACTCAGGGGTCCCCTCGATTTAGGTCTCTTAGGATAGGGAAGGGGTAGCGGGACAGTCTGTTTACCAGTCGGGTAGTTCGGATGAGATGATGGTTAGCTCACAATCCTCGAGCTAGGTGGTGTAGCTGGTACGGGCCGCGGCAGCGCCAGCAGGTCCCGGTAGAGATGGTCGATACACGGTCCGCGGCAGCGCCAGCAGGTCCCAGTGGAGATGGTCGATGTACGGTCCGCGGCAGCGCCAGCAGGTCCCGGTGAGGATGGTCGTTACAACGGGCCGCGGCAGCGCCAGCAGGTCCCGACGAGGTTGGATGTTGCAGAAGGCCGCGGCAGCGCCAGCAGGCAGGACGATAGTTCGCAAGATAGGGCTACGGCAGCGCCAGTAGTCCGTCAAGGCTGAGTTCTCTCGGTGTCTCTCGACTCCAGGATACAACTGCCATCCTGCTCCGGAGCTGCTCCAGTTATAGGGCAGGCGCCCTTTGATGTCCGGGCCCTCGCACTTGGAGGTCGGAGGGTCCGGGATGAAGGTGTCCAGACACCCAGCAGGGGGTGGAGCCAGCGCCTGGGGGAGCTGGAGGCGATCGGAACCTGGCGGGGGAAGAGCTCTTGACGCTTCGTTCTCCCATTGACCTGCCAAGTGGTCCGCTCACCTCCTGGGTGGATGGTGGTGCCGGGATGTCGGGGCCGGCCAGGCCCAGGGTTAGGGTCGGGGGGAGGCCACGCGGCCTCGTGGTGCAGGGCCCAAGATGGCGGCTTGACCCGGCCGGGGAAGCCGGTGGGGCTGGGGCCCGTGATGCATGGAGGTCCGAGGGCAGAAGTCCCGTCGGGAGACGGGGTGCAGGTGCTTTTCGTGGGTCACGCCTGGCGGGCCGGAGCTTGGGCCCTGTCGTGCGGGGAGGGAGCAAGCCCTTCGTGTGGCCTGTCCAACATGCGTCCCCCCCAGCTGAAGGCGGGGAGAGTCACCCATCTTCTTGGGGACTCTCCTCGTCGAGGCGGAAAAATCGCGACAGGCCATCCGCGTTGGCGTGGTCTTGGCCCGGTCGGTGCTCCACGGTGAAGTCCATTCCCTGCAGGGAAATGGACCTGCGCAATAGTTTTGGGTTCTCCCCCCGCATCTGCATCAGCCACTGCAGGGGTCGATGGTCGGTTTGTACCCGGAAGTGGGTACCGAAGAGATAGGGCCGGAGCTTTTTGAGGGCCCATACCACTGCGAAGGCCTCCCTCTCGATGGTGCTCCAGCGCTGTTCTCGGGCCAGGAGACGTCGACTGATGAAGGCCACCGGCTGGTCATGACCCTCGGGGTTCAATTGAGAAAGAACGGCCCCGATGCCGTGGTCGGAGGCGTCTGTCTGTACCACGAATTCCCGACTGTAATCGGGGGCCTGGAGCACAGGGGCGGTGCACAGGGCGGCCTTCAGCTTCTCGAAGGCCGCCTGACAATCGGGGGTCCAGTTAATCCGCTTTGGTTGGTTCTTGGACGTGAGACCCGTGAGGGGCCCCACGATGCTGCCGTAGTCCTTCACGAACCGCCGGTAGTAGCCGGTGAGCCCCAAGAAGGCTCGGACCTCGGTCTGGGTGACGGGGGGCTGCCAGGACTGGATGGCAGCAATCTTAAGTTGCAGCGGGGCCACCAGCCCGCTTCCCACTTGGTGCCCAAGGTAGGTCACGGACCCTTGGCCAATTTGGCATTTGCCGGCCTTAATTGTGAGGCCGGCCCGCTGGAGGGCCTGTAGGACCTCTTGGAGGTGGAGGAGGTGGTCGGACCAGTGGCGGCTGTATACAGCGATATCGTCCAGGTAGGCAGCGCTGAACTCTTCGAGCCCCGCCAAGACCTGGTTCACAAGGCGTTGAAACGTGGCGGGGGCATTCTTCATGCCGAAGGGCATGACCTTGAATTGGTAGTGGCCATCGGGGGTAGAGAAGGCTGACCGTTCTTGAGCCCGGGGTGTGAGACCGATCTGCCAGTAGCCCGCTGTCAGGTCGAAGATACTGAGGTAGCGGGCGGCCCCCAGCCGGTCGATCAGTTCGTCCGCTCGGGGGATCGGATGAGCGTCGGTCCGGGTGACAGCGTTCAAGCCCCGGTAGTCGACGCAGAATCTCAGTTCAGGTGTGGTGCCGGGGGCAGCGGCTTTGGGAACCAATACAACCGGACTGGCCCAGGGACTGTCCGAGGGCTCGATGACCCCGATCGTGAGCATTTTGGCCACTTCCTCCTGTATGCAGGCCCGTACCCGATCTGGTACGCGGTAGGCCCGGTGTCGAATAGGGGGACTGTCCCCGGTGTCCACGTCGTGCAAACACCAAGGGGTGACCCCGGGGGTGAGGGAGAACAGGGCAGTGAACCGCAGCAGGAGATTTCGGCAGCCCTGGCGTTGCTCCGAGGTGAGGGCGTCAGAGAGCCGGACCCCGTCCACGGAGCCGTCATTCTCCTGAGTCTTCAGGAGATCCGGGAGGGGTTCGGAGTCTTCCTCTGCCCCACTGTCCGTAGCCATCAGGAGGCTGAGTTCTGAGCGCACAAAGTGTGGTTTGAGTCGGTTGGTGTGGAGGACCCGAAGGGGGTTTCGGGAGGTCCCCATGTCGATGAGGTAAGTGACGGGGCTTTTGCGCTCGACCACTTTGAAGGGCCCCGTCCACTTATCTTGCAAGGCACATGGTTCGGTAGGGGACATCACCCACACTTGTTGACCAGGCTCGAACTCAACGGAGGAGGCATTGTGATCATACCATCTCTTCATGTCCTCCTGGCTGGCCTCGAGGTTCGCCTTGGCCATCTCTCTGAAGCGCCGGGTCTGATTGCGGAGGGCCAGGTGGTATTTGAAGACGTCTGGAGGGGTCTTTAGGGGGGCCATCTCCCAACCTTCCTTGACTAGGTTGAGGGGTCCTCGCACAGGGTGCCCGTACAGGAGTTCGAAAGGGCTAAAGCCGAGGGACTTCTGGGGGACTTCTCGGTAGGCGAAGAGGAGGCACGGGAGTAGTACATCCCACTGGCGACGGAGGGGCTCTTCCAATCCTCCAATCATCCCCTTGAGAGTGCGGTTAAAACGCTCCACTAGTCCGTTCCCTTGGGGGTGATAGGGGGTCGTGAATCTGTAGGTGACCCCGCATTGTTGCCAGAGGGACTTCATGTATTTGGAGATAAAGTTCGTGCCTCGGTCGCTGACGACTTCTCGGGGGAAGCCCACCCGGGAGAAGATCCCCATTAGGGCCCGGCCAACCACCGGAGCTGTCACGGTCCGTAGGGGCACCGCCTCGGGGTAGCGGGTGGCATGGTCCACTAGTACCAGGATGAACCTGTGTCCTTGTGCCGTGCGGGGGTCCAGAGGCCCCACAATGTCTATTCCTACCCTTTCGAACGGGGTGGTGACCACAGGGAAGGGTTGCAGAGGGGCTTTCAGCTTCCGACCACTCTTCCCGCTGGCTTGGCATGTGGGGCAGGCCCGGCAGTGGTTCAGGACGTCGTTCCTCATTTTCGGCCAGAAAAAGTGGGTCACTAGGCGACTGTAAGTTTTGTCCTGGCCCAGGTGTCCAGCCAGGGGGACATCGTGGGCCAGATTGAGTAGGAAGTCTCTGAAGCGGAGAGGTACCACCAGCACTCGACCGGCCCCTAGCTCTGCAATTCTTTGTTCGCTGTATAGCAGGTCGTTATCCCAGTAGACCCAGTGAGATCCGGTGGAGTCCCCTGTGTTCTGGGCGCTGGCTTGTTGGCGGAGTCCCTCGAGGGAGGGGCAGGTCTTTTGTTCCTGGCGGAACTGTTCTTGGGTGGGCCCCCCTTCTTGACGCCACTGAGCCAGGCCGGGAAAGTCCTGGGGTTGCGCGTCCCCTTTGGTCGTTGGCTCCGGGGGGCTGGCCTCGTCGTTGTCTTCTCCTGGGGCGACCGGGGGCGGAGGTGCCGGCCATTCCGGTTCTTCTGATCGGGGGACGGCATGGGCGGCCATGGACCGGGTGGTTATGCAGGGCCAGTCCGGGAGGCCCAGCATCCCCAGGTGCTCTCTTCTCTCGACGGTGGCCCACGGGGAACCTTCGAGGTCATTCCCCAGGAGGCAGTCCACGGGGGCATCGTCCCGGACCGTCACCTTCAACAGGCCGGAGACCCCTCCCCATTCGAATGGGACGCAGGCCATTTGACACATACTTTCAGAATTGTCGGCTGAGCGGACGGGGCAGAGAATGTTCGGCAGGATCTGCTCGGGCTTCACCAGGTGACCGCGGACGGCCGTCACACTGACGCCTGTGTCACGCAAGGCCTCGGCCCGATGTCCATTAATGGTCACCCACTGACCGTATTTCCTGGTGTTAGCGGGTAGGGGAGCCCGCGGGACCATGTCTCTTCCCCCTAGGCACGCCAGGACCATGGCGGCCGGTTCCCACTCTTGCTGGGCCGGCTCATACTCTTCCTGTTCCTCCGATAATCGCTCTTCCCCCAGGGCGGCGGCAGCTACCTGGCGGGGCTTGGGTGTTTGGTTCTGCGGGCAGCTCGGGTCATTGGCGTAGTGGCCGACTCGCTGGCATCGGTGGCACGTGACGTTGGCTCGGAACCCAGGACGCATCGGGGGGTTGCCCCGGCCGGCCGGAGGCGGGGTGCTGGCCACGGGTGTTGCCGGTAAGGCGTCTCTCCCTCGCCCCTGGCCTCCTCCTCCTCCCCGAGGACGGTGCTGGCCTTGGTTGCTTCGGTTCTGCTCGTGTGGCCCTCTCCGGCCCACTCGGGTGCTTTCCCATCGGTCAGCTTCGGCGGCGAGCTGCCGGGGGTCAGTCAGCTTGCTGTCGAGGAGGTGCTGCCTGAGCTCGACGAAACAGTTGTTCGACAGGTGCTCCCATACCATAAGGTTAAAGAGTTGCTCGTAGGTCGTGACATGGCTCCCCTTGATCCAACCCTCGAAGGCACGGCTGAAATAGTTAACGTACTCCACCCAAGTTGTGCCCGGGATCCGGGTGCAATCTCTGAACCTCTGGCGGTACATCTCGGGTGTGAGGCCGTAGCGGGTGAGAAGGGCCGCCTTCATGTGGTCGTAGGACGACATTTGGTGATCTGGGAGCTGTAGCAGGGCATCGCGACCTTCGTTGACGAACCTCCCCCATAGTCCGGCTCCCCAATCACTCCGGTCGATCCGGTGGGAGGTCATGGCGATCTCGTAGGCTTTGAACCACTGTTGTATGTCGTCTTCTCGGACATACTCGCGGACAACATCCTTGGGGATGTGTACTTTTTTCTCGGTTGGCCCCGGGGTGTGCGGACGCTCAGGCACCCCTAGTTCTTTATTCTGTTTCCGAAGTTCTATTTCCGCCAGTTTGCGCTCGTGTTCGAGTGTTATTTTCTTTTCCTCAAGCTCTCTCTGTCTCTGCTTTTCTTCTCGTTCTTCTCGGAGCCGCATATGCTCTAGATTTAGTTTCTGCTCGGCTAACTTGAGTTCACCGTCCATCTTGAGCCGTGCCATTTCCAACTCGTGTAATCTGGTTCTTTCTCTTTCCTGGATCTCCTCCTGTGAGAGGCCCGTTCCCCGCTCCTCGGGAGCCGTGGCGTTCCCCTCTGGTGCGACACTGTTTCGGTCGGAGGGCCCGGCGATCCCAGTTTCCGTCCACGACTCAAGGGCGTGCTTCAAATCATCTTTGGTACTTAGGCCGGTGGTAGCAATGCCTAGTTCCATGCAGAATTCTTTCAGTTCGCGGTGGCTGTATTCTTCTAACTTATCCATTTGGAATTTCTCAGTGGAACCGCTATCTTTGGCTGACATCGTGGTTTTGTCGTGGGGTGAGCTACTCTCTGTACGATTACGCGTTGATTCGGATCGCGCCGCTGGCCACCAATGTTAGACGGACCGGGAGGGTCGGCCGAGGTCAGGGGGGAGAGGTCTCCGGGGAGAGCCGTCTCCAGCGATCGTACAGACAAGTAACTTCCCCCCCACAGACAGACACCACACAAGGATAAGATTTAGCGTTCTTTATATGCACTTCTTAAGGTACGATGAGATGGTACAAGGAGGTCTGGACTCAGGGGTCCCCTCGATTTAGGTCTCTTAGGATAGGGAAGGGGTAGCGGGACAGTCTGTTTACCAGTCGGGTAGTTCGGATGAGATGATGGTTAGCTCACAATCCTCGAGCTAGGTGGTGTAGCTGGTACGGGCCGCAGCAGCGCCAGCAGGTCCCGGTAGAGATGGTCGATACACGGTCCGCGGCAGCGCCAGCAGGTCCCAGTGGAGATGGTCGATGTACGGTCCGCGGCAGCGCCAGCAGGTCCCGGTGAGGATGGTCGTTACAACGGGCCGCGGCAGCGCCAGCAGGTCCCGACGAGGTTGGATGTTGCAGAAGGCCGCGGCAGCGCCAGCAGGCAGGACGATAGTTCGCAAGATAGGGCTACGGCAGCGCCAGTAGTCCGTCAAGGCTGAGTTCTCTCGGTGTCTCTCGACTCCAGGATACAACTGCCATCCTGCTCCGGAGCTGCTCCAGTTATAGGGCAGGCGCCCTTTGATGTCCGGGCCCTCGCACTTGGAGGTCGGAGGGTCCGGGATGAAGGTGTCCAGACACCCAGCAGGGGGTGGAGCCAGCGCCTGGGGGAGCTGGAGGCGATCGGCACCTGGCGGGGGAAGAGCTCTTGACGCTTCGTTCTCCCATTGACCTGCCAAGTGGTCCGCTCACCTCCTGGGTGGATGGTGGTGCCGGGATGTCGGGGCCGGCCAGGCCCAGGGTTAGGGTCGGGGGGAGGCCACGCGGCCTCGTGGTGCAGGGCCCAAGATGGCGGCTTGACCCGGCCGGGGAAGCCGGTGGGGCTGGGGCCCGTGATGCATGGAGGTCCGAGGGCAGAAGTCCCGTTGGGAGACGGGGTGCAGGTGCTTTTCGTGGGTCACGCCTGGCGGGCCGGAGCTTGGGCCCTGTCGTGCGGGGAGGGAGCAAGCCCTTCGTGTGGCCTGTCCAACACGGCTCCACATCCTCCACATCACTAGCCTCATCACCAAGAGCTACATCCTCCACGGGTGGATGGTCCTGATCATCCTGATCCAGGATGAGTGGCACAGCTTTCTCAACTGCCATGTTGTGCAGCATGCAGCACACCATGAAGATTTTGCAGACCTTCACCGGTGCATATGGGAGTGCGCCGCCGGTCTTGTGTAGGCACCGGAATCGGCTCTTCAGAAGGCCAAACGTCCTCTCTATCACTCGCCTGGTCTGTCCATGGGCGGTGTTGTAGCGGTGATGTGCAGCCGTGCTGGGGTTGCGGAGAGGCGTGATCAGCCATGGCATGTTGGGATAGCCAGCGTCCCCTACATGGAAACAACATGGACAAAAGTAGGTCAGGAGAAGCTGTCAGACAGGAATAGTACGCTAAATACAGGAGTGACAGAGTGTACCCACCAACAACACATGCTCGTTCGTTGCGCAGCTGCATCATCATTTCAGGCACCCTGCTACGCCTCATGATGTAGGCATCGTGTGCTGATCCTGGAAAACGAACACAGACATGGGAAATCACCATGTTGGACAGACACACCACAAGGGCATTGATGGAGTGGTAGTGCTTGCGATTCCTGTACGCTACCTCCTGTGCCTGTGGTGGTACCAAAGCCATATGTGTCCCATCTATGGACCCAATGACATGGGGCATCCCTCCCAGGGCATAGAACTCACAGTTGACACGTGTCAACTGCTCAGGAGTTGGGAATTTAATGAACTCATCCAGGTGCAGCAACATGGCCTCTAAAAAATCATGCAGAACCCGGCTAAACATTGTTTGAGACATCCCACCCACATGAGCAATGGTATGTTGAAAGGTACCCGTGGCAAAGAAATGTAGGGCTGCCATTACCTTCATCTTGGGTGTTAGTGCCGTAGGATACCTGTGTAGCGGTTGCAGGTGTGGTGCCAGCCTTGCCGTCAAGTCCTCAATCAACGGTTGGGGGAAGCGGTAGCGGCATATACAGTCATTCTCCCGCATGTCAGCCAAGTCCGGAATTGGTCGGGGAAGAGGCGGAGCCCTGCAGTAATTTGGAAGGGACAAGGAAGAGTGAGTGCACTACAACCACAATTTCTATGTACTGAGCACATGTTCATCTGTCAATACACATTTGCTACATACAGAGACAGGTATGTGCTATATGCCCTGGACACGTATGGCAGCCAGGTGACACGCCTACCAACACCCAGCTACAAACGGGGATTGTGAACCTCGACATCCCATGCCATGGGACTAGCTGTGGCCCAGTGTAAGTGAACAGCCAGACGCATTACAGGAGTGACATACATCCACATATCAGCAGATGAAGGATGTTGATCGCAGAGACAGGTAGCGGAACACTAGAGCCACAGGTCACATGACATAGAACTAGGACCGACAACACACCTTGCCATGAAGGTGGACATGTCATGACTGATCACACATACATTGAGAGTATGCAGATAAGTCCTTGTTTCGCTACTCCGTGTTCCATGCATACATACACACCTTACGTCGGATTCCACATGTGGCCTGGTATGCGTAACACTGTGCCATGGCCATCTACACACAGACACATGTTTGTTGCAGCAACTGCAGATGCATTTGACCAAACACCTACAGCAAGCTAATGGGAGCACACGACACATACATGACATACTCACATCGTGCAACGCGGGTAGTCACATGTCAGGTGTGAAAACCCCTGTAGCTGGCATCAGGGGACAGTTGCGTGTGTTGTTGACTGTGCCATGGCAGTGACGCTTTTCACAAGTGTTCTGTACTACATGCACACATGTCAAAGGAGTGAAGGGGATGTCTGGCACATAGTCCACCATCACACATGACATCTGTACACATCTCATCATACATCTATTGCCTTCACAACTCAGGAGTAATGTGCCACATCACAGCCTGACACACCTGTGCCCCACACATGTAGTACTGCACAGACAATGCCTTGATGTCCAGCCTTGGACAAGTATGTCAGCTCTATTCCTTTCTGTGTGCTGCCTGTCACCACTGTCAGGTGTGAAATGCACCGTACATGCGCTCTGAGGGCGTGTGTACGTTCCCCATCACCATGGGAGGGCTGCCGTTGGCCTACCCATAGTGATACGGAGCGTACACGCGTGTGTACGGGGCGTATCACTATGGGTACGCATACGCGAGCAAACCCATAGTGAAACGGCTCGTACACGCGTGTGTACGGGCCGTTTCACTATGGGTTTGCTCGCGTATGCGTACCCATAGTGATACGTCCCGTACACACGCGTGTACGGGCCGTTTCACTATGGGTTTGCTCGCGTATGCGTACCCATAGTGACACGCCCCGTACACACGCGTGTACGGGCCGTTTCACTATGGGTTTGCTCGCGTATGCGTACCCATAGTGATACGTCCCGTACACACGCGTGTACGGGCCGTTTCACTATGGGTTTGCTCGCGTATGCGTACCCATAGTGATACGCCCCGTACACACACGTGTACGCTCCGGGTACGCATACGCGAGCAAACCCATATTGATACGGCCCGTACACGCGCGTGTCAGGGCCGTTTCACTATGGGTTTGCTCGCGTATGCGTACCCATAGTGATACGCCCCATACACGCGCGTGTACGGGCCGTTTCTATGCATTTGGGGTGCCCTAGGGCCCTGGAACTCACCGTACCTGTATGTGAATGTCCAAATTACATAGGGGACACATGAGGGACAAGTATAAAGCCCTACATGCATGCTGGTTGTCATGGAGACCGAGTTTAAAGTTAGAATTTTTTTCATCAGGTGGCCAGCTAAAGTCGGTTTGAAAGAATCTACTTTGTTGCAAAGTGGTTGTTGAGTTGACATCATGCTCAATAAAAAAAAAATGCAAAGCCACTGACTGTGGTAGGTTTAAAGGTATTGGAGGAAACATAGGATGCAAATGTGAGTGACCAATCACTCTGTACTCCTGTGAATGAAACAGGGCAGCAAGGCAGATATAAGGCAGCCAGGTCCCATGAGAGAGCACTTGCCTGCACATCCTTTGATTCCACAACACTGCTGCTGCTCGTGAATCCTCTGGCACCATGTCCAGGTCTGTGGAGAGGGCCCAGCCTTTCACCCACGAGGAGAACCAAGCCCTGCTGGATGTGATCCTCCCACAGTACACCATGCTGTATGGTCGACCAGGGGTTCAGGTGAGTGCTGAGTCCACTAGCAAAGACTGTGACTTCTGCCATTGTGTCCAGGTGTAACACACATGCAATGTACTGTAGGGTGGGTCCCGGGTGGGGGAATGCCTAATGTCTCCCAGCCAGAGCATGCTGTGGTGCATGTCTGCTCTCCTCACTTGCATTGTGTGTACTGTGACAATCACTGCATGTGGCATTACACATTCTGCCTGTCTAATCATCCTGGGAATGTTGTTACTACAGTCCTTATGTGAATCTGTGGTCCCCCCAGTGTGACAGGTGGCAGTACCCACAGATGTGTGTTTGTTTAGTGTACCTGTGCTGAGAGTGTACAAATGATGTGTTTGTCCCCTGGACATTGGTGTGTGTGTGTAAGTCCCCTGTCATGTGGGTGAGTGCATATGTGGAGTGTAGCACCCCAGCTGCATGAGGGATGGATATACCCTGCCCATCTGATGTAAGCAGGGAGCAGTGCTGTGTGTCTGCGGTGATGGGCCAGCCCCACACCTGTGACACCCCCCAGTCTAGTGGCACATGTGCAGAGTGAGGTGTGTAGCTGCAGTTGGCAATGGCAGGTGATTGTCCTGTGGCTGTGTGTGTCTGTGTACTCTGCTGAGGGCGCCTTAGTGGCCTGTGGCATGTGACTGCTTTGAGGTGCTGCACATAATCCTGGTGTCGCTTGTGATGCACAGTGTGAGCCTGGATGATTGATTGTGTCGTACCCCTCATGCCACCTGTGTACTCTACAATGCCACCTAGTGCATTTTGCCTTCCACAGAGGAAAATGTCCCTATGACACAGGTGTAATGAGTTTGATGCATTCTATGCCCTGTTAAACCAGCCAAATTGTTCTAATGTGTGTCTCTGTGACATGTCGCAGGTGTATTGATGTTGTCTCACTTTTTCATCCTCACAGGTAGGCGCCTGTGCCAAGGAGCAGATCTGGAAGGATGCCGTCAGTGCCGTGAGGAAGATGGAGGGTCGGAAGCGGCGCCTAGCCCAGGTGAGGAAACGCTGGCAGGATATCCGGTGCTGGACGCGGAGGATCGCACGGGTCCTGCTGGGGGACTCACCTGTGAGCCAAAAGAACCATGGGCGCCGCCGTCTGACCCACATCCACAAGCGTGTGCTGGCGGTCGTCTTCCCTGACATGGACAGGCGCTTATGGGAAAAGCAGCAGCAGGAAGGGGGTAGGTACATGTGTGTTTGTTGTGTGTCACCAGCATTTGTAAGTGCACAGTTGCATGGATACACTGCCAGGGTTTAAATGTGCAGTGCAGTTCCTGGTCCCCAAAGTGTAGCGGTGCTGTCCTTCCTCCCTTCCCCTCCTTGCCATGTATACCCTGGTCTGTGTGTAGTCACACTTGCACTAGGCTGCCAGTTTATCGATGTGCCCAATGCTTGCAGCTTCATGTGTGGGGGTGGTGTGTAACAGGTTTTGGGACCTTGCCTGTGCCCTGTCCAGTTCAGTACTTGTGGGGTCCATGTCAGTTGTCACTGATGCTGAGTCCAGACATAGGAGTGTGTCTCAAAAGTGTAATGCTTTACAGCATGCATGTCCTATTTTGTGGCCTGTGACATGATGTGCATGAGTGTGAGATATGCAGAGTGCAGGGATGGTGGCTTGTGTTGCAGTCATTACCATTCAGGACCATGGAGTAGTGTGGCCACTACTGTCCCCTGGGGCATCTTTTCCTAGGTATCATGTGTGTAATCCAAAAATGTCGACAATCTCTGTGTCTACAGCATAGGTTGTGCTCTGTGCCATTGTACCCTGGCACCATTTGTATTTACGTAAGCTCTGCTACATGTGTCCACTGTACAGGCTGACCAAATGTCCCTTGTTCATACTCACGGGGGCCAGTGCCTGTGTGTCTTGGTAAAATGATCTGATGATGGCCATTTGTAGATGATGTATTTGTACCGGCGCACCAGGGGTATTTTGTGTCCAATCAGGATTTCTTGCAGGCCATGTGTTTTTATTCCAGACTAAGAGATGTAAGTGCTTCCTGTGTCTCAAAAAATTGTCTCATGTAGGGGGTGGTTGGTGCGGGCAAGGCCTACATGTCTAAACCTGAAGTCTCCTAGCTAGGTCTGGCCAGTGTGTGATGTTTGTCTGGACATACACTCAAGGTGCAGTGACCCATTACTGTTGGGCATGTTTTTAAGAATTACCTTTGCAGCATGTGCCTACAGTTAATACAACAACAACTTTTAGGAGGGTCACAAAAAAGGGACTTGGTTTAAGGACTGAAACAACTCCGATCCCTAATAGACACTATAGAACAAAAAGAAGAAGTACAGTCCATTCAAAACAGAAATAGCCAATTGACGGTTAATGTGAAGGTGTGTACGAGAACCTGCGAATAGTTGAGGCACCCCTGCGGGAGATAGGAGTCCATCAGCCCACCCTTACTGGCGGAGCATCGTCATCTGGAACTCTAAGGAATCACTGTCTGAGCCCGAGATGGCAGATCGCTCAGGTGTACAGGCTAGTGAAACCCAGAAGGAAAATAAACTCCTGCAAGGGTATGGACCCAAATAATCGAGGGCTCCTGTGAAGTGCAGTGCTAAGAGAGTGATGTGAGGTTAAAAATGAATACTTGATCAAAAATGAATTTAATATGGATTGATCAAGTTTCATATATAAAAGAACCTATAGTCTGGTATGAATTTTACAGGCTAATTTTTGGTTCGTGTGTGAAAAGTATGGTCGACATGTTTCAGCCGGAGCGGTCACTTTGACCCGGCTTTCTTCAGGACCTTGAAATTGTAAGACAGCTACTGCTTAAAGTAATCTCATAAAGTGAAAAAACAATAATAACTGAACCCATGCAATTCAATTGAATGTGGGATATGTGTGTGGCGTGTGCCACCCTACCAGAACAGCTCAAGCATTGAGCGTGAGGACAATGTCTTCATTCCTAAAAATAAAAATAAAATACACATATCAAACCTCATGCACATCAAAACAAAACCATCAGTTGAAAAATAGCCGGTCTAGAGTTAGCCGTGCCTTGATATTCAGACAAACTCAAAACGATGTTTGGAAATACAATTTGTATATCAAGATAGTGGTAGAAAAATAGCAAAAAAACTCACCCAGCTTTGTGTGGGAGTAAAGCCTCACCTCACCCGGCTGACTACTCGGAGAAGGAGGCACCGCTCTGTTTGAATGTGGAGAAAAAAGCCCAGACAGATTGCTGATTGATACCTGTCTGCTTTAATCTCAAAAACACGTATTTCAAACATATTAAAAAGAACCTGCAATAGTTAAAATGTCCGAGACCTCAAAGAACTCCTAACTCTTAGAATGTATTTATGGTCTAAATCTCTGCTGACCCTTGTTAATATGGGATCATGTATCTTAGTGAGCCAGTAGCATAGTAGACCCCAGTGATAGGCAGAAACCAGTAATTGGTGAATGGTTATCGCCCGCATAAACTGGCGGAATACTGGGAATTGGTGAAAGATAATAAAAGTGGCTATGAGTGTCCACTGGGCTCTACTGGTTACATCTGGGGAGATAATTCACTTGCAGAGCACAAATCGCAAGAGCTACCAGCCTCCTCCCTTACCTGTCCGTCGATACCTCTGACTGACTCTCGAGCCGTCTGGGAGGTATCGACCGGAACAGGAGGGGGCTTTTTATAGCGCTCACATGTGAATTTGAAGTCCGCGATCGAGATCAGCTGTGTGTCTCGATCGGGACAAGTGAGCGTGTCCGTAATGGAGCGCATGCGCCTCACAAAGTTTTACCCGAGACACAATTCCCCACAGCGCATGTGTCAGCGCTGTCACGTTGTACAAACAAAACCCTGTTTGTTGGCAGAACGGCCGTTGTAGCAGTGATTAAACAGAGCCGGTCACCCAAAAAGAAATGAAATCGTACACACCGAGTGTGCGGAGAGCTTGCTAAGTAACGAGCTTCTTATGGAATTATTGCTTCGTCTATCGCGCAAGCGTGAAAAGTAGGTGGCAATTACTAGCGCATGCGTGCACATCAATCAATCTGACAATAAAGCAGCTTTCGAAAGCAGCATGGACCCAGAGTAGAGTATAGGTGTTAACCCCGAGTGTTTAGGCAATAAAGATAATGAGTCGAACAGTTGGTTCGCAGCGGAGTCAATAGTTATGAGGCAGTGGTTCAGAATCCTTGAGACACTGTTACGCAGGGTATGTGTAGATCTCGTAAAATAAAGTCACCATGAGAACATGATGCCCGCTGGTCACTCCTATTAGGAAAGCTAAAGTTACAACCCCTCTCGTGCCAGATAGGTACAGGGATGGCAACCAGTTCTTCATTCAGGGGGTCTGGTTGGTAGTAGTGCCCAAAGGAGTCATCTAGTACCCTAGTAGTATTCTAATAAATCATGTTCTGCTTATGATGGTATGGAATGACTCACTCATCAAAGCAGAAGACCCAAAAGGAGATGAACTTGGAGAAGTTCAGCCCATCCAAATAGATAATCAATGGATATAAATGGGTATTGTGATTAGTCAAATGCGACCCAGTCATTAACCGGATGTACACCTTCATACAGTATGGCAGTACGACTGTCTTAAGTGTAGACGGAAGCCCACGGAATGTTATCATTCAGTCCTTGGGTGTCAGTCTTAAGCTTATAAACCCATTTCTGTTCTTTGGCAAATAGAAATTGAGAAACGTCCGTTAAATGTTGGGGAATAAATGGACGTTCTAAGACAATCCACCTGAGGTCCTCAGCTTTGTGTTTCTTAGCTAGGAAATGCTCGGTCAAACACGTGGATTGTCTCATGCAGCGGATGGTACTTTTGTGCTCGCTGATGCGGAGCTTGACTTTCCGTGTGGTGTATCCTATGTAATGTAGCGAACAAGGGCAAGTGATTCTGTAGATTACGCAATCCGAGTTACAATTCGTGTGGTTGCGTAATATCCAGGGGCGTTCTGTGCCTATGTCCACAGATGTAGTTTTGGTAGTTTGCGGACAGACACTACACATGCCACAGGGGAAATGGCCCCGAACAGGTGGTAAGGACCACAAAGTATTTGTCTCACAGACTGGATGTGATAGTGGTCTTGTGTGGACCAAACTGTCTCGCAAACTGGGCCCTTCTTGAAAGCAAATAAAGGAGGCGAGATACTGCCCGACGCTATGTTCAATATCGGCCAATGCTTGCGTACTGTCTTCTGTATTTGGTTGGACACAGTGCAGAATGTAGTGACAAAAGTGAGTCTCTCGCTGGTAGTTCTTGGCACAGCGGTATCCAGTAAAGCATCACGATGATTATTAGATGCCCGTTTCCAGGCTTTCCGTACTAGATGTTTAGGATACTCTCGCGATTGTAGTTGTTTTGCTAGTGCTCCAGCATGTTTATCAAACAACTGTCTGGTGGAACAGTTTCTGCGGATCCGCAGAAACTGGCCGACTGGGAGGTTCTCACGGAGTGCCCTTGGATGATGGCTGTTGAATGACAACAAAGAGTTTTTAGACATGGGTTTTCTGTATAGTTCCGAACTCAATGAGTTTTCATGAACAAAAATGGAGATATCAAGGAAGGCCAAACGATGTTTACTGTATTCAATGGTGAAACGTAAAAACGCATTCTGTTGGTTTAGCCACGAATGAAAGGCTAGAATTTCATCACCTGTGCCTCGCCACACCACCAGGATGTCGTCTATGTATCTCTTCCACAGCACCACATGATGACGATAAGGGTTGCTGTGGTTGAGTACATAGTCCTGTTCGAATAAGTGGACATATAGGTTCGCGAGGCTGGGCGCAAAAACGCTGCCCATTGAAGTACCAGATGTCTGGAGGAAGATCTGATCTTCAAATTTGAAATAGTTCTCCATCATGGCCAATCTGGCACATTCCATGATAAAAGGCACTGGGGTGATGCTGTCCAAAGACCGTGCTTCTAAGAGTCCTCTGATTGCATCAAGGGTCTCAAGCTGCGGAATGCAAGTGTACAATGACTCGACATCCAGGCTGACTAATAGATCGGTATCAGAATTGAATTCAACCTCGGGTAAAATACGGAGAACATCAGCCGTATCTTTCAAATATGTAGGCATCTCGGTGACCATGGGTCTTAAAAACACGTCTACAAATTTAGATAGAGGTTCCAATAATGAACCAATCCCAGAGATAATGGGACGTCCCGGAGGTGGTCGTTGCTGTTTGTGAATTTTTGGGAGGCAGTAGAAATAGGGTATAACCGGGTTGTTGGTCACCAGAAATTTCGCCTCATGTGATGTTATCCATCCCTCTGCCTCCCCTTCCTCCACCAGCTGTCTAATCTCTAGGGAGAGTCTAGATGTAGGATCTGACTCTAAGGCCCGATAAGAATTAACATCTGACAACTGCCTCAAACATTCAGCCCGGTAGGCGACGGTATCTTGTAGGACCGTAGCCCCACCCTTGTCTGCTGGTTTGATGATGATCGACGTGTCCTTGATGACGTTTTTTAGGGCAGTCTGATCCTTCTTGGAAAAATTACAGAAGGAATGGGGGCGGGTGTCATATAATGTCATTAAATCATGAACCACCGCCTTTTCAAAAGTAGACACTTGTGGGGGGACCTGATGAGGAAGAGGACAAAACGTACTATTAGGACGTAATCCAGTATTGACCTCATTGGTCTCATTGCCAACGGTTGTGACTGTTGGACCTTTCTCTTTAAAGAAGAAATGCAGCCTGATTTTTCTGAAGAATTTCTCAATTTCACATCTCAGGGTGAATGGATCCCCTGAGTGTGTGGGAACAAAACCCAAACCCTTGTTGAGGACATTTTCTTCATCAGTCGTCAGGACTTTCGAACTCAGATTGACTACCAGGTCATTTACTCGCTGGTCGAGTTCGTGGGTGGTTGTTGGTTGCCCCTCCTGCTCCGAGTGTTGGGGAATGTCTGGTCTGATTGCCAGTGTACCGTTGGGGTTCCTCTCCGTTTGCCTCTGTTGCGTCCCTGGCCTTGATCTAAAAAAGACTGGTTAGGGAAGAATTGCTGCTGAGGTAGATAGGTGTGCATGTGTGGCGGAAAGGGGGGTGGTTGGTAGCCCCAAGGTGCCGGTGGCCACCATTGGCTCTGATTGGGGTAAAAGTTCTGATTACCCCTCCTTCGGTTATACCTACGGGATTGACCTCTCCCTCTTCCTTGCGGTGTCCCTGACACACCTGAATCAGAATCGTCAGATCCTCCTTCGGACCCAGATGAAGAGTAATTGGAACCATAGCGTCTCCCCTTGTTGTTAAATGTTGGTGCTACATATGTGTCGCTTGTGTAGGGGTATATCTTTTCCCATGAAAATCGGGCAAGATCCTTCTTAAATTTGTCAATTTTGTTAATCAGGATGTTGTCCCTATATTCTTTATTGGTTTTGTTTGTCTCATCCATCTGTTTTTTGAAAAGGGCTGCTGTGATGGTAGTTTTAATTTGCCCCTCCAGCGTTTGGATCTCAACTAGGATTGCATCTGCCTGACGTTTCGCCGTGCTGATGATGAGGATGAGCCAGTCACGGGTACAGCGCCAGGCTATAAGTGACCAGTCTCGTGTGAACTGTTTATCTGTTAGGAATAATCTCGGAGTATTAGTCACAATAAGCCCTGTAGGGGCACATTTCCCTCGTAGGTACTCTGTCATGACTAAGCCATGAACCGCAGTCCGTGATTGGTTTTTTCGGAGATTGAGTAAGGTAGCCCAGTCATCCTTAGGGTTCCCTGTAATCTCTGGTAAAGAGTCTAGGATGCTGGGATTGTCAGATAAAATGCTACTCAGGGTTTCATCATCGAAAGCAAGGCCTGCAAAGTCGGCCATTATAGAGCAGGGTCTTGCGGTTAAGGACAATAGGGAGCGGTATAGGACTACTAGAGATTCCTAGAGGCCAGAATTAGACCCGCAGCCGTAGCTGCTCTACAAACACAACAACAACTTTTAGGAGGGTCACAAAAAAGGGACTTGGTTTAAGGACTGAAACAACTCCGATCCCTAATAGACACTATAGAACAAAAAGAAGAAGTACAGTCCATTCAAAACAGAAATAGCCAATTGACGGTTAATGTGAAGGTGTGTACGAGAACCTGCGAATAGTTGAGGCACCCCTGCGGGAGATAGGAGTCCATCAGCCCACCCTTACTGGCGGAGCATCGTCATCTGGAACTCTAAGGAATCACTGTCTGAGCCCGAGATGGCAGATCGCTCAGGTGTACAGGCTAGTGAAACCCAGAAGGAAAATAAACTCCTGCAAGGGTATGGACCCAAATAATCGAGGGCTCCTGTGAAGTGCAGTGCTAAGAGAGTGATGTGAGGTTAAAAATGAATACTTGATCAAAAATGAATTTAATATGGATTGATCAAGTTTCATATATAAAAGAACCTATAGTCTGGTATGAATTTTACAGGCTAATTTTTGGTTCGTGTGTGAAAAGTATGGTCGACATGTTTCAGCCGGAGCGGTCACTTTGACCCGGCTTTCTTCAGGACCTTGAAATTGTAAGACAGCTACTGCTTAAAGTAATCTCATAAAGTGAAAAAACAATAATAACTGAACCCATGCAATTCAATTGAATGTGGGATATGTGTGTGGCGTGTGCCACCCTACCAGAACAGCTCAAGCATTGAGCGTGAGGACAATGTCTTCATTCCTAAAAATAAAAATAAAATACACATATCAAACCTCATGCACATCAAAACAAAACCATCAGTTGAAAAATAGCCGGTCTAGAGTTAGCCGTGCCTTGATATTCAGACAAACTCAAAACGATGTTTGGAAATACAATTTGTATATCAAGATAGTGGTAGAAAAATAGCAAAAAAACTCACCCAGCTTTGTGTGGGAGTAAAGCCTCACCTCACCCGGCTGACTACTCGGAGAAGGAGGCACCGCTCTGTTTGAATGTGGAGAAAAAAGCCCAGACAGATTGCTGATTGATACCTGTCTGCTTTAATCTCAAAAACACGTATTTCAAACATATTAAAAAGAACCTGCAATAGTTAAAATGTCCGAGACCTCAAAGAACTCCTAACTCTTAGAATGTATTTATGGTCTAAATCTCTGCTGACCCTTGTTAATATGGGATCATGTATCTTAGTGAGCCAGTAGCATAGTAGACCCCAGTGATAGGCAGAAACCAGTAATTGGTGAATGGTTATCGCCCGCATAAACTGGCGGAATACTGGGAATTGGTGAAAGATAATAAAAGTGGCTATGAGTGTCCACTGGGCTCTACTGGTTACATCTGGGGAGATAATTCACTTGCAGAGCACAAATCGCAAGAGCTACCAGCCTCCTCCCTTACCTGTCCGTCGATACCTCTGACTGACTCTCGAGCCGTCTGGGAGGTATCGACCGGAACAGGAGGGGGCTTTTTATAGCGCTCACATGTGAATTTGAAGTCCGCGATCGAGATCAGCTGTGTGTCTCGATCGGGACAAGTGAGCGTGTCCGTAATGGAGCGCATGCGCCTCACAAAGTTTTACCCGAGACACAATTCCCCACAGCGCATGTGTCAGCGCTGTCACGTTGTACAAACAAAACCCTGTTTGTTGGCAGAACGGCCGTTGTAGCAGTGATTAAACAGAGCCGGTCACCCAAAAAGAAATGAAATCGTACACACCGAGTGTGCGGAGAGCTTGCTAAGTAACGAGCTTCTTATGGAATTATTGCTTCGTCTATCGCGCAAGCGTGAAAAGTAGGTGGCAATTACTAGCGCATGCGTGCACATCAATCAATCTGACAATAAAGCAGCTTTCGAAAGCAGCATGGACCCAGAGTAGAGTATAGGTGTTAACCCCGAGTGTTTAGGCAATAAAGATAATGAGTCGAACAGTTGGTTCGCAGCGGAGTCAATAGTTATGAGGCAGTGGTTCAGAATCCTTGAGACACTGTTACGCAGGGTATGTGTAGATCTCGTAAAATAAAGTCACCATGAGAACATGATGCCCGCTGGTCACTCCTATTAGGAAAGCTAAAGTTACAACCCCTCTCGTGCCAGATAGGTACAGGGATGGCAACCAGTTCTTCATTCAGGGGGTCTGGTTGGTAGTAGTGCCCAAAGGAGTCATCTAGTACCCTAGTAGTATTCTAATAAATCATGTTCTGCTTATGATGGTATGGAATGACTCACTCATCAAAGCAGAAGACCCAAAAGGAGATGAACTTGGAGAAGTTCAGCCCATCCAAATAGATAATCAATGGATATAAATGGGTATTGTGATTAGTCAAATGCGACCCAGTCATTAACCGGATGTACACCTTCATACAGTATGGCAGTACGACTGTCTTAAGTGTAGACGGAAGCCCACGGAATGTTATCATTCAGTCCTTGGGTGTCAGTCTTAAGCTTATAAACCCATTTCTGTTCTTTGGCAAATAGAAATTGAGAAACGTCCGTTAAATGTTGGGGAATAAATGGACGTTCTAAAACAATCCACCTGAGGTCCTCAGCTTTGTGTTTCTTAGCTAGGAAATGCTCGGTCAAACACGTGGATTGTCTCATGCAGCGGATGGTACTTTTGTGCTCGCTGATGCGGAGCTTGACTTTCCGTGTGGTGTATCCTATGTAATGTAGCGAACAAGGGCAAGTGATTCTGTAGATTACGCAATCCGAGTTACAATTCGTGTGGTTGCGTAATATCCAGGGGCGTTCTGTGCCTATGTCCACAGATGTAGTTTTGGTAGTTTGCGGACAGACACTACACATGCCACAGGGGAAATGGCCCCGAACAGGTGGTAAGGACCACAAAGTATTTGTCTCACAGACTGGATGTGATAGTGGTCTTGTGTGGACCAAACTGTCTCGCAAACTTGGGCCCTTCTTGAAAGCAAATAAAGGAGGCGAGATACTGCCCGACGCTATGTTCAATATCGGCCAATGCTTGCGTACTGTCTTCTGTATTTGGTTGGACACAGTGCAGAATGTAGTGACAAAAGTGAGTCTCTCGCTGGTAGTTCTTGGCACAGCGGTATCCAGTAAAGCATCACGATGATTATTAGATGCCCGTTTCCAGGCTTTCCGTACTAGATGTTTAGGATACTCTCGCGATTGTAGTTGTTTTGCTAGTGCTCCAGCATGTTTATCAAACAACTGTCTGGTGGAACAGTTTCTGCGGATCCGCAGAAACTGGCCGACTGGGAGGTTCTCACGGAGTGCCCTTGGATGATGGCTGTTGAATGACAACAAAGAGTTTTTAGACATGGGTTTTCTGTATAGTTCCGAACTCAATGAGTTTTCATGAACAAAAATGGAGATATCAAGGAAGGCCAAACGATGTTTACTGTATTCAATGGTGAAACGTAAAAACGCATTCTGTTGGTTTAGCCACGAATGAAAGGCTAGAATTTCATCACCTGTGCCTCGCCACACCACCAGGATGTCGTCTATGTATCTCTTCCACAGCACCACATGATGACGATAAGGGTTGCTGTGGTTGAGTACATAGTCCTGTTCGAATAAGTGGACATATAGGTTCGCGAGGCTGGGCGCAAAAACGCTGCCCATTGAAGTACCAGATGTCTGGAGGAAGATCTGATCTTCAAATTTGAAATAGTTCTCCATCATGGCCAATCTGGCACATTCCATGATAAAAGGCACTGGGGTGATGCTGTCCAAAGACCGTGCTTCTAAGAGTCCTCTGATTGCATCAAGGGTCTCAAGCTGCGGAATGCAAGTGTACAATGACTCGACATCCAGGCTGACTAATAGATCGGTATCAGAATTGAATTCAACCTCGGGTAAAATACGGAGAACATCAGCCGTATCTTTCAAATATGTAGGCATCTCGGTGACCATGGGTCTTAAAAACACGTCTACAAATTTAGATAGAGGTTCCAATAATGAACCAATCCCAGAGATAATGGGACGTCCCGGAGGTGGTCGTTGCTGTTTGTGAATTTTTGGGAGGCAGTAGAAATAGGGTATAACCGGGTTGTTGGTCACCAGAAATTTCGCCTCATGTGATGTTATCCATCCCTCTGCCTCCCCTTCCTCCACCAGCTGTCTAATCTCTAGGGAGAGTCTAGATGTAGGATCTGACTCTAAGGCCCGATAAGAATTAACATCTGACAACTGCCTCAAACATTCAGCCCGGTAGGCGACGGTATCTTGTAGGACCGTAGCCCCACCCTTGTCTGCTGGTTTGATGATGATCGACGTGTCCTTGATGATGTTTTTTAGGGCAGTCTGATCCTTCTTGGAAAAATTACAGAAGGAATGGGGGCGGGTGTCATATAATGTCATTAAATCATGAACCACCGCCTTTTCAAAAGTAGACACTTGTGGGGGGACCTGATGAGGAAGAGGACAAAACGTACTATTAGGACGTAATCCAGTATTGACCTCATTGGTCTCATTGCCAACGGTTGTGACTGTTGGACCTTTCTCTTTAAAGAAGAAATGCAGCCTGATTTTTCTGAAGAATTTCTCAATTTCACATCTCAGGGTGAATGGATCCCCTGAGTGTGTGGGAACAAAACCCAAACCCTTGTTGAGGACATTTTCTTCATCAGTCGTCAGGACTTTCGAACTCAGATTGACTACCAGGTCATTTACTCGCTGGTCGAGTTCGTGGGTGGTTGTTGGTTGCCCCTCCTGCTCCGAGTGTTGGGGAATGTCTGGTCTGATTGCCAGTGTACCGTTGGGGTTCCTCTCCGTTTGCCTCTGTTGCGTCCCTGGCCTTGATCTAAAAAAGACTGGTTAGGGAAGAATTGCTGCTGAGGTAGATAGGTGTGCATGTGTGGCGGAAAGGGGGGTGGTTGGTAGCCCCAAGGTGCCGGTGGCCACCATTGGCTCTGATTGGGGTAAAAGTTCTGATTACCCCTCCTTCGGTTATACCTACGGGATTGACCTCTCCCTCTTCCTTGCGGTGTCCCTGACACACCTGAATCAGAATCGTCAGATCCTCCTTCGGACCCAGATGAAGAGTAATTGGAACCATAGCGTCTCCCCTTGTTGTTAAATGTTGGTGCTACATATGTGTCGCTTGTGTAGGGGTATATCTTTTCCCATGAAAATCGGGCAAGATCCTTCTTAAATTTGTCAATTTTGTTAATCAGGATGTTGTCCCTATATTCTTTATTGGTTTTGTTTGTCTCATCCATCTGTTTTTTGAAAAGGGCTGCTGTGATGGTAGTTTTAATTTGCCCCTCCAGCGTTTGGATCTCAACTAGGATTGCATCTGCCTGACGTTTCGCCGTGCTGATGATGAGGATGAGCCAGTCACGGGTACAGCGCCAGGCTATAAGTGACCAGTCTCGTGTGAACTGTTTATCTGTTAGGAATAATCTCGGAGTATTAGTCACAATAAGCCCTGTAGGGGCACATTTCCCTCGTAGGTACTCTGTCATGACTAAGCCATGAACCGCAGTCCGTGATTGGTTTTTTCGGAGATTGAGTAAGGTAGCCCAGTCATCCTTAGGGTTCCCTGTAATCTCTGGTAAAGAGTCTAGGATGCTGGGATTGTCAGATAAAATGCTACTCAGGGTTTCATCATCGAAAGCAAGGCCTGCAAAGTCGGCCATTATAGAGCAGGGTCTTGCGGTTAAGGACAATAGGGAGCGGTATAGGACTACTAGAGATTCCTAGAGGCCAGAATTAGACCCGCAGCCGTAGCTGCTCTACAAACACAACAACAACTTTTAGGAGGGTCACAAAAAAGGGACTTGGTTTAAGGACTGAAACAACTCCGATCCCTAATAGACACTATAGAACAAAAAGAAGAAGTACAGTCCATTCAAAACAGAAATAGCCAATTGACGGTTAATGTGAAGGTGTGTACGAGAACCTGCGAATAGTTGAGGCACCCCTGCGGGAGATAGGAGTCCATCAGCCCACCCTTACTGGCGGAGCATCGTCATCTGGAACTCTAAGGAATCACTGTCTGAGCCCGAGATGGCAGATCGCTCAGGTGTACAGGCTAGTGAAACCCAGAAGGAAAATAAACTCCTGCAAGGGTATGGACCCAAATAATCGAGGGCTCCTGTGAAGTGCAGTGCTAAGAGAGTGATGTGAGGTTAAAAATGAATACTTGATCAAAAATGAATTTAATATGGATTGATCAAGTTTCATATATAAAAGAACCTATAGTCTGGTATGAATTTTACAGGCTAATTTTTGGTTCGTGTGTGAAAAGTATGGTCGACATGTTTCAGCCGGAGCGGTCACTTTGACCCGGCTTTCTTCAGGACCTTGAAATTGTAAGACAGCTACTGCTTAAAGTAATCTCATAAAGTGAAAAAACAATAATAACTGAACCCATGCAATTCAATTGAATGTGGGATATGTGTGTGGCGTGTGCCACCCTACCAGAACAGCTCAAGCATTGAGCGTGAGGACAATGTCTTCATTCCTAAAAATAAAAATAAAATACACATATCAAACCTCATGCACATCAAAACAAAACCATCAGTTGAAAAATAGCCGGTCTAGAGTTAGCCGTGCCTTGATATTCAGACAAACTCAAAACGATGTTTGGAAATACAATTTGTATATCAAGATAGTGGTAGAAAAATAGCAAAAAAACTCACCCAGCATGTAATAGACATGGTTCCTGCTCATCCCTTTTTACGCCAACGCTGTGTGCTGCAGATGCTGTGCTGGATTGTCCCCAGTGCCTGGCTGTTAGACGGACCGGGAGGGTCGGCCGAGGACAAGGGGAGAGGTCTCCGGGGAGAGCCGTCTCCAGCGATCGTACAGATGGGTAACTTCCCCCCCACAGATATACACCACACAAGGATAGGATTTAACGTTCTTTATAAGCGATTTCTTAAGGTACGATGGAATGGTACAAGGAGGTCTGGACTCAGGGGTCCCCTCGATTTTAGTCTCTTGGTTTGGGAAAGGGGGTAGCGGGACAGTTTGGTCACCAATCTGGTAGCTGAGATGGTGTGATGGATAGCTCACAATCCTCGAGCTCGATGTTCTAGCTTTGGACGGGCCGCGGCAGCGCCAGCAGGTCCCGGTGAAGGTGGTCGTTACACGGTCCGCGGCAGCGCCAGCAGGTCCCGATGAAGGTGGTCGTTACACGGTCCGCGGCAGCCCCAGCAGGTCCCGATGAAGGTGGTCGTTACAACGGTCCGCGGCAGCGCCAGCAGGTCCCGACGAGGATGGAGGATGCAGAAGGCCGCGGCAGCGCCAGCAGGCAGGACGATAGTTCACAAGGCAGGGCTACGGCAGCGCCGGTAGTCCGTCAAGGCTGAGTTCTTCTCGGTGTCTCTCGACTCCAGGATACAACTGCCTCCCTGCTCTGGAGCTGCCCTAGTTATAGGTCTGGCGCCCTTTGATGTCCGGACCCTCGCACTTGGAGGTCGGAAGGTCCGGGATGAGGGAGTCCAGACACCCAGCAGGGGGGTGGAGCCAGCGCCCGGGGGAGCTGGAGGGCGATCGGCACCTGGCGGGGGAGAGCCATCGACACTTCTTTCTCCCATTGACCTGCCAAGTGGTCCGTTCACCTCCTGGGTGGATGGTGGTGCCGGGATGTCGGGGCCTGGCCAGGCCCAGGGTTAGGGTCGAGCTGAGGCCACGCGGCCTCGTGGTGCAGTGTCCAAGATGGCGGCTGGTCCGGCCGGGGGAGCCGGTAGTGGTTCGGCCCCATGATACATGGATGTCCGGGGGCAGGAGTTCCGTCGGGAGACGGGGTGCGGGTTGTTCTTGTGGGTAACACCTGGAGGGCCGGGGCTTGGGCCCTGTCATGCGGGGAGGGAGCAAGCCCTTCATGTGGCCTGTCCAACATGCGTCCCCCCCAGCTGAAGGCGGGGAGAGTCACCCATCCTCTTGGGGACTCTCCTCGTCGAGGCGGAAAAAGCGTGACAGGCCATCTGCGTTGGCGTGGTCTTGGCCCGGTCGATGTTCCACAGTGAAGTCCATCCCCTGCAGGGAGATGGACCAGCGCAATAGTTTGGGGTTTTCCCCCCCCGCATCTGCATTAGCCACTGCAGGGGTCGATGATCTGTTTGCACCCGGAAGTGGGTACCGAAGAGATAGGGCCGGAGCTTTTTGAGGGCCCACACCACTGCGAAGGCCTCCCTCTCGATTGTGCTCCAGCGCTGTTCTCGGGCCAGGAGGCGTCTGCTGATGAAGGCCACCGGCTGGTCAAGACCCTCGGGGTTCAGCTGGGAGAGAACCGCCCCGATGCCGTGGTTGGAGGCGTCCGTTTGCACAATGAATTCCCGACTGTAATCGGGGGCCTGGAGCACAGGGGCAGTGCACAGGGCGGCTTTCAGCTTCTCGAAGGCCGCTTGACAGTCGGGGGTCCAGTTAATCTTCTTCGGGTGGTTTTTGGACGTGAGACCCGTGAGGGGCCCCACAATGCTGCCATAGTCCCTCACGAACTGCCGGTAGTAGCTGGTGAGCCCCAAGAAGGCTCGGACCTCGGTCTGCGTGACTGGGGGCTGCCAGGACTGGATGGCAGCGATTTTGAGTTGCAGAGGGGCCACCAGACCACTTCCCACCTGGTGTCCGAGGTAGGTCACGGATCCCTGACCAATTTGGCACTTGCCGGCCTTGATTGTGAGGCCGGCCTGCTGGAGGGCCTGCAGGACCTCTCTGCGGTGGTGGAGGTGGTCGGACCAGTGGCGGCTGTACACAGCGATATCGTCCAGGTAGGCGGCGCTGAACTCCTCGAGCCCCGCCAAGACCTGGTTCACTAGTCGCTGAAAAGTAGCTGGGGCATTCTTCATGCCGAAGGGCATGACCTTGAAGTGGTAGTGGCCATCGGGGGTAGAAAAGGCGGACCGTTCTTGGGCCCGGGGTGTGAGACCGATCTGCCAGTAGCCCGCTGTCAGATCGAAGATGCTGAGGTAGCGGGCAGCCCCCATGCGGTCGATCAATTCATCCGCTCGGGGGATGGGATGAGCGTCGGTCCTGGTGACAGCATTCAAGCCCCGATAGTCGACGCAGAATCGGAGTTCAGGAGTGGTGCCGGGGGCAGCAGCTTTGGGGACCAGCACGACCGGGCTGGCCCAGGGGCTGTCCGAGGGCTCGATGACCCCGAGCGTGAGCATCTTGGATACTTCCTCTTGGATGCAGGCCCGCACCCGATCTGGTACGCGGTAGGCCCGGTGTCTGATAGGGGGACTGTCCCCAGTGTCCACGTCGTGCAAGCACCAGGGTGTGACCCCTGGGGTGAGGGAAAACAAAGTAGCAAACTGCAGCAGGAGGTCCCGGCAGCCTTGGCGCTGCTCTGGGGTGAGGGCCTCGGAGAGCCGGACCCCGTCCACGGAACCATCTTTCTCCTGAGTCTTCAGGAGATCAGGGAGAGGCTCGGAGTCTTCTTCCGCCCCACTGTCTGTAGCCATCAGGAGGCTGAGTTCCGAGCGCACAAAGTGGGGTTTGGGTCTGTTGGTGTGGAGGACCCGGAGGGGGTTCCGGGGAGACTCCATATCGATGAGATAGGTGACTGGGCTCTTGCGTTCGACCACTTTGAAGGGCCCCGTCCACTTGTCCTGCAAGGCACATGGTTCGGTGGGGGACATCACCCACACTTGCTGACCAGGTTCGAATTCGACGGAGGAGGCATTTTGATCGTACCATTTTTTCATGTCCTCCTGACTGGCCTCAAGATTCGCTTTTGCCATTTCCCTGAATCGCCGGGTCTGATTGCGTAGTGTCAGGAGGTACTTGAAGACGTCTAGAGGGGTCTTTAGGGGGGTCATCTCCCAACCTTCTTTGACTAGGCTGAGGGGCCCTCGCACAGGGTGCCCGTACAAGAGTTCGAAAGGGCTAAAACCGAGGGACTTCTGGGGAACTTCTCGATAGGCGAAGAGGAGGCACGGAAGTAGTACATCCCACTGGCGACGGAGGGGCTCTTCCAATCCCCCAATCATTCCCTTGAGCGTGCGGTTGAATCGCTCAACTAGTCCGTTTCCTTGAGGATGATAGGGGGTCGTGAATCGGTAGGTGACCCCGCACTGTTGCCAGAGGGACTTCATATATTTCGAAATAAAGTTTGTGCCTCGGTCGCTGACGACTTCTCGGGGGAAGCCCACCCGGGAGAAGATCCCCATTAAGGCCTGGCCGACCACCGGAGCTGTTACAGTTCGCAGGGGCGCAGCCTCAGGGTAGCGGGTGGCGTGGTCCACCAGTACCAGGATGAACCGATGTCCTTGTGCTGTGCGGGGGTCCAGGGGCCCCACAATGTCTATTCCCACCCTCTCGAACGGGGTGGTGACAACGGGGAAGGGTTGCAGAGGTGCTTTGAGTTTGCGGCCGCTCTTCCCGCTGGCCTGGCACGTGGGGCAGGACCGGCAGTGGTTGAGGACGTCGTTTCGCATCTTCGGCCAGAAAAAGTGGGTCACCAGGCGACTGTAGGTTTTGTCCTGGCCCAGGTGTCCAGCCAGAGGGACATCGTGGGCCAAATTTAACAGGAAGTCTCTGAAACGGAGGGGCACCACCAGCACTCGACTGGCCCCTAACTCCGCGATTCTCTGCTCACTGTATAACAGGTCGTTATCCCAATAGACCCAATGGGCTCCGGTGGTGTCCCCTGCGCTCTGGGCGATGGCTTGCTGGCGGAGTCCCTCGAGGGAGGGACAGGTCTTCTGCTCTTGACGGAACTGTTTCTGGGTGGGCCCCCCTTCTTGACGCCACTGAGCCAGGTCGGGAAGGACCTGGGGCTGGGCGACCCCTTCGGGGGTTTGCTCTGGGGGGTCGGTATAGTCGGTGTCCTCTACTGGAGCGATCGGGGGAGGAGGTGCAGGCCATTCTGGTTCTTCTGGTCGGGGATGGCACGGGCGGCCATGGACCGGGTGGTTATGCACGCCCAGTCCGGGAGGCCCAGCATCCCCAGGTGCTCTCTTCTTTCGATGGCGGCCCACGGGGAACTCTCAAGATCATTCCCCAGGAGACAGTCCACGGGGGCATCATCCCGGACCGTCACCTTCAACATGCCGGAGACCCCTCCCCATTCGAAGGGGACGCAGGCCATCCCACATAGACTCTCCGAATTGTCGGCTGAGCGGACGGGGCAGAGAATGTTCGGCAGGATCTGCTCTGGCTTTACCAGGTGACAGCGGACGGCCGTCACACTGGCCCCTGTGTCACGTAGGGCTTCGGCCCGGCGCCCATTAATGTTCACCCACTGGCTATATTTTCTGGTGTTGGCGGGTAGGGGGGCCCGCGGGACCATGTCTTTTCCCCCTAGGCACGCTAGAACCATGGCGGCCGGTTCCCACTCGTGTTGTGCCTGCTCGTATTCTTCTTGTTCTTCGGAGATTTGTTCTCCCCCCAGGGCGGCGGCAGCTACCTGGCGGGGTTTTGGAGTTTGGTTCTGTGGACAGTTCGGGTCATTGGCGTAGTGGCCGACTCGCTGGCATCGGTGACACGTGATGTTGGCTCGGAACCCCGGGCGCATCGGGGGGTTCCCCCGGCTGGCCGGGGGCAGGGTGCTGGCAGCGGGAGCGGCCGGGACGGTGTCTCTCCCTCGCCCTTGGCCTCCTCCTCAGGGACGGTGCTGACCTTGGTTGTTCCGGTTCTGCTCGTGTGGCCCTCTCCGGCCCACTCGGGTGCTTTCCCACCGGTCAGCTTCGGCGGCGAGTTGCCGTGGGTCAGTCAATTTACTGTCGAGGAGGTGCTGCCTGAGCTCGACGAAGCAGTTGTTAGAGAGGTGCTCCCACACCATGAGATTAAAAAGTTGCTCGTAGGTCGTTACGTGGCTTCCCTTGATCCAACCCTCGAAGGCTCGGCTGAAATAGTTGACATATTCCACCCAAGTTGTACCCGGGATCCGGGTGCAGTCCCGAAACCTCTGGCGGTACATTTCGGGTGTGAGCCCATATCGGGTGAGGAGGGCAGCCTTCATGTGGTCATAGGATGACATCTGATGGTCTGGGAGCTGTAGCAGGGCATCGCAGCCTTCGTTGACGAACCTCCCCCATAGGCCGGCTCCCCAGTCACTTTGATCGATCCGGTGGGAGGTCATGGCGATCTCGTAGGCCTTGAACCACTGTTGTATGTCGTCCTCTCGGACATACTCTCGGACGACATCCTTGGGGATGTGGACTTTCTTTTCTGTCGCTCCCGGGGTGCGCGGTCGCTCGGGCACCTCCGGTTCTTTGTTCTGCTTCCGTAGTTCTATTTCTGCCAGTTTGCGCTCGTGTTCGTATGCTAATCTTTTTTCTTCGAGCTCTCTCTGCCTCTGTTTTTCTTCCCGTTCTTCTCGGAGCCGCAGATGTTCTAGGTTCAGTTTTTGCTCGGCTAATTTTAGTTCACCGTCCATTTTGAGCCGTGCCATTTCTAACTCATGTAGTCTGTTTTTTTCTCTTTCTTGGATCTCTTCCTGCGAGAGGCCCGTTCCTCGCTCCTCGGGAGCCGTGGCGTTCCTCTCTGATGCTGCACCGTTTCGGTCTGGGGATCTGGCGACCCCGGTTTCTGCCCACGACTCAATGGCGTGCTTAAAATCGTCTTTGGTACTCAGGCCGGTGGTAGCAATGCCTAGTTCCATGCAGAATTGTTTCAATTCACGATGGCTGTACTCTTCCAATTTATCCATCTGGAATTTCTCGGTGGATCCGCTCTCTTTGGTTGACATTGTGGTTTTGTCGTGGGGTGAGCTACTCTCTGTACGATTACGCGTTGATTCGGATCGCGCCGCTGGCCACCAATGTTAGACGGACCGGGAGGGTCGGCCGAGGACAAGGGGAGAGGTCTCCGGGGAGAGCCGTCTCCAGCGATCGTACAGATGGGTAACTTCCCCCCCACAGATATACACCACACAAGGATAGGATTTAACGTTCTTTATAAGCGATTTCTTAAGGTACGATGGAATGGTACAAGGAGGTCTGGACTCAGGGGTCCCCTCGATTTTAGTCTCTTGGTTTAGGAAAGGGGGTAGCGGGACAGTTTGGTCACCAATCTGGTAGCTGAGATGGTGTGATGGATAGCTCACAATCCTCGAGCTCGATGTTCTAGCTTTGGACGGGCCGCGGCAGCGCCAGCAGGTCCCGGTGAAGGTGGTCGTTACACGGTCCGCGGCAGCGCCAGCAGGTCCCGATGAAGGTGGTCGTTACACGGTCCGCGGCAGCGCCAGCAGGTCCCGATGAAGGTGGTCGTTACAACGGTCCGCGGCAGCGCCAGCAGGTCCCGACGAGGATGGAGGATGCAGAAGGCCGCGGCAGCGCCAGCAGGCAGGACGATAGTTCACAAGGCAGGGCTACGGCAGCGCCGGTAGTCCGTCAAGGCTGAGTTCTTCTCGGTGTCTCTCGACTCCAGGATACAACTGCCTCCCTGCTCTGGAGCTGCCCTAGTTATAGGTCTGGCGCCCTTTGATGTCCGGACCCTCGCACTTGGAGGTCGGAAGGTCCGGGATGAGGGAGTCCAGACACCCAGCAGGGGGGTGGAGCCAGCGCCCGGGGGAGCTGGAGGGCGATCGGCACCTGGCGGGGGAGAGCCATCGACACTTCTTTCTCCCATTGACCTGCCAAGTGGTCCGTTCACCTCCTGGGTGGATGGTGGTGCCGGGATGTCGGGGCCTGGCCAGGCCCAGGGTTAGGGTCGAGCTGAGGCCACGCGGCCTCGTGGTGCAGTGTCCAAGATGGCGGCTGGTCCGGCCGGGGGAGCCGGTAGTGGTTCGGCCCCATGATACATGGATGTCCGGGGGCAGGAGTTCCGTCGGGAGACGGGGTGCGGGTTGTTCTTGTGGGTAACACCTGGAGGGCCGGGGCTTGGGCCCTGTCATGCGGGGAGGGAGCAAGCCCTTCATCTGGCCTGTCCAACACTGGCTCCTCTGTCCAAATCCATATCAAGGTTTATGCTTTTGTGTCATGCTCTCCATAGTTGGTCAGTGGCATGGTGGGTCAACCAACTGTGTGTTGCAGGGCCTAAATATGTACCTTGTATTGTAGATGTTACTCATGTTGCTTTTTCAGGCTATGCACTGTGACCTAAGTGGATTTGACTCATGTGACATACAGGTGTCTGATTATTTCCTGTCTCTTCACCTTGCCAACAGCATCATCGGGGGACACCGAGGGAGACACTGGCACGGACCGTGAGGAGGGAGCGAGCACCAGTGCCAGCAGTGCAGAGTTGTCTGGCACATCGAGTGGCACGGAGGCCGTTGAGAGTGCAGCGGAGGACCTGTCCAGTCAAAACACCACCGACTATGACGCAGACGAGTCCGAGGCTGAGCACTCCGAGGGGGCGGAGTCTGCTCCCACAGCTGACACCAGCACTCCATCACTATCCGCCCCCTCCATTCCGATCACCGGCCTCCCACTTGCTCGTGTCCCTTCCCGCCGTGCTCGGTCACCACGTGTCTGCTTCTTGTCAGGCACCGCACCCCCTGCCCCTGTCTCCACTGCTGCCACCAATGCCGAGTCTGTGGACATCCTGCGGCAGTTGCGGGTTGGTCAGACTGCGACGCTTAATGTCCTCCATGGCCACAGCCGAGTGCTCAACCAGATGGAGGCATACTTGGAGGGCATTTTAGCCGCGCAGTCTGACCAACACAACTTGCTGAGGTCCATAGACTCGACACTGACTGCAGCAGTGGGTCTCCTGCAGCGCTACGTCCCACCCCTGCCCCATCCACACTTCCCACTCCCATGCCTGTCCCACGTACACCCAGACGTCAGCATGCACCCACCCCACCAGACACAGACACCACACCAGCAGGGCAGGGCAAGCGCACACCTCCTGGCACGCACACACAGGGTGAGGTAGGCACACCCACTGGGTCGGGGGGCAAACATAAGTCACGCAGCCAGAGTGGGAGTCTGCATTCCGCAAAATCCACTCCCTCCAAATCCACTCCCCTCAGCTCTCAGGCCACGAATCCAGCAAAGATTCCTTCATGGCCGCTCTGTCCCTGAGCCCAAAAGTGACACCACCCCGCAAGTGGTCAAAGGAGTCCCCGGTCAGGGTAGTTGAGTGCCCCCCCTGTCCACACCCTCCCACAGTAGCGCTGCGACCCATCCCTCCGACCCCCCCCTCCTTGGGGCCTGTGGTTCCTTCGGGTGCAGGGGAGACGCTGGGGGACCTTGCAACCGTGTGCAGCGCCATCCTCACCACCTCCTTTGGCGCTGCCCCACCCCCTGTGGTGGAGTCCTCCGTCCCTGCACCCACAACGCCTACCCTTGCCCCTCCTGTCCTTGCGGTGCCTGGTCCTTCCCCCCCACATGATGCCCCCCCTGTGGAAGACAGGGTGGTCTGAACTGTGCAGGCAAGCTAGGGGACACGCATCCCACTGTGTCCCCCATCTAGCTGTGACTTATGGACTGCCCTATGGGCTTTGTAAATATTGAACTTTATCCAAACAAACATTTTTTGATCATGCTGAATAAAGCAATTTTTTTTTCCTTAGAACACTACTGCTTTTCTGGTATTGCTGTTGGTGGGGCTGCTACATGATTTTGGGTGGTGATCATGTGTTGGGTGTGTGGGAAATGTAGTAGTGTGCTGGTCATAGGGGGGACCCTAGCATCTGTGTGCCATCACAAGGTGTTAGCTAAGTTTCTTTGTTCATGTAAGCAGTTACTGCATGGTGACATTGTCCCAAGGTGTGTTCCTTCCTCTGTGTACCCTGACATCTTCCCTGCAGGGTGTTTCCAATATGTTGTGCTGAGCTGTGTCTACATTAGCTGGGTGTGTGACGGACCCCTTCAACTTTGGCCATGCATGCAGAGCGATGTCTCCACCTGCATCATTCGTGGCATCCTTGGTGATCACTGTACTTGTGTATGTAGTCTGTTGACATGACTTCAGGTGGACATGTTCCCTTTTAGGCAGTATGCATGTGTGTACTCCCAGCCTCGCACACATGTGTTACATGTACTGCAGGGTCTTTGTGCACCTGACTGACAATTGTGGCCATTGGATCTGTGGGTACTCCACCCTTTTTCTTTCCATGGGCACTGCTGGGAGGCCTCTGCACCCACCCCTCCTGTGTCTGGGCACTGCTGGGAGTGATAGGCACCCACCCCTCCTATGTCTGGGAACTGCTGGGGGGACTCTGCACCCACCCCTCCTGTGTCTGGGCACTGCTGGGGGGACTCTGCACCCACCCCTCCTGTGTCTGGGCACTGCTGGGAGGACTCTGCAACCACCCCTCCTGTGTCTGGGCACTGCTGGGGGGACTCTGCACCCACCCCTCCTGTGGCTGGGCACTGCTGGGAGTGATAGGCACCCACCCCTCCTATGTCTGGGCACTGCTGGGAGAGATAGGCACCCACCCCTCCTATGTCTGGGATTTGCTGGGAGTGATAGGCACCCACCCCTCCTATGTCTGGGCACTGCTGGGAGGACTCTGCAACCACCCCTCCTGTGTCTGGGCACTGCTGGGGGGACTCTGCACCCACCCCTCCTGTGTCTGGGCACTGCTGGGAGTGATAGGCACCCACCCCTCCTATGTCTGGGCACTGCTGGGGGGACTCTGCACCCACCCCTCCTGTGTCTGGGCACTGCTGGGAGCGATAGGCACCCACCCCTCCTATGTCTGGGCACTGCTGGGATTGATAGGCACCCACCCCTCCTATGTCTTGGCACTGCTGGGAGGACTCTGCAACCACCCCTCCTGTGTCTGGGCACTGCTGGGGGGACTCTGCACCCACCCCTCCTGTGCCTGGGCACTGCTGGGAGTGATAGGCACCCACCCCTCCTGTGTCTGGGCACTGCTGGGAGTGATAGGCACCCACACTTCCTATGTCTGGGCACTGCTGGGAGGACTCTGCAACCACCCCTCCTGTGTCTGGACACTGCTGGGGGGACTCTGCACCCACCCCTCCTGTGTCTGGGCACTGCTGGGAGTGATAGGCACCCACCCCTCCTATGTCTGGGCACTGCTGGGAGTGATAGGCACCCACCCCTCCTATGTCTGGGCACTGCTGGGAGGACTCTGCACCCACCCCTCCTGTGTCTGGGCACTGCTGGGAGTGATAGGCACCCACCCCTACTATGTCTGGGCACTGCTGGGGGGACTCTGCACCCAACCCTCCTGTGTCTGGGCACTGCTGGGAGTGATAGGCACCCCCCCCTCCTATGTCTGGGCAGTGCTGAGAGTGATAGGCACCCACCCCTCCTATGTCTGGGCACTGCTGGGAGGACTCTGCACCCACCCCTCCAGTGTCTGGGCACTGCTGGGAGTGATAGGCACCCACCCCTCCTATGTCTGGGCACTTCTGGGAGGACTCTGCAACCACCCCTCCTCTGTCTGGGCACTGCTGGGGGGACTCTGCACCCACCCCTCCTGTGTCTGGGCACTGCTGGGAGTGATAGGCACCCACCCCTCCTATGTCTGGGCACTGCTGGGAGTGATAGGCACCCACCCCTCCTATGTCTGGGCACTGCTGGGAGGACTTTGCACCCACCCCTCCAGTGTCTGGGCACTGCTGGGAGTGATAGGCACCCACCCCTCCTATGTCTGGGCACTTCTGGGAGGACTCTGCAACCACCCCTCCTCTGTCTGGGCACTGCTGGGGGGACTCTGCACCCACCCCTCCTGTGTCTGGGCACTGCTGGGAGTGATAGGCACCCACCCCTCCTATGTCTGGGCTCTGCTGGGGGGACTCTGCACCCACCCCTCCTGTGTCTGGGCACTGCTGGGAGTGATAGGCACCCACCCCTCCTATGTCTGGGCACTGCTGGGAGTGATAGGCACCCACCCCTCCTATGTCTGGGCACTGCTGGGAGGACTCTGCACCCACCCCTCCTGTGTCTGGGCACTGCTGGGAGTGATAGGCACCTGCCTCTCCTATGTCTGGGCACTGCTGGGAGGACTCTGCAACCACCCCTCCTGTGTCTGGGCACTGCTGGGGGGACTCTGCACCCACCCCTCCTGTGTCTGGGCACTGCTGGGAGTGATAGGCACCCACCCCTCCTATGTCTGGGCACTGCTGGGAGTGATAGGCACCCACCCCTCCTATGTCTGGGCACTGCTGGGAGGACTCTGCACCCACCCCTCCTGTGTCTGGGCACTGCTGGGAGTGATAGGCACCCACCCCTACTATGTCTGGGCACTGCTGGGGGGACTCTGCACCCAACCCTCCTGTGTCTGGGCACTGCTGGGAGTGATAGGCACCCCCCCCTCCTATGTCTGGGCAGTGCTGAGAGTGATAGGCACCCACCCCTCCTATGTCTGGGCACTGCTGGGAGGACTCTGCACCCACCCCTCCAGTGTCTGGGCACTGCTGGGAGTGATAGGCACCCACCCCTCCTATGTCTGGGCACTTCTGGGAGGACTCTGCAACCACCCCTCCTCTGTCTGGGCACTGCTGGGGGGACTCTGCACCCACCCCTCCTGTGTCTGGGCACTGCTGGGAGTGATAGGCACCCACCCCTCCTATGTCTGGGCACTGCTGGGAGTGATAGGCACCCACCCCTCCTATGTCTGGGCACTGCTGGGAGGACTTTGCACCCACCCCTCCAGTGTCTGGGCACTGCTGGGAGTGATAGGCACCCACCCCTCCTATGTCTGGGCACTTCTGGGAGGACTCTGCAACCACCCCTCCTCTGTCTGGGCACTGCTGGGGGGACTCTGCACCCACCCCTCCTGTGTCTGGGCACTGCTGGGAGTGATAGGCACCCACCCCTCCTATGTCTGGGCTCTGCTGGGGGGACTCTGCACCCACCCCTCCTGTGTCTGGGCACTGCTGGGAGTGATAGGCACCCACCCCTCCTATGTCTGGGCACTGCTGGGAGTGATAGGCACCCACCCCTCCTATGTCTGGGCACTGCTGGGAGGACTCTGCACCCACCCCTCCTGTGTCTGGGCACTGCTGGGAGTGATAGGCACCTGCCTCTCCTATGTCTGGGCACTGCTGGGAGGACTCTGCAACCACCCCTCCTGTGTCTGGGCACTGCTGGGGGGACTCTGCACCCACCCCTCCTGTGTCTGGGCACTGCTGGGAGTGATAGGCACCCACCCCTCCTATGTCTGGGCACTGCTGGGAGTGATAGGCACCCACCCCTCCTATGTCTGGGCACTGCTGGGAGGACTCTGCAACCACCCCTCCTGTGTCTGGGCACTGCTGGGGGGACTCTGCACCCACCACTCCTGTGTCTGGGCACTGCTGGGAGTGATAGGCACCCACCCCTCCTATGTCTGGGCACTGCTGGGGGTGATAGGCACCCACCCCTCCTATGTCTAGGCACTGCTGGGAGTGATAGGCACCCACCCCTCCTATGTCTGGGCACTGCTGGGAGGACTCTGCAACCACCCCTCCTATGTCTGGGCACTGCTGGGGGGACTCTGCACCCACCCCTCCAGTGTCTGGGCACTGCTGGGAGTGATAGGCACCCACCCCTCCTATGTCTGGGCACTGCTGGGGGGACTCTGCACCCACCCCTCCTGTGTCTGGGCATTGCTGGGAGTGATAGGCACCCACCCCTCCTGTGTCTGGGCACTGCTGGGGGGACTCTGCACCCACCCCTCCTGTGCCTGGGCACTGCTGGGAGTGATAGGCACCCACCCCTCCTGTGTCTGGGCACTGCTGGGAGTGATAGGCACCCACACTTCCTATGTCTGGGCACTGCTGGGAGGACTCTGCAACCACCCCTCCTGTGTCTGGACACTGCTGGGGGGACTCTGCACCCACCCCTCCTGTGTCTGGGCACTGCTGGGAGTGATAGGCACCCACCCCTCCTATGTCTGGGCACTGCTGGGAGTGATAGGCACCCACCCCTCCTATGTCTGGGCACTGCTGGGAGGACTCTGCACCCACCCCTCCTGTGTCTGGGCACTGCTGGGAGTGATAGGCACCCACCCCTACTATGTCTGGGCACTGCTGGGGGGACTCTGCACCCACCCCTCCTGTGTCTGGGCACTGCTGGGAGTGATAGGCACCCACCCCTCCTATGTCTGGGCACTGCTGGGAGTGATAGGCACCCACCCCTCCTATGTCTGGGCACTTGTTAGAAAGGGTAGACGGACCGGGAGGGTCGGCCGAGGTCAGGGGGAGAGGTCTCCGGGGAGAGCCGTCTCCTGCGATCGTACAGACAAGTGACTCCCCCCCCACAGACAGACACCACACAAGGATAAGATTTAGTGTTCTTTATATGCACTTCTTAAGGTACGATGAAATAGTACAAGGAGGTCTGGACTCAGGGGTCCCCTCGATTTAGGTCTCTTAGGATAGGGAAGGGGAAGCGGGACAGTCTGTTTACCAGTCCGGTAGTTCGGATGAGATGATGGTTAGCCCACAATCCTCGAGCTTGGTGGTGTAGCTGGTACGGGCCGCGGCAGCGCCAGCAGGTCCCGGTAGAGATGGTCAATACACGGTCCGCGGCAGCGCCAGCAGGTCCCAGTGAAGATGGTCGAGGTACGGTCCGCGGCAGCGCCAGCAGGTCCCGGTGAAGATGGTCGTTACAACGGGCCGCGGCAGCGCCAGCAGGTCCCGACGAGGATGGATGTTGCAGAAGGCCGCGGCAGCGCCAGCAGGCAGGACGATAGTTCGCAAGATAGGGCTACGGCAGCGCCAGTAGTCCGTCAAGGCTGAGTTCTCTCGGTGTCTCTCGACTCCAGGATACAACTGCCTTCCTGCTCCGGAGTTGCCCCAGTTATAGGGCAGGCGCTCTTTGATGTCCGGACCCTCGCACTTGGAGGTCGGAGGGCCCGGGATGAAGGTGTCCAGACACCCAGCAGGGGGTGGAGCCAGCGCCTGGGGGAGCTGGAGGCGATCGGCACCTGGCGGGGGAAGAGCTCTTGACACTTCGTCCTCCCATTGACCTGCCAAGTGGTCCGCTCACCTCCCGGGTGGATGGGTGTGCCGGGATGTCGGGGCCGGTCAGGCCCGGGGTTAGGGTCGGGCGAGGCCACGCGGCCTCGTGGTGCAGGGCCCAAGATGGCGGCTTGAACCGGCCGGGGGAGCCGGCGGGGCTGGGCCCCGTGATGAGTAGAGGTCCGAGGGCAGAAGATCCGTCGGGAGACGGGGTACAGGTGCTTTTCGTGGGTTATGCCTGGTGGGCCGGAGCTCGGGCCCTGTCGTGCGGGGAGGGAGCAAGCCCTTCGTGTGGCCTGTCCAACAGCACTGCTGGGAGGACTCTGCACCCACCCCTCCAGTGTCTGGGCACTGCTGGGAGTGATAGGCACCCACCCCTCCTATGTCTGGGCACTTCTGGGAGGACTCTGCAACCACCCCTCCTCTGTCTGGGCACTGCTGGGGGGACTCTGCACCCACCCCTCCTGTGTCTGGGCACTGCTGGGAGTGATAGGCACCCACCCCAACTATGTCTGGGCACTGCTGGGAGTGATAGGCACCCACCCCTCCTATGTCTGGGCACTGCTGGGAGGACTCTGCACCCACCCCTCCAGTGTCTGGGCACTGCTGGGAGTGATAGGCACCCACCCCTCCTATGTCTGGGCACTTCTGGGAGGACTCTGCAACCACCCCTCCTCTGTCTGGACACTGCTGGGGGGACTCTGCACCCACCCTTCCTGTGTCTGGGCACTGCTGGGAGTGATAGGCACCCACCCCTCCTATGTCTGGGCACTGCTGGGAGTGATAGGCACCCACCCCTCCTATGTCTGGGCACTGCTGGGAGGACTCTGCACCCACCCCTCCTATGTCTGGGCACTGCTGGGAGTGATAGGCACCCACCCCTACTATGTCTGGGCACTGCTGGGGGGACTCTGCACCCACCCCTCCTGTGTCTGGGCACTGCTGGGAGTGATAGGCACCCACCCCTCCTATGTCTGGGCACTGCTGGGAGTGATAGGCACCCACCCCTCCTATGTCTGGGCACTGCTGGGAGTGATAGGCACCCACCCCTCCTATGTCTGGGCACTGCTGGGAGGACTCTGCACCCACCCCTCCAGTGTCTGGGCACTGCTGGGAGTGATAGGCACCCACCCCTCCTATGTCTGGGCACTTCTGGGAGGACTCTGCAACCACCCCTCCTATGTCTGGGCACTGCTGGGGGGACTCTGCACCCACCCCTCCTATGTCTGGGCACTGCTGGGAGTGATAGGCACCCACCCCTCCTATGTCTGGGCACTGCTGGGAGTGATAGGCACCCACCCCTCCTATGTCTGGGCACTGCTGGGAGGACTCTGCACCCACCCCTCCTGTGTCTGGGCACTGCTGGGAGTGATAGGCACCCACCCCTACTATGTCTGGGCACTGCTGGGGGGACTCTGCACCCACCCCTCCTGTGTCTGGGCACTGCTGGGAGTGATAGGCACCCACCCCTCCTATGTCTGGGCACTGCTGGGAGTGATAGGCACCCACCCCTCCTATGTCTGGGCACTGCTGGGAGGACTCTGCACCCACCCCTCCAGTGTCTGGGCACTGCTGGGAGTGATAGGCACCCACCCCTCCTATGTCTGGGCACTTCTGGGAGGACTCTGCAACCACCCCTCCTCTGTCTTGGCACTGCTGGGGGGACTCTGCACCCACCCCTCCTGTGTCTGGGCACTGCTGGGAGTGATAGGCACCCACCCCTCCTATGTCTGGGCACTGCTGGGAGTGATAGGCACCCACCCCTCCTATGTCTGGGCACTGCTGGGAGGACTCTGCACCCACCCCTCCAGTGTCTGGGCACTGCTGGGAGTGATAGGCACCCACCCCTCCTATGTCTGGGAACTTCTGGGAGGACTCTGCAACCACCCCTCCTCTGTCTGGGCACTGCTGGGGGGACTCTGCACCCACCCCTCCTGTGTCTGGGCACTGCTGGGAGTGATAGGCACCCACCCCTCCTATGTCTGGGCTCTGCTGGGGGGACTCTGCACCCACCCCTCCTGTGTCTGGGCACTGCTGGGAGTGATAGGCACCCACCCCTCCTATGTCTGGGCACTGCTGGGAGTGATAGGCACCCACCCTTCCTATGTCTGGGCACTGCTGGGAGGACTCTGCACCCACCCCTCCTGTGTCTGGGCACTGCTGGGAGTGATAGGCACCCGCCTCTCCTATGTCTGGGCACTGCTGGGAGGACTCTGCAACCACCCCTCCTGTGTCTGGGCACTGCTGGGGGGACTCTGCACCCACCCCTCCTGTGTCTGGGCACTGCTGGGAGTGATAGGCACCCACCCCTCCTATGTCTGGGCACTGCTGGGAGTGATAGGCACCCACCCCTCCTATGTCTGGGCACTGCTGGGAGGACTCTGCAACCACCCCTCCTGTGTCTGGGCACTGCTGGGGGAACTCTGCACCCACCACTCCTGTGTCTGGGCACTGCTGGGAGTGATAGGCACCCACCCCTCCTATGTCTGGGCACTGCTGGGGGGACTCTGCACCCACCCCTCCTGTGTCTGGGCACTGCTGGGAGTGATAGGCACCCACCCCTTCTATGTCTGGGCACTGCTGGGAGTGATAGGCACCCACCCCTCCTATGTCTGGGCACTGCTGGGAGGACTCTGCAACCACCCCTCCTGTGTCTGGGCACTGCTGGGGGGACTCTGAACCTACCCCTCCTGTGTCTGGGCACTGCTGGGAGTGATAGGCACCCACCCCTCCTATGTCTGGGCACTGCTGGGGGGACTCTGCACCCACCCCTCCAGTGTCTGGGCACTGCTGGGAGTGATAGGCACCCACCCCTCCTATGTCTGGGCACTGCTGGGGGGACTCTGCACCCACCCCTCCTGTGTCTGGGCATTGCTGGGAGTGATAGGCACCCACCCCTCCTGTGTCTGGGCACTGCTGGGGGGACTCTGCACCCACCCCTCCTGTGCCTGGGCACTGCTGGGAGTGATAGGCACCCACCCCTCCTGTGTCTGGGCACTGCTGGGAGTGATAGGCACCCACACTTCCTATGTCTGTGCACTGCTGGGAGGACTCTGCAACCACCCCTCCTGTGTCTGGACACTGCTGGGGGGACTCTGCACCCACCCCTCCTGTGTCTGGGCACTGCTGGGAGTGATAGGCACCCACCCCTCCTATGTCTGGGCACTGCTGGGAGTGATAGGCACCCACCCCTCCTATGTCTGGGCACTGCTGGGAGGACTCTGCACCCACCCCTCCTGTGTCTGGGCACTGCTGGGAGTGATAGGCACCCACCCCTACTATGTCTGGGCACTGCTGGGGGGACTCTGCACCCACCCCTCCTGTGTCTGGGCACTGCTGGGAGTGATAGGCACCCACCCCTCCTATGTCTGGGCATTGCTGGGAGTGATAGGCACCCACCCCTCATATGTCTGGGCACTGCTGGGAGGACTCTGCACCCACCCCTCCAGTGTCTGGGCACTGCTGGGAGTGATAGGCACCCACCCCTCCTATGTCTGGGCACTTCTGGGAGGACTCTGCAACCACCCCTCCTCTGTCTGGGCACTGCTGGGGGGACTCTGCACCCACCCCTCCTGTGTCTGGGCACTGCTGGGAGTGATAGGCACCCACCCCTCCTATGTCTGGGCACTGCTGGGAGTGATAGGCACCCACCCCTCCTATGTTTGGGCACTGCTGGGAGGACTCTGCACCCACCCCTCCAGTTTCTGGGCACTGCTGGGAGTGATAGGCACCCACCCCTCCTATGTCTGGGCACTTCTGGGAGGACTCTGCAACCACCCCTCCTCTGTCTGGGCACTGCTGGGGGGACTCTGCACCCACCCCTCCTGTGTCTGGGCACTGCTGGGAGTGATAGGCACCCACCCCTCCTATGTCTGGGCTCTGCTGGGGGGACTCTGCACCCACCCCTCCTGTGTCTGGGCACTGCTGGGAGTGATAGGCACCCACCCCTCCTATGTCTGGGCACTGCTGGGAGTGATAGGCACCCACCCCTCCTATGTCTGGGCACTGCTGGGAGGACTCTGCACCCACCCCTCCTGTGTCTGGGCACTGCTGGGAGTGATAGGCACCCACCCCTCCTATGTCTGGGCACTGCTGGGAGGACTCTGCACCCACCCCTCCTGTGTCTGGGCACTGCTGGGAGTGATAGGCACCCACCCCTACTATGTCTGGGCACTGCTGGGGGGACTCTGCACCCACCCCTCCTGTGTCTGGGCACTGCTGGGAGTGATAGGCACCCACCCCTCCTATGTCTGGGCAGTGCTGAGAGTGATAGGCACCCACCCCTCCTATGTCTGGGCACTGCTGGGAGGACTCTGCACCCACCCCTCCAGTGTCTGGGCACTGCTGGGAGTGATAGGCACCCACCCCTCCTATGTCTGGGCACTTCTGGGAGGACTCTGCAACCACCCCTCCTCTGTCTGGGCACTGCTGGGGGGACTCTGCACCCACCCCTCCTGTGTCTGGGCACTGCTGGGAGTGATAGGCACCCACCCCTCCTATGTCTGGGCACTGCTGGGAGTGATAGGCACCCACCCCTCCTATGTCTGGGCACTGCTGGGAGGACTTTGCACCCACCCCTCCAGTGTCTGGGCACTGCTGGGAGTGATAGGCACCCACCCCTCCTATGTCTGGGCACTTCTGGGAGGACTCTGCAACCACCCCTCCTCTGTCTGGGCACTGCTGGGGGGACTCTGCACCCACCCCTCCTGTGTCTGGGCACTGCTGGGAGTGATAGGCACCCACCCCTCCTATGTCTGGGCTCTGCTGGGGGGACTCTGCACCCACCCCTCCTGTGTCTGGGCACTGCTGGGAGTGATAGGCACCCACCCCTCCTATGTCTGGGCACTGCTGGGAGTGATAGGCACCCACCCCTCCTATGTCTGGGCACTGCTGGGAGGACTCTGCACCCACCCCTCCTGTGTCTGGGCACTGCTGGGAGTGATAGGCACCCGCCTCTCCTATGTCTGGGCACTGCTGGGAGGACTCTGCAACCACCCCTCCTGTGTCTGGGCACTGCTGGGGGACTCTGCACCCACCCCTCCTGTGTCTGGGCACTGCTGGGAGTGATAGGCACCCACCCCTCCTATGTCTGGGCACTGCTGGGAGTGATAGGCACCCACCCCTCCTATGTCTGGGCACTGCTGGGAGGACTCTGCAACCACCCCTCCTGTGTCTGGGCACTGCTGGGGGGACTCTGCACCCACCACTCCTGTGTCTGGGCACTGCTGGGAGTGATAGGCACCCACCCCTCCTATGTCTGGGCACTGCTGGGGGGACTCTGCACCCACCCCTCCTGTGTCTGGGCACTGCTGGGAGTGATAGGCACCCACCCCTCCTATGTCTAGGCACTGCTGGGAGTGATAGGCACCCACCCCTCCTATGTCTGGGCACTGCTGGGAGGACTCTGCAACCACCCCTCCTATGTCTGGGCACTGCTGGGGGGACTCTGCACCCACCCCTCCAGTGTCTGGGCACTGCTGGGAGTGATAGGCACCCACCCCTCCTATGTCTGGGCACTGCTGGGGGGACTCTGCACCCACCCCTCCTGTGTCTGGGCATTGCTGGGAGTGATAGGCACCCACCCCTCCTGTGTCTGGGCACTGCTGGGGGGACTCTGCACCCACCCCTCCTGTGCCTGGGCACTGCTGGGAGTGATAGGCACCCACCCCTCCTGTGTCTGGGCACTGCTGGGAGTGATAGGCACCCACACTTCCTATGTCTGGGCACTGCTGGGAGGACTCTGCAACCACCCCTCCTGTGTCTGGACACTGCTGGGGGGACTCTGCACCCACCCCTCCTGTGTCTGGGCACTGCTGGGAGTGATAGGCACCCACCCCTCCTATGTCTGGGCACTGCTGGGAGTGATAGGCACCCACCCCTCCTATGTCTGGGCACTGCTGGGAGGACTCTGCACCCACCCCTCCTGTGTCTGGGCACTGCTGGGAGTGATAGGCACCCACCCCTACTATGTCTGGGCACTGCTGGGGGGACTCTGCACCCACCCCTCCTGTGTCTGGGCACTGCTGGGAGTGATAGGCACCCACCCCTCCTATGTCTGGGCACTGCTGGGAGTGATAGGCACCCACCCCTCCTATGTCTGGGCACTTGTTAGAAAGGGTAGACGGACCGGGAGGGTCGGCCGAGGTCAGGGGGAGAGGTCTCCGGGGAGAGCCGTCTCCTGCGATCGTACAGACAAGTGACTCCCCCCCCACAGACAGACACCACACAAGGATAAGATTTAGTGTTCTTTATATGCACTTCTTAAGGTACGATGAAATAGTACAAGGAGGTCTGGACTCAGGGGTCCCCTCGATTTAGGTCTCTTAGGATAGGGAAGGGGAAGCGGGACAGTCTGTTTACCAGTCCGGTAGTTCGGATGAGATGATGGTTAGCCCACAATCCTCGAGCTTGGTGGTGTAGCTGGTACGGGCCGCGGCAGCGCCAGCAGGTCCCGGTAGAGATGGTCGATACACGGTCCGCGGCAGCGCCAGCAGGTCCCAGTGAAGATGGTCGAGGTACGGTCCGCGGCAGCGCCAGCAGGTCCCGGTGAAGATGGTCGTTACAACGGGCCGCGGCAGCGCCAGCAGGTCCCGACGAGGATGGATGTTGCAGAAGGCCGCGGCAGCGCCAGCAGGCAGGACGATAGTTCGCAAGATAGGGCTACGGCAGCGCCAGTAGTCCGTCAAGGCTGAGTTCTCTCGGTGTCTCTCGACTCCAGGATACAACTGCCTTCCTGCTCCGGAGTTGCCCCAGTTATAGGGCAGGCGCTCTTTGATGTCCGGACCCTCGCACTTGGAGGTCGGAGGGCCCGGGATGAAGGTGTCCAGACACCCAGCAGGGGGTGGAGCCAGCGCCTGGGGGAGCTGGAGGCGATCGGCACCTGGCGGGGGAAGAGCTCTTGACACTTCGTCCTCCCATTGACCTGCCAAGTGGTCCGCTCACCTCCCGGGTGGATGGTGGTGCCGGGATGTCGGGGCCGGTCAGGCCCGGGGTTAGGGTCGGGCGAGGCCACGTGGCCTCGTGGTGCAGGGCCCAAGATGGCGGCTTGAACCGGCCGGGGGAGCCGGCGGGGCTGGGCCCCGTGATGAGTAGAGGTCCGAGGGCAGAAGATCCGTCGGGAGACGGGGTACAGGTGCTTTTCGTGGGTTATGCCTGGTGGGCCGGAGCTCGGGCCCTGTCGTGCGGGGAGGGAGCAAGCCCTTCGTGTGGCCTGTCCAACAGCACTGCTGGGAGGACTCTGCACCCACCCCTCCAGTGTCTGGGCACTGCTGGGAGTGATAGGCACCCACCCCTCCTATGTCTGGGCACTTCTGGGAGGACTCTGCAACCACCCCTCCTCTGTCTGGGCACTGCTGGGGGGACTCTGCACCCACCCCTCCTGTGTCTGGGCACTGCTGGGAGTGATAGGCACCCACCCCAACTATGTCTGGGCACTGCTGGGAGTGATAGGCACCCACCCCTCCTATGTCTGGGCACTGCTGGGAGGACTCTGCACCCACCCCTCCAGTGTCTGGGCACTGCTGGGAGTGATAGGCACCCACCCCTCCTATGTCTGGGCACTTCTGGGAGGACTCTGCAACCACCCCTCCTCTGTCTGGACACTGCTGGGGGGACTCTGCACCCACCCTTCCTGTGTCTGGGCACTGCTGGGAGTGATAGGCACCCACCCCTCCTATGTCTGGGCACTGCTGGGAGTGATAGGCACCCACCCCTCCTATGTCTGGGCACTGCTGGGAGGACTCTGCACCCACCCCTCCTATGTCTGGGCACTGCTGGGAGTGATAGGCACCCACCCCTACTATGTCTGGGCACTGCTGGGGGGACTCTGCACCCACCCCTCCTGTGTCTGGGCACTGCTGGGAGTGATAGGCACCCACCCCTCCTATGTCTGGGCACTGCTGGGAGTGATAGGCACCCACCCCTCCTATGTCTGGGCACTGCTGGGAGTGATAGGCACCCACCCCTCCTATGTCTGGGCACTGCTGGGAGGACTCTGCACCCACCCCTCCAGTGTCTGGGCACTGCTGGGAGTGATAGGCACCCACCCCTCCTATGTCTGGGCACTTCTGGGAGGACTCTGCAACCACCCCTCCTATGTCTGGGCACTGCTGGGGGGACTCTGCACCCACCCCTCCTATGTCTGGGCACTGCTGGGAGTGATAGGCACCCACCCCTCCTATGTCTGGGCACTGCTGGGAGTGATAGGCACCCACCCCTCCTATGTCTGGGCACTGCTGGGAGGACTCTGCACCCACCCCTCCTGTGTCTGGGCACTGCTGGGAGTGATAGGCACCCACCCCTACTATGTCTGGGCACTGCTGGGGGGACTCTGCACCCACCCCTCCTGTGTCTGGGCACTGCTGGGAGTGATAGGCACCCACCCCTCCTATGTCTGGGCACTGCTGGGAGTGATAGGCACCCACCCCTCCTATGTCTGGGCACTGCTGGGAGGACTCTGCACCCACCCCTCCAGTGTCTGGGCACTGCTGGGAGTGATAGGCACCCACCCCTCCTATGTCTGGGCACTTCTGGGAGGACTCTGCAACCACCCCTCCTCTGTCTGGGCACTGCTGGGGGGACTCTGCACCCACCCCTCCTGTGTCTGGGCACTGCTGGGAGTGATAGGCACCCACCCCTCCTATGTCTGGGCACTGCTGGGAGTGATAGGCACCCACCCCTCCTATGTCTGGGCACTGCTGGGAGGACTCTGCACCCACCCCTCCAGTGTCTGGGCACTGCTGGGAGTGATAGGCACCCACCCCTCCTATGTCTGGGAACTTCTGGGAGGACTCTGCAACCACCCCTCCTCTGTCTGGGCACTGCTGGGGGGACTCTGCACCCACCCCTCCTGTGTCTGGGCACTGCTGGGAGTGATAGGCACCCACCCCTCCTATGTCTGGGCTCTGCTGGGGGGACTCTGCACCCACCCCTCCTGTGTCTGGGCACTGCTGGGAGTGATAGGCACCCACCCCTCCTATGTCTGGGCACTGCTGGGAGTGATAGGCACCCACCCTTCCTATGTCTGGGCACTGCTGGGAGGACTCTGCACCCACCCCTCCTGTGTCTGGGCACTGCTGGGAGTGATAGGCACCCGCCTCTCCTATGTCTGGGCACTGCTGGGAGGACTCTGCAACCACCCCTCCTGTGTCTGGGCACTGCTGGGGGGACTCTGCACCCACCCCTCCTGTGTCTGGGCACTGCTGGGAGTGATAGGCACCCACCCCTCCTATGTCTGGGCACTGCTGGGAGTGATAGGCACCCACCCCTCCTATGTCTGGGCACTGCTGGGAGGACTCTGCAACCACCCCTCCTGTGTCTGGGCACTGCTGGGGGAACTCTGCACCCACCACTCCTGTGTCTGGGCACTGCTGGGAGTGATAGGCACCCACCCCTCCTATGTCTGGGCACTGCTGGGGGGACTCTGCACCCACCCCTCCTGTGTCTGGGCACTGCTGGGAGTGATAGGCACCCACCCCTCCTATGTCTGGGCACTGCTGGGAGTGATAGGCACCCACCCCTCCTATGTCTGGGCACTGCTGGGAGGACTCTGCAACCACCCCTCCTGTGTCTGGGCACTGCTGGGGGGACTCTGAACCTACCCCTCCTGTGTCTGGGCACTGCTGGGAGTGATAGGCACCCACCCCTCCTATGTCTGGGCACTGCTGGGGGGACTCTGCACCCACCCCTCCAGTGTCTGGGCACTGCTGGGAGTGATAGGCACCCACCCCTCCTATGTCTGGGCACTGCTGGGGGGACTCTGCACCCACCCCTCCTGTGTCTGGGCATTGCTGGGAGTGATAGGCACCCACCCCTCCTGTGTCTGGGCACTGCTGGGGGGACTCTGCACCCACCCCTCCTGTGCCTGGGCACTGCTGGGAGTGATAGGCACCCACCCCTCCTGTGTCTGGGCACTGCTGGGAGTGATAGGCACCCACACTTCCTATGTCTGTGCACTGCTGGGAGGACTCTGCAACCACCCCTCCTGTGTCTGGACACTGCTGGGGGGACTCTGCACCCACCCCTCCTGTGTCTGGGCACTGCTGGGAGTGATAGGCACCCACCCCTCCTATGTCTGGGCACTGCTGGGAGTGATAGGCACCCACCCCTCCTATGTCTGGGCACTGCTGGGAGGACTCTGCACCCACCCCTCCTGTGTCTGGGCACTGCTGGGAGTGATAGGCACCCACCCCTACTATGTCTGGGCACTGCTGGGGGGACTCTGCACCCACCCCTCCTGTGTCTGGGCACTGCTGGGAGTGATAGGCACCCACCCCTCCTATGTCTGGGCATTGCTGGGAGTGATAGGCACCCACCCCTCATATGTCTGGGCACTGCTGGGAGGACTCTGCACCCACCCCTCCAGTGTCTGGGCACTGCTGGGAGTGATAGGCACCCACCCCTCCTATGTCTGGGCACTTCTGGGAGGACTCTGCAACCACCCCTCCTCTGTCTGGGCACTGCTGGGGGGACTCTGCACCCACCCCTCCTGTGTCTGGGCACTGCTGGGAGTGATAGGCACCCACCCCTCCTATGTCTGGGCACTGCTGGGAGTGATAGGCACCCACCCCTCCTATGTTTGGGCACTGCTGGGAGGACTCTGCACCCACCCCTCCAGTTTCTGGGCACTGCTGGGAGTGATAGGCACCCACCCCTCCTATGTCTGGGCACTTCTGGGAGGACTCTGCAACCACCCCTCCTCTGTCTGGGCACTGCTGGGGGGACTCTGCACCCACCCCTCCTGTGTCTGGGCACTGCTGGGAGTGATAGGCACCCACCCCTCCTATGTCTGGGCTCTGCTGGGGGGACTCTGCACCCACCCCTCCTGTGTCTGGGCACTGCTGGGAGTGATAGGCACCCACCCCTCCTATGTCTGGGCACTGCTGGGAGTGATAGGCACCCACCCCTCCTATGTCTGGGCACTGCTGGGAGGACTCTGCACCCACCCCTCCTGTGTCTGGGCACTGCTGGGAGTGATAGGCACCCGCCTCTCCTATGTCTGGGCACTGCTGGGAGGACTCTGCAACCACCCCTCCTGTGTCTGGGCACTGCTGGGGGGACTCTGCACCCACCCCTCCTGTGTCTGGGCACTGCTGGGAGTGATAGGCACCCACCCCTCCTATGTCTGGGCACTGCTGGGAGTGATAGGCACCCACCCCTCCTATGTCTGGGCACTGCTGGGAGGACTCTGCAACCACCCCTCCTGTGTCTGGGCACTGCTGGGGGGACTCTGCACCCACCACTCCTGTGTCTGGGCACTGCTGGGAGTGATAGGCACCCACCCCTCCTATGTCTGGGCACTGCTGGGGGGACTCTGCACCCACCCCTCCTGTGTCTGGGCACTGCTGGGAGTGATAGGCACCCACCCCTCCTATGTCTGGGCACTGCTGGGAGTGATAGGCACCCACCCCTCCTATGTCTGGGCACTGCTGGGAGGACTCTGCAACCACCCCTCCTGTGTCTGGGCACTGCTGGGGGGACTCTGAACCTACCCCTCCTATGTCTGGGCACTGCTGGGGGGACTCTGCACCCACCCCTCCAGTGTCTGGGCACTGCTGGGAGTGATAGGCACCCGCCTCTCCTATGTCTGGGCACTGCTGGGAGGACTCTGCAACCACCCCTCCTGTGTCTGGGCACTGCTGGGGGGACTCTGCACCCACCCCTCCTGTGTCTGGGCACTGCTGGGAGTGATAGGCACCCACCCCTCCTATGTCTGGGCACTGCTGGGAGTGATAGGCACCCACCCCTCCTATGTCTGGGCACTGCTGGGAGGACTCTGCAACCACCCCTCCTGTGTCTGGGCACTGCTGGGGGGACTCTGCACCCACCACTCCTGTGTCTGGGCACTGCTGGGAGTGATAGGCACCCACCCCTCCTATGTCTGGGCACTGCTGGGGGGACTCTGCACCCACCCCTCCTGTGTCTGGGCACTGCTGGGAGTGATAGGCACCCACCCCTCCTATGTCTGGGCACTGCTGGGAGTGATAGGCACCCACCCCTCCTATGTCTGGGCACTGCTGGGAGGACTCTGCAACCACCCCTCCTGTGTCTGGGCACTGCTGGGGGGACTCTGAACCTACCCCTCCTATGTCTGGGCACTGCTGGGGGGACTCTGCACCCACCCCTCCAGTGTCTGGGCACTGCTGGGAGTGATAGGCACCCACCCCTCCTATGTCTGGGCACTGCTGGGGGGACTCTGCACACACCCCTCCTGTGTCTGGGCATTGCTGGGAGTGATAGGCACCCACCCCTCCTGTGTCTGGGCACTGCTGGGGGGACTCTGCACCCACCCCTCCTGTGTCTGGGCACTGCTGGGAGTGATAGGCACCCACCCCTCCTATGTCTGGGCACTGCTGGGAGTGATAGGCACCCACCCCTCCTATGTCTGGGCACTGCTGGGAGGACTCTGCAACCGCCCCTCCTGTGTCTGGGCACTGCTGGGGGGACTCTGCACCCACCCATCCTGTGTCTGGGCCTTGCTGGGAGTGATAGGCACCCACCCCTCCTATGTCTGGGCACTGCTGGGGGGACTCTGCACCCACCCCTCCTGTGTCTGGGCACTGCTGGGAGTGATAGGCACCCACCCCTCCTATGTCTGGGCACTGCTGGGGGGACTCTGCACCCACCCCTCCTGTGTCTGGGCACTGCTGGGAGTGATAGGCACCCACCCCTCCTATGTCTGGGCACTGCTGGGGGGACTCTGCACCCACCCCTCCTGTGTCTGGGCACTGCTGGGAGTGATAGGCACCCACCCCTCCTATGTCTGGGCACTGCTGGGGGGACTCTGCACCCACCCCTCCTGTGTCTGGGCACTGCTGGGAGTGATAGGCACCCACCCCTCCTATGTCTGGGCACTGCTGGGAGTGATAGACACCCACCCCTCCTATGTCTGGGCACTGCTGGGAGGACTCTGCAACCACCCCTCCTGTGTCTGGGCACTGCTGGGGGGACTCTGCACCCACCCCTCCTGTGTCTGGGCACTGCTGGGAGGACTCTGCAACCACCCCTCCTATGTCTGGGCACTGCTGGGGGGACTCTGCACCCACCCCTCCTGTGTCTGGGCACTGCTGGGAGTGATAGGCACCCACCCCTCCTATGTCTGGGCACTGCTGGGAGAACGCGCAAACCACCCCTCCTGTGTCTGGGCACTGCTGGGGGGACTCTGCACACACCCCTCCTGTGTCTGGGCACTGCTGGGAGTGATAGGAACCCACCCCTCCTGTGTCTGGGCACTGCTGGGGGGACTCTGCACCCACCCCTCCTGTGTCTGGGCACTGCTGGGAGTGATAGGCACCCACCCCTCCTATGTGTGGGCACTGCTGGGAGTGATAGGCATCCACCCCTCCTATGTCTGGGCACTGCCGGGAGGACTCTGCACCCACCCCTGCTGTGTCTGGGCACTGCTGGGAGTGATAGGCACCCACCCCTCCTATGTCTGGGCACTGCTGGGAGGACTCTGTAACCACCCCTCCTGTGTCTGGGCACTGCTGGGAGTGATAGGCACCCACCCCTCCTATGTCTGGGCACTGCTGGGGGGACTCTGCACCCACCCCTCCTGTGTCTGGGCACTGCTGGGAGTGATAGGCACCCACCCCTCCTATGTCTGGGCACTGCTGGGAGTGATAGGCACCCACCCCTCCTATGTCTGGGCACTGCTGGGAGGACTCTGCAACCACCCCTCCTGTGTCTGGGCACTGCTGGGGGGACTCTGCACTCACCCCTCCTGTGTCTGGGCACTGCTGGGAGTGATAGGCACCCACCCCTCCTGTGTCTGGGCACTGCTTGGAGGGATAGGCACCCACCCCTCCTATGTCTGGGCACTGCTGGGAGGACTCTGCACCCACCCCTCCTGTGTCTGGGCACTGCTGGGAGTGATAGGCAGCCACCCCTCCTATGTCTGGGCACTGCTGGGAGGACTCTGCAACCACTCCTCCTGTGTCTGGGCACTGCTGGGGGGACTCTGCACCCACCCCTCCAGTCTCTGGCCGCTGCTGGGAGTGATAGGCACCCACCCCTCCTATGTCTGGGCACTGCTGGGGGGACTCTGCACCCACCCCTCCTGTGTCTGGGCACTGCTGGGAGTGATAGGCACCCACCCCTCCTATGTCTGGGCACTGCTAGGAGTGAGAGGCACCCACCCCTCCTATGTCTGGGCACTGCTGGGAGGACTCTGCAACCACCCCTCCTGTGTCTGGGCACTGCTGGGGGGACTCTGCACACGCCCCTCCTGTGTCTGGGCACTGCTGGGAGTGATAGGCACCCACCCCTCCTATGTCTGGGCACTTCTGGGAGGACTCTGCAACCACCCCTCCTCTGTCTGGGCACTGCTGGGGTGGACTCTGCACCCACCCCATCTGTGTCTGGGCACTGCTGGGAGTGATAGGCACCCACCCCTCCTATGTCTGGGCACTGCTGGGGGGACTCTGCACCCACCCCTCCTGTGTCTGGGCACTGCTGGGAGTGATAGGCACCCACCCCTCCTATGCCTGGGCACTGCTGGGAGTGATAGGCACCCACCCCTCCTATGTCTGGGCACTGCCGGGAGGACTCTGCACCCACCCCTCCTGTGTCTGGGCACTGCTGGGAGTGATAGGCACCCGCCTCTCCTATGGCTGGGCACTGCTGGGAGGACTCTGCAACCACCCCTCCTGTGTCTGGGCACTGCTGGGGGGACTCTGCACCCACCCCTCCTGTGTCTGGGCACTGCTGGGAGTGATAGGCACCCACCCCTCCTATGTCTGGGCACTGCTGGGAGTGATAGGCACCCACCCCTCCTATGTCTGGGCACTGCTGGGAGGACTCTGCAACCACCCCTCCTGTGTCTGGGCACTGCTCGGGGGACTCTGCACCCACCACTCCTGTGTCTGGGCACTGCTGGGAGTGATAGGCACCCACCCCTCCTATGTCTGGGCACTGCTGGGGGGACTCTGCACCCACCCCTCCTGTGTCTGGGCACTGCTGGGAGTGATAGGCACCCACCCCTCCTATGTCTGGGCACTGCTGGGAGTGATAGGCACCCACCCCTCCTATGTCTGGGCACTGCTGGGAGGACTCTGCAACCACCCCTCCTATGTCTGGGCACTGCTGGGGGGACTCTGCACCCACCCCTCCTGTGTCTGGGCACTGCTGGGGGGACTCTGCACCCACCCCTCCTGTGTCTGGGCACTGCTGGGAGTGATAGGCACCCACCCCTCCTATGTCTGGGCACTGCTGGGGGGACTCTGCACCCACCCCTCCTGTGTCTGGGCACTGCTGGGAGTGATAGGCACCCACCCCTCCTATGTCTGGGCACTGCTGGGGGGACTCTGCACCCACCCCTCCTGTGTCTGGGCACTGCTGGGAGTGATAGGCACCCACCCCTCCTATGTCTGGGCACTGCTGGGGGGACTCTGCACCCACCCCTCCTGTGTCTGGGCACTGCTGGGAGTGATAGGCACCCACCCCTCCTATGTCTGGGCACTGCTGGGAGTGATAGACACCCACCCCTCCTATGTCTGGGCACTGCTGGGAGGACTCTGCAACCACCCCTCCTGTGTCTGGGCACTGCTGGGGGGACTCTGCACCCACCCCTCCTGTGTCTGGGCACTGCTGGGAGGACTCTGCAACCACCCCTCCTATGTCTGGGCACTGCTGGGGGGACTCTGCACCCACCCCTCCTGTGTCTGGGCACTGCTGGGAGTGATAGGCACCCACCCCTCCTATGTCTGGGCACTGCTGGGAGAACGCGCAAACCACCCCTCCTGTGTCTGGGCACTGCTGGGGGGACTCTGCACACACCCCTCCTGTGTCTGGGCACTGCTGGGAGTGATAGGCACCCACCCCTCCTGTGTCTGGGCACTGCTGGGGGGACTCTGCACCCACCCCTCCTGTGTCTGGGCACTGCTGGGAGTGATAGGCACCCACCCCTCCTATGTGTGGGCACTGCTGGGAGTGATAGGCATCCACCCCTCCTATGTCTGGGCACTGCCGGGAGGACTCTGCACCCACCCCTGCTGTGTCTGGGCACTGCTGGGAGTGATAGGCACCCACCCCTCCTATGTCTGGGCACTGCTGGGAGGACTCTGTAACCACCCCTCCTGTGTCTGGGCACTGCCGGGGGACTCTGCACCCACCCCTCCTGTGTCTGGGCACTGCTGGGAGTGATAGGCACCCACCCCTCCTATGTCTGGGCACTGCTGGGGGGACTCTGCACCCACCCCTCCTGTGTCTGGGCACTGCTGGGAGTGATAGGCACCCACCCCTCCTATGTCTGGGCACTGCTGGGAGTGATAGGCACCCACCCCTCCTATGTCTGGGCACTGCTGGGAGGACTCTGCAACCACCCCTCCTGTGTCTGGGCACTGCTGGGGGGACTCTGCACTCACCCCTCCTGTGTCTGGGCACTGCTGGGAGTGATAGGCACCCACCCCTCCTGTGTCTGGGCACTGCTTGGAGGGATAGGCACCCACCCCTCCTATGTCTGGGCACTGCTGGGAGGACTCTGCACCCACCCCTCCTGTGTCTGGGCACTGCTGGGAGTGATAGGCAGCCACCCCTCCTATGTCTGGGCACTGCTGGGAGGACTCTGCAACCACTCCTCCTGTGTCTGGGCACTGCTGGGGGGACTCTGCACCCACCCCTCCAGTCTCTGGCCGCTGCTGGGAGTGATAGGCACCCACCCCTCCTATGTCTGGGCACTGCTGGGGGGACTCTGCACCCACCCCTCCTGTGTCTGGGCACTGCTGGGAGTGATAGGCACCCACCCCTCCTATGTCTGGGCACTGCTAGGAGTGAGAGGCACCCACCCCTCCTATGTCTGGGCACTGCTGGGAGGACTCTGCAACCACCCCTCCTGTGTCTGGGCACTGCTGGGGGGACTCTGCACACGCCCCTCCTGTGTCTGGGCACTGCTGGGAGTGATAGGCACCCACCCCTCCTATGTCTGGGCACTTCTGGGAGGACTCTGCAACCACCCCTCCTCTGTCTGGGCACTGCTGGGGTGGACTCTGCACCCACCCCATCTGTGTCTGGGCACTGCTGGGAGTGATAGGCACCCACCCCTCCTATGTCTGGGCACTGCTGGGGGGACTCTGCACCCACCCCTCCTGTGTCTGGGCACTGCTGGGAGTGATAGGCACCCACCCCTCCTATGCCTGGGCACTGCTGGGAGTGATAGGCACCCACCCCTCCTATGTCTGGGCACTGCCGGGAGGACTCTGCACCCACCCCTCCTGTGTCTGGGCACTGCTGGGAGTGATAGGCACCCGCCTCTCCTATGGCTGGGCACTGCTGGGAGGACTCTGCAACCACCCCTCCTGTGTCTGGGCACTGCTGGGGGGACTCTGCACCCACCCCTCCTGTGTCTGGGCACTGCTGGGAGTGATAGGCACCCACCCCTCCTATGTCTGGGCACTGCTGGGAGTGATAGGCACCCACCCCTCCTATGTCTGGGCACTGCTGGGAGGACTCTGCAACCACCCCTCCTGTGTCTGGGCACTGCTCGGGGGACTCTGCACCCACCACTCCTGTGTCTGGGCACTGCTGGGAGTGATAGGCACCCACCCCTCCTATGTCTGGGCACTGCTGGGGGGACTCTGCACCCACCCCTCCTGTGTCTGGGCACTGCTGGGAGTGATAGGCACCCACCCCTCCTATGTCTGGGCACTGCTGGGAGTGATAGGCACCCACCCCTCCTATGTCTGGGCACTGCTGGGAGGACTCTGCAACCACCCCTCCTGTGTCTGGGCACTGCTGGGGGGACTCTGCACCTACCCCTCCTGTGTCTGGGCACTGCTGGGAGTGATAAGCACCCACCCCACCTATGTCTGGGCACTGCTGGGGGGACTCTGCACCCACCCCTCCAGTGTCTGGGCACTGCTGGGAGTGATAGGCACCCACCCCTCCTATGTCTGGGCACTGCTGGGGGGACTCTGCACCCACCCCTCCTGTGTCTGGGCACTGCTGGGAGTGATAGGCACCCACCCCTCCTGTGTCTGGGCACTGCTGGGGGGACTCTGCACCCACCCCTCCTGTGTCTGGGCACTGCTGGGAGTGATAGGCACCCACCCCTCCTATGTCTGGGCACTGCTGGGAGTGATAGGCACCCACCCCTCCTATGTCTGGGCACTGCTGGGAGGACTCTGCAACCGCCCCTCCTGTGTCTGGGCACTGCTGGGGGGACTCTGCACCCACCCATCCTGTGTCTGGGCACTGCTGGGAGTGATAGGCACCCACCCCTCCTATGTCTGGGCACTGCTGGGGGGACTCTGCACCCACCCCTCCTGTGTCTGGGCACTGCTGGGAGTGATAGGCACCCACCCCTCCTATGTCTGGGCACTGCTGGGGGGACTCTGCACCCACCCCTCCTGTGTCTGGGCACTGCTGGGAGTGATAGGCACCCACCCCTCCTATGTCTGGGCACTGCTGGGGGGACTCTGCACCCACCCCTCCTGTGTCTGGGCACTGCTGGGAGTGATAGGCACCCACCCCTCCTATGTCTGGGCACTGCTGGGGGGACTCTGCACCCACCCCTCCTGTGTCTGGGCACTGCTGGGAGTGATAGGCACCCACCCCTCCTATGTCTGGGCACTGCTGGGAGTGATAGACACCCACCCCTCCTATGTCTGGGCACTGCTGGGAGGACTCTGCAACCACCCCTCCTGTGTCTGGGCACTGCTGGGGGGACTCTGCACACACCCCTCCTGTGTCTGGGCACTGCTGGGAGTGATAGGCACCCACCCCTCCTATGTCTGGGCACTGCTGGGAGTGATAGGCACCCACGCCTCCTATGTCTGGGCACTGCTGGGAGTGATAGGCACCCACCCCTCCAATGTCTGGGCACTGCTGGGTGGACTCTGCACCCACCCCTCCTGTGTCTGGGCACTGCTGGGAGTGAAAGGCACCCACCCCTCCTATGTCTGGGCACTGCTGGGAGGACTCTGCAACCACCCCTCCTGTGTCTGGGCACTGCTGGGGGGACTCTGCACCCACCCCTCCTGTGTCTGGGCACTGCTGGGAGTGATAGGCACCCACCCCTCCTATGTCTGGGCACTGCTGGGGGGACTCTGCACCCACCCCTCCTGTGTCTGGGGACTGCTGGGAGTGATAGGCATCCACCCCTACTATGTCTGGGCACTGCTGGGAGTGATAGGCACCCACCCCTCCTATGTCTGGGCACTGCTGGGAGGACTCTGCACCCACCCATCCTGTGTCTGGGCACTGCTGGGAGTGATAGGCACCCACCCCTCCTATGTCTGGGCACTGCTGGGAGGACTCTGCATCCACCCCTCCTGTGTCTGGGCACTGCTGGGGGGACTCTACACCCACCCCTCCTGTGTCTGGGCACTGCTGGGAGTGATAGGCACCCACCCCTACTATGTCTGGGCACTGCTGGGGGGACTCTGCACCCACCCCTCCTGTGTCTGGGCACTGCTGGGAGTGATAGGCACCCACCCCTCCTATGTCTGGGCACTGCTAGGAGTGATAGGCACCCACCCCTCCCTTGTCTGGGCACTGCTGGGAGGACTCTGCAACCACCCCTCCTGTGTCTGGGCACTGCTGGGGGGACTCTGCACACACCCCTCCTGTGTCTGGGCACTGCTGGGAGTGATAGGCACCCACCCCTCCTGTGTCTGGGCACTGCTGGGGGGACTCTGCACCCACCCCTCCTGTGTCTGGGCACTGCTGGGAGTGATAGGCACCCACCCCTCCTATGTGTGGGCACTGCTGGGAGTGATAGGCATCCACCCCTCCTATGTCTGGGCACTGCCTGGAGGACTCTGCACCCACCCCTGCTGTGTCTTGGCACTGCTGGGAGTGATAGGCACCCACCCCTCCTATGTCTGGGCACTGCTGGGAGGACTCTGTAACCACCCCTCCTGTGTCTGGGCACTGCCGGGGGACTCTGCACCCACCCCTCCTGTGTCTGGGCACTGCTGGGAGTGATAGGCACCCACCCCTCCTATGTCTGGGCACTGCTGGGGGGACTCTGCACCCACCCCTCCTGTGTCTGGGCACTGCTGGGAGTGATAGGCACCCACCCCTCCTATGTCTGGGCACTGCTGGGAGTGATAGGCACCCACCCCTCCTATGTCTGGGCACTGCTGGGAGGACTCTGCAACCACCCCTCCTGTGTCTGGGCACTGCTGGGGGGACTCTGCACACACCCCTCCTGTGTCTGGGCACTGCTGGGAGTGATAGGCACCCACCCCTCCTGTGTCTGGGCACTGCTGGGAGGGATAGGCACCCACCCCTCCTATGTCTGGGCACTGCTGGGAGGACTCTGCACCCACCCCTCCTGTGTCCGGGCACTGCTGGGAGTGATAGGCAGCCACCCCTCCTATGTCTGGGCACTGCTGGGAGGACTCTGCAACCACCCCTCCTGTTTCTGGGCACTGCTGGGGGGACTCTGCACCCACCCCTCCAGTCTCTGGGCGCTGCTGGGAGTGATAGGCACCCACCCCTCCTATGTCTGGGCACTGCTGGGAGTAATAGGCACCCACCCCTCCTATGTCTGGGCACTGCTGGGAGGACTCTGCACCCACCCCTCCTGTGTCTGGCCATGTACGCTCCGAACATACGTGGGTCTGGGTACGCTCCATGCATACACGGGTGGGGCTACGGTCCGTACATACACTGTTGGGGTGGGAGTACGCTCCATACGTACGCGGGTGTGGGTAAGGTCCGTACATACATGGGTGGGGGTACGCTCCAAACATACGCGGGTCTGGGTACGCTCCATGCATACACGGGTGGGGGTATGGTCCGTACATACACTGTTGGGGTGGGGGTATGCTCCATACATACACTGTTGGGGTGGGGTTACGCTCCATACGTACGCGGGTGTGGGTACGGTCCGTACATACACTGTTGGGGTGGGGGTACGCTCCATACGTACGTGGGTATGGGTACGGTCCGTACATACACTGTTGGGGTGGGGGTACGCTCCATATGTACGCGGGTGTGGGTACGGTCCGTACATACACTGTTGGGGTGGGGGTACGCTCCATACATACACTGTTGGGGTGGGGGTACGCTCCATACGTACGCGGGTGTGGGTACGGTCCGTACATCCACGGGTGGGGTGTTGGTACGCGCCGTACATACACGGTTGGGGGTACGGCCCGTACCCAGGCCTTTAGAACGTGGGTACGGGCCGTACCGCCATTATTGGGGTGACGTAGGGGTGGGCGTGGTACGGTACGTACCGGACTTGTTGTGTTGCCAGTTCGCGTCTACATCCACTTCCGTTGCTGGACACGCCCCCACCCCCTCGAAGTGACCAGGCCCTGAAGGTCAGGTATGTCCAGGGCATGTATGAATTGTGACTTGGGTGGGGGTTTTGTGTCCTGCCCCTGCCCCCCCCTTTGCCCCTAGGTGTTGTTCTGACCTTCTGCGGCGTCTGCGTCGGTTCCTGTAGAGCAGGTGGACTGCTATGAGGGCTGGGATGACACGTAGGTTCGGGTCCATGGCTGTCCATCGCGTACAGGTGCTCCTTGCGTGCGTCGTCCTGATTTCCCGGCAGTTTTTGGCAGTCGGAAAATATAATCCGTGCGGGGTGACGTCGGTACGGATCGTACTTCCTGGTTCGTGAAACGCAGCCTGCATGCGTCCCGACGTCACGTCGGTGCTTTCCCGGATCACATTTGTAGGGATATTTCCGTCGGTCGGTGTTTTGTACGATTCGTACGGAAATGGTGTTTCCATACGAATCGTACTTGCTATTTTGTAATGTTGTTTGACCGGGTACGAGTCGTACGGAGAATACGCTCCGTACGACCATTCGTACCCGGTTTCTCCAGGATCGGAATTGGCACCTTAATGTCCAATTAATTAATTATCAATACCCAACAACAAATTTATTAATTACTTAATTAGATTTCAATTACTTCCAACACTATTCCCCTAAAAACGCACGACACACTCCAATAATAAAATAATACACTTAACATAATTATCAATTAATCAATTAATAAAAACTAATTACCAATTAATAAAAATTAATTACCAATTAATACTTAATTAACAATAATATCATTATCAATACCAATAAATGAAAATAAATTATTACTTAATTACAATTAAATTACTTCCCACCCTATTCCCCTATAAACCCACAACCCGCTACAGAACTTAAACGCAAAAATTAATTCAAATTAATTTATAATTCCTAAAAATGTATAATTAATTTCATATAATTACATTACTTCCCACCCTATTCCCCTATAAACCCACAACCCGCCACAGTACTAAAACACAAAATTGACTTAAAAAACCATTATTAACATATAAAAATTGTATGCATATATTTTAAAACCAGTAGAACACTTAACCAAAAACATATAACACATTCATATTAAATACATAATAAAATACATAACAATAATATAAATATCGATATTAGTAACATCAATATCAGTAAAATCGATATATTTGATGTCGATATTACTAACTTCGATATTACTAACATCGATATAAAAATACTTACCTTAGGGTCGATATTCTGTCCATATATATTATTGACATCGATATTCTGTCCCTTCGATATTTAAAACTCGATATTAGTGTAGGTCGATATTTTATTTTCGATATTTTGGCTGCTCACCGTTTGGTTTCTCTAGCTTCAGGTTTAAATCTGTGGAACAAATTCGTAGACCACAGAAAAACGTTATGGGGATTTTTACAACTTTGGCAGTCCTCCCATGGTGCCAATACCATGCCGTCAGCTGGAGCACTGACAGAGCATGGTGCCTCCGCCCGCCGGATTAGGAGTTTAATCCTAGTCGGGTGATCAGGGCTGCTGCAGTCTAACAGCGGTAGGCTGTTAGATTCTTAGGAGAGCTTAACATGCAAACTGTCACAGTGACAGTGCCTGCTGCTTGTTCCTGCATGGTATGGCATGATTGCCACACCATGCGGAAACAGAGGCGCAATTCCCTCGGAGCACAATTGTTCCCACTGCATGCACCCTCTTAGGGCTCCCTTAGTTATTTTTCCACCACCCTTTTCATAGAGGGCGTCTCAGAATATGCTTGGTGGTGTCACAGCAACACCGCCAGTATATCCCTGCTTCTGACAGCTGCGTGAATGCCGTGGGATTCGGGATCCCCGGCAGATGCAGTGGTCCTATGGCGGTCCAACCGCCCCAATTGTAATACTGCAGGTGGGCCAGCAGTGTGGTGGTGGTCGGACTGCCAAAACGAGTGCGGTAGTCCTATAGACCGCCGTACTCATAATAAGGCCCTATGTGTATCTTTATGTTTTTTATAGTTATGGGTATCAGATGGTCAGCTGTGGTGAATGCCCATTTGAAATACTCTGAGTAACTGAATAATTGTTAGTTAAGTGACGGAGGAAGACAAAGGACTGATTTGTATCCACCGTATTCCAGGGTCTAGATATAAAGTGTCTGGTTTTTAATGTACAAGAAGGTTTAGTGAATAGAGCAATGGGGAAAGATGTTGATTTTGTGAAATATCAAAATAGAAATGGAATTGAATTTTTGAAAGTTAAATTTGATCATATTGCAGAGGTAAGACAGATTGCACCTTCTGCTGCACGTTTTTTGCTTGTAAAAGACTTGTATGTTCGTAGAAAACAGTTTCCCTTCTGTTTAGCATATGCAATAACTATTCACAAATCACAAGGTTTAAGTGTAGATAATGCTTTGGTAAATGTTGGAAAAACTGTGTTTAAAGAGGGAATGGTATATGTTGCATTATCACGAGTTAGAACGTTGTCTGGTTTGTATTTCATTGATTTTGATGAGAACAAGGTTAGTGCTGATGTTAATTGTGTACGAGAATATAATCGTTTGAGAAGGCTTTATGCTCCCCATTTAGGTGAATATCCTATTTATGAGAAACGTGTTGTGTGTTCAAAACGCAAATATGTTGAAGAGTTAACTATCGTTGGAAAGCAGAAAGAAAATCAACAGAAAAGAAAAGATGTAAAGAATCAGAAAATACAAATAAGTGAGGATGTTGTTGGATACCAATTAGAAAATGCTTCTGGTGTCAACTGCTATGGTAATGACATTCTGAATGTTATATATTATCTTGAAGATGTTTGTGGTGAGATTATGGAAAGTCAGGAAAAAAATGTATGTTCTGCACTCTACACTTTATTTCAAGAATTGAGAACTGATAGACGTAAGATTCATTCGGCTTCTGGTATTCGCCAACTGTTGGATACATATACTGGATCTTTAACGTTCAGTGCTAATATACAGCAAGATGCACAAGAATTTCTGATGGTTATGCTTGGAGTACTAGAAGATGAAGGAATTCAGTTTGATAGTTTATTGGACTCAGTTACAAATGGGAACATAAATGTGAAGAGTGTTCGTTAACTTCAAGCACTATAGTTGACAGAGAATGATTTTTATATTTAACAATACCTGACTGCAAATCTGTAACATTTTCCAAATTAGTAAAAGAAGCTGATCATGAGATGATGTGTTCTCGTTGTAAATCAAGAATGCTACCTGCATTATGCCTACAAAGATATGGAAAATAATTGATTATAATGCTGCAACACTGTCGACCAAATGGAAGAAAAGTGGAAACCAAAATCAAAAAGTTTATTGCTAATCAAGTATCCATTTCTGGAAGAACTTTTGCAACAGTTGCTATTTTTTTCCATGCTGGAAGTACTACTGCCAGTGGACATTATACAGTTTATTTAAAGTCTAATAATGGTTGGAGTCACTGTAATGATACACACTTGGAAATGAAACCGAGATTGCCTTATGAATTACCCAACTAATACCTAATTTTTTTGAAACAAAGATTTTAGATAGACTATTCGGCTTTAATGGGAAGGTGTATAGATCTTTAAGGAATTCATACTGGATGCTTTCAAAGCAAAATATTTGATACATTATCTGGCTTATCGGGAAAATGTGCAGTGAAACTACGTAAGATCTTTAAGGAATTCATACTGGATGCTTTCAAAGCAAAATGTTTGATACATTATGTGGTGAATTGGGAAAATTGTGCAGAGAAACTACGTAAGATCTTTAAGGAATTCATACTGGATGCTTTCAAGGTGACATTTTTGATACATTATGTGGTGTATTGGAAAAATTGTGCATAGAAACTATGTAAGATCTTTAAGGAATTCATACTGGATGCTTTCAAAGTGAAATTTTTGATATATTATCTGGCGTATTGGGAAAATGTACAGAGAAACTACGTAAGATCTTGAAAGAATTCATACTGGATGCTTTCAAAACAATTTTTTTTTATACATTAGCTGGTGTATTGGGTAAATTTGCAGACAATCTACGAAGTAAAGGTAAGCTTTGAACATTTGAAATACTATTAGATGTGTTATTTGTGTTGATTTTGTATTATATTTGAGAGAATTAGGGAATCTAGTTGATTGTTTTTTTTTCCCTGCTGTTTATGATGAAACTACACTGGCATCACTGTGAATAGTGAAGTTAAGTAGTACCTGATGACAGAAAAAAAGGGAGAACAATTGTTATTTGCATGTTAAATTGTTTTGTATTATTTAAAAACTCATTGTAATGTGTGAAATGTATTACATTACATTGTACCTTTGCAGTTTATTTTATGTAGTTGAAAAGTTAGAAAAAATAGTATTAATGACAAATACAGAATAGTAGTTCGATATTTAAAAAACCTTTGAAATTCATTGAAAAAACCATAGGTTTCAGAGACGTTATACTTAGAAATTAGCATTTAAAAAACCTTCAAAATTCACTGAAAAAAACATAGGTTTCAGGCACGTTATAGTTAGAAATCAGCATGTAAAAAACCTTTGAAATTCACTGAAAAAACCATAGGTTTCAGGCATGTTATAGTTAGAAATAAACATTTAAAAAACCTTAGAAATTCACTGAAAAGACCATAGGTTTCAGGGACGTTATAGTTAGGAATTAGCATTTAAAAAAACCTTAGAAATTCACTGAAAAAACCATAGGTTTCAGGGACGTTATAGTTAGTTGGACATTTGACTTATACAAAACCAGAGAAATTCGCCTGTTATAGTTAGTTGAGCTAACTATAACTCACGCACCCACAATGCACTGCTAATGACATCACATATTACATCACTCATGGCATGGTCAGTGACATCACTGATGACATCACTGATGACATCTCAAATGACATCACTAATATGTCTCTATCTATATATAAACGATGTATGCACATTATATAATGGCTGCCAAATTTGTAAGCAATTACTGATTCTTTAGAATGAAGTCCTTTTTATTGTTGTTGACCGATGAAACTGCCCAATGAGTTAAGTTTATGTTTATAAGGTGAGGCGTTCGAAACACGTTTGTCCGTTTTTTCTCAACTATGGTTGTACGCTAAATAAAATAATTATTCAAAATAGTGAAGCCTGGAGTTCTCTGCGTTTCTTCTTGACGTGGCAATATATATATATATATAAAATGAAACATATTTGAATACAAACAAAACATAAATCAGCATTTACCATATAAGGTGCAAAATGTTTGCAGCCAATTAAATTAAATGTATAAGGAGTTAGCCGATGAAAACGCTTTGCTACTTAAAAAATAATATAAAAAAGAAATAAAATCCTGCAATTTACTGCTGCAGAAGAAGCCAGCACTGCTGGAAAGAGTCTCTCTCCTCAAAGCTACATGTAGAAGGGATGCAACACTAAAAAAATAATGCCCCTCTAATTACGAAGTAAGTACTGTATTGAACAGAACTTAAACTTAACTACTGAAAATAAGGGGCATATCATCAACGAGGCGTTAAAAAATTATCGCCGCTTTTGTGTCCATTTTCAGACGAAAAGCGGCGATAATTTTAATGGCCTATTAGCAAGTTCCATGCTTCTTCGCCCTTTCCCTTAATGCCCAGCTTTGCATCTTTAATGAGATGCAAAGTGGGCGTTCCTCCCCAGAATAATGGGAGAAATGTTGCTAAGCGACATTTCTCCTATTATCAAGCCTCACGCTAAGAAGCATAGCGGCAAGAAAAGTAGCGATAACCTCTGTTATAGCGACTTTCCTTACGCCTGATTCAAGACTGACTTAGTGATGATATCCTATGGAAGGTGGATATCATGGCTAAGTATGCCTTGCCCTATCATCAAGCTATCGCCAAACTTTGTGAGATTATCGCAGGATTTCCAGCGATATTCTCCCATTTGTCAGTTAGCACTTTGAATGTTATCACTTTGGAGATAAGCGTTGCTAATAGCACACTATCTCCGCGATAAAATTCAGAGTTGGCCGGCGATAATTATCCTCGTGCTAAGTGCGCTTAGCGATAATTATCGCCGGCCCTTGCTGATATGCCCCTAATTTAGAATTATTTGTTATAACAAAATAAACTAACAATTATTTTAAAGAATATCTCCAAAACATAAGCACCAAGACTGCAAAAAATACCAAACAACAAAAAAAGAAGAACAGGTCACAACATTGTAGAAAAAAATATTTTGCAACAAAGACATAATAAAATGTAAGTATAAAAAATGAAAAGAAAACTATAAAAAATAACCCCTAAAACAAATTAATGACATTCAGTTTTTAAAATTAGTCAATAAAACCTAAGACAAATTTAGAATAAACTTCCATAACTAAACATTTGTTCTTCCCAACTGTAAAATTAAAACAGAACCAAGAGAAGAAAAAGAACAAACCTTCAACAAACACAAACACTAGAAGCCCAAAAAAGGAAAAATTACAAAAATGCAAATAAATAATATAAATATGTGATACAAATGACATATACTTGACTCTACTTAAACCTAAAGCAAATAATTACAATACCCAAAAATTCTAGCTGGGATTTGTGGAAAGCACCATCTGTTAAGAAGGAAAATCTAACAATGCAGTGGAAGCTTGGCACAATTCCTTCCAAGGAATCGGTGCCAACTCAAATGTAACATTATAAGGTGGATGTCTATGATAGTAGAATCTCTCAAAAAACAAAACAAACAATGCAGTTGAAGCGTGGCACAATTCCTTTCAAAATACAGGAGAAACCACTCTACACTGTGCCAATATCTAGAAACTCATAAAGATCAAACCTACCAAGAACTAAGAATAGCAGAATCCCTAACACAACTAAAACAAAAGATATCCAAACAAACTAACCAAATGCACAAAATGCTAGCAAGCCAATTGTGAATATTTACTAATAAACAAGGACTACTCCATCTTTAAACAATAGCCAGAACCCTGTTGTAAAAATATCACCAGAAAATAACTAAAACTAAAAAATAACTGAATGAAGTAAATAAGAACAACCTGATAAATTTTATAAATAATAAATTGTTACTTTATCACTCTGAAAAGCCCAGAAATTATTAATTCAGTAAGACAAAAATACATTTGAATTATTACTTATAAAAAGTAATTTTTTAGAATAACAAAATGAACATACAGAAATATAAAGCACACAGAGAGGAAACACTATAGGTCCGATTCGGATCTCGTTGGGAATACCCTACGGCCGACTCGTAAGGCTATGGATGAAGGGGTGCCTGCTACGGTCCCCCGAAGTCCGATTCCCGAAGCTTTTTCAAGTCAGAGGCACCGAGTCGATCCGATTGCTGGGCACGCACATCGTACTTCGTCACTCGGAAGTCTGACCCATTGCGCTGTACGAGTCGGCCATGTTGTAGTCACCGGGAGGGCTTCGCTGATGGGTACGAGTTGTTCGGAGCATGAGGCGATATTCACATCGTACTCGCTCGCTCATACGGCGGGACGCGTTGGTCGGAAATCGCACGGTTGACTCGGACTCGCTCCTGACGGATGCTGTCAGGAGCCCTTCCGAGCGAGATCGGAATTGGGCCCTATATATAATAAAATTCAATTACACATGATTACAAAATAGCAATAGATATACAAACACAATACAATAAATATATCCTGCCCAACATATAAATAAAATTAAAAAGGTACTTACTCACAAGTCTGTTGCTCAAGTCTTCCATACATGATAGAACATCCAATGGAATGCATAATTTATCCAAAATTTGCTCAAAATATAGAGCAGAAAAAAACTGATAAATTCATACATTGTGACAACATAAAATCCAAAGAAGCCCTCCAAAACCCAAAAAACAACAAACATAAAAAACTCCAGAAAAACGTAAAAACAAGCTAAAAATTAAAATTAAATATTTGAGGAAAAAACAAGCATTTTCCCTTTAAAAAAGAAACTTGAATGCACCCTTCATCAAAAAATAGTTCAACTTTGATCAAAAAACCTGTAAAATAAAAAACAAAAACCCACCCTCAAAACAAACATACATCACATAAATAGTAACAAATAAGTCAGAATTCCAGAAAATAACACATATTTCTTCCCAATAAAATACATATAAAATAAAACTTTGTAGGCCTAGCCCATGCACATCAAACAACTACAACAAGTCCCTACTTTAACTGTAAGCTAAAAATCACATTAAAGTGCACGTACTAATTTTACTACCAAGCTACCCCTCCACATGCACACACACATATTTACCTCAGAAAATAGATAATAATCAGACTTGCCTTTACCAGAAAAGAGCAGAGAGGAACCACCAATGGGGGTTCTGTCGACAGATTACTGAAGGTCTGCATGTTTCTAAATGGGGCAGGCAGGCCAGGGGTTTGGCAGACAGGGTACTCCATCACGTTTGAGACAGAGTGCCTTATCCACCAAACTCTAACTCATCCCCTTAGCCACATTAGGGCAAGTGTTGGGCTTTTGGGGGTTAGGAGGCTTGAATTTAGTATTATAACTCCAAACATTTTTGTAAAAATTTACGTTCGATTTTGAACAATCTAGCATAGGAATATGCGATGTTACATCGCATGCGCTGCAACGCATGCGATTCCAACGCGGTCGCTTCAACGACTGTGTTGTTACTACGCAAGCCATTACATCGCAAGTCGTTTCTGCAACTTGCTGAAGGGGGTGCGCTGGACTTAGGAATAGTATAATTTACTATTCTAACTCCAGCGTGTGCAACAGTAAGGGATGTGTTGGAATAGTAAATTATTCTATTACATAGTTTTGCGAGCCCCCTGCAGCTAGTCATAGAAACAACTTGCGATGTAATGGCTTGTGTTGTAACAACGAGGTCATTGTAACAACCGTGTTGTAATCACATGCGTTGTAGCGCATGCGATGTAAACGTTTTTTCCCGTAGCATAGCACAGTTCATATTGGTGTCATTACAGAGCATATGTTCAAAATGCGTGCTACCATTCAGTGTCAAATAATACAAAGGAATAATGCAGTCATGCTCCATCGACATATAGGAACATGGCTATAGCAGCTAGTTTACATTGTACTGCATCATATGGTGTAACAACAATTTAAGTAGCAGTGCATGCATCAATTCCCCCCTTCCAACCAAACTCCACACCCTATCAGATTCTGATACATGCAGGATTTGTCCCAATTAATTTGAAGCCTGGAAATGTGACCAAATTCAGTTAGAAGAGTCATTACCTCTGGTACGAAATTGGTGTACACCTTGAGGTATATCAGTGTGTCATCTGCAGAGAGGGAGACAACGTGATGGCACCCCTCAATTAAGATGCCCCATTGCAGGCCTTGTGCACGTGGTAGGCTTGCCAGAGGCTCTATTGCCAAAGTGAAAAGTATAGGGGATTCAATTTAATTTCATTTGGTTTATTATTTATAAAGCAGAAACAAATGTCTAGAGGCATCTTGGTGCTGCTAGAATAAGTAGAAAGATAGGCAAGAATGATAGTTAGGCAAATATATGGGGCACCCCTGTCTAGTGTCTATTTCTACTGGGAACGGTTGTGAGATTATCCTGCCTGTTCATACTCTTGTTGCCGGGTAAGCATACTGTAGTGTTATCCACTTAAGAAACTCAGATCTCACCTGTAGGGAGCTCACTACTCCTCCAAGGTATGGCCACCCCATGCTGTCAAAGGTCTTTTTTCGATGTCAAGGGAGGCCATCCAGCATCATGTCCCCATGCGGTTTGCCCAGTCAATGATCCAAAACAGTCAATGAAGATTAAGAAACGGGTTCCTGCCCAGAATTAACCCATTTTAGTCTGGGTGTATCAACCCCTGCACTGTCGGGGTCAGTCTACTGGCAAGTACCTTGTAATTGAGAGTTAGTAAATATAGGGTAGATGATAGGATGTAACCATTAGAGGGTCTCAGCCTGGTTTTAGGAGCACCACTATCAGCGCCTCCCTCATGGTATCTGATAGCGAACCCTAGCATGCCCCATGGTCGACCTTTTTCAAACACCGCCAATAGGCGTGATGGCATGATATGTTTTTTGAACATCAACCTGAAACTGTTCGTGCCAGTTGCTTTGTCCTTTGCAACTTGTTAAAGGGCTGCTTTAATTTCCTCAACAGTGAGGGGAGCCTCCAGTTCTTGTTACTGCTGCGGGTCAATGATGGGCATCGTGATTTATACCAAAAAGTCTAAGGCTGCCAGCTTGTCAAGCTAGTTGTATCCCTGTACAGTGTTTTGTAGTACTCCTCAAACACCTTAAAAATGGCTGATTGTTAATTAACCTCCTGTCTCCCGCCTGAGTAAAGAGACCTAAGTGTGGTGTGGTGTCTCTGATTTGAGCAACCAAGTTAGCAGACTCCTTGCCTTATCACCTCATTTGTGTCAGCATTTCAAGTATTTTCTGTGGTCTGTACTGGTCAATTTGGTAGTGCTGCTCCTGTAGAACTTTCTAAGTCTTGCCAGGGTGTACTGTGCATCTGGGTCTGCTCCATTATCCCGTGCCAGGTCCATCATTTTGTCTTCCACTCTCATAGTCTCCTCCCTTGAGGCCTTCTGGGTCCCATACATTGTTTTCATGCATACGCCGCTTAGCACCACTTTAAATCCATTCCATTCCATGACCTCATTCTTCCCAAGCCTTAATTTTCTGTGAAGTACTGGCCTATTGACTCCCATATCTGTGTGTAGACAGCCTCGTCCCTTAATGCTGCTATTGGCAGGTGCTTGTGTGGATATCTGTGAGTGTGGTTTCCCCCATGATAGAGTAATCAGGGTATTGTGGTCCGACCATGTATGATCCAAATATTCCAAATTTAGCGGATCAGTGGGCGATGTTCGTTGTAAAAAAAGTGAGGTCTGTTCTAGTGTGCAATGCATAAAGTGCTGAGTAATGTGCGTACACTTGCGTGGACAGGTGGGTGTCCTCCAAACGTCCACAACTTGTATGTTGTGTACACATCATTGGAGATGCTGTGTGGTAGTGAAGGAGTGAGCACCTGACATTGGTGGAGTTGTTCTATCCTGTGCGAGATTAGGGACACAGTTAAAGTCTCCGCACCATATTGCCAGGGAGGTGTGGATCAGGAGAGAGCTGGAGACAGGGTAGCAAGGAAAGGAGACTGACCTGAATTGGGTGCAGTAAGTGCCAATGTAATCATTGGTTCCCCATCTATGTTTTCTTCCAAGACTACATATTGATCCTCTGGATCATTTCGCAAATGTGTGACTACATAGGGGACTCCTGGTGTCACCCACACCAAAACAACCCTGGCATACCCCGAATATGTTCTTTCAAACACATCATTCCCCACCACCTTTTGGACATTTTTAAGAGTTCCATTGCAGTTAAATGTGTCTCTTGTATACATGCTATCTGTATACCACTTTGCCTGGACCACGAGCGAAGCCGCGTAGAAGGACAGCTGATCCCTGCAAAAACCTAAATTACAAAAGGGACTCACGCTGGGGCAACCATTAACTAATAAGGTGCACCGACAGCGGTAACTGACTTCCTGGACATCTGTCCTTATCAGGAAAGAATAGAATTCTTAAAAGATCCTTTTATTCCACCACTCGAACGAGGGCTCGGATGCGGGTGAACCCAATTTACTACAATGAGCCATACTTAGTGGGTCACAGTCCGTCTTATGTTCTAGATTTCACACATTCTGTCTAGAAGAATCCGAATAGGATATAGGGAGGTAGATGCCCCTCAGGAACCTATCGGGCATTCCGAATTTCAAACACACCGTGTTTTTATTCCGACTTCAATAAGAGGTGGTCCAAACTGTTCCAGGTTTTTATCTTTTGTCTGTGAGAGTCATAAATGATTCAGTCTTCAAAAAGATGGCTATATAAAAGGCACCATCGAAACGCGTCAACGCTTTACAAAAGGAACACAATCTGTGAGGCGACTCGGACCATTGAATGCCCATTTATTGTATGGTATCGGGTCTCAGACTCTAAATGAAATAATCACGGATGTGGCCATTTAATGACATAGTCTTCTGTCTTTTATGTGTACTCTCCCCGTTTTTTTAATGTGATATCTGTTTTAAATGATGATTGTATGAAATTACTATGTTTCATGATAATATTTTGATGCAACAAAGATACTGTATACCTATGCACTGTTAAGCTTATGCTTTTTTAACTTTATTTTGAAACAAGTAGAGAAATAAATGGATATATATATTTTTTAATTATTGTTCTTGACTCACTAACAAAGGGATTCTGGTGTGTAATTATACTGCTCCCTCCATGTATGTGGATAGGTTGAGTGTATGTGAGAGTGTTGTAGAAGAAGACACAAAGTTAATAGTACTTTAATAGCAATCCTTCCAAAGGAAACATGTTCTGTTAACATGACTGTGTGGAGCCTGTACCTTTTTATGTGGGTGCCCAGGCCCCTAACATGTGAGTATATGGTATGACTGAATAGCCATGGTAGTGTGTTCCTCAGCTCCTCTCTCCTGACTTGTGGTTAATTGTAAAGTCCAAGGTTTGCACCTCAGAAGGCATCCCAGAAAGTGCTGTGGTGAAGCCATCCAGGGAAGAAGGGCAGTGGAGACCCCTGTCCATGCAAAGTAGGTAACAATTCAAACAGACACCACAAAAACCCCACCCGAGACCATGATCGTAAGTGAGCTTGGTCTAATGAAGCCAGAATATAGTGTGAAATAGTGACACAATAATGTTCAATCTTAACTGTGGGGGGCATCCCAGACAATCAACAAGGCAAGTTCAGAGATGGAGTCGTCCCATACTCCTACATTGCGGTCCTTTTCCCTCCCCTTCATGGCAAGGGTAAGCATAAGGCTCTCAGGTCTGACATAGAAATAGAGGAGAAGACAACAGATTGGTAAACCAGTAAACCAACACAAAGGATGTATCAACAATAATATTATAGTGGCAGGAACACTGTCATCGGGGTAATTTAAGGGCCCTCTCTTAGCTACTTTGGGATGTCCTCCTGAAAGGTTTAGTCATGAGTCTCCAGTGTTTCAGAGTTAGAGTCTCAAAAATCAGACCCCGAGACTCCCTTCCTTTCGATCTCTGTGATCACTTGTGCCCTTCATATCCATACTTGTTCTTTCTGAAGTCTTCAAAGAGTTTCTTTTTGGATCAACGTCTGTTCCTCTGTACTACTCATCCTTCTCTGCATCTTCAGCAGATGGAGGGACTGGTCTGCCTTTGGACTCCAGCTAGGTCAAAGCCTCCTTTGGGGTTATGAAATTAAGGTCCTTGTCACCATCCAGCACACCAGGTTTCGCAAAGTATTGCAATGCATATTTGAGTTTAAGGAGTCCAAGCCATTGTTTTATGGAGGAAAAGGAGTCTCTACGTCTTTGGACATCTGCTGTGTAATCTGGAAATATCGTGACCGAGCTGTTCTCTTTATCCATGGTCCCTCAGTTCTGTTGATTTGGAGAATTTTGACTCTGTTGTTAAATAGACTCACCATCACTGGCCTCGTCTTGCTCCCGAGGTTGAAGATACGGTGGGGGCAGGAGTTCGTGGGTGCTCCTGAGTGCACAGAATTCATGATTGTGGCTTGAGTTGTGAAAGTGTCCCAATAGGTGAGCAGGTGTTCAGGTTTTGTGTTCATGGGTTTGAGCTGGCTGATACTGTCAGTGGCTGATGGGATTGGGTTATGAAGTTTTTGTAGATGACTGAGATCTCATCATGGAAGATGCCCGCCAGGGTACCACACAGTTCTTGAGAGGGGGTAATGTCATTCTCAGCAGCTGCTGGTTTGGAGAACTCCTTCACAATGGCATAGAGCTCCTTGCTGCGGATTGCGGTGGCTTTTATGTGATCTGTTAGGGCATTCTTCTTTGTTTCTTTCAGGAGGCGGTGGTACTAATTGAGTGCTGTCTTAAAGATAGTATGGTCTCCTGTCTCTTTACTGGTCTACCACTTCCTTTCTAGTTGTCGGTAGTTGCTTTTGATAGATTTTAGCTCCGTGGTGAACCAGCTGGCTCTTCTGGCAGGTTCTTTGGATTTGGCTGACTTGGCAGGGCGATAGTGTGAACGCATTTTGTGATCCACTGGGAGAAGTTCTTCGCAGCCTGTTCTCAGTTGTATGATTTGTATGAGAGGTAGGAATTCAGAGCATTGTTCCACTGGCCTTCTGATCTATTTTTACAGTGTAGCAGGGGGCATTCTGTCATTGTTGGTAGGTACCAAGATGGTAATCTAGATGCTGTTGGTCAGTCTAGGTGAGCTGTGAGACGAGGTTGCACTTGACTCTGTCACTGGATATGAAAATGGGGTCAAGCATGTGTCCTGCGATGCGGGTAGTGTGGGTGATGAGCTGTTTGAGGCTGATGTGTTGGTGTTGCTAGGGTCGTTGAGGTGCTAGTTAAGATCCTCTAGGAAGATGTAGTGCTGGAAGTCAATGGCAATCGGGACAATGAGGTCAAGGATGGCGTTGCAGAAGCTGGGGTATGTTCCTGGTGGTCTGTAGGTGAGGGTGACTCTAATGGTGCTTTTTCTGTCTCTGTGAAGTTGGAAGTTGTGATGCTCCATTATCTGAGTCGGGTTGTCGGAGGAGGTCGTGCAGTGCATATTTTCCTTGTAGATGATAGCAATTCCACTTCCGTGTTTGTTGGTTCAGTCCTGGTGTGTTATCATGTAGCCTTGAGGGGTGGTGATGTCCAGCGCGGAAGCAGGGTTCAGTTAGGTCTCTGTGGGGAAGATGATGGCTGGGGTTGAAGGATGAGATTATGTCCCAGATCTCCATTGGGTGTTTGCCGAGCGATCATGTGTTGAGTAGAATGCACTGGAGCTGTGCCCTGGCTGTACCCTAAGCCTCAAATACTGAAAAGATTGCTGAAATTAAAAACAAACTGCCCATATGTCTCTTTTGATATTGTAACAGTAGTTCTTCTTTTAAACAACATTCCAGAGCTTGTTTTCATATCAAACTCAAAATTCCTAAAATGTTTGCGGTACTTGTTCCAGGTAATGTGATACTAGGGGTGGAAGTTACATTTTGTGGTAATGGTGGCAACCATTAATTCTAGCTACCCAAAAAAATATTAAAGGAGACATATGATTTATTACACTCTGGCTTTAATTTAAAAACAAGTTTGAATCTGTTAGAAGCAAGTAGCCTTACCTTGTGCAGACGCTATTTTGAAGCTAATCCTAACGAGAGAAGACATAAAAGAAACGGCGGCTTTTTACGAAGCCCTAATAGAATGTCTCAGGAAAAAAGTTGCCAGATTCAGGATACAGATAGTTCGAAACACAGAGGTCTTTGAACCACAAAGAAGAGAAAGAGGCACATGTTATAGAAGGGCCCCCAACATCTGCGTCAGCTGAACACCCATCCAAGGAGTCACTGGCTTGACAATATTTTGCATAGCCTACAGGAGAGAAAAGAGTAAAAGCCTGCAAGGCAACCTGCCCACTCAGAATCCAAGTACTGGAAGGGGGCTATCTTGGCATGTATTCATTTGGGCCATCAACTCTCAATGCAGATGCTGAATAACTGTGAAAAATCGATGTAGCATTATTGTGCCTGCACTTTCAGGACAGAAACTGAAAACATTTAGATTAACATTTTACTTCTGATTTTATTTCATGGATCTGCTGTGTAAACAAACAGATGATCCAAACCCATTTAAAGAAATGTGCTTAGAGCATGAGACATCTCTAAAATGTATGGATTGTAAATTCAAATGAATAGTACACCCCATATTGGTTGATTGGAAATCTTAATTTCTTCTTTGATCCTTACCAGCGCAAAGAGGTGTGTTTGCTTTTTTAAACATGTCTCGCTGTCTCTTCACTGTGGCATAGGAGAAGGATCTGTTTTAATACACCTATTGGAAGTCCTCTTTGTTAGTTCTCTTCCAGTTGAAAGAAAGCAGTGAACGTCAGGCACACACCCTATTGCTTTTCCACCACTACCACCCTTCCCCTATTAAACCGGCCTTCCAGAAAGCACCCGTACAAACCTACTGATGGAAAGAAAGGAATGGATTTCTGGGGCAAGTCCTCCATTTTTTGCTAGTAGCACCATGCTGAATGACTCTGCGCTTTTATATATTTTTTATTTCTTATTCATTCATGCTCACTCTATAACTGTTTTACTAATAGGCTTCACATCCATTCACTACTTAATTAATGTTACAAAATCCAATGGTAATAAATATGTGCGTATTGTTGCTTCCTAGTATTCACTCCTGAAAATCTAAGTACATGGCACAGAATCCTCAATTTCCAGGTTTCATCTCGCAGGAAACACAAAGTGAAATCCCTGCAGTACAGCATAAGAGGAGCAAGCATCCCAAAGATGACTGGCAAGCAAGAGCTGCTTTCTCGACGTGATTTGGGGGATCTGTCTGCATGTATTCTGCCACTGTCTACTCTACAAACTGACCCCCCATATCAAAAGCAGAAGCTTTACCCCCCTTCAGCTATTGACCACACAGTCATTGTGAACTTCTGGAATCTAAATCCATCTACCCAGTGTCCCAGTCATTTTGGAAATCTGGCATCCTTACCCATCTATCATCGCCAGCAACCAATAGGTTGCCACAGTTTTGGAGACCTTGATCTTCAACCAAAATACCTATGATATCATGGATACTGCAGACTGAGTCAGAGCTGTACTCTGATTATTTTGTGAAGTTTATGAGTGCACTCTTACTCCTGTCTCCAGTTTCTCATGGCCAGCTGACAAAGACAGCTCCTTGAACATTGGGCCATCTGATTTCATTACAGAATGAGAGGCTCATACTGAACTTGCTACCTTGAATGTCAAAAAATCTACACTTCCCAGCAAACCTTGGAAAACAAACTACAGGTTGAGGGGTGGTGAAACCTGTTGTAATGTGAAGATACTCTCTCGTAGAAAAACACAGAAGGCAGGTAAATACAGGAGCAAGTACTTTATTTAAAGAACAAATTACAAGTAAGGGAACCCCACCAGGTGCTAGGATGTAACATGCCTGCTACAGACAAATGATAAGGATAGAACACTCACACTAATGACATCACAGGTTTCACATGACTCACAACAGTCCACCAAACACACAAAAGGTAGTGGGAGAATGCTTGCAATAAGTCTAACCACTGGCAGTTACTCAGGGTAGCATTCTAACCCACTGTTTTTTGTCCCACCATGCCACCTCAAATTAGACCCAGCCATATGCAAATCAGATCAAACTGAGGTGGCATGCAGGGCTCTGAGCGATTGCCAGTGGCTGAAATTCCTTCAAGCATTCCATCCATCACCTTGTTGTTTTCACAACAGTCTACACTAAGCTAGAACAGAAGATACTGTAGAACACATCACCCCTCACAAAGAACAGCACAATAAAGTACAAGAATATAAAAGAACGCCACAAACAGAACATATATTAGCTAAAATAAAAGAACACAACTTATTTAATAGCTAAAATAAAAGAACACAACTTATTTGACTTATGATACACAAATAACTCTGAAATAATGAAACCAAAATAGAACCTAACAAACCATGTGCACACCATACAAGAAATAAGCTCAAAACTAAACAACACCATACACAAATTCACAGGGCAAATGGCAATATGCAAGCTTGCACACCTTCATACATCACACAGGGAACTCAACAGCACCCCCACACAGGGCACACACAACCGAAAATAACCTCAACATTAATAATCTGCATGGGCATCACACCCAGTGGCGTATGTACTCTTCACGTAAACAGAATTATAACCCAGTGGAGTATGCATAATCTATGCAAAAATCTCACAGGCCTTTAACCCGGGGGAGTACTCACCCTCCATACAAACATTACAGGGGAATAAAACCCAGTGGAGCACGAACACTGCACGCAGCAGCCATCAACCTCAATGGAGTACACACCCTCCATGCAAACACTACATTGGAATTCAACCCAGTTGTTATATATCTTTCAACATGTTGAAGTTGCTGGCATGCTTCCCAATAGCTGGTGATGCCGAAAAGACAAGCGCCTTCCTGTATGTTTCCAAAACAATAATTCTCACACTCCATATAGGTGAGAACAGCAATCCTAGGTTGCAATTCCTATTATATTTTCTGGCGATGTAGCAGCGCGTTTTGGCTGTGCAGTGCTGCTTTGGTCATGACAAAGCCTCCAAGAACAAGAGAAAGGGCAAAGGGTCTGGTGAGGGGGGATCTGGTACCAGAAGGGCGATTACACCCCTGCAAGATATGTACAACTTGACAGAGTTGCAGAGAGCCAGTGGACCTTCCAGAGAGGAGCTGTGCCAGGGACAAAGGGATTGTCTCTCTCTTGAGGGCCTGAGGCAGACTGTCTCCAGGCACGAGAAGGATGATGTCAGTTGTTTTCACAGAGTCTACTGGGAGGGTGGAATCCTTTATACTGAGGACAGGGGCCCCAAACCAGTGGCAACCAGGAGAGTGGTGGTACCCCAGAAGTATAGAGAGTTCCTTCTCACATTGGCTCATGACATCCCCTTAACCGGACATTTGGGACAGACCAAGAGCTGGAACATGCTGGTCAACCATTTCTATTGGCCCCTTATCTCTGACAAGGTAAAGGAGATTTGCAGCTCCTTTGTCACCTGTCAAGCCAGTGGCAAGGCAGGGTGCAAACCAAAGGTTCCCTTGATACCACTGGGAGTGGTTGGGGTTCCCTTTGAGAGGGTGGGGATTGACATTGTTGGTCCCCTAGACTGACCCACTGCCTCTGGGAACAGATATATCTTGGTGATAATAGACCATGCCTCTAGATGCCCAGAAGCAATACCCCTCAAGACGGTCACTGCTCCCACAATGGTCAGACCCCTACTTGGATAATATGCTAGGCTTGTGGTCCCACATGGCAGAGTAGATGAGGAGAGCAAGCAGGAACCTGGAGGCCAGTCTAATGCTTATAAGCCAGAAGGCTACTACGTCTGAGTACCATCCAGGACAGTTGGTGTGGGTGTTGGATCCTGTGGCTCACAGGGCCCTCCAGCACAAATGGATGGTGTCTTCCCCATTCTGGAGGAAAAGGTTGAGACCACCTACTTGGTGGACCTTGAGGCCCACAGGAATCCCCACAGGGGATCAACAGACTGAAACTCCACCAAGACAGGGCAGACATGGCCATGCTGATGGTCACAGATGAAGAAAGGGAGGAGGAGAGAGAACCTCTGCCAGACCTACTATACACAAATGCACAAGATTGGTTAGTGGAGGGAGTAGTACTCTTTTCCAAGGTGACTAACCAGCTGCAGAAGGACTGCAGACAAGTGCTGGAGCAGTTTGCTGGGCTACTCTCTCTAACCCCTGGACTCACCACTTGGCGTGTCCATGACATTGACACTGGTGACAGCCTACCTGTCAAGAAAAAGTTGTACAGGTTGTCTGACCAAGTCAAAGCCAACATTAAGGCTGAGGTAGCCAAGATGCTGGAGCTGGGGGTAATTGAGCCCTCTGACAGTCAATGGGGAAGGCCCAATCCTGAAGGGGGAAAGAAAGAATTGAGGCTTTGTGGACTCTAGAGGTCTGAATGTAGTCCCCAAGATTAATGCTTATCCCATACCTAGAGATGATGAGCTCATTGACAGGTTGGGGGCTGAACCATGCCTAAGTACTTTTGATTTGACCTCAGGTTATTGACACATTTCCTTAAATCCAAGAGCGCAGGAGAGGTCAGCATTTTCCACCCCCGAGGGTCACTTTCAGTTCAAGGTGATGCCCTTTGGCTTGAAGAATACTCCTGCCACCTTCAAAAGGTTGGTGAGCAGAGTACTGTCTGGGTTGAGAACTTTTACTGCAACTTATCTGGATGATATAGCTGTACTCAGTTCCACCTGGGAGAAGCACCTAGTCCACATGAAGGAAGTGCTTTAGGCCCTGCAGCAAGTGAGCCTGTCTATCAAGGCAAGCAAATGCCAGATAGGGAAAGGTTCAGTAGTGTACCTGAGCCACCTTGTGGGTGGAGGCCATGTACAAAGGCTCTAGCCCAAGATACATATCATCCTGGATTGGGGGGCTCCTGAAACCCAGCCTTTATTGTCCTGACTGGGTGCTACAGGGGGATTGTGAAGAACTATGGAACCATTGTGGCTCCCCTGACAGAACGTACTTCAAAGAAGCAGCCCAAAATGGCATTTGGACCGCAGGCCGCCAGAAGGCCTTTGACACTATAAAGGAGGCTATGTGTTTAGCATCAGTCCTATCGGTCCCAGTCTATAAAAATGAGTTTATGGTACAGACAGATGATACAGAGCAAGGTATTGGGCCAGTACTGGCACAAATAAATGAAGAGGGCCAACATCAACCAGTTAGCTTAATTAGACAATCTATCTATAAGTCCCTAGCATATGGTAGGGCATGTAGGTTTAGAGACCCTAGTGGACTTACTGTTCTTAAGTGTGCACTGCTGTTGTGTCTGGTGTAATTTTAAAGCCAGGCTTTCAGACTGGTTTTAAATTAAAACTATGTCCAAATTTGACTTTGGAATTAAAAGTACTTCCAAAGTCTAAAACTACTTTTTTAATGCATATGTCACCTCTAAGGTTTGTTCTAGGTGTCCCAATTGTAGGGTGCATTGTTATAAAAACCAAGGACAATATAAAAGATGTCTTATATGCCCTGGTAGGGAAAATCAGCCACAGGCTAACATGGGAAGGTTTCAATACACTTATTAAAGTAAATCTTTGCTTTGAAACTAGCTAGCAATATTATTTTAAGAATCAAAATAGCGGTTACAATAAATTCAACAACTTTCCAGGTGAAAGTCATGTCCCTAGCTTCCTATCATGTTTGATATCACTGTAGTCAAGATCGTCTCCCATGGACGTAGCATGTCTATAAGTAGTGAGGGGTCTCCTTGTGATCTCCTTATCAATTAAAGGATTGCTCCTAATAAGATGCCAGTAATTATGAAGGACAGTCTTTACTTTCAAATGCTCATGAATGTAAGTTGTAAAGAATCTATGTTCATTAATTACTTTCTGCTTTTAAACCTTAAAGAGCACTGTATCCATCTTACACTGTTTCACTCTATTGCATTCTCTATGCTCTTGTTATCATTTGTTATTCTATTGCCAGATACTCCTCATCAGTGCTGAAAATTCTTCTAACACTACAAAGGTCACCAACAGGTATACTTTGAATAACCGGTGCAGGTTGAAAGCTGCGGGCATGCAGAATGCTATTACATGCCTGTTGGTTTCCTATAAAGAGTGGTCACTAATCTATGGACCTCTATACACACTAGTAAGACCATAAATTGTGGTGGCTAGACTTGTCCCTACTTCATCATCCAGGGATGTTTCTTAAGGCAGCAGAATGTCTGTGGTAGGCTTCTCATTGATGAATCAGAGTACCAAGTAGTGTTTTTTTCGGAATCTGTTCTGATGGGTACAGTGATTTGCTTGGTGTGAAATTCCTCACAGTGAATTTAAAGTTATGATTTTGTGGCTGCTTCTGGTTGGAATGCTTTATTTTTCCAGTTTGTGAGCATGTTGGACCTTAAACAGAAAATACTGTTAAAGATATACTATTAATGAGCAATTTAACTAATAACCATCTGCCCTCCGAATCAGTTTCTTGAGAACTAACAGAACATTTCAAATGTTTATGACATAAAATAATTACCCTATTTTTCTTAGTGGTCTTAGGAGACACTAAGACTACACTAACCCAATTCCGTTTGAGTTTCAAAGCCTCTGTCTCCGTCAAATGGGTTCCTTGTAACAGAACTAAATCAGGAATGTATGAGGCTAAATATTATAATATTCTCTGCCTCTTTATAGGTTTAATAAAACCTTTCACATTCCAAGATATAACTCTGAATGTAGAAGGAATGAACAGATGTAGAACAACATGATCATCAACGATGAGAAAGGATGAATAAAATAGTGAAGAAAGAAGTATTATTATTATTATTACATTTTGTAAAGCGCAACAGCTACCTCCAACGGAGGTGTCCCGGCGCTGACAGCGAGTTATGTGAGAAAGAGAACTGGAGGGTAAGTTGGGAGGGGAGGATCTAGGGTAGACTAAAAAGACAGGTTTTAAGATTCTTCCTAAATATCAATTCAGAGTTGGCCTTTAGGAGATGCTCCGGCATGGAATTCCATAGAGAGGCGGTTATAAAAGAGAAAGTGCGACCACCTAGTCTAGTTTTTTTTAAACGTGGGATAGTAAGAAATCTCTGGAGATTCGATCTCAGAGTCCTGTTTTGGGTACGTTTAGGAAGTCTTAGCAACAGGTAACTAGGACCGATGTCATTAGTGGACCTGAAAGCCAAGGTCGGAGCCTTGAACTGGATCCGCTTTTGGACAGGCAACCAATGTAGGCTGCGTAGGTGTGGAGAGATGTGATGATGAAAAGGTACATTTCTAATGAGCCTGGCTGCCGCATTTTTAATGACCTGCAGCTTTTTAATGATATAGTCTGGAAGACCCAAGTAAAGACTGTTCGTATAGTCCAGTTGAGAAGTGATTAGTGCGTGCACCACCGTTTTTCTGCAGTCCATTGGTAAGAGATATAAAAATCTCTTTAGGGTTTTCAGCTTCCAAAGGCATGAGGACGAGACTTGGCCTATCTGGGCCTTCCCTGAGAGGGCGGAGTCAAATTTGAATCCTAAGTTTCTTGCCGACGGGACTGGTGTAGGGTGAGGATTCAGTTCCGCAGGCCACCACAGTTCGGCTTTAGGGGGTGATGGCTGATTAAAAAACAAAACCTCAGTTTTTTCCATATATCACTTTAGACAGTTGTCTGTCATCCAGGATGATATGTTGATCAGACACTGTCTAAAGTTAATAAAAGCAGCCTCAGAGTGATCCTTAAAAGAGAACACCAGCTGGGTGTCGTCAGTGTAGGAAACCAACTTGACACCATGGTGCTCAATGATTGAGGCAAGTGGGGCGAGGTAGACATTAACCCCTTCCATGCTCATGACGGAACGGTTCCGTCATGTGCATCGGTTGAGCTGTGCTCATGACGGAACCGTTCCGTCATGGCCCCGCCCGCGCTCGAACCCTTCAGCACCGCGGGGGAATCCGCGCCGCGCTGAAGGGGTTAAAAAGGGTTGGGCTAAGAGCCGAACCCTGTGGGACTCCACAGATGAGTGGGCGGGAGGTGGAGACATGATGACGTAGACAGATTTTCTGGGATCGACCCTCGAGAAAGGAGCGGAACCAAGTCAGGACCATGTCCCCTATGCCCAGCTGCTCAAGCCTCTACAGTAGGATCAGGTGTGAGACAGTGTCAAATGCTGCGGACAAGTCCAACAGCACTAACATAGCATAATTGCCGCGATCCAGGGATTCTCGCATCGTTTTTGCCACTTCCAGTAGAGCTGTCTCAGTGCTGTAACCAGCCCTGAATCCAGACTGGTAGTCATGCAGAAGGTTGTTCGATTCAAGATATTTTGAAAGTTGTTTCTGCACTTCCTGTTCCAGTATTTTAGCCGGGGCTGGTAAGAGGGAGATTGGCCTGTAGTTTTTTAGTTTAGGCGGGTCAGCGTCTACTTTCTTTAGGATGAACTGTACTGAGGCGGTTTTCCAACAAGATGGATAGGTGCCTATATTCAAGGAGGTATTCCAGATCTGGTTTAATGGGGGGTTTAGTAGTGGGGCAAGGGAGGTGAAAAACTTGGCTGGACACGGATCGGTCGGTTAACCTGATTTGACTTTAAGAAGTTGTTTAAGAGAGGCTTCAGCGCTGAATTGGTGAAAGTTGCACCTGGCGACTGAGCCGTGTTGTTTAGTTGGAATTGGGGGAGGATTTTTCGTTAGAATAAACGCCAAATATATTGCATGGATTTTATACTAAAAAAAGCAGGAAAGGTCCTCGCACAGGGCGGCCGAAGGGGTGATAGTGCATTCCATGGCCTCAGGCTTGACGAATCCTTGAACAATCCTAAAAACTTCTTTGGAAGAGTTGTCTGAGGCGGTGAATTGATCAGCAAGAAAGTCCCTAATGGCATGACATTTGAGTGTTTTTAATAGTTTTAGTGCTGCTCTGTAAGTACTGTTAGTCTTAGTGTCATAGTTTTTCCGCCATGTCCTTTCCAATTTTTTACAGAGATTTTTCTCTTTGCCGAGTTCATCTGTAAACCAGGGGGCAGATGGTTTGGTTCTAATCTGTTTTGTATTTCTAATCGGGGCCACTTTGTCGAGAGCCATGGTCACCCAGTCACTGAAGGAAGAGGCATCCCGGCTGGGTTCTCCTGTTAACAGCAGGGGGGTATTAGAGAGTACCGGTCCCTTAGATTCTAGTGAGACTTTCCTCCAATTACTTTTTTCTTCATATTTATTTTTCACTGGGTCTTTATTGCTTGGACCGAGGAATGTGAATGGTATAAGGCTGTGATCTGACCATACAAGTGGAACAGGACCTGCCACTTTTAAAGTTGAGATATTTGTAAAAATCAGGTCAAGTAAATGACCAGCATTGTGGGTTGGAAGTGCGACCAATTGGGTAAGGTTTAGTCCCGTTAGGGAGTCTGAGAACTGAGAGGCTAAGGGACAGTTTACATTGTCCATGTGCACATTAAAGTCACCAAGGACAATGAACTTTGAGTGTCTCAGTGAGGGATCAGCGATCAAATCGCACATCTCCAGCAGTTCAGATGGCTCAGAGTCCGGGGGCCTATAAACCAATAGACCTGCCACTGCAAAAGTGGGAGATATTTTAATGCTGAAGGACATTGCTTCAATTCGTCTGGTCTGATCAAATATTTTGTGTGAGATTTCCCAGTGGTCCCTTAAGATAACAGCAATCCCTCCCCCCCCCCCCCCTTCTGCTGCCTATCCGGTTAGCTGTGACTATTTTGTAGCCTACTGGAATAGCCAGCAGTATATTCGGGTTGGAGCAGTCCCTCAACCAGGTTTCAGTAAGAAACATGATGTCAAGAGTCCTAGATTCAAGTGTGAGCCAAATGTCATTTCTGTGTTTAGGGAGCGATCGACAGTTTATTAGGCAAGTGTTAATAATGGGCCCTTCGGTTGGAATACGAGTATTGAACAGAGTTTATGTATTAATGTCTTTATAATTGCAACCTTGGGACTCTCCATTAATAAAAGAAAAGGAGCATGCCTTACAATGCCAATCTAGGCCAGCATCACCTTGTTTAATAGTACTAGGATCAAAATTAGTGTGTAGATTGCAGCTTCCCCTGGACAACTTCAACAGTTCATGCCTAGACCAAACCTTTGAAGGAGTATGGTCCGGTAGGGCAACAAGGCTGGTGCTGGACCCGGGCCAGACGTGGACGGGCGCAGACGGGCTTGTCTTTGGCGCGTCCACTGCGCGTCCGCTGTCCCATCCGTTTTTTAAATGGGCAGCCCGCGTAACGAGGCTGTGCCAAATATGGCGTCACAGCTGCCAATCCCGCTCTCCACACAAACGGCAGCCTGCCACGGTGGACTGGAGCGAGTGGCAGAGAAAAAGTGCAAAGTGCAAGTAAGATTAAAAGTATTTTCAGTATTTCTAAAAACACAATCAGTTTAAAAGAGTGAAGCGCTAAACCCCCCGGAAATTCCCCACAGTCGTCGGTAGCTGCCAAGCAGTCCTACCGTAGCTCGCTGCGCACCCGCTGTCCCATCCGCTTTTTAAATGGGAAGTGCGCGTCACGAGGCTCCGCCATATATGGCGTCACAGCTGCCAATCCCGCCCTCCACACAAACGGCAACCTGCCGCGGTGGACCGGAGCGAATGGCAGAGAAAAAGTGCAAAGTGCAAGTAAGATTAAATGTAATTTCAGTATTTCTAAAAACACAATCAGTTTAAAAGAGTGACGCTCTAAACCCCGCAGAAATTCCCCACAGTCATCTGTAACCGCCAAGCAGTCCTACCGTAGCTCGCTGCGCGTCCGCTGTCCCATCTGCTTTTTAAATGGGCAGTGCGTGTCACGAGGTTCTGCCCAATATGGCGTCACAGCTGCCAATCCCACCCTCCACACAAACGGCAGCCTGCCGCGGTGGACCGGAGTGAGTGGCAGAGAAAAAGTGCAAAGTGCAAGTAAGATTAAAAGTATTTTCAGTATTTCTAAAAACACAATCAGTTTAAAAGAGTGAAGCGCTAAACCCCCCAGAAATTCACCACAGTCGTCGGTAGCTGCCAAGCAGTCCTACCGTAGCTCGTGCGCGTCCGCTGTCCCTTCTGCTTTTTAAATGGGCAGCGTGTGTCACGAGGCTCCGCCCAATATGGCGTCACAGGCAGCTGCCAATCCCGCCCTCCACACAAACGGCAGCCTGCCGCGGTGGACCGGAGTGAGTGGCAGAGAAAAAGTGCAAAGTGCAAGTAAGATTAAAAGTAATTTCAGTATTTCTAAAAACACAATCAGTTTAAAAGAGTGAAGTGCTAAACCCCCCAGAAATTCCCCACAGTCGTCGGTAGCCACCAAGCAGTCCTACCGTAGCTCGCTCGGTAAAGGTTGAAAAATACAGTAGGATCAGTGCGAGAAGAATTAGCGAAAGAGAATAGGAAAGAAGGAAAGGGAATGAGAAAGGAGATAAGAGAAGACAGTACATTTAATAACAACTGTAATGCGTACCTTCAAAGGAAAAACAAGCAAACAACAAGGACCGGTGACAGACAGTAAAGACGGCACATCCAACAGTGGAAGACACACCACATCGGGAAATCAAAAAAGAATATTGGACGGCTATGTAAGGATCCTGGATGATCTTCAATGATGGTAAGAACAACGAGAAGACAAATTAAGGTGCCTTAATACAAATACATCAATCAATATATAACCCGTATAGAAAGCAAAAAATTAAGATAACAGTAAAATTGTCGTAAAACTCTCAAATTCTCAGAGACAGTCATAAAGAGTCAAGTTAAAGAAGAGAGACAAGTTGTTTCCATGGAGGCCATAGAGTGTGAATGAAGACATTTTCGAAGATCTGTAGGGTCTTCAAAAGTAGAGGTGCGGTTCTGAAAAGTCATTCTAAACATGCATGGATGAAATAAACCATAGCGTGCACCCAAGGTACGAAGAGCTGGTCTGAGCTCAAGGAAGTCCTTCCGCTGTTTAGCCGTTACTGTATAAACTTCCTGGGATAAGAACAATTTTGCACCAGACCAAATTAATTGTTTTTTAAGTTTGGCCACATTTAAAACATGTAAAAGTTCAGTAAATTTCAAAAATAGGAGGATTACACCCCAGGGCTTTGCAGGAGCGGATGAAGAAGAGAGACGAGGACCCAGCCTGTGGGCACACTAGATAGTCACTGATGCAGGGACATCCAGAAGTTTCGGAAGAAAAGAGGCGAAGATGGTCACAGGGACATCTCCCTCACTACCCCCTGGAAGGCCATACAAGCGAAGGTTGTTGCACCTATTTCTCTTATCAAGATCCTCAGCAGACTTCTTTAAGAGTATAACATCCTTCTTCAGAGATGAAACGTCTTGAAGATCACTGACATGCCGCTCAATGACAGTCACCATGTAATCGAGTGAAGACCACTTAGTATCCAGAACTTGTAGGCCTATATTTGTTTCCTCAATAGCTGGTCTCAAAGCACATATTTCCTCCAGGACAGTGTCCAAAGATACAGGTGAAGCAGACTTCGGCGGAGAAGGAGGGTCTTGTTTAAGCCTTTTGCTAGCAGAGGAGGGTGCATACATTTTTGATGGCACAATGGGCACAGACACTGTCCTGGAAGAGTTAGGTTGAGCCATATTGATAGAATTTACAAAACAACCATAGGGGCATTAAGGAAGGAGGGCTTGACACAGGTAAACCAGCAGTAAGACTTTTATTTTAATGTTATAGATGTTTAGTTCTGCTCATGAATAAAGAAAATGCTTTTAGCCCAGCATCAGCATAGCATAGAATTTCAATAAAATCTCCTTTGAATAAAAATAGAAATGAAAAGTCCAGTGGTGTGGGTCTTTAAGTACAGCTAGAGGAATCCAAACTGCAGTGAGGGAAAATCTCAAAAGCCAATAGGATAAACAGGGAATAAGCAGTACATTCTATCCATAGCTGAAAGGAAATCATCCAGTCAGGGAGAAAAACTAAATGGTGGCCGGAAGGCAACAATCTATGTCCCTCGATGTTTTATGCAGCAAGAAGCAGGAATGGCAAATTGGTAGACAGCCTCTTGTTCAGGGAGAGTTCTGCTGTAAAAGACTCCCCACTGAAGCAGTAGAGCGGCTCTGGAACCTCCGAAATTAGAACTGCCTCTCCCGACGCAGCGCAGAGCTTCGAGCTCAGGCGGCCATTTTGAAAGATGCTGCACGCGCGTCCCCCTACCTATAAGGTTTTAACTAAATGTATAATGCACTGTTGTTGATATTAGGCTGTTGTGAATATTTAATATCTGCTGGTGGTGCTGTGTTGGGCATAGGTACTTACAGGAGTCAGTACATGGTTAATAAGGTTTTCACAGGATATAGAGAAGACAATAAGGACCGTGCTTTACAAAGTGTAGTGACTTGCAGTATGATCAGAGGTCCTCAATATACATCTTTTAACCCTGCTACTTTCAAACTGCATTTTTGGGGTTTAATAAATTGTGGGATCACCAGATCCAGGAAAGGGTGTCATTAATGGTATTCAGAGGTAGCTGTTTTTGTCATTAGCTTGCCATTTGGAGCCTCTTGAAACACCCTTGTTACCCAGGATCATAGGGGTCATGAATGTAGTTACAAGAACAGAAAGGAAACAGGACTATAAAATGAGCTGTATAACTTTGTAAAATGTTTTCCAGCTGCGATATGTACTGCACAAATTATCATTTTTTTTAAGAGAATGAACTGCCTTTCTTCTTGGTGGCACCCTGCTCCGATCCTTTTCTCCCTTTCGGAAAGTCCCAGGCTTAAGCTTCTGAGAGCAGAGTAAGGGAATAACACTGCCGAGCAGACATGATGATGTTTTTTTGCTGCTGACATAGAAACATAAATCCATGCAACCTGATGTCCTGTCTAGGTTTGACCCAGCTGCCTATAACTACACCTTCCTTCACACTTCTTTGAAAATTACAAAGGGGCATATGGGTCGTATCACCAAGGCTAGCTCCATTTTGGGTGCAACATCGCTGGTTTTCCAGCGATGTTGGCCCATTCCCCTCGAATATTATCGCCCTGGAGTAACGCGTTGTTAATAACGCGTTACCAGGGCGATAAATTCCTGCGATAGATGACGATAAATAAACAAGAGCGCTTTGTGTTTATTTATCGCCGTCCTAGTAAATATGCCCCAAAATTCTCCCAATTTGCCCAACTATGTCAGTTCAATTAAACGTTTGCCCACCTTAAGGTAAAATAGTATTTTTTACAATCTGGAGATTCCAATTGTATCCTTTCCTCACTTCTCAGCAGTAAGTTGAGGAGCAAGTGGTGGGATCCAAAGTCAACCCTGTGATGTATTTTGTGTCCATGGGTACATCATGTCCCTTCAGCTACTTTAGGCATGTTGGTGAATAGATAGCCATGGGCACCCAACTCCCCTCCAGCGAAATTACAATTGGTATTGGGTAAAGGAGGAAGATTAAACATGTCAATTGTTGTATATTTTCTTGGCATGCATGACATCATTTTACTTTTTATCATGTTGCTTGCTACATGCTTTTAATTCTTTTTTTTTTATTAGTTTAAATAACAAACTTGCTGACAGCAAATGACATTTGTAAACTCAGTTTGTACAATTGACAAGGTAGCCCAATTATTGACATAAGGTACAAAGTTACTTTATTTTCCAACTTTTAAGGCATTAAAGCAAGAAATATCGCTTCCAAGCAGTTCATTTGATCCCACTTAGATCAGGGTCTGAGGCCTCATCTGGGGGTGGGGGGGCAAATTTTGCCGCGGAATGCATTCCATTTACCCCATATCTTCACCCACTTGCGGGGACAACCTCTGTGAATGAATACTGTCTTCTCCACCACCATCGCCCTATCTAAGTCTTGACACCAGTGTAGGTGCATAGGGACAGCAGGTGCCCCCCAGTGTTGTGCGATATGTCGTTTTGCCAACGTGATCCCCAAGGTTGCCCAAGTCTGCGCTGCATGGTTAAGGTCGGTGGGTTACCAGATATTGAGGAGGCAGCACCGGGGTTCTGGGAGGACCCCCACCCCGCTGACACTGGTGATGGTAGCCATGATCTTTCTCCAGTACTGTGTTATAACGGGACAGTCCCATAACGTGTGGAAGAATGTACCCAGTTGCCCACAGCCCCTTAAACAGAAAGGCGTCCCAGCCAATCTTGTGAAGCGTCGTTCTAGTATAATATGTTCTGTACAGTATTTTCAGTTGCACAAGTTGTAGTGGGGATGAGATCGCTACCTCCCGTGGGGATGCTAGGGCCTCCTGCCAGTCTTGGTCGTCCATGTCCCCCACCTCTGTGCGTCACTTCTGTCTCAAGGTGTGTGTGGGGTCTTTCTGGTTATTCACCAGCTTACGGTACATGAGGGAGATTGCTTTTTTGGTGAGGTGGTCTGTTAGGAGGCGGTCTTCCAGTGGCGATGACTCGTGGTGATCGTCACCTTGGGGTGTGACTTTGGTGAGTGCGTGTTTGATTTGTAGGTATCGGAACCGCTCCGAGTCCGCCATCTGATATGATGTGCGTAGTTGGTCAAACGTCATTATTTCCCCTTTTTTCCACAAAACACCTACTTTGGAGATTCCTATAAGGTTCCACCGAGCGAAACCCTTGCTATTGCGGAGTGTACCCAATTTTGGGGAGTCCCAGAGCGGCGTGTGTTGGGTGATTTTTCCCTCCCAGCCGAGCGCCCGTTGCGCTCTGAACCACATATGTATTGTGTAAGCCGTGGGGCCGATCAATTTGTGCATCTTGGACTTGTCATAGAGTGGGCTCATTAGTCTGTCCATGCCTAAGGTGCGTCTGTCCATCCGTAGGGCTGGTTCCTCTTGTGGGGCATGGAGCCATTGGTTCACTATTGTAAGTTGGGAGGCCCTGTAGTATAACTGCACGTGTGGCAGAGCGATGCCTCCATCGTACCAGCCCCTAATTAGTTTTGTCATTGCTATGCGAGGGGTTTCCCGTCCCACAGGAGGAGGCTCACTTCTGCCTCAATAGCTTTAAAATATGAGTCGGGGGCTGGGTTTGGCGTGTTTTGAAGGATGTATAAAAACCTGGAGAGGGCCATCATTTTGAAGAGGGCCGTCCGGCCCAGCAGGGTCAGGGGAAGGGAATGCCAATATTTTACATCGCGTTTTAGTCTCTTAAGAGGGGGTATGAGGTTGCGCTTGTAGAACTGAGTGCGGTCCAGGGTGATATGGATGCCTAAATACTTAAACCCGTCGTTTCCGAGTTGTATTGTCACACCTCCGGGTAGACATGGGGGGGGACCATGGAGAATGTACATGACCGATTTTGCCCAGTTGATCATGTATCCGGAGAATCTGCCGTAGGATGCGCATATGTCCAGGAGACAACTAATGGAGCGGCTGGGGGAAGCCATGTATAACAGAATATAATCTGCGTAGAGGGAGACGCGGTCTTCCCAACCCTCTGACCATTGCAGTCCGCATATCACTGGGTCTCCCCTGATCCAGGCCGCCAGAGGCTCGAGCACAAGGGCAAACAGTAGGTGGCATAGGGGACAGCCCTGTCTAGTCCCACGCCCCATTAGGAAGTCATCCGACACCCGTCCATTAACCACCACGTGTGCCAGCGGCTGTGTGTATAAGAGCCGGACCCAGGCCAAGAATTTGGGCCCAAAACCAATGTTTTGTAGAACTGCGAACAGGAAGGGCCATTCCACCCGATCGAAAGCCATGCTGGCATCTAAGGACAGGAGAACCGCCTCTTCCTGAATTGTTGACATTCGGGGCCAGCACTCTGTGAAGTCGCCTCAAATTCATTGCTGTGTTGAGGCCAGGCAGGAAGCCCGATTGGTCTGGATGGATAAGGGACGCTAGGCAGGACTGGAGCCTAGTCGCCAGTGCCTTCGTTGAAATTTTGGCCTCCGCATTTAGGAGCGAAATGGGGCGGTAGGAGGTGCACTCGTTGGGGGGCTTACCAGGTTTTGGGATCGCCACCAGGGTGGCCAACCTTTGGTCTCTCGGTATCTGTCCCTGTTTTAGGCTGTCTACGTACATCTGTAGTGGGTGAGGCCCTAATATGTCCGCTTCTCTCTTGTAAAGCTCCACGGGGATGCCGTTCGGACCCAGTGCTTTGCCCGGTTGGAGTCCCCTGATAGCAGCCGTGATTTCATCAGCCATGAGGGGCGCCTCTAGCGTGTGCATCTCAGGGGCTGTCAACTTTGGCAAACATATGTCTTTAAGGAAGGCTAGGTTTTCCTGCATGGTGGCGTTCGTGGCTGGTGTATAAACTGTCATGGAGTGCTGTGCGAAGGCCGTGACTATATCCTGCGGGTCTGTGACTATCTCCCCTGAGATTGAGCGCACCCGGGCCACCCAACGATTTGCACGTTCCTTTTTGTCGAGCCATGCGAGGAGCTTACCGGCCTTGTCCCTCACCTCATAGATTGTGTGTTGTGTTTGCTTTACTCTGGCTTTGGCTTCTTCCCATGCATGGTCTCAGAAGGCCCGTTGGGTGAGGGCTAGTTTATGAGTCGAGTGCCCGGTTGGGTCTCTCGTGTGGTCTTCCTCTGCTAGGCTTACTGCCCTCTCAAGCTCCTGCATCTGCTGGGCCTTGTCTCGTTTGTGTGGAGTGATCAGTGAAATGGCTTGTCCGAGCAGGACCGTCTTGCATGCCTCTCATAGAATGGCAGGGGAGGATACTGAGTGTGTGCTGTCTTGGAAGTAGTGTTTCGTGGTCTTGTGTAGGGTTTTCCCTATGGTCGGGTCCCTCAAATATCCGGGATATATGGGGTATATGCGCCGTCTCCCAGTGTGTTGTAGGGTGTATGTTGCTGAAATCGGGGAGTGGTCAGATATCCCTCTGGGGAGATGCTTGATTTCAAGAATGTATTCAAGGCTCGATGGAGACGCGAGGATGTAATCAATTCTGGACAAACTGTTGTGGGCCCCTGAGTGATGTGTGTATTGATGCTCTGTGGGGTGGCGGGTGAGCCAAACGTCCACCAGTCCTAGTGCTTCAGTGAAATCTCGCAAGGCAGTGGGGGAAGTCCCTTGGTTTTGTGGTGGGAGCCTATCGAAAGCAGTGTCAAGTACGGTGTTAAAATTGCCTCCCACAATAAGTTCTCCTAGGGGTAACGAGAGCAGGAATTCACCCAGCGCCGGGAAGGTGAGATTGTGGAGCGTGGGGGGAGCAAAAACTGAGGCAAAGTTGTTGGCACGCCCCTCCCACTGACACGAAAACACCGCGAAACAGCCTTGGTCGTCTGTCTTGGTGCTTCGGACCACCAGTGGGCAGCCTTTTCGGACGAGTATACCCACCCCTTTGGAGCCGGAAGTGAACTCAGAGTGAGCTACCATCTTGAAGCCCCATCTATCTAGCGCCTTGGTGGCAGTCCCCACCAGATGAGTTTCTTGTAAGAGAATCAGTGAGGGCGCGTGCCTCTTAAGGTAGTGTAGTGTTAAGCCCTTCTTTATTTTGTCACAGAGACAGTTCACATTCCAGGATATCAGAGTTAGAGGTTGACAAAGCTTGTGTGTATCCCTTGACTGTGACTGTGTGGGGTCGGGAGTAACGCCCCTCGAGGCATCAGTGCGGTCGTTAGGCATTGGAATAGTGTGTGGGGGTCATTGGGTCGCGTGTGCTAACCTTGGATTGCACAGCATTAGCACTGGGCAACAAAACATTAACAAAATAAAAAATTCAAATGTGAACATAAACTGAGGTCCATGTCTGTCCGGCAAGAAATTGAACCGGGCCACACATAGCACGAATAACAGTCTCATAATTCCTTTCCCCCTCCCTGCCTCCCTGTCCGGCGGACCCCAAACTACCCGCCTCCCCCATTGAGCAGAGTGCTTATGCCCCGGAACAGGTACTTGCGTGGGCGGTGAGTGATTGTCCGCGACCCTGGGGGGTCCCCTCTGACGGTGTCATCATCAGCGGCTAGTTTTTCTCCTGAGAGTGAAATAATCATCGTTGTACATGTGGCATGTCCATTGTTCATGCTACCAGGTGAGGCAAACGTAGATTGGAACAGCTCGTGCCTAGGGATGAGGAGGGCCGCGTTGTCGTTCAGTGTTACTGTCATTCTTGCCCGCTGGGTCGAGCCTCTTTATCACTGGAGTCAGGCGACTTCGATCTTTGCGCCACTTGGATTCGCTGTTGCTGTTGGGCTCTTGATTTGCCCGATCCCCTTGCCGGATGCCATCCCTCCAGCCAGACCCTGGTGTCCTTGGGCGTAACAAAGAATCAGGTTTTTCCCTCTGCCTCTACTCTGAATTTTGCTGGGAAGAGCATGGAGTATTTGAGCTCCCTAGCCCGCAGTTCCTTCTTGAAGTCCAGAAAGCTGTGATGTTGTTTGATGACTGCTGCTGTGTAATCTGGGTAGAGCGTGACCGTTGAATTTTCGATACGGATCAGTGGGGCCACCCTGGCCACCTGTAGGATAGCGTCCCGGTCTCGAAAATTGTAGATGCGGGCAAGAATCGGTCTGGGGGGAGTGCCCGGGCGAGGCCTCCCCCCTGGTACTCGGTGAGCTCTTTCTACAGAGAAGAAGCTGGAGAGTCCTCGTGGTTGCAGCTGTTTTTTTATGAGATCTTCCACAAAGAGATCCAGCGCTGATCCACCCATCCTCTCCGGCACTCCAATGATGCGCACATTGTTGCGGCGTGAGCGCCCTTCCTAGTCGTCGAGTTTGGCAAGGATGAGTTTGGTGTCCGCCTCTAGATTGCGTACTTGGCGTTGCAGTGCAGTCTTATCCGTGGAGAGGGTCGTTGTTGTAGATTCCACCTCTGTCAGCCTATGCGACAACTTTGAGAAGTCTGCCCGGATGAGGGATATGTCTGTTGAGATTGTGCCAATGGATGACTGCACTTGCTGGAGGGTGGCCATGATATCCACCAGTATAACTGCATCTGGCTCTTTTGCAGCAGGAACCTCAGATTGCGTCGTGATCGATTGTGTTATGTCTGTAGGGTCCTTGGTGTAGGCAAATTTGTCCAATTTGCCAGCAGGTACGCTTAGTGGGCCTCGGCCCCCATCTCCTCCGTTGCAGCTGGGGGCAGTGCCTAGTGTATTGGGAGGAAGGGGTAGTAATCACCGCTGCCTGTCGTGTGATGTGGTGGCACGCGCTGCCTTTTGGGTTTCTTACCCAATCCCCCACAGTTGGACGTGCTGATGATTGGGTAACAGGCAGTTACACCGCCCACCACTCTGCCTTGGGGCGGTGGGTATTTCAGAGGAGAGTCCACTCCTTAAGAGAGCCTGTGGGGTCCACAACAACCCCGCTGATGGTACAGTGTCCGTTGCTAGCTAGCCAGCCTCAGCAAGGTTTCCCCCGCCTTGATCACTTGCGGCGTCTGAGCTGAAGAGGAACGACGCCCATGGGTGGGAGGTGGGTCCCGGTGCCATGTGAGACAGTGCTGCTATAATGCTACCTGACCGCGTTATGTGTTGGTAGAGGATCGTCGCTGACTGTGCAGACACTGGTCAATGTGGTCTTGTGGTAGTGAGTTGTTTTGGTCGTCCAAATCTTGTGCGTGCGCCTGATTCGGCTGTGGGATGCCGCTTGTGGCGGTGGATGAGGTTGTTGGGCCCAGGAGCGAGGCCGCTCGGCGGCGGAGCTGGTAGTTGTGGGGAGGGGGCCCCCGAGGGGTGTAAGTGCCACCAGTGCCCTGTCGGACACTTTGTTGGATACTGTGAGTCCTGGCATCGCGGGTTTCAGAACCGTGGCAATGAGTACACACGTGGCCTCGGCATCCACTCCGGAGTCGGCCCAGGCCCTCCAGGACGTGAAGCTCCGTACAGGTACGGAGTGTAGATTTGTGTGTGGAGCTTTATGGATTGTTGCAGGCCCCCACAGGGCGGGCCGTGATGCACCGGCTGCCCGCGCACTCTTACCAGGCCCGCTGTTGAATATGCTGGGGCCCCCTCCGGCGCGGCGTCTGTCCGTCGTCTCACTCACCGGGGTCCCGGTTCCGGTTGTGTGTGAAGTCTACTCCTACCCTCTGGAACGTCCCGGCAAGTTGCTCTGTATTCCTCAGTTGGTTGTCACTCCAAACGTCGCCGCCCCCGATGTTGCCAGCCCCGGCGCGGCGGTGGATGAATGGCTCACGCAAGGGCCCGGCTCCGATAAGGCAGGCAGGCCGCAAAGCGTCTCCGCTTCGTGTTTCGCCACCACTCAGTCTACGGCGCTGTAGAAAGGCACAATCTGTAGCGCTGAAATTCCGGTTGCATCGGCATTTTAATTCTGCTGTATGTGGGCCGGATGAATGTGTGGATTAATAAAGAGGGTTCCCCTGGTCGCGGAGCTCCACTAGGTTATGGCCATTTTGCTTGGTCGCTAGCCACGCCCCACTTGCTACATGCTTGACTGTGTCATGTTTTACCTACAAACCAATGGTACCTCGATGGGCAGCGGTTTTTTGCCCCCAACGTGGCTGGTATTTATGTATACCACTTTGAACTATCACATATCCTCTCACCCACCAACCCTTACAAAGACTATATAGGGTTCTGGCGTCCATACATCGACGACATCTTGATGATATGGACAGGCACAGAAGAGTCCTTGACCCCTTTCCTTAACTGGCTCAATGCACGTGACCCGTACTTACGGTTCACTAGCACAGCCAGCAATCAGAACCTGCCTTTTCTCGACCTGATGATAGAAGCCGAGGCCGGCCCCCTCAAAACCTCCACGTACTATAAACCCACGGCGAGGAATTCCCTGCTCCAGTTTGAGAGCTTCCATCCGCGACCACTCAGGGAAAATCTCCCATTTGGACAGTTTTTGCGAATCAGACGCAACTGTAGTTCTACCACAGACTACCACAACCAATCAGCTGAACTGCCACAAAAACTTCATGAGCGAGGATACCCCGAGAAAATAATCAAAAACACCAGGAAACGCACCAGGAACCAGAATCGAGAAGCACTCCTGGAAGAAACTATACGATCAGAGACATCGACAGCACTAACCTGTGTTACCACGTACTATGGCATATTCAACCATGTAGCCAAAATAATACACAGAAACTGGAGGATTCTTAACACTGGCAACAGAAACTGGATGCAACCACTATTTGCTTACAAAAAAGCAAGCAGTTTGAAAGACCGATTGGTGTCCACCCGTCCTAAGATTCAAACTCCTCCATCAAGGAACAAGCTGCACACAGCGTGGGGCCTACCTAATGTGCTCGGCCACTACCCGTGTGGTGACTGCAGCGTCTGTCACCTCACACGACATAGCAAGACTCTAAACCTGGAGCCTGGCAAAACATGGCAACAACTCAAACATACAAACTGTAATTAAACCAATATAATATACCTCAATGAGTGCCCCTGCAAACTCAGGTATGTAGGAATGACCACCCGGAAAGTACGGACCAGAATTGTGGAACACAGAAGCACCATTCGCTGTAAAAAAGCAAACAGCAAACTTATGGACCACTACCTACAGGAAGGACACACGCCCAACGACATGCTCTGGACGGCAAATACCACCCCATCCCAATACCAATGAAAAAACTCTCCTAACCAAAGAGCAGCGTTGGATCTATCGCCTTTCAACCCACATCCATGACAATGACATAAATGACAATATACCTTGGAACAGCCTGTGCCGCTGATTTCCCCGATGTCCTGCCTTAACTGTATCTGGTGACACTGCCACCTTGGCTAAACACCCATGAGCAGGGCTGGCTATGACCAACACACCAACCTGCCATACTCTGCGCGCACAATGTCACCCCCATCATCTGGGCCTCCTTAACATTGTACTAGCCCCTCACTGTGACAGTGGGCAAAAAGCAACAGAACGTTAGACACATGATTCTTCCTTGTTACCTTTACCGTACCTTGCAGGTACATGTGAGAGCCTAGTATGTCTTAACCAACTCTAGACATCCCAGAGACACTGCTCCAGATGACCTAATTTCTACTGTGGGCCCCCTAGCATAACTCCCTGGCTGCCCTCACCACAGACGCGGACTTTGCATTCATCCCTCAGGCTGCGAATTTCACAGAACCGGCGATCTTTCACCTAACATATATCTTTTACATTTGCCGAGTGGTTATGACTTTCTAGCCCTGGAATATATTTAGTACTTTTTACCACACCCTGGCAGCTTTAAGATAGCATCCCCCGCAGGTGCCATACACAGTACGAGTCTGGCTTCTGTGTCTTTTCTCTTTACAGACGCGGATTTTTGCTATCAGTCATCCCTGATGCCGTATTAACCACGGAACCAGTGATTTATATTTATATACTCTTTCCGAGTGGTTACTACTTCCAATAACCCTGCAATACTTAAATGCACATTTATTAACACATACTCACTGTTTTTACATAGCATCGCACGCAGGTGCCATTCTCAGTGTGCATCTGTCTTCTGTGTCTGTCTTTTACTTTCCTCCACAGACGCTACTCACAGAAGAGACACGCCTTGCCTCAACGAGCCCCAGCTGCGGAATGTAATCACTATTTAGACCGCATCAGCACACATATCCCTCACCGACGGAGTTCTTGGCCGGCTACATGAGGTGCAACAGCGGATCCTGAGATCACGCCAAGTAAGTGGGAGAAAAGGGAGACATCTCGGAGCACGGCACCGCCGCCGGGATGCAGCCAACGGCTACTCCCGAGTGAGCAGCCCTCACCGCATGACGAGACCTCTCTTCTCCCCACCCACCCCCCTAAACCCACTCTTTCTGAACCCACTTGGAGTGCATGAGTGTCTCTGATCCCCGCCAGAGACTCATGGAGTTTGTCTCCTGAAATTAGGAAGTAAGCTCAAACCTTTTAATTCTGTCTGCCTTGGTCACATTAGCATTTCGTTTCACCACCTTCAGGTACTAGCACTTTTACCGCATTGCAATACTACTCGGCCTATACTTCACCAGCCGACACTAACCGCATAACACTGTCGGTTTTCCCGCTCACTGCTTAGGCACCATGTATCGCAACCACAGATCGTGTGCCTGACCAGCCTGTTTTTACAAATTATGTGTCTACTTTTTTGTCCCGTCTCTTTTCCTTTACAGGTACAAACTTAGAGGAAAACCTCTTCTTACAGCTACAGCACCTTAGCGAGTGCTTCACATAGGATGCTTAAAACAGTTAAGTTCCTTGTTTCATCCCCTCACACATAGGTCCTGAAGAAAGCCAGTTTTTAACCCAAGGCCTGGCTGAAACTAGTTGACCACACCAGACGTGGGAGACCATAAGTCTCTCCTACCACGTCCAAAACCTTGTTTTTAACTCTGCCGAGGGCCCACTAATACATTAATCGACTGGGATCTCTAGGACAGTTTTCTAACACCACTCTCAACATCATCACTGCACACTCACTTAACACAACCTGCTCCACTGTAAACAGGCGTAGTAGCACACCTGAGGCACACTCGGTGCCTCGGGTGGGGCCCGATGATGAAGCATGCCACCAACTAGGTTGGTGGGTGAGGGCCTTCTAAAAAAACTAATGTTTTCCAAAGACACATACAACATGAGCGTTATCAGTGTAGCTAGCTCCTATTGATTATTATACAAATACCCTGGGGAAGTGAACTAGCTACCCTAGTTCCGAGCTCTCTATTGTGATTTAAACTACTCATGTCGACCATAGGCAGCACACTACAGAGTGGGCAGCAGGACCCTGAAGTCACCAGCTGTCTGGAGGGAAATTAGACACCACTTGCCATCACGGGTTCAAAGGAAAAGGAAACGATTACAAAAGGAGCACTATTGGGGCAGATTTGGTGAATCGACGTCCCTAGGCCCCAGAATTTTTACTGCGAAATTACAATCGTTAGAGAGTAAAAGAGGCAGAATCATGTACATGTTTGTGTTACTTTATTTCAACACGTATGGAGACAGAGAACGACACAGGGAGAGAAAGGTCCACTACGGAGACAGCTTGAAAACACATGCACTTGGATGGAGTGCTTAACGCTAAAGAAAAAAGTAGTCCTAACAAGCAAGCACTAGAAGAAGAGGTGCCAGCCATTCAAAGAGATTGTAAAGAGGCAATGCTCCATGAGAGAAACACCGCAAGATTGACAAGAAGCATGAAAATGTGAGTGACAAGAAAAGCCAACCATTGGTAAGCAATGGGCCTGTCTTTATGCTGTTGGTAAGCCACAATATGCCTAGCAACAGACAGAGAGAGCATGGGCTTTCTAGTGGACTCCACCTAAAAAAAGTAACAGGGAGGATTCTGATGTTAGGTAGTGTAACTTCAAAGTGTCTGTCATGTGAAGGGTGCAGTATCCTAGTGACTACTGGGTGACAAGGAAGAATAACAGTCTATGCACATCAAACCAATACATGTCAAAACGGCAAATTACATGTACATGTTTATGTATTTAAAGGCTTATGCTTGGATTGTTGTCTTCTAAGGATAAATAACTCATCTTTACATTAGTTTTTGTAGTGGCTGGTGGTAGAAACCTACAGTGCCGAACTAATATCTGCGGAACAGCAATATAATTCATGATATAGTTGCAGAGGCAGCATAACAATTGATGTTTGAACAAACTTGCTAAGTTTCATGATTGAAAAACCTGGTTAAAGCTTTGTCTGATCTATCCAGAAAGCAAACGCTTCTCCATTCCTTCCTGGATTAAGTACCAAATAAAAATAATTCTGCTGACAAATACAGTCTGCCAGATCAAGTCAGCAGGATACATATATCCAGCCCAATTTATTTCGGGAACAGCAACAGAGTTAGAATTCAAAGGAAACGTGAATGCCTTGCTGCTGTTTGTAGAAAACTGGAATGAACGAGGTGAACTTTATTCATCAGCTATTTCCTATACTCACATACTGTACAAAGGATGCAGTGAAATTTCAGGATACAATTCAAGTAAAAGCCAACCTATTTAGAATAAATCATTGCAAAAAAATGCAACACATGAAAACGACATTTTACAATGATGCTTTCCCACAAAATATTTACTTTAATACAATAAATGGAAACACATTATTCTCATATAGTACACTTCTGTAAACTGCTTAGAAATACACAAATGATCTATGTCACATTGGAAAGCTTTCCCTGTACCTGCAACACAAAAGGAACCTGCTTCAGTTCTGAAAATTGTTCAGGTTGCTATGGCTTATTACATTCAAATATTGAAAGGTGGAAGGCTGGCTCATTGAGCTGAATGTTCCCTCTGACAATGTCTTTTGGAGATCATGAGGCCATATGCTGGCCTCAATCCTTCCCAATAGGTGACCAGAGCACTATAAATGGGTCATCTCTAAATGAGACCTTTTGGCTTCTCATTATGAGTGGCCTGGAAAGTGGGCCGGTATTTCTACACGCAGAGTTATCAATACCAGGGATACCGGTAACTCCAAGAGTGGGGAAAATCTCACCAGTTATGAAGTTAAGAGTTGAAACCTGAGGTTCTACTAAGAAATGAGGAATTGCTGATTCTGGAACCGACTAACTGCTGTTACTGGCATCATAGAAATTAAGAGGCCAGTTGTAATTAGGGCCTCCACGGTGTGGAGTGCTATATTGAAAAACTAATATTATGATTACTTCATTTATAAAAGGAATCCGCTTCCTCCTATTCCACTGCAAAACTGGTCTTTACATTTCAAAATCCAGACAATATTATGTTTTTGAAGCTTAAAAAGTGAATTTATTATGTACTGTTCACTCAAGTTTTCATTAGATTTCACAGTTACCAAATGCCATCTCTGGAGAACAGATGCACTGATGCTAGCTCTGAGCCAGCTCTTGGAGGAACTCCCAAGAAGGCCATCTAGCAACAGAAGTCTCCTTGATCCTGCCATAGGTAAATAAATTACTACAATCCCTGACTGCATTGGTGCTCATCTCCACTTCGGTCCTGCTGCCCGATGTGACTTTGTTCACAGTGTGTAAGCTGTGTGGCCTAAAGAAGGAATCCTTTAGGTGTGCTGGGCTTGGATTGGCATCACACACCAGCATGAGATCTATTGCCAGAGCACACTTGCCTTGGATGGTCTGGCAGGTTTCTTCTTTTCAAACCCACTAGGGCTCCAAAAGAGTGCCTCTTTTATCAGCAGTAACAATGGTCACCTCTCAGATGGCAGCCACAAGTGGCCAGAAGCTAGACAAATTAGCAAGGGGGCGACATTAACAAATTAATTAATACCCATTAGTAGAAAGTAGGGATACCTTTACTCATCATGCGTGTCCCCAAAACTGACAGGTGTGAGCGTGTCCTTAAAAGTGACAGCTTGGGAGCAAAAAGTTTGGGGACATGATGGATGTGTGGCAGGGTGTGGCACCTGGTTTATGGCAGAGTGTGTGCAGGGCTTGAAGGCGTTGTTAGGCTAGCAGGGCCTTTAGGTTGTGTAAAGAAAAGTGTGTGCGCAAAAGTGGCTTCATGTTTTAAAACTGTGATGGCAGGGCTGTGACAGAGGGTGTTTAGGTATGCTGAGCTGTGAATGTGCAGGCCTTCCTCAAATCCCCCACCCCCAAGGTTGGCAGTGTGCTGTTCATGAAACACGTGTCTTTAAAACTGCCAGGGTCTTTCTGTCCTTAAAAGTGACAGCTTGGGTACAAAAAGTTTGGGGACATGATGGATGATGTTGCAGAAGGTTTGTGCCGTGGTTTAGGCAATGTTAGGCTTGCAGTTCATTGTAAGGCTATCAGGGCCTTAAGGTTATGTTAAGAGAAATGTGTGCAGAGCAAAGCGAAGAAGAGGGAAAAAACGCTAATCAACCAGGTCCAGCCTTCCCAGGACAACGAGTCCCAAACACAGCTGATTACGCAGACAGCCCCTCAGCAGACAGTAGTTTATTAACAGATGTCACTGCTAAGGGGTGTATCTAGCACACAAAGCCCGGATTAGAAAATGTACCCGGGACAAACAGCATGTCCCTAAACTTGAGACCACTTATCGACCCAGGAGATTTAGTCAAACACAGGTGATTACTCAGCTCTACCCAGGACCGGCAGCAGGTTGAATTAACAGATGTTAAAGGGGGGCATCTAGCATAAGCTGTACATTGGTCAGAAAATTTTCCCACTCAGGGACCCCAATACCTGGTTCTAAACCCCACCTCCATGATGGGTGGTTACCTAATTAGCAGGCCAGGACAGGTATAAAAGCATACTTTGGGACCAGCAGACATAGCTATTCAAAAACGCCTTGGTGGACCGATCTACGTGGATTGTTTTGCTGCACAGGATCAACTCAGAAATTCAAAAGGAATAATGGAGCAGAACAACTTAACACAGATTGACGCCGCCTGCTATACATTATGGAATGTAAGTAAAATGGGGGGATGGCACAATGTGGCATGTTTAAGGTTTTTATTTAAAGTATTGGTGGCTATGCATTTAAGGTGAAGGCTGCATTTTAAAAGGTTTTTAGCGCAATGTAGGACGGTATTTACAGTGCTTTAAATAATGTTTAAAGAGTGGGGGCCTGATGGTTAATGTGAACAAGGTTGGAGGTATTCAGGTGAAATGTGGTGTAATTTTAAATGCTTCTTTGGGGGGTTGCGTTTAAGGTGTATAAGACAGAGGTGCGAATAGGTTAAGTGCAGCGGTAATCATATATTTTACAAAAATCCTAGAGACATGTAACAGTTTGTTGGGTACTGTAAGGTTGTCAGAGTACACTATATATTAGACTTTCTATACAGGTCAAAATAAATACAAATGTGTACTTACCCAATGGCTATGCTGGTGCTGCAGTGTCTCTTGCGCAGGTTGTGGCTGTTCACATGGTCGATAGGTGTCCCTGGAGACCTGTGTGCTAGTCCTGTGTGGGTCAGAGGCCGTCCGAATATGATGATACCTTCCCGGAGCCCTCTGAGATCCGTGAGGGCTCTGGGCTATGCGCGACATATTTCTGACCCATTTAAATCAAAATAAAAGGCCCCAGAGCACGCTGACCACTATCGGTGCTCTGGGGATTGGCTTCAGATTTCTTTCTTTAAAATTGAAGTCCCCGGAGCCATCTGTGCTTCATGCTGCGCTCAGGGTCGCCTATGAGGCTGTTGTTGGGGTATCCTGAGGCCTTGGGGGGTTGCAGTGTGGCGTGAGAGGCCCTTTTTTTTAAAAATGTAAGCTCCCGGACCCCGCTGTGATCTGTGCGGGGCTCCGGGTAGCTTGTGCATGTGGGACGCATGTCCCTGCATTAAATAATTAAAATACCCTGAGCCCGCTGTCCCAAGTGTGGGGCTCCGTGTTTTGAGGCCGTGTGGGGCTCGAGGCCTCGGTTTTAAAAAATGAAGTCCCGAAGCCCACTGCCCAGGTGCGGGGCTCCGGGGTTGTGCGTCGCTGTGTGGCGATGGGGCTCATTGCCCCGAAATTTAATAAATAATGAAGACCCGGAGCCCGCTGACCAAGTGCGGGGCTCCGGGTCATGTGCAGGCGTTGGGGGTTCGAGGCATCGGTTTAAAAAAAAAAAAAAATGAAGGCCCCCGGACCCGCTGCACAAGTGCGGGGCTCCGGGGACTTGTATGCGGATGTGTGGGGGTTTGGGGCGGGCGGGGAGGCTCGCGGCGCCAGGGTGATTTTATTTTTAAAACTAAGCCCCCGGAGTCCGCTCTCCTCCAGGCAGAGCTCCTGAGGGCTTGTGCGGGCATGGTTTTAGGAGCATTGGGGCTCGCGAGCCCTATTTGTTTAAAAAAAAAAAATGAAGCATGGCCCCCAGAGCCCGCTTACCAAAGGCGCTGCTCTGGGGGCTAGGGCCCTGTTCACTCCGACCCCACGTGGGTCTTGATGGCTGCTGTAGGCGAGAAGGAAGCTTCCTCATCGGGGATGTTGAGGTAGGACCCGCCCTTTCAGTGATGTCACCGGGACACCCTGACGTCATTGAAGGGGCAGTTCCTACCGCACCATCCACGCCGAGGAAGCTCCCGGGTGGGGGGCTCCGGCTGCTGTGCACAAAGCGGGCAATAAAATTTAAAAAAACAAAAAAAATGTATTTAGGACCACAGGGACCATATTAGCAGCGTCCCTGTAGCTTTTCTTTTTTTTTTCCCCCCCTCAAATGGGCCATGTTAATTTAACCTGCCATAGCCCCATGAGTGTGGGCAATAAAAAAAATAATAAATAAATTTAAATAAATAAATTTTTTAAAAAAAGGATTGACAGCCACAGGGGCCATATAGCAGTGTCCCTGTGGTTTTTCTTTTTTTTGTTTGTTGTTATTTTCCTAGGGGCCATTTTATATAGCGCAAACTCAACCTGAAGGTCTAGAAGCTCTGTTTGTGGAGCTACTGTTAAGTTACACAAACGCACATTCATTTTAGGTAGGCAAAGGTAGATTAAGTGTTGTGGCACAGGGTTTTTTCTCATGTTGTTGCAAGCCCCAGTCAGCCTTTTAATAAAAAAAGCATGCATATTTATGCGCTCCCCCAGATAGTCCTTTTTAAAATGCGTGCTTTTTCTCTACACAGGCAGCCCATTTAAATGCAACCCAGAGTGTGTATATGGTGTAGACCATGCTGCGCATAATGTATTTAGGGTCGAATTGTGACAGGTTTTTCTCCTAGGCACTATACTTTTGTTACTTGCAGTTTATAAGTGAAATGTCTAATATCAAGCATCGAATTATTAAAAGGTTCCCAACAGTCGTTTGCACAACCATTATATAGATATGTATATAGGTTATGGGTGTAGATATGGTGGGTCTTGTGGGGAGGAATCAGAGGTTCTCATAAAAAAATTAAATGTCAAGGCAAGGATGTTTTCAATTTTGAATTTATGATTGGCGTTTTTCTAAGCTGTATGTAACAAGCGGTAATGCATCGTTTATGAGGTGTAGTTTTAAGCAGCTTTTTTTTTTTTTTATCTAACTCTAAACACAGGACTTACCGGAAATAACCATCACCGACGCAGAAATGATAGCCCTGCAAGCAGGTATATGTATTTAGAGTTGCGTAGTTCTCAGTAGGTTTTGTACACCATTGTCTCAGTAGCTCTGCTTTTCTAATGGTATTCGTGTATATGTATGTTTTTATAGATTATGATACCGACGTACAGCAAAATCCTGATGATATAAAGCAGTACCTGGGGTCTAAAGACGCGTCACAGAGGGTGCAGGATACAGTGGTTCTTTCAGGTAAATAAAAAAAATAAAAAAAAGCCATGTTCTTTAAACTGCCTAAGACTTAGACTTTGTTAGACTAAAGCCCCCAGTGGCGTACTGTAGAAGGGCTCCTCAAAAGGGACTGCTAAGGTCTTGTTTATACCGTAAATTTAATTATTGTTTATCTTTGCAGGGTCCTCAGAGTCATTCACGACCGGCGCCGCTTTGCAAGACGCTGCACAGCCTACAAAAGAAAAACAGCTAAAAAGGAAATCTTCAACATCTGAAAATGGACCGGTGACAAAGAAAGGAGCTGGCAAAAGACCTCTAAAAGGTGTGTTTTACAAAAGGGTGCGAAAAAAAAAAAAGAACTCTTTGTATTTTATTCTCTCCAGTAGTAGGTGGCATCGACGTGTAGTAGGGTTTGTATAAAGGGGGTCGTGTAGAAATTAATGTACGGGGATGTCTGTGGGTAGTGTAAACATCTTATACACGTTCTTTATTTTTTTCTAATATATATATATATATTTTTATCTTACATTCTAGGAGCCGTTCAAAAGAACCTTGGAAAAGATTCGTGTAAGGTCAGGAAGTCTGCGAAACCTTTAATGGCCATAACAAAGACAGTTCAGAATGCAGAGCCGGCAGCGAAAGATGTGAGTAGGCGTGTGCACCAGGACAACTCTGCACATACTACACGCACATACAAAAGAGAACAGACACTGCTGTGAAATGCCAAATCAAGCCCTCTGTCAAAATGTTGAACACTACTACAGGCATGTCTATTCTACAAAGGGTGGGGGAAAACAACTGCGACGTGTTTACAAGCCCCGACAACGTAATGCCTGTTCGTTGTAAAAGTGCAAATCCACCCTTAACAATAAGCAGAGGGCTCAGGAACCCCAACAAGGTCCTTTATACCTCAAGAAGATATCTGTGGTCCCGGAGTCCCAAGCAGGCCCTTTGGACCTCAAGATGGAACCTGTGGTCCCTGAGCCCCAAACTATGCCTCTAGATCTTTCATTAAAAAATATTGTGACATCTGTGAATGAACCCTCTACAACCCTGATCTCTAATGAGCCCGCGGCTGTGACGGTAGTAGTAGAAGATCTGGTACAGACCCAACCCCCTACAGTGAATCGCCTCTCAAGAAAGTATCTGAAGAAGAAGCAGGGGGTACAGGCGTTACAAGTGGAAACAGCAGAGCCCCTTACACCACACCCTGAAACCCTCTATAGTTTCAAATAAACTAACAACATCTATAGAGGGGTTCAACCTAGACCAAACCCCAAAACCGGCTATAATCATGCCTGAGGGTCTTAGAAACTCAGAGCCTGAAAATGCTCAACCCTCAGGACCCCCTTATATTGGTGGCAGCGGATGTCTCAAGGCTTTGACAGGGCTGATAGACACACTTGATAGAACCTCAGAAGCAGTGCACAAAGGTCCTTCTAAAGCGTACAATGGGGATCTGTATACGGATGTTAAACATTCACCCTCCAACAACACCGACAATTCCTTAGCCGATAGGGCCCTAGATTATTTTGACGACCATTTAAACTCTCCAACCCTTATGTTACCTATCATACCTCCATGTGCGTATGACCCAACCAGTCCCGCGGGTATGTTTAAACCACACATCATCACCAGCAATATACGGTGATAACAGTACATGTTGGGGCGAATGGTCGAATCAGGATTTGGAGGCCGTATTCGATAATAGTACGGGCTGGGACGATTGTACAAATCAGGGTTTGGAGGGCATATTGAGTGAGGACCCGGCCATGGCCATCCCGGGTTGTTCGCACTGGGACCCTATGTCTATGATCCCCCCGGTCCCTCAGTTACAGAAGGTTGTTGTGGCGGACGGAGCGGTAGATGATCCTGGGGTGTTACAGGCAGTTGTAGAACCAAACGCTGTATTCATCCCTAATCCGCCGCAATATGATTCGGTAAACCCTAAAGAGGTACTAGGGGCCCATGTGAAAGACATACAGATGGCGGTCAGAAATTTAAAACGCCGGGCGAACACCGCCACTTTAAAACTAGGGGGGTGCGCAAGCGGCGATGGGACAGGTCTGGAGGCGCAGAGAAAGATACTGAAAATGGTTGACAAGTGTAAAAGGGTGATCCTACAAACATGCCAAACAACATTGGCCGACATATGGAGTATCCTCTCGTGACTAGATTTGCGTAGACCCCTAAAGAACCATCATACCACGGGTCTTAATAAAAGTAAGCACAAATATAAATATAGCAATAAGGTCCATACGGTGCTGACAAAATCCCTGCGTTTCTTACGCTTGCTCAAGCGTAAAAAGTACAGGGAACCCCCCGAACAAAGGCACACATTTTCACAAACAATGCCTGAATCACATACACCATTAACAGACACCCTACATTACATAACTTCAGAAGAGAACCGTTCTAGGGGGGTACAAGTGAAGGGATCAGGGGGTAGAGCAACAACACACCAAGAGCAGGAACACACAGAAGGGCCTAGGGGTGGGTCTGTAGCAGAGACCTCTATGAGCATGTCGCCAACCGACACAAATCATACAGCGCAGATAGGATGGGGTATGCTACCTAGAAAAGTATGGTCCCGTAAAAAACAAAAGTGGGCCAATAGCTCTAAGCAGCGCAGGCTTTTAATAAGCAAACTAAAGAAAGCCAGAATATGCGCTACACGGACGCTTAAAAGAAACCCAGAGCAGGGGCTAAACCAGAATTCCCAAAATGATACAGCAGCAAACTCCCCCATAAGTCAGATTCATCAAGATGAGGATTCAGAGGATGTGTTCTTAGAGAGCGTTAGAAGCTACAGTCGTACTGTAGAGAGATTTAACGCTATAGAACACTATGAGGAGTTTAGGTTTATGAACCTACATCAGATAACGTCCTCCACGCATGGGCTTTTAGCCATACATCAGGCTGTGCAAACATCATAGAACGGTTGTTACGCGATGTGGGTCCTAATGATATTTCCAGCTACGCTTCCAGGGGCAAGGTATTGACAGTCCTTTGTTCACCAAGCGAAGATCCCTTGATGTGTTTGATGCAGTGGAATTTCTAGAAAACCTCTCGAGGCTCTTGCAGAGTAAGGCTGAACTAGTCGCCTATGGCACTTTCAGAGTCATAGCCCTCATTGTACGGGGTCGTGAGGGGGGTGTTTCCAGGCCTTTAAAGAGCGTCCTATACAGCAAGATAATTGGTAAGAAACAACGTTGGTTGCTCAACTTTAACAACGGAGCAGTCAACACATGTCTGGCGGCCAGCATCGTGGGGTTGCTGATGGGACGCAACACCTCCGACGCTGTCATCCTGTCTAGAGCGGCTGAAGCCCATGAGGTTCTTGAAATACCTCCAGACCGCATGGTCGGCTTTGGCGACATAGGTCTTTTTGAGAACTATTTCGCCGTTACGGTGAAAGTTCTTTATCACAATGGTTCTTGGAAGTACTTTACAACCGGGGAACGTGTGAAAAACAAGACCGTATATGTCCTTCACCACGAAAATCACTTTTACGGTATCTTGAACCTTAAAAGTTTTCTGGGGGTCAAGTACGTGTGCACACATTGCGACCATATATACAACACTAAGACACATCATCAGTGTGAAATACATTGTAAGATGTGTCAGAGGGATGGTTGCGTCGTAGACGCCGCCCTAAAGGTGCTGTGTCATAACTGCAAAATGTTTTGTCGCTCGCAAGCTTGGTTACGCATACACCTCCAAGCTGTTAAATGCAACCCTAAAATGGACTGCCAAGAGTGCGGCCGGTATGTGTCGACAGATCACAAATGCAAAGGCATGAAATGTCCAAGGTGTCAGATTCCATGTAGGGTAGGATTTGTACACCAATGTCACATGGTTAAAGGCAGACCCCAGACCAAAACAGAAGATTACATCGTTTTTGATATAGAGTGCACACAAGAGACGGGGGTTCACCAACCTAACTATTTATGCCCACCATCTAAATTCTGATGACTGCTGGGAGTTTGAGGGGCGAACGTGCGTTCGTGATTTCCTTAATACATTCATCCAGACCAAATTCAAAGGGTATACCATGCTGGCCCATAACTCAAAAGCATAAGATTCATTCTTTATTTTACAGAATATGATTCGTGAAAAGGTTCAAGTAGAACTTATCACTCAAGGTTCCAAGCTGATGTTGTTAATGGCTGACCAGTTACAAATAAGGTTCATAGATACCCTGAATTTCCTACCCATGAAATTGAGCAAGCTGCCAAAAGCCTTTGGTTTCCCCGGGTGAAAAGGTTATTTTCCACACTTTTTTAACACCTGGGCGAACCAGAATTATGTGGGGCCCATGCCGCCTCCGGACAGCTACGGGGTTGATTATATGATGCCTGTTGAGAAAGAGAGCTTTCTACAATGGTACTCTGAAAACCGTGAAAAGGAGTTTCATTTTCAAACCGAGTTGAAAGCCTATTGTCAGGCCGATGTATTGATCCTGCGACAGGCCTGCAACCTCTTCAGAGATGTTGTGGTGGCCATGAATAAGAAAGTCACAGTCTTGAAACCCAAGGCTCCTAAAATGACTAAGAAAGTCAGGGTCTTGAAACCCAAGGCACCTCAAATGACAAAGGCTGTTGAATACATAGACCCTTTTCAAAACATCACATTGGCCTCCATGTGTATGTCCATCTACAAACACATGTTTTTAAGACCAAAAAGTATCGCTCTAGTGCCGCCAGACCTCTATAACGGTAAACAGAAACGTTATTCAACCCCGTCTATCCAATGGCTCATGCATGTCTCTGAGAAGGAAGACATACATATTCAACACGCCTTACAAGGTGGTGAATACCGCCTGGGTCCCTATTACCTGGATGGGTACGCTGTAATTAAGGGAGTGCCGACGGCCTTTGAATACAACGGCTGTTTTTACCACGGCTGTCCTCGGTGTTACAAGCCCCACAAATTTAACAGACTGATGGGTGCCAAATTTGAACACTTACACAGACGTACTCTGAGGAGGGCCCAGTATATAGAAAAATGTGGCTTTGCGATGAGAGTCCTATGGGAGCATGAGTGGTTAGATATGCTAACAACCGACACAGAGCTCCGCTCTTTCCTTCAGAGTCGTGATTTACCACAACCTCTGGAACCCCGCGAAGCCTTATTCGGGGGCGAACAAATGCCATACAGCTGTACAGGGCCGCTGGTGAGGGTGAGAAAATACACTATTATGATTTCACCAGTCTGTACCCATTTGTAAACAAAATGAAGGTATACCCCTTAGGACACCCTACCATCATACATAGAGACTTTAAGCCCCTTTCCGAATACTTTGGGCTAGTCAAATGTGAAATCTATCCTCCAAGGCAGCTTTACTTTCCAGTGTTACCATACAGAGTCGATGGTAAGCTGATGTTCCCCCTCTGTCGAACATGCACCGTTTTTAAAGAGGTCGGTGTTTGTAGTCACACCGAATAACAAAGGATGCTCACAGGAACCTGGTGCAGCATCGAGGTCCTAGCTGCCTTAGAGAAAGGCTTCAGACTCGGGAGAGTACACGAGGTGTGGCATTTTAAGAGGACCACGACCTGTCTCTTTTCACGCTACATTAATTTGTTTCTCAGAGACAAACAGGAGGCCTCGGGATATCCCGATTGGTGTACTAGTCACGATGCAAAACAGAAATACATCGATGACTACCATACGCACGAGGGTATACGTTTACGACCCCATTTGATAGAGGTCAACCCTGCCCGCAGACAGTTAGCCAAACTCTGCCTCAACTCCTTATGGGGAAAATTCGCACAGCGTAGAAACATGTCAAATACGACCTTAATAACAGATCCTGATGAACTGTTTAAGTACCTTTTTGCGCCTTGTTACGAGGTGTCCAGCTGCGAGTTTATCGATGACGAGACCGCTGCTGTGTGCTGGAAATACACAGAGGAGTACCCCACAACGTGTAACAACATAAACATCTTCATAGCATGCTTCACGACTGCACACGCCCGTCTAGAGCTTTACGGGGTTATGGACAAACTCCAGGACCGCTGCCTGTATCATGACACCGACTCTGTGATTTTTCTGAGTAAACCGGGGGATGAAGATCCACCTCTTGGGGATTATCTAGGTAATTTGACCAGTGAGCTTGATAAGGATGAGCACATAATAGAATATACATCGGCCGGGCCTAAGACATACTCGTATAAAACTAACAACAACAAAGTGTGCATGAAGGTCAAAGGTATAACCTTAAACGTCAGCAATACCCTAAAATAAATTTTGACAGTCTGAAGGATCTGGTGCAAGAATACTCTGCATCGGCCGATCAAAAAAATGATAGAACCATAGTTGTTAACCAACCCTGCATAGTCAGATCCAAAAAGAAGTGGGAAATTACAACACAGCCCCTACATAAAACCTTACGCGTTGTTTTTGACAAAAGGGTCCTGACTACGGACTATAAAACACTGCAGTATGGTTATTAGGCGCATTAGAGAGGACACCAACAGCACAATGGACACCAGATTACAGCATCCGTTCTCCTGCGTGTTAGCAGGGCCCTCAAACTGCGGTAAAAGCTACTTTATAAAAAAGCTCTTGGAAAATGCTGCAGGTGCTTTATCCTAAACACCTAATAACATTGTGTGGCTTTATTCGGGCTGGCAAGATCTTTATACAGACCTGTCCCGCAGCTTCCCTCATATCAGATTTATAGAAGGTATACCCGATAAGCTCAACGATGATGAGCTGCTACCCCCGACCCTTGTAAACATGGTAATTGTCGATGACCTTATGCGTGAAGGTGGTGATCATCCTGAGCTAGAGCGAGCTTTTACGCAATATTCACACCATCGCAATCTAAGCATATGCTACATTGTGCAGAACTTATTTTACAAGGGTAAGAACAGTCGCTCTATAGCACTCAACGCCTCATACCTTGTTTTATTTAAAAATCCCCGTGACAAACAGCAAATATCTGTCATAGCTAAGCAGATGTACCCGGGAAACACACACTTCTTCATGGAGGCCTTTAACGATGCTACATCAAAACCCCATGGCTACCTGCTGGCCGACTTAAAAAATAACACTCTAGAGGACTAAAGACTGAGGGCCGATATTTTTCCCCCTGATCTCCCAGTCGCTTACACCCCAAAGACTAAGTCCCGAGCCTATAAAAAGCATTGCTGAAGACCTTTAATGACATTTGTAGTCCCTGCCCCTATAACCAAGGTGCCGACCATGCCTGACCGCCTACGCCGCAATTTGGCCCTCCTGAAAATGTTGGTAACAGCCAGTCCCCAGCACAGAAAGAACCTCCTCTGCGCTGCTTCTGACGATTTAGTGGCTGCCATTTCAGAAATAGCTCTAAACACCTTAAAAGGCAACGTCCCTATATCAAAGAGCCAGTTACAAGTGTTGAAGAAGAAGCGCCATCTTATCAAGAAGCTCAGTAATAAAAGGGCCTCACTCATCACCAAGAAGAAACTGGTGAAACAGTCTGGGGGTTTTATAGGTTCATTGCTGGGCATAGCTATACCCATAATTTCAAACCTCCTATCAGGACTGTGATGGAGCATGCCTCAAAGATGTATTTGGTTCCTAGACAACAGATGGAGAAACTGGGCTCGTCTACGGACAATGCCTGGGACATACGTCGAAACGAGACTCTACGCATGGATGCTGAAATTAAAGACATTTTGAACCGGACGGATCTAAACACGTACGACAAGGCTACCCTTTACACCAGCACCCTTAAAAAATGTCTAAGCTACTACAGGCAGTGGGATACCGAAAAAAATAAGCTAACTTTATATACCCCGGACTCTGAACAGCCAGCAATGCCTGTGCCTGCTACGCAACCCCAACAGCCACAGCCAACCCCGTCCCCGACCTCGGATATCTTTGATGATCTCCTAAAAAATATAAGTCAGAGGCATAGGGGGGCCGCACAAATGTTGCTGAGTAAACTAGCTGCTTCTAAAGACCTATCAGCGTGGAATGAGCAAGGTGAATTTCTCTACAAGGGGCAGCCGGTTGCTGGTTCACACATGTACGACCTAATCAAAGGTCTCACACACCCCAAGCCCCTAACTCATCAAAATGCTCCTAGAGGTTGGGATCAGTTTCTACGAGCATCCGCTGAACTCAACATCCCTTCCACACTCGTGGGTAATAACGAGAACCGCCGGATGCTTGAAAGTTTAAAGACAACCCTACATCCATTACCGGCCGCCTCAGACGTTCCTCTACTATCCCCCTCTTGGAGCACCCCACTTGTGCCGTCTGTACGGCGAAAAAGGCCCTTGTCCAAAGTCCATACATGGATTCATCCTTAATGTTTTTACAGACTTTTTGAATAAAATGTGCCTATTACATGTGTAATCATGTCTGATTTTTCTTCATATATTTCTTTAGTAATAGATGCCGATGTACTGCGCAACCTACATAACTGTTTGTAATAAACACTTTATAACTTTTCAGCCCGTCTCACTCGTGTTTTGAAAACATTTTTTTTTTTTTTTTTTTTTATTATTGGGGTCTGGAGCATCATAGAAATACAGATTCTGAATGCGTGTTTTAAAAAAGGACTTTATTTTAAGCTTTCATCATTAAACATACACATGTTACAGGCCCTTACAATTTTGACAAACGTTATATTCTGTTTTCGCAGGTCTGACAGATGCCCTTGTGTTTTCTTTTACATATTTCACAACTATGTTGTCATTGTTAACAAGGTCACTCGAATATAGATTTAAGAAATTTCTAAACGCCACACCCTCCGACATTTTACTGATAAAATAAATACAGTGTTCCCCACATGTGATGGCTAACGAATCCTGGACTCTTAGCTTGTTATACTCAACCCTCGCTGAGGCTTTTTTCACAAACTTGAATATGGGCTGTGTATAGATACTGTGTTCGGGGAACTCTGCTGTACTGTCAAACACCGTAACCTTGTCACTATCTATAAACACTGCAGCCCAGTGGGTTCCACCCTTGTAATGAGGATCTGTATTAAAGACTAGGGTGCGTGGTCTTTCCGACCCTATTTCAGTTGGTAGTTCATCGCTAGGGAAAACACCTAAAAAGTATTTCCTAGCGTATTTATGTCTGTTTAAGAAGTTACGTATCTGTACAGTGTCCATTTCACAAACTTTTAAAGATAGTCAAACAAAATCTGTCTGGCGTGGTTGATCTGAATGATGCTGTCAAATACCGAGAATACGACCATGTTCACATTCGTAGTTAGAGGATCGTTAAAACGTATTTCAGCTTTTAGATTGCCGTTTTTGACCAGGTTATAGTGATCACCATCTTCCATGTCAGGAGTCAGGTCGAATGTGAATAGCGTGTATCCGGCCCCATAGCCTTCTCTTGTCACAGCTACACCGCAGTCCCGCAGATGCTTCCCTGTTATCGAGACCAGCCCCAGGTATTCCCTGATGTAGTTTGAGGTTCTAAAACTGGGTGTGTAGGGTTTTGCAGGAATCACGATGCCCTCATGGACCAGCGCCACGTAGTTGATGTTGTAGTGCTTAAAATTGAAGGGGTTTGAACCATAGACGCCGCTAAAAGCTGTATTGTCCACAAACCCTATGATGATAAGCTTTGGTAGCTGTCCCATAAATAAATTCTGCTGCTGAGTTAAACATGTACCCGCAGGGATGCTGAATACCTTCAGAGCTACTCTTTCCACAGCGTACTTGGCGTTTGGTATTTGCAAAGCGCCTGCGTGGGCGAGTCTGACGCTTGGGGACACTTTCACCCGCTTTACAAACAGACTCGCTGACAGTATGTCTAGCTTATAGTGTTCTGCATCCCCGCTGATGAGGCAGAATGTGTCCTTGTTGCGCGTGAGTTTGATCTTAAGATCAATTCCGTTGATGAGCAGCTTATCTTGGAAGAAGAGGTCAGAATGTATGCGTCCCAGAAGGTCAAATTGGCGACTGCCCCCCGCAAAGCTGGCTCTTTTTACAAAACCCTGATTGTCACCGTCCAACTCCTTGGCTTCAAACTGGCCGTCTGTGTCCTTGTAGAAGAGTCCCGCTGAAAGCTGCGTGTCAAGGGCATCGCTACTGTAATTTAGAATACTCTCGAGGTATGCTCTATAGGCGTACATGTTATCGCTCTGTGTGATGAGCCGATCACCCAGGGTGATGTCCACCTGATTAAATATGGTTGCTAGGGGGTAAGCGATCGTCGCCACATTAGCATCTGCTGCTATATCGGCTCCATCTGCTTTTACGATTTTACACATAAGATGGAGTAGCGTATTGTTGAGATCCAAATACATATCCGTGGACCCTGATACATAAAACTCTATAGGAGCCAGAGGCGTCAAAGCTGCTAAAGGCGATACCTCCATGAAGAAGCTGTTTTCGATGCTTGTCTGCGTGGGCTTTAGAGTAAATAAGTCTAACTCAGATTTGGCGCACTCGCCCGATGCACAGTGTACGAAGGCCATGCTTTATTTTGCTCCGCTTTAAAAAATATTTACTCTAGCGGCGGATCTCTTCTTCTTTGAAGTTCTCTTCCGTCTTGGGGTTTTTCTTTTCTGAGTGCGTTTTGAAGAACTCCTCCTTTTTTTATAGGGGGTCGGTGGTCCTCTGCGTCTCGATGCGCGGCTCTTTCTTTTAACAAGCGTTCGTGGTTTGTACACCAAGCCCGCGCCTTCTTGCGGCTGTTTGTTCATGCGTTCGGCAACCGCTGAAGTAACAGACCCTACAATGTCCTGGGCAATGTTCGTAGCCGCCGCTTTAACATGCGGTTTTACAATTTCATAGCCTTTTCTCATAGCTCTTCTAAACAGACTGCGGAAGAAACCTCCTAGACCAGCCCCGTACATAACAGGTGACCCTTGAAAGTACGGAGGGCCTCCATATCTGGCCTGGTTTCGGTAATAGTCCCTGTACATAGAAGGGTCCCCGTATGTTTTCACAACCACCATGATGCCTGCTTAATAGCTTCTGTTGCGTCTAGGTCTTAAATGAAGCTTAACAATAACTTTCCCGTATTTAAAGGACACAGGATCTGACTGGTTATCGAAGATCATAATTGAAATAGTGTCAAAATGGTTTTTAGAGACTGCGATGTAGTCTGGTTTGTTGAATTGAATATTGACCATTGTATTATTTTCACCCTGTACATGGACCCATCTTAACAACGGTGAGTAACTATCGCCGATCCTCTGGGCCTCCACAATATCGCTATACACGTAGAGCGTGTAGAACCCGCTGTTAATATCAGGGCATGTGTGATCCGGTTCGTTCGGACTTTTCGCATTCTGTACTGTCCCTAAACTCTTCCTAATTTACCTGAGCAATTAAACGTCATGGTGCGACTTGGGGCTTTAAGAAACACCTTCCTTCTGACGCGATCTAGTGACAGCTGCGTATTCGTATATGTTTCAATGGTACATATGGCTTTGTTGATGGCGTCGACAACACTTAGAACATTTGGGTAGTAGCCGTAGGGGATGCTCTCGTGCATGCTCACAGGGTCCTGCTCCTGCTTTAAGTAAAACTTGGCCTCGCTCTGTGTAAATGTATTCCATGTTCTAGGGTACTGGATCTCGGTTAGGGCTAGGCCTGGGCGGTAAATTCCGTTCCATTCGCGGAATTTGCAGAATATGGGTAATTTCGCGTTCTGCGGAGAACGCGAAATTGCCCAAAATTCCGCTTTCCGCGACTTCGCGAAATTTTTGCTTGTTTGCGTTCTCAAAATGCGTGTTCGCGAGATATTTCTCCCCGAGCACGCAAACAGCGATTGTGAACAGGAAAAAAGCATCGCGAACAAGCAATTCCGCGTGTTCGCGGAATTTCTGCGTGTTCGCGGAGATTTTTTACCGTTTCGCGGAGGTTTGCGTAACGCGATTACGCAAATTCCGCCCGCCCCTAGTTAGGGCTACCTCCCAATCCCCTTTCAGGTCCACAGGCTTAGCCAATTTCACGATATAATTAGAAATCTGGTTGTCGGGGAACATATCTTTAGAAGCGTTGGACGGCAGGGTGATATAAAAGGGGGCTGTCTCCATCTTAACAGCAGCTTTTAGACGGTCCTCATCTCACACACCCTTCAGGGAGCTGGCCAACACCCAACTGTTAAATTTCTCCGGCCATCCCCGCCATTTGACATATGCCTGACTATTAGCGCCTCTACCTTTCCTTTTCAGAATCTTTTCGACCCTATACACCCTCTGCGGGTTATCGGGTATCCTTTGTAACTCTTCCTTGTAAAAGACCCCCGATACCGCTTCCCCATCGTAGTCCTTTAACCTGTAAATATACATCCCTTCTTTAAGCTCCACACTTTCCACTATAAATATTTTGTCGCTAAAAGTCTGTTGGTAGCCCTTCGTAAAGACACCTTTCAATTTTGAAATCCTTACGTGATCACCTTTTTTAAAAATAGGCTTCTTCACCTTTGTAGCGAAATTACGTCCATATACTGTTCTCCAAACACTTAAGGAATTACTAGGTTTTACCTCTACGGGCGCAGTTTTGATGGTCCTGTGATAGCTGGCATTATATACAGCTAAAAAAGCTTGTAGAACATCAACGTATCTGTAGGTGTTGTGGGCCGTAAAATACCTCCACATCTTAGACTTTAAAGTTCTGTTAAACCGTTCTACAACCGCTGCTTTTACCTCTGTGTGTGTTACAAAATGTTGAACTCCATGGTGCTTTAATAATTTCTGAAATGTATTGTTTAAGAATTCTTTACCGGCGTCTGTTTGTAGTTTTTGAGGAATTCGACCCTTCTCGAAGATGGCTTTAAAAGCGGCCGTGACGCTAGTCCCAGTTTTATCGCGCAGTGCTTCTGCGTAGGCATACTTGGACAGTACGTCTATGACGGTTAATATATAATGAGCTCCGTTGTTATATTTTGCTAAATCTTAAAGGCTGATGATATCCGTCTGACATTGATAGTCTAATTGCGCATTAACGATTGTAGGGCGTCTCTTAAAACGTCTTCTGGCTGGTCTATGTAGTGAATACGCCTCCTCTCCTGATAACCAGGTCTTCACCAGGTCTCTGCTTACAGGTTTGTTTTCATCGACAGCCCTTCTATATAGAGCTTCGGTGCTTCCAAAGCTACCAATTCCATGTGTATCATAATAAAGTTTTCTTAACAGCTCCCCCTGCATGTTATCACCCTCTACACAGCAGGCAATGAATGACAAGTGTTTTGCACGAGAGCCTTTTATTAAAAGTAAAGAATATTAACAAAACATAAACATAATGTACTTTACACTTTTCACAGTAACGTCATAAGTACGGTTTAACACACAACCACCATGCGGTGTAACATTCCGCTAGTTTGTTCTAAATACAAGCTATCATGTCCCATTAAGTAAGACCTTATTTATTTAAAATAGTCTTCGAGGGGCCAGAGACCCTATTCTTCTATTTTTTAGATACAGCTTACACATACGCCTTTCTACGAGTCTTTCTATCATCTTTCTATCAGAAGCCACACACAAACCCTGCATACACAGCAGTTTTAAGCTAGGGTAGTGGGCATGTTGGGTTTCCTCGAGTGTCGCTGTCAAGAGCTTCAGCATCTCCGGGTGAACATATTTCTTTTCAACTGACATCCCGTACACCACCCTTAGCAGTTTATACACCTTGAACGGGTCCAACAAACTACATATATAGCGGATTACTCGATCTCTGTATGCATTGGCCAGACACTCATGCACTGCCTGCTGAGGATCATTCATTTGATGCCCATGACAAAGGCCGTAATAGTCATGTTTGACACAAGCTTGTATCACAGCCACTGCGAAACCCTTAACAGCCATTATGCCATCTTGGAATACTACTTGAATTTCTTTTACATCAGCGACGCTCTTAGAGACATAGTCACGCTTCACGGGAACATCTGTACTTTGTCTTGTGGAACTTTCAGTCTGTTTTGCACAACATAGACAATAAAAATTTACGCTGTCTGCTTTTGTAGGAGGCTCCACGGCATCAGTTCTTTTTGGGGTTGCTCCCTAGGGTCAAAAAAGAAGAAAGATTGACAAGCCGTTAGTTCATTTGAAGAAATAAAATACATCATTATGTAACTGCCTGTTCATAACATATATATATTTTTTTTACTAACTTCAATATTTTCACCGCCCTCTGCGGCTGCTCTGAAATCTTGAGAGTCATTAATGTCCTGCGATGCCCCATCATCTTCAACGCTTGTACCAGGCTGTTGCACAACAACCTTCTCAGGAGTCGCTTCCTCCAGAAAAACCATGTCTTCACAGTCGGGGGATTTAGGATGTGCTCCAGCTTCTTCCCCATAGTGTTTTATGAAGTATGTGCATCCTGCTGCAGTTGCTCTCTAGGTTCAAAAGAAGAAAGATTGACCCTCCATTAGTTGAAGAAATAAAAAGACATCATTATGTAACCGTATGCTCACAACTTTTTTTTTTTCATTTTTTTTTTTACTAACCTCTGCATTTTTACAGCCCTTTGCGGTGGCTCTGAAATCTTGAGAGTCGCTAATGTCCTGCGTTGCCCCATCATCTTCGATGCTTGTACCCGGCTGTTTCTCAACTACCTTCTCCGGAGACGTATCCTCCTGAAAACCCATGTCTTCATAGACGGGCGAGCTAGGTGGAACTATCGTATCTTCCAAATCGCCCAGCTCCACGAAGCTGAATCCCTCATACTCGCTGCCATCACAAAAGTCCACACTTCCGATGCTACCAACCTTGATAGGTGACATCCGGCATACGCAATCCTTGAGACTATGTGCTTCCATATGCCGACACTGGTCATCGCCAAAACCTGTAACATCGCAAACCATATCCTTAGGTGATTCTTGTTGAGCATCCTCGTCCATTACCAGGGGTGATAAGCTGCGGTAATATCTATCGATAGTTGGTTGGCCTCCACCCCACATGGGCCTTTTCACGAGCGGGTTTTATCTCTTCATTTTGCTATGGGAACCTTTTCGTATTCAAGCGCCAACTTGCTGTACAAAGCTCTTAAGGAGGCCTTATATGTATCCTAAACAACCCCTAAAAGGGGCGTGCACCTCTACATCACAACATGTCCAGCCTCCATCATAGGGCACTGAGGCCTCCAAAAGTAGCACCGCCCCACGTAACACCGCCCCATGGCTCAAAGGGGGGCACTCACATCGATCATGGGGTTTGGCACCTGTCACTTTTGGGGACACAGCGAAGGGGTTTGACACCTGTCACTTTTGGTGACACAGGGAAGGGGGCGTGGCACCTGTCACTTTTGGGGACACGCATGATGAGTAAAGGTATCCCTACTTTCTTCTCCCATTTTTAATTTGGCTTAACAGAGCAGTTAACTGCAAGATCTATTGTTAAAAGTTTTTCAAAATATAGAGAGTGGGCTTTGGCTTCACCCAGAGGAGCATTTCTCTCTGACCTCAGACTGCTGACCATTGTTTGGTGTTATCATTCCGCCGCCTATATTAGTTTATAAGGGGCCCAGCTACCCAACCAGGGCGTCCTGGTGCTGACAACTAAAGAAGGAAGGAGACAAGAGTTTCAAATTGCAATGGCAAACTAGGGGGAAATTCACAAGGATCTATCGCAGAGTTAACAGCACTTTATCGCAGCCAAAGTAGCGATAAACTTATCGCCCTAATCACAAGCTGGTGTAAACAGCCCACATCACCAGTTTACCCACGATAGCAGCCGCAAAATCATCGCCACCGATGACCCCCGCAACTATCGCTAATGAGATGCAGAGTAGGCATTCCCATGCCTAAAGCCGCGACACCACTCCACAACATTCACAATGATCAGCCAGAACTGCGATAAGGAAACAAAACAGGCGATAAGTCGCGTTAGCAGCAGGAAAATAAAACCTGCTCTGACCTGGTGCAAAGTCGGACCACAACCTGCACCACTAAAGGGACCACAGCCCACAGCCACATCGGAAGGGCAACAGATGCACCCAGGCAACTGAACATGCAGCGTGGAGGGCCAAAAGGGCAACAACACCCGCCGCCACCACCCCCAGGACCCCCCCTCCCCAGCACCCCCGACAAAAGACATGACACATCAGCTACACCTAAACACGTCCAGAATAATATGCTTGATGTCGCACAATCACAACTGGTGACATGCATGTGTCATCACAAAAATGAGCATCACACATTCACTTTCGAAGCAACAAATGAAACTTTATTAACATGAACACTGAAATGAAATCAAGACACATGGCGGCTCCCCTCGGGACAATCCGTAGGTCACAGCCTGCAAGACAAAAATCATGATGAGAAGGTGTGTCCTGCGCACATCAAAGGTCGGAGAGAGAGTGATGGAGAGAGAGAGGGAGAGAGAGAGAGAGAGAGAGAGAGAAAAGAATAGAGGAGGAGAGAGAGAGAAGAAGAGAGTTGGAGAGAGAGAGAGAAGAATGAGAGGGGGAGAGAGAGATAGAGAGAAGAAGAGAGGGGAGAGAGAGAGAGAGGAGAAGAGAGGGGAAGAGAGAGAGAAGAAGAGAGGGAGAGAGAGAGAAGAAGAGAGGGAGAGAGAAAGAGGGAGAAGAAGAGAGGGGGAGAGAGAGAGAAGAAGAGAGTGGGAGAGAGAGAGAGAGAAGAAAAGAGGGGGGAGAGAGAGAGAGAAAAGAAGAGGGGAGAGAGAGAGAGACAGAAGAAGAGAGGGGGTGAGAGAGAGAGAGAGAGAAGAAGAGAGGGGAAGAGAGAGAGAGAGAGAGAGAAGAAGAGAGGGGAAGAGAGAGAGAGAGTGCTGCCCCTGCACACCCAGGCCACACTGCTCACCTGCGGCCACCGGTGTGTCTCCAACCACTTGCTGGTATGTATAGCAGTACACCAGGTCACACATCTGAGACAGACACGTCATCTGAAACAGAGACCAGATACATGATTGGCACAGTACACACAATTGCACAAGACAACTTCGCCTGCCTGCCCATGCACACACAAGCAGAGGCATCGGAGCATGCCCACCCATGCAGACCCAGGCCTCACTGCTCACCTTCCGCTACCGGCGTGTAGACAGGAGGTCCCACCACGTGCCGCTGCAAGCCACAAGCCTGGGGCCCGCGGACATGGCACACTCAACACCATACAGCCCCGCTACGCAGGCCACCAGGTCTCACGTTTGGTGCTGGGTCTTGATTACTCCATGGCATAGGACATACCAGTGCATCCGGCATCATCGCAGACTGCACACCCACTCAGCCCAATGGGTGACACTAATTCTGGGATCCCGGAAGCGACGCCACGTGGCAGTAGACCCGCGCTGCCCGCTGGCTCTGTCCTACACTGCGGTCCAGTAGGGCACACAAAACCTGAGCTGTCCGGACCGCCGGGATGGGGTATCATTGCAGGCTGCACACCCGCTCAGCAGCTTAAGGTGCCACTGAGTCAGTGCACCCAAAGTCACCGTACCATGGCGGGGTGCCTGTGCCGGCCGCAATGCTCTGGGTGCCACTAACCCCCTGCAACGCCAGTCAGCGCCACATGGTGGTAGGCCCATGACGTCCGCAAGGCCTCAGGTGCCACTAACCCTGTGCACAACAACTCATGTGCCCTTTATGATTGAGAACCGTGGAGCGTCCGTCATCCAGTCACCACCAGCAGAGGGGAATGTGACATCGTCCCCCCCTTATGTTGGCGGAGTCACATGGCCTGTGCCAGATGGGTGTGGTGTGCATGAAAATCTGCCCTCAGAGAGTGGCTGTGACATGCGGACAACTGAACCAGTGACCTGCACACCACCAGCGAGTACGCCTGTGACTGGTAGCAATGAGTGCCCCCCCTTGGAGCATAAGCGGAGTGGTCTGGCCTCCCATACGCCGGACCAGCGCAGGACCTGCAAAAATGACTCGTGGGCTCTGGGCGTGGTTCAGTCCATGTCCGGACATGGAAGTGACTGATGCGTGTGTCCCTGTTGTAGTGTTCACAGGACCTGGTACACAATATGCAATGTAGCACCCTCTGACTGGCATCCCACAGGATGAGCATCATTGACGCAAGGGCAATCACTGTCCCTACATTAATCCACACATTCATACATTAATGATGATAGACATGACACAGCAGTGCGTCACTGGATGTTTATTGCACATCCAGTGCAGTTCGGCAGTTGGAGCGGTACAGGGTAATATCGAACACACTACACAATATGGGCCCGTGGCGGGCCAGCCAGAGTCCATCCGGGTATGACAAGTACTGCAGAAGAGGAAGGGTACAGTCCGCAGTCTGGTCGCCGTGTCATTGGACATCACAAAGGATATGGCAGTCCATGTCGCTGTCCAAGGTGAGTGCATCGGAGTATATCGGGGGTCAGTGGACGGTCATGAGGCCATGTGCGGCACCAAGCAGAAAGAGGCCAGGTGGCGGAAATGAATGCTAGTGCCTCCCAATCACAAACCCATCCATGTCCTCATCCCCGGATGTGTGCTCTTCCCCACCTCTGGGTGTTGCAGTACCAGCTGAGGCACTGTGTGCCACTGACACATCAGGTGCCCGAGTGGATACGTCTGCCGCACTGTGAGGCAATGGCACACCAGGGGGCGGAGATGTGGATGGTGTGGGGGCAGCAGCATTCATCTGAGCTATGCCTTGTGGCAGCAATGCCATGATGATGATCTGCAGGGCATGGTAGATCCGAGCTACATTTCGCTGATGTACAGTGGTGGCTTCCATCCTTTCCACCTCCATATGCACCATGTCCTCCATGAGCCTCTGCATGTGTGCCAGCTCACGGCTGGTATCGGTGGTGCCCCTCTGAGCAGACAGATGTTCTTCTCTCCATGTCAGGACTCCAGCGATGTCCGTCAGGGCTCGTTTTAGACCATAGAGAGGGCCTAGACACCCATGGATGGCATCCAGTCTGGTGGCCATGAGGTTGAACCCCACCCGCACCTGCTCAGCCATCTCCCTCTGGCGTTGGAAGGCTGTGTGTTGTTCCTGGGGATCTTGGGAGACTGCTGGGGCCGTGGGTGTCTCATGCTGGGTGGTTTGGGTGGTGGGTGGGATCTCCTTGATGCAGCTGGTCAGCCCTGATCCTGGAGGTGAGTCGTGGATGATGTCAATGATGTCAATGATGTCTAGGAGGTCTTGTGCATCGATGCTGGGGTTGTCCTCCTCGTCATGAGTGAAGAGTGGTTGGGACTGCTCTGCAGGGGGTGTTGACGGTGGCCCTGAAATGTGATGGGGAAATGGGATATTGAAATCTGTCCACATGTACGTAGTCGCATGGTACATGTTGACATTCAGACAGCATTGCATTGTACATTGTGAAAGTCTATAGATTTGGGCGATGACCCAGAGTCATTGAGGATGTGCACTGTGCTCTGATTGATTGTGCATGTGTGCCATCGTGGCCATCTCCACCCATCCCCCCAGTACCTGGTGGTCACTCACCCTGTTGCGGTTGTGTTGTGTCCTGTCGAGCAGTGTCCGGTCCCCCGACTCCAGCCACAGTATCCACACTGATGACTGTCGACACCAGCTCCTCCATGTCATCCAGGACGAGCTGTGGTGCAGGGCCCCCAACTCCAGTCTGCATTGCTGCCTTCTGCTTGGCTGCGAGTTTCTCCTTGGTCTTTCTCTTGATGTCATTCCATTACCTCTTGACCTCGTCCATTTTCCTCTTGTGCTCTCCGACGGCATTCACCTTGTCCACGATGTCCCGTCATAATCCAGTTTTGGTGCTCAATGACACGTTGGAGGTGACGAACAGGTGTTGATGGTGTTCCATCACCTCCGTGACTATGATCCTGTTTGCCTGCGGACTGAACTTCATCTTCCTCTTCTTCTTGTCTTTGACCTTCCCTGCCCCCGATGTCCCAGGCTGGTCGTCCAGGGTGCTTGTGGTGTTGCGCTCATCCTCTACACCTGCTCCGGCTGCCTCCATGGTGCTTGGGTTTGGTCAGTTTGTGTTTGGGTGTTTTTTCTACTTTTATTGTGATTTTCCCACCTGCCAGGTGTGTTTTGCAGGCCTGGCGATGCTTATCGCTGATTTCCTCATCGCGCTTTGGCCCATCGCAGATTTTTTTGTGTTGTGGTTTGTGTTTTTATCTCCACCGAGGTGGTTGTATCACGGACATTGTCCGCGGTTTAGGCAGACTATCGCATGGTACAGCCTTGTTGTGAATTCCACGTTGTCACAGGGTTATTTTCCAGCGATGGGCTGCGATGTTGAGAGTTGCGTTAAGCTACTCTTGCGGTAGTTATCACTCGTTCTTGTGAATATACCCCCTAGTTTTCAGTCACACGAGGGATAATTTTACATCTGAGTAGTACATAGATTGCATTCTTTATATCATAGACACATGGTATAGAGAAAATAATTGTTTTTTCACTTTAGAAGGTTTTTATTTCATGTTTTATTAAGGGGTTTAAAATGCAAACAGTTCCTATTGGCTTTGTTAAAAAGTGTTTAGTTTAGCAGTAGAAAAGCCGAATGAGAAGTACAATCCCTACGGGACATGCTGATCAACCATATTGGATTATTGTAAGCACTCCACTACGCTGGATTCTCTCCAATGCACTCCACTACACTGGATTTTCTCCACTGTACTCCACTGATGCACCGCTGAAGAGAGAATGAAAAGATTATAACATAGAGACCCTAATACAAATCTACATTTCCTACAAACGGAACATTATTTCTTATTTTGTTCTTGAAGGACAGCTCACTTTAAAATAAATTTGTTCCATCCATATTTGAATTGGAGTTTTTAAAATTTAGACTGCTGGCAATAGTTTTCCTCAATATTTCTTGGGCTCGTTTTCAGTGGAGGTAAAATCACAATAGTGGGGAAAACTGAATTTCCATTATAAACCTATGGCATGTGGTGCAATATTAAGATATGACTGAGTGCAAGATGATCTAAAGGAGTGTTAAGGAAACTTACAGCGTGGTCAAGAGAGCCAATAATGATCGTATAAAAAAGAAGGGACATGACTGAGGTATGTTAAAGTATTCTTTGATGGCAGGGGAACATGAAAATCCCAAACCGACATGGGTGGCCAGCATTGGTATTCGTTATTATCCTGCTTAGATAGGTATTTTTTCACACCACTGCTGAATGTTTAATCTCATATAAATTTTGCAATTATTAACGTGACAGTGCTAGACCAATGTCAGGCACAGCTGCGGACTGGAAGCATTCACCATTTCACATGTAAAACTGCATCGCAGGTTTTCTTTAACCCCTTCAGTGCCCATGACGAGCTGGACTCGTCATGGGCCGCGGTGGCGCTGTGCCCATGACGAGTCCAGCTCGTCATAGACCCCGCCCGCTAATACAACGGCCGGCACAGGGCGGGGAAAGGGGCGGGCACTGAAGGGGTTAATAGTACATCCTTCCAAGACGACCACTAAACCGCATTCCATTATGTCCATTCTCATGATCGGTACCTGTTTCTGCTGTCAGGCAGCTCTTTCCTATCAGCTGGTTCCTGTTCGACCAGTGTATATTAAAAGGTCTTGAATCAGCTTAACAGTGTGCCACAGCTCCTCTTAATTGCGCTTTCTTCACATGTGCTTAAATACTAACTTGACCCTACATCTCCAATTCATCTCCAGTCCTTGCAGCTGATGTTCTACTCAAGTGATGGAGTGTCCAGGCAGACTCATGGAAGCAGTCACCTCTTCCTCTGAATAGACAGAAAGGATGACTCATATGTTGTAACTTGACAGATAAGAGTTAGCATGCATTGCTTGTTCAAGAGAAGTATTTTGACTGCTCAATATCAGAACAAATCAATTTGTTGGAAACCTAGACAAAAAGATTGGTGATGAGTCAAAGTCTTTGTAGGAGATAGGTGATAAACAGATTTGTTTGAGGCGTTTGAATTATTAGGAAAGATGATCATTGGACTTATATCAGCAACCAGCATGATGAGCACAGCACAATGAGGTCATGCACACCTTTGCTTGGTTTGTAGAAGAACCGAGAGACCAACAATCGCTTCTAAGGAAAACAACAGATGGATGATTGTTCAGGGTCAAACAAGCACTAACTGTGCTTCTTCAATATGGCCATTATCAGATATTTAGTATAAGGCTGAAATCCAAATGAGTTAAACAAAGCAATATGCAGGTGAAGTCTAATCCTAATAGTAAAAGGATCTTAACAACAGGTTATCAAGCAAGCATCTTTGCACCTTGTGTTTGAAAGTCTTCATAGATGTATAAATACTTCAGAGTTCAGGGTGAAGCCAGAAGGGAGACCAGGCTGTCAGAGGTAGTAGTCCGTACATTCTGCAGGTAAATTTGTTGGGATGCGTGAGCAGGGGGAACATGCAATAGGGTGACAGCCTGCTTGTTGATTTTTGCGCTGCCTTTTTTGATTTACTAACACCTACATTGTCAGCTGTTTGTGATGAAGTTGGTATGTATCACAACTCCATGATGCCCTAGTATCTAAGAATGATAAGAACATGTTAAACCGTGTGTCATATTGCCCCTTGGGGATGCTGAGGACTAGGATAGCAGTATTATATAACTGGGCCCTAATTTTCAAATGTTTCACAGCATCACAGCATCCACATTTGCCATGCTGTGTTGCACAAGGGAGAGAACACAGTGCAGGACCATATCAACAAAGATTGACCTGATGCAGGTCTCATCCCACGCACTAGTGCACAGACAGGCTGCCTTACACGATGAACATTCCTGCCCTATGCGCGAGGTCAGTCTGTACTGTCCAGCATAAGATTTGTACTGGAGGCATACTCTTCCAGAACAAATTCCTAGGAGTAGACATTCCTATGCATAGATCAACTCAGAAGGTTCCATGCATTGAATCTGTAATGTACACTTCAGCAGACATACGATGTGTTGTTTATTTGGATAAAAGATCACATTTCCCCTTGTTTGCACCTACTACAGGTAGCTGTTAGTGCTGCAGATCGGCGCATATAAATTCTCCCTACTTCCACGGACAGAGTAAATCCACAGTCGCACGCACATACACTCATCATACGCTAGGGCCCATCACACTGAAATTCATACTATTACTCTATCCACACTGAATATAGGAGAGAAACCTAAACCAATCTGCATCTAAACGAGGTCAATGCGACCATAAAGATATTGTCCTGAGTCATGATTTTAAACATAGGAGAAAAACATTTGAAACTCAATAAATGACAAAGAAATAACCACCCAACACTGATATTCAAACAAAGATCATTTTTTTATCTAAATTAGTTCAATGAAAGCCAATCAATAGCAAGATCATTATTCTCATAATTACCTATTCTAGCTAAATGGGTCAGGACAGGTCTCTCAGTAAGGTCTCCTGAGTTGCCGTCCTCTCGATCAGCATCGATCCTCACGAACATAGGTTCAGGAAGAAGTGGCCTTAGACCCTCTCTAGTCTAACATTATTTATAATAAAACTAGCGAAATAAAAGTAACAAACAAACTGTGAACGTCCGTTGAGCCGCTGAGCTGAGCGAGCAGGAAAGGATGTTGTCTGGCAACATTTTAAAAAACCTCCGCTCAGAAAAAATCACAAAAATAAAAACACGGAAGAAGGAAACTCGAGTTTGCAAGCAATACATTCATGAATGCTCTTCCTTGGTACCATAGCGAAGCCACCGCAGGTTTATCATAGTTCATTGTGGCTTTATTCTTTTCCAAGGGCAATTGGAAGCATGCCCGGAGCTGCTGTCCTCACGGAAACTTTTAAATCAGACAGAGGCTGTGGTCAGGTGACTTCCAACCATGTTCAGCAAGGCCTCTCGTCAAAATTCAATCACTCGAGCGCAGGCTGTAAATAGCAGCCATCTTGGTTTAGGTCAAAACGGACCATCTTAATTAAAAGAAACACAAAACAACGTTACCACATCATAATGATTATACAGTGTTAATCCCCACTAATACCCTTATGTGTATGTAATTACCTAGCCATCTGCGATACAAGGAAGCATTTAAACACATTATTTTTAAAGCGTAAACACGAAACAAATAGCATTTTTGCGACACTTATTTAATTAAACTGTGCACCAACTTAGTCCACGTATTAATTAAGCAACATAAATGCATTCCCACGTGTAATTTCTTCTCATTAGTAATGTTGGTTAATCAAGACTTTTAACAAAACTAATAATTAGTGATTATAAATCAGTAATTTTAATCATAACATATAGACAAAACTGGAGCTTAAAACTCAATAAATTTTCAACAGAAAACTCTGCTCCAGCAATCCCCCCTTTGGTGATATATTATCACCACAAAAACCAACCCAAAAAAAAAAATGTAGTCCCAATTTCTAGGAGAAATTGAAAATGTCTTTTATGACACAACATTAAACACCAGACTCCCTCTCATCATCCCTCTTTGACTCTAAGTAAACACTCTCCCTCAATTCTTCTAATTCTATTTCTTGTGTGTCTCTCCTTGACCTCTTTTGTTTCTTTTCTTTCTTTTCAGCATTTCCTCTAATTATTCTCTTTTTCCCTCCCCTGTTTTTACAACACAAACACCCCAATCTTAGTATCAGTAAAGCAACAATTACGCATGTCAATGGAAATAATATTCTACCAAATATGGTACTACCTATCTTAGCAATAAAACTCTTAACAGCAACTATCTTATTAGCTATTTTAGTCCATATACTTTCAGCTTCCAGTGGTACTAATTCTTCATGCAAATCAGTAATATTTTTGATATAGACCTTCAGATCTTTGCTTTCGTCAGGAATGTAAGTGCAACAATGTTGAACTTTCAGCATTCCACAGACTCCACCCTCCTTGGCCAATAGAATATCAAGGGCAAGTCGATTTTGCATAGACATGGCATGTACGGCAATCATCTCCGTATTTACCAAAAGAAACCCTCCAGCGGTACTTGTCGATAAGCGATCCACCACTGTTGACAGTTTCCGAATTCCATATGCATTTAAAGAAATTCCCACTGCTGGAATTAAAGCTCCAAAAATATCACCTACAATTTCTGACCAAGTTTCTCTCTTAAAACGTGTTAGTAAATTAATGTGTTCTACATCTTCTATCCTATCTATATGAAAAATCTTTGGAAAGACCAGGCCCACATAACACGTGCCATACCAATGGTCAGGCAACTTGTAATAAGCCTTGTTCCCACAAACGTAATACACTCCCGGGAAAACTGGATCTTCTCCACCTTTAAAACCCCATCCTGTTGCAATGAAGTATGTATCATGACACTCACTAGTCCCAACAAAATACCTATCATATTGGGATTTCTTTCTGGTAATGCATAGTTTACCCTTCTGTGGTGCATCTAAAGCCAAAGTTGGACTGGCCCCATTCCTCAATTCCTTTCCCATCTCAATATCCCATATTGTCTCCCACTTTATATTTCCCTATCTTTTCATGCATGCTCACTCTCCTTTCCTCTACCATGTCTAGGAAAGCCTTTTCTTCTTCTTTCAAAATGCAAGTTAAATTGTTTCTAAAAATGTAATCTAATGTTAATTCTTCTTTCTCAATAAAAATCTCACCAAAAATGTTAGCTTCTTTAGCTGGATTCAGCCTTTTATTCATAGGCAATTGCCCAAAAATATTATCCTTGTTAGACATCTCATAATCTATTTTCCCTAGCAAATAAAAAACACTACTTAGCACACTACATGAAATTCCATACGTAGCTGGTAAATGGTGATAAGCAACACCTTCTGAAACGGATGCAGGTAATTGCATACAAACGTAGCAATCCCTAACTTCCATTGTCTTTACATATTCATACAACAACTTTGAAAAAACATTGCTAGAAAAATCATTAATTGACCTATCTTTATGTATGTAAATGTTACTAATTCTAGTTGGAACTACTTTCTGTGAATTCTTCTCTACATTGGTCACATTTTCAGTATGTATTCCAAAAGTGTCTATTGTAATTCTAAAAGTAACTAGTAAAGCTAGTACACCCCATAATAGCATTAATAATCCAGTACAGCAGCAGCACATTCTACACCATCTTTTCAAGAAGGCACATCTACTTTGATTATTTTCTGTATTAGCCATTTTACTACTTTGGCAGTGTCTTTTGACTTAGCCTCTTCTACTCCACTACTGAAACACTAGAACACTAGATTATTTCAAACAGCTAATTTCAGACTTTCTTCTTTTCACTTTCCTCCAAGTGACTCCTTTAGTTCACTCAATTTGGATTTTCATCACTTTTCACTTCCTCTTCAGCAACATCGAATTGTATCAGATCTTCAACAACATCCTGAGCATCCGACTCTTCTCCAATGTCAGTCAAGATAACTTTCAGGATTCCAACAGTTTTCTCCTCAACCACTTCTCGTACGGTCCCCTCTGGATTTCCTTGACTTTCTGCCTCTTCACCTTCAGACAGTGCCACGTACGTCCATTCCGGTGACCTATACTTCTGGTTAGGTTTTCTGATTCTCTTGATCTCTTCCGGTTCTTTTGTGACCTTTTGTTTATCACTCTTTGCTTGATTCTGACTAGACACCTCGTTCACCTGTTCAGCTTTTGACGAATTTGAACTTGCGCTTGCTCGTGTCAGTCTGTACCTCAGCCTCTTTATTCTGTTAGGCCAAAGATCTCCTCTTACAACCCTTTTTGTTCTCACTTCTTTATTATTTATTTCTCCGATCCAAGTTCTCTTTCTCAGAACTCGACCCTCTGATTTCTCATTCTCACTCTCATCCGACTCTCTCTCTTTTGCCTCTTGTTCTTCAACAATTTTCTTTCGCACCACAGTCTTTTCCACCACCGATTGAGATTTCCCTATTTCTGTCCCTCCTCGGGTCTCCAACACGCAATCTTCTTGCTGTCTACTTGTCCCTTCACCTAGCTTATCAGGAATGTTCCCTACACCTCCTCGGGGGTCTTCCGCAATCTGTCCCTCTCTATCTTCTTCTGACCCTGCTTCTTCAGGTGTAATCTCAAGTGGATTTTCAACCTCTTCATCTGATTCAGGTGTAATCTCTGTGGAATTGCTCTTTTCTCTTCTTTCTTCTCCACTGCTTGTTGGAACTTCAAGCACTCTTACAGAATCCGATCTCTCCTCTGAGACTCCCAATGTTTCTCTTGAAGCCTCTCTCGGAAAGAAAAAAGAATCACCTGACTCTCTTTCTCCTTCAACCCTTTCAGGATTCTTTTTTCTTCTCACTGGTTCAGTTTCTGCATCATCACTGGAATCTGACTCTTCAAAATACTCTTTACCAGTCCCATCTTTTGGATTTGGAACTCTCAGAGTGTGACTTGCATGCTCCCAGTTTTTCACACCAGCACACTTCACTGCAGTCGTTGTAGTCAGAATAACTAGTCTTGGCCTTCCCCACCTTGGAACCAAGCAATTTCTTCTTCTGTGTACTTTAATCCTCACCCAGTCCCCTGGACTCAGATCATGGGCTTGCTTCTTTTCAAGTGTAGTAGCGTCTTCTCCAACCTGGTGAAACACAGAATGAACTGCGTCAGCCAGGCCTTTACAGTAATCCAAAATCATGTCATCAGTTATTGTCATCAACTTGTTGACAGGCACAAATGCATGTCTCATCGCACGTCCCATTAATATTTCGTGTGGACTCAACCCTGTGGTTCTATCTGGAGTAGACCTAATAGTCATTAGCACTAGAGGCAAGACATCAGGCCATTTCATTCCAGTAGCTAAACACATCTTACCAATTCGGTTTTTGATTGTGCCATTCATCTGCTCAACAACACCAGAAGCCTCTGGTCTGTATGCACAATGTAGCTTCTGCTGTATGCTCAATGCTTCACAAATTAAACCCATGAGCTCATTGTAGAAGTGTCCACCTCTGTCTGACTCAATTGTCACTGGAAACCCGTACCTAGGAATCAACTCTCTTAACAGTAACTTTGCAACTGTTATTCCATCATTCCTCCTAGTCGGATAGGCCTCCACCCATCTTGAGAATAAACAGACTACCACTAGAACATACCTCAATCTGTTCACTTGGGGCATTTCAATGAAATCTATTTGCATTCTGGTAAAAGGACCTCCTTCTCTGCCTATTGTTCCTAGGCTCACCACTGTCTTTTTCCCAGTATTGAACTGCTGACAAATCAAACATCTCTGACAGATGCTTTCTACAATTAGCCTGAACTTTGCATTGTACCAGGTTTGTTTGAAGGACCTAATCATCGCATCCCTCCCCAGATGTCCCTGGCCATGATACATTCTTGCCATTGTCGACAACATGCTATTGGGCATGACTGGTCTACCATCTCTATAGATCCAAACATGATCTGTCTCTCTTGGGGCACAACCTGCCTTGATCCAATCTCTCATTTCCTCATCACCTGCCTCATCCTGCAACTGTTTCACTTCATCCCACGTTTCTAGGACATTAGTAAACATCACAGAACAAAAAGACATCTCCCTTTCTCGTGCCCTATTAATCGAATGATTGTTCTTTGCACAATACTGTGCTATGTCATTGGCAAAACGATTACCAAGAGTAACAAAATCATCTCCTTGTCCATGAGCAGCACACTTCACAACTGCTAGTTCTTTAGGCAGCTGTATCGCCTCAAGCAACTTCCCAATCACTTCAGCATTCTTTATTGGAGTCCCACTCGACGTCAAGAAACCTCTCTGTAGCCAAAGTTGGCCAAAATCATGAACAACTCCAAATCCATACTGACTATCAGTCATCACAGTCACTCTCAGATTCTTCCCAATCTTGCAAGCTTTCGTCAATGCCACCAATTCAGCCACTTGAGCAGATCTTACTCGTTTCAAAGGCGAAGCTTCCATAACTTCTGAAACCTTGCACACTGCATATGCTGCACTCAGCACACCATCATCAGTCCTCAAACATGATCCATCCACAAACAACACATGATCACTCTCGGGTAACGGCAAATCTCTTATGTCTGGTCTAGGTTTTGTGCAATAATCAAGCACATCCAAACAATCATGATCAACATCATCTCCCACATTCACATTGTCAGCATCTGGTAACAACGTTGCTGGATTCACATTCACACATCTCTCAAGGGTCACATTTGATGCTCCCAAAATGATTTTCTCATATTTAGTCAGCCGACTATCACCCTTATGCATCAAGCCAAAATCCAGTCGGTAAAATACCGATTCGGTAATAGCTCCCGGTATTGTGTTAAAAATACCCAATCCCAATGCATCAACCCAAAACCCGAGCAAATAACGAATCGCTAAATAAATAACCTCGGACATACCGAATCGCTAATACCCAAAATGCTAATTTACCGAATCGCTAAATACCGAATTCGCAATTACCGAAATCACTATTAGCTCCCGGAAATTGCCAATAGCAAATAACGAATCGCACCCCAATGCAACAAAACTCGCTAATAACGAAAATCCCAAAAATCGCTATTTTGCCAGAGCTAAATAAGGGGAATCAAAACCTGGAGGTAAAGTCACAAAAAAAAAAAAAATAAAAATAAAAAAAAATTCCTACATGTGCAAATGATTGAGGCAATCACTAAACCCTTAAATTTGGCCCAGGAGACCCTGTTGGCTCCCACAAAATGGCTGCCCTCTACGTGCTTGCAAGGAGGATGCGGATCAATGCAGCAGGACAGCGCAGGAGAAGGGTCCAGGAGCGAGTGTTCAGACTGCGCATAACCCTGCTCGGCCAGAATGAGGACGAGGTGTACCAGAAATATCGCCTCAATCGCGCTATGATCATGCGCCTGATTGCAGACCTGGAACCATTACTGCAGCACCAGACCCACCGGACAAATGCAATCCCTGCGCACGTTCAGGTACTATGCAGCCTGCACCTACTGGCCTCAGGGAGTTTCCAGGGGGTAATTGCGGTTGCCGGAGGTGTCTCGCAAAGCGCACTGTCACGCTTCTTCCAAAAATTCCTAGATGCCATGCTGACAATGCTCCACAGACACATCAGCTTCCCCACAACCCCACAGCAGTTGGACCGCACCAAACAGGCATTCTACCAGGTGGCACAATTTCCACATGTGATTGGATGCATCGACTGCACGCATATCCCCATATGCCCTCCGTCAGCAAATGAGTACCTTTTCAGGAACCGCAAGTCATACCACTCGATCAACGTGCAGGTTGTGTGCGATGCCAACAACATCATAACGGACCTAGTGGCACAATTCCCAGGGAGCACACACGACTCATACATCTTCCGCAACAGTGGAATGCACAGGCGACTACTCAATGGCGAATTTGGAGAGGGACTCCTGTTAGGTAAGTAGAACTACGCTTCCCCACACCAACACCACACATGTATGTACATCACCAATGCTAAGTCTATGCTTCTATCTTCTAGGTGACAGTGCTTACGCCCTGCGGGAATACATACTAACCCCATACCTAAATCCAGCAACCCCGCAGGAACATCGCTACAACGCTGCACACATCAGCACGAGGAATGTGATAGAGCGGACTTTTGGGATTCTCAAGAGCCGCTTCCGTATCCTCCACAAGACTGGCGGCGCAATGCTATACCAACCAGACACATGCTGTCGAATAATTGCTGTATGTGCAATGCTGCACAACATTGCCACCAGAAGGGGGATACCCATGGAGGTGGACAGGGATGACGACCCCCAGGCTGACCAACCACCCGCCCAACGACGACCGGCACACATCCCTAACACAGCAGAGGGCCATAGGAGGCGGACAGACATAACGCAAAATCATTTTTGACCCTGGGTAAAATGAGACATTACAAGTTGGTGTTGGGTGCAACTGTTTAATGCACAGTAGCACAGAGGATTGTGCAACAGAACTAGCATTGTGAATCATGCTCCGATTGCATAAATGTAAATAAAAGGTTCCTTAAAGTCAGGCCTGTGCAAACAGAATAATTGGATGGCCATGGTTGCTCCACCATGGACCTGCAGCATGTCCAAATTTCTAGTGCCGCTTGCCACGTACACCAAGCCTCCGCTCAGGTGCATCCAAACCCTCACCACGGCCTGTCCCCGTGGAGGCACGCGAACTTCGGCGCCTGGTGCTGGCCTCTGCCAGTGACACGCTGCTGACACTGGAGGCAGCCTCACTGGTGTCATCCCCTCCCAATGCTGCAGCACTGCATGTGCTGCTCTGCAGTTGTTCCACAGCAGTGGTGATGTGTCCCAGTGACTTGGCAACATCACCGCAGAAGTGCCCAAGGTCCACCTGCAGGGAGACTGTGCGGCGTGCCAACACAGCGGTGCAGTTGCTGTGCCGTTGTATGGCCTTGGTAGCGGCGGCAGAACGCAACATTAGCTGCCGGTTACTCCTCCTCTGGGACTCATGGCCCTCCCTGATGGCACGGGTGAGCTCACGTACCTCCTCCCTGAGCTGAGCATTGCCATCAGCAACCGCAGTGGTCTGGTCCCTGACCGCCGTGCCCATGTCCCTGACCGCGGAGCCCATGTCGGTGACTGCTGCAGTCATGGCGCGCATCTCCCTCGCTAGGCGCACGATGTTGCAGCTGATGCTAGCCACATGTCTTCCCTGCAGGTTCTGTGTGCGCAGCATCCTCTCCTCAATTGCAGAGGTTGTTGGGACATCCTGGTCAGCTGAGGAGACGGAACTGCGACGGGCCCTGTGACGCCGTGCGTGTCTTGAGCCTCCATGTGGTGCAGCAGGTGGTGTGGATGTGCGCTGCGTGGGTGCCAATTGCGGTGGGGGGGGGTTGCCATCTCCTGCGAGGGCGCAACTTGGTGCCTGTGCCTCTGCGGTATTGTGGCTGCACTGGCTGCAGGCTGGCTTGCTGGTGCCGTTCCTTGTGGCGCAGGTGGTGGTGCCTTGGCTTGTGGCACTGGTGCTGGTGCCGATGATTGTGGCGCTGGTGGAGGTTGTGCTGGTGGGGTGGCAGGTGTTGGCGGTGCGTGCGCATCCTGCACAGTCTCCTGGTCTCAGATATGATCAGCTGGTCGCTGTCGTCAGAGTCCCCAGGTGATGCATCTGTGTGTGAAACAGTGCATGATTAGTGGGATGATTACACCTACATAGTGTTGTACCCATCAATGTCCCTCTGTGGTCCAACAAATGAACAGTCTACAGCCATGTACAAAATATGTGTTGTGTGAGGATTTACGCCTGTGCCTGCACTCTGGGCTGACTAGACTACAACTCCCAAGATGCAGTAGTGTCATGTGTGGAACTGTCTGTGCCAGAGCTGCAGACACAGTGAGATTGGGCTGGGGGCATGGGTATGGATTTACGCTATGCTGGGTGTGGCACAGGCATGCATCTTACCTTGGGCACTTGTGGCTGCGCCGGACGTGTCCATCTGGATCACCCCCACGACGGCTTCCCGCTCTATCGTCCCTTCCACAAGGTCCTCCAGGGCTGTGTTGGATGGTGCAGTGCTTGTTCCGCCTCCAGTCCTTCTTGCCTCCCGGAGCCTCTCAGCAATCCTCTCTTTTGCGCGCTTCCGGAGGTCATACCACCGTTTTTTGAAATCGTCGATGCTGCGGCTAGTGACGCCAACCGCATTGACCCTCTCACGGATGCGCTGCCAGATGCGCCGCTTCTCGGTCTCAGGCACCTTGAGGGACAGCTTGCCAAAGAGGCGGTCGTGTTTGCTGGCCACTCCCTCGATGAGGTACTCCAGCTCCCTGTCTGAAAACTTCTTCTTGCGCTTGCGTGCAGATTCAGCGCTGGATGGCACTTCCTGCGACATGATGGATGTGTGCTGTGACTGGCAGAATCTGTGTGGCCTCACTCTGCACAGCCTGTCCTTCTTTCCAGCTCCTGTCTGCTCCTCTGTCGAGGCTATGTGGGTGGGGCAGCAGTATTTCCTGGTTGGTGATGTCATCAGCCTGTTCCCGGTGCGACGCGGCAATTTGCGATTTCGCTATTACTGATTCGGTAATTGCTAATTCGGTATTACCGAACTCGCTATTAGCCAAATCGGTATTACCGAACTCGCTATTTGCTAGTGGGGCCGTTTGCGTGCCCCGCTATTAAGGAATCGGTAAATTTAGCGATTTTTAAGGAATCGCTAAATTTTACCGAATCTGTTGATGCATGCCAATTACCGATTCCTTAATGGCGATTCCTTATTTTTCGCTATTAAGGAATCGGTATTACTTTGGTTGATGCATATGCCCCTATGTGACATATATTGAGTTCTGCTTCTTGTCAAAAGAATAGCTACATCATGAGGTACAAATACCCTTACAGGATATCCCATTATTATACCCTCACTCTGTTCCAAGCTTCTGCATGTAGCAGCTACTGCTTTCAGACAACCTGGCAAACCCACAGCTACGGGGTCAAGTGTCGATGAGAAGTACGCAATTGGCCTTCTCAGTTGTCCATGCTTCTGAATTAACACTGAAAGTGCACACCCATTTCTCTCACTGCAATACAACTCAAACTCTTTCTCATAGTCTGGCATTCCCAAAGCAGGGGCTTCACACATTCTGCTCTTCAACTCCTCAAAGGCTGCCATTTGTTCTCCATCCAGTTCCAATGGGTCTCTCACCTCACTTTTAGTCAATTTAATCAGTGGTTTTGCTATCAGGGAGAAATTACTTATCCACTGACAACAATAACCCACCATCCCCAGAAACATCCTCACTTCTCTCTGGGTCATTGGGGCTCTCATTCCTCTGATAATTTTGATCCTGTCATCGGTCACTTTTCTCAGACCCTTTTCAATATTGTGTCCAAGATAATGCACCTCTTTCTTGCAAAATTGCAATTTGGCTGGAGATACCTTTAACCCTCCATCTGCCAGATGATTCAGTAAAGCTATGGTATCTACTTCACAAGCTTCACATGTCTTCGATGCCACAAGTAGGCCATCGATGTACTGCACTAGTACTGAGCTTTCAGGCATGATCAAACTTTCCAATGATTTCTTCAGTAACTGATTGAATATCGAAGGACTCTCTGTATACCCCTGTGGCATACGACACCATGCTAAAATACGCTGTCCAAACCGAAATGCAAAAATCGGCTGGCTGTCATGATGCAATGGAATTGAAAAGAAAGCATGACACAAATCAATCACCGTGTACCACTCGGCATCATGAGGGATCTGATACAAAATTACTGACGGATTTGGCACAATGGGACAACATGCCACCACAATTTTGTTAACCTTTCTCAAATCTTGTACAATCCTGAACTTTCCATTAGGTTTCTTTAGCCCCATTATCAGTGAATTACACGGGCTACTCAGTAACTCTCTCAAAACACCCTGTTGAATCATCTTGTCGATTATAGGAGTAATTTCCTCAATTATCTCTGGTGTCAATCTGTACTGAGGAATATTAGGATAAACAATCCCCTCTTTCACTGAAATCTTCACTGGATCTACATTATTCATCAATTCCACATCTTCTCCAGTAAAATCCCAAACTGCTGTTTTCACTGTGTGTCTCAACTCCTGAGGCAAATCATCTGGGTTAAACACTGCATATGTACCAACAATCTCACTCTCTCTATTATCTAGAGTCATCCTGTACAAAACATCCTCATCTGGTGTTTCAAAAGCTATTCCATCCGGAGTACAAAAAATTGTGCAGTTCATCTTACACAATAGGTCCCTACCTAACAAGTTCACTGGACTAGTATCACAGACTACAAATCTGTGCATGTCTGAAAATTTCCCTATTCTTACCCTTACTGGTTCGGTAAGACGAGTCTTAATCTGTGTATTGGCTACACCAACCACTTGGATTGCTTCATCCGAGAGAGGAAGATTTCTAATATCTGCTGACCTGACAGTTGATCTCGTCGCTCCTGTGTCTACCAAAAAAGTAACACTCTCCCCATTTATTTTCCCATCTACAAATGGTCCTGCCTGGTCTATTTCTAGAGTTTCACCAAGTATGCACTCTTCCTCCTCTCTTCGGCACCGTCAATAGTCCCCTTCAGACTCACTCCCCTCATTCTTTAACCAGTACTGCTCAGTACTGCTGTACCGGGTTTGAACGTCTCGGTTTGTTTACCTGCTCATCATTGTAGAATCCTGAGTCCTGGTTATACTTTTGGGACCCTCTATTCTGCGGCAAGGGCTGTTTTGGCTCTTGACTCTGCTGTCTGAAAACCTTCTGCTGTTGCTGCTGATGATTACACCCCTCGTTCTGCACCTGTTGATTCAAGGTTTTATTCTCATTACTCACTAATGGTGGATTGGTACACTCGGATCTCCAATGCCCCAATTGTCCACAATTGTGACAAGGGAACTTCTTCTTTGCTTCTTCTAGATTCCCCTTTCCCTTTCCTGCATATCTGGGCCTATTTCCTGGATTATTTGCCTGTTCCACCAACTGTGCTTCTTGTCTTTCAGCAACTTTCACCTGTGCCCACATTGCTTTCTCTTTCAGCTTTCTTTGTTTTGCCTCAATCTCATCACTGAAGTACTTTGCATGTCTCAAGATTTCATCAATCTTTTTACTCTGCCAATCAACTGTATGCTCACGTATTCTTTCACTGATTTCAGGTCTCAAGCCATATACAAATCTGTATACAAAATGACTCAAATCCTTATCACCCAGGTGTTCATCTCCACTAAACTGTTTAAAAGCCAGTATCAGCCTTTCATAAAAAGCATGAACTGATTCTTTCGCTTCCTGATGTGTTCGATCTATCTTAACCCAGTCTGTCTCCTTGGGGGTACTTTATTTTTCAGGAACACAATAACTTGGTCATACTTCTTCATCACCTCTGGATCTGGTGCTCCTGTTTTCGGATCTCTTGGATACTCCTTTGCAGGCCAATCTACAACTATCTTGCACTCTGCCCACAAGTCTGCTGGAACAATTATATCAAACAGACTATTCAGGTCAATCCACAGCACTTTTGACAATTTCACAAACCTGTCTACCTGCCTATACCACTCGACGGGCTTTTCTCTCAGTCGAGGGAAATCATTCTTAAATGACAAAATATCCTGTCTAGTCCATGGGACATGTACATATCCTCCTCCAGGAATCTCTCTCATAGGATAAGCATCCACTGTTTTTTCCTTTTCTCTCATAGGAAAAGCTGAGTAAGTCCTGTCCACTGAATCTTCCCTTTTCTTGTACCACCTATCCTTCCACTTTTCCACATCACCCCATTTTCGCAATAAGGCAATCATTTCTTTAATCTGTCCTGTTCTGCCAGCACCATTTAGATTCTCAATGTCCTTGTCGGAGAAATCCACCCTGTAAGGCTTCTGCAAAGCTTTCACCTTATCCATGTCAACCCCTTGTTCACTCGCTATTGCTCTTAACCTGTCATGTGTACTTTTTGCCCTCCAGGTGATACTCTTGCACATGAATACAACTCTCCATCATGATGGTTTTCAGCATATCGGTAGGAATTGTTCCTGCAATAAGCTCCTCCAATTCTATGCGCAACCTGGCTACATCAATTGCCTGTGAATCTATATCCTTCTTTTGAAGAACTTTCAACCAATCATTCAAATCTTCAGCTGTTATTTCAGTAGACTTTTTCACTACACCCACTTGTTCTGTCATCCTCTGTGGTTTCAAAATCGTTCCTCCTAAACAATCAGTATTCAATCCTGAATTAGGCTGTACATCTGATCCTCCACTACATGTGTCATGTCTCGACTGTCTCAAATTATTTCCTCCCGTTCTCATTCCTGATTCCTCCAAAGAGCAAGTACCAACCAAACCATTTCCAACATAGGGAACTGTCAAACCATTCTCACCCATTCTCTGTTTATCAAAAATAGGCACAACCGGACCTATGGTTACAGGCACTGTAACAGCTTCTAGATTTTTCGTCAGCTCTCTAATTTTCTCAGTCAGCTCAGATGTAGTTCTGGCTAATTCTCTTGTTTTCTCATCACTGACTCAATTCTCTCTCTCCCGCACTCTCTCTCTTTCCCTTTCCGTGAAAGAGCTACCACTTTTCAGATCAGGTGTCATAACCTCAGTTTTCACAATTCGCAAAGTATCTCTTATTGGAGTAGCAACTGGCGTGCTCTCTTCTGGTTCTGGTCTATATGGAGGTGGTCTCTTGTAAATCATGTCATCTAAGACCTCATCCTCATAATCATTAACTCCATACCTTCTCACTTCTGCATCAGGCACCTTTTCTATACCCTTCCTCTCTTCCTTCTCGTCAACTGTCCTCATAGGATATAATCCCTCTGACATACTAGCATCTCGCCATCTCCTCATTCGATCATGATGAGTTTCACGATCATATTTCCTCCCGAACATATACCTATAATTGCCTCCACTCCTCTGCTTTTCTCACTCATGCACCTCATCTTCCCATTCCACCAATGCCTCGAACTGTGTCGGCCTTGGTCTAGGCTCTAGACACATCATCTTTTCCCGTAAATTTCTCAACACGGCCAGATTAAATGAACCATGTCCTGGGAACGCTAAGACACCATCTTCTTTAGTATACTTAGCCCAGTTATCTAACCAAATACAGGTATGTTACCCATATTTCGCAACCATGAAGGATGCAGGAGTTCTCGTTGGAGGTAGCAATTCACCTTCTCTAGTTATTATGTTTTTATCCTTGTCGAACCACCTTTTAATTTTACCGAACAAGGATTTCTTCTTCTTTTCCTCAGGTTGGTAATACATTTTAACGTTTACCAATATTCTCTAGTCCCTTCCGCAACTGTACGATCTTTTTGTCCAATAACAGCGCGACTCACACCAACGCACCAATCCTGGAGCGTCTATGTCACCCTGTACTCCTTCCAATCCCTGCGCGGCTCACACTAACGCACCAATCCCAGTGCAAGCACTGTTCTGATCCACTACCCAATCACAGTGCGGTCTGTATGACGTCAGTAGTCGCTGCAGTCGCTTCTGCTCTGTCTCCTGTCACTCGTCTACCCCTCCTTTACAAAGCCTTTTCAGTAGACTTCGTTTCAGATTCTCCAAAATCTATTAGTTACAACATATAAACATCTCCATTGTCTGCTTCGCTAACCACAGAATAGTAAAGAAAATCCTTTCTCACAAGAATCCCGCTTCTCTCTAGAACAGCGCTTACCTCTGCTCTACTACGGAATTTATTACTTTCGTTGACACAGTAGCACATCCCTCTACTCTGCCCTTCTAACATGCATCCATTAACTGTTTCCTCTAGGACTGCTCCAAAGAGTCTTACAATCAACTAAATGCTCATACATTCACGCACTTTCCCACCAGAAAAATATAGCACACCCACACAGAATCCTGCCTTTCCCGAGAACAGCGAACAGTCTGTCCTACTACAGAATTATAACACACGTTAACCAAGCAGCGCTTACCTCTGCCCAGTCCTTCAGACAAGCTCAGAGAATACCTATTACTTCTCCAGCGATAAGCTTTAACGGCAAACCTTATGGATCCCTGGGACTTAAGACCAGAGTTTCACAGATAACCTTCGCTACCATACGCACTCCTTTTATACCGAAAATATATCTCTAATAGTAACACACGACGATGTCACTGATTCCGAACCCAGACAATGTGACGCGCAACTTCAATTGTCACACGTTTTTCCCCGCATACGTACAGGGCCAACAATCTCGTTTTTCCCGAGAGCAGCACTTACTTCCCTCTGCCCTACTACGGAACCGTGACCAGCTCCCTACGGTCCAGAAGCCGTACACACTACATAAAACTCAATACGACGACCTCAACATATAGTATTAATACATATACCAACATCAATCAATAAATCAATAAATCCAAAAGCCTATGTACAAGCAATCTATCAGATCAAGACAATAATCTCTAATCATCATACTGCTACCAGGAAACTGCTGCAGATCGGCGCATATAAATTCTCCCTACTTCCACGGACAGAGTAAATTCACAGTCGCACGCACATACACTCATCATATGCTAGGGCCCATCACACTGAAATTCATACTATTACTCTATCCACACTGAATATAGGAGAGAAACCTAAACCAATCTGCATCTAAACGAGGTCAATGCGACCATAAAGATATTGTCCTGAGTCATGATTTTAAACATAGGAGAAAAACATTTGAAACACAATAAATGACAAAGAAATAACCACCCGACACTGATATTCAAACAAAGATCATTTCTATATCTAAATTAGTTCAATGAAAGTCAATCAATAGCAAGATCATTATTCTCATAATTACCTATTCTAGCTAAATGGGTCAGGACAGGTCTCTCAGTAAAGTCTCCCGAGTTGCCGTCCTCTCGATCAGCATCGATCCTCACGAACAAAGGTTCAGGAAGAAGTGGCCTTAGACCCTCTCTAGTCTAACATTATTTATCATAAAACTAGCGAAATAAAAGTAACAAACAAACTCTGAACGTCCGTTGAGCCGCTGAGCTGAGCGAGCAGGAAAGGATGTTGTCTGGCAACATTTTAAAAAACCTCCGCTCAGAAAAAATCACAAAAATAAAAACACGGAAGAAGGAAACTCGAGTTTGCAAGCGATACATTCATGAATGCTCTTCCTTGGTACCATAGCGAAGCCACCGCAGGTTTATCATAGTTCATTGTGGCTTCATTCTTTTCCAAGGGCAATTGGAAGCATGCCCGGAGCTGCTGTCCTCACGGAAACTTTTAAATCAGACAGAGGCTGTGGTCAGGTGACTTCCAACCATGTTCAGCAAGACCTCTCGTCAAAATTCAATCACTCGAGCGCAGGCTGTAAATAGCAGCCATCTTGGTTTAGGCCAAAACGGACCATCTTAATTAAAAGAAACACAAAACAACGTTACCACATCATAATGATTATACAGTGTTAATCCCCACTAATACCCTTATGTGTATGTAATTACCTAGCCATCTGCGATACAAGGAAGCATTTAAACACATTATTTTAAAGCGTAAACACGAAACAAATAGCATTTTTGCGACACTTATTTAATTAAACTGCGCACCAACTTAGTCCACGTATTAATTAAGCAACATAAATGCATTCCCACGTGTAATTTCTTCTCATTAGTAATGTTGGTTAATCAAGACTTTTAACAAAACTAATAATTAGTGATTATAAATCAGTAATTTTAATCATAACATATAGACAAAACTGGAGCTTAAAACTCAATAAATTTTCAACAGAAAACTCTGCTCCAGCATTAGCTTTTGACACAAAGCCCAAAAACTAATGTCTACTATTTAAGTGGATTCAATTTGCATCAAAACCTATGGGTATTTGTGGACCAAGCTTAGTATTGCTTCCTTGATGCAAAGTGACTCAAAGTGTTGCAAATCAGATTTTGTGCTGTGAAAAGTTTGCCTTTCCAATGCAAAACACCTATTGTGCTGTTTTAGTAACTAGCATGCACCTCTTTGCACAGTTGTTATCTTGGTAGCGCTGTTGCAAAACCTAAGTACATTTTGTTCTTAGACATGTCTTGCATATTTTAGTGCATGCATACTATCATGTGTTGAGGCAAGACCTGACACCCACGAATCCTTTTGATTGTATCAAGTGGCATTACATTTTGAAAACACCTACGAGTCTTTTTATTGGGTGAATCCTTTGCTCAGCAGGTTTCGATGCAATGAGTCTTCGTGATGTGCAGATTTATGAAACTATTTTGCCTAAATGCTGACATTTAGAGGAACCAAACAGAATTGCCATGTAATTTCCTTAAATATAAGGACATGATAAAACATTTGAAAATACATATTTTATTATAAAAATATAGCTCTAATAACTTCTACAAGATTGCGTTCAGATATAAGTAATTAAAGCAAATTTTAAAATAAGCAACAGAAGAATGAGACTTTTCTTTAAAAAAAATGAATATTCTCATGGACTACACAAATTCTGCAGTGGAACAATTTAAATATCTAATACAAACAAATGAAAAGCAATGTTATCGGCACTGCTTTATTTCGGGATCTGTAGCAGCAGAGGTGAGAAACATGTTCATATACATACTCAGCCATCTGCGCAGGAATGTGAATTACTCTAAAGCTGTCTTCTCCAGCAGGATGTTTCACAGTGGTGGCACATTCTGTGAGCACGGTGAGCATTCTAGTTCTTTATGAAACTCTGTAATCTTCACAGGCGTCTTTTATGGGGGGGAGGCATACTGATATGTGGTTTGATGCTGTAGTGAGTCTTGTTTCAGGTGCTAGCAGAGATGTTGTAGCTAGATATCCGTCAGCTAGGAGCCAAAAACAATGCAGCATTTTTGGTAGTGCACAGTTGCCTGATTTACTGTTTACACATGGCTTCATATATCTAAATGGAAGTGAGTACACATGGGCAGGCGGGGAGCCCATTCCGATACAGGTTGGAACTATACCAGTCCTCACACATAGATTTGATGCCCAATGAGTGTTTTTGCGGCACAAGTACAAGTGCGGAAACAAAGGCTTCCAACTGGTGGTCAGTGCCTCGCATGTGCGTGTGTCAGCTGTAGCTGAAGTTAGAAAGTACATTGATAAGGCACCAGGAAAGATAGATGATCTTTGAACAGTTAGCAACAAACAACACAGCGCATAAATAAAGTATTCAGAGGAAAACTATTCTATAAGCTGGTAGTTCTAGCGAATAGAAGGAGACTTGTAGGATAAATGTTCCCGGATCACTCAGAAAAGCCTGTGCTTTTGAAGTGTTAATTAGGTCCTAATTAGTAACTCTTTCATGTATAAATACTTCCACAGCTTTAGCTGCTTTTGGATACTCAAGCCCCAGAGAATGCATGGGCCCACAGCCATTACCCCCCAGAGGATGGTCCCTTTCAGCTGTATCACAAAGGTATCCGACAGTCTGAAGTCTTTGAAGATGGCCACTCTCCTTGTCTTATGAAAAGGAAATCCCATTTACACTATTTTAGGGTGTCTCCTGTAAATAACATATATTAAGGTAATATTAATTGTAATTACTTATTGAAAACATAATTAGCTGTTTTATTATGTTTGCAATACCATTTTCTTGTTCCCTTCTTGTTGTGGAAGGGCTTAACAGTAGCTATCATTATACATCTTTATTACATATATTTTTAGAGGCCCCTCGGGGTTCAATTTATTATCCTTGGAAAATCTTAGCTCATTTCAATTTACACACTTAAGCTTTTTCAAAGCCAATTACTGTTCACAGTACTCTACTAATGACTCAATGTTTCAATCCTTTCTAAGCATCCAAGTGGCTTTTTGAAATGCTAGAGTTGGAACAAGGGTGTTTAGGCAAATGGAAACAACTCTTTTCGTGACTTTTTTTTCTACTTTATCAGCTGTGTTAATGTTTTGTCAAATCATATAATGCTAATGAGAAGCCTGATTTTCTTCACACTCTGTATTAGTAACAGCCTCTTCCCAATTTTTACGTATTTTTGAGGTGTGTTAAATCTATTTAAGAATTGTATTAAGGTACAAAGTTGATGGGATACCCCAATTTCTGTTTGCCTTTCAGTTTCGGATGAAATCTAGTGTTCCTGCTGCATATCTGCTGTAGAAGATAGCAGCGGTTTTCTATATGATAGTTATCCAAGGAGTATTTACTTATAAGTTTGGAAAAAGCTGATGATAATCAGCTGATTCATTTGAATGGAAGAAAACTGACTAGGGCACAGATCCAGACGAAGAAAGGCGGGAAACAACAGTCACTCAGGCCAGCATCAGTAAAATAAATGTAATCAGGTTGAGACAGTTATCCTTGGAAGAAGAGGCAAAGTAGGAGTGTGACACCTGTGGACCTGGCTCCTGCATAAGAGGGATCAACTCTGGCGGAGATGGAGGCATCTGTAGAACAAGAGCGTGGGGGGGCAGCTGGGAGAGGAAGGTGCACTGGGTGCGACCAGTAGAACTGTAGAAATGCACATGTGTATCAGGTTCGTCAGGAGAAGAGGAGAGCGCAGGTAAATGTGGGCTTGAACATGAATACTTGAAACCAGAAGAAATCTGATGGGTGGGTTGTATACAATGATAAAAAAGGCAAGTTCAAACACAAGGAAATCAATCAATCAATCAATCAATCAATCGATCAGGGGCTTTAAAAGATCGCTACTCACCCAGGAGGGTCTCAAGGCGCTGGGGGGAGGGGTTTGCAGCTCCGGGTGAGCCGAAAAGTCAGGTCTTCAGGCTTTTCCTGAAGGTGTGCAGCGTGGGGTGGTGTCTGATGTTGACTGGGAGTTTGTTCCAGGCTTTGGCTGCGACGTATGAGAAGGCTCTTCCTCCTGCTCTGGTTCTGCGGATGCGCGTGGTCTCTGCTGGGGCGAGGTCGGCAGAGCAGAGGTTTCTTTTGCGTAGGTGGAAAAATATTCTTTCGTTGAGGGATTTGGGTTCAATGTTGTAGAGGGATTTGCAGGCATGGGTGAGTAGCTTGAAAGTTACTCTCTTCTCAACGGGGAGCCAGTGGAGGTCACGCAGATGTTGGGTCATGTGTTCATGTCATTGAATGCAGAGGACAAGTCTGGCTGCAGTGTTCTGGATGGTCTGGAGTTTGTGTAGTAGGGATTTGTTGATTCCAGCATGGAGGGCATTTCCGTAGTCCAGTCTGCTTGTTATGAGTGCGTGGCTGACAGTTTTTCTGGCTTTGAGGGGATCCACTTGAAGGTCTTGCAGAGGATGCGGAGGGTTTTGAAACAGGTAGAGGTTACGGCGTTGACTCATGGTGAGGGAGGAGTCTTGAATTATGCTGAGATTCCGGGCGTGGTCTGCCGGGGTGGATGGTTTTCCGAGGGTGGAGGGTAACTAGGTGTTGTCCCAGGCGGTGAGGGAGGGTCCAAGGATAAGGACCTCTGTCTTCTCTGAGTTGAGCTTTGGGCAGCTGTTGCTCATCCATGCTGTAACATCTTTAATTCCTTCCTGGAAGCTGAGTCTGGTGGAAATAGAAGAGTAATAAAAGGTAAGGTACATTTTGGACATTTGATTTTTGGATAAAATGTAGAGGTGTGTGCTTTTTCTGTCCTTAAAATTTATGGGCTATAAAAGAGCAAATTATAACTATAATTATATCGTAGGCTACCCACAGAACAATTTATTTATCATACTTTAAAAATTTGTGAGCTACTTCTAAGAGTTGAGGCTCGGTTCTTTTCCATTGTCTACTGAACATGAATTATACATTGACAAAATCTTCAGGTACTGCCCACAATAAATACTCTTTCATTGTGTTACAATTTGGATTTGCTACGGAGACAGATTTATCTTTTATCTGTTTACTTATATTTGAAAAAAGGGTAGTACTGCGATTCTACCAGGCTATTGATGACTTCATTCCCACTGTCCTTTTATTATACAAGTAATACCCGCTATTCAAGTACTAATAGCCATTACTTCTTTCTGCGAAATCCTGGGACTCTCTCATTGCTAGTAAGGGATCGCTGCTGAGAAGTGCTGACACGTTCCACATCAAATAAATAAGCAATATTATTCATAGAGCAATATTCACAAAGGTGATTTTGGTCTTAAATGTAAGTTTACAACCAAATGTCTTTGTTATGCCTGGTTCAAACTTACTTAGGGATTTTTGTTTGGTGTAAATCCAATTACCAGTGCAGAGATCCCTCCCATGAGTGTGGCGGTCTCCACACCATTAAATCCAACTCAAGCAGTGGAAAAACTAGGCATTCCATTGTGTATAGGTGGATGTAGAATTAGTGAATGACCACAAATATGTCTGTTTTGTGGGCCTTCACAAACGTTTGGCATTCCTATTTCCACCATTCAGGGCTGGTAAATGAACCAAATATACTTTAGAATAGGTGTAGAGTTGTACTTCATCCACTGCCTCAATAACGTTTCACTAGAACTGCGCCAGTTATAAGGGAATAGGTAGAAAAGAAGATGCATGCAGTTCTATTAATCTCCTTTCTTGTGCTTAATTCTAGACGTTTGCAGTCACCACATTTTACTTCGGCAAAAAAATGTATGAGATATTGTGCAACTGGTACAGGTTAAAATGTATTTTCAGTGCTTCCACACTGTGAGTGGCATACCCAACTGGTCAGCAGGTTCTTTTTGGTTACATACTATTCCCAAGATTAAAACACTTCAGGCCTCAGCAGTTTCCCATTGCATTAAACTCTGTCAAGAATAGATCTAGATATACATAAGGGTCTATCCATGAGGATGTCTTTCAAACCCCTAGAGCAAGTTTGAGGAGGCAAAGGATTCGAGATAAACAGACATGGCAACTATCCTAGTGAGTCCAAAGAGGACAAAGGAGAGGAAATGCCTTTAATTTCATGCTGCTCTATCCGTCCAGTTCACTGTGCATGGGTTCTTAAAGAGCAAATCTACTAATTGATTGGTAAATACCACTGATATATTCCCTACTTTCCTGAAAGTTTCACCACTTTTCCCATCAAAATGTACTTCCTGTTTCAGCAATGTGAAAGATGGAAAACTCCCAAAGATTGTTCCTTGCAAATTTCTAGAGGTCAGAAGTGCCTTATCAGAACTCTGTATTCCCCAAATCCTGATTTACCCCCTTGGTAACTAAATCAGACCCTCTCAATAGTAAACAAAATATGACATTTTGTAGTGACCCCACCAATACACTCTTCGATAGAAGAGGGAAACATCAATGCTAATGGAATGTAAATACAAAAGTGTAGTGAACTGCCATGTTGTAATTATGTTGGTCATAATTCGCCTATGGCAAATGTAATGAATCCTTAAGGATATGGGCAATGTTCTATATACACTAATCTCTTTACCAGGTACGGTGAGACTAGAAGGGACCCAAAGATAACTATGACATGGTGAAGGAAAAAAAATACATTTTCTGGCACAAGGGAAGCTCAGCTCAGCTAGATCCACTTATTAAACCCTTGCATTTTTCTATTAATTATTTGTAGTTCATGGAGGCTGGCAAATTCACCAAAAGCTAAGTGGAATTTTCAGACCATAACACAATGCAATTCTCCCAATAATTTGCCACGAACGGAAAAAAATTTAATATATCATGTGTTATCTCCAGACCAAAAAGGAAAAACAGATTTTGTTTCTGGATGTAAGGGTTTAGGGCATAACTATACAAATGATAGGACAGTAGGGCCTTATTTACAATGAATTAACGCAGCGCGGTGCTGCACTCCATTTGACTGGGCCGCGTTGCGTTAATTCCAAAGCTAAGGGATGCGTCATATCTACAATGATATGACGGATCTCTCAACTCTTCCCTGTGCTGGCGCGCAATTAGTTGCCATGTGCCGATGCAGGCACCCGTGCACCATGGTGCAAGGGTGCCTGCGTCACGGGGAGGATTGTTTTTGTGCAGGAAGGGAACGCTTCCCTCAGAAAAACAATCACAAGAGGTGATTTCCTCTTCCCATGGTTCCTATGGGTGGCTTACGTGTTCTTGTAAATAAGGGGCAGCAGGTTGCGCCGCCAGTGCGTCACAAAAAGTAACTTAGCGGCGGTGCAAGGCGCTTGTAAATAAGCCCCTTAATTCCTACGGCTGCCACTTAGACTGCCTAGGCTCTATGTCTGCCAACTACATTACTTTTAGTAAACCTATTTTTAATTGGAAATACTCAAAGCTCATAGGAAGCCTGTCATCACTTTTGTATGGATCAAGGAACGTCCATAGAGCAAGGGCACAGCTTCTGACAGACACATCTAACACCACAATTAAATTTCTTCTATCCTGAACTCCGTCTAACAAAACACCTTCTAATAATTATTATAGCTGGAATCTATTCACTCACCGAGCAACAGTTCACCCTGGAAACACACCAGAGGATAACCAGGAACATATACGTCGATTCACCAAAATGTTATGGGTAGCAGAAGTGACATAACGCATCCTTTGACCTGAGTGACATCATAGGAGATTATTCCCAATCTTCCCAGGCAGTGATGTCACGTGACCTTTGACCCTGATAGCAACAGATAAATTGACATCATCTTTAAAAAGATCACAATGTGCACAATGAGAACAATAATACAACAGTTACTAATGCACATAGGTGGTATTTTAGATACCACCACGTTTAACCAAAGGTACTGCTATGATGTGAATGTGACTCGGTCATCACCTGTCCTGGTACACCCATTGTAGCCTAACATGGCCATATCCACAGTGCAATGTAATATACCTAAAAAAAAGTTAAAGAGTAATAACTATGTTTATGTACGAAGACCTCCTATGCGCTTTATATTAAGGAGACCAACTATACCTCTGACAACATGTCCCAATCATTTACCTGTTCCTTTTCGGAATTCTCTTCATGATTCACAACAAGATATTAACTGTTATAAGCAATTTTGTATACTCTAAATCAGATGTATTTATTTTTTAAGTTCAGAAAATTTTATTAATAAACACAAGGTGTCCTAACACAGTTCACAATGTTAAATACATTTCATAGAGAAGAAAACATTGCAATAAAAATAAACACTTATACAAATCGGACTCAAAAGTAAAACTAGGGGGAGTAGAAAAGCACAAATAAGGCATACAGTAGTAATAAAATATCAGAAATTTTAGTAACGTTCAGGGGAATCAGGGGGGTTTAGAGACTTCCTGATGGATAGGTTGCAATTGAAAAAACGGCATAAAGGAAATGCTGGCGCGAATAACTTTACGAGGCTGTGTGTGTGTGGCTGACTCTCGGGGAGCTGCTAACATTGTTTTGCATTTTTGCCCTGTCTGGGGGGGTCTTTTAACTCACGAAGGTACTTGGACAACCACAGGTGCTTTTTAAAATTTGTGTCCTGTTTTTTAAAAATAAAAGGAAATTAGAAATATTGATCTTTTAAAAATATTCCTACTGATTGTTGATCGGTGTCCGATTCGTAGCGGAACCGCCATTTTGCTAGGTTAGCGGACCAGCTTCTCGGTCCCACACCGGCATAAAGGAAACGCTGGCGCGAACGCGCAGCGGGCGTGACTAAGGCAAGCCCGTCTGTGCCCGTCCGCGCTAAGGTTGCGCCAGCCATGCTGCCCTGGCTGGAGGAAGGCTGGAATCTGGTCGAGATAGCCGATTAGTACGATACACCAGCACGGAATTGTACACGACTGGGGAGGCTGCAAGGGGTATGGGCGAATTTACATTTGAGCAGACCGCTTTCCCTGTTTCAGACTTCCTAAAGCAGGGGACTCTTATTTGTGGGCTGCTTAATGTAAGATCTTTACCCAAGCATTGCGTGGACATTCAGCTGCTGCTAGAACTCCAAGAATTAGACGTATTATTTATGACAGAAGCGTGGACCGACCCAGCGTGTGAGGTAGATCCGGGTTAGGCTTGTCCACCTGGGTATAAAATCTTCCACAAACCTAGATTAAGTGGGAGAGGGGGAGGAGTTGGTGTGATTTACAAAGACTCTTGGAACTGTGTGATAATAGATACTGATATAATTGAAGGACTTGAACTACTTGGGTTTGCTATTAAAGACTTTCATGGACATATCTTAACCGGGGTCGTCTATTATAGACCCCCGGGCATTGAGTGTGCTGCAGCAGCAGTCACTGTTGGAGACCATCACTAATTTGGCTGCCACTCACGCTAGACTAGTGCTTCTGGGAGATTTTAATCTGTGGATGAATGGGTCTCTTGACTCTGGCTATAATAATGTCCTTCAGTCGTGCGAAGGCCTCGGCCTTTACCAGCGGGTGGCCAAGGCAACGCATAAGGGCGGTCACATACTTGATTTAATCTTCTTAGGGGATCAAGTCCTTAATATCGTGGACATTTTGCCGATGGATTGGTGTGATCATTTTTTGATTACATTTCTTGTGCCTAGTCTTAGCCATAATATCCAGGTAGTTAGTTCCGTGAGTAATTATGTTAGCAGGGACTGGAAAGCCCTCCTAAGATATAGAGGACTAGTTCCTGTGTTTGACATGGAAGATTGTTTTTCACCAGCTAAGCAAGTGGAGGAGAATTATGCCTCCCTCTGCTCAAAGATTTCCTCTGTATTAGACTCTACTGCCCCACTAAAAGATCATAAGAGAGTGGGAAGACCCTCGGCCCCCTGGTTTAATGACAAACTCGAAAACCTGAAACTTGATTGTAAACAGCCGGAGAGAAAGTGTAGAAGGGGATATGATGATAAGGAGAAAATTAGTTGGAAAAGTCTGATGGTATGTTATAAGAAAGAAAGAAATTTGGCCAAAGCAGACTATTATTACAGTACTATACTGAAGGCTCATAATAGGCCGAGATGCATTTTTAAAATATTGAACACCTTAACTAGTCCCGACTGTACTAAGAATCAGATACCCCCCTCACAAGAGCTATGCGATAGTCTGGCAAGATTCTTTCTTGACAACATTAAAACTATTATTGCGGATCTGGGTGAGGATTCTCTGCATTCTGAGATAGTAAGTCTAGAGCGTAACTGTTTTGGTGGCTGCTCTTTGGGTGGTAATGAAATCATACCTACAGGCTCGGAGAGCCAGCCCTTTGTTAAGCTAACTAAGTTTGCGACCCTCTCAGCAGAAGATTTTGGCACGGTGGCTCTAGGGATCTTGTCGGGTTCACCTTTGGACCCCCTGCCACAGAGATTCTGGAAGGAATTTGAAGCAGAGCTGTTTCCCACACTTCGGCTGATCCGTTACGCTTGCCATCCCCCGGAGAGGAGAAAACTTCTCCTACCCAACCTTTTTTTAATTTTAAACATTCAGCATTCGAGAGGTGAGTCTCTTGCGATTTCTTCTAACAGGAGCTCCATAGAGGCCGGCGAAACTTGCTTGGGCGGAGAAGGAGGGTCCTTTTTTAAGCTTTTAGACTTTCCTGTTGGTTCCATGTTATCCTCCAGAGTTTTAGAAGAGGACAATAAAGAGGCCTCTAATATGGAAAACTCTGTGAAAATGTTTGAGTTCTTAATAAAAATTCGCTTTTGTTTTGAACATGTAGAAGAGTGTGTCTTAGTTCTTCCCATTAAGCATATTATCAGGAAAAAATGAAAATAAAACATGCATGTAATAGGGAAAGATGGTTTGAGATTCTGGCACGGAATAAATACCCTAAAAAGGATAATTGAAGTTGCAAGTAAAGTTGTGTCCCTTTAAAGAATTGAGGAAGGACTGCCAGTGCGCAGAAATGAAAAAGACAACACTCAATAAAAATGAGGTGAACTCAAATCCGTGAAGAAAGACTGTAAAGCCAGTTACATTGTAAGAAAAAGGAAGTCCCAAAATGGCTATCAAAACAGTTATTCCGTTGATGAAGGAGCAAACCTGAAGAAAAACAGCAGAAGACCAAGTGTATTAAAAAAAACAATGGGCTGTAGGTTTATTGTACAAGACTTGGCTAGCTTAAAAGAGGCACTATAATCCAAAATGTAAAAGAGCCACTGAAATGTGTTAGAAACAGATGACCAAACTATGGAGCCAGCCTAGATTCCACAGGCAATAGCTGTCTCCAACCTCACCTGCACAAAAACACTCACAAGAGGCTTTTTCCTCTTTCGATGTGTGGTGCAAAATGCAGAGCACATCAAAAGTGGAAAAACAAGGTGAAACAAAGATGTTTCTTCTCGTTGTGCCTTCATTACACTCCCCTGAGGAGGCGTACGTTTTTGGCACTGCCTCAGACTAACAATTTCTCGTAAATCTGGGGCTGTGTCAAAAAGCCATGCATATTACTGGGAGCACCCCCAGCAACACCCATGGAACGCCCCTTTCACGCAGTTTTCTGCATGAAAGGGGCACATATTTATAAGGCCATGAAAAGCCATGTAACGTGGCTTTACGTAGCCTTGTAAATATGTCAGTGGCACAAAAAGTGACGTTCCTGCACCGCAATAGTGCCGGTAGGGTCTCATAAATGAGGCCCCCCAGTCTCCAAGGGTTGGTGCAACCTCCCCAGGTTCAACTCCAGCATCTAATTCCTGGCTCAACATTTCCAGGAGCACCCTCAAGCCCAAATCCTCAACTCTACGCTTCAATGCCTGGTGCAATTGTCTCATCTAAATTACTTTTGCAAAGTTCAAGTATGGGTCAATATCCAAGGTGCTGTATTAGCTATCCAGGTACAAACAATGCCTTGGATACCCACTTCTGCATAATTTTTGAGAGTGAGAGGGTTGATTAGGTTGAATGCTGCTGATGCTGATAGATCTCAAATAATCTCTGTCGGTATACTACTTTCCACTCTGATTAACCAGGATCTACTGCACTAGCAATCCAATGCTAATGCCTGGATGAAAGTCTGCCTCTACATGATGAAGGAGGTCATAATGTCCTACTTCATTCCAAAGCATATGCTGGATGGGGAAGGAACAGCCACAGTCGCTCAGCCCTGTCAGGTCAATTTCTTATCCAGATTACTTATGATGCATTGATTGTGTTTCTTTCCACAAAACAGTAGAGGTACAGCACAGAGAGAAGCTGTACCAGCTTATTGCTAATCCACAAACACAATTGACAAATGTATTGTAAGCCTTCTTCACATACAGACATGAAAGGCATTTTATAGGCAGCAACTTTGAAAAACACCCGCACACCAAACAGCTATGCCATTGGAATTACATGTGCATCACAGTGTACATCTGCTCACGCCTCCCACACACTTTCCGAAGTAGCAGTGGGCACCGCGCACGAAATCCCTAAATGATTGGAAGAGCCGTGCATTCCTCCTTCACAGAAATGTGAAAACCATCTGCAGCAGCTGTTAGGGCAGCACTTTCTAAACAAGGACAGGGCTTGGAGCTTGCAGCAGTTCAATCCTTCCCCAGAAAACAGATGCAGTAGAGGCAATCATTGTACAGACGTCCCTCACATGACATAAGTGCAAATTCTGCGGCAGCAGAGCAAGTTGACTTCACAAATAGGCACAGCAGAGGGAGCAGTCAACACTTTAACTCTCACCGACAATACATGCACACATCAAGATTACTGGGAGCCATCATCCTTCAAGCAGTCCTTTAGTTTTAACCAACTGTCGTTTATATGCCTTGCTTTTACATGCATGACTATTACAGTAAATACGTCAAGTACCTGAAAGTGCTAAACACCAGGCACAATCACCTTGACTTGAAGTGCAATTCGAGCACTGCATTTAAAATTCATGTTTTGAGCCCAGCAGTAGGCTTGAGAGCTTCAACAAGGTCCCTCGGTCTGGCCTCCAGGTCTAAAACTCATCATTTCAAACATCCTTTAATGTTGATGTATATTGATCAATGGACGCTGCACCTAGGAATGTTGTTCCATCTACTCTCCCTTGTCCGTTTAGTTTCCTGAAAGGAATGAAAAACCTACAGTTGGAAGAAGTGTTGTGGTCTGGGGAGAGGATCTTAAACAGCTGAAGATAGCAATGCCACCCACCTGGAATAAGGTAACATCACCGAGGAACACAAATTGAGCAAACCAGCCTCTCTTTAAATAATATTACCACCTAATGAGGGAGTAGACAATGATCCAACAGGGAGGCAGAGGAAGAGGTATAACTGGATGAGGAGGAGGAGGCAGAGGAAAAAGAAATTACAACAAAGAAGGAAACGAAAATGGAGCAACACCTCAAACTCCGTGGGAAGAAACAAAAGGGGTCAACCACAGATGCAATAATTGCTAAAGAGATGGTAAAACACTTGGTGATCAATTTATCTGCCAGAACCAGTGGTTAATTTGTAAAAAAAAAAAACACATAAGTGCCGGGACTGTCGCTAGGGGCAGCTTCCACCAGCCGACTTCTCCTATAACGGTGCCTAAAACAGAGCCAACTACTGACCACGAAGTGGGGAGAGGATGTGGCGCAATGGCCAGAGCTGCTGACTTCAGAGCTGGGGAAACAGGTTTGAGTCTCGGCATTAGCTCAACATCCTGTGATTCAGGGCAAATCACTTAATCTCCCCATGCCTACCAAAAATGAGTGTGTCCTTAACTGGTGCTTATGAAACTATAGCACGGTGATGATGACTAAGTGCTGGTGCTGAGCAGCCGAAACCACTGGCACAAATTAAGCACTGGACAGAACCATTACACAGGATGACTTATGGATATTTAGTTTTGGGATTTCCTACTGTCCAACTTGAGGTTTGAATTATATCCAGGCATGCATTGGTTTATTTAAACTGGTTAGGAAACCCAAGCTCAAGAAATGACATTATCTCAAACAAGGGATGCAAATAGGTCACATGAGATCAGAATAACTGGGAGGCACAAGTAATCTTATCAAAGTTGACTTTGACATGCCTATTACCCTTCATGAGTGCAACTCGATCAATCAATCAGGATTTATAAAGCGCACGGCTACTCAAAAAAGTAGATGATAATTGGAAGGGTATATAGACATTGAGGATTTTTGGGACAATTTGAGGATAACGTATGACAGATCATTTCCCAGTAATTTTAAACCAAAAAACGTTTACACCCCAAAATGAAATGTGATGAAATAGACATTTTTTATGACAACAGTTCTAAGGAATAAAAAAGGAAATTGAGGCATGATGCTAGAATAGAACTTGCAACTTGTCATGGCACTAGAAGGTTGTGTTAGAAGCCCTCTCCCAGGATACTAATGACGCTTTCTGCCCTGCTGATAAGGGTGGTAACAATAGTTGTATTACCTAGAAACATGCACGTTTAGGACATTCTTAGGTAGTTGTCCGGCAATCACTGTAATATGCTCCTTAACAGAGAAACATACAATAAAACCATCGTGGATTATTAGGAGAAACTAGACAGGTGGGAAAACAAAGGGGTACTTGAATAAGAGGAATGTTGACTACCTCAAGAATGATTACCCATGCATGCCTGTGATATATTTTTTACCCTTGTACAAGAACAGCATCAATCCCCAGGAAGCCCTATTGATTTATCCCGAGGGAGTGCCTTGGAGAATACATCGAAATATGTTGATTTGTGTCTTGGAAACTTTTTTAATGACATTGCCTTCCTATATTAAGGGGACAAGACTTTCTAAGATTGAAGGAATAGTATGAGAAGATGACTTTCTACATATGACCTTCGATGTGTGTTCCTTGTACATAACACATCGTACATGAAGATGTGATCAAAGCATGCCAACAATTTCTGAGGGCTAGACCTAAGCATTATCACACACATGAAGGCATGATTATGGAGATCTTAAATTTTGCCTCGAGAATAAAATCTTTGTGTTCAATGGGGTCATATATACACAACTCAAAGGCCCAGTGATGGGCGCCTGCTTTGTCCTCAGTTTGTAAACCTGTTTATGGGGTGGTTGGAGGAGCAGGGGTCTGTAGCACCAGAAACTATAGACGAGGTAGACTACATTACTATCTGGTTCAGGTTCATAGCTGATTGATTGATCATTTGGAGGGGTTGGGAGGAATCATCATTGGAGTTTGTACAAAAACTCAGAGGCATTACACTGAATCTAGAATTCACATACACAATCAGAGAAGACAAAATTGAATTTCTAGCTAGACTAATTGAAGTTAATGATAACAGACTGCAAACCAGCCTATATAGAAAACCCACGGCTGGTAATAGCGACCTATATGCTTTCAGCAGTCAGCTGGAGGTGCTCAAGCTGAGTATACCTAACGGGAAGCTGTTGAGAGGGAAGGAGTACTGTAAAACAAAGACATATTTTCAGAAGAAACAAAAACTCATAATACAAAGATTCAGAGAAAGAGGAAACCCCCAGCTGGCCCTTAATAAAGCCATCAAAAGGGTCAAAATTAAGGACAGAGATGCCATTCTCTTTCACTCCAGTGGACGGCGAAGGATGAGGAAGGGGGAGAGACTAGACTTCTTATCATAGCAATAGTTCCAGGAAGAGAAAGTACATCTTACAGAAAAACTTAGAAAATCATTAAAAGTGACCATACATTGGAGAATGTTCTTAGTGAAAGGCCCAGCATTATATACAAGGAAAGTATATGTCTTAGGTTCAGACAAGTTCACAGTGGCACCAGAGAAAGACAGACTGTGAACAAACGTGTACATAAGGGCTTGTAAGGCATGCAAGGCATGTAAGTGTAATTGATGGATGGTTAATTTAGGGAAGACTGTGTATTGCCCTTATTTGCTCTGCGATAATTATCTAGTCCACTAAAGGTTTATATTTTTCACCTGCAAGGGGAAAAGGGAGGAAATATCACAATAACAATGAGCTTGTTACAGAGTCACTACCTCTTTCTTCTATTAACACAGATCACCTGGTGGAGTATCATAGGATTTAGTTGGGTTAACGTTTTTTATCTGGAATTTGAAATAATATTATGAGATGTCCCTAATACATTGGGACTTGTTACAGCTATATAATGCGACAGGTCTTTCATATGGAGAGGCCATCAGGCATCAATTACAACTTAATCAATATCAGTGCCTTAGGGTATTCCCCACATGTGTTGATTTTATCTCACACACCTGGCAAGATTAAACTTGATATTTGTACCAGGTGTTGGTAATGAGACGTGGACGGAAAGTTGCCCATATTTATGTTGAAAACTAGGTGTTCCATCAAATTGTGCTGGTCTTATTTCTGCCCATTAGCTAAATTGGGATCAGATTATATCAAATGATCCTATCCCAATTTAGCTAATATAAAGACACCAGTCCAAGATGGTGCCCACATGAATACTTTCAGTCCTTTCTTTATATTTGTTAATCAAAACTTTAAAGGGATGAGCTGCTGCTGCCAAGTCAAGTCACCAAGGTCATTCTCTGGACAAAACAGGCTTGTACTGTTGGCACTGCAAAATCAATCGTATTTGAAATTGTTCTGAAAAAAAAGTAATGTTAGCACTGCAAAATAAACCAGATTTGGAATTGTCCTGAATGAGTGGCATTACATGAACTTTTGGATTTGCCCTGTGTGGTTGGTGTGCTCCTCCAACCAGTTGCTATGACCCCATTGGGAGTGAGGTTTAAACAGGAGCCAAGTGAATTTTAAATTTATTTAAAATAGAGAACACAATCAAAATGCAGCAGCACTATTAGCTTAATTTAAAATGAAATATTTAATGTATTTACATATATAAAATCACAATTCATTTTAAACATTAGGGAATAAGTACAATGTTTCTATTTTCATATTATATATAAAAAATTGCAAAAAGGTGTGTAAAGTTGTGTGTATTGTTTTAAGCTACATTTATTTTTAAATGTAATAATATTCTTTTTTTCTTTAACTCACTTTGCCACTTTAGTTCAGACCCAGCTATATGCAAATCAGCCTTGACCCTGAGCCTCATGGGAACAATCCGGCTTGAACTGCTAAGCCAGGTCTTCCCTGGCCCGGAAACATGCATCCTTTGACCGATTTTGGGGTAACACCCCTCCTCAGCCAGGCTAGCTTGAAATCAGTGGCAAAGTGAGCAAGGGACCCACGTCTGGGCATAGCCTGTCATCGGAGCATTGGGAGCATCTGCCGCTGTGGGCACCGTTGTCCCAAACTATTTTGTTGCCGTGAAATTGGCTTAAATCTTGCCAGGTGATCGCGCCTCAAAATGGCGCTGGAAGCGGAGCGGACCCGCTTTTTTGTATAATAGAACGCGGCCCGCAAAATCAGGTGCCGGCCCCCCTGGGAAACTACACCGTAGGAGCGGCGAGACCCGGTGCTGCCTCCTCTGCACCCCGATGAGCGTCTGCAGCAGAAGTGGAGCTGCCGCTTCCGATGGTACAGCCCTGCACACACGGAGCGTCGCTGACGCCCAGCCCACAAGGAAACATTCTCTAACCCCGAGTACCATCCAAAGTGAGCCGCGCAGCTGCCCTAAAGAGGCTCCCCCGCCACAATGTAGTGAGAAGCGAAGTTTTGGGGGAATTGCGGCCGGCGGTGGTGAGAGGCCTTGAGGAGTGGTGATTGCAGCCCGCAGCATGTAGAGCCGCACCGGAGTGCGGCTGGGAACAAGAGCCTGCGGTGAGTGCTGGCAGGCCCGAGACTTAGCCCTGACCTGACCACTCTTCCCCCAAAGAGTGGCTTGAAGAGGGAGGACACCAGGGGTGCGTAACCAGGGCTGACGGCTGGGTGCACCCAGGAATTGAGATGTGCTTGGCTGAGAAGACCACCTAAGATTGGGACACATTCCCCGCCGATGCTGTGATTGGCTGAGGTTTAGCGAGTGAGGGGGGAAAGACCCGCCGGTGAGCGGCCGCACATCAGACAGTGAAGAGGTAAGCGGAGGCTCCCCACCTTTAGACACAATCACAGTCACCCCCCGCCAGCGATGGTGAGGCTGTGGGGAAGTCAGGGACACACGAGGCACCAGACGGGTGAGGGATAATCCTTTCCCGACCCGCCTGACTCCAAAATGGCTGAAAATCGTGGCAGAGTTGCTTGAAGGTGGCTAGGCAAGGACTCTGCCTGTCCCTAATATGGCGCCCAGAGCGTGATTTCGTTGCTCACATCAGGGGTCCCCACAGCGCAAAACTCAATCAATAGGACTGGTTTCTCGCCTTGTCCTGCGACAACCTCACTCTCACTGAGAGAATTGCATGGGGCATCAACCGAATTCCCTACTACCCCGGTCCTACACATTCTACATGGCTGTCATGGCCTGGCCCCTGGAAGCATTGCTATCGAGTGCATATCAACCTAAAAGCAATTCTTAGCTTCCCAGTAACTCCGGGATTGGTGCTGCCAATTAGTCTATGACCCCCGGACGGAAACCTTGATCACGGTACATTCCACGGAGCCAGAATCAACATGGCCTTACCTGATGGAACTTTGAGGGAACTTCTGATGGCCCTTTGACGCCGCCCCCTGGGCAGATACCAAAACTGTTTGTACTCACCTCACCCCGATGCACGAGCAACCTTGGCCGATGCCCGGTGGAGCTGTCATATGCAGCTAAAGAGGAGTCTGGCCCTGGTTTCACCCCCTTGGCCGTCACCTACCCAGCCGGACATATGACATTGTTTTCCTCGTTTTCCCCGTTGTGTTTTCCTTCCCTCCCCATCCTCCTTCCCCTGTGACTTAATTGATGTAACTATGTAACTGGTAACTCGCTGTAACTCATGTAAAGCGCTCTGATACCTCCGGGTCTAGCCAGCGCTATATAAAACTTTTCAAATAAAAATAAATAAAATAAAAACCTGCCAATGTGAGGCAAACAAAGCAAACATAAAGAGACGATGGAGGCAGCACTGAAACTTTTCAGACACTCACCCCCAGTCACAGATCTGGGTTGAATTCATCATCTTTCTTTAGCTCACTTCGCCACCCCAGGTCAGACCCAGCTATTATCCAGGCTAGCTATTGACGCTAGCCTGGATAATGAGTGGTGTTACCCCAAAACCAGTCTCAGGATGCTTGTTTCCGGTCCAGGGAGGACCTGGCCTGGCAGTTCGGGCTGGACTGTTTCCATGAGGCACAGGGGCAAGACTGATTATGGTTGGGTCCAAACTTGGGTGGCGAAGTGAACTAAAGAACAATGATGGATTCAATCCAGATCTGTGACTGGGGGTGAGTGTCTGAAAAATGTCAGCACTCTGTCCATCATTTCCTTGTGTTTGCTTTGTACATCTACTAACGTCATGGGCCCCTTTTGGCAATAATACATTTAGAAGTGCAGTTTGTGAAGCGCAATGGGCTTCCCTTTTGTGGGTGGTTGTCTATCCCTCCCTACACTCCTCTTTAGCCCTTCCTGATTCCCTGCTTTATCCTCTCCAAGTTCCCCCCATTTAGCAGTAAGTAGTCCCATTTTTGCATCTACTCTTACTGGTCCTTCCCACATTTACTGCCAAATAGAAAACTTACATGTATGAGGATATTCCCATTCAAAAGATATAAGAAGTGAAGGTGGAGATTACACTTGTAGGCTTGTGAACTACATTTTTATACTAAGTAAGTAGTACTACTTTAGCACTATTTTATCTTATCTAATAAAAAGCGTAGTTTGTGATTCGGGCCTTTAGTGTTTAATGTGGGCCATATAGTGGATGAGCATGATCATAATGCCGGCAAGATTGCTTAGTGAGTTAAACGCTTGTCCCTGAAGACTGTCCTGCATTGGAAACCTGAAAAGTCAAATTTATCCTTCCAATTTTGCTCTATAGAGTTCCATTAAAATGGGTATTAGTACCAATTCTTATTTGTAGTGCCTCAAAATGGTAAAAGTGTTTTAGGAATTGACACATAAGGCATGGGGTTCTGCAGTCCCTGTATTAAAACCCCATCTCTACTTTCGTTATTGTTGGTGGCTTGTGACACACCCAGTCACAGATACTAAAGAAATTATGTCAGAACTCAATTGTAATAACTTATAAAAGGCAAGGTCTGACATTACAAAGACTGCTGCCAGAGCCAGCAGGGGAGGGGTAAGGCAGATCAGGTCATGGAGCATTAACTAAACATGTTTTTTCTTTCTTCCGCTCTGTTTTTATAGCTATACCACAACAAGTAGAAAGGGGATCTTTATGGGATCATTTTTATGGTTTGCATTCCTATGGTAGTTATAAAAAGGATCTAATCTTTCTTCATGTTCTACATGTACTGAGTTCCTGTGTCTTTAAAAAAAACTGACTTATATAAAACCAATTCTAATATCTTTTTCCAACAAACATCTAACAGTTTTTGGGTGTGTTTAGTTTTAGAGATTCTACTTTTATTCTTCAAGTTTGCAAACATGCTCCGTCTTTGTTCTTAAAGAGCTCTGCACCAGGAATTTTAGTGGTTTGTTGGAAAGGTGATGGTGTACCCATGTAGTATAAGGAATAAAGTACTTCCTACCGTGCACAATCAGGATATAACAAGTCACCTTGGAGTTCTGTAACCTCATAAAGGCACTTGGCCTTCGGGCCTTCTTCTTCTATATGGTCATGAAACTCCTCAGTGACTTGCACTATGCTTATAATGTACATCAGGGGATACTTAATCCCACATAAAAAACCACAACTATTATAGACGTTTTGGGGGAGAATTTTACATTGCACAGTACGCAACTTTATATTTCCTTGGAACAGCTCAATATTTTGTATTAAATATTTGTTTTGCTATGACATTCATGATGTTTTTAATCTGTAATGAGGTATTCCTACAGTTCGTGGTTACTGCTAGCACTGTTTTCATAATAAGCATTACTTCAGCAATGGTTTGATGTTTCAAAATGATGCACTTTAGCTCTTACATGTATTTTTGAATTACATTCATATTTCTAAATGGACACAACATGTCTGAGATGAGCTTATAAAGGCCTTTTATGCTGCAAAGTCTACTACAGCAGGCAATATTGGAAATTATAACATATTAGATTCATTCATAGGGTCCCTATCAGACCATAGTAATTTGCAAAAACAATTAAGATCTGGCTCTTACTTAAGTAAGAAATTAATGTAGATCTCCAATGGTTATTTCTCTTGGGTTCTTAGCATGCGACGACCATTTCAGTGGTGAATGTGCTCACAGTAAGTGACTTGACACAATTATGCTACATGTCACTCATATAGTTTGAAATATGTGTATCAAACTGGCCTAATGAGCAAATTTTTGTACAAAGGTCTTTAGGAGTTTTACACTGCCCAACTAGAGGAGCTTATCTCATAACATACATATTTTGTTTGTTTGCACAGCCATTGTCTAAACCTGGTATGTCTGCAGACTGAAGATATGGCCCAGCACCCCCACCTTAAAGGCATCTCCAATACAATGAGTTACAGATGAGCTGGTCTTACAAGATGGGTGTTTATCTTGTTTTTGAAGTAGAGGACTAAAAGAGCCCACCTGGTGCCCTGTTACCCATAGGGCGCAATTTCACTCTTTGCGCCAGATGTGTCAGGCGCAATAACAATAATCCATATTTGTAATGATCCATATTTGTAAAGCGCGAACATATCACCTCTTAAGGTCTCAAGCTGCTGGAGACATCGGTGAGATTGAGTGAGCTATTGCCCAGAGTCATATGGTGCTGAGCTCCGCTGCCATCAGTGCCAGGAACTGAACAATCAGCCCCGTGCTGCAGAGTCAGCAGCTCTGGCTGCTGCACCACACCTCTCCATTCAGACAGGAAAAGTGCGTCCGATTACATTGAATGTGCTGCCCCCAGGGCCTCTAATTCGTGCTGCCCACCTGAAATTTTACGAGGGGAGAGAGATCCCCTTGCAGGCAGGTGCAGTGAGTGACTGCACTTGCCTACAAGGAGAAGTCTTGGAGGTCCATAGGACCCCCTTTTTCCCTTCCAAAGGGGTGCCATCAGGGGGCACACTGACAGCTTATTTACCTCCGCGCCCATGTCTATAATACGGCGTGGGCACAGAGGCAAAGTGATACACTCATTTTCATAGGTTGACCCCTCATGTAAATGAGGGAACACTCTCTCGTGATAGCGCTGGCCCTATATGTGCGCCAGCCCTATCTGTATTACAGAAAGGGTTGCACAGGTGCCTGCGGCCCATAATGTAGTACCAAAGTGCCCAGGGGGCGCACATGCCTATTGCGCCCCGAGGGCACTGTCCATAATATGGCCCCTGATCTGTGATGAATCCTGTTTCATATCCAAAGTGCACAGTTTGATGAGGCTTTCCTTTTGAGCTTTGCCTTTGCAATTCTAACAATTTCATGGTGCTGTGCATTGCCTTGAACTGATGAGATGGCTACTTTCTCTGCAAAGTGAGGCAATGTATTTGTTTTTACTCCTATATAGGCCTTAAATATGATGTGAGCCTACCAGTGGCGGCTCCTCCGCTAAGGCGGAGGAGCGTCGCCACACTGCTCTAAAGGAAAAATAAAATGATAATAACTAGCGTTATTATCATTTTATTTTTCCTACTGCAGTCAGTGGTGGGGCAGGGCAGGACAGGCCAGAGCAGGGGGCTAAGTGGTTTGCACTCCCTAAGTGCTCTTGACTGTTTGGCCGGCCCTCACGGGACAGGCACACAGTCATGCATGCTGTGCATGTCCTCCACCAGGCTGCATTACACAGCCTGGTGAGGAACATGCACAGACACCCTGTTCCCATCTGAGTGCCGAACCATGGCGCTCAGACCAATCACAGCGCTGCATTGCAGCGTTTTGATGGGATCAGCAAAGCCTGTGTGCCTAGGTGCTTCCTGCTGTTCCAGGTAAGTGTTCCTTTTTTTTTTGTCCACCCCCCTCCGCCCCACTATCCCAATCCGGTAGTAGCCGCAACTGATTGCAGCCCCATGCAGTCTCCTAAATATGTGGTTATGAATGCACAATTTTAGGAAAACACATTTCGCTTAAAAAAAACACATTTTGTTAGTAAAGGGAGAGAATGTGAATATATATTTCCTGCATGGTGCAGCTTAAAATAGACACTTATTGAAATTATAATGTTATAGCTGCTTTTACCTTTCACGAATTGAAACTTGATTAAACAGTGGACAATGTTAAAGCTGTGTTGGAGCTGCCATTATGGAGATGAAATCTTGAAACCCATATTTCACTGCCACCTTGAAATAGTGTACATATTCTACAGGTCTTTGTGAATCATGGGTTTTATTTCATTGCTATCTGAGTATTAAGTATGCCTCTGATTTTGTTGAAAAACACATTTTACAAAAAAACTTTACTTTTTAAACAGATCTTACATTATGAATTTCGGCTAATTCTGCGCAAGAAGCGAAAACATCCTTAAAATACCCTGCCAGCACACCTCTACTCTGGGGATGGCGTTCATGTAGTTTGATGTGAGCGTGCAATACTGCTTCAGAAGTGATCCAGGCCCTCAGTTATTGTTTTGTGAAGCAAGTCAGTCTCAAGCATTGAGCAGAAATAGCAAGTCAATGTCCAAAGCTGTAGGAAAGCAATTACTCCATATTACAGTGGCGTGCTGCAAGTGTAGGCCAGCATGGGAACATTGTGGCTCTGAGAGTGTGACATGGCCCACTGAGAGGTCTGATTACTGAGAAGAAGGGGAGTTGTTTCCATCATTGGAATGTGGACAACTCGGAATTATAAGTGAACGAGGAGCCGGCTCTCACGCATAGAGGCCTGCGACTACAAGAGAACATGAAAAAATCTCAAATAAATAAATGTGCAATTCTCTAGCGCTACAAGAGCAACCCTTAAACTGACGAGACCCTAGGTATAGTACAACTACTATGCAACAATTTTACTTACAGGTATAATTTCAGCCCCAATGTGTATTTGGAGGATAAAATACTTTATGCAACCATTCCTTGTGTGACAATAAGTAAATAGAAAACCACCATAAAATAAAGGAACAGTTTAAGTCCCTCAATTATCAGTCAAACGCGATGACATACAGAAACCACAAAAAAAAATACATAACTTAGTGGAATGTGAGACCAGTTTGACGCCTATCACAAAAATTAAACAATAAACATCAGAACACAGTTAGAAAGGGGATGACTTGTCTGCTAACAAACGACCAACCTAAAGTTTCAATCAGTTCAATAGATAATTGTTCCTTTACTGGTTTCTTACAAGGGTCTCAACAGGACAATTGTTGCTTTGGGACATCTGTGAAAAATGAATAAAGGAATATAAATCTATTGGATACAGTGGTGATCAGTACTGTGCCAGAATAATTGGTAGATGTAGGGAATATTAACAAAAGTGTCTTAATTAATAAGGCAGAAAATTACCACGTGAAAAGTAGGCCACCAAGTATGCAGTTAGGTCAAATGTCAAAGCACTTGGGAAGCAGGTGAGAAATATTAACCATTATATTTTGTTTGTATTTGTGACCTTGTATAAGTGTTTTCAATGAAGCGCCATAAAATATATTTAAGCTGGAGAACGTTATAGTTATGTCTCTTAGAGGCATATTAACAAGGGCTTTAAAAGCCAAAGAAGCGGAGATAAAAATATCCCCCTATCAACAACAGGGTGCTACCATGCAAAAGTGCATGTTAGCACCCTTTTTCACTACGCTTCCCTTTGCATCTCCAATGAGATGCAAAGTGGGTGTTCCAGAGCAAAATAATAGGAGAAATGTTGCTAAGCGACATTTCTCCTATTATCAAGCTTCACGCTAACCCTGTTAGAGACAACAAAAGCAGCGCTAACCATGGTTAACGCTGCTTTTTCACGTCTGCTAATTTTCAGACTTAGCCATGTAATCTAATGGGAGGTGGATTACATGGCTAAATCCACCATGGGCTATCCACAAGGATATCCCTATCCTTGTAGTTTTATCGCTGCATTACCAGCGATAACCTCCCAAAATGCCACTATCGCTGGATTTTTTATCGCCTAGGCGGTTAGCGTTGTTAATAACGCGATAACCAGGCGATATTATCCAGCGATAGCGGGCGTTAAAAAAATTAACGCTAAGCGCCCTTAGCGTTAATTTTCCCTGTTCCTTGTTAATATGCCCCTTAATTAGATCTTAATTTACGTTAAAACAACCTTAGAAGTTCACTGAAAAATACCAAAATGTAGGAAAATAAAGCAATATTCTAGAATGGTAAAACAAAGGCGACCCTACTTCGAGATAATTAACAATTCCTTTAAATCAACAGCTCTTTTTATTTTCGGACCCACTTCACCAGAGCTCAGTGACTGCATCACCCTTGTTACTGATGTTGTCACCTTTTTTCAAATTTGGGTCACATTATGACTATTCCCTGTGTCTGTTATAAAGGATCTTTTATCCTTTGACTGCGGCCTCTGATGATTCATATCTGCAGTGCATCTTTAAAGTAGGATTTGTTCCAGTGGGCGTGGAAAAGCCAAAGACATAGGAGACTTTTTTTAGCAGGAGGTCTATCTGCCTCCCACATTCTTAAATGTAGATGTACAACCACCAACCCTTCCTCTTTACTCTTTCATATGCTTGTATGACAGAATATCGAGAACAACAATATCGTGAAAAGAGATTATGAACGAAAAAATATTTTCTAAAAAAATATCAATTTTACATAGTTTAAATATAAGCTACCAAAACTTTGGGCCTAATTACGATGGCGGTCAGACGAGCATGCGACCACCATCGCAGAGGGTTGGAAACCAACCCACATGTAGTTGGTGGTTCCACCCGCCAAATTAAGATGTGGTCAGAGTGTAAGCAGTTGGAAACATCCCCTTTTCCATTGCCGCTTGTGCTGTGGCCTGGAATACGAATATATATGTATATATATATTCACTGAAAAAACCATAGGTTTCACACATGTTATAGTTAGCGGAAATTTTACTGATAAAAAACCAGTGAAATTGCCCCGTTATAGTTAGTGCTGGCAACTATAACTCACGCGACCGCAATCCTCTGCTGATGCTAATACTGTATTTAGACACTTATTTGCCCATGTCTTCTTCCATACATTTTTAGCTATACATATATTACAAATATTTTTTTTTCATAAAGACACATATGTCATCAGCAGAAGATTGCGGTCGCATGAGTTATAGTTGCCAGCACTAACTATAACGGGGCAATTTCACTGGTTTTTTATCAGTAAAATTTCCGCTAACTATAACATGTGTGAAACCTATGGTTTTTTCAGTGAATTTGCAAGGTTTTTTAAATGCTAATTCCTAACTATAACGTGTGTGAAACCTATGGTTTTTTCAGTGAATTTGTACGTTTTTTTAAATGCTAAGTTACTTTACGCCATTCGAGGCGCGCGCGCCCACTTAACGCAGTTCGTTCCGTGCACGGTTTTTATCAACTTTAATAAGCCCTGTACATTTGGTGTCCTTCGGCCACCAAAAGCACAGGGGGTGGGGTCAATGTGGATAGTGTTTTTTTTATTTCGATTTTATAATTTCATGTTGCCAAAATTTAGTTTTTTTTACCTATTGATAAGCCCTGTACATTGGGTGCCCTACGGCCACCAAAAGCACAGGGGGTGGGGTAAGTGTGGATAGTGGTTTTTTTTTTTTTTTTTTTTTACCGTACGCTTACGGTAAGCGTACGGTAAGCGTACTCGGCGAAATTGCCGAAAAAAAAATAAAACCGTTTTTGCTCTTGGGGGATGTTTGGGGACTCCCTCAACATGACTATGTGGGAGGGAGTTGTCAAAACAGCCCCGTAACATGTTTTTGGCCATCTTGTTTGATAAACAACACTCAGTGCGAGAGACAAAATGGCGGCCGCCGCTTCCTGGTTTCGGCCGATTCGAATGTTTACTAAGATCTAAGAGCCAATCAGAATCGCGCTCGCGCACGCCACCGTACGCTTACGGTAAGCGTACGGTAAGCGAACCGTAAGCGGGCTCAGATATATATATTGATTTAAAGGCTATTTTCTCAGAATCTACTGAACAGATTTACACCAAACCTACAAAAGGCACTTCCTTGACCTAGGGACTACCTCTCTGCCAAATTTCTAGTAATTCTGTTCAGCCGTTCGGGCTGTAGCTCGTTCTAAAGGTCCTATGGAAAAATGCATGGGAAAAACGCGTTTTGGGACCCCCCTTTTATCTCAGCCCCCGCTTGACGAATCCCCCCGAGACTTTCAGGGTAGGAGCGGAGCGTAGCGCCCCACCTATTTTGAGAAATTCGCGAGGATTCATCGACCGGCGCCAAAGTTATTCAAAATAGAATGTTGAGGTTTTCCTATGGAAAAGGGGTCCTAACTATAACTACCTACTGGCGACCGCCAGTAGGTAATATATATATATATATATATATATATATATTTCTTAACCACTCGTAAGCACACTTCCTGGGGGGAAATCACGAGCGCAGACCTCTTATCGTGCCAACAGTTTTATTTATTTACAATCCCCATAACGGATGTCAGGACGCGTTTCGGCCGTCACAGCAGCCTTGGTCACCTGACCACACATCCGTGCAGACCCGGTATTTAAAGTGCAAATGCAACACATTTTTTTACTTTTCTGTCATAGACATAGAAAACATGTATACACGAAGAAATACTATATAGGCACGATGCGATTGAAATGGAAATTCAGTTTTCACAATTTCATAAATTGTATTGCATTGCGCCTGACAATAATAAAAGCCTGAATGCATATATTAATATCAGTAAAAATACTTCAATTGTGTATCTTTGTGTCACGTCATAATATGTCACATTAATATTCATATAAAGTCCTCACCGTGCTAAAGAAAAAAGCCCTAAATGAGGGACAACTTAAAAAGAAAAAAAGAGATAACCACAGTAGTCCATCAGATAACAAGTATGTTAAAGTGCATAAATGCCCCACTAATGAAAGGACATAAAGTGGCTAGTGCTAATCTAAATAGAATGAGGCGAACAAACCTATAAAATCAGATGAGGTGCATAATGCAACCGTACTTGATAATTTAGTTTAACTAATGCTACTAGTGCTTGTCAAACTCTATGTACAGTTTCAGATAAAGTGCATGATATATATATATGTATATATATATATCTTGCTCCCAAATTCCTCTCTCCCGTCCGGGAAGAAGGTAGCAGCACTCACGGGTTTGGTTGGGAGCCAGTTTTATTAAGCGCTTCACAAACGCGTTTCAGGGACGGGAGAGAGGAATTTGGGAGCGAGATATTGAACACGGAGCACCACCGTGTGAGCAGCACCCGCCGCGAGTGACCCGTTCTAAAGGGTGCAGCGGAGCAGTTATATATATATATATATAAATATATATATATATATATATATATTATCTACTGGCGGTCGCCAGTAGATAGTTATAGTTAGGACCCTGTTTCCATAGGAAATCCGCAACATTCTATTTGGAATAACTTTGGCGCCGGTCGATGAATCCTCGCGAAATTTTCAAAATAGGTGGGGCGCTACGCTCCGCTCCTACCCTGAAAGTCTCGGGGGGATTCGTCAAGCGGGGGCTGAGAAAAAAGGGGGGTCCCAAAACGCGTTTTTCCCATGCATTTTTCCATAGGACCTTTAGACACAGCTACAGCCCGAACGGCTAAACAGAGTTACTTGAAAGTTGGCAGAGAGGTAGTCCTCAGGTCAAGGAAGTGCCTTTTGTAGGTCTGGTGTAAATCTGTTCAGTAGTTCCTGAGAAAATAGCATTTAAATCAATATATATATGTGGGCGGAGCCTAACCACACATCTCATCCTGAGATCTGATTGGCTGTCAGCACTTCATCCAAGAAGTGTTGGCAGCCATCTTGGGACCAATATACATGATAGCACCTCATTAAAAAGCATTGCAGTTAATAGAAGGTTTTAAGACTTTAGTTACATTATAAATCATTTGTTGATGGTACCATACTCATTTTAGGAATTGTGGTATGTTCTAAGGTGATTTCACCATGTGAAAAAGCCTTCTGCTGGGATATCATGATTGAGAGAAAAATATTTTCTCATGCTTTTACCACAGAGGTTTGGAAGGTGATCTATAAGCTAAACTGAGAGCTTATTTTCTGTAAATTCACATTATCTTTCTCAGTCATGTGAGAATGAAGTCTGACATTCTCAGTAAAACATGTACATCCAACAAGGGCAGAGACTGTCAGTTGATTCCTTTGTGTTCTACTGCAGCTTTCCAGAGTGTTCCAAAGAACTACTAGAGCGCTAACCGTCCTACTTATGATAAATGTATGGCACACCTGAAGCCATCTTGCTTGGATTAAAGTGGTAACTCTTAAAACATTTAATTTAAAAAGGAACAAAATGAGGGGGTTCATTTTTCCATAGAAATTATGATTAATGCTGAAGAAAGAAAATGAGGGCACATTTTGAGTGACTTCTCAAATCCTCTTCTATTTCATTAAAAAATTCTGACATGCAGACTGAAACATGCACTTTCAATACCAGGAGCAGACTTCCATGGTGAACAGTAGTTTTACTACAGTGATCTAATGAGCAACTAGAGTGCTAACATTCAGAATTTATGGCAAATGTGTGACATATCTGAATACCTTCATGATGGAATCAAAGTAAAAAACTGAAAGCATTTCCGACTGAGGAGACTGCAGTACATGAGGAAATTAGGAAACTTCATAACAAATAAATCTCCCAAGATGGCCACCGGAGACAAAAGAGCCCAAATGTAGCCCAAAATCACCCAGATATAGCCCAAATATAGCCCAATGACAGAAGTGTGCAAAACACTTATTATTTTGTGTTTTTGCAGTGTTATATAGTGCAGACTTGTCAGGTATTGGAGTGCTTTACATGAGCATTGGTTACATCACACAAGAACAAATTCATTTTGGTTGTAGACATGGGGAGACTAAGTGATTTGACCAGAATCACAGAATGTCGAGCTGAAGCAGAAACTTCAACCTGGTTCCCCAGTTGCAAAGTCTGCAGTTCTGGAAGTAACACCACATCCTCTCCCCTAAGTGCAACATTTAATCAAGTTGTCAACTAGATAAAAAAACATAAAGATAACAAATAATTTAAAAGTGCTTTGTCGCTATTTGAAAACTCAGAAAATATGTCCTTATTTTAGTCTTTTAGAGCACTAACCATAATTTTGAAGCCAATAAGACCCTCTCATATATGTAATTTCTAAATGAATGCTCTACGTATTACAGTTTTGATTACATTAAGATGATGTCAGGCGTTCCACACTTTTGTAATAAATATAGAATGTTAGCAATCTAGTTGTTCATTAGGATACTGTTGGGAGGCAGAGGCCAGGGGCACGGACTTTGAAAATTGAAGGCAGGTAGGAGGGTGCAAAGGCAACAATTTAACCACACTGAGCAGGCAGGAAGGGCCGTGGAAGCACAACAGACTATGGAGGGCAGTGGAAAGGGGGGCAGGGGCAACAAACCAACAATACAGGACTTGCAAGAGAGGCTGTTGGAGGGAAGATCTATTACGGGTCAAGGAAGCTAGGGGCGGTCCCCAGAGCCCCGGGAGCCACCACAGAACTGAGCAGGAGAGTGAGTCAGGGACAAAAGGGGCACCTTAATTTGAGCCGGGGTGCCTAGGAACGCTTGCTCCAAAAATGAAGAAAACAGACATATGAGACATGGAATTGGAGGCAGAATACAATGGCAGTTTAATGAGAAGATGCAACTTCAAAGAAACCGCAGAATAGAGACATAAAGTACAAAATACAGAATCCAGATAATCATACAGCTGTCATGATATTCTCTGTATCTCAATTAATGGACTGACAGAGAGAGAGAGAAAACACATCTATAAATGCATCATGAGAAACAAGTTACACCAAGGAAAATGTTACCTAGGGACACTCACATTTACTCTTAGAGCAAGCATTCCTGCAATTACAATACAACATCTTTTAAATGCAAAAGTAAAGAGAACAATGGTTAAAAAATAACATGACATTTCATATAGGTAAAATAGAACAAGATACTTCAAGCAAAGCAGAGCAAGACATTTTAAGCAAAGGAAGACAAGAGCTCCCAGTTCTTGGGGAAAACCTGCACAGCCTTTTAACCTACATACAGACGACGAGGTTGTCCGTCGATATCTGTGGGTGCTCCCTTTTTATATCATTTTGTGGGCTCCTTTGCACGCTACATCTACCTACGTATGCTACCCAAAAGCTTCGTCTGCAGATTTTACCAGACATTTCGTCATTTACCCACTTAATGCTGACAATGGACTGGGTGAAAAGGTCAGTCTCTCAGGCCAATCGCTTATCGTAAGTTCCATAGAGCAAGCAGAAAATAATGGGTATTCTACAGGAATTCAATATATTCATGTATAAAATCTCCTCAGTTCTCCTAACTTGACGCTCTGCGGTTGCCACTTCCTTAAAAGCGGGAAACCTGCCCAGGAAGCAAGTACCAGTCCAGGATGCAGCCTACTGTATGTCGACAGCTTCAGGCCGATGTTGAACTTTGATACCGAGCACGGAGCACTCGGGTAGGGTGGGGGCTACTAGTTTGGAGCAGAAGGCCTCGCAGACCTGCCTTCAGACTGCTATACACTAAAATTGCAGAGCTATGGTCAATTTAACAAAGAGGCCTACATATTGAACAGAAGGGCCTACACAGGGGTTTTATGCTGGCTGAGTGGTAAGGATGTCTCAGGATAATTATATAGCAACACAGGACCCGCTGGTCAATTTAATACGGCCTACAAATGCCGCTGGCAGGGCAAGGACAAGGGTCTCATACTTCAGGTGTGGACAGAACGGGCCAGGGGCCCCCTGTGATACAAAATCTACCCTCCTTCAAGGCTGTGGCAATGTAATAGACCATTGTGGGCAGAAGGAAGAGGCAATGGTAGTACAACCATACATGCCAACAGACCCGATACAGCCAGGAAACGTCCAATGTTTTTAAGCTCAAATGGGCTTTATTTGATCTGTCTCCTGTCTACAATATCCTCTTTTTCAATGTAACTCAAAGGGGAAAATCAATACCCCAGTTTTTTTTCAAAATCTCCCTCTTACCAAGTTCAAAATGTTCGCAAGTATGGTACATTGGATCATGAAAGGAAATTGGATAGGGACATGGACTTGGATAACAGAGGACAGGAGAGACATGGAGAGGTGCACCAAACTGACCCTGCAGGGCAGGCATCAGGGTTTGCAGCAGCACAATACACCACACAGGGCATGCAGGACGGGAGTGCAGCACAACAATCCATAGAAAGCAAGAGGGATGGGACAGGACCATGCACATGGACAACAGAGAACAGAGGGGCAAGAGGCAATGGTAGCTAGCTGACCATAATGGACAGACAGGAGAGAAGGCTGCAGCATAACAGACCATAAAGGGCAGGAGGGACGGATCAGGGGCATTACAATGGAACAGACAAGCCAGGAGGGAGGGAGTAGGGGTCTGCACATGTAAACAGAGGGCTGGGGGCAAGGGGGCAGGGCAGGAGCAGCAAGATAGCCATGGAGGTCAGGCAGGATGGGCACTAGAAGCAAGACACAACATGAAGAGCAACAGTGAGACTGTGATGGCATACACACAGACCATGGAGGGAAGGTGGGAGGGGGTCAGGGGCAGCTAACTGACCACTCAGGGAAGGTGGGAGGGGCCATGGCAGCACAGAAGACCATGCATGGCAAGTGGGAGGGTTAGTGGCAGCACAATGGCTATGATGGGCAAGAAGGAGGGTGCAGGGGCATGCACAAAGGACGATGGAGGATAGAAGGGAGGGTCAGGACCTGTGCACAGACAAGAAAGTTCAGGGGAAGGGGCCTCACAACAGACCACACGGGGCAGGCAGGAGGAGCAGTTGCAGCACAACAGACCAGGGAGGGCAGAAGGGTGTGGCAGTACAATGGACCATGTAGGACAGGAGGAAGAGGATAGAGGCATGGCATGTGGACAGGCAGGGTGGAGGTGGCAGGGACAGGTTACAGTCATCTGACAATGCTAGGCAGGTGGGAGGGGAGTGGCAGCTCAACAGAACACTCAGAGTAGATAGGAGTGGCAGGTCCATGGGACATGGTGGGCAAAAAGGATGGAGCAGGGGCATGCACAAAGACATCGGAGGGCAGGGGGAAGGAGAATAGGGGCAGCAAGCTAAGCACAGAGTTTAAGCAGGAGGTCAATGATGGGGCATAGAATTGGGCAATGGAGGGCAGGAGGAGTGGACTGGTACATCATACTAAATTGAGGGCAGTGGCAGCACATCAGACCATGCATGGCAGGAGGGAGGAGGCTAGTCCATGGATTCACACAACAGAGGATAGGGAGGAGGGGGATGGGGCAGCAAGCTAACTGTTCAGAGAAGGCGGGTATTAGAAACTTTATTGTTTTTAAAACATTTTGTCTGTGCAAACTACTTAAAATATGAACAAGTATGCAGCACAATCTCACTTTTATTCAGGAAGAAGAAGACGTTAGTGACTGTGACTCCGGGCTCACTTGGCAAAAACACCCCCTGACCCTCCACCCCCTATCGCAAAATGTAATGCCCGTGAAAAGGGTAGGTGAACACAGTGTTATATAGAACATAGTCCTGAGAGCACGATTGAAAATGAAAACTAGATATAGTGTATGGTATAAACTATGCACCAAAAAGTGTGATATAAGATTAACCAGGCGTGAAATATAATATGCAATACATTGTGCGCAATGACCGATTCATTGGAGAGCGCGAGATAGCACAGGCACTAGCACGTGCTATGCGATATGCGCCTTGGAGTGTAATATGCACAGGGCAGTGTTGTGTAACCTAACTAGTCTCTAAAGTTGTAATATAAAATATGTGCTGGGGAGTGTAACGTTGCATATGCACTGTGACAAAGATATGGATCCCAAATTGTAATATGTATGGCATAGCACTGTGCGTTATAACATAGGCATCGAGGAAGGCACGTTAGATGGGGCAATATAACCCGTGCGAAGACAAGTGTGGCATGACATTTTCACGGGGTGGTGTTACAGTGCACATGGGCTAGAGAGTGTCATAGCATATGCACTAGCTAGTGGAATACAATACAGAGGTGTGTGGCACTCGGCAGGCAATGGTGGGTGTAACACAGCATTGGGCTCTGTCAGGAGCGCGCTGTGACTCGCAAGTGATGTTCGTCCCCTTTCCAGAGAGTAAAATAAAAAGTATTACACATCCGGCAGTGGATGTGTGTTTTATTAACTGTGAGGGGGGTTTCTTGCATAGTTTTGGTCGAATTTTTGTCGAATCCCCTTTAAATGGCTTGGTGTGCATGTGTATTAAATGTGCCCGTCAATAGCTACCCATGTTTGTATAAATAAACGACAAGGGTGTCTACCGGGATTAGGCACGGTAGAGCATCAGACATGTCAGAGCTTCACTAGTGGTGTAAATACATTCCACGTGGATTAATTGCATGCATAGTCGCCTTTTAATGAATATCACGCAAATCGTCATGGTGATAGGTACATACGGTTTGTCCAGCATGTCCTAGGTGTGTCTATAAATATATATTTTTTAAAAATAATAAAAAACAGTGGCCGGCCCTGGGGATTGGGGTCAAAAAAATATAATTAGGAGACAGGCCCTGGGGGATGGGGTCATCAGGGCCAATAAATTAGAATAAGAAGGCGAACCACACAGCCCCCCTTCTTAAAAAAATAAAATAAATAAAAGACTGGCATCGTCCCGGAGGCCATGCCCCCTCCATGCAGCACTCTGCAAACGCGCCCCCAACAGGCATCTCCAGTATGCGCCAGGGAGCTGCGCTGCAGACAGGTGTTCTGAGGCCAAGCCCCTTTTTACACCTCTCTGCAACGCAGCTCTGTGGCGCTTACTGGAGGTACCTAGTGGTCTAGTGTGACCCTAGGGACCCTTAGGATTCAAGGGGACTTAATCTCTCAACTTAGAACAGCCACAGGGCGCGTTTACACAGTGGTGAAGGGAGGGGACGGGGCCTGAGGTGACGTGTGCAAACACGCACCATGGCACGTTTTAAATTGGGGATATAATTTCCCTTCAATACTGAGGGCCCCTGGGGGCTAACTAGCCCACCAAGTGCTTCCAGTAAGCGCCACTGAGCTGCATTGCAGAGAGGTGGTCCAGGCCGTGCCACTTTTTACACCTCTCTGCAACGCAGCTCTGTGGCACTTACTGGAGGTACCTAGTGGGCTAGTTGGACCCTAGGGACCCTCAGGACTCAAATGAACTTAATCTCCCAACTAAAAACGGACACAGGGCGTGTTTACACAATGGTGAAAGGAGGGGACGGGGCCTGAGTTAACGTGTGCAAAAACGCCCTGTGGCCTGTTTTAAGAGGTAGTTTTAATCCCCATGCCCTATTATATACTAGGGGCTTATAGAGGAGGTAAGGCTAACCACAGGGGGACCCCAACGCATAATGTTCCCTAGTGTATGTAGGTGTTTTCACTGTATTCTAAGTGTCTTTTAACATAGCACTGGCTCTAGGACTGGTTAGTCAGACTCAGTTACCACCAGTATCCGTCTGAAAAAGTTGAGGGTACAGGATGATTTTGCAACAAGGCTTCTTTCTGCTCTTCTTTTTGTTCTTTCTGCACGTTATCCTTCTTTCTGCACTTTTCTTCGTCTTTGAGGACTTCTGTTGCTTCTTTCTGCACTTCTTTTGTTTCTTTCTGTGCATTTTTCTTCTTTCTTCACATGTCCTATCTCTGTAGGCATAGTTAGAAATTAGCATTTAAAAAACCTTTGAAATTAACAGAAAAAACCATAGGTTTCAGGCACGTTATAGTTAGGAATTAGCATTTAAAAAACCTCAGAAATTCACTGAAAAAACCATAGGTTTCAGGGGTGTTATAGTTAGCTGGACTTTTCACTTGTACAAAACCATTGAAATTCCCCCGTTATAGTTAGTTCAGCTAACTATAACTCGCGCGCCCGCAATGCACTGCTGATGACGTCACATATTACATCACTCATGACATGGTCAGTGACATCACTCATGATATCACTGATGACATCTCAAATGACATCACTGATGACATCACTGATGACATCATCCTTGTGATAGAGTGGCAGACCTCCTCTCACCCTAATATAACCTTTGATACACACATTCAAAAATAGAGACTAAAATGTTCAAAACAATGGACATACCAATACCAGTTACAACAACCTCTTCAGTAATTCTAAGATCCACATACACATCCACTCATTCACCAACAGTCCAATACAGTCACTCATACATGTACTCACTCATCATATGTACTCATACACCTATACATCCTGTTACACAATGCCACTCATCCATAGAGTTACTCACACACATAGTCACTCATGCTAATAAAGAATCAAACATACATTTACTTGCATATACAGTTATACACACACCACCACACTTACTTCTACGGAAACTTACACATACTTAGTCTTTTAAACAATCACTTATAGAAACACATACTTATTCATACAGGAACTCTTTCAATCTCTCACTCTCACATATACTCACATATATACACCAATAGTCACATATACTAGTTTAAAACATATGTAGTTACTCATAAAGACACTATTGAGACAGTCATTCACTCACTAACACACGCATACACACACTCATCCACCCATACAGTCCTGCACACATACTGTGTTCAACGCATACAAACAGTGAGTCACTCATTCATGCACCTATGCACTACGTAATACCCCCCACCGAACCATGCAGACCCTCAGACTGATACTCAAAAAACCAACTAATAACCTATATAGACACCCATGTAGCTACTCACCAACCCATGCAGCCACTTATACACAAAGTGAGAGACTGATACAGATATTTACATATTTAAACATTACTCACTAAGCCATGTATTCACTATGATACACTTAATCAGTCAGTTACACAATCAATTTTTCAAAAACAAATCATCCATTTAGACACTTATATACCCATTTATTCTTCCATCGACCTTGAGATATACATATATAAAACATATTTAATTTTCAGAATAACACAAATTCACTGGATGATGTCATCAGTGATGTCATCAGTGATGTCATTTGAGATGTCATCAGTGATGTCATGAGTGATGTCACTGACCATGTCATGAGTGATGTAATATGTGACGTCATCAGCAGTGCATTGCGGGCGCGCGAGTTATAGTTAGCTGAACTAACTATAACGGGGGAATTTCAATGGTTTTGTACAAGTGAAAAGTCCAGCTAACTATAACACCCCTGAAACCTATGGTTTTTTCAGTGAATTTCTGAGGTTTTTTAAATGCTAATTCCTAACTATAACGTGCCTGAAACCTATGGTTTTTTCTGTTAATATATATATATATATATGTATATATATATATCATCTACTGGCTAGATAGTTATAGTTAGGACCGAGTTCCCATAGGAAATCTGAAAATTCTATTTTGAATAACTTTGGCGCCGGTTGACTTATCTTCGTGAAATTTTCAAAACTAATGGGGCGCTCCGCTCAGCTCCTACCCTGAAAGTCTTGGGGTGATTCGTCAAGCGGGGGCTGAGAAAAAAGGGGGTCCCAAAACGCCTTTTCCCCATGCATTTTCCCATAGGACCTTTAGTCGAAGGTACAGCCCGAACGGATGAACAGAATTACTTGAAATTTGGCAAAGAGGTAGTCCTCAGGTCAGGCATGTGCCTTTTGCTTAAATGGTGTAAATCCGTTCAGTAGTTCCTGAGAAAATCAAAAGTAAAATCACATATATATCTGGGCGAAGCCTAACCACACATCTCATCGTGAGATCTGATTGGCTGTCAGCACTTCATCCAAGAAGTTTTGGCAACCATCTTGGGACCAATATACATGATAGCACCTCATTAAAAAGCATTGCAATAGAAGGTTTTAAGACTTTAGTTACATTATAAATCATTTGTTGATGGTACCATACTCATTTTAGGAATTGTGGTGTGTTCTAAGGTGATTTTACCATGTGAAAAAGCATTCTGCTGTGATATCATGAATCATGTTTGAGAGAAAACTATTTTCTCATGCTTTTCCCACAGTGGTTTGGAAGGTGATCTATAAGCTAACTAAGAGCATATTTTCTGTAAATTCACATTATCTTTTTCAGTCATGTGAGAATGAAGTCTGACATTCTCAGTAAAACATGTACATCCAACAAGGGCAGAGACTGTCAGTTGATTCCTTTGTGTTCTACTGCAGCTTCCCAGAGGGTTCTAAAGAACAGCTAGAGCGCTAACAGTCCTACTTATGACAAACGTATGGCACACCTGAAGCCATCTTGGTTGGAATAAAGTGGTATTTCTTAAAACATTTAATTTAAAAAGTAACAAAATGAGGGGGTTCATATTGCCATAGAAAGTATGATTAGTGCTGCAGACAGAAAAATTAGGGCACATTTTGAGTGACTTCTCAAATCCTCTTCATTTCATTAAAAAATTCTGACATGCAGACTGAAACATGCACTTTCAATACCAGCAGCAGACTTCCCTGGTGAGCAGTAGCTTTACTACAGTGATCTAATAAGCAACTAGAGTGCTAACATTCTGAATTTATGGCAAATTTGTGACACATCTGAATGCCTTCTTGATGGAATCAAAGTAAAAAACTGAAAGTATTTCCTACTGAGGAGATTGTAGTAAATGAGGAAATTAGGAAACATCATAACAAATAAGTCTCCCAAAATGGCCACCAGAGACAAAAGAGCCCAAATGTAACCCAAATATCACCCAGATGTAGCCCAAGTATAGCCCAATGACAGAATGTCCCAGAGTGTTCTAACGAACAACTAGAGCGCTAACAGTCTTACTTATGACAAAAGTATGGCACACCTGAAGCCATCTTGATTGGAATAAAGTGGTAACACTTAAAACATTTAATTTACAAAGGAACAAGATGAAGGGGTTCATTTTGCCATAGAAATTATGATTAGTTCTGCAGAAAGAAAAATTAGGGCACATTTTGACTTCTCAAATCCTCTTCTACTTCATAAACAAATTCTGACATGCAGACTGAAACATGCACTTTGAATACCAGCAGCAGACTTCCCTGGTGAGCAGTAGTTTTACTACAGTGATCTAATGAGCAACTAGAGTGCTAACATTCATAATTTATGGCAAATGTGTGACACATCTGAATGCCTTCTTGATGGAACCAAAATAAAAAACTGAAAGTATTCCCACTGAGGAGACTGCAGTAAATGAGGAAATTAGGAAACTGCATAACAAATAAATCTCCCAAGATGGCCACCAGAGACAAAAGAGCCCAAATGTAGCCCAAATATCAACCAGATGTAGCCCAAGTATAGCCTAATGACAGAATGTCCCAGAGTGTTCTTAAGAACAACTAGAGCGCTTACTGTCTTACTTATGACAAAAGTATGGCACACCTGAGCCATCTTGATTGGAATAAACTGGTAACACTTAAAACATTTAATTTAAAAAGGAACACAATGAGGGGGTTCATTTTGCCATAGAAATTATGATTAGTGCCGAAGAAAGAAAAATTAGGGCACATTTTGAGTGACTTCTCAAATCCTTTTCTATTTCATTAAAAAATTCTGATATGCAGACTGAAACATGCACTTTTAATACCAGCAGCAGACTTCCGTGGTGAGCAGTAGCTTTACTACAGTGATCTAATGAGCAACTAGAGTGCTAACATTCAGAATTTATGGCAAATGTGTGACATATCTGAATACCTTCTTGATGGAATCAAAGTAAAAAACTTAAAGCATTTCCTACTGAGGAGACTGCAGTAAATGAGGAAATTAGGAAACTTCATAACAAATAAATATCCCAAGATGGCCACCAGACACAAAAGAGCCTAAATGCAGCACAAATATCACCCAGATGTAGCCCACATGTAGCCCAATGACAGAAGTGTGCAAAACACTTATTTTTTGTGTATTTGCAGTTTTATATAGTGCAGACTTGTCAGGTATTGTAATGCTTTACATGAGCATTGGTTACATCACACAAGATCAAATTCATTTTGGTTGTAGACATGGGGAGATTAAGTGATTTGACCACAATCACAGAATGTTGAACTGAAGGAGAAACTCCAACCTGGTTCCCCAGTTGAAAAGTCTGCAGCTCTGAAAGTAACACCACATCCTCTCGCCAAGGTGCAACATTTAATCAAGTGGTCAACTTGATAAAAAAACATAAAGATTACAAATAATTTAAAAGTTCTTTGTTGCTATTTGAAAACTCAGAAAATATGTCCTCATTTTAGTTTTTTAGAGCACTAACCATAATTTGATGCAAATAAGACCCTCTCATATATGTAATTTCTAAAGGAAATACTCTAGGTATTACAGTTTTGATTACATCAAGATGACGTCAGGCGTTCCACACTTTTGTAATAAATATAGAATGTTAGCAATCTAGTTGTTCATTGGGAGACTGTTGAGAGGCAGAGGCCAGGGGCACGGACTCTGAAAATTGAAGGCAGGTAGGAGAGTGCAGAGGCAACAATTTGACCACACTGGGCAGGCAGGAAGGGCAGTGGCAGCACAACAGACTATGGAGGGCAGTGGAAAGGGGGGCAGGGGCAACAAACCAACAATACAGGACTGGCAAGAGAGGCTGTGGCAATATAATAGACCATTGTGGGCAGAAGGAAGAGGCAGTGGTAGTACAACCATAAATGCCAACAGACCCGTTTCAGCCAGGAAACGTCCAATGTTTTTAAGCTCAAATGGGCTTTATTTGATCTGTCTCCTGTCTACAATCTCCTCTTTTTCAATGTAACTCAAAGGGGAATATCAAAACCCCAGTTTTTTTTCAAAATCTCCCTCTTACCAAGTTCAAAATGTTTGCAAGTATGGTACATTGAATCATGGTAGGCAGGAGGAATTGGGGTAGGGACATGGACTCGGATAACAGAGGACAGGAGGGACATGGAGAGGTGCACCAAACTGACCCTACAGGGCAGGCATCAGGGTTTGCAGCAGCACAATACACCACACAGCGCATGCGGGACGGGAGTGCAGCACAACAATCCATAGAAAGCAATATGGAGGGGACAGGACCATGCACATGGACAACAGAGAACAGATGGGAAAGAGGCAATGGTAGCTAGCTGACCATAATGGACAGACAGGAGAGAAAGCTGTAGCATAACAGACCATAAAGGGCAGGAGGGACGGATCAGGGGCATTACAATGGAATAGACAAGCCAGGAGGGAGGGAATAGGGGGTCTGCACATGGAAACAGAGGGCTGGGGGCAAGGTGGCAGGGCAGGAGCAGGAAGATGACCATGGAGGTTAGGCAGGATGGGCACTAGAAACAAGACACACCATGGAGAGCAACAATGAGACTATGGTGGCATACACACAGACCATGGAGGGAAGGTGGGAGGGGGTCAGGGGCAGCTAGCTGACCACACAGGGAAGGTGGGAGGGGCCATGGCAGCACAGAAGACCATGCATGGCAAGCGGGAGGGTTAGTGGCAGCAAAATGGCTATGATGGGCAAGAAGGAGGGTGCAGGGGCATGCACAAAGGACCATGGAGAATAGAAGGGAGGGTCAGGACCTGGGCACAGACAAGAGAGTTCAGGGGAAGGGGCCTCACAACAGACCGCGTGGGGCAGGAAGGAGGAGCAGTTGCAGCACCACAGATCAGAGAGGGCAGAAGGGTGTGGCAGTAAAATGGACCATGGAGGACAGGAGGAAGGGGATAGGGGCATGGCATGTGGACAGGCAGGGTGGAGTGGCAAGGACATGTTACAGTCATCTGACAATGCTAGGCAGGTGGGAGGGGAGTAGCAGCTCAACAGAACACTCAGAGTAGATAGGAGTGGCAGGTCCATGGAACATGGTTGGCAAAAAGGATGGAGCAGGGGCATGCACAAAGACATCGGAGGGCAGGGGGAAGGAAAATAGGGGCAGCAAGCTAAGCACAGAGGCTAAGCAGGAGGTCAATGATGGGCCATAGAATTGGGCAATGGGGGGCAGGAGGAGTGGACTGGTACATCATGCTAAATGGAGGGCAGTGGCAGCACATCAGACCATGCATGGCAGGAGGGAGGAGGCTAGTCCATGGATTCAGACAACAGAGGATAGGGAGGAGGTGGATGGGGCAGCAAGCTAACTGTTCAGAGAAGGTGGGTATTAGGAACTTTATTGTTTTTAAAATGTGTGTCTGTGCGAACTACTTAAAATATGAACAAGTATGCAGCGTAATCTCACTTTTATTCAGGAAGAAGAGGACGTTTGTGACTGTGTCTCTGGGCTCACTTGGCAGAAACACCCCCATCCCTCCACCCCCATCGCAAAATGTAATGCCTGTGAAAAGGGTAGGTGGACGCAGTGTTATATAGAACATAGTCCTGAGAGCACAATTGAAAATGAAAACTAGATGTAGTATATGGTATAAACTATGCACCAAAAAGTGTGATATAAGATGAACCGGGAAGTGAAATATAATATGCAATACATTGTGCGCAGTGACAGATTCATTGGAGAGCGCGAGATAGCACAGGCACTAGCGCGTGCTATGCGATATGCGCCTTGGAGTGTAATATGCACAGGGCTGTGTTGTGTAACATAACTAGTCTCTAAAGTTGTAATATAAAATATGTGCTGGGGAGTGTAACATTGCATATGCACTGTGACAAAGATATGGATCCCAGATTGTAATATGTATGGCATAGCGCTGTGCGTTATAACATACACATTGAGGAAGGCACGTTAGATGGGGCTATATAACCCATGCGAAGGCAGGTGTGGCATGACATATTCACGGGGTGGTGTTACAGTGCACATGGGCTAGAGAGTGTCACACAGCATACGCACTAGCTGGTGGAATACAACACAGAGGTGTGAGGCAATCGGCGGGCACTGGTGGGTGTAACACAGCATTGGGCTCAGCCAGGAGCACGCTGTCACTCTCAAGTGAGGTTCGTCTCCTTTCCAGAGAGTAAAATAAAAAGTATTACACATCCGGCGGTGGATGTGTTTTTTATTAACCGTGTGGGGTGTTTCTTGCATAGTTTGGTCGAATTTTTGTCGAATCCCCTTTGAATGGCTTGGTGTGCGTGTATATTAACCCCTTGGATGCTCATGATGGAGCGGTTCCGTCATGAGCATCAGTTGGGCTGTGCTCATGACGGAACCGCTCCGTCATGAGGACAGCCCCTGGGGGAAGCGCTGGCGCTCCCCCCCTGGGGCATCGATCGTGCCCCCACAGACGGGGATGGCAGCGGAAGAGTTTCCGCTGCCACCCCCGAGCCCCCCCACGCTTCCTGGTGACGTCAGCGCGCACAGCGCGCGCTGGCGTCATCAGGAAGTGCTCGGACGCCTGGAAGCCATTTGCTTCCAGGCGTCCACAGAGGCAAGGTGAGTGTTGTTCGCTCCGGTGGGGCGGCGGGGGCCTTTTAGAGTGTATTGAGGCACCGGGGGAGAGGAAAGAGTATTTCCTCTCCCCTGATGTCTCAATACAGGGTATTCCTGCTCCACGATCGCGCACAGCGTCGCGATCGTGGAGCAGGGATGCCCCACTAGACACCAGGGATGTGTGTTTTTTTTATTTTGGAAGCGACCCCTTGGGTAAGGGTCGCTTCCTGGGGCCATTTATTATTTGAAGACTTTTCTGCCCCCTCTGGGGGCAGATCGGTGTTTTTTTTTCACCGTTTCTGCTCCCAGGGGGGGGCAGAAAAGCCCACTAGACACCAGGGATATTTGTATTTATGTAGGAAGCGACCCCTTGGGCAAGGGTCGCTTCCTTGGGCCCCTAAATATTTGGAAGACTTTTCTGCCCCCTCTGGGGGCAGATCGGTGTCATTTTTTTGCCGTTTCTGCTCCCAGGGGGGGCAGAAAAGCCCACTAGACACCAGGGATATTTGTATTTATGTAGGAAGCGACCCCTTGGGCAAGGGTCGCTTCCTTGGGCCCCTAAATATTTGGAAGACTTTTCTGCCCCCTCTGGGGGCAGATCGGTGTCATTTTTTTGCCGTTTCTGCTCCCAGGGGGGGCAGAAAAGCCCACTAGACACCAGGGATCTTATTATTATTGTAGGAAGCGACCCCTTGGGCAAGGGTCGCTTCCTTGGGCCCACACATTTTTGGAAGACTTTTCTGCCCCCTCTGGGGGCAGATCGGTGTTTTATTTTCGCCGTTTCTGCTCCCAGGGGGGGCAGAAAAGCCCACTAGACACCAGGGATATCAGTATTTATGTAGGAAGCGACCCCTTGGGCAAGGGTCGCTTCCCTGGGCCCCTAAATATTTGGAAGACTTTTCTGCCCCCTCTGGGGGCAGATCGGTGTCATTTTTTTTTTGCCGTTTCTGCTCCCAGGAGGGGCAGAAAAGCCCACTAGACACCAGGGATCTTATTATTATTGTAGGAAGCGACCCCTTGGGCAAGGGTCGCTTCCTTGGGCCCACAAATTTTTGGAAGACTTTTCTGCCCCCTCTGGGGGCAGATCGGTGTCATTTTTTTGGCAGTTTCTGCTCCCAGGGGGGGGGCAGAAAAGCCCACTAGACACCAGGGATCTAATTATTATTGTAGGAAGCGACCCCTTGGGCAAGGGTCGCTTCCTTTGGCCCACAAAATATTTGAAGACTCGGTGTTATTTTTTCGCCCTTTCTGCTCCTGGGGGGGGGGCAGAAAAGCCCACTAGACACCAGGGATATAAATATTATTGTAGGAAGCGACCCCTTGGGCAAGGGTCGCTTCCTTGGGCCCCTAAATTTTTTGAAGACTTTTCTGCCCCCTCTGGGGGCAGATCGGTTTTATTTTTTCGCCGTTTCTGCTCCCACGGGGGGCAGAAAAGCCCACTAGACCCCAGGGAATTAGTTCAAATAAAAATAGAAGTGACCCCTCGCTTCCAGGGTGCAATTTGTTTTCTGCCCCACCTGGCACACAACCCGATTGTAAATGTAAATGCGTTGTCTCCCGTAGGAGTAACGTCCTTTACTCAGCACTCCGTTGTTGTCAAAATTCAAATAATGGTAATCCAGTTAATAATGCTTTCTTTGACAAGTTGTTTTTTAATTCGAATTGTGAACAATTTCTTTAACATTCATACTATTTCAAGCATAGTATAATCCATGTGGGTTGTCAACAAATTCATAATCAAGTTCAAAGTATTTCAGCCCTATGCATTTCGGGCGAACCCTTCTTCAAGGGACTTACATTTCTGAAAGCATAAAACATTATGTTCAAATAACCGGGTACAACACAAATTTCATCAAAAAATTGTCAATACGTATTACGCTAGCACCCATTGTAGTATTAAGGAAAGTACAAAGGTTTGTAAGCGGAAGAGTACCGGACTATGAAGATTGTGAAATTCATGCAATGTGGTGTTGGCGGACATGTGAATTTGTGTGGGAACACTGTCAGAGAAAAGAAACGTGAATTGTGACTGAAACAACTTAAATTTCAAAGGTGATTGACCATTTGGGTAGTGACATAGCATGTTATAATGTTTATTGTTATATTTTTTGTGAATTCCAATTGTAATGTTTTTTTTTTGTTTACTTTTTTGTTCTAGGTGAAGGCTTTTCTTCTTTTCACGTTGCCGTTTTGTGACTGGTGGTTCTGCTGTTTGTGTAGTTTGGTAAGAGACTTATTTTTGTACAATGTAAATGTGTTTGATTTCTCTGCCTGTTTTTTTTTGCAAATGGTGTAATAATAGCAGTATGTTTGGTTTTTGAGTGTCAAAAACTTTTTGCATTGGTGCTCGATGTGTATTTTGTTGTCTTGTGAGTAATTTGTTTTTTTTTCTTCTTTCTAGTTTGATATCGTTGGTTTTTGCTGTGTCACTGCAGAGTTTGTTTCTGGTGAGAGCAGCTGTCTCTTGTAATTGGATTGTATAGTTTTTGAGTACATTGATCTTTGTGATAAAGGTACACATTTCTTTACTTACTTGGTGTGCACATTGTTGGTTGTTGTTGACTTGTTTGTGCAGTCTTCTATCTTAGTAAGTATAATGGCTAGCCGCAGGATTACTGCTCAGCAGGTTGTTGGTTTGCTGTTTGAGTCTTCCTCTGATATTGGTTCAGAGACTGACTCTGCATCTGAGGGAGAGGAGGCAGGGGACGATTCTGGCAGTGAGTTTTCTCTCCGTATGGGGTCATCGGATGATGAAGATACTCTTAGTGCGGATGAAGTGCCTGTGTTAGAGGAGGAGACTGATGTGCCGATAGTGCGGCAAGAGGCATCTGGGCTGCAGCCTGCGGCTGCAAGGCTTCCCATTGGTGTAGTGCGGCAAGAGGCTTCTGGGCTGCAGCCTGCGGCTGCAAGGCTTCCCGTTGGTGTAGTGCGGCAAGAGGCATCTGGGCTGCAGGCTGGGGCTGCAAGGCTTCCCGTTGGTGTAGTGCGGCAAGAGACATCTGGGCTGCAGGATGGGGCTGCAAGGCTTCCCGTTGAAAGTGATGACCTCTGGGTTGCCCCTGGCATGGTGCAGCCGGAATTGCCAGAGTTTACTGGTGTTCCAGGGTCTAGAGTGAATACTGAAAACTTTTTGCCTGTACATTTTTTTCAGTTGTTTATGGACGATGTGTTTTTGGCAGAGATTGTTGAGCAGACTAATTTGTATGCCGAACAGTTTTTGAGGGACAACAGTGCCAGTCTTAAGCCACACTCTAGAGCTACCCGGCAGACTCCCACAAATGTTGAAGAGATGAAGAAGTTCTTGGGTTTAACTTTTTTGATGGGCTTGCTAAGGAAGCCATCAATGGCTTCATATTGGTCTAGCAGTCCCTTGATGGCAACGTCTATTTTTCCGGCAGACATGAGTCGTGACAGGTATTTGCTTCTGCTTCGGATGATGCACTTTGTTGATAATGGTTTAGCGTTTCCACGAGATCACCCTGATTGTGACCGTCTTTTAAAGATTAGGCCTGTCCTTGATCACTTTGTTGATCGATTTTCTGAGATTTATGCCCCTGGTAGAGAAATTGCAGTGGATGAGTCTTTGGTGTTGTTCAAGGGCCGCTTGGTTTTTAGGCAATACATTCTTAGTAAGAGGGCACGCTATGGAATAAAGCTGTATATGCTGTGTGACAGTAGGACTGGATATGTCTCTAATTTCAGGGTGTACACCGGTAAGGAATCTAGGTTTAACCTCCCTGGTTGTCCGTCCACTTTTGGAGTGACTGAGAAAATTGTTTGGGAACTTGGTAGAGGATTTTTTAACAAAGGCCACCATTTATATGTAGATAACTTCTACACTGGTGTGCGGTTGTTCAGGGAATTGGCCAAAGTGGACACTTTTGCTTGTGGCACAATCCGCTCTAACCGTAAAGGTTTCCCGAAAGAACTTGTTTGTCAAAAGCTTGTGCGGGGACAGTGCAGTGCGTTGCGTTGCCAGGAGCTTCTTGCTGTGAAGTTTACAGACAGGAGAGATGTCTACATGCTGACTTCCATCCATGATGAAAGCACTGCACCTGTTTGGGGTCAGGTCGCTGAAGCGTGCAAACCTGTGTGCATTTTAGACTATAATAGGCACATGGGTGGTGTTGAAAGAGTAGATCAGAGGTTGGAACCTTACACTGCTCTTCGTAAGGCTTACATTTGGTACAAGAAGTTGTCTATCCATCTTTTCCACTTGGCAATGTTTAATGCTTTTGTTGTGTTCCAGGATTCTTGCCCTGAGTCAAAGATGACTTTTGCTAAGTTTCAGGAGTCTGTAATAGGCAGCCTTGTTGTAGTGGAACAGGCAAGTGTTCCTAGAGTTGGAGTGGTGGAGGATGTTGCTAGATTGAAAGAACGCCACTTTCCAGATCACATTCCTCCCACACCCGCAAAAGATTTTCCCAGTAGGAGATGTAGAGTCTGTTGGCGAAGAGGTTTGCGGAAGGAGAGTCGTATGTACTGCCCCGATTGTCCCTCTCATCCTGCACTGTGTCTCCCTGCTTGTTTCAGAGCGTACCACACGCGAAAAAAAAATTGGGAACATTCATGAGTGGTAAAGTGAACTGCCTGGTCTGCATTCTTTGGAAAATATGATTTTGTTTCAAGGTTGGTGTTAGTGCAATGTATTTAGTTGCTGATTTTCTGTTAGAAGATTTGTATCTATTTGCAATTTGTTTGTGTTTTTATTTTTTTCTAAAAAAATCCTAAATGTGATGGCGGTGTGTGTAGGCTTGCGCTTGGCTGTTGGTGTGTGTGGACTGGCACTTGGTTGGTGGTGTGCGTGGAATGGTGCTTGGCTGGCGGTGTGCGTGGACTGGCGGTGTGCATGGACTGGCGGTGTGCGTGGACTGGTGCGTGGCTGGTGGTGTGCGTGGAATGGTGCTTGGCTGGCGGTGTGCATGGAATGGTGCTTGGCTGGCGGTGTGCGTGGAATGGTGCTTGGCTGGCGGTGTGCGTGGACTGGTACTTGGCTGGCAGTGTGTGTGGACTGGTGGTGTGTGCGGACTGGTGTTTGGCTGGTGGTGTCCGTGGACTGGAGCTTGGCTGGTGGTGTCCGTGGACTGGAGCTTGGCTGGTGGTGTGCGTGGACTGAAGCTTGGCTGGCGGTGTGCGTGGAATGGTGCTTGGCTGGCGGTGTGCGTGGACTGGTACTTGGCTGGCGGTGTGCGTGGACTGGTGGTGTGTGCGGACTGGTGCTTGGCTGGTGGTGTCTGTGGACTGGAGCTTGGCTGGCGGTGTAGGTGGATTGGCGATTGGCTGCCGGTGTGCCTGGACTGGCGATTGGCTGGCGGTGTGCCTGGACTGGCGCTTGGCTAGCGGTGTGCGTGGACAGGCGTTTGGCTAGCGGTGTGTGTGGACTGGTGCTCGGCTGGCTGTGTGTGAGTAGTGACTTTCTGCTGGTCACTACACACACTGCTAGCTGAGTGCCACTCCACGCAATCCATCAGCCTGTGTAGTTGCTGTGTCTGGATTGTGGGCGTGTGAAAGTGATGGGCCCTTGAATGGCGCTGTGTGCTGGTGTGAGTTTTGTTATGTGATGGGCCCGCGGCTGGCGGTGTGAATGGTTTTGTATGTCTCACACGTATGAAAGGTGTATGAATGGCCTGTAAAGAGGTTGGTGCCTTGTCGTGGCTTTACAGCTCACGAGCTGTGAGTCAATGGTTCAGTTTCTCGCCCTTTCAATTATTACCAGTGCATTTCATGTTTTCGGAAATCACTTGCTAATACAATTTTATCTACTGAACCATCACTCACCCTCGTGCCAAATCCAACCAGTATGTGTGTGTGCTTGCGGATTAGATGGCTGTGCAGTAATATTTGTCTTTCTGAAGCAGGGTGTACCTTGTCCCTTTTTGGTGATTTTTGTACTGTGTTGCTTTTGTACCTGGTGGTGAGAATGGTCTTGTTTGTATCACGTATGAAAGGTGTGTGAATGGCCTGTAAAGTGGTTGGTGCCTTGACGTGGCTTTACAGCTCACGAGCTGCGAGTCATTGGTTTGGTTTTTTGTGAATTTAATTATTGACAGTGCATTTCATTTTTGTGAAATCTCTTGTTAATAAAATTTAATACACTGAACCATGACTCGCCCTCGTGCCAAATCCAACCAGTATGTGTGTGTGTTTGAGGAATAGATGGTTGTGCAGGAATCTTTGTCTTTAGTTTCTCTGCCAAGGTACACTTTCCATGCAAGAATAACCCACCAACTGTAGATATTGTCGAAAACCCTTGGGAGTTCATGGTGATGTCTCTCTAGTGAATTGAAAAATATTTTTTATCCCCATTGTCCTGTAAACCTCAAACTGTCTGCCACATTTTCTTTGCAGTATTATTCCAAAATTCTCACGCTGTAGTAACAATAGTTAATCTGGTTTTGCAAGAGGGGTTACTTTGGTTTTTTGCCCGGTGCTCGGCGGCCATTTAGGGAAACCTACCAAACCCACACATTTCTGAAAACTAGACACCCGGCGGATTCCAGGGAGGTATGGCTTGCGTGGATCCCCCAACGTTTCCTTACCCAGAATCCCCTGCAAACCTCAATTTTTGCTCATAAAATCACTTTTTTCACACATTTTGGGGCCGGGAAAGTAGTGGCAACACCGGGCTCACACAAATTTACCACCACCCAGCGTTCCCCCAGGTCTCCCGGTAAAAATGGTGCCTCACTTGTGTGGGAGGCCCAAGTACCCGTGGCAGGCAAGGGCCCAAAACGTAGTGAGGCGACATCAAAATGGCCTATCGCTAAACCACCTGGTTTTGCAAGGGGGGTCACTTTGGTTTTTGGCCCGGTGCTCGGCGGCCATCTAGGGAAACCTACCAAACCCACGCATTTCTGAAAACTAGACACCCGGCGGCTTCCAGGGAGGTATGGCTTGCGTGGATCCCCCAACGTTTCCTTACCCAGAATCCCCTGCAAACCTCAATTTTTGCTCAAAAAATCACTTTTTTCACACATTTTGGGGTGGGAAAGTAGTGGCATCACCGGGCTCACACAAATTTACCACCACCCAGCGTTCCCCCAGGTCTCCCGGTAAAAATGGTGCCTCACTTGTGTGGGAGGCCCAAGTACCCGCGGCAGGCAAGGGCCCAAAACGTAGTGAGGCGACATCAAAATGGCCTATCGCAAAACCACCTGGTTTTGCAAGGGGGGTCCCTTTGGTTTTTGGCCCGGTGCTCGGCGGCCATCTAGGGAAACCTACCATACCCACACATTTTTGAAAACTAGACACCCGGCGGCTTCCAGGGAGGTATGGCTTGCGTGGATCCCCCAACGTTTCCTTACCCAGAATCCCCTGCAAACCTCAATTTTTGCTCATAAAATCACTTTTTTCACACATTTTGGGGTGGGAAAGTAGTGGCATCACCGGGCTCACACAAATTTACCACCACCCAGCGTTCCCCCAGGTCTCCAGGTAAAAATGGTGCCTCACTTGTGTGGGAGGCCCAAGTACCCGCGGCAGGCAAGGGCCCAAAACGTAGTGAGGCGACATCAAAATGGCCTATCGCAAAACCACCTGGTTTTGCAAGGGGGGTCACTTTGGTTTTTGGCCCAGTGCTCGGCGGCCATCTAGGGAAACCTACCAAACCCACGCATTTCTGAAAACTAGATACCCGGCGGCTTCCAGGGAGGTATGGCTTGCGTGGATCCCCCAACGTTTCCTTACCCAGAATCCCCTGCAAACCTCAATTTTTGCTAAAAAAATCACTTTTTTCACACATTTTGGGGTGGGAAAGTAGTGGCATCACCGGGCTCACACAAATTTACCACCACCCAGCGTTCCCCCAGGTCTCCCGGTAAAAATGGTGCCTCACTTGTGTGGGAGGCCCAAGTACCTGCGGCAGGCATGGGCCCAAAACGTAGTGAGGCGACATCAAAATGGCCTATCGCTAAACCACCTGGTTTTGCAAGGGGGGTCACTTTGGTTTTTGGCCCGGTGCTCGGCGGCCATCTAGGGAAACCTACCAAACCCATGCATTTCTGAAAACTAGACACCCGGCGGCTTCTAGGGAGGTATGGCTTGCGTGGATCCCCCAACGTTTCCTTACCCAGAATCCCCTGCAAACCTCAATTTTTGCTCATAAAATCACTTTTTTCACACATTTTGGGGCCGGGAAAGTAGTGGCAACACCGGGCTCACACAAATTTACCACCACCCAGCGTTCCCCCAGGTCTCCCGGTAAAAATGGTGCCTCACTTGTGTGGGAGGCCCAAGTACCCGTGGCAGGCAAGGGCCCAAAACGTAGTGAGGCGACATCAAAATGGCCTATCGCTAAACCACCTGGTTTTGCAAGGGGGGTCACTTTGGTTTTTGGCCCGGTGCTCGGCGGCCATCTAGGGAAACCTACCAAACCCACGCATTTCTGAAAACTAGACACCCGGCGGCTTCCAGGGAGGTATGGCTTGCGTGGATCCCCCAACGTTTCCTTACCCAGAATCCCCTGCAAACCTCAATTTTTGCTCAAAAAATCACTTTTTTCACACATTTTGGGGTGGGAAAGTAGTGGCATCACCGGGCTCACACAAATTTACCACCACCCAGCGTTCCCCCAGGTCTCCCGGTAAAAATGGTGCCTCACTTGTGTGGGAGGCCCAAGTACCCGCGGCAGGCAAGGGCCCAAAACGTAGTGAGGCGACATCAAAATGGCCTATCGCAAAACCACCTGGTTTTGCAAGGGGGGTCCCTTTGGTTTTTGGCCCGGTGCTCGGCGGCCATCTAGGGAAACCTACCATACCCACACATTTTTGAAAACTAGACACCCGGCGGCTTCCAGGGAGGTATGGCTTGCGTGGATCCCCCAACGTTTCCTTACCCAGAATCCCCTGCAAACCTCAATTTTTGCTCATAAAATCACTTTTTTCACACATTTTGGGGTGGGAAAGTAGTGGCATCACCGGGCTCACACAAATTTACCACCACCCAGCGTTCCCCCAGGTCTCCAGGTAAAAATGGTGCCTCACTTGTGTGGGAGGCCCAAGTACCCGCGGCAGGCAAGGGCCCAAAACGTAGTGAGGCGACATCAAAATGGCCTATCGCAAAACCACCTGGTTTTGCAAGGGGGGTCACTTTGGTTTTTGGCCCAGTGCTCGGCGGCCATCTAGGGAAACCTACCAAACCCACGCATTTCTGAAAACTAGATACCCGGCGGCTTCCAGGGAGGTATGGCTTGCGTGGATCCCCCAACGTTTCCTTACCCAGAATCCCCTGCAAACCTCAATTTTTGCTAAAAAAATCACTTTTTTCACACATTTTGGGGTGGGAAAGTAGTGGCATCACCGGGCTCACACAAATTTACCACCACCCAGCGTTCCCCCAGGTCTCCCGGTAAAAATGGTGCCTCACTTGTGTGGGAGGCCCAAGTACCTGCGGCAGGCATGGGCCCAAAACGTAGTGAGGCGACATCAAAATGGCCTATCGCTAAACCACCTGGTTTTGCAAGGGGGGTCACTTTGGTTTTTGGCCCGGTGCTCGGCGGCCATCTAGGGAAACCTACCAAACCCATGCATTTCTGAAAACTAGACACCCGGCGGCTTCTAGGGAGGTATGGCTTGCGTGGATCCCCCAAAGTTTCCTTACCCAGAATCCCCTGCAAACCTCAATTTTTGCTCAAAAAATCACTTTTTTCACACATTTTGGGGTGGGAAAGTAGTGGCATCACCGGGCTCACACAAATTTACCACCACCCAGCGTTCCCCCAGGTCTCCAGGTAAAAATGGTGCCTCACTTGTGTGGGAGGCCCAAGTACCCGCGGCAGGCAAGGGCCCAAAACGTAGTGAGGCGACATCAAAATGGCCTATCGCAAAACCACCTGGTTTTGCAAGGGGGGTCACTTTGGTTTTTGGCCCGGTGCTCGGCGGCCATCTAGGGAAACCTACCAAACCCACGCATTTCTGAAAACTAGACACCCGGCGGCTTCCAGGGAGGTATGGCTTGCGTGGATCCCCCAACGTTTCCTTACCCAGAATCCCCTGCAAACCTCAATTTTTGCTCAAAAAATCACTTTTTTCACACATTTTGGGGTGGGAAAGTAGTGGCATCACCGGGCTCACACAAATTTACCACCACCCAGCGTTCCCCCAGGTCTCCCGATAAAAATGGTGCCTCACTTGTGTGGGAGGCCCAAGTACCTGCGGCAGGCAAGGGCCCAAAACGTAGTGAGGCGACATCAAAATGGCCTATCGCTAAACCACCTGGTTTTGCAAGGGGGGTCACTTTGGTTTTTGGCCCGGTGCGTGGCGGCCATCTAGGGAAACCTACCAAACCCATGCATTTCTAAAAACTAGACACCCGGCGGCTTCCAGGGAGGTATGGCTTGCGTGGATCCCCCAACGTTTCCATACCCAGAATCCCCTGCAAACCTCAATTTGTGCTCAAAAAATCACTTTTTTCACACATTTTGGGGTGGGAAAGTAGTGGCATCACCGGGCTCACACAAATTTACCACCACCCAGCGTTCCCCCAGGTCTCCCGGTAAAAATGGTGCCTCACTTGTGTGGGAGGCCCAAGTACCCACGGCAGGCAAGGGCCCAAAACGTAGTGAGGCGACATCAAAATGGCCTATCGCTAAACCACCTGGTTTTGCAAGGGGGGTCACTTTGGTTTTTGGCCCGGTGCTCGGCGGCCATCTAGGGAAACCTACCAAACCCACGCATTTCTGAAAACTAGACACCCGGCGGCTTCCAGGGAGGTATGGCTTGCGTGGATCCCCCAACGTTTCCTTACCCAGAATCCCCTGCAAACCTCAATTTTTGCTCAAAAAATCACTTTTTTCACACATTTTGGGGTGGGAAAGTAGTGGCATCAACGGGCTCACACAAATTTACCACCACCCAGCGTTCCCCCAGGTCTCCCGGTAAAAATGGTGCCTCACTTGTGTGGGAGGCCCAAGTACCCGCGGCAGGCAAGGGCCCAAAACGTAGTGAGGCGACATCAAAATGGCCTATCGCAAAACCACCTGGTTTTGCAAGGGGGGTCACTTTGGTTTTTGGCCCGGTGCGCGGCGGCCATCTAGGGAAACCTACCAAACCCATGCATTTCTGAAAACTAGATACCCGGCGGCTTCCAGGGAGGTATGGCTTGCGTGGAACCAGGTGGTTTTGCGATAGGCCATTTTGATGTCGCCTCACTACGTTTTGGGCCCTTGCCTGCCGCGGGTACTTGGGCCTCCCACACAAGTGAGGCACCATTTTTACCTGGAGACCTGGGGTAACGCTGGGTGGTGGTAAATTTGTGTGAGCCCAGTGATGCCACTACTTTCCCACCCCAAAATGTGTGAAAAAAGTGATTTTTTGAGCAAAAATTGAGGTTTGCAGGGGATTCTGGGTAAGGAAACGTTTGGGGATCCAAGCAAGCCATACCTCCCTGGAAGCCGCCGGGTGTCTAGTTTTCAAAAATGCATGGGTTTTGTAGGTTTCCCTAGATGGCCGCCGAGCACCGGGCCAAAAACCAAAGTGACCCCCCTTGCAAAACCAGGTGGTTTTGCGATAGGCCATTTTGATGTCGCCTCACTACGTTTTGGGCCCTTGCCTGCCGCGGGTACTTGGGCCTCCCACACAAGTGAGGCACCATTTTTACCGGGAGACCTGGGGGAATGCTGGGTGGTGGTAAATTTGTGTGAGCCCGGTGATGCCACTACTTTCCCACCCCAAAATGTGTGAAAAAAGTGATTTTTTGAGCAAAAATTGAGGTTTGCAGGGGATTCTGGGTAAGGAAACGTTGGGGGATCCACGCAAGCCATACCTCCCTGGAAGCCGCCGGGTGTCTAGTTTTCAGAAATGCGTGGGTTTGGTAGGTTTCCCTAGATGGCCGCCGAGCACCGGGCCAAAAACCAAAGTGACCCCCCTTGCAAAACCAGGTGGTTTTGCGATAGGCCATTTTGATGTCGCCTCACTACGTTTTGGGCCCTTGCCTGCCGCGGGTACTTGGGCCTCCCACACAAGTGAGGCACCATTTCTACCGGGAGACCTGGGGGAATGCTGGGTGGTGGTAAATTTGTGTGAGCCCGGTGATGCCACTACTTTCCCACCCCAAAATGTGTGAAAAAAGTGATTTTTTAAGCAAAAATTGAGGTTTGCAGGGGATTCTGGGTAAGGAAACGTTGGGGGATCCACGCAAGCCATACCTCCCTGGAAGCCGCCGGGTATCTAGTTTTCAGAAATGCATGGGTTTGGTAGGTTTCCCTAAATGGCTGCCGCGCACCGGGCCAAAAACCAAAGTGACCCCCCTTGCAAAACCAGGTGGTTTTGCGATAGGCCATTTTGATGTCGCCTCACTACGTTTTGGGCCCTTGCCTGCCGCGGGTACTTGGGCCTCCCACACAAGTGAGGCACCATTTTTACTGGGAGACCTGGGTGAACGCTGGGTGGTGGTAAATTTGTGTGAGCCCGGTGATGCCACTACTTTCCCACCCCAAAATGTGTGAAAAAAGTGATTTTTTGAGCAAAAATTGAGGTTTGCAGGGGATTCTGGGTAAGGACACGTTGGGGGATCCACGCAAGCCATACCTCCCTGGAAGCCGCCAGGTGTCTAGTTTTCAGAAATGCGTCGGTTTGGTAGGTTTCCCTAGATGGCCGCCGAGCACCGGGCCAAAAACCAAAGTGACCCCCCTTGCAAAACCAGGTGGTTTAGCGATAGGCCATTTTGATGTCGCCTCACTACGTTTTGGGCCCTTGCCTGCCGCGGGTACTTGGGCCTCCCACACAAGTGAGGCACCATTTTTACCGGGAGACCCGGGGGAACGCTGGGTGGTGGTAAATTTGTGTGAGCCCGGTGATGCCACTACTTTCCCACCCCAAAATGTGTGAAAAAAGTGATTTTTTGAGCACACATTGAGGTTTGCAGGGGATTCTGGGTAAGGAAACGTTGGGGGATCCACGCAAGCCATACCTCCCTGGAAGCCGCCGGGTGTCTAGTTTTCAGAAATGTGTGGGTTTGGTAGGTTTCCCTATATGGCCGCCACGCACCGGGCCAAAAACCAAAGTGACCCCCCTTGCAAAACCAGGTGGTTTTGCGATAGGCCATTTTGATGTCGCCTCACTACGTTTTGGGCCCTTGCCTGCCGCGGGTACTTGGGCCTCCCACACAAGTGAGGCACCATTTTTACCTGGAGACCTGGGGGAACGCTGGGTGGTGGTAAATTTGTGTGAGCCCAGTGATGCCACTACTTTCCCACCCCAAAATGTGTGAATAAAGTGATTTTTTGAGCAAAAATTGAGGTTTGCAGGGGATTCTGGGTAAGGAAACGTTTGGGGATCCATGCAAGCCATACCTCCCTGGAAGGCGCCGGGTGTCTAGTTTTCAAAAATGCATGGGTTTGGTAGGTTTCCCTAGATGGCCGCCGAGCACCGGGCCAAAAACCAAAGTGACCCCCCTTGCAAAACCAGGTGGTTTTGCGATAGGCCATTTTGATGTCGCCTCACTACGTTTTGGGCCCTTGCCTGCCGCGGGTACTTGGGCCTCCCACACAAGTGAGGCACCATTTTTACCGGGAGACCTGGGGGAATGCTGGGTGGTGGTAAATTTGTGTGAGCCCGGTGATGCCACTACTTTCCCACCCCAAAATGTGTGAAAAAAGTGATTTTTTGAGCAAAAATTGAGGTTTGCAGGGGATTCTGGGTAAGGAAACGTTGGGGGATCCACGCAAGCCATACCTCCCTGGAAGCCGCAGGGTGTCTAGTTTTCAGAAATGCGTGGGTTTGGTAGGTTTCCCTAGATGGCCGCCGAGCACCGGGCCAAAAACCAAAGTGACCCCCCTTGCAAAACCAGGTGGTTTTGCGATAGGCCATTTTGATGTCGCCTCACTACGTTTTGGGCCCTTGCCTGCCGCGGGTACTTGGGCCTCCCACACAAGTGAGGCACCATTTTTACCGGGCGACCTGGGGGAACGCTGGGTGGTGGTAAATTTGTGTGAGCCCAGTGATGCCACTACTTTCCCACCCCAAGATGTGTGAAAAAAGTGATTTTTTGAGCAAAAATTGAGGTTTGTAGGGGATTCTGGGTAAGGAAACGTTGGGGGATCCATGCAAGCCATACCTCCCTGGAAGCCGCCGGGTGTCTAGTTTTCAGAAATGCATGGGTTTGGTAGGTTTCCCTAGATGGCCGCCGAGCACCGGGCCAAAAACCAAAGTGACCCCCCTTGCAAAACCAGGTGGTTTTGCGATAGGCCATTTTGATGTCGCCTCACTACGTTTTGGGCCCTTGCCTGCCGCGGGTACTTGGGCCTCCCACACAAGTGAGGCACCATTTTTACCGGGAGACCTGGGGGAACGCTGGGTGGAGGTAAATTTGTGTGAGCCCGGTGATGCCACTACTTTCCCACCCCAAAATGTGTGAAAAAAGTGATTTTTTGAGCAAAAATTGAGGTTTGCAGGGGATTCTGGGTAAGGAAACGTTGGGGGATCCATGCAAGCCATACCTCCCTGGAAGCCGCCGGGTGTCTAGTTTTCAGAAATGCGTGGGTTTGATAGGTTTCCCTAGGTGCCGGCAGGGCTAGGGCTCAAAATCTACAGCTAGTCACTTTGCCAAAAAAAGGGTCATTTTTCACTGCAAAACCACGTTGCGTTTTGCGCCGTTTCCTGTCGCGGGCACTAGGCTGACCCACACAAGTGAGACACCATTTTTCTCGTACGACTTTGGGGAATGCGGGGTGGGTGGAAATTTGTGGATCCACGCAGATTCCAGAACTTTCCATCACAGAAATATGGGGAAAATGTGTTTTTTTTGTCAATTTTTTCTGTTTGCAAGGGATTCTGGGTAACAGACCATGGTGGGAGGCAGTCAAGTCACCCCATCCTGGATTCCCCTGGGTGTCTAGTTTTCAAAAATGTATAGGTTTGCTAGGTTTCCCTAGGTGCCGGCAGGGCTAGGGTTCAAAATCTACAGCTAGTCACTTTGCCAAACAAAGGGTCATTTTTCACTGCAAAACCACGTTGCATTTTGCGCCGTTTCCTGTCGCGGGCACTAGGCTGACCCGCACAAGTGAGGTACCATTTTTCTCGTAGGACTTTGGGGAACACGGGGTGGGTGGAAATTTGTGGATCCACGCAGATTCCAGAACTTTCCATCACTGAAATGTGGGGAAAATGTGTTTTTTTGGTCAATTTTTTAAGTTTGCAAGGGATTCTGGGTAACAGACCATGGTGGGAGGCATTCAAGTCACCCCATCCTGGATTCCCCTGAGTGTCTAGTTTTCAAAAATGTATAGGTTTGCTAGGTTTCCCTAGGTGCCGGCAGGGCTAGGGTTCAAAATCTACAGCTAGTCACTTTGCCAAAAAAAGGGTCATTTTTCACTGCAAAACCACGTTGCGTTTTGCACCGTTTCCTGTTGCGGGCACTAGGCCGACCCGCACAAGTGAGGTACCATTTTTCTCGTAGGACTTTGGGGAACGCGGGGTGGGTGGAAATTTGTGGATCCACGCAGATTCCAGAACTTTCCATCACAGAAATGTGGGGAAAATGTGTTTTTTTTGTCAATTTTTTCCGTTTGCAAGGGATTCTGGGTAACAGACCATTGTGGGAGGCAGTCAAGTCACCCCATCCTGGATTACCCTGGGTGTCTAGTTTTCAAAAATGTATAGGTTTGCTAGGTTTCCCTAGGTGCCGGCAGGGCTAGGGTTCAAAACCTACAGCTAGTCACTTTGCCAAAAAAAGGGTCATTTTTCACTGCAAAACCACGTTGCATTTTGCGCCGTTTCCTGTCGCGGGCACTAGGCCGACCCGCACAAGTGAGGTACCATTTTTCTCGTAGGGCTTTGGGGAACGCGGGGTGGGTGGAAATTTGTGGATCCACACAGATTCCAGAACTTTCCATCACAGAAATGTGGGGAAAATGTGTTTTTTTTGTCAATTTTTTCCGTTTGCAAGGGATTCTGGGTAATATACCATGGTGGGAGGCAGTCAAGTCACCCCATCCTGGATTCCCCTGGGTGTCTAGTTTTCAAAAATGTATAGGTTTGCTAGGTTTCCCTAGGTGCCGGCAGGGCTAGGGTTCAAACTCTACAGCTAGTCACTTTGCCAAAAAAAGGGTCATTTTTCACTGCAAAACCACGTTGCGTTTTGCGCCGATTCCTGTTGCGGGCACTAGGCCGACCCGCACAAGTGAGGTACCATTTTTCTCGTAGGACTTTGGGGAACGCGGGGTGGGTGGAAATTTGTGGATCCACGCAGATTCCAGAACTTTCCATCACAGAAATATGGGGAAAATGTGTTTTTTTTGTCAATTTTTTCCGTTTGCAAGGGATTCTGGGTAACAGACCATGGTGGGAGGCAGTCAAGTCACCCCATCCTGGATTCCCCTGGGTGTCTAATTTTCAAAAATGTATAGGTTTGCTAGGTTTCCCTAGGTGCCGGCAGGGCTAGGGTTCAAAATCTACAGATAGTCACTTTGCCAAAAAAAGGGTCATTTTTCACTGCAAAACCACGTTGCGTTTTGCGCCGTTTCCTGTCGCGGGCACTAGGCCGACCCGCACAAGTGAGGTACCATTTTTCTCCTAGGACTTTGGGGAACGCGGGGTGGCTGGAAATTTGTGGATCCACGCAGATTCCAGAACTTTCCATCACAGAAATGTGGGGAAAATGTGTTTTTTTTGTCAATTGTTTACGTTTGCAAGGGATTCTGGGTAACAGACCATGGTGGGAGGCAGTCAAGTCACCCCATCCTGGATTCCCCTGAGTGTCTAGTTTTCAAAAATGTATAGGTTTGCTAGGTTTCCCTAGGTGCCGGCAGGGCTAGGGTTCAAAATCTACAGCTAGTCACTTTGCCAAAAAAAGGGTCATTTTTCACTGCAAAACCACGTTGCATTTTGCGCCGTTTCCTGTCGCGGGCACTAGGCCGACCCGCACAAGTGAGGTACCATTTTTCTCGTAGGACTTTGGGGAACGCGGGGTGGGTGGAAATTTGTGGATCCACGCAGATTCCAGAACTTTCCATCACAGAAATGTGGGGAAAATGTGTTTTTTATGTCAATTTTTTACGTTTGCAAGGGATTCTGGGTAACAGACCATGTTGGGAGGCAGTCAAGTCACCCCATCCTGGATTCCCCTGAGTGTCTAGTTTTCAAAAATGTATAGGTTTGCTAGGTTTCCCAAGGTGCCGGCAGGGCTAGGGTTCAAAATCTACAGCTATTCACTTTGCCAAAAAAGGGTCATTTTTCACTGCAAAACCACGTTGCGTTTTGCGCCGTTTCCTGTTGCGGGCACTAGGCCGACCCGCACATGTGAGGTACCATTTTTCTCGTAGGACTTTGGGGAACGCGGGGTGGGTGGAAATTTGTGGATCCACGCAGATTCCAGAACTTTCCATCACAGAAATGTGGGGAAAATGTGTTTTTTTTGTCAATTTTTTACGTGTGCAAGGGATTCTGGGTAACAGACCATGGTGGGAGGCAGTCAAGTCACCCCATCCTGGATTCCCCTGGGTGTCTAGTTTTCAAAAATGTATAGGTTTGCTAGGTTTCCCTAGGTGCCGGCAGGGCTAGGGTTCAAAATCTACAGCTAGTCACTTTGCCAAAAAAAGGGTCATTTTTCACTGCAAAACCACGTTGCATTTTGCGCCGTTTCCTGTCGCGGGCACTAGGCCGACCCGCACAAGTGAGGTACCATTTTTCTCGTAGGACTTTGGGGAACGCGGGGTGGGTGGAAATTTGTGGATCCACGCAGATTCCAGAACTTTCCATCACAGAAATGTGGGGAAAATGTGTTTTTTATGTCAATTTTTTACGTTTGCAAGGGATTCTGGGTAACAGACCATGTTGGGAGGCAGTCAAGTCACCCCATCCTGGATTCCCCTGAGTGTCTAGTTTTCAAAAATGTATAGGTTTGCTAGGTTTCCCAAGGTGCCGGCAGGGCTAGGGTTCAAAATCTACAGCTAGTCACTTTGCCAAAAAAGGGTCATTTTTCACTGCAAAACCACGTTGCGTTTTGCGCCGTTTCCTGTTGCGGGCACTAGGCCGACCCGCACATGTGAGGTACCATTTTTCTCGTAGGACTTTGGGGAACGCGGGGTGGGTGGAAATTTGTGGATCCACGCAGATTCCAGAACTTTCCATCACAGAAATGTGGGGAAAATGTGTTTTTTTGTCAATTTTTTACGTGTGCAAGGGATTCTGGGTAACAGACCATGGTGGGAGGCAGTCAAGTCACCCCATCCTGGATTCCCCTGGTTGTCTAGTTTTCAAAAATGTATAGGTTTGCTAGGTTTCCCTAGGTGCCGGCAGGGCTAGGGTTCAAAATCTACAGCTAGTCACTTTGCCAAAAAAAGGGTCATTTTTCACTGCAAAACCATGTTGCGTTTTGCGCCGTTTCCTGTCGCGGGCACTAGGCCGACCCGCACAAGTGAGGTACCATTTTTCTCCTAGGACTTTGCGGAACGCGGGGTGGGTGGAAATTTGTGGATCCACGCAGATTCCAGAACTTTCCATCACAGAAATGTGGGGAAAATTTGTTTTTTTTTGTCAATTTTTTACGTTTGCAAGGGATTCTGAGTAACAGACCATGGTGGGAGGGAGTCAAGTCACCCCATCCTGGATTCCCCTGGGTGTCTAGTTTTCAAAAATGTATAGGTTTGCTAGGTTTCCTTAGGTGCCGGCAGGGCTAGGGTTCAAAATCTACAGCTAGTCACTTTGCCAAAAAAAGGGTCATTTTTCACTGCAAAACCACGTTGCGTTTTGCGCCGTTTCCTGTCGCGGGCACTAGGCCGACCCGCACAAGTGAGGTACCATTTTTCTCGTAGGACTTTGGGGAACGCGGGGTGGCTGGAAATTTGTGGAGCCACGCAGATTCCAGAACTTTCCATCACAGAAATGTGGGGAAAATGTGTTTTTTTTGTCAATTTTTTACGTTTGCAAGGGATTCTGGGTAACAGACCATGGTGGGAGGCAGTCAAGTCACCCCATCCTGGATTCCCCTGGGTATCTAGTTTTCAAAAATGTATAGGTTTGCTAGGTTTCCCTAGGTGCCGGCAGGGCTAGGGTTCAAAATCTACAGCTAGTCACTTTGCCAAAAAAAGGGTCATTTTTCACTGCAAAACCACGTTGCGTTTTGCGCCGTTTCCTGTCGCGGGCACTAGGCCGACCCGCACAAGTGAGGTACCATTTTTCTCGTAGGACTTTGGGGAACGCGGGGTGGGTGGAAATTTGTGGATCCACGCAGATTCCAGAACTTTCCATCACAGAAATGTGGGGAAAATGTGTTTTTTTTGTCAATTTTTTACGTTTGCAAGGGATTCTGGGTAACAGACCATGGTGGGAGGCAGTCAAGTCACCCCATCCTGGATTCCCCTGGGTGTCTAGTTTTCAAAAATGTATAGGTTTGCTAGGTTTCCCTAGGTGCCGGCAGGGCTAGGGTTCAAAAACTACAGCTAGACTCTTCGCAAATAAAGTGTAAATTTTCAGTGTGAAAATGTGGTGCGTTCACCCTAGGTTTTGAGCCACTTCCTGTCGTGGGCACTATGCCTACCCACACAAGTGAGGTACCATTTTTATCGGGAGACTTAGGGTAGTTCAGATTTGTAAAGCAACTGTTATTACCTATTGATTTTTGATGCTTTTCTCCCTTCCAAATGAAAGACATTGTGTAAAAAAAAAGTCATTTTGAAAAATGACCAATAATTGTCATGCAAATATGAGTATTCCCAATTTCGAAAATGTACAATGATGCACTGCATTTCAGAAATACATAGGTGTCTTTCATACCGATTTTTCCATGTATACATTTTCCCACAATAATTGCTATATACCCGGAACAAAAAAAAAAAACATTACAAAATGCTGCTCAGTTTTCTACTCTGGGTTCGTTGGGCTCTTGGTGAACCTACAAGTCCTATATGTCCCCACAACCAGGAAGGTCCACCGGATGTAACGGTACATTGCTTTCAAAGAGATGTCATAATTCGAAGAAGTTACAGGTGAAAACGTTGACTCAAAATGCTGCTTTTTTCAACAAATTTTTAATTTTTCCTATATTTACCTGTAAGTTTCTATAAAGAAACCTTGATGGATCTACACAAATGACCCCTTGCTGAATTCAGAATTTTGTCTACTTTTCAAAAATGTATAGCTTTCCAGGATCCATTATTGTTTTTGTACCGTTAACTGGAAAGAGGTTGAAAGCACAAAAAATAGCAAAAATAGGGTATGTCCCAGAAAAATGCCAAAACTGTGTACAAAATGTTAGTTTTCTAACAAAATTCTGTCATTCCCTAAAAGCTGGAGAAATGGTGATTTTAGCCCCACAAACCCTTTTTTGATACCATTTGCAGAGAAAAACCCAGAAGCTTTCATTTGCAGTCCGTTTTTCCAATTTTTCACAAAAAAAACAAAATTTTGCTGGATTTTGACTAATTTCTGGGAACCCTGTAGGAGAATCCACAAACCCTGGGTACCTTTAGAATCCCCAAGATGTTGGAAGAAAAGGACGCAAATTTGGCATGGATACCTAATGTGGTCAAAAAGTTACAGGGGCCTAAGTGCGCACTACCCCAAATAGCCCAAAAAAGGCTTAGCACAGGAGGGGAAAAGGCCTAGCAGCGAAGGGGTTAAATGTGCCCGTCAATAGCTACCCATGTTTGTATAAATAAACGACAAGGGTGTCTACTTGGAGAGTACCCACCGGTGGGGGCACCGGGATTAGGCACGGTAGGGCGTCAGACACGTCAGAGCTTCACTAGCGGTGTAAATACATGCCATGTGGATTCATTCTATGCATAGTCGCCTTTTAATGAATATCACGCAAATCGTCATGGTGATAGTTACATATGGTTTGTCCAGCATGTCCTAGGTGTTTCTATAAATATATATATTTTTTAAATAACAAAAAACAAAGGCCGGCCCCGGGGGATGGGGTCCCCGGAGCCATCAGTGGCCTGAGGAGGGGGGCAACACAGCAAAGCAGCTCCCTGGCGCATACTGGAGGTACCTGGTGGGCTAGTTGGCCCCAGGGGACCGCAGGATTGAAGAGGAATTAATTCCCCAACTTAAAACGTGCCACAGGGCGTGTTTGCACTCGTCACCTCAGGCCCCGCCCCCTTCCTTCACCATTGTACAAATATTCCTTTTAAAATTAACCGAACTACGAATTCCGATTTACTCACCTGTTATCAGGAGAGAACCCAGTGCTGCATCTTTTGGCCCAGCACTGACCCTGAAAAGTAATTCTAAGCATTCTTACCAGTAACTTGTATTTCCTTCCATAGGAATCAATTGTGTGGTTTTCACCAGAAAAGTTTTGGTGTCCATTTTTGAAACGTACAAATATTCCTCTAAAATCAGCTGAACTACGAATTCGGATTTATACACCTGTTATCAGGAGAGAAACCAGGGCTGCATCTTTTAGAACAGCACTGACCCTGAAAAGTAATTGTAAGCGTACTTACCAGTAACTTGTATTTCCTTCCATAGGAATACATTGTGTGGTTTTCACCTGAAAAGTTTCTAAGTGTCCATTTTTGAAACGTACAAATATTCCTCTAAAATCAGCCGAACTACGAATTCCGATTTACTCACCTGTTATCAGGAGAGAACCCAGTGCTGCATCTTTTAACCCAGCACTGACCCTGAAAAGTAATTCTAAGCGTACTTACCAGTAACTGGTATTTCCTTCCATAGGAATCCATTGTGTGGTTTTCAGCAGAAAAGTTTCTGTGTCCATTTTTGAAACGTACAAATATTCCTCTAAAATCATTCGAACTACGAATTCCGATTTACTCACCTGTTATCAGGAGAGAACCCAGTGCTGCATCTTTTAGCCCAGCACTGACCCTGAAAAGTAATTCTAAGCGTACTTAACAGTAACTTGTATTTCCTTTCATAGGAATCCATTGTGTGGTTTTCAGCAGAAAAGTTTCGAAGTGTCTTATTTCACAGACTAAAAATATTCCTAAAAAATCGTCTGTATGACTTAAACACATTCTTTCAACTGTTTACAAGAGATTCACCAGTGCTGGATCCAGGATCCAACACTGAGTAAGAAAAAGTAACGATAACACTACTTACCTGCTAACTGAATTTTCTGCCATAGGATAACATTGGTGATTCTCTGTGAAAAAATGTGTCAACTTTTAAAATACAATAATATTCCTTAAAATCACTACTGTAACGAAAACACTTTTACTCAACTGTTTACAGGAGATGTCCAAGGACTGAATCTAGGATCCAGTCCTGTGGTTAGAAAAGTAATCCATAAATTAACTAATTGCATTTGACTAGAAATTCACATTGAGCTCAATGTTGCATTGTATTTGAAATTGTGTTGCCCATTGCAACTACTGTACTTAAAAGTCTATTACCTATTTGCAAAGTATTTAAACTAAAGCAATTCATTCTTAGAAAGTATATTTTGTATTGTAATGTATAATGTAATTCTAATGTAATTAAAAAAAAATATCTAAAAATAAATAGTTTAAACAATGTAGTAAATCAGTATCCAGAAAATCAGTATAGCAATTAATACATTAAAAATTGTCATTTACAAAACCTTTGAAATTCACTGAAAAAACCATAGGTTTCAGGCCTGATATAGTTAGGACTTAGCATTTAAAAAACCTTTGAAATTCACAGAAAAAAACACAGGTTTCAGGCCTGATATAGTTAGGAATTAACATTTAAAAAACCTTAGAAATTCACTGAAAAAACAATAGGTTTTAGGGGTGTTATAGTTAGCTGGACATTTCACTCGAACAAAACCATTGAAATTCCTCCGATATAGTTAGTTGTACTAACTACATCTCGCGCGCCCGCAATCCACTGCTGATGATGTCACATATTACATCATTCATGACATGGTCAGTGACATCACTGATGACATCTCAAATGACATCACTGATGACATCACTGATGATCTCATCATCCAGTGAATGTGGTTTGGTTCGTTATTTAAATATGTATTATATATATATAGCAATTTGCATTGAAGAATGAGTGGATATATAAATATAAATATCTGGATGGAGGATTTAGTAGCAGTGTGATTGACTGTTTACTTGACTAATTTATAGTGTCTCACTAAATATATTGGATAGTAACTAAACTGTGTGAATATCTGTATCACTTTGTCAGTTGTTGTGTACACTGCTGCACCAGTTGGTTACCAGCTACGTGAAAGTCTATATTATTTATTGATTAGTTAACTGAGTATTTCTACGGGAGAGTAAATGTGTGTGTGGTTCGATGGGGGGGGTGTGACTGCCCAAAGATGTGTGGATAGTTGATTCAGTAGGTATATGAAGTTAAAACTACATGTTATAACAGTTGTTTGGGTGAGTGATTATATTTATGGGTGTGGTGATGAGCCAATATATGTCTCAATGGTACATGTCCAACAAACTAGAAAAATAAAAGGCAGAGTATGTGTCAGTTGTTGTATATAAATAAGTATACATAAGACTCAGTGATTGTATGAGTGACTGTATGGATAATTGTATACTTGTAATAGTGTTTTTATAACACACTAAGTATGAGTTATTATCTATATGAATAGATGAAGTGGTGTCTTTATAAGTGTATAGCTAAGTAAAAGTAAGTGTGATCCATTGTTTGCATAAGTGATTAGGATGACTTCATAAGTGATTAGGATGTGTGCTGGTGTGTAATGTCGATATAGGTGTATAAGTATACTTGATAGTGTTCTATTGATCATTGACAACATGTATGAGTGACTCTATAGGTAAGTGATTAGATGTGTGTATGGATCTAGGAATCACTGAGTGGGTGTTTAGAAACTTGTATTGGTGTGTCAATGGTTTTAAATCTGACACTCTGTATTTTACAGTGAGTGATGAAAGGTTATACTAGTGTATGATGAGGTATATCTGATTGTCACGTGGATGATGTCATCAGTGATGTCACCAGTGATGTCATTTGAGATGTCATCAGTGATGTCACTGACCATGTCATGAATTATGTAATATGTGGCATAACCATATTGTCTCTAAGTGGCAGCCATGTTTTCATGATAAATACTGCACCGCTTTGTATTACAATTGCTTTAATTGCAAGTTGTAGCCAATTAAAGTTCATGAATAATACATCAATTGTGATATACATTCGTAGTTGGACCCATACATAAAAAATTATTATCATTAGTTTGCAAGTCACGATCACGTCATGAATTTAATTTCACTCACTCTTGTATGTAGTGCATCACAACAATATGAATCGCTGTTCATGCTAGCAAAATAATAATTTTTCATACTCATTATTCTTCTGCAATGGGCTAAATAAATGAATTGTACATTATATATATAAGTAACCATCGTGTCTCTAAATGGAAAACATAATGATCCATGCAGTGTAATCTTGTATTAGAATGTACACACAACGGATCAATTTCAATTTACAATCATAGTTAGTACCATACATAAAATGAAAATAGTTATTGATTTATGAATCACAATTATGTCAGGTATTTAATTTTACCTGCAAATTTAAATAGTACACCAGAGCAAAATATATCACTGTTCATGCCAGCAAAAAAATACATTTTCAAACTCATTATTTTGCCCTAGTAGGAACACAGAATATTCAACAAAAGAAAAACATCAAACGCCCAAATGGGCAAACTCATTAAGGTTATTTCGGTTCAATTTGAGGTCATTAGTATAGACATTTGAACGTTTTCTCCCAGTTTATTGTAAATCCTTGATGTCTATATATATCTACAAAAGACAAGAAATAGGGAATGTCTGCTAAAAATACATCAGGGCAAAGTTCTTTAAATTAATAAGCAAACTAAATAAACAACCAGAAAACTGAGGTAGGATAGCAGAAATAATTTTAGTCCCCTATGAATATTTAAAGGTCCTCATCCATATTTAGCCCCATTGGTTCTAATGAGTTCATTTCCACAATATATTGCAATTCTAGACAAGGTAAGATTTGTGTGTCATGTGCCACCTCTTTGGTTGCAAGGTACCATATCGAAGGCAAAATAGCTCATGTCTTCAGTCTTTCTAACAAGTTCTTTGCAGAGATGTTTGGGTACAGAATAAGAGAGATTTTTCTTACTGATCACTTAAAAGTGTTGTAAAATCCTCTCATATACTGATAGTTTGGTGCTACCTATATAGTACTTGGAGCATGGACATCCAATGACATGAACCACATAGCTCTATATACATTTTAGTGATTTCATGAGCTTCAGTTTCCTGCCATTAAAGATATTCTCGAAGCAATCAAGAGCTATTCCATCTTTGCAAGCCATACATTTACTGCAAGTTTGGAAACCCTTCCTTCTAGGTATTTGTATGGTAGGTTTCTCAGAAGAAAAGTGACTTTTTACCATGGTGTAAAGCCTTTTTGCTCTAAAATGTGGTCAAGCGCCTTTGTCGTAGTAATTTTCCCGAAATGGGAACCAATTTGACTATATTGCAATGTTTATTTTATTATCGTCCTCACTTTAGAGTTCCAGAGCTGCATGTTATTATTAATCTCACTTCAGTGGTGTTTAATTTCATTTTACTGATCTTTCTAAGTGATGGTCCATAAACGAGCTTTCTCTTATATAGGTTTACTTTTCTTTTAGCCTTATCTAGGACATGTTCTAGGCATCTTCTATATCTGAAGACCTGTCTATAAAAGCCTTCTTCTCTGTCTAAAATGTCAATGCTGTAAAACGTTCACTGTATGTTATCACATCTGTGGACCCAGATGAAAACTCTTTGGGCCTCATTTACAAGATGCCTGTGTCGCCGGAGAGTCACTTTTGATAACGCTCCAGTGATGCAGGCCTCTCAATCATATCTACGAGGCCAAGGTAAGCCACCCTACCCGTAGCTCTTCATTGCTTCATCGATATGGTGTAAGGCAACAAAGTGCAAGTTGCTGCGTTTCCTCACACTGACTCAGGGAGGCATGTCATGGATGATGCGGTGGGTGTTCCCACTCAATGCCTGTGGTTTTTTCCCATTTCTAGATTTACAACATAGAATAAATCTGGGAATGCTCAAAACCCTGCGCCTCCTCAACGGTGGTGAACTTGTTGTTTTTGTGCAACAAGGATTCCCATTGTTCAAGGGTGACTGAGTTGGCACTAGGCAGCCATTTGTGAGCCAGTGCAGTGTAAGAGGACAGGAATGTGCTATATCTCATGGATACAGCACATTCTTGTCCTTTTCTTTTGACACAGGGCAGCGCAGCAAAGTGATCGTGCAGCGCTGCCCTACATCAAATTGTTGAATACGAGGCCCTCAGTCTGTATAATGTCATTGACAAAGGTAGGTATTCTCAATATAGGTCACCCAGATTACATTTTGTTTCATATACATTTTCCAGATCAGACCCATTAAATACCTTCTCCTCTACACCAGCCCACATGCAATTTTACATAGCTTGCGTGAAGCAGGTACTCTTAGCAGTTCCTCTTAGTTATTTGTAAGTACATAATTAAAGAGGAACATTTTCTTTTCTAGACACCAATATATAATTTCAATGACATCAAAGAGTGATCGTAAAATCTACAAGGTCAAGATCTTAAGAAATATTGGCAGGCCTTAAGGCCATCCTCATGTTTAATGCTGGCATGCAGTGACGTGACATCTATTGTTGCCATTATGGAATTATCCTCCCATCTTATATGAAAGATTCTGCATAAAACCTCTACAGAATCTTTGATACACCTGTGTTATATCTCCACATACGAGTATGAAATAGACATTGTAACAAGACATAATCTCAAACAGACTTCCAGTAGCCAACGTTACTATTTTTCCTGGGGATTCTGTGTGCCCCTTTGGTAGGAGGTAGAATGTGGGTACTCTCGGAAAATCATTCCCCCCAGTTATGCAGTTTAACATGGATTTGTATGTTTAAACTCAAATTTATATCTTTTTGGCATTATGGCATAACATTATTTGTCTGTAAGATGTTGCAAGGCCTCTTCCAGGTACAATTCTCTGGGCCACAGAACAACAGTGATGCACGTATCCTTCTATGAGAACTGATTTACTCACCACCAATAGTTTAGTAACAGAGTGGTAGTTATCAGTTTGTATCTTATTTTATTTCTTCTAATTTCTTTCCACATCGGGATGTAATTTTTCCAAATCACATACCATCAAATTGTTAAAAGTATCAATGGAATCATACAGAATCTGTGGTAAGAATGTGGATGAAGGACGAAAATATGCATCTGCACTTTCTGAGGTATTCAAATGTAATTCTCTGATAATATCTGACTCATTCTTATCATAGCTCAATTTCACTTTAATATTTCCTGATTACTTATAGGATAAAAACATTAGATCATACAGGCCCTGAATAGCATACATACATAATTTTTTTGTTGTTTCTCGGGTTTAGTTTCACTATGAAATCTTATTTAAAATTCCTATTAAATACATATAAATCATCCCTGGTTTGTGCATGTGCAAATGAATCATTACAACAGTACGATAGGCCTAAATTCAGTAATGGTAGCTCATCACAGTTACAATTTTTATTAGTTGAGTTAATTACCATCTTAGAATTAGGTCTGGGAACATTTTTAAATATGCTGACGTAATCAGTGTCATTTCAGAAATTACTAAAATGACACAATTATGCCAGTTTGAATAATTAAGAGTTAGTTGGTGCAACAATCTTGCAGGAGGAGTACAGGAACAATGAACTAAGTGGCTGCTGGGCAATGTTGTTTGGGCCCATTTAGTACTATTTCTCAGCACAAAATTTATTCTATGGCCCATTTTGGAGGTGGGTGTAAATTTAGCACAAAGGGGTCGATTCCGATCCGGGTCGGACAGCTCTCTGAGAGCTGTCCATAGCCTTACCTTGCGACCAACTCGTACCCGGAGCCGGTCCGTCTGGGCGATGAAGTACGATGTGCATAACTGACACAAATCCGACCGACACGTAGGCTGTGATTCAAGCTTCATTTTCCACCCGAGCCGTACCTCCGTACGCCGAACCGAGTCGCCCGGAAGCAGTACCCACAGCAGTTTCCGGCTGGACAAGTACGATGCGCAAATCATACGCGCCGGACGGGTCGCTACGTACAGCACGTCACAGCATCCGGAAAAGAAGCATATCAGGTACGATTCGCGCTAGAACACAATCCACGGCTACGAGACGGACCAGCTAGCAACGGGTACGAGACGGAGCAACGAGCAGCATGTACGAGACGAACACATCATGAATCCCATCTCGCAGGTCATACCAGTACTGTACATCTATGACCGGATCAGGAACAGACGCGGACGGCGCAGATGGTAAGTCAGACACCCACCACACAAACTAACGACACGTACCCGCAAAATGTCACACACATCAAGGGGACCCATATCCTGGCCACTAGCAACAGGCCACCATAGGGGTTGCATGGCCATCACCACTACCACCACCACTCATAGGGGGTATGTTGCCCATCACTCCTGCCACCAAAACCCATAGGGCTTATGTTGCCCATCACTCCTGCCACCCTACCCATAGGGACTATGTTGCCCAGCACTCCTGCCACCCCCACCCATAGGGACTATGTTGCCCATCACTACTGCCACCCCCACCCATAGGGGACCTGTTTCCCATCACTCCTGCTACCCCCCCACTCATAAGGGACCTGTTGCCCATCACTCCTGCCACCCCCACTCATAGGGGACCTGTTGCCCATCACTCCTGCCACCCCCACTCATAGGGGACATGTTGCCCATCACTACTGCCACCCCCACTCATAGGGCTTATGTTGCCCATCACCCCTGCCACCTCCACTCATAGTGGACCTGTTGCCCATCACTCCTGCCACCCCCACCCATAGGGCTTAAGTTGCCCATCACTACTGCCATCCCAACCCATTGGGACTATGTTGCCCAGCATTCCTGCCACCCCCACTCATAGGGGACTTGTTGCCCATCACTCTTGCCACCCCCACCCATAGGGCTTGTTTTGCCCATCACTACTGCCACCTCCACCCATAGGGACTATGTTGCCCATCACTACTGCCACCCCCACCCATAAGGACTGTGTTGCCCAGCACTCCTGCCACCCCCACTCATAGGATGGGTGATGCGCCACACATCCATCATACACCAACATTAGGTATTTCAGCAAAATACATCCCCCCAACTTAACCCCTTCGATGCTGCGCAGATTCCGCCGCTGTGCTGACGGAATCTTGCGCGGGTGTGGTCATGACGGAATGGTTCCGTCATGAGCACAGCTCAACCGTGGGTCATGACGGAACCATTCCGTCATGAGCACCGAAGGGGTTAAGGACAACAGTGTGTAGTCTGTGACGAATGCCCACAACAGTGATTATGACTTCGAACATACAATGTAACTACCATCACATGTGTGACCAAAAACTGAGTGTGGCCTACACAAGGCAAGCATCACAATAGCACTGTGTCAATGTAAAACTAACACCCCCTCACTGTGTAGAAAAAAAGTTAAGCGTGGGGTTCCAAACTGCAGCAAATGTTGAGCATTGTGGTGATGGGGTCTAAAACCCCACTCATTACAGTGACCAAAAGGTAAGTGCATCATGGTCAAAGCTGCAAATGCCAAACAGCATGTATGATTCCTGGTCCCAACACATGAAACACTTTTGTAGCAAAGTAGTGGTTGTGTCCCATACCCATAGAGATGTGGTGAGGCTAACAGTGCTGTGAAAACCTAACATACTCTCGCCCATGTGCAGACAAGCACCATGCATGGGGGCTGACATTGCATACAGTGTACAATGACACAAAAGCTGAAGTGACCATCACAAAGCATACACACATCTCGAAAATAGACACGCAAATCAAAACATCCTGTGTAGACTCTAGGTGTCAGGTCACAAACTCCCATTCCATGGCAACAATGGGACCTAACAACCAGGATGAATGTGCAGAATGATGTGATATGACTCACAGGGACAGCAGGGAAAATCACAAAAACAACATCCAGACAATGGCCCACAACAGCAATACCAATGCACTGGTGCAGATGCACAAACACATACAGTCAACCTCACACTGCACATCTGACACAACATGTGTATTGGTGTCTCAGTATACCCAGGCAACTACACAACACATGAGGGGGGCTGAACCACAGTGAGAGAGATGTGGACACAGTGCCTCCTTGGATCCCCCTTAGTGGGCAATCAGGCATTGTGAGATGAGAGGGAGCACAAAAGACACATGTGACACAAGCTGGAATGAACAGCAACTAACACAGCAAGAGACTGACACACAACAGCACTACCACCAGGGACCAGACATTGGGGTGACACAAGCATGCATGATACGTCTACTGTGATGACAAAGGTAGATGTCGTACAAACTGTGAAACCCAGACATGTGTCCTGTGCCACAAACGTACATCACACCTACACAAACACAAATCACTCAGCATGGCCCGTCATCCATGAACAAACGGGAGCTAGGGGCCCATCAATGCAAACATTCAATCCTGTCCACCCTCAACACCACACACCCTGAACTGCACCAATGTGCATCTGTGAAGCCCACATGGACAGGTGACATTGCACATGCACCCATGACAAACACAGTAATGTTGGGAGGAACTAAGGTGCACAGACTCATCACACAAGGACAGTCTACAACCCTGGTGAATGACAGACATACTGCACAGTATGCGTTACATGGCCATGACGTCAAAGCTCCCGTAACCTTCCAAATCCCTGCCACAGTCCCAGGACAATGCAAAAGTCAAGGGGAACCACAAGGCAAACATGCTGACACCTGCCAACATTGCAGCCCTGAACCGGACGAGTGGGAGCAGTCACACACACATACACATGTCTCAATCACTGAAAGGTACCTCCTAGGGACAACTACATGATATTGCGAACAAAGAAGTGCCTTTGGGACCCCTGACTGTGTCCCATCTGCGTCTGAACACATCATCACCACTCAGAACTGACAAATCCCAATGATGAAACACCAATTAACAGTAGTGTGTCATGCACCCACACATCTGGTAGCCCAGGGCAAAGATGTGGGATGAACACAGTACAACTCAGCAAGCATCAACAACAGGAACATATCAAGGGAACACTGCCTGTGTATGAAAATGGATGTGGACACACACACATGCTCACACAATACACACCATGGGCCTAGGCAATGTCACGGAACAACATACTTATTTGAGGGGACTCAACTCCTGTGGAAGCTGAGCTGTGCCAAACATAGTCCCAGCAGGTCTCAGTCATGTCAGCAGAACACTTGGTCAGTCAGCTATCAGTTACCACCCAATGAAGGCTCTGGTCACAACAGCCTGGGTATGGGAGTGTCCCTTAAGTCATCTGCACATACTCAATACATATGTCCAGCAAGTTGCACAGAGGACCCAGTTGCTCCTACACCAATGATGCCCACATCTGACCGTCCAGTGGAGATGTGCCCACTGTCAGGGAAATAGACAAATAGGACAATGGGAAGCACATCATATGTGCATGTGTGCAAGGCACAGATGTGACCATGCAAATTAAATGTTTACACAGATGTTCACAAATTGTTAATCATGACACACCCAGTTAGCTGCAAAGGATGACATGGATACCGACCAGAATAGGATATATATCCCATGGACCACATGGAGTACCTCACATCAACACCTCAGTATTCAAGATTGCAAATTCAGCATTAGAACTGCAAGGTCATGGTAAACATCATCAACATAATGTACATCTAAATCAACTATACAAGGATAAATACAATTGCTTTATTCAGCCAAATTTCAATGCAAATGCAAATGTCCTTTCAAAACAAAGGCCAATGACCAGTCCATATCCAAATGTCAAAAAAGTGATTTGAGTGACAACTGTCACAGGTTGCTTGCCAGCACTGTTGAGGACAGGGGACATCCACTCAGAGGGGCATACATGGGGGCAGGCCAGGCACCGCAGGGACAGGATTAGGGCTCAGCAGAAGGAGGCAGTGAAGGGGTGGTGGATGCAGGAGAATCAGTGGCAACTGCAGTGGAGGTGTCTGACATAGTGGGTGCAGTCACAACTGTGGGGCACAAGTCAGATGGGATGGGTGCCGGCACAACTACAGTGGGCAGGTCAGATGGAGTGGACTGGGTACCCACTGCAGTGCCCAAGTCAGACGGGGTGGTCGTGGACTCCACTGCACTGCCCAACTCCATGGGAGCGGAATGGGGTTCGGGTGAGGTCGGCAGTACAGAGGGGGGCCCACGCTCCACACATCAGTGGCACAAACAGTCTGACAGGGGTTGGTGGGGGTGGAAGAGCAAGGGATAGGGGAAGGGCTGGAGCATTTGGGGATGGTGTATCTGTGGGTGGGGGAACCTGGGTCAGGGTGTGGCGGGGGAACCTCTGGAGTGGTAGCCTGGGTGATGGAGGACGGAGACTTTGTCGTGGAGCTGCGGGGCGGGGCGGGGGGGAGTTCTTGCTCTTCTGGCTCCGAGGGGACTTGCGGGTGGGCGTCTCAGACTGACTGCACCTGGGGGAGGGTGTCCGGGTGTGAGGGGCACTCCCCTCTGTGTGTGGGGACTTCCTCTTCCCCTTGTAAGCTGGATCTGCTGGGTCGGTGGGGAAGAGGCCAAGGTCACAGAGGAAGGGCTTCTTGGGAGATGGGGTTGCAGGTGAGGCAAGGGAAGGGGTCTTGGAGGGAGAAGTATCGGAGGACTGCAGAGTGGTTGTGGATGACTGTGTGTGTGTTGGCAAACCATCCCCTGTGAGTGTGGTATCAGTCCCCTGAGGTTGCTTGTGTGCACATCTAGACCTTGGTTTGGGTGTTTGTGTGCTGCCAGTGTCTGTGTGTTTGGGTGAATGTGCTGGTGTGTGTGTGTGCTTGGGACAGGTAGGGTGCTAGCAATCATGGGTGGGGCAGAGGTAGGAGGGCTGCGGGACTGTTGGAGGAGGGACACTGCTGCCGTCAGGAAGGAGGCAACGGACTGATTGGTCCTCTGTAGGGCAGACATGCCCGATGAAATGCCCTCTATGAATGACACCAGTTGTGTCAACAGACTGGTGTGTGCATGGAGGACTCATGCACACTCAGGGCAGCAGGGGACACAGGGGCAGGGGGTGCAGTGCCTGGCACAAAGGAGACATGCTCCCGAACACGGGAGCCTCCACGGACCTCTGGGATGGGAGCCGATGGGTGGGTGGTGATGGTGGTGGTGGTGGCGGTGGAGGGGACAGCCTCACTAGCTGGGGTTTGGTGGCTGCTGAGACCCGCCTCCACAAGGGAGTCATCCTCTGAGCTGCTGTGGCCCTGGGGTGGATGCTGCTGAGGACTCCTCGGTGTGGCTCCCCTCACCCTCCGTGCCACTGGGTCCCTCCAACTCCTTGCCTTCTGTCCCAGTCAGGCTCTGTGGCTCCTCCTGGTCCATGGAGCTGTCCCCTCCTGTGGCCGTGGATGTATCTGGATAGAATTAGGAAAAAAAGAACAACGTCAGTCACCTGCAATGATCACACACACCACAGTGAGTACAGCACATCACAGGGCAAGCCCTGGCATCATCAGCTGAACACTGCTCAAAGTGCTCACACTGTTTAGAATAAGCCAATTGTCAGTCTCACCATCAACCATGGCATTCATATCCCTCTTGGACTTGCACCCATATGTCTGTTGCATGTTGGATGTTAATACCCCAATGTGCAGACATGCACCACCTACACATTTGTTGGACATGCAAGTGAACATGCCGGAGTATGTCACTATACACACATCACATCTCTTGCCACTGACTCAGTACAGGTGTCAGGATGAAGGGATGGCCAGAGTCACAATTCACATGCTTGTGATGCATACCAGCAACACACACTGTTATGTTCTCATGTCCTGATAGTCAATGCCACAATGGGGTGCATGGAGCACATTTGAACCAAATGCAGGATCACTCATAGCAAGTTAAATGCCATGGCACTGGCATGCCTGGAAAGTCAGTCATCACTGTCTCCTGTCAGAGGGGCAGGGCATCCAGACAACAATGGTATGCACTGTGTCACAATCATAGGTCATGGGTAAAGCAAACTCTGCAGCTGACAAGTGCACTTGTCCATCCCCTGCAAACAACACATCCCGGACCCAGATGACCCCACATCATACAAAACAGACATATGAGTCTCTGCAAACACAACTCCCTGTACATGAGCACATCACAGTCTGCTGTGCATGAAACACAGCTGCCTGAAGTTCACAGTTTCATATACCATTGTGCACTGTCAAGTGATCACACACCTATATGTCACACAGGTCTTGTCTCTTAGAGTCACATCTCAGATGTCCTGCTGACCCTCAAACTCATGAACACCCCAGTTGTCCAGAAAAGGAAGCCACACCACAATGACACAGAAGCAGACACTTGAAGGCACATGTCACTAAGCACAACCTGTAAGTTGATACACAGGAGTGGGATTACAGAGTGTTTCTAAATGCCCTTGAGTAGGCATGACTGCCCAAGTCTGCGTGAAACAGTGTATAGCCCTGGACAGTAGCCAGGTGGCTAAGCAAGTGTGACACACTTGATATACATACGCCTGAGTCCCCTGCTGCATGGGTGTGTTTGAAATATCCCAGGCACATGTGGCGAGTCAGACCAGCAATTGGAACACATATCAAGAGCACACTAGGCCTGGGCTAAATTTCCGTTCCGCTCGCGGAAATTGCGATAATTTGACTTTTTCACGTTCCGCGGAGAGCGCGAAAATTTCAAAATTTCCCGCATTCCGTAACTTAGCGATAATTTGTTTCTTGCTCGCGCTGTAAAATAATACATTCTCACGCGCGCGCCATCGCCTTACCTGAATCCCCACGTTCGCCGACAAGTTTTCCCGATCCGGTCGCGTTCTCCACGAGATGTTGGATTGTTGGTAGCCATTTGCGCTGTCTAGCGACAGTTCGCGCCCGCATTAACGTCATGCGTCGCGCGATCACGTCTTTCTTCTCGCGATCATGCACCGCGAGAAGAGTGAAAACAAGATGGCCGCATCCGCAAGCAACCGCATGGGTAAGTTGGCGAACCGCGACCACGCAGAAAATACCGCGAACGGGCGGGAAAAAAACTTCCGCATCTTCGCGATATTTCCGCGTGTTTGCGGAGATTTTTAACATTTTCGCGATAATTTGCGAAAGTTGCTTTCGCAAATTCCGCCCACCCCTAGGGCACACACAGATCATATGTCAGATCTCAGGCATTGTTTAAACAATTGACCCACCCATGAAACACACAACAGAGTCACGGTAACAGATGCTGTCTGGAACCTGAAGCATAGCTGACTGCAGGGACACAGTGCCCTAGTGACACAAGCCACAGACTGTAGGGTCCACACCTGTGGATCAGATGAGCAGGGTGCATCACACAATTGAGGGACATGAGTCCTGGGCTACAAGTCCCAGGTAATGTGGAAGTGTGACCAGGCCAAAAGACTGCAAATAGCATGACAGACATAGTACACAGATTAGGCATGGACTTACCCCCTCCTTGCTGCTGTCTGGCCTTCAGCTGCCCATCCAGGTCCGGGAAGACCACTTCCAGGATTCTGTGCATGTGGGGGGGTCAGGGTCCAGTGTCTGCCCCTCCTGCGAGTAGGTGACAGCTTCAGCTGGACCGTTGCGATCCTCCGGGTCCAGCTCCGAAGGTTCTGCCACCTCTTCTGGCAGTTGCGGATCCGGTGCTTGTAGACCCCCACTGATCGAACTGACTGGGCGATGGTCAGCCAGATCTACTGCTTCTGGTGGGCATCATCCTGTGAGGATGACAATGTTAAAAGTCCATTAACACACATGCCCCATATTTGTGCTGCACACAGTTGGATATACATGTCGTCATCACAAAGGAAAATGAGTTACACAGGTAGTGCACCCATGGAAATGGACAAATGCCCTGCATGTCTGACATGTTAACATTGCCTGGGAAGTTAAAGCTTGCACAAAGGCACTTTAGCTGCAGAACACCTGTTCACTACATGTACCTACACACTTTTGGGGATGAAAGTACTCAGTGAGTACACTTGCCATTGCTAGTACTGCTAGTCAGACAACATGCACAATTAGGAAGTCAGTGGACTGCACACTCACTTGCTCCCCTGGTTTCCCATACAGCTTGCTGTACTGTGGAAGGAGCCCATCCAGCAGGGCCTGGTTCTCCTCCTCAGTGAAGGCTGAGACCCTCTCCAGAGTACGTGCCATAGCAGTAGCCAGAGGATGCAGAGACAGCAGCAGTGGTAGCAGAGATGTGGTCCAGTAGCATGTAGTGCAGGCAAGTGACCTCCCTGGGGGCCAGCCAGCCTTATAGCTGTGCTGCAGAGGCAGAATCTGGGCCATGTTTCCCAAGTGATAGGTCCAACACGGTTGCATTCTATGAATCTGGCCAATCCATGGAATTGTACCACTCGTACACGTCTTCCGCATCGTTCAAATCTTCACCTTCATAAAATCCTAGTAATTGCAACATTGTTGTAGGCATCCAACTGAATTTCCAGTGCACAACTCGTACAAGTTTTGAATCCGCATCCGTCTCCATGACAGTCCAGAGCCAATGGGTGCGCACGACTCGGTCAACTGACTGTACAACGCGTAGTTTGAAAATACACACGCACCCGTCTCCATACGATTCAATGGCCAAGGCATGCACAGGGCTCGGTCCATGCCTGCACGATGCATATGCATGATTGTCACCCGCATCGGTTCGCATTGCAGTCAATGGCTAAGCGCACGCACGGCTCGGTCCTGAACTGTGCAATACGTACGCATGATAGTCACCCACGTTGGTTCACATTGCAGTCAATGGCTAAGCGTACGCACGGCTCGATCCCGAACTGTGCAATACGTACGCATGATAGTCACCCGCGTCGGTTCGCATTACTGTCAATGGCTAAGCATACGCATGGCTCGGTCCTGAACTGTGCAATGCGTACGCATGATAGTCACCCGCGTCGGTTCGCATTGCAGTCAATGGCTAAGCGTACGCACGGCTCGGTCCTGAACTGTGCAATGCGTACGCATGATAGTCACCCGCGTCGGTTCACATTGCAGTCAATGGCTAAGCGTACGCACAACTCGGTCCTGAACTGTGCAATGCGTATGCATGATAGTCACCCGCGTCGGTTCGCATTGCAGTCAATGGCTAAGCATACGCACGGCTTGGTCCTGAACTGTGTAATGCGTCACTGTAGAAGTCAGCCGCGTCGGTTGACATTGGTGTGACTTTTTGACGGCTTCCACACACAATTACTTGCCAGGGACTCAGGTGCACACCTACCACACTACAGCATGTGCCACACTGTGTCCCATGGCATGTAAGGCTGCATTATCTGTGTGTTTTGAGGGGGCAACATTTGGTTTGTTGTGTGGCACTTTGTACAGCCACTCCCAGGCTGTGCGCGTGTTCATGGGGACAGAATCCTTTGTGTTTTGTGCACATTACCACTGTGATGTGCAACTGTACAGTTATGGTCATGAGTCATGGACACAGTTGCAGGTTGGATATATTTAGGACATGTCACATACACCCTGAGTCCTGGGTGTGATGGTATGTACATCACAGTGAGACCTATTGCCCCAATTCTGATGTACACCCACAGTCTGTGTGCATGTTGTGTCTCAGATGTGGCTGATCAAATGTGCCCAATGGGAGACAATCTCCACATCCATGTGGTTTGTGCATCAACATTGATGTTGTGTGTGTGTCTATGAGGCGTCCATGTAGGTCCTACAGAGACAACAGTGGCCACTACCTGTGGGATTCACGGTTGTTTTGTGGCGTGTACATGATACGCCATGTCATGCCAGTGTCCATGTGGCAATACAGGGACCCTGGGTATCTGCATGTCAAAGAGCTGTGATGCCTGGGAGACATCAGGCCTCACTTGTCACTGTGGTGTGTGTTTTTAACGTGACAGCAGTACATAGGTACTGTGACACAGCCCGATGATTGGCCATTGCACTACATGGAACTTATGTAGACATGTGGACTTGAGATGTGAGGTGATGTGCATGTAGGTGACATATGTGTCCATACCCAACAGCACACACCTCAGTACATTGTGTATTCTCATGATGTATCATGTGATATTTTGCTTGGTCATAGCCACATGGGTGGATGAATCGACAATCTTCCTTTGTTCATCTCTGTACTGCAGAGCACCAGCTGTCCATAGATCGTTCGCAGACCTTGAAACCATGCAGGAACGTGATTGCATCCGACGGTACCGCTTCACCAGGCCACTGATTGAGGAGTTGGAGGAGCAGTTGGTTCCACATCTGCTACCTGGCCAGACATACCCTACATCACTGACCCCAGAGGTGAAGGTGATATCAGCCCTGCACTTCTTTGCTACTGGTACCTTCCAGTACACTGTGGCTACTGCTGGTGGTATGTCGCAAACTATGTTCAGTTGTGTGCTACGCGATGTCTTGGAGGGGATGTTGCATTTCCTTGACCTGTATATCAAGTTTCCTAGCCCAGGTCAACTCACAGAAATAAAGGATGCTTTTTATGCACAGGGGAGGATGCAGAACGTCATCGGATCTATTGATGGTACACATGTGGCCCTGGTACCACCACAGGCACATGAGCAGGCATACCACAACAGGAAACATTTCCACTCCATCAATGCTCTGGTGGTATGTCTTGCAGACATGTGTCTCACACATGTGTGTGCACGTTTCTCCGGTTCTGCGCACGATGCCTACATCATGAGGAGTAGTCGCATTGCAACGCTGATGTCACAGATGCCAGACCAGCGTGCCTGGCTTGCCTGTGTGTACTGACTGTTTACCTACACACTTTTGGGGATGAAAGTACTCAGTGAGTACACTTGCCATTGCTAGTACTGCTAGTCAGACAACATGCACAATTAGGAAGTCAGTGGACTGCACACTCACTTGCTCCCCTGGTTTCCCATACAGCTTGCTGTACTGTGGAAGGAGCCCATCCAGCAGGGCCTGGTTCTCCTCCTCAGTGAAGGCTGAGACCCTCTCCAGAGTACGTGCCATAGCAGTAGCCAGAGGATGCAGAGACAGCAGCAGTGGTAGCAGAGATGTGGTCCAGTAGCATGTAGTGCAGGCAAGTGACCTCCCTGGGGGCCAGCCAGCCTTATAGCTGTGCTGCAGAGGCAGAATCTGCGCCATGTTTCCCAAGTGATAGGTCCAACACGGTTGCATTCTATGAATCTGGCCAATCCATGGAATTGTACCACTCGTACACGTCTTCCGCATCGTTCAAATCTTCACCTTCATAAAATCCTAGTAATTGCAACATTGTTGTAGGCATCCAACTGAATTTCCAGTGCACAACTCGTACAAGTTTTGAATCCGCATCCGTCTCCATGACAGTGTGTGTTTGGCAATGTTGTATTCCACCCGCTTTCAAAACTCAGCTAATTGTTCAATTGTTTGTTTGTAGGTGACTCCGGATACCCCAACATGCCGTGGTTGCTGACATCCCTCAGGAACCCTGTGACACCAGCCGAGATGCGCTACAATGAGGCACATGGTCGGACCAGGAGGGTGGTTGAGTGGATATTTGGTCTCCTGAAAAGCCGCTTCTGCTGCCTGGACAAGACCGGAGGGGCCCTCCCATATGACCCCGCAAAGGTGTGCACACAATTATCCGTGTATGCTGCTGCATGGCAGTACCGAAGAAGTTACCTCTCATCCAGGATGACGATAACCTACTCCCACCACCTGTGGAGGATCCAGGCCTGGGCCACGAGGCAAGTGATGATGATGATGAGCGTGACGTCCGCACACAGCTCATTAACAAGTTCTTCACCTGAATGTGAGTTTACAGGGTTGTTATGTCAATGTATTGAGTTAGCCTGAAATGTGTTGGGGCTGGTCTGTTGATGTTTTAGTGTGTCTGTGTGCCACTTGACTGGATGCGTGCAGTGATGTGTCCTTTCAGGTGGTCTGTACTCCACAATAGTGTCGAACTTCTAACTTGTTTCTGTGTAGGTTTATTTTGTCATGTTTTGTGCATGTGTATTGCATTTCTCTCCTGTTCTGTTGTGCTTTTGACTGTGTCTTGTGTCTGTCCTTCCCAGGGTACATTGCCTGTTATTTGGTCAACACTGACCTCAAACACCCAGAATCCAACACCAGTGTGGAAGTTGTCAATTCCCATCAAGTGATGTACCACACACCCCTGGACTTCAATTCTTCGACGCTTTGTGACCGTGTGTCCACTGTAACGTAGAATTACCTTGGAACTATTGTGGAATAAACATGTTGCTGATGTGTAATGAACCTGTGCTACGCTTTGTTATGTGCATTGTCTGTTTTCCCACATCTGACTGACATTTGCTTACCTCACCTGTGGGATTGTTACCACTGACTGTGGATAGGTGTGGTGTCTGTTCATTCCAATGTGTTTCAGGTCAACATCATTGTGTGGGATGAGTTACCTGGACATGGTGAGTATGTGTTGTGGTGCCATAGTGGTGTGTCTCCCTCACATGTGTCACATCACCATGACTCACATAACGGTGATCACATTGTTGTAGTATTTGGCATGCACTGTGTTGTTTGGCAGATCAACATCTCCATGACACAAGACAAGTTGGAATCACAACAGAGGCAAGTATAGTGTACTGGTGAGTTTATTTACAAACATGTGTGAGGATAGTGCACAGGATGGTGGGTGCTGTACATTGGGTTTGAATCCAAAGTTCACAGTAGAGTTGGAAGTGTTGGTAGCTGAAATGTCCAGAGTAAAGTCCACAGTCATCTGCTACATTGGACCAACATGAACCCTCCATGTCATGTAGGCGAGTTGTGTTAAAGACGACAAGGTGAACAGTTTGCGCACAAAGAACATTGTCCAGAACAAGTTTAGAGGCCCTGGGACATCTGCGTCTCACTTGTCCTTCTTCGGACGACCCCTCTTCTTCTTACGGGGGGGATCCTCAGGTGCAGGCGTCTGCGGTGCAGAGGACTCTCCGCCAGAGTCATCCTCCCTCCCTGTGGCACTGGCAGATCGTGCGGCAACAGATGTTGTGGCCACACAGGTAGGTGTGGACATGATGGTGCTTATCTGGCGGAGGCATTGGAGTATGTCCCGATGCACTGCAGTAAGTGCATCACACTTTGCCTCCATGCGGGCATGATGGGTAGCCTGCTCCTGTTGAATGTCCTTGAGGATCCCCACTACCTGGCCGAATCCTCCAGTGCTATCCTGGTACGCATCTATGATGCGTGCCAGTTGGGGGTCATCATGCCCAGACCCCTCTGCAAGGCGTGCCCTCTGCCTACCACCCCTCCCAGCACCCCTATCCACACGGGCTGGACCTGCGGTGGCACGCACAGGTCACAACGGGCCCCCTTGGGTGTTGTTGCTGGTTGTGTTGTCCGTAGCTTCTTGGGGGTCCCGTGTCCCTGTGCTGTTGGTATTCTGTGGCATTGGTCTGACCGTGTTGGTGGGGGTGCCCTGTCTGTTGCCAGATGCTGGAGGCATGGGTACAGGGGGTGCAGATGTTGGTACTGCTGGTGCTGCATGATGACTCACACTGGAGGTGCCAGATTGTTCGTCATCATCCGAAGAGGACAGAGACGGATCCACACCAGAGAGCTGAGGGTCGACCAGAGTCTGGGACAGGGACTCCTCTTCATTTGCTGCTGTGTCCCCAGCACCACCTGTGTTTGGAAAAGACACACAAGGCAAGTTATATTTCTACAGGCATCAATGGTTCACATACATGACATTTTCTACTGTACGTCAGGATGCGTGCCTGTACACTGCTTTGTCTAAAGTTGTCACAGACAGAGATTGATATTGTTGTGGCACATTGCCCAGCCAAAATGAAACATTTCAATGTACATGTTGAAGTGTGTGCATGCCCAGCTCATGTATAGATTTGGCTGTACATGGCCATTACTACTCAAGGGCCATCACGTTGCTGACACAGGTGTGTCATCCCTGTACACATTTGACCTTTAACAAGGACATACGTGCAATTCCACTGAGGATATGTTGTAAGATTGGGGCATGTGTGGTAGCGGATTTTGCTAGTCTTTGTGTGTCACATTGGTGTATTGGTACGACATGGTCACAGTCCGGTATGCATGTGATCTCTTGGAGAAAGTGTTTTTTTACAGTGTTCCTAGTTCCCATCTCATTTCATACAAGTGATGATGTCACCACCGTTAATGAGTCTGGTGCTGAGTTTTGTACGTGCATATGTGATTTGACTTGTCAATGTTCTCCATGGTGACTTGGATTGGGCAAGGAAGCACTCAGGCTTTTCAATGCTCATGACAGTGAGAGCCGGTGGTGTGTGTGTTGCGGTTTGGCTGCTGTAAGTAGCATGTCTCCTCCAATGCAGTCCAGGTTAGACCTTGTATCTACAGTGTCTATGTCAGTGAGTGGTGTGTTGTGTGAAAGATGCATATGTTGAAGCATGATGTAGGAGTGGAATGCAGCTCACAACAGCACCGAGTGTGAATGAGACCATGCTATGGTGTCGGCTATATTGGTGTGTCCATTCCATTCACTGTCAGATGTCCCCTGTCAATGATGTATATTTGAGTTTGTGTGTTTTGTGCAATGTACTATATATGGCTCTCCACACTTGTCATCTGCAAGACACACCTCCACAGTCAGGCCCGGGGGCACCCCTGGACACTGCATCGCCAGAAAGTGAGTTCGAACATACAGTTGCAATGGCTGTGTGTGTGACTGTGTTTGGGTTGGCCAGTGCATATGTGAGATTTTCAGCCACATCATTTATCAGGCCCAGAAGGTGTGTGTATGGCGAACATCAGTGTTATTTGTTTTCAAGTCAGGACCTCCTTCTCCCGCAAGCCAGTTATCCCATCATGAAGCGGGCCACCATTGCAGTGGGTGCAGGTTAACTTTCAGGATGTCAGTCAGTGCAGTCCTGGTGTTTGTTGGTGCCCAGTTCCCAGCATGGCCTTGTGCTCCCCACAACAGAGCCCAGTGTCAGACATCTTGTCAGTCCATTCCCACTCCCTGTGAGGCGAACATGGTTCAGTGTGAGCTTGCTGGGCCATGTGGGTGGGTGGGGAATGTCTGTGACTGCAACTCCCATCATGCTTTTGGCCACAACCCCCTTCCCAGCATGCCCATACTTCCTTCCTTTTGACTCTGCTTCCCTGTGAGGGGGTGTGACAGCAATGGCAAGATGGCTGACTGTGCAGTCCTGGTGTTTGTTGGTGCCCAGTTCCCAGCATGGCCTTGTGCTCCCCACAACAGACCCCAGTGTCAGACATCTTGTCAGTCCATTCCCACTCCCTGTGAGGCGAACATGGTTCAGTGTGAGCTTGCTGGGCCATGTGGGTGGGTGGCGAATGTCTGTGACTACAACTCCCATCATGCTTTTGGCTACACCCCCCTTCCCAGCATGCCCATACTTCCTTCCTTTTGACTCTGCTTCCCTGTGAGGGGGTGTGACAGCAATGGCAAGATGGCTGACTGTGCAGTCCTGGTGTTTGTTGGTGCCCAGTTCCCAGCATGGGCTTGTGCTCCCCACAACAGAGCCAAGTGTCAGACATCTTGTCAGTCCATTCCCACTCCCTGTGAGGTAAACATGGTTCAATGTGAGCTCGCTGGGCCATGTGGGTGGCTGGGGAATGTCTGTGACTGCAACTCCCATCATGCTTTTGGCTACAACCCCCTTCCCAGCATGCCCATACTTCCTTCCTTTTGACTCTGCTTCCCTGTGAGGGAGTGTGACAGCAATGGCAAGATGGCTGACTGTGAAGTCCTGGTGTTTGTTTTGCTACAAGTCCAAAGAGAGCCCCTGTGCTTCACACAGCAAGTGTATCTTTGGGTGATATTTCACTACAGTGTGAGTCAATGCATTCTACCCGGTGAGTTGTGTGGAGTTTGTGTTGAGGGGTGTGTGTGTCTCCACATGCTGGTAAGTATGGTGAGAGCTGTCAGTCCTCCTTCCCACCCGGCCAGACATCCCACAATGAAACGTGCTTCCATTGGAGGGCGTGCAAGTTGTCTTTCAGGATGTCAGGTTGTGGTGTCCTGCTACCAGGGCCTTGTGCTCCCAACAGCAGGAGCCAGTGTCAGCCATCTTGTCAGTCATTTTCCACTCCCTGTGATGTGGTCATGGTTCAGAGAGGTCTTGATGGGCCAATTGGGAGGGGGAGCATTATCTGTGACTACAAACCCCATCATGCTTTTGGATACACTCACTTCACCTGCATACCCACTATTTCTTCCTGTCTGTCAGCTGCACTGAGATAGTATGTTTGTGGTGGCAAACTGTCTGACAGTGTTTATTTAGCTTTGTGCCACTGTCTTGCTCTATTTGTTGGTAGGATTGTACATGTCATAACACAGTTACAAGTCACTATGAGATGGCAGGTATTGTGTTTGTCTGACTAGCATACACATATTGGGATGATTATCTATTGGTTACTGTGGCTTTGCTAACAGTGCATGGTTTCACTGTCCCCTTTCCACACAATATTGAGTATGTTGGTTGGGTACTCACCAGGCTCTGGTATGTCTGCTAGACCATGGACGCTCTCTGGTGGTAGGATGTCCCGCACCTTCTCCTCCCAGGACCTGAAGTATACTGGTTTGGCAGGTGGGCCACCACCAGTGCACTGACTCAAGGTGTGATCTTTCTCGATGAGTTTCTTGACCCTCCTGTGCACGTCATACCACCTGTTCTGGATATCATCCTTTGTGCGCAACATTGGTGTTGTGCGCTCACCTTGTCCACAATCCTCGCCCACATCTTTGTTTTCGGTGACATGGGGGTCCTTTGGACCAATGTACAAAACAAATGTGGCTATAAGATCTCATTTGCCAGCACTTCTAACTCACTATCTGTGAACTTTGGATTCTTCTTTGGGTACATGGTGATGGGTGGTGGTGGTGAGTGATGTGTGTGTGAGGGTGCAAGTGAGGGTGGGTGGGTGTCGGTTTTGCTAGGTGTATGTGTGAGTGCTTTTGGTGAGGTGCTAATGGCGTGAAAGTTGTGTGATGGGTGAGTTGTGAGTGTGTCTGTGGTTGCTGTGTGATGGTGTTCTCTGCTGGCTGTTGCATTCAATTTGCGAAGGATCATGGTAGTGATTGGTGTCCTTTATATAGGTTTAGTTGTGGGTGTGTCTTTGTTCAAAGGTTTTTTTTATATTTATTGACTTTTTCATTGCTTGTTTGGTCCTTTTTTTGTATTTTTTCCTTTGGGTTTTCTAGGCATGACGGAGACGTTCTTCAGACCGATGTTGGCCCGTGCGCGCTTCTCCGGGTCTTTCACGCTGACTTTCTTCTGTGTTTCATACGCGTCGGTCACGGAGATCTCTATTGCTTCAGGTCCCTGTTTTCTGTGCGTGTCGGTCATGCGGCTTGGGCTCCGTGCGAGTCGGTCTGGTTGTACATGCATTGCATCGTACTGCGCGGATCGGACATCGCTGGTGTGTGTCGGTCGGTGCTAATCGCGTCCGTTTTCCGGGCGAATCACTGTTTTCCCTACGGCTCAGTCGTATGGCTTGTATTCCGTACGTGTCGGTTGTAATTCACACGTTTTGCATCGTACTACAAGGGTTGTACGGCGCCAGTCCGTGTCGGTCGGTCTCCGTTCCAGGTCCATGTCAGTCGGTACGTTTTGTGGCCGGAATCGGCCCCTAAGTGATGGATTATGCATCACCCAGAGTAATTTTTCAGCAATTAAGAGTAATTAAGCTAGAGAAAATTACACCAGTTATGCCCTCCCCCACTTAGAATCCAGACATTTAATGTGTTACTTTCGGCTCTTGTTGTCTTTTGGCAGGTCTTTGTTTCTTGATATCCTTCGCCCCCCCTTGTTATTCTTTCCTCCTTTTTCCTCGTTTTGGCCATTGTTTCTTTTGAAAGCCTAGCTCAATCTCAGCATTCTGAACGCCTCTAAAAAATTGACAGTTTTTTGGGAGATTCTAAAACTGAAGCACGTTCTTCAGGAGCTGTTTCGGGCTCAGAACTATTCAGAGCTCATATCATTGTTTATTGATTCTTGACACAATCTGTTTATTTTCATGCATTTTTCTTTCTGTAATGGTTGTAAAGTGCCACACAAAAGTATAAATGCACCCTAGTTTATAATTCTAGACCATAAGAAAAGAAAATAGTAATTAAACAAAAAAATAAAACTAAAATACATTAAATATTATAAAATGCATTTCACAAATGTATTATTAAGTACACTGAAAACTGCACTGACAAGTAAATTAACAATTGTTCAAAATACCAGAATTTATTAACATTACATATTTAATAAGGATTCCAAAAATAATTTTCATATAAATAGTAAGTTGACATATAACATGGTTTGTAAAATGCTACCCTGGTCAAGGATATGCATAAATGTAAAATTCCTGTAGTATCAATAATTCCCTCAAGCGGGTGGAAAGACAAAATGGGCTCTGTGAAGCCTTTACTGACTGTAGTAATTTTTTTTCCACATGCCTGCTTATAGAGTGCCTGCTACTGGTAATACTTCAATTTACACCAGTTATGCCCACCCCTACTTAGAATCCAGACAGTTCATTAATATCTTTTGTCTTCTTTTAGCAGGTCTTTGTTTCTCCATGTCCTTCACCCCCATTGTTATTCTTTCCTCCTTTTTTCTCATTTTAACCATTGTTTCTTTTGATAGTCTTGCTCAATCTCAACATTTTGAACTCCTTTAAAAAACTTGCAGTTTTTTCTGACATTCTGACATCGAAGCTCATATCATTGTTTATTGATTTTTCACGCAATCTGTTTATTTTCATGCATTTTTTTTCTGTAATGGTTTAACGTGCCACACAAAAGTATAAATGTGCCCTAGTTGAAAATTCTAGACAACAAGAAAATTCAAATAGTCATTAAATAAAAAAATAACATTAAAATCCATAAATACTACAAAACATATTTGTCAAAATGTATTATTAAATACACTGAAAAATGCGCTGACAAGTAAATTAACAATTATTTAAAATATCAGAATTTATAACCATTGCATATTCAATAAAGATTCCATAGTTAATTTTCATATAAATATTCAATTAACATATGCAATATTTCGTAAAATGCTACCCTAGTCAAGGATATGCATGAATGTAAAATTCCTTTAGTATCAATAAATCAGCTAAGAAAGTACCACAAGAGAGTAGATAGACAAAATGGCTCTGTGATGCATTTTTCTGACTGTTGTAATTTTATAATACAAGGCTTCTTACAGAGTGCCTGCTACTGGTAATACTTTAAAGTTGTATTTAAGACTACTCAATCTTACAAAACAGGGTAAAGTGTCAAATTGGCCAACAAGTTACTTAATGTTAACTAAAACATGGATCCTGATTTCTAAGATTGAGTAAAGAAATTGCCTTAATGGTCCTTGAATGACCTAGATTGAGTTAAGAGTAACTAACACATCACTATCTTTTTTATTGTCTGTGGAAGTGAACAATAGAACAGATTTTGAGCCACTTAGTCAATGAATACAAAAAAGTTGAACATTTCAAATTTAGAATAAAAAGTGAATGTAGCACAGGAAAGCTCCTGAAAACCCAAATGTTTTGTCTTAGAGGATCATACTAAAGGATTTGAAACTGAGTTATAAATAATCAATTTGCTAGGTTAAACAGGGATATTTTGATAATATCTGGATTTATCGTTTTACGGTTATAGAACAAAGAAGGATGATAAATTCTGGTTGATAATCAGCTTCAGGCAAAGAGGGCAATTTTTTAAATATTTAAAACCTTTCATAGTGAGTCAACATTTTGGCATAATATATCTTTTACTAGATTTTTTGTTTATTTATAGATTTTCAACAGTGGGAAAACAGAGAATAGTTTGCAATTGCATATGAGACAGATAGATACAAGTAGCACGTATCAGATATCACAGGTCAAACATCAAGTATTCTTGCAAACCGCAGGAATTCCATGTACATAATAATAGACGAGGCATTGTACAATGTAGTACAGTAAAAAATTACAGTTCAATGTTACAATACAATATTACACAACATTATCACAATTTAACATTCAGCAGGAGCGAATCTGGCCAACTGGGGCGAGGCCGTTAGAAAAATGTGTCCTTTGGTAGAAGTGGGATTATATTTGTTGAGATTTAGGGCCTTATTACGAGTTCAGCGGCCCGACCGAGTCCGCGGCTGCTAGGAGATGGCGGCACCTGTGGACTTCCAACCACCATATTATCAGCTCCTCAAGGGGCCGGCGGTGTGACTGCAGTGGTCTTGCGGTGGTGGGCAATGTATTTCCATATACATTGATGCTTGTATGTACATTTCAACTGCATATGTGTCGAATGCACACATATGCATGATACAGGTGGAAAAATACCACCTACCCATTTCCAGAGTCTGACCCATATGTGAGAGTCCCGTTAATGGGTACGTGGTACCAAAGTACTAACCTGTATCTTTCCCAATGAGAGGGTTGTATTCCTCGAAGTGAAGATGCTCCTATGTAGGGGGGACCTGAAAAAAGGGATCCACATGGAAATCTGATGGGAAGAACTTGAAAGGGTTGAGTAAACACCTCAATATCCTTTGTTCCCACCGACCTTTAGGCGGCAGTCGTCGGGAAGTCAACTCGAAATATGGATGACGGTGTTCCACCTCTTTACCATCCAATGAAGGCTGCCTTTACCTGACGGCAACCCTAGCAGTTAGCGATGTGCTGGTGGTGTCGGGGGTCCAGTCACGATCTTTGCAAAGCCAATCTGCTCAACTCATAATAAGGAAGACGGCTCACCGCCATCAGACCGCCACCACTGGGATGGCGGTCCACTGAACTCGTATTAAGGCTTTTAGTGTACACTCCCACTATGTCTCTCCAGTGGTGGGTTTAGAAAAGGTGACTAGGCTGCCTGAAAGGTTTCTGTAGCATCTTGTAATTTGTGAATGAGCCATTCATAGGAGGCTCTCATAACATTTAGGCAGGAGAGATGAGCACTAGAGTCATAGGGTGCTTATTTTTACTGTGGTTATGGTAGTCATCAAGTGATGGAATCTGGCATTTGTTATCAACGGCAAGACATTAGTGTTGTGTAGTAGGATCAACTTCTTCAACATGGGTAATAGCATTTTAAAAGTTTTGCTGAGGGTAGTGTCAGTTTGGTGCAAGAGGGTAGTTAGGCCTGGGCATCCAAAGTGGATATAGCCCAGGCACAACCTGGTAAGCTGCACCTCTAGCCCTTTGAGTGGAGCAACAAGCCTGCATTCGAGAGGCTTTTATGGGTGTCCAGAACCTAGCCTAAATTGTCTAAAAAAGACAGAAATTAATGCAACACTCTCACCACTTTTCTTGATTAAAACTTCAGAGGTGGCCTCCTTGGATTCTGTGTGTGTGTGCCAAACTCTGCCACTTTGCCTGTAAATGTGACAGGAGGGTTTTTTGTGCAGCTACTGGTCAGGGAGGATAAAGAACCCTGCTATCGCCCCTTTCTAAAGTTCACAGTGTTTTAGAGATTGGATGATGCATGAGTCTGAGAGGTACCATGGTGGTGCTCCTAGTGTTTTGGTGGGACAGTGTGCCAGTTGAAAATATATCCTGTTCTGATTTGGGGATAGGTGAAAATCTTCCTGTTGTGTCTCAAACGTTTTCAGCTTCCTTGTTGCACAATCTGACATTAAGTAAGGAGGCCTGCCATTTCAAATTCATTATATTGGATTTGTCTACCCACAATGCATATGCTGATATTGTTCCAGAGCAGAAGTCAGGTGTGTAATCTGGCATTTGTCCTTAAAAGTTTATGTGCATGTGCACAATTCCGTACCTTGGCTAGTACCATGGGGTTCGATGTCAGTGAGAAGGGGTTTTATGTTTCTACAGTAACTGTAAGCCTACATTGCTGTGTATGAGGTTGAGATCTAAATGAACCTTATAGGGAGGGTCACCTGACTTTGGCCACATGTATACCAATTGGGAAAGTTGGAGGGCCATGAAATAATGTTCGACACTTGGGAGTCCAGTGCCCCAATGTGTCCTATGGGCTATCATTTTTTAAATCTTCAGTTGGGGTTTTGTGCCTGTAGTGTCCTGAGAAAGGAGGCACTAGGACCCCGAGGAGGGCAGAGGGCAGGAGAGGTCACCGGACACCAGTTCCGGTCAAGGGGTGAGGGGCAACACACACAGGAAGCGGGGGACGAGGCAGGACGTGCAGCATGCTGGCTGCAGATACATATGCATGTAATAAAGAATAGAAACTGACCTGGCTGCGTGGTGGTGATTGCTGAGACGCGACGCGACAACTGGCGACGAGGCGGGATCGAAATCCACGCGTCGCGGCGACTGTCGGAGCCCACCCGGTCGCGGAACAAAATTCGGAGCCAGGAGCCCACCCTGGTCCGAAGCGCCAGCAGAAGAAAACATCGTTGCGGGAGCCCACCCCGGCGCTGCTAACAGAAGTAAGAGCAGCGCGATAGTGAAACTGAAGGAAAGATTAAGATCCCTCCCGTGCGTGAGCTTCAACGAACTCTCGCGAGAGGAGGCGGCCATCTTAAAGTCAGGCGAATTGAGCCAATCAGCGCCCAAGATAGACGGCGGCCATTTTAAAAGGTCAGGCAAAGTCCCGAACAGCGCGAAATCGCGCGAGAGTGCGGCGGCCATCTTGGAGTCAGGCAATTTGGGCCAATAGGAGCACAGGAAGGCCGGGAGGCCATTTTAGAGTCAGGCAAAAAAAGGAAAATAGACGAAAAAGGTCCAAATAAGGAGAAAACGACAAGAAAAAGGTGCCAAAGAAAGGAAATAGCACCAGAGGAACAAGAAGGAAGAAGAAAGAAGGAAAGAAGTACATAAATAAAACAAAGAAAGGAAGAATATGGGTGACGAAGAAATAAGGAGCACACAAGCTGTGTTCCGCAGGCCGCTGCCATTCAACATGTCGGAACCGCAAGCAGGCATCAGATGGGAGAGATGGCTACGACAATTTGAACGATACATGCGTGCGACGGACGTCGCAGAGAGCAAACAATTAGATCTGCTGGTCAACCTTGCCGGAGACGAAATAGAAGACTTAATGATGACACTACCAAGGGAAAAGACGGCGGATTACAAAGGCGCGAAAGCGTGCCTCACAGAGAAGTTCGACCCCCAACGCAACATCGATTTTGAAAGGTACACGTTCCACACAGCATGCCAGCAACCAGAAGAAAGCATGGATGACTTCGCGACAAGGTTGCGGAAGTTGGTGACATACTGCGAATTCGATAAATTTGACAACGAAGAAGCAATACGAACGCGCCTCATCGTAGGGTGTTTATCAGTAGAGTTCAGAGCACGCATCCTGAAAGAACCAACAACACTTGAGAAAATACTGACGATGGCCCGCACAGAAGCACGGGCCACGCAGCATGCCAAACAAATACAAATTGGAAAAGAAAAAGGAGAAGCGATGGCACATCGGATGACGGAACATTTCAAAAAGAACGACAACAGGGAGCAACAACATCACAGGAAACAAGCGGTCCCATGCTACAGATGCGGTTTTGACTTCCCACACGTTGGCACCTGCCCAGCAATGGGCCAGAAATGCAGAAAATGCAATAGGGACAATCACTTCGCAAGCACCTGCATGAGCAGGCAATTTAGGAACGAGAGGGGACGAACAGCAAGACAAGGGACAACAGACACCAGACACGCCAGACATATGGAGACAGCAGAGAGAGGCTCGTTGGAAGAGTCGGATGAACAGACGACGGCTGGGAGAGAAGCACGGCTATACCTCATGTCCGACACCCCCAAAGAAGGAAGACAGCAGGAACACATCCAGCTGGTGGAGAAACAGCAAATAAAAAAGACGGCCACAGTAGACATCGACGTCGGGCGCCACAGAACAACATTTGTGCTAGACAGTGGTGCCACATGCAACATAATGTGCATGTCCGAGTACATGAAAATGAGAACAAGGCCAACGCTATCGCCATCAACAGTAGATGTGTTCACGTGGGGATCAAAGACACCAGTAGAAAACATGGGCAAGTTCACTGAGACGCTAACATATCAGGACGTGACGCGTCAGGAAGAAATACATGTGCTGAAAGGGGACATCCCAGCGCCCTGCCTGCTGAGTAACGTCACGGCACAAGTCATGGGGCTGTTGGCGATGACGTACCACATGACAGAAAAAGAAAACATACTGCAAGAATATCAAGAAATACTGCAGGGACTGGGGAAGCTAAAAGACAAACAGGTCACCCTACACATAAATGAAGCGGTGAGACCAGTGGCACAGCATCACAGGAGAGTGCCGATCCACCTACAACCGCAAGTGGAGGAAGAAATAAATAACCTACTGCAGCAAGACATAATTGAGCCTGCAGACGGGCCAACACCGTGGGTATCACCGATTGTGGCAGTCCCGAAGAAAAATACGTCCAAAATAAGGATCTGTGTGGACATGAGACTACCGAACACTGCAATATCGAGGGAACGTCATCCAGGACCTCATCTGAACGACATGATCAGCAGGCTGACAGGGGCGTGCCGATTCTCAAAGCTAGATCTATACAAAGGGTATCACCAACTAGAGCTGGACCCACAGTCGAGGTACATAACAACATTTTCCACGCACCTAGGACTATTCAGATACAAACGGCTCAGTTTTGGTATCTCGTCAGCGGCCGAAATATTTCAGGAGACAATAAGACAGGTGATACGACCAGTACACAACAGTTTCAATTACAGTGACGACATCCTAGTGTTTGGGAAATCAGACGGAGAACATGACAGCGCCTTAAGGCAAGTGTGCAAACATCTAAAGCAGGCTGGACTAACACTAAATGGAGAGAAGTGCGAGCTAGGGAGAACAGAACTGATTTTCTTCGGACACATATTCTCGGAAAAAGGGATGAGGCCTGATCCCAGCAAAGTGGAAACGCTAAAGAAGACAAAGCCACCGTCAGATGTGGCAGAAATAAGGTCATTCCTAGGCCTGGCAAGCTACTGTGCCCGATACATACAAGACTTTGCCACAGTGAGCACGCCGCTGAGAGAGCTAACAAAACAGGGCCAGAAATTTGTCTGGTCTCAAGAGTGCAATGAGTCGTTCGAAGAGATCAGGAAGGCTGTGATGACGGCGGAGCACCTCGCATACTTCGACCCTCGGCTCTGCACCGAGCTGACGGTTGACGGCAGCCCAGTGGGGTTGGGTGCAATATTAGCACAACACCTGCCGGGAAAGGAGTCACCAAGGAAGATTGTCTCATATGCCAGCAAAAGCTTGACAGACATTGAGAAGGCGTACTCCCAGCCGGAGAAAGAAAGCTTGGCGGTGGTTTGGGCATGCGAGCATTACCACATGTTTGTGTACGGAAAGCCGTTCACCATCATCACGGACCACCAAGCACTAGTAACAATTTACGGCAACCCAGCAGCAAAGATGCCGCCCCGCATTGAGCGCTGGGGCATCAGACTAATGGACTACGACTTCAAAATTGTCCACAAACCTGGGAAAGAGCATAATCCAGCCGACTACATGTCACGGCATCCGCTGCCACATGCAGAAAAAAAGGCCTCAATGGCCGAAGAATACTTAAACTTCGTGCTAAAGCAAAGCACGCCGGCACCAGTAACTCTAACAGAGATAGAGAGAGAAACGGAAAAAGATGATACACTGCGAGCGGCCAGAGAAGCGACGAGACAGCAAAGATGGAGACATATAAACAACAACTGCACATGGAAGGGAGGAGTACAAAAGGAGGAGATGCTGGCTCTACAGAAAATAAGTGGGGAACTCTCGGAGACAAACAGCGGAATCGTAATGAGGGGCACCAGGATAGTCATTCCACGTTCACTACGACGCCAAGTGGTCAGCATTGCACACGAGTCACACAGGGGCATTGTGGCGACAAAAAAACTGCTGAGAGAAAAGGTTTGGTTCCCGGGGTTAGATCGTCTAGTCGAAGATACGATAGCGGCCTGTCACCTCTGTCAAACGACGGGTCCGCCTGCAAGACAAGAACCACTGCAAATGTCGGAACTACCAAGAGCAGTATGGACAACAATGGCCGCTGATTTCTTTGGACCTCTAGACGCGGGAACTTACCTACTGGTCATAATAGATGAATACTCCAGATTCCCGATTGTGCGATCAGTCTCCTCAACGTCAGCAGCCGCAACGCTACCTGTTCTGGACGACATATTCGCAGCATGGGGCTCCCCGGAGACGCTGAAAACGGATAATGGCCCTCCGTTCTCAGGAGAGGAGTTCCGAAGGTTCATGGCTTACCTCGGAATACAGCACAGAAAGGTAACACCACTATGGCCGCAAGCAAACGGCATGGTCGAAAGATTTATGGGAAACATCAAGAAGGCAGTTCAGAGGGCGAAACTGTCGCAGATTTCCCTAGGACAAGCACTATGCCAAATGCTGAGGGATTACAGAAACACGCCTCATGGATCTACAGGGAAATGCCCGGCGGAGCTAGTACTAGGGAGGACAAGCAGAACAAGGCTGCCGCAGATAGAAGGACTGGCCGCGCCGGGGCACGAAGGCGTGGCAGCAAAAGATGAGGCAGCCAAGAAGAGAATGAAGGAATATGCCGATGGAAGACGACATGCCACCAAATCACACCTCCATGAAGGAGACACTGTCATTGTACGACAGAGACAACAACGGAAGTCGGACAGTGCATTTGCCCACGACCCATTGACGATAACACAAGTGAAAGGAACAATGATAACAGCAGAATCAGACAGCAGGCGAATCACAAGGAACAGCTCACACTTCAAAGGCTTGAAAGAAGAAAAAGAGGAAGAACACGTGACAGGCACCGAAGGGATAACAACAACGAAGGAATGCAATGGAGCAGGTGTCGCAGAAGCAACAAGGCCAAAGGAGGGCCAAGGACAGGTGGAGAGGCCAAGAAGAGACATTGTGAGACCGAAGAGACTAATAGAGGAAATGTGAAATGCCGCTCTAGGCAGCATCTCGCGCGTCACATCAGTCGACAGTTCACATCCTGCAACTGACTACAAAAGAGACTGTCCCATTTTACTACCAATGAATGCTACTGTCGTAATGCCGTTGTGACAAAGGTGGGAGATGTAGTGTCCTGAGAAAGGAGGCACTAGGACCCCGAGGAGGGCAGAGGGCAGGAGAGGTCACCGGACACCAGTTCCGGTCAAGGGGTGAGGGGCAACACACACAGGAAGCGGGGGACGAGGCAGGACGTGCAGCATGCTGGCTGCAGATACATATGCATGTAATAAAGAATAGAAACTGACCTGGCTGCGTGGTGGTGATTGCTGAGACGCGACGCGACAGTGCCGCTCTCAAATAAATGTTTTGTGAATTTGTCTATGGATCTAGGCAAGGTAGTGTTGATCAGTAACAACAGCTTACCTAGACATATGTAAAATGATAGACTATATCCATCTTAACAGCTTGTACACAGCTCCACAGAGACAAGCGCTGGTGTGATCACCTTGCGTAATTTGCTTCGGTTTGGGTTACGGTTGGGTCTGAATTGTCAGATAGTTTGTTTTCCAGGCCCATATTAATGAAAATTCCAAAGTATTTAAGGCATTTACATTTCGACTGGAATTTGTAGCCCACAATGGCAATCCTTGTTGTGCTTTGGAAAATGGTTAGTTCCTTGGTTTTGTCCCAGTTAACATTTCAACCTGGGAGAGGAGAGAATTCTGTGAAAATAGGCATATGGCCTGGAAGGGAGCGACCCAGATCAGTCAGCGTAAGTAGCATTTCATCCATGTATAGAAATATTTGTGATGGCCCTGCTTGTGTTGAGACTCCTTTTATCACTGTGGATTAGTGGTAGTGGTTGCAGGGGGCTCCCTTGTCGCATCCCTCTGTGAATCGGAAAGGGGTCTGACAGACAAACTCCACAGTTTACTTGGGTTGTGCCCACAGGTGAGGCATAACAGGGAAAAATATCTTCATTTCTCCTCTTTACTTCCTCTTTCTATGTGTGTGCCAGAATGCAGGAAATGGGAATAGTAAATGTGACCACTTTAGTGCCCAACGCTTTACGACTGCCCTATTATGAACAGGGTGATCGGGCCGTCCTGGGACCATCACAACCACCAAGCATCAGAGATCCCTGGTGGTGGCAAGGCGGTCTTGATGCTGCAATATGCTTGGCGGGGCCACAGCATATTATGAGTTTCCTCACTGCTACACTTTTCATGGTGGTACGACCGCCATGAAAAGTGTGAAGGTGAGGAAACAAATGGGGCCCTACTGGGCTCCCTTGTGCTTCTGCGTCATGGGGTGCATGCAGGGGGACACATGTTGTGCCTCCCTGTGTGCATGCACCCCTGTACCTGCAAAGCGTGGACTGTAGCAGTCTATGCCGTGCAGGTACTGATTTTGACATTCCCGTTGTGGTGTCTATTTCATAGGCACGGCTGTGGGAATGCCAAAGAACCACCCACCAGATAAGAAAAAAATCTTAACTTTTGCGGGTGTTGAAAACACTGGTTTGGTGGTGCGGGAGTGGGGCTGTCCTACTCCTGCACCACCAAACTCATAATAAGGCCCTTAGTTTGGAGTGGGAATAGTAAATGTCAACCCTTTAGTGTCCAAGACTTTTCCCCCAAATGGCTTAAAATTGGAGTGTGAATTGTAATTATGATTAGGCCTGGGCCAAAATTCCGTTCCGTTCGCGGAAATTGCGATAATTTGGCATTTTCGCATTCCGCGTAAAGCGCGAAAATGTCAAAATTTCCGCATTCCGCAGCTTAGCGATAATTTGTTTCTTGCTCGCGCTGTAAAATAATACATTCTCGCGTGCGCGCGATCGCCTTACCTGAATCCCCACGTTCGCCGACAAGTTTTCCCGATCCGGTCGCGTTCTCCACGAGATGTTGGATTGTTGGTAGCCATTTGCGCTGTCTCGTGACAGTTCGCGCCCGCAGTAACGTCATGCATCGCGCGATCACGTCTTTCTTCTCGCACCGCGAGACAAGTGAAAACAAGATGGCCGCGCCCGCGAGCAACTGCATGGGTAAGTTGGCGAGCCGTGACCACGCAGAAAATACCGCGAACGGGCGGGAAAAAAACTTCCCCATCTTCACGATATTTCCGCGTGTTTGCGGAGATTTTTAACATTTTCGCGATAATTTGCGAAAGTGAATTTCTCAAATTCGGCCCACCCCTAATTATGATCCCCCACAACATGACTTTTAAAATGGTTTAATTAGTAGTGGGAATAGTGAATGTTAGTATTTTAGTATTTAACATGTTAGATCTAATATGTTATATTACATTGTGGGTACCAGATGTGAAACGTAAAGCATTGCATTTTTCACATATATCATGAGAACTGGCCTTTTTAAAATATGTTTCTTTATTTAGTTCATTCTATTTGATTTAATGTCAATACTTACATTTTATTCAACACATTTTTAAAAATAAAATATTATGTTTTTATTACATTTTAAACAACATTTGCATATATTTGATATACTTTTTAAATTATATTATTAATAGTACTATATTATATTATTTGTTGTATATATGACATAATGATATATATTTCCATACTACAGTTATTGACCGTTTTTATAATATTGTTACTTTTTTTTTAATAAATATTTTTTACTTAATGCCCCGTTATTTTCTATAGGGAGATAATCTTTTTTTTTTTCAATTAGCAGACATTTGTTTACCGCTAAGTGTACTTTTGTAGTCTATCCTGGTCATTTTTTATTTGCTGGGAGCAAGTTGCTGTTACCCCTTGTTGAATGTTGGATACGTTAAGACATTTTCTAAGGTTTCTAGAGGGTTTTGAAAGTGGGGCGGGTGGCTAGAACTAGTTAACGGTAATTATAATGTTCGTTTTTATTTTGAGGGTTAGATAGGGGTAGTTTGTCTTGTGTTGTTTAGTAGAGTTGCCTGTTAGGCCTACTAAGGGCCTGATTACAAGTTTGGCTGTGCAATGCCGGGTACGCCCCGCCGTGCATCTGCACTGCCAAACTGGTGGTCAGGCCGCCTGCCAGATTACGAGTGTCTCTCATGTCTGGCAGGCTTAATTTTTATATTCCCATGTCGGTGCCTCAGAAAATGGGCACTGCAATGGAACTCCAAAAACAGTTCCTTCACTGCATGGACTATATAGTCCTTGCCGTGAGGGAACTTGGGTGCAAGCAGACAGGGGGACACATGTTGTGCCCCCCTGCATGCATCTCATGGTCCATAGCCAACTGTAGGGCCCCTTCTATTTCTTCTCCACCACGGTTTTCATGGAGGAGAAATTGTGATGAAAACCATGGCAGAGAGGAAACTTGCAATATGCTTGGCAGGACCGCGGTGGTCCGACCAAGCAAATTGCTGCCTCTACAGTGCCTCACCACCATGCAGCTGGGCAATGGTGGTCTGTGGTATTTCACACTGGAGTATGTTGCTAGGTGCTATGTGTAGGGATTATGTCATGCTAGAATCTCATCTATGTCATGGATTGTTGTATGTGGGGAAGTTCTGTAAATGAGCAGTTACAGGAATGTCTCACTGGCTGTTGGATGGGATCTTCTCCTATGGAATAAATAACTTTCATCTGTTCAACTTGGTCCTGGATTTATTTAAGAGGAATCTTACACTAGCGTAGTCGGCTCAGGAACCTACAGGAGAAGATCTCAACAAGAAGTGCTGGAGTTTATGGTGGCATTATCCATTTTATTCAGGAGGAAAAAGGAACTGCTTCTGCATCTGATTTAACTGACTTATATTGAGGAGAAGTGTATGCTACAATATCAGCGTATATTTCTTATATTTTTGGAACTGAATCCAGTTTTCTATGCAACCTGAGACTTGGTTATCTCATTAGCACGTAACTCCTGTAAGTGCGCCTTCTCTATTTGACTTCAGTAAATATTTATGGGGTTGTTGCTGGAGAATGCGTGTGGTTATCATTATCCTACACGTGTCTAAAATGTTGCTATAAATACTCGGTGTCATCGCTGTGTAGGGGTTGCTGTAAATACGTGGAATAGACACTACACATGTGTAAGGAGTCGCCGTAGTAAAAGCAACTCTGTAACGTTATTTACCCCTCGCACAGCTGCGGAGTCGCCGTAGTAAAAGCAACTCTGCAAGGTTATTTCTCCTCGCACCGCTGCGCTGCACAGGCTGGAGGAGGTGTTTTGTAGTCTGGGTGCCATCGCTACACAAGTTTTGCTGAAAATAAAAGCGGAGGAGGTGTTTTGTAGTCTGGGTGCCATCGCTTCACAAGTTGCTGGAAATAAAAGCCTCTGTGTCATCGCTGTTTATGTTTGAAAATTACATCATATATGGAGTTACCGCTTCAACGTTACGTTTCATTTGAGTCTCTGCCATTTACAAACATTGAAAAATAAACATTGGTTGCCAAGGAGTTGAAGTGTTACCTGGAATCCTTTCCCTGGAATCTCGAATCTTCATCTGATCGACGCTCCTTGCCCGCGTCATTCCTTGCATCGCAGCTTCTCGCCTCGCTGGGTCTCGTCATTACGTACACGCTGAGTCCAGCGTGCGTGGTGGCCATTTTGAGGTATCTTAGCAACCCATAGCGTCCGAGTGAAACGAACATTTCAGTCCTCGAACAAGCGTGTTAACAGGGAGAATTCAAGAACAACTTGCAAGTATTTGGTGTCAGCCTTCAAAGTAGATAACACGCGCGCATGAAGTAACAGATAGATTCGTATAGAAAAAAAAAAAACATTTTGTGACAAGGCTAGGTTATTGGAGTACAACTTTATTTTATTGATATTCCAGTGTCCAGGAGAAAAAAAAAAAGAAGAATATAACTGTTATTAATGTTTGTTTATTGATGGATTCTAGAATCACATGTATGTCATTTTAGAGGATTGTGTCATGTGAACATTTCTGTTAACGTTATTTAAAATGGCTGGGGTTAACAGGTGTTCAGAGTGTACAATATTTCTTGCATATTAATATTTTGGTTGTGTGGTAATTGACAAATATGCAAAATATTACAGCGGCATCATTTTTCTTATCTTGTCCTGGTTCTCCTCCTATAAAATGGAAAAAATGGAAAGTCATTTTTGAGAGGTACGCCAGAGTCTGCGTACCCTCTTTAAGTGCTGAAAGGAAATCATCATTGTTACTGCACTGTTTAGGGTCGGAAGGTCAGGACGTGTTTGATCATTTGCCTGATCTTTCAACTGCGGAAGCTGGTAGGTTAAACGACTATGAGGTTTGCATTATGAAACTGGACAAGCATTACCTACCTAAAGTCAGCACTATTCTTGAAAGATACCAGTTCGCAAAAAGGATGCAATCTTCTGATGAAACAATTGAGGATTATATAACTCAATTAAGAAAATTAGCTTCCTCATGCAGATTTGAAAATCTAACTGACAAACGCATTAGAGATCAGTTCATGTTTGGTTGTACTATTGAGAAAATTAGGGAAGAACTATGGCTAAGAGATGAACCAACTCTTGATGAGGTGCTAACCGTTGCCAAACGCATTGAACACTCTTTAAAATGTGTTGCGGTAATAAAGAAGGATTCGGAAAAAGGGACTAAGGTTGAAGTAGTTAAAGTTAAACCTGAAAGTAGTGATTTAGCGGGAAAAAGTAATTCTGAGTAAGGCTGGTCTGAAAGAAAATGCTATAGATGTGGTAAGGAAGGACATTTTGCCAATGATAAAAGATGTCCAGCTCTCAATCAAACATGTTCAAAGTGCAAGTTAAAGGGGCATTTTACAGCTTTATGCAAAACGAAACGTAAACCCAAGGTGAAAGAAATTGAAATATATCAAGGGGAGTTTAGAGAATCCAATTCTGAGGATCATGTTTGTGGGCAGATTGTGGTACAGGTTGAAAACTAGCGTAGTAACAAATCCTGTCCTAATGATAATATCTTGGTGGAAGGAGAACTTACTAGGGTTCTGTTTGATTCTGGTGCAAAAATAACCATTATATAGAATGAATTCTATAACTCTAAACTGAAGGGAAAAATTACGCTGATAAAACCTGATATTATTCCTTTGGCATATGGAGGAGAACCGATAAAGCTGCATGGATATTTTTTAGTTTTGATAGAATACAAAGATAGATTGATATCTGGGAAAATTTGTGTCTCAAAGCGTGGAGATAGCATCATTAGCTGGATTCATCAGGGTGATCTGGGGGTATTCTTGATCCCAATGCAAATCCCTCTATAAAGTTAAGAGACAGAATTCAATCTGTGGACAAGGAAATTAATGATAAGTATATACACAATCTTAAGACGGAGTTTCCAAATGTGTTCAAAGAAACTTTAGGCTGTCTAAAATGGTATCAACACAAGATTCAACTAAAAAGTGATGTTGTAAAATGAGAAATGTTCCACTTTCTGTTAGAGATGACATGAAAAAAGAAATAGAAATGTTAAGCAGTTGTGGGATTATTGAGGAAATTGAGGGATCTGAATGGTTGGCTCCGGTCGTTGTAGCACACAAGCCCAATGGGAATTTGCGTTTATGCATCAACTTGAGGCAACTTAATAAGTGTGTGGTAGTAGACAGGTATCCATTGCCGAACATCACTGAATTGTTGACGCTACTTGATGGGGCGAAGGTATTTAGCACAATAGACCTTACTTCGGCATATCATCAAATAGAACTAGAAGAGTCATCCCGGGATTATACATCATTTATCACGCCCTTTGGAACATTTAGGTTTAGGAGAATGCCGTTTGGTTTGGCATCTGCTTCCTCAGTTTTCCAACGTGTAATGGAAAAAGTGTAAAAAGATCTTCCAGGGGTATGTGTATACCAGGATGACATTTTGGTGTTTGCTAAAGATGACATGGAACATGATATTAGATTGAAATCTGTCCTGAAGAGTTTGTGTAAACATAACCTTACAGTTAATGTGGAAAAGTGCACGTTTAGATCCAACACTATCAATTACCTAGGTCATAATATTTCTGGGGATGGTGTAAAACCCAAGCCTGATTTAATTGAAACCATCACAAAAATGTGTTCTCCAACTGACAAAACTGAATTGATGAAATATCTAGGAATGATTGAATATTATGCCAAGTTTGTGATGGGTTTTGCAGTGGCAACAGTAAACATGAGACAACTTTTGCGCAAAGGTGAGGAGTTTGTATGGTCAGATCGGTGTGAAGAGGAATTTGTGGCTATTAAGATGAAGCTTAGTCAAGCTCCTTCGTTAAGAAGCTTTAATCCAGCGAGTAAATCCATTCTTGTGACTGATGCTAGCGAGAAAGGGCTTGGAGCTGTTTTAAAACAGTGTGGTCCTGATGGCATACAAACTATTATGTTCTTGTCAAGAAGTCTCAGATATCCAGAAACAAGATATTCGGTTGTGGAAAGGGAGGCTTTAGCAGTCTTTTGGGCGATAAAGAAACTGAAGAAATTCTTGTGGGGTTTGGATTTTGAGGTCCATACAGATCATAAACCTCTAATTGAAATATTTAGCAAGAAAGGATTAGATCTTGTTTCTGGAAGAATAACCAAATGGATAATTGGTTTGCAGGAGTATAATTGGCATAAAATATATTCCTGGGATTGAAAATGGCGTTGCTGATGTTCTTTCACGTTTAGTTCCTGGTAGTAGTGTGCAGGAAGAGAGTTTGGATGATGATGAGGATGATGAAATTGTTTGTATGGTAGACCATGACATCATTTCTGAAGAAAGATGGTTGAAGGAATTAGAGAGTGATGCAAAGCTGGTTGAAGTGATATCCTTATTAAAAAAAGGGTGGAGTTCTGGTAAAGATGGGTCAGAAGGTACCTTACGGAGCAATTCACTTGTATTAAAAACGTTTATAGTCTGGAACCAGCCCTGGACAATATATATCCAGTACAAATAAGGAAGCTGTACTTGCAATGGAGGCATGGGTCCCTGCCAATCCGTGCATTTACCAGCCACTGGATTGAGTCCGCCCCTAGCACCTGCCCGGCCTGCAGAACAAGCGATGAAACTGAACTGCATATCATATTTTTTTGTCCAGGCTACAGCGAGGTGCGGAGAAAATCGATTGTCCCCATTTGCAGGAATTTGGGTTTTACTAGGTGCCATGAAGCCGTCAGGATTCTGAAGAGTGAAATGGCTCCCCATATTGTGTTTGCTGTGGCCAAATTTCTGGGGGCTTTCTGGCAAACAAGGAGACGGTACTTGAAAACGCTTACTTGACTTAATTTGTACTGGCTTAAATTGTATATCTTGTTGCAATGAGTGGCCATATAGATGTCCTGGTGTTCTAAATGTTTTTTTAAAAAATATTTTAAAACTATCTCTTAATCAACTCTATGTACGTTTTTAAATATTTTAATAATAGTATAATTGTAACTTTTTTTTTCTTTGTATCTTTTATGGAGATATTCTCCGAAATAAAGTTATATTGACTTGACTGGTACCAAAGAATTTTGGGCTGTACGAAACGAATTGTCTGTAGATAGTAACTTGTTGTTTCGAGGGACCAGATTGATTCCTCCCACCAGTCTCAGAAAGGAGTTGATTGATTTAGTGCATGTGGCTCACTCAGGTTTGTCCAAAAGTAAAGGAAGACTTCGCATGTCATATTGGTGGCCTGGAATGGACAGAATGATTGAGCGAATTATAAGGGACTGTGTTTCTTGTGCCATTAGTGACAAAAATAAGAGTACCCATGTACAACCAATGGTTTTGAGAAAACGTCCAAATGGTCCATGGGAAGATATTGCTTTGAATATTGTTGGTCCTATACAAGGAAAGGAATCTCAACTGTACATACTGGTGGTCATAGACATGTTCTCGAGGTAGCCTGAGGTTTTCTTCTTATCAACAATTAACACTGGCAATGTGATTGAATGTTTGAAGAGTTTGTTCGCAATGGAAGGTCTGCCTATGTCAATTTTATCTGATAATGGTGTTCAACTTGTTTCCAGGGAAATGGAGCAATTTTTATCTTCTAGAGGGATTGTTCACAAAACTTCTGCTCTTTATCATCCAGAGACCAATGGGATGGTGGAGAGATTTTATAAAGTTATTAAAGAGACCATTGCATTGGCTAAAGGAGTGGGAATTGATTGGAGAAGAGAGGTCATTGGTAAGGTTGAGGAATACAGATTGACTCCACATGCAACAGCTGGAAAGACTCCGTTCTTGTTGTTTCGTGGTAGGGTGCCCAATACGTGTGTTGAACCGTATTGGGTTAACAAGTATGAATTATCAAAAGGAAAGGAGAGAGTGTGTGATGGGGAACATATGTTAAGAGTGGAAGAAGAAAAAGCAAAATTGAGAAAGGCATATTTTGATGTAAAAAATGCTGTAAAAAAAACTAAAGTAAATGTAGGTGATTGGATCAGGATTAAATGTCCTGGCTTGTTGGGAAGCTCTTCATCTAAATTCATGAAACCAATTAAGGTAATCAAAACATTCAATAATGCAATTCAAACGCAGGACCATCGAATTTGGAATTTAAATAGAGTATTTGTGTGTAGTGGTGTGTCGGAGCATAGTAAGGGGTTGGTGTCTTCTAAGGAAAGTTCTTCTACTCACCAAACTAAGGGTGAAGAGGGAAAGGTTTCAAATTGCCCTAGGACATCTTCCAGAGTCGTGAAAAGACCAAGTTATCTTAATGATTTTGTTAAAGTTATTGTTTAATCTGATGTGTATAAAAATGTTTTCTTTCAAGGAAGGGAGATGTTTGGTACTTCACACTGGAGTATGTTGCTAGGTGCTATGTGTAGGGATTATGTCATGATAGAATCTCATCTATGTCATGGATTGTTGTATGTGGGGAAGTTCTGTAAATGAGCAGTTACAGGAATGTCTCACTGGCTGTTGGATGGGATCTTCTCCTATGGAATAAATAACTTTCATCTGTTCAACTTGGTCCTGGATTTATTTAAGAGGAATCTTACATGGTCCAACCACCCTAATTGTAATAGGGCAGTCGGAAGATCGCCACTGCCGTTACCCAGGGAGTCTGGCAGTCTGTGGGCCCCCAGACTCGTAATCAAGCCCTTAGAGTTTGGTAGTCCTCAGTGTTACATTTCCTATTAGTATATTATATTTTGTGTTTATTACAGTTGCAATGTAATATTTATGTTGCATTTAAAAATAATACTGTGTGTGGGTAGGTATTCTATGCTTTTTCTGGTATAAGAACATGTGGTGATCCCATGGAGCTGCGGTTTGTGCATTTTTTTAGAGGTTTATAAAAATGTATTTGGTTTTTAGTAAACCAATATTATTTTTAATTTCCTTTCATTTTTGGGATTTCCTGGAGTGTTGCTTTTTTCAATTATGTTTTGGGAGTTTAATTGTCCCTTATGACTTTGGATTATTTAATGAATTTACCTTGGACTTTTTTTTTTTTTTTTGCATTTTTGGGGGGCTTTTCTGGACTTCACTTTTTCTTTTTGGGTGGATTATAGTTTTGCAACATGGGTTTGAATGAAGATCTATAGCTACAGAACTGTGCATTAAATGTATTTATTTATGTGTGGGTGGGAAATGTTATCTTTTATTATGTATGTGTATTTGCTGTAATTGATATGTGTTTTGCTTTTTACATTTCTATGTGTTGGGGTTATTAGGTTCCATTCTGTGTTAATGTTGTGCTTTGTGATTGTTGGTGTGTTGATTTTTAATTCATTGTTATGCATACTATTTTTTTTATCTGCCTTCTTTTCTATGTAAATTGTGTTTTTTACTGATGTCTAAGAATACATAATTTAAGATTTATTTAAAAATCATTAATTTTTGGTGTTATGTACCTTTGCTAAGGTTTGATGATCGAGTGTAGGTAGTTAAAGTGTTTTATAATTGGGATAGTGTGCTCCTTTGTTGGTTATAAAGATTCTAACTTTACATTGTAGCATGTAGTATATTCTACTGGTTTGTTTACTTATTTTAGAATTAATTTGGGTTACTGATTTCTTGATTCTAAGTTGTTGGTAACATTGTTCTTTTTGTAGGGCCTCTGTGAATTTGTAGAGTACAAGCATCTAGTGTGGCTTGGTAGGAAATATGCCATCCTTCTACAGCATTGTTGTTTTTTGTTTCTTTGGCCATGGTAGACATTTCATCATGGTATTTAAAATGTGGTTTGGCGTCTGTGTCTAGAGAGGTGCTGTCTTCCAACCCAAATGTCTCCTAAGTAGTCCATTAGTGGAATTTTTTGTGTTTGTTTTCTTGGTAAAATTGTCTTTCTATAAGTTAGTTGTAGTGGTTAGCTATATTTGCTACAGGAACATAATTAGTTTTTTTATTTCAAGGACAAACTGACTGGTGCGTATTCTACACTTAGGGGGTTATTTAAATTTTCAATTCTGCCCGACACCGAATCGGTCATGGGACCGACCGACACCTGGTTGGCGGTCCCGACCGCTGCATTAGGATGCGGCTGAATACTGTTCAGTTGCATTCCAATATTTCATAAGCCTGGGCGGTAAACTCTGCTCCACTGGCTGAGTTTGCGGAGTTTGTGGAGTTTTGCTACTCCGCACTACACTCAAATTGCGAAGTTTGGGAAAAAACTCAGCTGAATACTTGAGGAGCTGAGTTTACCAGTTCATGCCACCCTTTGCCCTCACCCCTAATCATCGTGAACCACCTTTGAGCTCATTGGATGCCAGAAGCAGGTACTTGGTGGGGTAATGATGTAGCCTAGACCTGAGGAAAACTGTGAGTTCACAGAGTGAGGGGGTGATTACCTCACACACAAAACATCCTGCCTAACTGAAATGGCTTTACTGTTGTTGGCAGTCACTCAGCAGAGAGGCAGTTACTGAATGGGTCCGTCTGAGAAGTCAGACGGCCTCCACTTCTGCCACGCATGTCTACTTCTAATGCTTTACTGTGCTGCTCACGTCCCATATTCACACACCTACTCTAAGGCCCTTGGGTTAAGTAATTATTTTATTGTTCACATTGAGATGCCCATGTGCAATACAAGAATGCGCGCATCTAGGTACCTGCTACCTGAAAACCTGCAAGCAAAGGGTTCATCCTGCCAGCCTCTACCCCCACGTGATAAAAGCGAAACACAACTAATGAGGAGTCGGAGTCCTCTTCAACAATTGTGAGCAGGTTTGAAGCACACTTTGGGACTGAGTGGAAGAAGGCACTTGTGGGCAAAGTTAGAAGCGGACTTTGGAGGGCAGGTGAGAACAAAGCACGGGTGGGCGATTTAAAATGCAGACACTGTGGACAGTGTAAAAAATGTACTTTGGGACACTGGTGTGTGTCAGAAGCAGTAAACGGTGGGTAGCGAGATCTAGGCAGTGGTGACTGGGAAGCAGACACATGTGGGCAGTGTGAGAAGCAAGCAGTAATGGGCAGTTGTAGGGCCTGGCAGAGAGGATCGGTGCAGCGTGACGTGTGAGGAGACAGTGGTGAGTGATGTGTGGAACAGACATTGGTTATAAATGGTAAGAGCATGTCATGTCAACCAATCAGAATGGCTGAAATTATTTGTTCCTGCACCATGATTTGATGAAATCAAACATGCACCATCTAAGGGAGAAATGTTTCACTTATCAATAAGTGAGAGCACTGGAACATTCGCTGCTCACCCCTAATTTTGAGGCATAAAGTGCACCTCTAAATAGAACATAGTAAAGGCACTTAACCCCGTCCTGGAAAAGCGTCACAAATTTCCCTACCTGCTACCATGGACTTTCATGGTAGCGGCTCTCTGCAAGTGAGCCAACAATATTTAAGCAGGCCTGGAACCGGCCAAAGCAACACAAGGTAGTGACGTGGCATGAGGAGGTCCCACAATGTGTGGGTACCATCTTGGGTGTGTCCCTCCAGGGATAGGCTTTGTCTAGACTGTTGCCTATGTCATCTCAGGCATGCCCCCTTTCATTCTCGTGAGAAAGCTGACTTCTGAAAACTTCCGACAGTACACTGAAGACAGACCAGAAGTACGGCAGGATTTCCTATTGCCCTTATTGCAGAGTGTTATAGCTGCCGGCCCAACACAGGTTCACTGTCTCGCAATAAATAGGTAAGGGGTCCATTACCTATAGGAGGATGACACAGCGGGACCAGAAACCATTATTGTTTGGTATTCTTCTTTACTTTGCTCTGAGGAAAACAAAGCGTTTTCTTTAGTTTTCTTTTTTCTTGGAATTAATTGAAATGTATCTGGCTGGCATGGAATTGCAAAGTGGCATCTAGTGTTCACTTCAATCTACAGTGTATGACTTTGTGTTGAATTGTTTATACCATGGTAAATCTGAATTGCCATAATTTAACCATCGCAAAATGGGTGGGTGGATCAGCTCCGTCTGCCCCCGGAACTCCGCGTAGCGGGCAAATAGTTTTTTGCCGCTTCACAGAGTTCCGCGTAGCAGAACTCCACCAGCTCCGCCCAGGGTTATTTTACTATGGGAGCATGCATTATGGCTGTAAACCAGCTGTATTGCATGCTCCCATAGTGAAATGGGATTTGCGGTTCATCCCTGCACTCCGTGGGTGGCACTAGGTGCAGGGATCAACAGGGGGGCACCTTAGGTGCCCCCACTGCTTCCAACTGGAGGCCGTGCACCAAAGGGGGCCCTGCTGGGGGCCCACAAACATGCTTTCCAACATGATTTCCATGTCAGACAGGCCGGCATGGAAACCATGTCAGAAAGGGTTATCATAATCTCAAGGGTGGAAAGACCTGCCCTTGAGATTACTTGCCAGCCTTCTGACTGGCGACGGGCTCTACAAGCCCGTTGGAAGCCAGCCGGAACAACCGGTAGGTTTACTTCCCGACCGCCTTCAACATAATGAGGCGGTCAGAAAGTAAGCTGACCGGCCCATCGAGATGCGGCCTTAAAGGCTCTGACCACAGGTCAGAGCCTTAATGGGCCGTATCGTAATCGACCCCTTGGTGCAGATTGTTAAAGATGTCTCCAAGTGCTTTGATTAAAGTGGTAGTAACATCCTTAAATCACTGTGTGTGGGTACAGTTTAAGTATTGTTTATATTATGGCTTATTATTATTTTATGGGGGAGTACTTGTTTGTTTTAATCTTAATGCAGTTTAATCATTCACAGTTAGTGTTATTTTGTTTATTAAGTAGCAAAATGTACATTAGTGTTTTGATATTCACAATGTATAGAATATATATCTGATTGAATGGTTTAGGGCACATTTTGAATGTTCCATTCATCATCCATGTTTGACATTGGCTTAGTCCTTATAAGTAATTGGCGGTAGCAAATATTATAATGTTCTTGTCATTATTTAGGTTGTGATGTAGGGGAAAGGGTACATCATTATGTGTGGTGGTTAACTGTTCAATAATGTGGATGTCTTTGTATCTTCTAGGGATAGCAGGAGCATCGCTGGTGACTTTCTTAGTTCTTGCTATTACACATTTTAAATTGGGTATAACTGGTAGCTGTCCTGTGATGTGTTCAGGTACTTTAGGGAGCATATCTTTTAGAATTTTAGTAGTGGTCTCTTGGGAACAAGTGTGTGCCTCTTTTACATTTTTATTTACATGCCTTAATTCAATTTCAGTTACATTTAGGGGGTGGTTGTGTTTTCTCACATTATAACATACATTTTCGTAGTAGCCCTCCCATAACATGTATATGGGTAGTATTTTGTACATTTCCAATTAACATTCATGGTGCCTGTGCTTTCTTCACTGATGTTCAAGAGTAATTGTTTGCCTACCTGTGTGGTGATATATCTTGCACTTTCTGTAATTCTGTCTGAAAATAGTTTAATATTATAGTTAAATATATTGTATTAATTTTAATTTTGCAAATGTGCATACAATATTATGACAATTGTTTTGCATTTTACACTTAAATATGGGTCGTTGATTATATTTGCAGTTCTTCTTTCAGTTTTCCATTGAAGTTCTTAATTTTCTTTTGAGAAAAAAAGTTTTATTAGATATATTTTTTATGTTTACTTGTGGGTAGTTTGTAGGTGTTGAGGGCTCGAGTTTTATTTTTTAAGGGTTTAGCTTTTTCATTGTGTTCAATGTAGAATTTTATTGGTGGGTCTGTACGTTGTAGTTGGTGTTGTAAAAATAGAGAAAGTTAGTTTCCACTATGATAATCTAATGTTTTACTTACTTGTGAAGGTAGTTTTTCTAATTTGGTTTTCTGTTGGCAATCCAGCAGAGTGTTGTTTATTGTTTTTAGTGAGGTAAGTGTTGACATTTTCTTCCCCTTTTATATTGATTGTTTAATTAATGTCCTATTTTTATTGGTTAGTTTGTGATTGTATATAGGGAGTTTTTATTGGTTAGTGCTAGTTTACTTAGATTTTTATTTTTATCAGTTATTGCCTTTTATGTTGGATGCCAATTAGTGGTTCTGTTTTAATGTGGATATAAATTTCTGTTTCTTTGTGAATTTTTGTTGTTTTATTTTATTTATTATTTTTTGTTTTCTATATTACAATAATTGTAGAAAGTATTTTTTTGTTTGTTAATTATTTGATGTTTTGAAATATATTGTATTTTGTGTTAAAAGTGAATTTTATAGTTAGAAAATTAAGGTAGAGTTTAATTGTATTTGTTGTTTATAGTAAAATAAAGCTATTACAATATTTTGTAATATTAGGGTTATTTTTTGTGATATTAGTGTAGTCAGTATTGTGTATTTCAATATTTTTGACTTTTTATATATTTATTTATTAGTAGCAATATTTCTGTTTCCGATAGCTGTGGTTTTGATATTAGTAGGAATAGATATTTTTAAAAGGGTATTTTTGTCATTGATATTCTGCTGTTGTTATTTGAGCATAGGATGGTGATATTTTTCTAAACAATATTTTTTTCCGATATGTTTGTGAATTAGTAATGTTATCACCAATGTTATATATTTGATCCATACCTGCAAATGTTATTTGGGGAGGTTGATGGCAATCCTTCAGCAAGCTTAAATCAGATATGGGATATTGTGAGCGGGAGAAGGATATGAAGGGAGGAACAGAGTAGGGTGGGAAAGAGAGATGGAACGTGGGAAAAGGAGTGAGAGGAGAGAGGTGTGAGAGTTGAGTGAGGGTTTATAGAGGAAAAAGGGTGCCAAAAGAATCCCACTGTAGAGTTCTGATGCAGTACTGGACTAGGTTTTCTGGTTCCATGTGTGAATATTAAAAGACTATGAGGATGCCACCTCTTCTGCAGGATGTACTGGTTTTAGAGGGGATTTGGACTTAGCTTTGTGACATTTATGCATAAGTTGTTTCACAGTTCTGATCACAATGTTTTTTTAAATAGTCAACCATGTAGTTTGCCGGTTTTGTTGGAAATTCCGTCACTGCGAGGTAGAAGGCTCTTGACTCTAGGACAAGACAGTGCAGTGTCCATGTTTGGATCTTCCAGACTTTGAGGAATTGTGCCACTTCGGTAGATCATAGATGTCTTTTGATTTGCTCTCCATTGTGATCCACATCATTGCACTTTCAGGACATGGTCTGGCCACGAACAAGGATGGCCACTTGATCTCAGAGCTCCGCCGAGAGTCAGGCCCTGGATGGAGACACTCTACGGTGTGGCAGGGGTCCCACAACCTACCCCCTTACCTTGCACACACCTTCTGAATGCCCCGTGAGGGAGCTCTGCCTCCCGACGCAATTGCCAGCCAAACCTGACTCATGTATATCTGGGTGAGACCACAGGGCCTTGATTAAAAAACAAAGCATCAGCTCTCGCTTAGCAGCTCTGACCCACCCCTCCCTCTGGAAGTGGTACGCGGCTGGCAGCAACCCAGCCCTTGCACTGACCCCAGTGAATGTCGGAGACGTGTCGTGAAAACCCAGGGCTTGTAGCCCTGACCAGGAGAGAGAACCCACAGTATCACAACAATGATAACGTTGACTGCCTGGCTTGTTCCCCGGACGGCCCAATGCATTCGCGCAGCCTTCAAGTGATGCCCACGGCGGCCGTGAGCCCATGAGGCCCTGGATTCGGGTCCACACGACAAAGTGAATTACCACAGGTAGGTGGGGGCTTCATCCCTCCTCCTGCGCCTCCTCACCTATCTCATGCCATACCGGCAAATGAGGACACGGACATTGGGTGCACGCAGGCAACAGAGGGAGGTCTGGGCCCGATCCCACCTCAGCACTGCAGCACCTTCCCCCAACATGTCACTCGGGCAGCACCTTCCCCCAACACGTCACTCGGGCAAGTGGTGGAGCATCTACGGCATTATGGGTGCCCATTGGGCATCCAGCCCTAAGCCCTCCATCCACTGCTCCTCCTGAAGAGCCTGATTGAAGGCAGATTCACCCACATCAGAGGTGGCGGACCCTTGGCTGGGTCCTGCCCCGTCGCCCATTGCCCAACAACCTATGATTTTAGGAACCCACTGGACCCCCACTTGCCTTTGCAGCATGAAACCACAAGGCTAGAGTTCCCTGCTCTGCCCTACCTACACCAAGTAGCCGGTTCAGGTCTACTCTTGAGCCCTCTCGCCCCCAACTGCTACAGAAGAGCTTTCAACCCATCACCTAGGGCTTCTACTACCCCACGGACTGCCTGCTGCCCCACACCCCACGGCCTGCCTGAAAGGAGGGCAATACAGCAGACCTAACACCACATGGGGCAACTATGTACTATGCATGACTGTCCAGTCCCCGTATTAGCACAGCTTGCTTGATACCTCAGCACTAGAAACCCTAGCCAAAGAAGAAGGCCGGCTACTGGAAGGTCGCCAAATACTTGACCTTTCACAGTCATACCGAGTGGAGGGAGATGTGCCTCCTCACTGCAGTCCCCAAGGGTCCTGGCACTGCCTTTGAACCTCCCTATCTATCCAGGAGTCTGTACCTTTGCATTAGCTTGGGACCTGCAGATACTCCACCAGCCTTACCCTGCAGACCACCCAGGGGCACTCAAACCTCTTTCCATACACCTCATAGCCATTGGAGGGCCTGCAAGTATTGTTGACCTACAGTCTAGAAATGGGAGGTGCTGACCAGCAGACACCAACCCGAATACCATTCCTAACTGAGGGCCAGACCCATTCCGTGGGAGAGCGTAGTGCTCCACAGCGATTACAGGCGAATGTCAGCTGGCATAGCCACGGGCAAATCCGAAAGGCAGATCCTCTTCACAGAAGCTCTTAAACAGCTGTGCACCATGGATGCATCGAAGTGGCCCACCCCCACATGAACATCTTGCCCCAGCCTCCTGTGCCCACCGGCCAGGACTATACCATGGAGTAAGTCTGGGCGGTGAACTTCGCTCCGTTCGTGGAGTTTGTGGAGTTTTCTGCATTCCGCACTCCGTGGAGCTTGCGGAGTGCAGAAAACTCCGCTTCGCGATGTGCAGTAGTGCTTTTTACCCGCTTGCGATCGTGAACAGAAAGTCGCGATAGGGAACAGTAAGTTTGCGAGCGCGAGCTGGCGCTCGGGTAGAATTTCTACCCAAGCGGGAAGAATACATGCACAAACTGCAGTTTGCACTGCACTCCGCCACTCTTCGCAGAGCTTTTTTGTAACTTTACAGAGTTCCGCTAACTACGCCCAGGACTGACGTGGAGCGCATCCTACAAGAAATCTCGGCTGTGGGCCGCTGCTTAGAAGGCATTGACGCAAACATATCTACCCTGTACGGAAAAAACAAAGTTGATACGGCTAGACATTTCAGGGTTAGACCAGAGGGTGAAATTGATGGAGGTCCGCCTGGACAAAGTGCTGGACAGAGACCGGGAACTTCTCTTCCTCTGCAGTAAGCTAATTGATCTGGAGGATCACAGTAGAAGGGACAATGTCAGTTTTTTCGGATTTCTGGACGTGATAGAGGGCCCTAAAAACAAAGCCTTCCTCAAAGAAATTCTTCCAAAACTCACGGGCATTTCCTTTGATAGGCAATGCACTCACCACATCTGCCCTCCACGCAAGGATTCTGCGGCTCGTCCCTGACCTCTTCAAGCCTTTTTTTGGCGCCATGAGCAAGCTCGACAACTACTTTCCATGGCAGACTCCAGAGGTCCGCTCACACTGAAGGGCCACGAAATATTCATGGCAGCAGATTTTTCCAGACAGACCAATGACGGCTGCAAGGCCTTTCTCTCCTTTCAACCCCGCCTGCACCAAATGGATCTCAAGTACGGCCTCTTTGAACCTGAACGGTTTCGGATCACCAAGGACGGCATCGCCAAAGAATTCTATGACTCAGAGGACCTGCGTCTTTTCTTGGGCAGTTCTCAAATGCAAGAGATGGACACCTCTTGCTCGTCAGCAGAGACGACCCACAACACAGCGCCTCCCCCTCCAAGTGGGCGGTGGCGAACCAACTGTGGATCCCAACATCGAGGAAGAGACCCCGACAGGACAGCTTACACCAGTGGAGACAGAGTGCAGGCCCTCCATGCAGGAGCTGCCCTCACCCAAGACCAGGACAGGGACAAATCTCTCTCCCCTCTGAAACCCAGCGCTGCAATGGAGTGGTTGCCAAGAGACTTGTGCTGCTGTCTCGCTATTAGTACGACCGGACCCACCAATGCAAGGCTGAGAGGAACAACGCCCATCAGACGGCTGTGTATCACACCACCAGACTTGAACACTTTTATAACTGACTGCACTACTCATTGATATGCTTGTTATAATTTTTATTATTATCATTGCAATCTTTGTTTCATTTATACTAAACGCTTCACGCCCCATCATCCCTTCATCCCCCTTTTCTCATGAGATACCATCACTTATTCCTCCTGCATGATGGGCCTTCAGCTAAAATACAAAGGACGCCAACGGGCCATTCCTATTGCCCCGCATGCCCTAAACCTCCCTCCTCTCCCCCCTCTCTAGGCACATCTGTAGCCACCACCTACTCTTTCCTGATGCACTCTGGCCCCACCCCCTTATCAGCAGTCAACACCTACACACCTGCCTACTACCTTATGGAGCCTGCAACACTGGAGGGCTAGGAAGTTGCCTACCTCTCCACACTACCGTACCTAGGAATATGGCGACCTTCCCCCTTCCCCAGATATCAGTAGAGACTTCATCAGTCCTGTGTGAGTCTCACCTGATGTTTCCGCAGAAGCGAGATGGAAGACCAGATGCTGGATCACAACTTCCCTCACCCACAAAGATCAGCCCAACACAGTCAAAGCCAACTAAGTGAAGGTGGGGAAGAGGGGAAAACAAAACAAGGAAAGGGAGAAGTAGATGAATCATGTTGACACGTCTTGCATGATGTCTGTATTGGGTTGTTTGCATACACCTCCTATGTAAACAAATATACAGTAAGTTATCTTAATTATACATGTCTGGAGGTAGTGTCTTAATAGGGCATGAAAAGCTACTAGTGTTAATGTACCTGGTGAGCATCCCTCTTCTAATTCAAATGACGGTGTAGAAAAGCAGGAAACAAATTAGGAATGATGTGTCTAAGAACAGAAAAAATATTAAGCATTAAACATTATGGTGAATGAAGTTATACTTATCATTGCAAAAAAACGAGAGGGACTAACCTTAACAAATGACACTGTAGTACTCCATTAGACCCCAAAAATATACATCCTAGTTAATACTAGGAAAAAAACGAAAAACATATTTTCCTAGACAGGATGTATTATGAAAAAACTACACAAAAAGGTGCTGGGTCAGATAACTATATTGCGTCTCCTTAAGAAATCAGGAAAATAACTATTTTCTCTTTATAGCCAGCCCGTGTTCAATAAGGGAAACAAGAGAATAAACATTTCTCAACTCTCCATGGAGCAGATAAATCCGATAAGTAACTATGTCCTTGTAGTCATATATAACGTCATAATCCTACCATATGCCAGATAGACGAGGATTAATTGGCTAATTATATTTTTCTTCTCTAGTGCTTTACACAGGGCCAGAAGCTGAGGATCTTAGGTGCGAAGAAACAGAGCAACACAAGCATGTACCTCTGACGAGGGGACATGGAGGCAAACAGGAACCCGGAAGAAGAGATCAGCGACTCGGAAGAGGAAGACACTTGCATCGGAGCCGGAACACGGCGATGACGTCCAATCAAGGAACCACGAAGACCAACTGCAGGACAACAGGACCTGAGCAGGTAAGTCGAGAACAAAAGGCTAGGCAGATCTGTGACTGAACGCGAAGCACGTTCTTGTCATGGACTACCCATTTTATCTGCACTTGAGTCCGCTTCACTCGCTGTCTGCAGTAGGAGCGGGTGCGACTGAGATCCTGTCCCCTCACCTATGGAACCCGTATAGACCTTCTGAGCCCTCCACCTGCCCTGCTTACCCTGCCCCTCCCCGCCAGCTCATTGAACCACCTCTATCAGCTCCCTGCCACCCAGATGGGGCCTTACCCCTTGAAGCGATATCTACACAAGCTTAGACCTGCAGTACACAGATCAGTGTTCTCAGTGCTCCATTTGTAACAGCAGTTGCTTCTGCTTTCTTCACTTCTTGCCCCTCCCCTCTTATCTTCACTTCCATACATATATCTGCCCCCCTGAAATCTGCACTCTAGATACTGGTGCCCGCTCTCCCTTTGACTCCGGCTACTGCCCTTGAGTGCCCTCTCCCTGTGTGTCTAGGGAAACATCCTTACCACCCACCCCCTTCCTTCTCCCACCTGTGACTTCTCACCTTCCCAGCCCACGACCTCCCCCTATTCTGACATCTGTTTGTCCCACCGACTCCCACTCCTCCTCCCTATCTCCAATCAGACTTAACCCAACCCCTACCCTTGCTGTATCACTTCCACTCATAATTATCTACACCATCTCCCCAACTACTGTATCATATTTTAGCATAGCTTAAAGATCAGCCACCTATCACAGTTGATTGCTTAACATTATCTTGGTAACACCACACTAGGGATGGGATCCCGTCTACTACACCTGTCCTGGAATGTTAATGGTCTCACGCACAGCAAAAGGAAAGTACTCTCTTACCTATAATCCAATAGGGTAGATGTGGCCCTGTTACAAGAGATGCATTTAGATGCCCTGGAATCTGACAAACTACATCAAGACTGGGTAGGTAGAGTGATACACAGCACCTGAATGCGGGCCTCCCCACAAATGCAGAGTTGCGATCCTTCTCCGTGAATCTCTGCACAAACCAAAGACATGGTCCAACCCCGACCCCGATGGCAGATACGCATTTGCCAAACTACACCTTGGAGACAACTCCTTATGGGGCGAAATGATCATTCTTCCTCCATTTGAATCAATTAATAATGGAGATAGGAGCCTTCAATATATTGTTGGTGGGGACTGGAACCTTGCACGAGACCCGGTCCTGGACAGAACGGGACCTTTAGACAGAGACAATGATGCAGATAGGGCTCTGGTGAGCGACATGATCTCAGACAATGGATTGGGAGACCATTGGCGCCTTAGTCACCCAACAGACACCGAGTATACTTTCACTTCTCCGGTCCATGGCACACTCTCCAGACTGGACTATTTTCTCATTTCCCAGAGAACAGTCGCGCTCGTCCGGGAGTCTCAAATACTAGAGGTGGCACTATCCAATCAACTCTCCAGTTATACTGTTCCTGGAGGCGGGGCTGGCATCCTCGGGATGCAAACCATGGCGCATGAACATACACTGACACCGCACATCTCAGGGCAAATCCCAACTGAAAACTCACCTCTCAACTTAGGTCTCAGACAGTAATAACTTAGTAGCCTCTTACAGAGTACGTTGGGCTGCCGCGAAAGCCACCATTAAAACCGTATGAGAGACGCTTCAGTGGCCAACAAACTGAAAGAACTGGAGGGGGATATCTCCTCTTATACCCGCCTCTACTCCACCCACCCTGCCTTGCGTCACCGCAGACTCCTAGATCAAGACTCGGTGGCCCTTAACAGCCTTTTCACCTCTAATGCCGAGTACGCTCTGCAACAACTGAGGGGGCAACATTACGAACAGGGGGAAAGACTGGCCAACTACTGGCAGCTCAGCTACAACAACAGGAGGTGGCCATGGCCATCCCCACCATAAACTTGGAGGGTGGTGAGGTATTTACCCACCTGCAAGACATTGTGAATGAATTTGCCTAGTTTTACAAGACACATTAAACCCCGGGGGATTCAGCCAGCGTGTATCGAGTGACCACCTTCTTGAGAGTGGTAGACCTTCCCTGTCTCTCAGACAAAGCTAGAGAGCTCCCAGAGGGTGAAATCAGTAAAGAGGAGATAGCACTCGCTATATGCAAACTACCATATCATAAAGCTCCCAGAGAGGATGGCTTCCATGCAGAATTTGTGGTCTGTAGAGGAGACAGTCGACAACTTGCATGCTGCCTTCCAGAAGGTGGAACAGACGTCCTCCCTGGGATAGGTGGTGATTGCTGTCTTACCCAAACCTGGGAGAGACCTTCTACCTTGTGGCAGTTACAGACCTATTGCCCTACTAAACTGTGACATTAAAAATCCTGCCCAGTGTTTTGGCAACATGTTTGAGCAAGGTTCTCCCCTCCCTGATCCACCACATGCAGGTAGGCTTCGTACCAGGTGGCTCCTCCAGAAATCATTTGCGTACCTTAGCACATACCCTTAGGACAGCCAAAGACCTCCCGACAGATGCGTTGGCTCTCTCCCTTGACACGAAAAAGCGTTCAACCGCATCGAAAGGGAATACCTATTTACTACATTAGAACACTTTGGCTTGGGAGACCCATTCATTGCCAAGGTGTGGTTGCTGTATGACCGCCCCACTGCCCAGGTTAACTGTGGGGGATTCCTGTCTGACCCCTTTCCGATTCGGAGAGGCACACACTAGGGGTGCCCCCTCGCAGCACTCCTATTCCTCTTGGCCCACTCCCAACCAGCCACTCCAAGATATATCGCTATGCTGATGATGTCCAACTTACTCTGACTGATCTGATCTTCAACGATCCCTCTCTGCCTTGCTGAGCTTCATTGACACATTTTTTATTCTCTCTGGGTATAAAGTAAACTGGGACAAGAGTGAATTTTGGTTGGCACCACCAAAGTGGCCATGCACAGCTACTCCTTCTGCTGGCCGCCCTCCCACCTTACAGATCTAGGGGTACTGGTGAACAGGGACACGGAGAGGATGGTTTCGGACAACATGAACCCATTATTAGCTCAGATGAAACAAGACTTTGAGAAGTGATCTAACCTGGGGTTCTCCATGTGGGGTAGAGTGCAGGCAGTACAGATGGTAACATTGCTGCGCTTGACATACACGCTTGGGATGCTCCCCATCTCGATATTTCTTTCCACACTACACCTCATTGATTCCCAAATCCGGTCTTTTGTATGGTGATCTTCATAACCCAGACTAGTCAAAACCAAACTGATGGTGTGCCCCTCATGTGGCGACCTAGGCCTCCCATCTGTTGAACATTGTATATTGTACCATTAAGGAGGATGGGGTAGAGACCCGTGCTATGACAGATTCCATTGCAGCTATACTTTGGTTGGTGAGGAATATATGGATACAATGCCTGATCACAACATATTTAAGCCCAATATCAAACTTGCAGTATATGAGAAAAAGCCCATAGAGTTGTTGGGTTATCTTGAGGGCGTGTTGGAGTTGATAAGGCTGGATTCCAACCATCCTGAACAAGTTCTAGGGGCATGGTCCAATGTGAGCACAGTGTGTGTGACTTGAAATTATGTGTGAAATTTCTGAACGTGTTTAGGAGCAAATTGAGTTTGCTCAAGGGCCTTGCTCACAATATTTAGTAAAAAAAAAGGGTGTGTCTGAAAGAGCATTAAGATCGCAATGTGCCTTTGGTAATGAAGGAGCATTTGAAGAAGGAATTGCAAACGTTGTGTGATGCTGACATCATAGAGGAAATTGAGGCCTCAGAATGGTTGGCCCCGGTGATTTTAGCAAACAAACCCAATAGCGAGTTGAGGATGTTTGTTGATCTGCGCATCCTCTGCCCAATATCGGGAAAATGCTGACGACAATCAAGGGTGCAAGTGTGTTCTCTACACTGAATTTGACATCTGCCTATCACCAGATAGCACTGCACCTGGATTCACAACATCTAATGTCATTTGTCATCCCCGAAGGGTCATAAAGGTTCAAACTATGGGAAAGAGAAGGTGCTCCAGAAATCATTGTAACAGTCAACGGTGTACAATTTGTTTCTCAGACAATGTGTGAATATTTGCAGTTACATGGTGTGGAGCATATCAGGTAATTTGTAAATTATCTCCAGAGCAATGGCCTATTGGAAAGGTGGAATGGGATGCTTAAGGAGGGAATTCAGTTGGCCGTAGGTCATGGGGTACAGTGGAGCGTTGCTGTGCGCCTGGTGTGGGTGTATCACACTACTCCCAACAGCATCGTAGGTAAGATACCGTTTGAAGCCATGAGGGGAAGAAAGTCAAGAGCGTTGTTGGCAAAGGGTGTTCAAAGAAGGAGTGATGAGTTACCTGCGAATTCCAAGAAGGAGGACATGGGACGGCTGTTTGTTGGTGACTGGGTACGAGAAAGGAAAGGGTGCATGAAATGCAAGGGTTTGTTAAAGTTTTCCAAACCTCTTCAAATCAAGAAAGTGAATCTTTACACTGTACTATTGAGTGATGGTAATGGGTGGAATAAATATTACAAAGAGTCAAATAACTTAATTCACAGATGTTTCCTAGCCAGAAATAGCATTATGAAATTTAGTATTGCATCCTAGTGCTTTCCTATGGAACAGTCAATGTTGCTACTCTTAAGATTCTACATGTCCTATTTTTAATACTATGCACCTTGCCTTATGGGCAATAACACCGATTTGGGGTGACTTTTCAAAATTTTAAAGGAAGGTTTAGGACCATCAAAAGTGCTTATTTTGGGAGGTGGTTTTGTGGTTTAAAGCTTGTTTAGTTTAGTCAGGCTGCAGCTGCAGGTCTGAAACCATATTTCATACTGTCACTGTAGTGGGTGGCACAATAAATGCTGCAGTCCACTAGTGGCATTTAACTTACAGGTCCTGGGTACACATTGTACCGTATACTGGGGACTTATAGCTAAGTTAAATATACCAATTAGAGGTATACCAATTGCATCATGTTCAAAGGGGGATCACAGGCACGTAGTTCTACAGCCAGCAAAAACACTTAAGGGAAAAATCTGGAGGTATATCATACAAAAGATTGTAATTTCTTACTGTGACAAATGCATTGCTTATTCTTGTTTGTGCTTTTCTCAATTCTATTTGCCAAGCATGTGTGCCTTCCCTAGTCTAATCCAATTACTATGCAATTATGCCAGAATAAAGAAGTTGTTGTCCTTTGTAACATTTTGTCATATTATCTCTGTTTACTATCTTATTTATTGCTGCTGATGGAGAAAGTAATAAAGAGTGTTCTGCACATAATACTTGCTTCCTTGTTTTTAATACAATCTCAGATTTTCTATGCAAATAAACTTAGAAACCCACCAATGTGTTCGTGACTTAGAGTTTATTAATAGTTCTGTTATAATTTACAATATATTTCTTTTTTTAATTCCTACCGTGTTGACACTTAATACTTTCTAAAGTACTGAATTGCATTCATTAAATATCTGTGACAATTCAAAAACAAGCGCTGTAGTAAGTGGTTGGTTTCTCTTTGTAGTGCAATATTTATAAAATACCTAGTGCATCGTTCTGAATAACAAAATGTCTTTGACCTCCATTGTATATCATAACAAGACAACCCCATTTCATTGAAGTGCAAAACAATATGTAAACAGCCCACGTTTGGGTCATTTACATATTAGTTTGTAGTTTTGAGAGTATCTGAGAATGTGAGAATGAAGCAGCCGAGAAGAAAGGAAATTACAATCAAAGGAATAGCATCAATAGAGTCTAGTTGTCACTCTTGGTTACCAGTACATTGTCTAAATTTAAATGCAAACAAGAACTGAACAATGTAAGCACGATCATGACCTTCCAGTTGTTATGTATTCTCCTTGACGTTTCCTGGAGGTACCGGCGAAAACACAACACTTGAATCCTAACTTTATTTGGCTATTCTGTATAGCACAGACTACCCAGATACTGTGTACACCACAGACTGTAGCCACCTGATTCCAATTCCATGATTTGAATGCACAATTTTATCTGTACAGTCTTTGCAAATAAGTGTGAGCATCATCATATATGCTGTAGATAAAATTCAGGCTTCAATAAATACACAGTATAAATAAATGATATATAAATAGACATCTTTTTATTGCTGCACACAGAAACAGCATAGTGTTTTGGTGGTGGATTGATGCCCCATTGTGTTGTTTTGTTGTTTTTCATAATTTTTCACCAGTTCCATAGATTTTTCTCTGTAGAGATGGACCGCATTTTAGATCTTGAAAGCTAGACGCCTGGATGATCACGTCATCAAAAAGTACAATGAGAAGGACAGAGAGGACGCCGGGTCAGCCCCTTTGAGCCATTAACTTTCACGTATTGTGCTGATGAGATTCACTTACTAAAGTGACAGTATTATTATTTTTTTCACGATTTATATATAGTGAAGATTCGACCCCCCAAGGTGTGCTAGAGTGATTTACAAGGTACAAAGGGGCTTATTTACAAGCCCCTTGCACCACCCTTACGTCACTTTTCCCATGTTAAAAATGAATCAAAAGTGGCGCAAGGGGCTTGTAAATCTGACCCAAAGTTTACAAAAGAGAATACATTAGATACATAAAAGTGTTAGCCGTAGTACGGTGTATAATGTATAGTATCATGTACGAGTGTGTAAATCATGTCAGGTATAGGTCATAATATCCATAACAAACAATTATAGGCAAGTAAATGCTGTATGGAATAGCGTAGGTACATCAAAAGGGTGGTGTACAACTTTTCACAGGACACAGAGGAATGCTCTTGGATGTGAGTCACTGCAGGGCCAGTGTGGGTCCATGAGATTTAGGACTCGATTCATATTTTGGCAGACGGGTCACCCCGTCACAATAGTGAAGGATATCCCGTCAGCCGAAATATAAATCCGATAGGATATAATGGAATTTATATTTTGGTGGACAGGATATCCATCACCGTTTTGACAGAGTAACCCGTTCGCTGAAATATAAATCAGGCCCTCAGTCCGAGAGCACTGTCTGCATTCTGTTTGACAGCCAACTGAGTGGGGTGTCGGTTATTGAATTTTGATTCTTGCTCTGGTATTTTGCCTTTTTTAATGAATGCATTGTGTTTTTTTTATCTCACACATGGAGGCTATCCATGGCAACCTATGATAATAAATAGTACACCATAGCAAAACTATCCCAAATCTAACTTATGGTGCCACCGTCTCCTATCCTTCTGTTAGGACATATTTGAAAACAGAGTAAGGAGGAATCTATAGCAGCTAAGAAAAAGCAACCCGTTGGAGATGATCAGACTACAAAAGTGTTTGAAAACTAGGACCAAGAATGCACTGAGAAGACCTACTATAGTTCATAAATTCTTTTATAAAGAACTTACTAAAATTTGAAAAGGCGGCCTAATCTTTACTATAATATTTGTGTTAGTCTGAAATTCATTCAGGATAGCACCTGAAAAAACTATTTGGTGATAAGCCGCGCTGTATATATAGTGATTGATTGATCGCCAGCTTAAAATTTGAAAAGGGGGTTTTTGACCACCCCCCCTGACTGGCTGGAGCAAAGGGGACTCTATCCACCATCCCGTCATTGTGACAGTATGCACCTTTGTGAACCAGCTATTAGGAAGGGAGCGTGACCAAATATTCTATAATGCTCCTGCTGCAGTCCCGGTGCTTGGTACATCTCAAAAAGGGTAAAGGTGGTTTTTGACCTCCGCTGACTGGCTGGAGCGAATGGGACTCCATCCCCAACCCACCATTGTGCCAAGAGGCTCCTGTTTCAACCAGCTGTAAGGAAGGGGACATGGCCAAACATGCTTTAAAGCTACAGCTGCAGTTCCGGGGAATGGGGCGCACCAAGGGGAAGCTGGGCTGGGTCACTCCTTTAACCTTTGGATTTGGAGGTAAGCTTTATTGGAGTTGTTGTTTTCAGAGGATTGATGGACAATTAGTTGAAAAAGGGATGGGTACAGTCCTCATTTTAGCATGCCGTGTGCCAATTACGGTGAGAAAGAGACCAAGGAAACAGAACTCTATTTTGACATTTTTAGAAAGTGCGGTAGGAGCACTGTATGATTAAATTAACCAGGTGCCTATTGGCTACTTATGCTTTGAGGCACCAGACAAAAGCAGGGGTACCCCGTGGCTGATTCCACCTACATAGTCACAGTTTATAGGAGAGGGTCGGACCTTGGCTCGAGCAGTATCCAGTGTTGAGGTTCCTGTCTTCGTAGACAGGCCCCTCTCTGATGCTGTTGAGGTGGTTGTTCCAAAGGGTACAGTGGAATCTAAGTATGGAAAATGGGGAACTCTACTTAATCCCCTAGACTGAAGTTAGCAGGAGGGAAGACAAAGAAGTCAGTGGCACGGGAAGAAGCTCATTCAGTTGATGAGACCCAGTGGGAGACTATTTGGGCATCCCGTCCACAGACTCTATGGATTCTATGGCCTCAACTTTTTTTGTAGAACCTTCTAGTCTAGAACATAGCCTAGAGAAAGTGGAAAAATGGTTGATTGATGCTATTAGAATGGTTAAGAGGGGATGACTAGGATAATGCATTCATCGGAGAAGCTTGATAGAAGGATGGGGGTTTACGTAGTTCTACCAGAGAAGGGACTGGGTAGTGGGTCAGTTAACGTTAATGCCATGGCAACAGAGTACCTCCACCTTTTAGCCAGTAGTGATAGTGGAACCCCTATTGACTTTATTGCAGGGGAGAGCAATATAACAACATCACATTCAGGAGCAGTAGAGGGAGAAGCCATTGGGCTGACTTTATTGCAAAAATCTTGTCCTAGGGTAAAGGCTTGTGCCCTTCTTTTGTGCTGGAGCACGCTGAGGTGGGGTGCCTGAGACCTCCGGTGCATCCCCATATTCAGGCATCTCCTCTCAACACACTATCCCTACCACTGCCCTTAGCAAAGACGATCTTACAGTTGCCCCCGGCGGCTTCACCTTATGTCTGCATTGTAGAAAATGAGCTCTGCTTGAAAAATGGTGATGAGGAGAGTTACAGAGGGATTGACAAGAAAGTCATTTATTGCTGTATAGTGAGATCATCGTTGTTCGTGGAGTGAACTGGATTGGGGAAACAGAGAAAATGAGAATGGGAGATTGTATTGTGATTAACTTTAGGAACCCTAGGAGGGTGGAACAGATTCTGTTTAATTTTTTGAACTATTCCTTAGGGGTGTCGGGGATTGTAATTAATTTGTTAGATTTTTTCTATCCTCCAAGGAAGCTCAAGAGGGATCGGAGTATATTAGAGGGCACGCCACAAAGCTCAGATTCTGCTGTCCTCCCTCAACAAGCTATTAATCAGGAAATTCAGTTAAGAAATAGGTTTAAAGCCCTCTCTTCATTCAGCAAGCAGGATTTAATTATTTTTTGATTAAGTCCTGCATAATCAGGTTTTGGAATGCACGAAAAAAAAGGACCCTGAAATAGCCATCATATGCCACTGCCATAAATATGTTACTGTCATTGCCCTTGGCAACAAATACAATTCTGAGACCTCTGGGTCACAGCCATTCAAAAACTTTGCTGTTAAAGTCGTCCAAGATGTTTGCAGTTGCATGAGGTTTCTCCATAGAGAACAATGGCTACTGTTGCATGCTGCCGAATACCCTTAAAAGTGTCTTCAACGCTGAGACCTGTAGATGGCTGTTGCTTAACCACTGGCTTGACAACTGATCCACATATCTGTCATCAGGTGGATAGTGTGAACAGCACTCTGTTGCAAAGCTTTTCCAACCAATTGCAGCATATCATGATAAAGCGTTGGAACAGCAACTCTGGCAAAATAAGTCCAGCTGGGAACCTTGCATTTTCTGTAAGATGGTCGCCCCAAATTCTAAAAAACCCACTCCTTCCACAAAAGAAAAAGGGAAGAGGGCAAACGCTTACGTTTTAGCCAGCTTCTCGTTGTACATATGTGCCGTTGGGTGGTTGCATTCATATGGCCACTCCTGCCCAAACATTTCCATAATAGTAGCCTCGCTTTTTTTCTTTTCAGGTGTCATTGATGCAGACGACTCCCAGAGACAAGAACCAGCAGATGGTGGACTCAATGTGCGTCTTGGGGCAGATACTGTATGCTGTCGCTGTGGTGTCTCCATCTTGTGCTATTTCAAGGTTGCGGATGTGTGTGACACTGGTATACTTCTGGGGACAGTGCTGCTTTGCGTAAAGATATGACTCTCTTCTTCCTCATCACTTTCAGCTCCCACTGTGATCAGAGCTGATTACCCGCTTTCATCACCTTCACTACTACCACCTGCAGCTATTTATTTAAGGTGCGCCTCCCAACGGATTTCGTGATATATTTTTACATGGCACGTTTGGCTTCCAGTACCGTAGTGTGAACCAGGCTTACCTCAGTGAACATTTGTGCGGCCAATAGAGCGTATTGCAACGTTATCCTCCTGCTTACTAATCGTAAAGAAGTACCATACTGGGGAGCCGAACATTTACAGTGGGCCAAAGGTGCCACTGCCAATGCCCAAAGAAATGGAGGTAGGTGGGTGTCGAAGATTGCCTCTCTACAGTGCATACTCTACTGAGGTATGCAGATCTGAGAGGTGGCCTTACAAAAATGGGAGCTGGCAGTGGTATCAATGCCACATCCCTCGGAGCAGGTTGAAAATCAGAGTTAATGTCAGTCTCCTCTGGGCCAGCTTCCATGACAATAACTTGCCTGTGATCCTCATCCCCTTCCACAATTGTAAAGCTTTCAGGAACTTTCCTTTTCCCTTGCCTCTCTTGGTACTCAGCTGGGGTCCAATCTATATCCAGATCATCAGAAGTGGGGGCTTGCAGGGGAGGAGATGGTGGAGTACATCCTTTTTGCCCATAAGTTCCAGTTTGTCGCATTTGTGCTGGTAAAATGGGCCGTATCCTGATTTTATTTTTCTTTTCCCAGATGTCCATACATGCCTAGGTCCTGATGAGACCCTACACTGCACAAAGAGTCAAAACATCGCTCGACAGCAAAGAGAAAAGCGAACCACTAATTCAGCACTTATTATTATATATAGCGGCTGTACATTATCCATAAACTTACAGATGGTCGCTTTTTGTGTTAAAATACTTTTGGAAAACCTTGTAAATATTGTCACATTGTGTCACAAATACTTTAGGTTCTTGTTTCACTTGGGACACTACCCACTATCTTTTTACCTCATTGTATGATTTGAGTAATAGAAATGTGTTAAATCGATACCATTGGTGTATGTGGTTCCTTCTTTCTGACATCCCGCCAACCCTTTCATTGCGATTGTGCATTATAGTATAGTAAGTGTACTATTCTACAGGAACCATTGTTTCAGATATTAATCAATTACCCTGGTTCCTTAGTGAAAAGGGTCCTCTTGTTTTTTGTTTTCAACTCTCTTAGGGAGAGGCAGAGGAGAGAGAGCACCAGTCCAAGTATGATATACATTCGAGAGAATTGATATGATTTTTGGAGGTGTAAAGGTCAGAGTAGTAGATTGTGGATTACTTCTAGGACCTCCTAGTGGGAGGTCACAGTGAGTCCTGATTTATTTCTGATGGCAGTGATTATACTTTTGTTCTTGTGAGTGCTTTACCAGCCTTGTTTCTGGAGGCTGAGATTCCTTCTGAGCTTACCTACTGCTCAGCAGGAATCTCATCCTCCTGTCCTGCTCCCACTTCAGGAACATCTGCTGGTGCTGATTGTCGTTCTCTGTGCTCAGTTTCCTGCGATGATTGGGTACTATTTTGTGAAAGAGACAATTCCGAATTCGTAGTCATTGCTCATCGGCATCACCATGGCTGCCTTAATGAACTACATGGGCTTGGGCTCAGGTTGTGGTGTTGCTATTGATGTGGGAGTGCTGCTCCCAGCTTCCAGGTGTGGCTGGCACACAATTCCTGCAAAGGGTGGAAATCTGCTTCTTCTCCTCACTTTCCACTTTCGTGGCAGCACCTCTCTTTGAGGCCATTTTTAAGCTGTTATTTGGCAGTGGTACTTAGCTTCACAAGCTAAAAAGACTGGAGGACTCACGTCATGCGTTGTGTGGTCATGTCACTTTTCTCAGGCCTATTGTCTGGCAGCACTGTGGGTGATATCTCTTGTGCACCTTATGCAAACAAGCAATAGAAACATTTAGTGAAATGTGGCTTTCTTGCAGTTTGAATTATTACAGACAATATAATTTAGGTTAGTTACTTAATTTGTTATCATAAATAATTAACAATAGTGTATCTTTCCAAAGCCAAACCATACCTCCATAACATAATCTTTCATTTTCCATAAGGATACCAACATACAGATGTAACTGTTTGCTTTATGTGCATCTAAGGGAGACACCTTTGGCAGTCAGGAAGGCACAAGGGAAAATTTAATACTTCTTAAAAAATGGATGCTGGTTTGTGCCTATGACGGGCAATGGGGTCCAGGGGAAATGCAATAATCCTTTAAAAATAAATGCTGGTGTGTGCACCTATGGAAGTCAGGAGATCCAGGGGGTAATGGAGTAAAAATCCTTAAAAAATAAATGATGGTGTGTGTGTGCACCTATGTCAGGCAGAGGGTCCAGGCTGGACACTCAATAATCCTTAAATGAATGCTGGTTTGTGTACACCTCTGGAAGGCAGGGGGTCTAGAGGAAAATGGATTAACCCTTAAATGAATGCTAGTGTGTGCACCAACGGCAGGCAGGGGCTCTAGGGGAGAAATGAATATTACTTAAAAATGTAATGCTGGTGTGCAGCTGTGCGCCTATGGCAGGCATGGGGTAGATGGATTAATGGAGGGACAACGTAAAAAACTATAAAAAACGCTATTTAAAAAAAAATGAATTGCTGGTGTAATAGCCAACTATGAGAAACCCATTGGGAGGCAAGGAGGTGCAGGGGGAAATGCAAAAAAATGCATATAATGTAAAACATTGTTCATAATATACATATAAGCATATTATTAAACTGATAAGGGAAAAGTCAAAACAAAGGAGCAAAAACAAAAGGCATAGTCCTCTCCTATCCATCTCCCTAGAAAATGGCTTTGAAAACTGAAAAAAGGGTGGCTGCACAAAATGGCCTCCAGCCACATGGTCAACCAACAACAACAAGCAAGGAGGCATGACCACAATAAAGAACACATGCAGGCCTATAGCAAAAGCACATTGGCTGGCTACACACAATGGTCACTAGCCACATAGTCAGACTATAACAGCAAAGCAAGGAGACATGGCCACAACAAAAAAACACATGCAGGCCCATGGCAAAAGCACACTGGCTGGCTATATAAAATGGTCAGTCCATATGGTCAAACAACAACAGCAAGCAAGGAGACATGGCCTTAACAAAGAACACATGCAGGCCTATGGACACTGACTACACAAAATGGCACCTGGCCACATGGCATGGAGAACAAAGACAAATGGTGGCCTATGACAAACACACACAACACACACAGTAGCCAGAGAAAGTAGGCATGGTAACATGAAGAAAACACTACCATTCATTCAGCAATGCCAAAAATGAAAATTAAGTGAGCTATAAACATTTAACAACAAAACACATCTTCCCAAGGCATCCCATATCAATCCACCAAAACATACTTTTTTCAGAAAAAAAACATGAAATGCAAAAAATTAACCCTATATTTTTAATTTTCATCTAAAGCCATCCCTTCCCAAAATGATGTTTTAAAACAACATATACCACAGAAACAGTTGTTTTTATGTATGACTAGTGGCCTACTGGCTGGATGGCCCCTGGGCAGACTAGGCCACATACTAAAATAAATGAATAGTTCAAATTTTGCAAACATGGAGAAAAAGCATTGAACTGTGCAACATTTTTACTTTATTAAAGATTCGGGATTATATGCAAATAAATACATTGGCCCCTACTGAAATTCCAGGCCACCCACTAAAATAACATTTTCAAAATCGAACAAAAGTACAGATAAACACTGGTACATGCCCTCTAACAAACAAACGAAACCCTTATACAATAGTTTTTTAACTTACTTGTGATATCACAAAAACAAAGGGCCTGATTACGATGGTGGTGAACCCGCCACCGGCAGGTGGCAGTGTTTACTGTCATTGTAAGACCTTTTTCCACCCGCCAGGTCAGGATGGCGAGCAGTGTGCCTGGCGGGTGGAAAGCCCGTCCACCATGGGTCCGACAGAGGCAATAGTTACGATTGCCTGTGTATGGCAGTTCAACTGCCATTGAAAGGCTGGCAGGGATGTACTTTGGGGGTCCGTTGCGGGCCCTCTGTGTGCAGGGGCATATGGAATTTGCACCTCGTGGTGCCTGCCACATAGTGCAGGGAAATGCACAACATGCGTTTTTACCATTGCGGCGGGTGCTGCAGCCAGCAGCACCCTCTGCAATGGTAAACATGCAAAATGCGACCACCACAGTGGCGGCCGCATTGTAATGTTATGAGCAGGACCGCCGCCATATAGGCCACAGGTCCCACTCCCCGGGACGATGACGGGCGGACTTTAGTCCATCCGCCATCGAAATCAGGCCCAAAGTCCTTAAATGCAATGGTATATATGCAGCAGACAAAGAGAGTGATCCTTCTACCTCGAAATACAAATGAAAAGTGACGAGGTGATGGAAAAAGCTGGAGTCTCTGGGGCACATCCTTCATGTTGAAAAAAAAGAGTACAATAAAAAAGCTTCTCGCTTTAAAAAACAACATGAACAGAGTACAATAAATTTTTTCGGGTAGATTTAGCTTCTTTTTTAGTAGAGAATCTGCCCAAGAGGCAGCGGTTGTTGCTTGCACGCGCCAGCCTCAGAAGGCACTGTGGCAACCAGGAGCCGTGCTAGGGGCCGACAAATCTCGTGCACGTTCGTAAGTGTCTTGTAGGTCACTTTGTGCTCGCCAGCATGTGCTAAAACAAGTCTCGCTCACGCCGACAAAATAATTTTTGCGCGCTGGATAGCAGAATGTTGCTAGAACTCCATTTTACATGTGTAACATGGAGTCCCGAATTCTGCAAACTCCACAAGCTGAATGATTTTTCCACCCTGGCCTACCCTAGAGTGATTGGGAAGATAGCAATAGTATTTCAGCACGAGCTGCTGACAGACCTGGAGAGCACCAATCACAGTGGGCATTCTTGGACCATGCTATAATGTGAAGAACTTCCCAGAATGCTTTAGTCTAACCCTTGATGAGTGATCCTTAGTAGGGCTGGATGCCCCCTTTTATGACTGTACACTGGCAAGAGAGTCATACATTACAGAGACAATGTTATAAATTACATGCCTTTACTAGCCTTACAATGGCTGTTTTCTCTATGGAATCCATTATCAAGATTCATAGTGTTAGAAATTAACCTTTAATTCCCTTTAAAAACTAAGGGTAAATACCTGGGTTTTTCAATTAAGCATAATCTAGGCACACTTTCAGGGAAAATATGGAAAATATTTTCAATGGCAGGTTTTCATAAAGTAATGGAGGCCTACCATTGACCATAACAGGTCACATCAACCACATCAATGTGTCGAATCTGCCCAAGTTCTTATTCTTCTTTGAAATTTCCCAGCTGTACATACATCAGCGGCATTGGGGATTGATTCAGGTAGGCATAATAGAGGAATATATCTTAAACTCAGACTTACCCATTTTAATCGACACTTTGCACAATCCATTCAAGCGAGTCCAGGAATTTCTTGATCAAAAGTTGGTAAATGACACACAAATATGGTACACGTTGTTACTGCTCATCCTTCCAGCAATAAATACCATACCATTTCGTATTTGCTTTCTTTGCTTCTAATTTAATACTAATTTGCAGATTGCAGAATATGCTGCCTAGATCCTGTGATTTTCCGGGTTTGTAAAAACAATGTTCTGGCAACAGTTGTCACTGACGGCAAAAGGCCCCTCGTGTTTATGGAATGGATATTTTGGCAGACCACATGGTCTGTACCGGATATTGTGAACTCATGTAAGTTAATAGTAACATGAAGGGGGGAGTGGTTTTGGCGCCTCTTCAAGATGGCGGGGACGCGCTGAGTTCGGACGAACCGGGGAGCTTCTTCCATGTTGAAGACCACTCCGGCGCTCGCCAAGGTATGAGACTGCAAGCCGTCTCTCCCTCTTGAGCTGGTGAGTCGCTGGAGTGCTACAGTTTCACCCCCTCTGTGACTTTTCTGGCCATTATGGCCTCGGGTGATTTTCTCACAGAAGAAGGGTCGCGTCCGCCATTATGAATGGTGGGCGAATTCCACTTTTAAAGCGACCTAATTGCTCCGCGCTTGGGCACTTATAAACTACTGCAGCTGCATTATGCCTCATTCCCCAGCTATATCAACTTTTTCTCTTCTCTTTTTTCATGTTTTAAGGGACCCTGTGTATGTGTAACAAAGCCTTATTCCTTGTTATTCTGAGAGACTTTTACCCAGCACTGCCTCTATGGAACAGTTACTTTTTTATCCTTAAAGAGATTAGTGCCCCCAGATATGAACACTGAGAAGTAGCTTTTGATATCTCATTTTACTACTTGAAAGGAGAGGTTGTACTGCGGCTGTCTCTTCTTTTATATTTTTCCTAGCTGCTTCGGTTCTTCAGAGCTGTGGTTTAACTCTTTTCATCGCTAGATTGAGTTTGCCTTGCTATACTGCAGATTCAACGAATAGTGTGCTCCATATAAGTTTCTCTTCCCTTTTATGGGGATATTAAGGAATCTCAAGCTTACAGTTTCTTCTAAATGCATTACATATTCAGACTCTGACTCTAATCATAACGACATGGATGACATCCCTCATCATAAACCTGAATCTTCAGGTGCCACTTCAAAACTGCACTCTTCAACCAAAACACCAGTGAGCTCTACCAAACGAACAAAAAAATGTCCTCCGTCTCCAGTGCATCCTACCTCAGTTTCTATGGGCCTGATTCTGAAGGAAATTTGCGCATTAAAACCTTTTATGGAGAAAACTACTAAGACTCTGCAACTCCCAGATAACAATTGGTCTTCTTTGCAATCACTCCTTCTTATTATAGAACAGTCTTCAGATTCTTTGCAGTCTTCATGCTCTAGTATATCCTCTCTGGAGTCAGAAATAGCTCTTCTCAAGAAACACACTGAAGACTTTAAAAATCGGAGCCAGAAAATATTGAGGGCTCTAATCCGACAGTTTATTTTCAATCTTTTCTACCGAAGCTTCTGTACATGTCTGCCTCTCTCCCACTTAATATACAATGAACTCACAGGCTTGGACCCAGAGTTTCAACTAAACCTTGTGGTGTCATCATGTTCTTCTTGCAATATACTGATCTGCTACAAGTCATGTCGGCAGTCAAATCTAAAACACAAATCTCTTGGGAGGGCCACAATTTGTTCTTCTTATCAAACAAGAGTCTTATCTCTATCTTTTTACCTTCTCATATTTATTTCATCCTAATATCAATGTTACCACTGTAAGCTTATTGATTGTTCATGATATTATCTTTATGTTATATTCCGAGTTACTACTTGGAATATGAAAGGGTTAGGTAACCCTATCAAAAGACAATGGATGTTATCTCATTTAGCTAAATTGAAAAAGGATATTGTGTTACTTCAGGAATCAAACCGTGCTGAATCTGTGGCTGCCAAGTTGAAGAAATACTGGGTAGTAATGTGTTCTCCTCCCCGGCTTTAGGGAAGAAAAAAGGTGTCCTGATTAACTGTCATAAAAAAATTCATGTTTCAGTTGTTCATCAGGAGTCTGACTCTGAAACCGGTTGGGTTATTGTTAAACTTCTTATTGAAAAAATAACGTTAGTTATTTTTAATGTATATGGTTCAGTCTCCGTAGATAAGATTTTTTGGACAAAAATTTCCGATAAACTTTTATATGATGATGATTATATTATATTTGGTGGTGGTTGCAATTCATGATCCCATTGCAACCAAATTCACGATCCCATTTTAAATAGACACTCAACAGTTAAGTTTGTTCACACTAAAATGCATTCACAATTCACCTCCGCAATCCGCCTTAAATCACTAGTTGATATTTGGAGACTTTGCTACCCAGACCTTCCGGAGTATAGTTTTTATTCAGCCCCACAACACTCACAATCCTGTATTGATTACCTCTTTCTGAGTAAATCCTTAGCTCAACATGTTCTTCAGTCTATGTTGACTTTGACCTGATGCCATTTACTCCACATTCAGGTAGATGGCGTTTCAATAATTTCTTACTTTTAGACCCTAAATTCTCTGGCCAATTCAATTCCTTTGCTTCTGAATTCTTTGCAATTAATTAAACAACAGACTCCTCTCCTGTAATGATTTGGGACTCTTTTAAAGCAGCAGCTAGAGGATTTAGAATAAACTTTGTTTCACAAAAGAAAGTATTCTAACTTCTGAAATACCTAATAAAATTAAACAGCTAGAATATATTTATTATCACTCCAACAATGAATCTTCCTCGAAAAACCTTATTGATGCTAAACTCACTTTTAACAGATTATCTGCAGAAGCAGCCTCTTCCTATTTTATTGAAAAGCAGCACTCTCTAATATGGAGGTCAGAATAAAATGGGGAAATGATTGGCTAATTACTTAAAAATAAAGAGAGAAAGAACTAGAGTAGAATCTCTACAGAATAATGCTGGAAATCCTCTTTTTAAAGACAATGACTTTTTCACTGAATTTGTTTCCTTCTATAAAAATCGATATACTCCGGAATCACAACCAATCCAATCAGACTTGTCCTCCTATTTTCAATCCGTTTCTTCTCCTCCCTCCCATCATATTGATTTGGACTCTTTGGAAACCGATATTTCCTTAGCGGAAATTACTCATGCAGTCTAAGTGCTACGGCGAGGGAAGGCTCCTGGGTCTGATGGGTTTACTGTTGAGTTCTATGATCATTTTGCTAATATTTTTCTTCCCTATCTTTTACTTTTTTTTAACAATGGTGCATCTCAAGGTACTTTCCAAGAAGCCATGATATGTTTAATTTCAAAAGATAATAAAGACCTTTCCCTTTGTAAAAATTACCGTCCTATTGCCTCAGTCAATATTGACTACAAGATCTTTTCCAAAATCTTGGCATTATGCATCAACCTTGTTCTGCCTGATCTTATAGGTCCTGAGCACTCCAGCTTTGTCAAAGAACGGTTTGCCTCTGATAACTCCAGAGTCTTTTTTATTATCCTTGGCAGGGTTTCTTCTATAAATTATCCTACTGCTGCCATCGCTTTGTATGCAGAAAAAGCTTTTAATAGGATCGGGTGGGATTTTATGTTTCATGCATTAAAGTGGATAGCTTTTCCTCCTAAACTGATCGCGCTAATCTCCTTCTTATATTCAGATCCCAGGGTTTCAATTTTTGCTAATGGTAAAGTTTCGGATTACTTTTCTCTCCTTAGAGGGGCACGACAAGGGTGTCCTTTATCACCTTTATTGTTTGTCATTGCGTTGGAACCCTTACTAACATCCGACAGTATATTCTTATTTCTGGCTTCTAATTTGGCCCTCATCAGGTTAAAATGTCCATATACGCTGTTGATATCCTTTTATATTGTTCTAATCCGGCAACCTCTCTCCCTCCTTTCCTTCAACAAGTTGATACATTTTCTTAGTTATCAGGTTATTGGCTTAATACTAATGAGTGTGAAGTCTTGCCTCTAAATGATTTATGTCGCAAGCAATATTTTAATCGCACTGTTTTTTTCTGGCAACCCTCAGAACTAAAATATTTGGGCTTGTGGTTCTCACCGAATATCCCTGGGACGTTAAAACTAAACTTTGACCACATTTGTCAAACATTAAAAGATACTATTGCGCGTTGGCACCCTCTCTTCATCTCTTGGTGGGGGAGAATGGATTTGATTAAAATGATGCTCACCCCTCTGATTTTATATATTATTTCCATGATCCCTGTTCATCTCCCCGGGTATAATTTTTAGAAAATTGACTCACTTTTAACAAAATTTCTTTGGAAGGATAAACCTTCTCAAATAGCTTTGTCCTCCCTAAAAAAGGACAAACGCCATGGAGGCCTTAAGTTCCCTGATTTCAAAACTTATCACTCTGCATTTTATCTGAAACAAACTACCCGTTGGCTCTTCTCTGACCTTCCTTTACATCCTCGAGTGTGGATTAATATAGATAAATCTTTCATCTTTCCCTTTGTCTTTCGAGAAATCCTTGCTTTCACTAATAATATTTCTTTATTACGTTTTCCCGTTTGCCCGTAAGCTTTTAGCTCCTCTATTACCATCTTCATATCCCTCTGTTATTTCTCTTCTTCACCAACCCATTTGGCACAATAAAGCATTATGAATCAGGAAATGTACCATATATTGGAGATCTTGGCGATCTAAGGGCTTACTTTAGATATCTCAACTCTTAACTAATAACCATCCCTTATCATTTACTGATCTCAAAACAATATTTTCATTGTCTGCTACTTTTAATTTACAATATGATCTACTACTTCCATCCCTCGATCAATATCTTCTCGCGCTACCAGACACTTCCAATCCTCCAACAACATGCACTACACTTTTTCCAATATTAGATACTTCCCCCTCCGCATCTATCATATGTAAGTCCTTACTACTACCCTCAGATAGCCTCAAGTCGAGGACTGAATTTGCCTGGGAAAAAGACTTAACACAGTGCTGGCCTACTGCTACCTGGGATACACCATGGCTTAAACTTCATAAGACTGCATGACCTGCAAACACCACTCAGACCTTTTATTTTGTTTATCAACGCCTACTGCTTTGTCCTGCTTCATTAGCATCTTTCTCACCAAATACATCTTCTACATGTTGGTCCTGTTCCTGTTCTTTTGCCAATCTAAAACACATGTTATTTAATTGCCCTAATATCCATCAATTTTGGCGGTTGGTTTGGTCCCAAATTAAAAAGGTTCTTAAAGTTAGTATACCCTTTTCTTTACTCAATATTTTCTTAGGATCCTTATCACCCCAATGACCTCAATCATCATCGAATTTTAAGTTGTAAGATTTATTGTTAGCTGTTGCTTTCCACTTAATAACCTTTAATTGGAAACAAACAGATAAAGTTACTTTTAGAGCTTGGTGGAACGCTGAATTTTTTCATCATAGACTTGACACCAATTATGTTTCTCCTATTTCTTTAGCAATTAAAAGAGATCTTTTATGGCTTCCACCTACTACATACTTATCTTTGTCCGCTTCCTCTGCTGTTAAAGTTATTACTGTATCAGATAATGTACAGAAGACACCTTAACTTCGGCACATTGTATTTTCTTAGCATATTAGAAATTGTTTAATGCTTATATATTTTGTACTATGTTAATTTTTTTGGAATTATTATGCCTACAGTGTTTAATCTCTTATTTTCAATTTTCTAGAGTAAAGAAATATTGTTCCCTTTCCCCCTTCCCCTTCTATAGTCCAATTATCAATAATATTTCCTTTTGTCACTCAACATGTTAGTTATTACTGTTGTATACCCTTATTTTTCTTATGATCTCTATGTCAAATAGGATTTATTATATTCATTACAGTGCTGTTTTTTTCTTGTTCTTTTTTAATAAACTCCAACTTAAAAAAAAAATAGTAACGTGAAACAGACATTTTGCCACCACTACACTCTTACCTGTAACTTGCAATGCTAAAAAAGAGAGTGCTAAAACACAACCTTACGTTTTACAAAAAACGTAATAAAAATACATACATGTATACATACATAAGGCTCGTGGTCAGCTCTCTTCGTTCATTGTTCTGTTCAAGTGTCAATCACATTTTCCTTCCACCCACTACACTATGCAGCATGTGGCAATGGGTTGGCCCACCTAATCCCTTGGATGTCTTGTGTTTCCTCACCCTCACCACTTCTGCAGAGCTACCTAAAAAGAGTGCACTTCAGCATCAGGGCTTGTGCACCTGGGCTGCCCTCTTTTATTTTCAAACTATTTATATTTTTCAAAAGTATTTTGTGCAGGCTTGCTAAGGCCAAACCTATTGGCTTTGCTAATGTTTTTTTTTTTTTAATTATTTCTCTTTTCGTGGTAGATGAGGTTCTGATTTCTTATTTTCTGATTCAGAAGCAGATTTTGAATCTCAGTTTGTGAATTTGAATTATGCTCAGAACATCTCCGAAAGCTTCAAAGGTGAATTAAGGATGATCCACAGAAGGGGAACGCTGATTTTGTATTGGTGTACCATCGCCTCCCTTCTACCTCACTGAACACGTTTTCTCTTCCCACGCACTAATTTAAGAACTGCTGCTCTCTGAGGAAAAACAGAACGTTAACTGCAAACAGTCTGTGGTGTGGCTAGAGACGAGAAATACAATCTCCTTCATAAGGTGACATTTGCTGTTGAGATAACAGAGACTCTCAAGAGAGACCTCCACTGTTTCCTTGGGCAGGATAACAGTGCAGCTGAAGCAATAAAGGCGCAATGATCACATCAGGGGCCAATTTACGAAGGGGCCCATGGAGACCTCTGAAACGAACTTCAACTGAAAATCTATTTCAGCGGGATACTAAAGTCAATCGATGGAGGTGAATTTTAAATTTCATACTGATGGGCATCGCTTCTTCAGGGATGCAAAACCGTGGAGCTGTACTTTTCGAGATGAGCTTCGCGCTGAGAGGAAATATGCCGCAGTACAGGTTGACTGCAGGATGAATGGAGCGGCGCCAGGGCTCCTGGGAGCTCCCATCTCCGACTGCTTCAGAGACTTTGTGACAAGCAACGACACAGTTACTTCCAGTGTGTGCTGGCGCCTAAGGCAATGGCATTAGCCTGTGGGGCGCCACTTGGCACATTTCTGATTTTTCTCTTGCCCTCATCTTTACAAATCCCTAATCGAATATTAACAGCCTTTGCACTGTACATTCATACATGACTCTAGATGCCAAACGATAAAATAGCAAATATAACCATGCAAAAATATGTTATGTAAGGTCACAACAATACTGATATTAATAATAATTCTCTTTAGGAAAGATAAGAAAAAGAGACTCTATTGTTCTGGCCATGACGAATATGATCAAATGACCAATGAAGATGGTTTGTCTTGTGTGGTGGGATTAGACTAGTGTGATGATGGAGCCGAGATATTTGTATTTCAATCGATTCGTAAGATCACCAAATAGGATGCTGCGGTGGTCGCATGAATATAGTACAAAGAAATATATGGATGGCTTCTCGTTACTGTAAATATAGCCACCCGCATTTAGTTAATATGTAGCACACAAATTAATACTGTAAACACACCTTGAGTATATATATATATATTGTATATAAAGGGGTGGAGAACTAAATTATGCTACTCTGGTGCCATGCCCACAGCACAACCAGAACGTTTTTTTACTGTATTGTGTTAGTTCCAGACAGGAGCACCAGCCAGGACCTTCCAAGTGTTACAGACCTGAATTGTAGAAAAAATCGAGCCACTCTTCTTTCTCTACTTTCATTTAAAACGGTGTGTTCTAAAACGAATAGCCAACAGGCTTACCTGCATATGTATCCCTCGAATATGAACTGATGTGGTGGAGGCATGGCAGAACCGAGGGAAGGAAATCAGGATCTAACCACCCTCTGTCCTAAGTGGAGCACATCGAGGACACACGAATGGATTATATTATATTATATGGATTGTATTAATCAATTCGATGTAGTTTGGCCGGAAAAAAGTACAGTCTATGTAAGCCGTAATATCGATTGTGATTGATAATTGTAGTTTGAAGGATCTGGAGGTGAAGTTACCAACCCCCAGCATGTATTTCAGTAACATTTTAGACGAAAATCCAAATCAGGCAATTTTGTGAATGTAAACTATTGGTTTGTTAATGTAATTCTTAATAAGGGTGTTTCAATCCTCATTGGAGGCTTTATTGAGTCCTATAAAAACACAATTGAAGAGACTTTTAAAACCATAATTTTAAGCCAAAGCGGCTCATAGAGTTGCACAGTGGAAACAATGGAATCAATTGCGGTAATGTGTCTTGTTTTGTTAGTTCTTTTCAGTTCGCCAACATGTCGCCCAAATCAACAGCTCTATCAGGCACCTTTGCAGGCCTTTAGGGGCATATCAACAACAACCGGCGATAATTATCGCTGAGCGCACTTAGCGCTCGGATAATTATCGCCGGCTAGCGCCGATTTTTATCGCTGAGATAGAGTGCTATTAGCAACGCTTATCTCATCAGCGATAAAAATCCTAGCGCTAACTGGCTAACGTGAGATTATCGCTGGAAACCCAGCGATAATCTCACGTTAACAGGGGTTATCGCTACTTTTCCTGACGCTATGCTTCATAGCGTTAGGCTTGCTGATAGGAGAAATGTCGATTAGCGACATTTCTCCTGTCATGCCAGGTCAGGAACGCCCACTTTGCATCTCATTAGAGATGCAAAGCTGGGCGTTAGGAATCCTGACGCTAAAGCAAGGTTTCACGCGTTAGCGTGGCCTAGCTAATTAGGCGATATGCCCCATAGTCTCTTGGGTTCAGCTTCAGTCCATTTAATGCCCTGGTGCCTTCCCTCATAAGTAGGGGGAGCGAAACCCATCCGTTTCAAAGTGATTGCTAATTTCGCTAAGAGAACAGGGGGGTGAGATAGCTGCAACCTTTTTCTTTTTTGTGCTTTTATGCAGCGGTAGAAGTGCATTAAAAAATTATGGAAACTGTGATGCTCCATGCAATAGGGACGGGGTCAGTGAGCGTGGGGTGGGTCGAAGGTGTGGCTAAAAAAACGAAATATTCTGTGTGATTTTTTGATCTTTCACCATCCAGTAGGTACATATAAATAACATGCAGCATAAATGAAAAATAAATAAAAAATGATGTTACACGCTGGGAAATGCACTATAGTACATTCTGAAACCTCTATTAGTTACTGCACTGCAGAGGTCTGTGTGTAACCAGAGAGCCACAGAATTAAATCTTGGTTGGTGCAGTGGAGAATAGTGACTTGCGTATTTTTAGTGCTACGAGGTCACAGCCTGTGACAGAAAGCACTGTGAATATGTTGGTCATTATTTTAAACTAGCAGTACACACAGTATAAGATAGACTGTTACCAAATGCGCAAAAAGGTTTAAGATAAAATGGTGCTTCTAAAATATACATTTTAGCATGTTCGGCTCTTCTGCTATAGCGGAGGAACTTCGCCCCACTGCCTTCTTGCAGTGCGAGAAGCGAAAACATAAATTGGTAATAATTTTGAGTTATTACCATTTTATGTTTGCTTAATGGGTGGGTGGATCATGGAGAACATGCCCACCCCTCTAACCCCTGGCTGAGCGCCGTGTCATGATGCTCCAGACCAATCACAACGCTGCATTGCAGCGTTGTGATTGGTTCAGGGGAAGGAGTCTGCCTGCCTGCTTTCTGTTCCTATCGGAGGCTGGAGAGCAGGAGCAGAGAAGACTCGGGACCCGGCTGAAAGGTAGGTTTACATTTGTTTTTAAAATTATGAACCCCCTCCTCGCCGTGTGACCCTCAGGTTCCCCCCGTGCCTGCGCCTTACCCACGAGCCATGCTGGCTGCTACTGCATTTTAGTAATACCCAGACTGGACGTAATGCCATTTCTTCACATAACTGCCCCTTCAAAACCTCATAAGGGGTAGTTAGCGCTTTATAAAAACTTTTGCAACTAAAAGCATGCACTTCACAGCCCAGTTGATAACTCTTTGCACTACCACTCAAAAAAAATAAATCATTCTCATCACAAAGCTGCAAGTGATTCAATCAATCCAAGCCAATACCGGCTCCCCAGCATACTTTGTATTTGCGGATTACCCTTTACATTTTCAGAATAAACTCATAGCGCACATTTGCATTTCTATTAGGCAAGCAGGCACCCTGGCAGGAAGGCTTGCTTAGCTGTCTGCCCACTTTGATTTCACAGTACAGGAGACTCACTGAATGACACTTAAGCTAAAGCATTTAAACTACTGGAATTAACCGTCCTGAGGGTGCTTGTCTTTTTACAAAAAGTAGAGGAATGGTTTTCCATAAATCAAAAAAGTATGGGCATGTTATGCCCCTCTGATCCCTCCACACTTCTACCTTTGCTTTTTTGCATGCCTAAAGCACGTTTCCCAATTATTTGTAATGGCTATTTCAGTAATGGGTCTCAATGTATTCAGTGTTTCAGGTCAGTGGGTCCTCAGAGAAAGACATGATCGCAGCATTCATTGAAAATCTGCGGTGACAATAAAGCAGCATGCACGTGAGGCGTTTGCGTTGGTGAAGTGTTTGAATATTGCAGCAAAGAATAGGTAGCCTCTCTGTAGAATGTTGAATTGTATTATGTTAAACTGTGGATTGCATGAGACAATATGTGGGTACGCGATTGTTTCGGTCCATCCCTTGTCATTGAACACTCTTCGTTTCCCATTTGTCACGCAGGGGCTACAACGATGTGTGTGTGACTAGCTTTGAAACCCTCTGAACAGCCAGCTCACATGCCTTCAACCAAGGCCCATATTATTTACTGATTGAAGTAAGAAATGTATCTCAGGTTCTGGATCGGAGATCGACCATAGAGTATGAATGGCATGGAGGAGGGTATGGTGCACTAGGAATTGTCCCTATGCATTGCGAGCTGTTCTCTCAGCGCTTTACAGTATAAGATCACACTATCTTCCAAAATGCTGACTAAAGCATTAGTTTTTGGTTTGAGTCAGTGTTTTAAGTTGCTTGTCATAGTGTGTTTCTAATGTTTGGAGAGATCAAGCGGGGGATGCCTAGGGTGCAAGGAATGACCTGCTTAGTGATCAATAAACATCTAAGGTAAAAACTCAGCGCCATATGTAAGAGACAATACCTACCCCAATTTGAGCACCTGGGAGTTTAATTCCATGTAACTTCTCTATGCACAATGGCCTTCCACCCATGCAGGTCTGTTACAATGAAACACTGGTGAGCCAGCAGCACAGTCACTGAAATTGGGCCACAATTAGTAATGTTCATAATTTAGGGCCCCCAAAGCCCTGAACTCCACAGAAAGGCTCAACTTGGCAAATGCCATTATGTCAGATGAGTTCCCTTAATAGTTTTTCTGACTTACGAAAAAAAACACAGTGTAAGAACAACAGGGAGGTTAGTGAATTAATATAGGAGGTTGGGTAGGACCACCATCTTAGAAAGGGCAATGAGTCCCATGGCCATGAGTGAGAGTGTTCTCCAGAAAGCTATTTGAATCCTGAGAACCACACCACACTCAATCTGTAGCCCATCAATCTGAATGGTATATCCTTCTACCTAGATAGCGGAATGAAACCCCTTCACATTTGATGGGGCCCTCCAGATCCAGGATGGTCTTGGTGGCCTCAGGATGGAATAGGAAAATATACGATTTTCCTAAACTTACTTGTAGCCCGAAGACTGCACTCAAGACACCGCATGTTTTCTGTCTATGAGGGGGATGTTCCATGGTCTGGCCTTCCTTCTCAGCCTAATGGCAAGTTTTCTTAGGACCGCAAAGTGGTACCCCCATGCCAGAGTTTCGAATGCCTTTTCAAGGACTAAAATCAAGAAGACAGGGTGTGACCAGGATACCAGAGCCGCTTCCATAAACCTGTAAACTCATCCTGGGATAAATCTGTTTTGACCTGAGGGTATTAGCTGAGACAATACCCTATGTATTCAAACTGCTGAGTATTTTCATGTATTTTATAAACAGAGTTTAAAGTTGCCATTGGGGGATTTAAGGCAGGATCATCGTGGTTTCGCCCAGGCTTCACTAAAAAGACTGTTGGGGCTTCACAGAGGGACAGCGGCAGTGAACCTTCAGTCGCTGCTGTTACACTCACAGTAGAAAATGTAGGTGAGAAAGCATCAGCACAGGTTGGGTGAACTCCACTGTAAAGCCATCCATTCCGGGATTCCTGCCTAGGCCCTACTCTGTATGGCCTCTTTTATATTCTGAGCTGTGATGGGAGCATCCATCTCATCCCACAGTTCTTGGGGAACCCAGAGCAGAGGTGATTCATCTAAAATTTCTGCTATCACCTTAGTAGGTCTACTGGTTTGTTCACATGTAAATTATGGTAGGAATCATGGATCACCATAAGGACCTCTCGCTAAACATTTGCTATGGCATCCCGTGGATTTCTAAGGAAAGTTATTAATGTTTGGGTTCTTTCATGGATGGTGAGGCATGCTACCAGCCCACTATCAGCTAATTACCCCTTGGCATGGACTCAAGTGGTGTAAGTGATATAATCTAGGATCGGAGTTTTTCATTCAAAGTAGCTTCTTGTTTACATGCCAACCGGAAGGAATCTCGGAGAGCGAGGCCTTCCACTAATTATCTTACTATTTAGGCACAGGAACCTTATGCCCTATTCAATTATCTTTCTATAGTTTATTGCAGGCCCACCATTGGTTGAATACAGTAACTAGGCGCAACCATTTTGAAGGCCTTCTATTTAATCTCTAAGGAGGAGACTAAACCATTGTTGTTCTATAATTATTCCTGTATTCTTTCTGCTAGGTTGCCGCAAAAGGTGAGGTCATCTAGCATGGAACTTTGCAGATGTCAGAAGGGGATGGCACTGATTGTCTTGCCCCAGGGTAGCCTGTCCAGCAAGGGATTATGATCTGACACTGTCCTCCCTATATAATTGTTGGAGGAAAATATCAGGTACAACTGGGCAGTGCATTTGATCCAATCTAAACACATGTATATATCATGATGAAAGGAGTAGAAGGAGTAATACCTAACCCCTGGATTTTATAGTCACCAAATGTCTATCGTGGACTATTGGTTAAGTCATTGTAACTATGACTTAGAATTACTTATCTTCTGGACCTGTGAAAGGGGTGAGTGTAACCTGTGCAATAGGATGTCAGCACACAATTAATTTCACCCTCTAAACTCCAAGGGCATAGACCCATTTCACTATCTGCTTTGACAGTCGGTCAAAGAATGTCTGCTGTAAATGCTTCCCAATGCTAGAGCATTTCCATCTGGTGTGCCCTGTACTAAAACTAATCCACTATTGTTTACCGTGACTGAGTCCACAGTAAATGTACTCCTGCCCATCCCCTGATTCCAACTCCTGTGGTATATGCAGAGTTACTAGTTGTGAAAACATAGCCATACCAACATTTATGGAGCTTTATCTCTGTCGCTGGGATATGGGGTTCTTGCATAGCACTATTTGGGCCCCCATTGGGCCAGATGAAGGAAAAGACTACATAAAACTTATTCACAGTGTGCCTTCCCTTAAATGTTCCATGTTATCAATGCCTGCATTGTGTATGTAGTGTGGTGTACTTGCCCAGGTTATAGAACGACTCCCTGTTCCCTTTGTGTCCCTCCCTGGGGTGTCACAACAATTCTGCTGTGAGAAAAAATTAGGAATGCTTGAACCTGCAATAGAACTGACTAGGTAAACTTTAATTAGGAAGATACTAGTGAAATACAAATGATGAGCTGCATGTGTGTGTGGGGGGATGTTGAGCTTCTTAATGTGATCTAAGAATTCCCCAAGGATGCACCCAAACTTTGCCAATAGGAGCTAGAGTGCACCGGCACTAGGCAGCATGGCCACTAGGCAATCCCCATTTATCCCCAACCCTGATCCCCAGGCACGATGTTGTTCACCACAGACTGGAGAAAGGGGCAGCTGGGCTGTGGTTATTAAAACATCAAGCTTGGCCAACAGATGAATTGCAATATTAATCTCTAGGACAGGTTAAATAGTGATCGCAGCCCAGATTTGATGAGTGTTGCCAGGGTGGAAGGGAATATCTCTCATTAGATGTGATCATTAGCTGTCTGTGGCATCACCACTCGGGGCTGGCCAAGGTCTTGGAAATGTATCTTTGTGGGTAAAGTGTCTTTGTCTTCTAATGATATGGATGAGGTGGAATACAAACCTATCAAGGTAAGAAGAGACAGCCACCAACATGGATCATTTACTATCTTGGACCTCTTCACAGGACGGAGCTATAATGGAAGGTGGGTGGCTTTCCAGTCTCATCCTGGGCAATTTGCATTGGTGTCTGGATCGTCGAGCCTCCCATGTATGAAGTTTATCTGCCTGGGATGAGTGCCCTATCTCTCTGGCCAAACCCAAGCCGCACCTGACTCAGTGAAGAATAAAACATAGTCTGTCCTGGCAGGATCTTAGTTTTAGTCGGAAATAGCAAAGAGTACTACACTTCCATCTCCCAGGGTTTGCTCTGATAGCCTATGAAGAATGCTCGCCGATGTTGAATGGCCAATGTGTAATCAGGGAAGACTACGATCTGCTTGCTGTCCATTTCAAGGCACACCGTTTGTCTCGATGCACAAAGTATCTCATCCTAGTCATTGAAATGCAGTAGCTTGGCAATCGTTGGATGTGGTGGAGACAAAGATTGGTCATTCGATAGCCTCCAACTTAGGGTCAAGCTTGTCTTTAGTGGCTGCAGGAGGGTCCACTTTAGAGGAGTTGCAACAATTTCTTGATGTTAAGATGCTAAATCTAGTCAATGTCTGTCTTCCCATGGTATGATTTCTCACCTCTAGAACTAGCCACAGGGTGAAGTACATGTTCAGGTTCTTAATGGCTGACCAGGAAGAGGCCTCTGATGGGAACGTTCTTGTAGTTTAGCAGGACTCCAATTGACTAGTGTTATAGCTACTTGCTTTTTCCGACATCCCCATGGGTGGGGGGAGGCCAGGGGTTGCAGCATGAGTGGTATGTCCTATCAGACCAGACAAATGTTCAGTCCATCAAGTGATGTCAGTAACCCCTTGAGTGGAGAGAGCCCAAGCGTTCTTCACAACATCACCTTGAGGAGGCCCAAATAAGGATAGATCCCGGGCTGGCCATAATACAAGGCCAGGCAGGCAGACATATTCAGCAGCTCTTGACGTAGCAGTAGCATATACGGATAAGGCAGTCTCTCTGCAAGGTTCCCAATCTACTGAAGGGTTTTCGCAATGGCAGTCTGGCAGGGCTGTTCTGGTTGTTAAAAGGAGAATACTGGTAGTAGTTGTCTGGGCACCATTGCAGGCTGTCCCCACAGCTCTGGGGCCTGCTTGTTGCCATTGGCAATGTCAGCAACCACAGTACAAGCAGCCCAGTCGTGCAAATGGTCGTATTTTCACCTGTGCAGGAGGAAAGGGGTTCAGGCACCAGGCTTTATCAAGTCAGGCACCTACAAACAGTGGTCCTCTTGATGTTATTCTTGTCTGATCCAGTTCACATTACTTCCGGACACCAGTAACAGGTCCCAAGTTACTAGGACCACCACACAAGCAAGGCCCTCGCAGATAACGGTCATGGGCTCTGAGCTAGGCCTTGTGAATCAAAGTCCAGTTGAGAAAGTGGTATCAGCTTGATGTGGGGACACCTGCCCCCACATGCATGTATACTGGGAAGAGTGGGGGAATTTTTAGATACAGTCTTACCACTGTCAATATCCACTAGGGTCACAGACCTCACCCATTCATCATTGCTACCTCTAGGGGAAAAGCCTTCCTGGGCAGCTCTGTCTGTTCTGTGGTTCAATGACAGGCGCCCCAGAGGAAACAGTGCCCTTCAAGCATCAATGATAAAGACGGTGGTTATGTCCCCACATGTTGCCCCCTGTGGTGAGGTAATAAAATACCACTCCGAAAAGGTTTCTTTTCTAAGAAGCTTATTGTTCCAATGCAGGAGCCCACAGGGGTTCATCTAGCTCCTGTGACTTCCAGCCTCAACTGCCCTTCAGAAGTGTTTTGAACCCCCAGAGCGGGTGAACAACCACAGGCCACCAATTTGATGGATAATAATTCCACAATATTTATAACAATCAGGGAAGAAAGAATAAAGGAAGAACTAACTATATATCAAACATTACATCTTCTTACACCTAACAAAAGAGCAAAAGACTACATACAATATACCTAGTGAAGAAAAAAATATTTGTATTTTACAGGCATTGCAACATTGCTGGCCATTCTGGCTACAGTGTTCATTTAATTTTGCATTGCTTCTCAAGCAACTGAACCTTAATCCAAAATAACCTCTTGTGATTCATCTGCACAAGCAGGTTGTAAACTTGTATGTGAGTCAGTGGTAAAAGGAAGAAAGGGTTCTGTTTCTTCCATCTGATCTGATTGAGGAAAGCTCTTGGCAACAGGAAGTCCAACATTCCTAACTGTAGAAGCCGAGTTAGTGGCAAACCACCATGATTTTTCAAGTATTTCATCATTTTGTAAATTTTTTCTTTGCATGATCTTCCTTGCCTGGTCATGTTTGACTAGACGCCTTCTTCCCCACAATCTCTTTTTATCCAACAGCAAAGAACCTTTTGACGCTTTCACAACTTGATGGTGGAGAATATAGATGCACCTTTTTAACCTTAACAGGCCTGTTCTTATGGTAGCATAGTCTCCAGTTTTTAAGTCCTGATCTTTCACTGTTTGTTGTTGTGATGTAGCGTGCACCATTTATTTTCTTTTTGTCTATGCACGCACAACAATTGGACTTGGAATTCAATACCATAATCCAATCCAGACACACATTGGATCTGGGATCTCCTTTTTCGCAACAAGTAAAATGGAGAGATTCCTGTGGTTGTGTGTGGGGTTATTATTATTATTATTATTATTATTATGTGTTCTTATATAGCGCTCAACTTACCCTTGGGCATCTTGGCGCTTGCATTGGGAACCCGTCCTGGTTTTTCCCTGTGAGATAACCCGTACTGGGCATCCCCAAGGTGAAAGCCAGGCATCCCGCCGCGGGGGGGCCGTTGTGGAGATTAAGCAAGCTTGTTGCCCAGAGCTGCATAGTGTGAACTCGTGCTTAGAGTGGGCACCGAAGCGAGAATTATCGAGTCCGTGGACAATTGGGCTCCGGACCCTGCCGCGTCGGGAATTGAACCCTGGTCCCGGGTCTGACCTCTGCTTCAGGGTATGCCTCCTCTAACCAGTGAGCTACACTATCAAATAAAACCACAATTTTGTTGTAAAAAACTCTTCTACTGGAGTGTTTGTGCCCAAAGCTGTTTGTAACCCTTTCTTCAAAAACATGTTCATCCATTCCAAAAGACAATCGGATGATGGTGAATAAACAGCTACTCTAAGATGTTTTATATGAGTGTGTGCCATTGTCTGTCACCAGTTCCTTGGGTGTGCCTTCAATGTTAAAGATTCTGCTTAAATATGGCACGGATGTGAATTCAGGAGAAACCCATTTCGAGTAGTAATCAATTAGCACAATGAGATATTTTTTCTCAGTAGGTAAGAGATCAAAAGGTCCAGCAAAATCGAAGGCCACTTTACACCAAGCATTATTTGGTATGGGCACAACATGCAAAGAAGTGTGATTAGTTAGTGAATTCAGTTGGGTGCTTGGTGGTAAAGAAGGTTTTGGAATCATGAGAATGGCTAATATTAATATTTGTACTGTCAATGTTAACGGGCTGAACAATTGGAAAAAGCGTCAAAATTTGTCTCATTTTGCTACATTTAACAGGTTAGATATAATCTGTATACAAGAGACTCATCTACCTTGGGCCAGCCGTAATTTACTCTGTATGAAAGGGTTTGATATTATAGCCTGTACCACACAAACCTCCATCGTAAGGGGGGTCGCAATCCTGGGTAGAACTTCTTTGGGGGGGGCGAAGAGGGTTAAATGCGACAGAATGGGTAGGTGGGTGATCGCAGAAATGAATTTTGGCTACACAATCTGTTCAATATATGGTTCAAACTGTGATGACCCTGATATATTTGATTTGCTGGAGGAAGAATTAGCGGACTGGCCAACCCCATTGTTAGTTTGTGGCGACCTAAACATTTCCATTGATGGGCATAATTCACAGAAATATTCTGGGCGGAAGCCAAGGGTCTTTAGGGCTCTTTCCTCTCTTATTAGATCCCATGGGCTGGAGGATGTTTGGGGAATCAGGGAATCACAGAACCCGGACTACACTTATTTTTCATACCCGTTTCAAAAGTACACTAGACTTGATTATTTTTTTATTTCATCGTCAGAACTGAGTAAGGTTTGTATTAAGAAGCTCCCCAGAACAATATCCGATCATAATCCTCTAATTCTATCTTGTAGCGTAGATATGGTAGGGCGAACCCGCACCAATTGGACCTTCGAAAGAAGATTATTATTTGATTATAGATTTATAGATCATATTTTAAAATGGACCAAGGAGTTCTTCAATGCCAATCGATATAGTACCTCAAGGAATGCTGTGTGGGAAACTTTTAAGGCTGCTTTTAGAGGGGAATCAATTAGCTGCTCAGTGAATTTAAAGAAAGCAGATAAGCTGGAGCTGGAAAGTTTAATGATGGACTTGGTTAAGGCAGAGGAGCTCCATGTTAGGGATATCGGCAATGGAATAGATGGCTCTGAAAGTCTAAAAAGTTTGACTATTATTAAAGCTAATATACAGAGATTAGTTACACAGAAGGAGGTAGGTGAGTATCAGGCTTCTAAGGCCAAGCGTTATGAGACAGGTGAGCAAGCAGGTAGGATTCTTGCCCTACGTATAAGACAGGATAGAACGAGGAACGTAATTACAAATATACAAGAGGACGGTAAAAATTATTCAGAGCCACAAGACATCCTTAGAGTCTTTAAAAACTTTTATCAAAAATTGTATGACTGTGAGGATTTCCTTATCGATCAGCAAGATCATCAAAGATGTGAGTCCGATAATGGAGGAAGAGTTCTCGATGGACCACTTAGGGAAAAACTGGATAGAGATATCACTGAAAGTGAAATTAAGGATGCCCTGCATGAGCTTGCTGCCGGGAAGGCTGCAGGCCCCCGATGGAATTCCCTTAGAAGTCTATAAGAGTATCGAATCTGAGATTGTTCCTATTTTGTTGGATTTGTTTAACAGTATCCTGTGCACAGGCATTATCCCTGATTCGTGGAAAGAGACAAATGTAATCATCTTCCACAAAAAAGGCAAACCTAAAGAAAACCCAGGCTCGTATAGGCCTATATCACTTATTAATGCAGACACTAAACTGTATTCCAAAATTTGGGCCAAAAGGTTGGGGGGGGTTATTGGCGGTCTTGTATCCCCCTGGTAGCATGGGTTTGTGCCTGGGCGGGGCACTACAGATCATATACGGAGAGCAATCGCTCTGTTTGACACTCATGCTGCCAGGGGGGGCGAGATGGCCATGATCCTCCTCGACGCAGAGAAGGCTTTTGATCGTGTAACCTGGGATTATCTTTGGGGTATTCTTGAAGACAGGGGATTTGGTTTAAAAACAGTTAACGCTATCAGAGCCATGTATAAAGACCCGGTAGCCAAGGTATCAGTAATGGGTGAGAGTTCCGAGAAAATTATGATTAGGAGAGGCACTCGTCAGGGCTGTCCCTGCTCCCCGATACTTTTTGCGCTATATATAGATCCTCTGATCTACAGAATCTTGAATTGTCCATTGATCTGCCCAGTGATTGTCAATGGGTATAGTAATAAGCTGCTGGCTTACGCCGATGATCTGGCGATTCTTACGACCCATCCACAGCAGGCGATGACGGCACTCGTAGAGTTGGGAAAAGAATTTGGTTGAAGATCCGGGTACTTGCTAAATGAGGGTAAGACCCAGATCATCGGCACTAAGAATATCGTTAAGACAGATGATAGATATGTTGATTCTGCAGTTTATTTAGGGGTGAGGATTAATGCAGCAGTAGACAAGATCAATACAGAAAATTATTGTCCGCTTATAGGCTCAATAGACGCGGAGTTAAAAAGACTAGACGTTTTACACCTATCCTTGGTGGGGAGGGTGAATGTTCTCAAAATGGCAATGTTCCCCAAGATTCTTTATCTGTTTCGTGCTATCCCCCTCCTGTTGGAGGAAAAATTATTGAAGAAGCTGGAATCAGTTTTCAATAGGTTTATATGGCAATATGGGAAAACAAGACGATCTATGATGCTCATGTCACTCCCGTATGATAGAGGTGGAATGGCCCTCCCAAACCTTCGACTATACCATTACTCTTCCCAGTTAGCCCAAATGTCAATCTTATTTCAATTAAATGATAATTTACCAGGGATTCAGGGAGACAGTCAGCACCCCCCAACTATATTCGAGCTTTTATTGGGGAGGAAGGCTGCAGGGCTACTTTTGAGGGAAGTTGACCGCAGATATTATACAAAGGTTAGGCTCAAGATTGTGAGCGGGGTATGGGGGATGTGGAAAGCTATTCAAAAGCTGTTGGAGATTCCCAAAATCAATACATATCTGTCTTTATGGAATTCTAATCTGTTTCCATATCTGGATACAGGTATGCACCGTCAATTTTGGAAAGAGCAGGGAATCTGGACCATCGGGGATGTGTGGGAAAGTGGAGCGGTTATTGGGTTTGATGTAATTCAGTTCAAATACGGGGTACCACCAACTCACTGGCTTCTCTATAGTCAGCTATTTCAGTCGTTAAGGGCAATTAGACCGAAAATCACGGCAACTACACGCTGTCCGTTATTGGACTACTTAGGGAATGGGGGAAATAAAATTAAACATATCTATAATCATTTTATGGTAGGTATACAGGATGATATGGAAAAAACCGAACATGCATTATCCATTAAGTTAGACGATCCGGATGTGGATCTTGATCTAGCGCTTATATTAAACAAAAAATTGCTACGTTCATCTAATTTAAGGGCACAGCATTTTAAAACACTGTTTAATCTGTACTTTACTCCAGCCAAATTGTTTTCGTGGGGATTGGTGGAGAACGATAAGTGCCCTAGGTGTCAGACTGGCCCTGCTGATCTATTACATATGTTTTTTGAATGCGATAAGTTATCCTCGATACTTAGAGAAATTTCAGATTTTCTGGCTGGATTGTTAAAATGCAGAATTGTTCTATCCTCTACACAGGTGGTGGTAGGTGTAGATAGCAAAGCTGAATTGTCTAACTCTGCTGAAGCATTGGTATTTGTTTCGGCTGCTGTGTTGCGCATCCTTATTTCAACAGGATGGAAAAACCCTTCCCCACCCACCTTTCAAATGTGGATGGCAAGGCTCCTTGCGATACATAATATTGAGTCTTGCCTATATGATCAAAAAGGGGAAAGGATAAGGGATATGGGCAGAAATATGTGGGCTCCTCTTGATAGTTGGAGAAGATCAAACTGATGATTTATGCAGGGGTTATTCTCTGATCTTGTATTATGTAATTTTCTCATTTAGTTTGGTTGTAGAAGAATGTGTATATATTCTATTATTGGTTATTTGTATCGATTGATTCGATTACCGTGTACACCAGAAAAACTTTCAATAAAAAAAAAAAAAAAAAAAAGAAGTGTGATTAGTTTTCAAATGGTTGTCAGAAAGTAGACACGTGTTATATCTGTCTCTCCATTTTGAAACCTGGCTGTCTATTGAAGGACACCAAAAATGATGTTTTAAATTTCGGCAAGCTCCACCCACTCCAAAGTTGTCTTCATGAGCAGCTTCAGTAAGCATGTCACAGAGTGACACTGGTGGAATGCTAACATCAGCACGCATAAGAATATCTTTCACTATGGACAGTTCAGTGGCCACCTGGGAGTATAGATCTCTCCTTGAGCCAACCTTTTCTTGCAAAATCCATGGCTGTAAGCAAAACCTCATCCTTTTTTGTGGCATCCCACTAATCTTTATACTACACAACAAATGACTCTAACGTGTCTTCCATAGTGGCTACAATACACTGTATATCATCTTGAACTTCATCCTGTGAATTAGTTTGTAATGGCATCCTAGAAAGACAGTCTTCCCAGACGTTGTGTCCCCCAGATATGTACTTAATCACAAAGTTTTTAAAAAAAATAGTTATTTATTTTTTTATTTTGTTTATTCTGGTCAGCAAAAAGCAAATGCAGGTTTATACAGCGTGACTATACTTTTTTGCAGTTAGTTACATGTTACAAGGGTCTTACATTCATTGGCATGGATGGGCCATACAGAGTTATTGTTTCCATATAGTAGTTTCCAGCGGCATCTTTATTGCGTGTTGCATGATGTATATGGTGCGCGTTGACCACACCCCAGTTCCCCGCCCCACCCACCACTCCAGTATTTTCATCGTCTCAGCTGTTCTTGGGAGGCCCTTCTACCGGAAATGCTAACAGTGTGCTATGTTAAATATTCAGTCGTTAGTTTGTGTAGACCTAAGATATTGTACAAAGGGTTCCCAGAAATCCCTGGGACTAGAGGCCTGCAGTAGTTCTTCTGCATATGTCTCCAGTGTCTCCTTACAATAAGTCATATCTGTGACCCAGTCCTTGTATCGTGGTATGCGCCTACTACCCCAACGTAGTGCTATGCGGCGTTTGCACAGCAATAATGCCACAGCCAGAAATTTCCGCTTTCTAGCCAGTCGGATCTTGTGTACTCCTAGCAGACGCACCAGTAGGGTGTTAGGTATCTGTTCTGCCAGTATAAGCGTAAGTGTACTAGTTACTTCTTGCCAATTTGGCTGAAGCTGAGAGCATGACCATGCCAAGTGCAGGAAGTTCGCACCCGAAGCGCCTCATCTTTGGCACTTGTCCTCTGGTCGCAATCCGCACTTGTGCAGCTTTGCCGGTGTGTAATATATTTGATGTATGAGTTTGAAGTGAATGATGCACAGGTTGCATTTCAGTGTGAGCAGCTGCATCAGTTTGCAGCTGTAATCCCAGTCTTCTTTAGCAATAGGGCCTCCGGTTGCCTCCTCCCACCTAAGCAGTGACCTATTTGGGGTTGGCTCTGTTCGCCCTGGGTTGCGGCATACAGCCGTGTTACTAAGCGCTGTCATGTGGATGCTGTCAACAAGATCTGGAGTGCGTTAAGCGTTGAAGGTTCATCTGGAAATGAGGGGTATAATTCCCTAATTGCCATGCGCAGTTGCAAGTATGCAAATACCATTAATTGCGTGCAGTGCACACTGAGGGACGGGTCATCCTGTGATATAAATTGGCTATGCGGAAATACGTTGCCCATAGTTCTTAAACCTATTTACCTCAGTAGAGTTAGCATATTCTTTTCTTGTGTTACTGTTATTTGTGGGTGATGAGTGATGGGCAGCGCTGGAGCATATATTGGGAGCTTCTGTGCTCTTTTTGCTAGTGTGTTCCATGCCCGGGATGTACAAGTTACTGGGTGTGTTACATTTCTCGGGGTGTTTCTCCTCGGTCAGACATGAAAGTGATCAGTGGGGTTGGCTTCACACTGTTGTGTTCTACTGCTATATGCAGTATGTGATCATGTGGGTGTAACCAGTAATGAGCGTGGTGTGCTTGTGAGCAGTAAGTAAGCAAGTAATATGTTTATTGTGCAGTTAATTAAAACCATTACAAAAAGTTGGCCTCTTATAAACAATAAAACATCGATTTAAAAGGCTGATAGCCACTTTTACAAACACTTATTAAAATTACGGAAAAGATCCCCACCCCCGGCCTTAGTGGCCCATAGTCCTGTTTCCTCATTTTTGTTTGCAGAGATTAGCAGCAGTTCGTGAGATAAAAATTACCCCTCTTGTCAGAGTCATAACTACAAAGTGAGGGCAGGCAAATAGGTGCAAGTTTAAAGTGCATAGTACCGCATCAACATCCATTAATTTGTGCAAAGACATCCTATGGTTAGCCGATTGATGCTTTTTCTTGAGACTTGCATGTGCAAAAATGCTTGAAATGATGTACTTAAAGCGCTGTTCCAGTTATATCGCAAAGGGTTAACAGGACGTCTCCAACTCGGTTCTAATCAACTTCTTTGATGATCCGGCGGTAACTGTTTTAAGCGGAGATCAGCTGCAGTTAAAAATTTTACCAGGCAGCAGCTTAGTTGAATGTCTTCGCCAGAGAAGTTTGCAAGCACCGCTTGTCTGCACGACCGTATTTGGTTCTTGTTAAAAATAGGTCTGAGTAGTAACCGGCGCTCCCGCATTAGTTCACGGCAAATGGTTATGATATGAACTATGTCCTCCTCTCCTTCCCCGCAGAGATGGCACTTTGCAGGATTCGGAGGGCGCAGCCACGGAGGCAGATGGTATGCAGATGGTAATAAGCCTAACCTGAATTTCAAAAACTTCTCTTTGGTGGTTCTGGAGAAGTTAGAGAGGAGGTAAGCTTGAGGAGTCGCTTTACTGTAAGATTGTATAGTGAGCCAGCCATGTGAGCGTTCTGTCAAGGCCGCTTTGTCTTGTAAGATAGATTCTTTTTTGATAATGTTATTTACAATTTTTTTTAAGATTGCCATGGTCCCCGACATTGCCCAGAGTTGCCGTAACCCCAACTGGTCCAGTGCAGTGTCCAAAAAGTGTCTAGCTGGGCAGGTTTTCAAAGTTTCTACTTCTCTCCACAAATAGAAGTTTAACGTTTCTGGCTGCCCTTTTTTGATCTTAAACCAGGTTTTAACAAAGGCTCCTTTTCGGGCCAGGTCTTGTCTTTGTATCCCGAGTTCAAGCCTCATTTGTGCTGGAGATGTATATCCAGGCAGCCCGTATATTATTATCAGTGCTCTTGCAATGGTGCCGTTCAATGTTTCCGCGTCCCTCCCTCTCATGACTTCACTTCCATAGGTGATTGATGGAATCAGTTTAGCCTGTATCACCTTGGTCAGAGGGAGAAAGCTTGGTCCAGCGGTCATATTTTTCAGGTTTCTTAATGCTACAGCTGTTGTTAAACCCCTCTTTTTTATTGCCACGCATTGTGCTTTGTAATTGCCTTTATTGTCAATCGTGACTCCCAGATATTTGTAGTCTTGTACAACTTCAAGCTTGACTTTTGCCAAGTACCAGTTGTATTTTATTTTTATTTTCCGGTTAATCAAGATAAAACAAAAGTTATGTGTGTAAACACATAACTTTTGTTTTATCTTGATTAATGCTTAGTTTGTTGGTCTCTGAGTATTGAGATGTAATGTCCATCAGGCGTTGCAATCCTATGGGTGTCCGACTGATGAGTACTAAGTTGTCTGCGTACAGGAGGTTAGATAGCTGACAGCCTCCTAGCTTCGGGGCATGCGAATTGCTTCCGTTAAGTTGAACTGAAAGCTCAGCAATAAATAGATTAAAAAGTGTTGGGGCAAGTACACACCCTAGTTTTAATCCTGAAGTTGTGTTCATCTTTTTCGTTAAATGGTCTCCTGCCTCCAGTTTTACTTGTACCCAGGTGTTACTATGCAGAAGGATTAGTTGTTTTAGGAGCAGCGATGGAATGCCTAACATTTTTAGTTTTTGCCGCAGGATATTTCAGTTTATATGACCAAACGCTGAACTGTAATCAATGAAGCAGATGTACAGGGGCTGTTTGATTACAAGTGCAGCGTCTATCATTAATGAGAGGGCGGAGATGTTAGTGGCAGTGCCCAAATCTCTACAGAAACCGGTTTGATTGTAGGCTATTGCTTTAATTTCTGTGGCCTATGTTGTTAGTTCTTGGAGGAGTACCCCGGCATAATATTTGGCTTCGTTGTCCAAAAGTGCCACCAACCGATAGCTCTTTGGATCACTCCTTTTGGCTTTTTTATAGATGGGAGAGATTATTGAGCCCCTCCATGATGATGGTACCATTGATGTCTGCAGGATTCTGTCAAAGATCGGTTTTAAGACTGTAGCCCAAAATTCAGGATCTTGTTTGAATAGTATGGGCGGAATCCCATTTGGGCCTGGAGCTCCTTCACGTCTGCCTTTCGAGATTCTTTTGCGGACTTGGGTATTTGTAATTGTGAAATTTTGTCCATGTTCTACATTAGAGTTTGGCTGGAATGGTTGGATTTCCATTCTAGGTGCAGGGTTATTTAAGCCAATTTGGGGAGTCTGTTCTTTGTGAGCAGTAGAAGTATAATTGGAGGTCTGGTGCTCCAAAGCCCCCTTAATGGTAAGGTCTGGTTAGAACTTTCCGACCCACTCTGGCCTGCTTCCCCGTTCATGTTAGTCTCAGCATGGCTGACCGCAGTTTAGTAAAAACTGCTTGCGTGAGCCAGATCGGTATGTTCATGAATAAATATAGAAATTTTGGCAGCACAACCATCTTCTGTATCGCAATCCTATCAGCCATTGAGCGCGGTAGTTTAACCCACCTATCTATCTGGTCCTCTAGTTTTGTTATTGCTCTACCATAATTCTCTCTGATCACCATCTCCATGTTCCGGTGTATCCATATACCAAGGTATTTAACTGGTTCAGTCTGCCATTGTAATGGATAATCCAAATTAGGCTGTGTTGTGGCTGGCATGAGTGGTATTACTACTGATTTGTCCCAATTAATACTGAGACCTGAGTAGTGTTCAAATTTGATGTATTCTCTAATGAGTGCATTTAAATTGAGATCGGGATATCGTGTATATAGAACCATGTTATCAACGTTCAACGATATGGCGACCGGGCGGAGCTGAAAATGTAGTGTGGAATCTGCGTGCTTTTGCCGTATTTTACATGCCAATGGTTCTAGCGCGAATGTGAAGAGTAGCGGCGAGAGTGGGCATCCCTGTCTCGTCCCACAACTTATTCTGATCGGGTCTGATGTTTTGCCATTAATTCTAATACACGCGCTGGGTGCCATGTATAGTAGCGCAATCCATCGCAAAAACAGTTTCGGAAACCCCATTCTGCGCAGTACTGTGAACATGAATGACCACTCCACCGAATCGAAAGCCTTCGCCACATCCAATAGGGCCGCAGCAGCTGGCAGATTGGGATTCAAGTGGTGAAACATAGCAAATATGGTCCGCAAATTTTGTGTTGTTGACCGTGTCGGTAGAAATCTAGCTTGGTCCGGCAAGATCAGATTATGTAACAGTGGTTGTATTCGTGTTGCAATAATTTTAGCTAATATTTTGGCATCTATATTTATTAAAGACAATGTGCATTATGATTCGCACTTTACTGGGTCTTTGTCTGGTTTGGGGAGAGTAACCAGTAAGGCCTCTCGCAGGGAGGCTGGTAGCATGCCATCCTCGTAGGTGTCCTTCTCCATACTTGTGTGCAGTGTATCTTCTCGAGATATATTTTATCTCATTGTTTGCAAAGTCCTGATAAGTGTCTACCTTCAGCCTGATATCTGCCATTAACTTAGGGTCCTGTGTGGCCTCATACTCTGCCTCTAATGTTTGTATTTCGTTTGCCATCCTGGACAATTGCTGTTGAATATCTTTTAATATGCCCGCATGTTTGCCAATACAGTGGCCCCTAACTGTCACCTTAAAGGCCTCCCACAGTGATTTTGCACTACTTACAGATCCTGCATTAATGTCGAAATACTCTACTATTGCCTAATGCAATTCAGAGCAGAAAACTTGGTCCTGGAGTGCTCCCTGCTACAGTCGCCATGTAAACTGTCTTGGAGTGTGTGTGGGGACGGCAATCACATGCCGGACAGGCGGGTGGTCTGACAGTGTCTTGGGCATGTGTTCTACAGAGGTTGTCCATGTGCAAATGTCCTGTGTGGCCAACCAATAGCCTATTCTGGACCACATATTGTGGGCTGTTGAAGTGCAAGCGCCCTCTTTACGACCTGGATGTCGCAGACGACATACATCTAACATTGCACATTAGTCCATACCTTCTCTAAGCGCCTTTGCCGCTTGCTTCCCATATCTTTCATTACCCGAGGACCTATCCCAGGCTGGGTCTATGCATATGTTAAAATCTCCTCCCCATACCACAGCTGTTGGCGGTAGGGTACTCTATTTTACCAGTATTTGTACAAAAAAGGATCAGTATTTGGGCCGTATGTTGTGACGATAGTTAAAACAGTGCCTCCAAAGTTACCCTGTACTATCACATATCTCCCCTGGGCATCTTTAATGGAACTAATTAATGCGAAGGGGTGCCCCGCCTAATAAGAAGCATTACTCCTTTGGCGTATGTGGAGTAAGAGGATGCCGCACAATAGGATGCCCACCTTCTGCCTATTCTCCCTTCTGTGAAGTCAGTTAAATGTATTTCTTGAAGACAGGCGACATCTAGCCTGTGGGGATCCAAGTACACAAAGACCTTGCGTATTTTCTGCGGGTTATGAAGGCCTCTAACGTTCCATGTCATGAATGCCATCGATCGTGTTTGTCTTAGTCTGTTAACTGTATGCAGTGTCACACTTGGGATAGATTTGCCAGTCTCTTGTGTGTGTGTCTCTCCTGTGGGAGATAGTATCTGCTATTCTAATGCCGACCAGGTTTTCCAAAATAACACCCTGTCCCCCCCACCCACTCCGCCAATCCCATTTCAGCGAAGACAAACCCTGCAAACTTGTAACTTCCCCAACTCCCCCCCCAACAAAAAATTATCTGGGTGTGGTGTACACAGGTCGGCGGGAGCTGCCATCCTGGTTGCCCTGTGAATTACTTCACATGGGTTGTCGCTGTGTAAGCATAGAGTCTGGTTCACACCTAAGCCTGCAAGATAACAGTTTAAGTGCAGGATTGTCTATGCACCTCATTGATCATATTGTCTCTTGTATGTGCAGTGCATGTTTATGTACATAACATTCAAGCGGTACTACGACTTAATCACAAAGTTACATTCTTGTAAATATGATAACAGTCTCACAACCTTGCAGAGGCCTTGCCTGTTCTATTGTCATTAAGCATATGCAGAAGTGATTTTTGATCTGTAAAGATCTCAAAGTTGGCCCCCCATACAAATGGCTTAAATGTTTCAATCGCCCATGAATAGGCAAGAGCCTCTCTCTTTACATCAAACTGTGGGGAACCTCTGCTTGTTTTAGAATCCTTGAAGCAAAGGCAATGGTGTGTTCTCTACCTGGTACCCACTGAGACAAGATAGCACCTAAGCCATACTGACTGACATCTACTGTGACAAAACATTTTTGACCCAATGTAATGATAGAGCAGGAGCATCGACAATTAATTGTTCGATTTTCTGAATAGCTTCATCAGTGATGGTATCACATTTAAATGTCACTCCCTTTTTTTAACAAATTGTGTAGGGGGTTGAACTACTTTGGCATACCCAAACAAGCCTGAAGTAATAGTCACTCATCCCTAGAAATTATTTTACAGAGTCTTTGTCTTTTGGAGGGGCCTCCTCCAAAATGGCTTGTGTGAGTTAGAATTGGGGTTTGATCCTCAAAATTATGATGGTATGACCCAAGTAATCCAATTTATGTGTTAAAAATTGACATTTATCACAAACCTCTTCTGGGCCACAAACCTAAAGGTTACGTCCTCGGCAATGGCGATGGTGTGCCGAGGACGAAACAGTTATATATGTGGCACACGAACCAGAAATCCAACTGACGCTTAAAGCAGAGGGATTTCCTATTTTGTTTTTCAGCCTTGGGAGCTGGGAAAGAGCTTTCCCAGGCTTTCGAGGCATTGATTTTTAAAATGTAATGATGATCCCACGCATGGCGCACTGATGTTCTTAGATTGAAAGTGAAACTAAAATGAGCTAATTTCACTTTCACTACTTCTGTGCTCATGGGGCTATCTCAGCCCCCCGAGCATCAAAGCGCATGGGAAAGGTATCATTGGAAAGGGGAGAATCTCCCCTTTCCAATGGTACCTTTCCCTAGTGGATCCCTGCTTTAGGAGCACTGAAGTAGTGCGATTCCCAAGCAGGTATCCGCCACTAGAAACCAGGGAGGGGGGAGCAGCACCTTGAGCAAGGACTTTTGCTCTCCCCAATATGTTTGGCTAATTTCAGTCTTTTTGCCCGCCTGGGGGGCTGAGGTGGGCAATATCCCCGATCTGCCACTGAGGAGGTCAGAAAGCCCACTAGGAAGCAAGGGACTACTTTTTTTTAGTAGTTCAGGGGTGGGGGCTCCCCAGAATGGGCATGCCGATGCTCCCACCCTCTCCACAAAATAGCCAAAGTCTTTCTGCCCCCATGAGGCATATGGGGGCAATAGCCCCCAATCTGTGCCACCAGGGGGGCAGAAAGGCCACTAAGCACAAGTGAGTCTTTTTTTTGCCAGAGTAGGGATGGGGGCTGCCCTATATGGGCATGCCAATTCCCCCACCTCATGCAAAATCAAATGGGCACAGCCTTCCTGCCCCCGGGAGGCATATGGGGGCAATAGCCCCCGATCTGCTGCCTGGGGGGTAGAAAGCCCACTAGGGAGTCAGGCACCATTTTGTTTAGTAGTTCAGTGGTAGGGTCTGCCTAGAATGGGCATGCCAATACCCCACCCCCTAGGAAAATAGCCACAGATTTTCTGCTGTCCCTGGGAGGCATATGGGGGCAATAGCCCCTGACCTTCCCCCACTAAGAACCAGGGAATATTTTTTTTTAGAGAGATTAGGAGTACGGGTTCCACAAAATTGTCATGCCAATGCCTCCACCCCGCTCAAAGACAAATGGGTGCAGTCTTTCGGCACCCCCCATGGGGCATATGGGGCTATTGCTCCTGATCTGCAACCCCGGGAGGGCAGAAAGTCCACTAGGCACTAGGGACTTTTTTTGCTTGTTTGGGGGTGAGGGCTGCCTAGAATTGACATGCCAATGCCCCCACCCCTCACCAATAAATAAGCATACACACTAGGGACTTTCTTTGTATGTTTGGTTGAGGGCTGCTCAGAATTGGCATACCAATGCCCCCACCCTCCACCAAAAAATAATTATAGTCTTTTTGCCCCTTGTGGGGGCAGATGGGGTCAAAAGCAAAGGAACAAATCATTTATTTTGCGAAATTAGAGGTTTGCAGGGGATTCTGGGTAAGAAAACATTGGGGGATCCTCACAATCCATCCCTTCCTGGACTCCTCCTGTGTCTAATTTTCAGAAATGCCTCGATTCCCTTACATGGCAACAAAGTCTGGGACCAGAAACGCAGGTTACCCCCTTTTGAAACCAGGTCATTTTGTGATAACTGATTTTGATGTCTTCACAATATGTTTAGAGCCATTTCCTGTCGTGGGTAATAGGGAGGCACCATTTTTATCAGGAGACTTAGGGAAATGCTGGGTTGGGGGAAGTTTGTGTCTGCCCACAGATTCCAGTACTTTCCATCACAGAATGGTGAGGGAAAGGTTTTTTTAAGACAAATTTTGAGGTTTGCAAGGGATTCTGGGTAACAGAACCTGGGGAGAGCTACACAAGTCACCACATCCAGATTTCCCTGGGTGTCTAGTTTTCACAGGTTTGCTAGGTTTCCTGTTGGGTTGATGATGGTACTTTGGGAGTTAGGGAATATACAGGCAAGGAATGTTGGGGTGGGGGAATTCAGAGACGGTTGAGAGAAGGGGATCCTGGATGGGATGTTCCTGTATACTTGCAAAATAAATCCCTTAATATCAGCCACGATGAACTCTTTTCTTTTCATTGGCGACAAGCATGAGTTCCGTGTGCCGCCAGTTTTCCACATCTGTGACAGATTTTGATCAAAAAGTGTTCCTGTGAGGCTCTTGAGTTATCGGCAGGAACGCAGTGTCACAGTTTTTGGCTCCTGGTGTCCCCGAGCGTGACCTGTGTTCAGCAATCTGGACCCAGGCATTGTGGAGTTCCTTGCACCGTCTTATGGCATTGTGATAAGGTTTGTTGATGTCACAGTTGGCCGCCATCTTAGCTATTGGCGTGTCAGACTCTCATTGGTCAATTTGCATTGTGATGTTGGACGCCACCATTCTTAGTGTGGGCAAAGCATTTTTCTTGTTTAAAGCTCACACGCTGCTTAAAGACTGAGGTATCTTGATAATTCAGCGGCCATATTGGGAGTCGATTTGGCAATTTCAGAATTCAGCACAGCTCTGAGAGAAACTTTATTCCCTATTCAACTGCATTTATTCATATTATTTTTTCATTGTTTACTGGTAACTTTTATTATTAGTTATTTGGAAGGGTGTTCTGGGTTTTGTGCAATTACATAAGTCGCCAGTTTCTAGATTATAATATTTTTTTGAGTTTTGGAGTTTTGACTGACCAGCATGGAAAGTGTGTGTTCCCCTTGGGCCTTTTTATCTGCGTCTGGTACAGCCCCTTTGTGTTAGACCCACTGAAAAGAAGCTTTTGAGGCATGCTCAGATGCCATCGATGGTGACACGTTCACTAATAAAAAGAAAAAAGCTTTACTCATTCACAACTTAGGTCCTGAAGGTAGGTCTATTTTAAAAACGCTACCTTTGCAAAGTGTAAAAGTACAGATACAGCAGGAAGGAACACCTGGAGAACTAGCTGCAGTTGATCTAGTGGATGGGTCTGTAATTAAAACTCTTGTCAAAAGATTTTAGCCGCCCAAGAACATTTTACTAGAAAGGCACTAGTTCGTACCAAGAGATCAGCACCAGGGTGAATCAGTGGACGGTTTTGTATCAGCCTTTTATCAATTAGCTATCACCTGCAATAATAGAGAATTCAAAGATGAAATCCTTTGTGATCAATTAATTGAGAAGTCTCATAACTAGAAGATCCAGGAGAGATTGTTTTCCACAGATGATCCTACTTTCCAAATTGCTATTACCATTGTCAGGGCTGTCGAAAATTCAGATGCATATTTTAAAGATTTGGCGGGCCATGGTGATTTTGGCACTCCTGCGATGGTTACTGATCTGCAGAGTAAAGAACCCAAGACTGGACAGAAGTATACTCTTTGAGAGGGAGAGGGAAAGAAGTACACTCCGTTGGATGGCAGGCGGAACAAAAATGACGGTATTGTTTGTTTCAGGTGTGGGAGTTACAATCATTTGGCTTCAGGCAAACATTGTTCGGGGTTATCTGTCACATGTTTTAAATGTAATGGCAAGGGGCATTTTGTGAGAATGTGCAGAAACACAGGCAAAACGGTGGTATCTCATGCAGATGAAACTACCTGTGACTACCTGTGTAAGATGTCGTCCTAACTATGACACCTTGTAGTATAGATGTATGAATTACTGATGAGAATTTGGTTAGTGAAGATGAGACGGTGGTAGGAGAGTTGAAACTGGTTCGCAGAAAACCACCATTTTGCAATGTAATGATTAATGGGGTCAGTGTATGCCTTATGGCAGATTCAGGGTCACCTTCCAAGTTAATTGATCCTGATGTTTTTTCAATGTTCAAACCACAAGAACGACAACCATCCAAGGTGAAAATGGGTGTGTATGGGGGTAAGAAGGTTGAGGTTGAGGGTCAATTCGAAGGGAAGATGGCTCATTGGATTGTGTTTGTGATAAAGGAAGGTTCGAATTTATTGGGATGGCATGATTAGAGGTATTAGACATAATTTTGGATCCCAAATCACTCTAGTTGTGTGAGGTCAAGGTCAGATTTGATGACAGCATGTTTGAATGTATCTGCTGCCAGTGAGTAAGTTGAGAAGTTTCCCAAAGTTTTTGCCTAGGAGCTTGGGAAGTTGTCTTGGTTCAAGCATAACACTATATTAATAGCAGGTTCTATTCCAGTTGAACACGAAGTGCCCAAGGTACCATTGTCGTTGAGGGATAATCTGCACTGGGATTTAGACACATTTTGTAGTCTTGATGTGATTGAACCCATTGAGAGCTCGGAATGTCTTGCCCCTGTGGTTCTAGAGCGGAAAAGCGACAATTCTTTGCATTTGTGTGTCAGTTTACATGATCTTAATCGGAACATTTGGGTGGACAGGGAATGCCTGCCAATCATCAGTGCGGTGTTGATTACCTTGGAGGGGCAGTCAGTATTCGCCTCCCTGGATATGTGTTAACATACCACCAAGTAGTCTTGTGTGAGAAACAGACATTTAACTTCTTTTTTAATGCCTGAAGGTGCTTTTTGTTTCAAGTGCATGCCTTTTTGATTGGCATCAGCATCCTCGGTCTTTGAAAGGCTCATGAAGAAGATTAAGGATTGTGAGGGAGTTTGATATTTTCAGGATGACATTTTAATTTTTAGTTAGAATCTGCAACAACACAATGGGCGATTTGACAGGGTTCTAAGAATATTGCAGGAGAAGGGAGTAACTTTGCAGGAGGACAAGTGTAAATTTGAGCAACTGGGGGTTGTCTATTTTGGACATTATATATACAAAGAAGGAATTAGTCCCAAAATGAAGTTGCTGAGAGCTGTAGAGGAGGCACCTGTTCCTGGTAATAAAGTCCAGTTGAGATATTTCTTGGGTTAAGCTGAATACTAGTCAAAGATTGTACCCCTGACAAATAACCCTGGGCGTAGTTCGCGAAGTAGCGCTATGCGTAGCTACGCAAAGTGCACTTCGCACTACGCGAGCTACGCATAGCACTTCGCGAACTGCGTAGTACCCTTTTCGCACAGTGCAAGATGCTGTTTTCAATGATTGCACAGTACGCACAAGCATCCAGCACTGTGCAATCATTGAAAACGGCATCTTGCACAGTGCGAGCTGTAGTTTTCTGCCACTCGAGTAGATTCTTACTCAAGCTGCAGCTTTCTCAACGCGGACTGGTAGTTTCTCATCGCGAGCGGTCGCGAGCATACGCGACCACTCGCAAAGACAAACCTGACCTCCCCGCATTTAGATTGTCGCCGGAAGGTTTATTTTCCACGCTCGCGATCGCCAACTTGATGTTGCTGATCGCGAATGAGGAAAAAGTCTCGCCGGGATGTCATTTTGCTTGCTCGCGGTCGCCAACTTGGCGTTGAGGATCGCGAGCAAGCAAAAAATGACAGCTGCACTACGCAACGCTACGCAACGCGTGTTTGCACTGTGCTACGTGCAATTCGCGTAGTGCGAAGTAGCGCAAACTTCGCAAACTACGCAAGCGTAGCGTAGTGCTTTGCCCAGGCTTACTGACATACCTAGCCCCATTATGGATTTGTTGAAAAAATGAGTTGTGTTTGTGTGGAGTGACGAATGCCAGTTGGCGTTCAACAAAGTGCAGTCGAGGAGGAGCCTAGCGCGCAACCAAGATGGCCGCGTAGGTGCGAGGCTCCCGAGGACCTCCACGACCTCCTACATCTATCCTGTCCTCATCCTGATTTGGTTGAGGGGACTTTGTTTGTGAACCTGAGCCGAGGTGGTTCCCGTTTTCCGTTTTCGAATCGGACCCCAGGTGCCGTCATGGGCTTCGCTTTAAGTTTGCGGCCTGCTTCTCCTCTGACCCCGGACTTGAGTTGAGGGGCGATCCAGTGGTGAAGTGAATAACAACGGCGGGACGAGCCTGGCGGGGCGCGCACCCCTCACTTTCACTTTCGCTTTCGAGCCCTCTCGCCATCATCACAAGTGGGATCTCGGCTCTTTTGCGGAGTGTGGTGGTTGGCTCACTGGGAGACCCTGCCTACTCTGCGGGGACCCGTTCCGCCTTCCTGAGGCGACCTCTGGGGTCTTCGGCCTCGATTGTTCGCCCCCCGTCGCTGGACTCGTGGGTGCACGGATTACAGGGCGATGGCGACGAAGCAGGATGGAGAGAGGCTGAAGGCCAAATCGGCCCGGCGTGGTGCCTCTACCCAGGCCAACGTTATGGATCGCTACACTCTGCCGAAAGGTTCTCCCGGCGGGTCGCATAAGTCTCCGGAGCGGCCCGCGGATGCCCCGGATTTGCCAACGGACCTGACCTTGCAGGATATCATGGGCGCCATAGCGGAGATGAAGACCTCGGTGGGTCAACAGTTTGACACCCTGGCGCACAAACTTGACGCGGTTCTCATCGATGTCAACCTTGTTAGGGCTGATCTTTCCAAGACAAATGATAGGGTTGACTCTTTGGCCCTCACCACGTCGGGCCTCACGACTGAGGTGGCTGCCCTCCAAACGGAGGTACGTCGGCTCCGGCAGGCCAGTGCTCTCACGGATCGGAGACTGGAGGATTCCGAGAGTAGGGCCCGGAGGAACAACGTCCGCATTATCGGAGTGCCTGAGGGATTGGAGGATTCGGCTGCGGATCTCTTTGTGGAGGACTTGATTTCCAATCGTCTGATGCCTCGGGGATTGAGCAAATTCTTCGCTGTGGAGAGGGCCCATAGAGTTCCTGGTGGCAAGCCGAAGGTTGGAGCTCCTCCGTGGCCTCTTATTGCACGTATCTTCAATTTTCGGGATAGGGATGCGATTTTACAAGCCTCTAGAGTGCAGGGGCCGCTTAAGCTAGAGAACGTTGAGGTGAATTTCTATCCTGACTTCACGCAAGCGGTCCAGAAGCAGAGGCTGGGTTTCATGGGCGTCAAACGGCGGCTCCGAGACATGAACTTGAAGTACGCCATGCTTTTCCCGGCCAGGCTGCGGGTGGAATCCGAGGGTCGTTCTCATTTCTTTGACCGTCCGGAGGCGGCGGGGGATTGGTTGGACACTAGGGGACATGATCGAGAGGGACTGGGGGCCGCGAGTGGGGAGTGCCCACCGGACCGGGCCTAATGTATTGACATTGGGGCTACTTTCTGATGATGTCACTTCTTTGTTGGGCTCAGGGTTCCTTGACTGTCGTGCTTTGTCCTCCTTCGCTTGGAGGTTGTGGTGTGTCTTGAGGGGGTTCTCTTTCCTCCTCCAGGGGGTCTTTTTGTAGTTTAGTTCATGCAAGGGCGACAGGCACACTGCAAGTTGGGGGGGCTGTTTGGGCTCATGCAGGGGTGCAGGGTGGGGGGAGTTTTGTTTGGAATGTTGGGTTGGGGTTGGGTATTGTTTGTTCGTACCACAAGGCAGGATTATTGTTGTTTCATACTTAAAGTGCTCTCTGGGAGGGTGGTGATTGGAGCTGGTTGTGATGGGGGGTAGGGGACTGAGACTTCTTTCCTGGAATGTTAACGGACTGGGGGACAGGATAAAACGGGGGGTGGTCCTGCAGTTTTTAAAACGGATCTCACCCGATATCGTGTTTCTGCAGGAAACACACCTCATTGGTAATTCCTTCCGTGCTATGAATAGGCGGGGCTATCGCCTTCTGGCTCATTCGGGCTTCACCTCTGGTTTGATGGGTGTGGGCATAATGGTTAAAACCTCGCTACCGCTGGAGGTTGACGAGGTGATCCATGATGACAGGGGGCGCTACACTGCACTGGTGGGCAGATGGGAGGGTAAAGTGATTGTTTTGGTTTCTATTTATGTCCCGCCGGGTTTGCAGACTACTACTTTTGCCGACTTGGGGCGCCTTCTTCTTGGGCTACCAGAGGGGATTCTAGTGGTTGGAGGGGACTTTAATGCTGTGGTTTCCGGAGCCGAGGATCGATACCCCCCCAGGGACCTCCCCCGGGCCCAAACTTGGTTGTCTGGACTCTTGGACACCCTGGGATTGGTGGATTGTTGGCGGCTAAAACACCCTGCACAGACACAGTACACGTTCCACTCCGGGGCCCATGGTAGTCTCTCACGACTTGATTATGTTCTTATGCCAGCGGCCCAGGCGGGGAGGATCGGGGAGGTGCGACATCTTGCCCGGGGTATTTCAGACCACTCCCCGCTTCTGTTACACTTCGATATTGTCCTGGGGGTGGAGGGGAGGGTGGTCCCGATCAACTCCTGGTACTTGCGTAATCCCACAATTCGTGCAGATTTGATTAAATCCCTTGAGCAATATTTTGAAGATAATGTGGGATCGGTCTCGTCTGCAGTTTCTCTTTGGGAGGCGTTCAAGACGGTACTCCGGGGGGAAGCCCTGTCCCACATTTCCCATTCCAAGAGGCGCGAGCGGGAGGAGGTGACTCGTATTGAGTCTGAAATTACTGAGTTGGAGGGTGACCTGGATCGTGGTGTCACGGAGGACAAATTGCATGCTCTCAGACTCAAACAAGCAGACTACAAGGCCCTGGTCACTGAAGCGGCCAAGGGCATGAGTAGGGAGCAACAGGGGCGACTGTATGATATGGGGGATAAGGCTGGAAAACTGATTGCGTCGAGTTGTGCCGCTGGTTGAGAGAGTGGATGGTGTGTGTGTTACTGATCCCGAGGAAATTGTTGATTGCTTTGCAGAGTATTTCCGCGGGGTGTACTCCCCGGTCTCTTCTCGCCCAGAAGAGGACTCCGGCGTCCTGCTTAAAGATATTGGGTTGCCTTCCCTTTCGGAGGAGGATAAATTGTTGATGGACGCCCTGGCCAGACGCTCAGTCGCTTCTGGCAAGGCCATGGGTCCTAATGGCCTTCCCATTGAATTGTACAAGTTGCGGCCGGATACCTTAGCGCCTCATCTTCGTGATATGTTTCTCGCGGCTCGGGCGGCGGGTTCTCTCCCGCTGGACCAGCGTCTCGCCACCATCGTGGTTATTCATAAGGAGGGGAGGCCGCGGGATCGAGTCACGTCCTACAGGCCCATTTCGCTTTTGAATGCGGAACCGAAAATCCTTGCTAAGGTGCTGGCTAATCGACTGGTTGGCGTGGTGTGCGATCTGATCCATCAGGATCAGTCCGGTTTTATTTCTCATCGCAACACCGCGCTTAACCTACGGCGTCTGCATGGGGTGCTCGCGAGGGTTCCGTTTATACGTGAGCCGGCCATTTTGGCGTCCCTGGACGCCACTATGGCGTTTGATACGCTTGAGTGGCCATATATTTGGGCGACGCTGGAGAAGTTTGGGTTTGGCCCGGGATTCATCGGTTGGGTGAAATTGCTGTATTCTAGACCGCTGGCGCAGGTGGTGGTGAATGGTAGAGTGTCGGCTCCCTTCGAGTTGGGTAGGGGCACGCGTCAGGGTTGTCCGCTGTCGCCTCTCCTCTTTGCGCTCGCTTTGGAGCCCCTGGCGGAGTGGCTGCGGTGGCACCCTTCGATTCGTGGTCTCCGATGGACCCCAGAGTATGAGGACCGAGTCTCTCTCTATGCGGACGATATTCTTTTGTATCTCGCTTCCCCGCGTGAATCGTTGATTGTGTTGGTGGATGTATTGTCCTCCTTTGGCCGTAACTCCGGCCTAGTCATCAACTGGGCTAAGTCCTGTGTTTATGTTCTTTTTGAAGAGGCTCCTATCCTCCCGCGGGGTTGCCCTGTCCAGGTCGCTCACCAGGGATTCAAGTATCTGGGAATTTTTATTACCCTGGACTCAGCGGCCCGATACACACAGAATTTACTCCCCCCTCTCCAACGTTTGAAGGCGGATGTGGCGCGTTGGCGGCGCTTGCCGCTCTCGCCGCTTGGCCGGGCGGCGCTGTTTAAGATGATGTCATTGCCGCGGTTTTTATACGCCTTACAAAACACAATGGATGTTGTGCCGGCTAGCTATTTTAGGGAGGTGGAGGGTCTGCAGCGCCAACTGTTCTGGGATGGGAGGCCGCGGATCGCCCTCGCGAAGCTGACGCTCCCGTGGTACGACGGGGGGGTCGCCCTCCCCGATATCAAACGTTATTATTGGGCTTCTCAGCTGGCAGCGATAAATCACGGGCTTTATGGGTCTGCCCTTAATCCGGCTTTTGAGATGGACAAATTCTTGTTGCCGGGTGGCGACTACAATAGGGCGCTCTACTCCAGATCGCTCGACGCGCGGTTGACGGGTCCGACACGGGTCGCGGTACATGTGTGGCACGCGGCAAACTCGGCGATGGGGTGGAAGGATCGGTTGAACCGGGCGACGCCATTGTATGCTTCCGAGCGATTGGGTTGTTTGTGGACGACGAAAGGCTTTGAGAAGTGGGACACGATCGGCATTAGCAGGGTAGGGGATCTCTGGACGAAGGGGGGATTTAAAACGTTCGATGTGCTGAAAGCGGAGTACCAATTGCATGACAGGGAGTACTTTCGGTATGCGCAGGTTCGTCATGCGTTGCTCTCCGTATTCCCGGAGGTCGCGTCCATCCCGGAGTGCTCCCCATTGGAAGATAGAGTACTAGATGGTATGTGCCGGATAGCACTATTTCATTAATCTATAAAAAGCTCGTCAATGATCGCTCGGGGCTGCTGGCCGCCCTTCGTGAGGCATGGGTCGCTGATGGATTGGAGCTGGATGACGAGGATTGGGTGTCTGCGGGGCCTCCCCGAAAGAGGTGGCCATACCGGCCCGCCTTCGGTTCGTCCAGCTCAAGATACTCCACAGGGTGTATGTTACGGGTCCGGGCCTGATGCGTATGGGATATGCGGTGCATGGGATGTGTAAGCGTGGGTGTGGTATGATTGGGACCTTCCTCCATGTTTTGTGGGAATGTCCGGAGGTGACTCGGTTCTGGCGTGGTGTGCATGCAGTATTGCAGGCAGTCACGCATGTTGCGTTGTTCCCCGAGGCGAGGAGGTGTTTGTTGAATGTTTGGGAGCCGACTGATTACACGGTGGCGCAAACGTGGTGGGTGACATTGGGATATATGGTGGCCAAGCGTGACATAGCACAATTGTGGGGCTCCCAGAGGTCACCCACGATTTCGGTGTGGAAGGAAAATATGGATTGATGTATGTTCCGAGAAAAGACTGTGTATGTGGCGAGAGGCAAGCCTGGGAAATGGGTAAAGGTGTGGGGCCCCTGGAACTCCTATCGTGGTGGGATGTGCGCCCCGCCCCTAACGCGTGACTCTGCTGAGGCCCTGTCTCCCTAGTCTGCGCATCTCCATGATTCTGTGTTATCGGGATACCTTTGTCTCTGCCCCCTGCCCTCCCCCCCCTCCTTCCATTGTAGTTTGGTAGGCCCCTCCCGAGGGGAGCGCATAATGTCACCTGGACTTTTGCCGCCTTGTGGGTTTGTTTCTTTTTTCATTTAAAATGAAACCTATAGCCGCAAATGATATTTCGGATCCTTGGGATCTACACTGCTTGCTGCTTGTGTTTTATACCTATATGTTTATGACCTTATTGTTTACTAGCGGCCGGCCCGGAGGTTGTAGGCCCGTACCTGTATATCTATTGAAATTTGTAATAAAGGTTTAAAAAAAACCAAAAAAAACAAACAAAGTGCAGTCTGACATTGTATCAGCTAGCCCTTTGAAATTGTTCGATACCAGATATAGTAGCATCATAGTCACTGGGAGATAGGATGTAGTAGTGTATGCTTCCCGAGCACTTAGGAGAGCAGAACATACGTATTCAACTATCAAAAAGGAAGCCTTAGCATTGTGGTGGGGGACCCAGCATTTCTGCACGTATCTGTGGGAGGTTTCTTTCCTGTTAAGAACTGATCACAAATTATTAATCGAGCTGTTCAACACATAAAGGGGTTGTTAGACTTGGGGGTCTCTGGTTGGCGCAAGGTTGTCCTTGTGTCAAGCAGGAACCCTCTCCTCTATGTCAGGGCGCAGGATAACCCCTTGTGAATGACCCTTGCTCAACCTCTAGGTGCGTGGCGTGAGCAGCCAAGGCGATTCCTCAGGCGTTGTTGGTTAAGCACTTACAATCGCACACACAGTAAATACATCAATCCCCCCAGAAACGGACACCAGACTTGGATATGTAGAAAAATACGCTTCTTTATGTAAAAATAGGTATATATATCTCAGCAGACTTATCACAAGACCAATAACGTTTTCGCTATGCCACCAGGTTGTAAAGCAGGCAAATGTTCTTTGTTCGTAGTTTCAAATGGATACTTCGTAATCTCTCGCAAATGTTACTTGTGGTTCCAGTACTTACAGAGATCGGCTCCTGCGAACGGGGAAATAAGGCGTTGCGGGCCCCGAGCCCGATACTGGAATTCTTAAGAACGTGCAGTTGCTTTTGGGAGTCGGCACGGGAGGGTGCGACTCAGCCAGGATGGGGGCACCTTTGGATCCTCTTGAGCAGGTGCGTGTAGTCAGGCAGGCGCGGCCCACGACCCTCAGCACGGTAGTGCGGGGGTCTCCTCAGCGTGGGCGGCGCGGCCTGATCTCAGGTCGAGATCGCGAAGCGGGGTCACAGGGCACGGTCCGTGCAGCTGGGGACCCGGTGGGGATCACGATCGTCGGACAAGAATTCCGGCTGGAGGGGCGATAGCGCTTCAGCGCGCTCCAATAGCAGGCGGTGGCAGAGGTGCCGGCGGCCTAGCCCGGGGTAGAGAGCGACTCCGGTCGGAGCGAGGCTCTCAAGGGGGGCAAAGGCAGGTAGGTTCCCGAGTGTAATTTACGTAAATGGGTCGCGACACTGCTCGTCATGCTGCAAATAACCCCAAAGGATTCTGGACAGTGTAGTGGCTACGGTGAGTACGCCTACGCCACGAGTATATAGAAATATAATGCCATCCCTGGACACGTGTTTCGAGGTAATTGCCTCTCGTCAGCAGGGAGCAGGTAGGTATGCGGGGTGCCGATGACTGCCATATATATAGGTAAAATACCTTCCAAGGCGCGCAGGTGCAGACACCGGGCTCGTCAGCCAAAGTCGCTCGAATGAGCTATTAGTAATTTACGTAAATGGGTCGCGACACTGCTCGTCATGCTGCAAATAACCCCAAAGGATTCTGGACAGTGTAGTGGCTACGGTGAGTACGCCTACGCCACGAGTATATAGAAATATAATGCCATCCCTGGACACGTGTTTCGAGGTAATTGCCTCTCGTCAGCAGGGAGCAGGTAGGTATGCGGGGTGCCGATGACTGCCATATATATAGGTAAAATACCTTCCAAGGCGCGCAGGTGCAGACACCGGGCTCGTCAGCCAAAGTCGCTCGAATGAGCTATTAGTAATTTACGTAAATGGGTCGCGACACTGCTCGTCATGCTGCAAATAACCCCAAAGGATTCTGGACAGTGTAGTGGCTACGGTGAGTACGCCTACGCCACGAGTATATAGAAATATAATGCCATCCCTGGACACGTGTTTCGAGGTAATTGCCTCTCGTCAGCAGGGAGCAGGTAGGTATGCGGGGTGCCGATGACTGCCATATATATAGGTAAAATACCTTCCAAGGCGCGCAGGTGCAGACACCGGGCTCGTCAGCCAAAGTCGCTCGAATGAGCTATTAGTAATTTACGTAAATGGGTCGCGACACTGCTCGTCATGCTGCAAATAACCCCAAAGGATTCTGGAGCGACTTTGGGCTGACGAGCCTGGTGTCTGCACCTGCGCGCCTTGAAAGGTACTTTACCTATATATTTTGGCAGTCTACTTGGCACCCCGCATACCTACCTGCTCCCTGCTGACGAGAGGCAATTACCTCGAAACACGTGTCCAGGGATGGCATTATTTCACATACTCGTGGCAAAGGCGTACTCACCGCTGCCACTACATTATCCAGAATTCTTTGGGGCTATTTGCTAGTATGACGAGCAGTGTCGCGACCCACTACGTAAACTATTTAAAGCTCTTTCGAGCGACTTTGGGCTGACGAGCCTGGTGTCTGCACCTGCGCGCCTTGAAAGGTACTTTACCTATATATTTTGGCAGTCTACTTGGCACCCCGCATACCTACCTGCTCCCTGCTGACGAGAGGCAATTACCTCGAAACACGTGTCCAGGGATGGCATTATTTCACATACTCGTGGCAAAGGCGTACTCACCGCTGCCACTACATTATCCAGAATTCTTTGGGGCTATTTGCTAGTATGACGAGCAGTGTCGCGACCCACTACGTAAACTATTTAAAGCTCTTTCGAGCGACTTTGGGCTGACGAGCCTGGTGTCTGCACCTGCGCGCCTTGAAAGGTACTTTACCTATATATTTTGGCAGTCTACTTGGCACCCCGCATACCTACCTGCTCCCTGCTGACGAGAGGCAATTACCTCGAAACACGTGTCCAGGGATGGCATTATTTCACATACTCGTGGCAAAGGCGTACTCACCGCTGCCACTACATTATCCAGAATTCTTTGGGGCTATTTGCTAGTATGACGAGCAGTGTCGCGACCCACTACGTAAACTATTTAAAGCTCTTTCGAGCGACTTTGGGCTGACGAGCCTGGTGTCTGCACCTGCGCGCCTTGAAAGGTACTTTACCTATATATTTTGGCAGTCTACTTGGCACCCCGCATACCTACCTGCTCCCTGCTGACGAGAGGCAATTACCTCGAAACACGTGTCCAGGGATGGCATTATTTCACATACTCGTGGCAAAGGCGTACTCACCGCTGCCACTACATTATCCAGAATTCTTTGGGGCTATTTGCTAGTATGACGAGCAGTGTCGCGACCCACTACGTAAACTATTTAAAGCTCTTTCGAGCGACTTTGGGCTGACGAGCCTGGTGTCTGCACCTGCGCGCCTTGAAAGGTACTTTACCTATATATTTTGGCAGTCTACTTGGCACCCCGCATACCTACCTGCTCCCTGCTGACAAGAGGCAATTACCTCGAAACACGTGTCCAGGGATGGCATTATTTCACATACTCGTGGCAAAGGCGTACTCACCGCTGCCACTACATTATCCAGAATTCTTTGGGGCTATTTGCTAGTATGACGAGCAGTGTCGCGACCCACTACGTAAACTATTTAAAGCTCTTTCGAGCGACTTTGGGCTGACGAGCCTGGTGTCTGCACCTGCGCGCCTTGAAAGGTACTTTACCTATATATTTTGGCAGTCTACTTGGCACCCCGCATACCTACCTGCTCCCTGCTGACGAGAGGCAATTACCTCGAAACACGTGTCCAGGGATGGCATTATTTCACATACTCGTGGCAAAGGCGTACTCACCGCTGCCACTACATTATCCAGAATTCTTTGGGGCTATTTGCTAGTATGACGAGCAGTGTCGCGACCCACTACGTAAACTATTTAAAGCTCTTTCGAGCGACTTTGGGCTGACGAGCCTGGTGTCTGCACCTGCGCGCCTTGAAAGGTACTTTACCTATATATTTTGGCAGTCTACTTGGCACCCCGCATACCTACCTGCTCCCTGCTGACGAGAGGCAATTACCTCGAAACACGTGTCCAGGGATGGCATTATTTCACATACTCGTGGCAAAGGCGTACTCACCGCTGCCACTACATTATCCAGAATTCTTTGGGGCTATTTGCTAGTATGACGAGCAGTGTCGCGACCCACTACGTAAACTATTTAAAGCTCTTTCGAGCGACTTTGGGCTGACGAGCCTGGTGTCTGCACCTGCGCGCCTTGAAAGGTACTTTACCTATATATTTTGGCAGTCTACTTGGCACCCCGCATACCTACCTGCTCCCTGCTGACGAGAGGCAATTACCTCGAAACACGTGTCCAGGGATGGCATTATTTCACATACTCGTGGCAAAGGCGTACTCACCGCTGCCACTACATTATCCAGAATTCTTTGGGGCTATTTGCTAGTATGACGAGCAGTGTCGCGACCCACTACGTAAACTATTTAAAGCTCTTTCGAGCGACTTTGGGCTGACGAGCCTGGTGTCTGCACCTGCGCGCCTTGAAAGGTACTTTACCTATATATTTTGGCAGTCTACTTGGCACCCCGCATACCTACCTGCTCCCTGCTGACGAGAGGCAATTACCTCGAAACACGTGTCCAGGGATGGCATTATTTCACATACTCGTGGCAAAGGCGTACTCACCGCTGCCACTACATTATCCAGAATTCTTTGGGGCTATTTGCTAGTATGACGAGCAGTGTCGCGACCCACTACGTAAAAGGTTCCCGAGTGTCACAGCCCTAGGAGGGGCGATGAGGGGCGCAGTCTTCCTCAAGCGGGATACACACGCGGCTCCAGTTTCAGGACGAGCAAAGGCACAAAGAACCCACTGGTCCTGGGGTTCTGTTCAGGGGGCAAGCTCAGATCAAGCCCTTGGAGAATGTTTAAAGCACAAAGCAGCAAAGTCTTTTCAGTAAGTCTCTTCCTCTCCTTTCTCAGCAAGGTAAGCAGCAGGCCAGCACCTCCAGCGTCTTCTTCTCCTTCTAGTCGGGCAGAGGTTCTTTGTGGTAAAACAGGATTCTGATTTCTTAGGAGCCAGGCTCCTACTTTTATACAGTGATTCTTTTGTTCTTTAGCGCCAGGGGGCCTGGGCCTGGCCCAGTCCAGTTCTGGAGCACTTTGTTATGGTGACTCTGCTCTTTCCTTTCAGCAGCAGGGCAGAGACATCAGCCGCTCCACAGGGGGCGGCGCCGGCTTTGTGGTGGCAGAGCATAGGTCTATTCAAGAGTCAAGGTGTACTCCTCCCACCCATCCTGGTGTCATCTTTCTACCCACCACCTGGCAGCCAGCCTGTCTCTGGGGATTCCCCAACCCTGCTCCTTACTGTTGCTAGGCAGAACACCCACACACATCAGAGGTGGACTAAAATGGCCAGGTCAGTAAATACTAACTTTCTAAAAGTAGTATTTACAAACCCAGGATATTAAAATAAACTTGACTACAAGAAGTATTTTATTATTCTGAGTTCAGGCATACTAAACTTGATACTCTACCATGCTCTATGAGTCCACTGGGGTCACAGCGTGTAGTGACTCCAGCAGCCCATTCTGGCCTATGGAGAGCAGGTAGCCTTCAATAGTGAAAACGAAAATGGCTGTAATTCACTATTAGGACATGCCACACACTCAGGGCTTGTCCTACCTTACACCTACAATGCACCCTGCCCGTGGGCCTACCATAGGGGTGACTAACATGAGGCAAAGGGAAGGTTTGGAGGCTGGCAAGTGTGTGCACTTGCCCAGCCAGCATGACAGTACCAGACTGCACGCAGGTTCTGCGGTGGCAGACCCTAGACACATTTTACAAGGCCGCTTTCTGTGGGTGGCGCAACCAGCGCTGCAAACCCACCAGCAGCATTGGCATTCACAAGCCCTGGCACCCCTGGTGCACTTTACTGGGGACTGATAGTAAATCCAATAAACCAATCATGAATATCAATTACAGGTACACTTTACCTAGGGAGCACTTGCACTGCGGCACGGATTAGCCGTGGCGCAGTGCCCTGAGCGGACAACACCAGCAAAACAGTTGAGGCACACCATCAAAAAAGTGGAAGGGAAACTCACGCCAAGGTGCCAGGTCTAACAGGGGTGACAAAGCTACATGCAGGATTGCTAAATGGAAGCATTGATTTCAGGAATGTAAGTTTCTGGCCAGAATGCCATTGGACGATTCAAATGAGGGTGTTCAATGGGCTATTGACGATGATGATGAAGTGGTGTGTTTAGCCAATTCTATAAACAGTGTGCTGCAAGGAACATTGGAAGAGAGTGAGTGAAGAGCAAAGTTGGGGAAGGATCCCATTCTGTGTGGGATCATGATCTAGGTTGCTCAGAGGCCGCTCAATCTGAGATCTCTGGATGAAAATTTCACATCATCTGGGCAGGTGGCAAGTGAATTGACATGCGAAGGATGACTCCTAAGGAGGCTTGGTCAGATAGTAGGTCCAGAGAGTTTGAGACTAAACATTTTGGAATTGGCCCATGAAGGCCACTGTGACATAAGAGCCATGAAACACAGGGTACATGAAGGTTTCTGGTGGCCTGGTGTTGACAAAGCTGTGGAAGGTCATGTGCATGACTGTGGACATTGTATCATGAGTGATAAGTCGCATGCGACTCATCCCCCCGATTGACCCTGTGAGTTCTCCTTTGATTCCATGGGTGAAAGTAGCATTTGATATTGCCAGCCCCATTAATGTCTTAGGTGATAATTCCAAATTTGCAATTGCCTTTATAGACTATATGTCAAAGTGGCTTGAGGATGGTTTTGTAAATAGTATCACCTCTGATGCTGTTATACAATTTAAAAAATATATATTTGTGAGGGAGGGTTATCCTGTGGAAATTGTGATGGATAATGGTACACAGTTGGTATCCAGTGAAATGGAGGCATTCCTGGAATCACAGGGAATCTGTCACATAAAGACGTCCGTCTGAACCCGGAAGTGAGACCCAAATAAGTAGGGTCTTAGCTTCTTCAGCGCCCAGACCACAGCAAATGCTTCTCGCTCAATTGCACTCCACCTACTTTCCCGTGGAAGTAACCTCCCACTGATGAAGGCTACGGGTCGGTCCCATCCCTCCTCAGTCATCTGTGAGAGAACAGCCCCTACACCATGCTCTGAAGCGTCTGTCTGTACTAGGAATTCCTTGGAGAAGTCAGGGGCCAAGAGCACGGGCAGTCTTCAGGGTGTCGAAAGCTTTCTGACAGGTGTCAGTCCAGATCACGTTCCTGGGCTGCTTCTTGGAAGTCAGCTCTGTCAAGGGGGCAACAATCGTTCCATAGCCCTTGACAAACCTCCTGTAGTACCCAGTGAGCCCCAGGAAGGCCCTCACTGCGGTCTGTGTCTTGGGGTCTCCCAAGCCAGGATGGTCTCAATTTTGGGTTGCAAGGGTGCCACCTTGCCACTCCCCACTTGGTGTCCCAAGTACACCACGGAACCCTGCCCGATCTGGCACTTGCTTGCCTTGATCGTGAGGCCTGCTCGGCGCAGAGCCATCAACACTTCCCAGAGGTGGCGCAGGTGTTCGGGCCAGGTGGCACTGAATACTGCGATGTCATCCAGGTAGGCGGCACTGAACGCATCCAGCCCAACCAGTACCTGGTTGACCAACCTCTGAAAGGTGGCAGGGGCATTCTTCATCCCAAATGGCATGACCCGGAACTGGAAGTGCCCATCTGGTGTAGAGAATGCTGACCTCTCTTTGGCCCCATCGGTCAAGGCGATCTGCCAGTATCCAGACGTTAAATCAAACGTGCTGAGGAACCGGGCAGCCCCTAGCCGATCAATGAGCTCATCAGCTCTGGGGATGGGGTGCGCGTCAGTCTTAGTTACTGAATTGAGTCCTCTGTAGTCCACACAGAACCGGAGTTCAGGTGTGGCTCCCGGCGCAGCAGCTTTGGGGACCAAGACCACGGGGCTGGACCAAGGACTGCTGGAGGACTCAACCACCCCTAGCGCAAGCATTTTGGAGACCTCCTCCTTGATGCAAGCTCTGACCCTGTCAGTTACCCTGTAAGCTTTGTGCTTCACAGGTAAGCTGTCTCCTGTGTCCACATCATGGACGCACCAATCTGTGACACCAGGAATCAGGGAGAACCTATCTGGTAACTGCCCCAGCAAGTGGCGGCAATCTTCCTGTTGTTCGGGCGTCAGGGTGGGTGAGAGGTTAACTCCATCCACTGACCCATCTTTCTCAGAGGCTACTAAGAGGTCAGGAAGAGGCTCGGTCTCCTCTTCCATTCCATCATCAGTGGCCAGCAGCATGCCCACTTCGGTCCTCTCTAAGTGGGGCTTAAGGCGGTTACCATGTAGGACCCTCAAAGGGTTCCTGGGAGACTGCAGGTCCACCAAGTAGGTGATAGGACTTTTGCGCTCCACAACCTCAAATGGACCTGTCCACTTATCCTGAAGGGCACAAGGCTCCACTGGGGCCAAGACCCACACCTTTTGTCCAGGTTGAAGCTCTACCAGAGTGGCATTCCGGTCGTACCACCGCTTCATCTCTTCCTGGCTGGCTTCCAGATTTGCCTCAGCAAGTTGCCTGAAACGCCTAGTCTGGTTTCGGAAGGCCAGCATGTAACTGTATACATTCTGGGGAGGTTTCCTGGGAGATTGCTCCCAGCCTTCCTTTACCAAACTCAGAGGTCCTCTTACCGGGTGACCATACAGAAGCTCAAAGAGGCTGAACCCTAGAGACTTCTGTGGCACCTCTCGGTAAGCGAAGAGCAGGCATGGCAAGAGGACGTCCCACTTACGCCTCATTGGACCGTCTAGGCCCATGATCATGCCTTTGAGGGTTCGGTTGAATCTCTCAACCAACCCATTTCCTTGGGGGTGGTAAGGAGTGGTGAACTTGTAAGTTACCCCACACTCCTTCCACAGGGATTTCATATATGTGGATATGAAATTGGTCCCCCTGTCGCTCACCACCTCTAGAGGGAATCCCACTCGGGAGAAAATTCCCATCAGTGCTCGTCCCACCACGGGGGCCGTCACTGTCCTCAGAGGGATGGCTTCAGGGTACCGGGTGGCATGGTCCACCAAGACCAGGATGAACCTGTTGCTCAGGGCTGTCTTGGGGTCCAGAGGCCCCACAATATCAATACCCACTCGCTGGAATGGTGTACCGACCACGGGGAAGGGCTGCAGAGGAGCCTTGTGCTTCCCTCCGCTCTTACCACTTGCCTGGCAAGTCTGACAGGTTCGGCAGTAGGAATCTGAATTCTTGTGCATTTGGGGCCAGTAAAAGTGGGTGACAAGCCTGTCATAGGTCTTGTCCATCCCCAAATGTCCTGCTAAAGGCACATCATGAGCCAGCCCCAGTAGGAAGGTTCTGAACTTCTGGGGTACCACCAGCACACGGGCTGACCCAGGTTCAGCAGCCTTAGGCTCTGAATACAGGAGGTCACTCTCCCAGTACACGTAGTGTGTTTTGGCCTGAACACCATTGGCCTGGTCTGCAGCCTGCTGCCGCATACCCACGAGAGAAGGGCATTCTTTCTGCTTCCTGCAGGATTCCTCCCTGGAGGGGCCTCATTCTTGCTGCCAATGGGTCAGCTCAGGCAGGTCTCCCAGTTCGGCAATCTGTTCCCCGGTAGGCTCCAGGGCATCCCCCTCAGGGTCTGCTTCCTCCTGGGCCGTGGGAACTTCGGGGGCCGGTGTCCCGCGCCTCCTGCGCCTTCTCCCTAAGGCCGGTTCCTGGACCTCTCCCTCAGGCTCCAGGACCCTCTCAACACCCCTACTGGCTGCCATGGACCGGGTGGTCACGCACGCCCAGTCGGGTAGACCCACCATCCTCAGATGCGTGGTCTTCTCCACCTTTTCCCAAGGGGAGCTCTCCAGGTCGTTCCCTAGCAGACAGTCTACAGGCATGTCAGTTCTCACAGTGACTTGTAGAGTACCAGAGACCTCCCCCCACTCAAAGGGAACTTGAGCCATTGGACAACGACTCTCCATGTTGTCAGCATTGACAACCCTACAGTAGGCATTGGGTACAATCTGTTCTTGAGACACCAGGTGTTGCCTCACCGAGGTCACGCTGGCTCCTGTATCTCTAAGAGCCTCAACCTTCTTTCCATCGATGGTCACTACTTGCCCATATTTCTTAGTGTTAGAGGGTAAGTAGGTTTCAGGGACCATCTCACTGTCTCCTAGCGAGACTAGGGTCACATGCGGAGGACCCCCACCCCCCTGGACTGCTACCTCCTCCCCAAAATTAACATTAGCTACTTGCCGGGGTGGAGCACCAGTGGGTGCTGTCTTACCAAACAGGCGACACTTAGGATCAGAGGCAATGTGACCCGGGTCACCACACCTGTAACAATTGAAGGGCCCCTTTGGAACAGGCCTACCTGTCGGGGCCCCGTTCTGCTGCGGGGGTGGGGGAGGCTGAGAACCCTTCTGCTGGTTCCCTTGGGGATTACTTTGGGGGCCTTTTTGGAACCATTTCTGTTTACCCTTGTCCCCCCCACTCTTCTGCTGGGGACCCTGCCCACCTTTGGCGGAGTCTCCCACTTGACCCTTGTGGACCCTGGTGCTGAGCCAGCGGTCCGCCTCCTCAGCAAGCTTCCTCGGGTTGGACAGCTTGCTATCAATCAGGTGCTGGCGTAGCTCAGGAAAACATTGACTGGACAAGTGCTCCCATGCAATTAAATCAACCAGCCCTTGATAATCATTCACTTTGCTACCCTTCACCCAACCATCCAGTGCTCTGCAGAAAAAAGTTACATACTCCACATACGTACTCTCAGGGATCTTGTTAGTCTCCCTGAACCTCTGTCTATATAGCTCCGGAGTTAACCCATACCTTGTCATTAAAGCTTCCTTCATATGGGGGTATGAGGTCTGGACTTCTAGGGGCAAATCTAACAGTGTGTCACGCCCTTCAGCAAGGAACCTTCCCCACAACCCCGCTCCCCAGTCTTTCTGAGGGACCCGGTGTGAAGACATGGCCACCTCATAGGCTCTAAACCACTGCCCTATGTCATCCTTTCTAAAATACTCCTTTACTACATCTTTGGGGATGTACACCTTGGACTCTACCTGCACCGGTGGAGTGCTGCCACCAGAAGGAGCGGTGTCCAAACTTTTCGCCTTCAGCTCCAATTCCTTCAATCTTATATCATGATCCATTTGGCGTTGTTGTGCCTCCAAGGCCAACTTCTGCTTTTCCATTTCCATTTGTCCTGCCAACTTTGCCATCTCCATTGCATGCGCCCTGTCTGCTTCCCTGTCTGCCAGCTCCTCTGGCGACAGGACTCTGCTGGGCTCCCCAAGGTTGTCGGGTGGAACGATGTCCCCCGCATTCTGTGGGTCTCTTGACTCCTTCCAGGCTCTCAACGCCTTGGTGTACTGGACCTTCTTCTTGAATCCAGCATGGGGAACTCTGAATTTTACACTGTAGCCTTTCAATTGCTCCGCTGTGTAACCTTCCAGTCTCTCCCAATCCACCTCATCCATTCCAGAAATCACAGAGAGTGCTCTTCCAGCAGGGAGTGAGCCAGGCATGGTTGCAGTAATGGTCGATGTCTCAACAGTTCAAAAATGAAAACCTGTGGCTGCGTTACTTGGTCTGCTCTCACTATCTGGTGATTAATAATTCACTGTATGCAAATTACAAATGCAAATCTGAAATCCCAGCCGCTGCCAACAATGTTAGACTTGGGGGTCTCTGGTTGGCGCAAGGTTGTCCTTGTGTCAAGCAGGAACCCTCTCCTCTATGTCAGGGCGCAGGATAACCCCTTGTGAATGACCCTTGCTCACCCTCTAGGTGCGTGGCGTGAGCAGCCAAGGCGATTCCTCAGGCGTTGTTGGTTAAACACTTACAATCGCACACACAGTAAATACATCAATCCCCCCAGAAACGGACACCAGACTTGGATATGTAGAAAAATACGCTTCTTTATGTAAAAATAGGTATATATATCTCAGCAGACTTATCACAAGACCAATAACGTTTTCGCTATGCCACCAGGTTGTAAAGCAGGCAAATGTTCTTTGTTCGTAGTTTCAAATGGATACTTCGTAATCTCTCGCAAATGTTACTTGTGGTTCCAGTACTTACAGAGATCGGCTCCTGCGAACGGGGAAATAAGGCGTTGCGGGCCCCGAGCCCGATACTGTAATTCTTCAGAACGTGCAGTTGCTTTTGGGAGTCGGCACGGGAGGGTGCGACTCAGCCAGGATGGGGGCACCTTTGGATCGTCTTGAGCAGGTGCGTGTAGTCAGGCAGGCGCGGCCCACGACCCTCAGCACGGCAGTGCGGGGGTCTCCTCAGCGGGGGCGGCGCGGCCTGATCTCAGGTCGAGATCGCGAAGCGGGGTCACAGGGCACGGTCCGTGCAGCTGGGGACCCGGCGGGGATCACGATCGTCGGACAAGAATTCCGGCGGGAGGGGCGATAGCGCTTCAGCGCGCTCCAATAGCAGGCGGTGGCAGAGGTGCCGGCGGCCTAGCCCGGGGTAGAGAGCGACTCCGGTCGGAGCGAGGCTCTCAAGGGGGTAAAGGCAGGCAGGCTCCCGAGTGTCACAGCCCTAGGAGGGGCGATGAGGGGCGCAGTCTTCCTCAAGCGGGATACACACACGGCTCGAGTTTCAGGACGAGCAAAGGCAAAAAGAACCCACTGGTCCTGGTGTTCTGTTCAGGGGGCAAGCTCAGATCAAGCCCTTGGAGAATGTTTAAAGCACAAAGCAGCAAAGTCTTTTCAGTAAGTCTCTTCCTCTCCTTTCTCAGCAAGGTAAGCAGCAGGCCAGCTCCTCCAGCGTCTTCTTCTCCTTCTAGTCGGGCAGAGGTTCTTTGTGGTAAAACAGGATTCTGATTTGTTAGGAGCCAGGCTCCTACTTTTATACAGTGATTCTTTTGTTCTTTAGCGCCAGGGGGCCTGGGCCTGGCCCAGTCCAGTTCTGGAGCACTTTGTTATGGTGACTCTGCTCTTTCCTTTCAGCAGCAGGGCAGAGACATCAGCCGCTCCACTGGGGGCGGCGCCGGCTTTGTGGTGGCAGAGCACAGGTCTATTCAAGAGTCAAGGTGTACTCCTCCCACCCATCCTGGTGTCATCTTTCTACCCACCACCTGGCAGCCAGCCTGTCTCTGGGTATTCCCCAACCCTGCTCCTTACTGTTGCTAGGCAGAACACCCACACACAGCAGAGGCGGACTGAAATGGCCAGGTCAGTAAATACTAACTTTCTAAAAGTAGTATTTACAAACCCAGGATATTAAAATAAACTTGACTACAAGAAGTATTTTATTATTCTGAGTTCAGGCATACTAAACTTGATACTCTACCATACTCTATGAGTCCACTGGGGTCACAGCGTGTAGTGACTCCAGCAGCCCATTCTGGCCTATGGAGAGCAGGTAGCCTTCAATAGTGAAAACGAAAATGGCTGTAATTCACTATTAGGACATGCCACACACTCAGGGCTTGTCCTACCTTACACCTACAATGCACCCTGCCCGTGGGCCTACCATAGGGGTGACTAACATGAGGCAAAGGGAAGGTTTGGAGGCTGGCAAGTGTGTGCACTTGCCCAGCCAGCATGACAGTACCAGACTGCACGCAGGTTCTGCGGTGGCAGACCCTAGACACATTTTACAAGGCCGCTTTCTGTGGGTGGCGCAACCAGCGCTGCAAACCCACCAGCAGCATTGGCATTCACAAGCCCTGGCACCCCTGGTGCACTTTACTGGGGACTGATAGTAAATCCAATAAACCAATCATGAATATCAATTACAGGTACACTTTACCTAGGGAGCACTTGCACTGCGGCACGGATTAGCCGTGGCGCAGTGCCCTGAGTGGACAACACCAGCAAAACAGTTGAGGCACACCATCAAAAAAGTGGAAGGGAAACTCACGCCAAGGTGCCAGGTCTAACAGGGGTGACAAAGCTACATGCAGGATTGCTAAATGGAAGCATTGATTTCAGGAATGTAAGTTTCTGGCCAGAATGCCATTGGACGATTCAAATGAGGGTGTACAATGGGCTATTGACGATGATGATGAAGTGGTGTGTTTAGCCAATTCTATAAACAGTGTGTTGCAAGGAACATTGGAAGAGAGTGAGTGAAGAGCATAGTTGGGGAAGGATCCCATTCTGTGTGGGATCATGATCTAGGTTGCTCAGAGGCCGCTCAATCTGAGATCTCTGGATGAAAATTTCACATAATCTGGGCAGGTGGCAAGTGAATTGACATGCGAAGGATGACTCCTAAGGAGCCTTGGTCAGTTAGGAGGTCCAGAGAGTTTGAGACTGAACATTTTGGAATTGGCCCATGAAGGCCACTGTGACATAAGAGCCATGAAACACAGGGTACATGAAGGTTTCTGGTGGCCTGGTGTTGACAAAGCTGTGGAAGGTCATGTGCATCACTGTGGACATTGTATTTTGAGTGATAAGTCGCATGCGACTCATCCCCCCGATTGACCCTGTGAGTTCTCCATTGATTCCATGGGTGAAAGTAGCTTTGGATATTGCCAGCCCCATTAACGTCTTAGGTGATAATTCCAAATTTGCAATTGCCTTTATAGACTATATGTCAAAGTGGCTTGAGGATGGTTTTGTAAATAGTATCACCTCTGATGCTGTTATACAATTTAAAAAATATATATTTGTGAGGGAGGGTTATCCTGTGGAAATTGTGATGGATAATGGTACACAGTTGGTATCCAGTGAAATGCAGGCATTCCTGGAATCACAGGGAATCTGTCACATAAAGACGTCCCTATACCATCCTAGGAGCAATGGCCTTGTTAAACGCTTCAACCGTACATTGAAGGACCATTTGCAGCTAGCATGGATCAAAAAATTGATTGGAAGTCAGGTGTGGATGATATGATGTGGGCATATATGACAACACCTAACTGCCCCACAGGTGTCTCTCCTTTTGTTCTACTAAGGGGTAGAGTTCCCAGCAGTAAACTGAAGTGTGAGTGGATGGGTCGGAATCATGATGATGAGGCAAGTTTGGCTGGTGCGGTGGATGTGAGAAAGAGAGTACAAGGCAATTATGGTGGTATCAGAGTGAAACACAATTCCAGAGATGTGTGTGTGGGAGCTTGTGTTAGAATCAAAGCCAGGACATGTTCACAAAAGTGTTTCTCAATTTTCTACTCCCAAGTTAGTAGTCAAGGGGTCTCAAAGCGATGGTAAGGTGTGGAACAAAGACAAGATCTGAGTCATTCCTGAAAGTAAGGTTGATCTGCTGCAAACTCATCTGGGAAGACATTTGATGGTGAGGGGTGAAGAGAACCACCTGTGACCAGAGCAAGCAGTGAGTGGATCAAGCCGGTATGACATGAGGATTATTTGGTTGGGGGCATTTTAGCCAAATGCGATGTGTGTAATAGACATTTTGGTGCCTCATAACATCTGACAGAACCTAAATGTTTCTGCTTTTGCCTCAGTGGGCTATATTGATTATGTTATTTTTTCTTTTTGTATTGTTATTTTTCATTTGTTAAGGGGAGGATCTGTTGGGTTGATGATGGAACTTTGGGAGTCGGGAAATGTACACGCAAGGAATGTTGGGGTAAGGAAATTCGGGGACAAGGGAGTCGGGAAATGTACACGCAAGGAATGTTGGGGTAAGGAAATTCGGGGACAAATGGTTGAGAAACAGGGATCCTGGATGTGATGTACTTGTCACATATTTCTGCACACTTGCAAAATAAATAACTTACTATCAGCCACAAGGAACTCTATTTTTTTCATTTCCCTAGGTGCGCTTGAGCTCGAATCCCACGGCTAGACACATTGCAAAAAAAGGGTCAGTTTGATATGTCCTCTTTGCGTTTTGGGCCATTTCCTGTTGTGGCCCTAGGCCTATCCACACAAGTGAGGTACCATTTTTATCAGTAGAGTAGGGGGCATGCTTGGGGAAAACATGTTTATGGCTCCCCTTACATCCCAGAGCTTTCCATCACAGAAATGTGAAGAAAATTTGTTTTTTATGCAGATTTTGAGGTTTTCAAGGTAGTCTGGTTAACAGAACCTGGTGAGAGCCACACAAATCATCCCATCCTGGATTACCCTGGGTATCTAGTTTTCAAAAATGTAAAGGTTTGCTAGGTTGCACTAGGTGACTGCTGAGCTAGGGCCCAAAATAAACAGCTAGGCACATTGCAAACAAAGGGTCAGTTTTGAGTGGAAAAATGTCATGTGTCCATGTTGCGTTTTGGGCTGTTTCCTGTCGAGGGCACAATGCCTACCCACACAAGTGAGGTACCAATTTTATTGGGAAACTTAGAGGAATGCTGGGTCAGTGGAAGTTTATGGTAAGTTGCTGGGTGGGTAGAAGCCTAATGTCAGCTAACAGGACCCTTGACTCCTCCACCCGGCGAACAGAGTGAGATTTGTATATCCGAGTGTAATGCTTGGCAAATTCATCCACTATCAACTGTGTTTCTGAAATCGTCTCCCCTGCCTCAGCTGTGAGTTCCGAGACCAGGCAATTTGCATGATCACAGCAGTCTAGCCACGCAAGTAATTTGCCTGCTCTGTCCCCAAGCGCGTATATTCTGCAGAGTTTATCCCTTTGTAATGTTTTAGCCCAATTTTATATTCTTCCATCTTAATGTTGAAGTTGTGTGTAGTGTCAGGGTCTCCCAACACTAGAAGTTCTCCTCCTAGCACTAAAATCTCCTCTTCCAGCTTAGTAAGTTCAGCGTTCTTCTTTTTTTTTGCCCCAGTTATCTGAGAGATTGCCTGCCCATGAACCACTGTTTTAATCTCCTCCCAGAGCGTCCTCGCCAATCCCACAGATCCCTCATTATCCTGGAAGTAGTACTCAATAGCCTGAGCAATGTTCTGCCTTATAGTGGTGTTACGCAGGCCACAAGTTTATGGGCGCTATTCTGCCCACCTGACCCTCACCCATTCCCACCTGCACCCATATCGGAGAGAGGTCAGATATACCGTGTGCCATATGTCTGACTTTTGTGATGTGTCTCACGTGTTCTGCCGGCGTGGAGATGTAATCAATATGGGAGAGGCTATTATGTACCCCTGAGTGAAATGTAAACTGGGTATCGGCAGGATGGCGGATCCGCCACGCGTCCGCCAATCTGATAGCGTCTAGGAAGGTGGGCAGAACCAATTGTGCGGGTCCCAGGTCTCTGGGCGGACCGCGATCACGCCTGCCACATACCACTGAATTGAAGTCCCCTCCAAGCATCAGCCTCCCTTCTGAAAACTCTATCATAGTGCTTCCCAAATCTCGAAATGCTGTTGCTTGTAGTCCTGGAGGGACATAGACTGACACCAGAGTTAGTGTCCCTCCTTCCCATTTCCCTGACACTGCTGCGTATCTGCCGTCAGGTCGTCAGTCCAGGTGTGTATAATTTACATCGGGAAGGATTTGCGCACCATTATGCCGACACCCCGTGAACGTGAGGTATACCCCTAGTGTATAACCAGACGGTAGCCCCACCTGTCTGGTGCCTTGCATGTGTTTCCTATCAGGTGTGTCTTCTGCAACACCACATCCGAGGCGTGTCGTTTAATAAACTGTAATACTATTCCCCTCTTCAGCTTACCCCCCAAACTGTTTACATTCCAGGATAGAAGTCTGGTTTTTTTCTCACCCATCAAACTCATTTTGACCTCTCCCACACCCTTTCCGTGTACTATCTTGTGTTCCAGTTCCTGGGTGTGCATGAATGTTTACCTCACAGATCCCTAGCATCCTGGGGCCTTTCTCTTATTGCTACACATGTGCCGTCCCTCCCAAACCCGGCTGTGAAATTTACTTGGCTGTCTCTCAATTGAACTGATTTAACACTTAATCCCTGACATCCCCCCTCCTTGCTTCCCCGCACTCTGGGCCTAAAACTGCCCAAACCCTCATAGTGCAGAGTGCCTTTTGCCCTATTCTTCTAAACTAACAGGAAAATCAAGGGGGTGGCAACACCCTCCCCACATCAGTCCGCCTGCTTCTGCGTGTCCCCATTCTGTTAACTAAAACATATTTGATTTCAAACAGTGTCACCTTGCGTAAGCATCATCCTCTTGATCCGCCGGTCACGTTTTGCCAGGGCATCATCCGAAGAAATTAAGTTTCACCCCGGGACCGTTCTGGCCGGCACCAATTGCAGGTCGATCAGCTGAGGATAATTGTCTTGTGGGGGAGGGAGCCCTTCTTCATCGTGCATTGTGGTCCTTCGCAGGCCTCCAGCCCTCCAGCCATTCCTGTGCTGCTTCTGGGGTGTCAAAGAACCATGTCCTGCCATCCGCTTCAACTCGCAGTTTTGCTGGGAACAACATTGAGTACCGAATACCTTTGTCCATCAATTGCTTCTTGACATCGAGGAAGGTTCTTCTTTGTCATTGGACCCCAATGGTAAAGACTGGAAAGAAGGACAGTTCACTGTTCTCAAATTGAAAGGGAGGATTCAATCGAGTCGTTTGCATTATGGTGCTGCTGTCCCTGAAATGTAATAGTTTCACCAGAATTGGACGTAGGGGAGCTCCCAGCTTCGGCCTTCATCCTGGTACCCTGTGCGCTCTTTCTACCGTAAAGTACTTTGAAAGGGTTTTGGCCCAAAGGTGGTTCAGTATTAGGTCCTTTATGAATAGGTCGACTGCTGGCCCCTCTGATCCTAACATTAATGCGTATCGCTCGGCCTTCGTAGTCATCTAGCTGACTTTTTGTCCTTTTCTCAGCGGCCTGAAGTTCTTTAATCTCTTGTTGCACCTGATGGGTTTCATCTACTGAGCTCAGCAATCATCGCTTCCATGGGTTTCACTTTCTCACTTGTCTTCTGCAAATCAACTCTTATCAGTGTCATTTCAATAGTAATGGTGTCCGTTCTTTGTTCTAATGATGTGCATACTCCAGCTATGGCTGCCATGACATTCTTGAGTGTTGGTTCCCCTTTTGCCGGGCTCATCGTCTTGTCTACCTCACCTTTTTTTGCGGCATCCGCTTCTCCTTGTTTTTGTGTGATATATTTGTCCAATTTGGTTTGGAGCGTACCTTTTTGTCCCTTGGCCTCAGACGTGGTTCTCTGCTTGTGTCCATAGGGGAGCCCCCGCGGGTGTTGCCTGCCGCCTGCTCTTGGGATCTACCTCCCTCGACAGCCTGTCGGGGTTTGTCCGGGAGGCTCTGAAATTTGACACTCCTAGGGCCACCTCTGTGTGATGTTCCCCACTCCTCAGAATTGGTCTGGAGGGTCACGTACACTTGGTTCCCTGCCCCCACTGGATGGTAAGGCAGTTGTCTCCAAGCTTACCTTCAAAGGGCTCTCTGAGTGTTGCACACGTTCTTACGGAGTAGGTGTGACGCAGGACACCTCAAAACCATGTCGGGTTAATCACACCACTATGGATTATTTGTTCCTGGGTATCTTCCTATTTGTTTCTGGGGGGAAGCCTACACATGTTCACATTTGGCGCTCCCCAATACCAGTCCTGTGAGGCCTTACCCCTCCACGTTATTCGTTACCACTTTATTCAATGCCAATATCCCTACTATGGCTCTTCGGGCCAGGACCGCTGCCGATATTAGTTCAAAAGTGACTGCACTTACGAAGTGCTGATTTCTGTGAAGCTTTGTGATCCCAGTCACCAAGCAGCCACTAGGCCATCTCTCTGGTGTGCCGCCGGGATATTTTGCAGGACATCGCCTCGCTGGTTCGGTCTGCCACGGTCCCAGGTGGGCACGGGAGCCCCCTCTCGTGTCTCTCGCATCCCTGAAGCTGGGGGGAGACCTGCTCTCAATAGGATCCGTTGCCGGGGTCCCGTTCTTTTGATTTCAGCTCCGGTTTATTTGGCGCCGTTGCGTGTCCTCAATGGTGACTGCCTCCCCCGGAATTCACTTGTGGCTAGTAAAAATCGAGCCTGGGGCTTCTCGGGCCTAGATAGTGCGCGGTTCGTTCCTGCTGATATCTCCTATGCCGACGATTTCTACGGTCACTGCTCTGCAGCGGGGAAGCGCCGATGCTCCGCTGACCTCCTGTGGTAGATCACAGATCCGCGTGCGGATATTTAGGCAGGCTTAGGCCGCGGAAGGTGGGAGCCATCGCGCTCGGTGCCCAAGCCATGCCCCGGTGTTTGGATGTTGATCACCAGTAGAGCGCCCTGAAAGCTGCACATGTGAAGCACTACGTTGTGAGGAGCTCTGCTTGTGCTCCAATACCCATAATCAGTAGAGAGCTGTGAGGTTTTGCACCAGAGAGGAGTTGTGATTACATTGAGATATCGATCACCAGTGGAGCGCTGTAAGGTGGCGCGCTTGTGCTCTTACATTGAATGTGTGCTGTGAGGAGCTACTACTGTGAGGAGTTGTGCATTGGCTCAGATATTGATTCCAATAGGACACAATGAGGAGCTCCACCTGCACTCAGATATTGATTCTGATATGGCACAGTTAAGTGCTGCACATGCGAGGAGCTACACATAGGGCTTGTAGGAAGGTAGGATCCTTCTAGAGTGGTTCCCCCACTTTTTGCCTGGTGTCAAAGTGTTTTTGACTAGTCTGATTGGGATCCTGCTAATCAGGACCCCAGCCACTGTGCCATCTCCCTAAATTGGATTATGGTAATTACTTTTGGTACCTTCCTAATTGGCTGCTGGTGTACCCTTCTAAGTCCCTAATATATCGTACTAAGGTACCTGGGACATAGTTGCACCAGTGGTCTCCCATGGGCTGCAGCATGTATTGTGCCATCCAAGAGAGACCACTCAGACTGTGACTACAGACCTGTCATTGCAGCCTGTGTGAGCCGGTGCTAGAACCACTCACAACAGATATAAGTTTTCTTACATCTGAGGTCACTGCACTTAAAACCTTTGAGTCAACCCTAAGGTAGGCATTTCAATCCTGAAGGCAGTGTGCTTGGTTAAAAGTGTGATGGTGCCTTGCATGAGCTGTCCAGCCCCTACAAACCTAGGAGTCGATTCTCCCGGCTTTGTTAGTTCGGTCTGCCATTTTAGACATATAGTGGACATCACGTCAATTACGAGATGTCTAACTATATATTGGCTGCACCGAAAACGGTCATGTTTTGGTATCAAACACGTTAGAATCATACCCTAACACCTATTCCAGTGTTGGATGTAGGATCCCAAGTACTGGGGGGCCCTCCTAGAGAGCCCCCTGTATTCCCGGTACCAACCGTTCAGAGTCAAACAGTTAGCAAGTGCTGCTGCCGACCACAGACACGATTCCGTCCTCCTGCTGCTGAGCCAGGCTCAAGCAGGGGAAGGTAGAACAAAAGGTAACCACCTCCCAGACAGGACTTAGTGTAATGGGATGAGTGGGAGTGCTTGCCAGTGCCACCAGACTGCTTTGAGGGGCTCATTTGGTGCCCTCCTTGCATACTCCGGTTAAAACCAGTTCAGGGAGCCATTGGCTCCCACTCTGGTGTGAAACTGGATGAAGGACACGGGAGTATCCTCCACTCTGCCCAGCCCCTCCTCTGAGTGGGATCCCTGAATTGTCCCAACCCTTTCCCTAAGGTAATTAAGGGCTTACCTTTGGGTGGCTCTTAAGATTCCTCGTGGAACAAGATTTAGATTCAAAATCACTTCATCTTCAACCGTCTGAGCACTTTGGACTTCTTTGGACTTCTCTTAGGGAACCAAGACTACACCAGGAACACTCCTGCTGCTCCTGGTCTAGTTGTACTGCCAGTCTTCTGCATTATCTGTGCCTGTGTTCCATACAGGTTCTTCTCCAGACCAGTGGGCATCCAAAGAAATCGCCCTTGGAGTGAAGAAGTCACTCCCCTGTATTTGCAGGCACCGCAACGAAGCTGACCAGTCTGCTGTTCCTGAGCTCCAACAGACTCCGAAAGGTTCATTTTGCCAAGACTTGTTGACTCACCAGAGATCTTTAGGCTCCAAGAAGCTCCAGCCTCTTAGCATCTCTTGCTACCAAAATCTTTGTCCTCACCACATCCCCTGCACCATGGGCCTGCATCATTGGTGAGCTGCTTGAGAGCCTCTTGCGACTCATGTACCTCCAGCATGTGGGTCCTCTTAAGGGTCTTCTTTGGTACCTGTGGGCTCCCCTGCTTGCTCTGGACTTACTCTGACATACCTGTTCGTGGTTAGTCCCTTGGACTTTGCTGGCCCCGACACTGCACCCTTTTTGACTGCCACGTTTGTTGCTGCTGCAAAGACTTGTTGGTGCTCCATTCGGACACGACCCCCTTGCTCTTGACATCTAATGTGGCACAACTCGTGAATGGCTCCTGGTCTTCCGTAGTGTCTCCTGGCCTGCACTGCTACAGCGATAAGGTCATGTCAACTCTCCTGCATCTTTCGACATGGGTGGGCATTTATCTTCTGTGCTTCCTGGTCACTCCTAAGTGGTATAGACTCTGCCCCCTCTGCTTGCAGGTACTTCTATTTCTGAATCCACCCTTGGGTTCCACCAGACTCTTCTACCTTCTTCGCCAGTAGCATCGTTACTTAAGTCCTACCTTGTGCTCTATGGTGGTTTCCGACGTCACCTCGCACCTATGCACCCAGCCTCCCTGGTGTAGGTATCCTGGTTCCTGGGATATCCACGGGTGGGGTGACACAGCAATCTTCCATCTACCACGGGGTTTCTTCAGGGTCCTCTCGGCAGGGTCCTTCTTCTTGAAAACTACAACCACGACTTCCCCATTGACTTGTAATGAACATACGGTCGTGTTCACACTCTACACATGGCCTCCGTGGGGTTCCTGGGTACTTACCTTTGGTGGTTCCTTGGACCCTCGGCTCTTCTAAGTCTTCTGGGTTCAGTCTCGACTTAGGTTGTAGTTTGCAATTCCACTTTCTTAGTATATGGTTTGGTCTCCCCTAGAGACCACTGAATATTTGTGCTACTCACCTGTTCTATTGTTGAATTATTGTGTGTATTGTGATTATATCTCTGGGTAGGAGATATTGCAATGTGTTAGTGAGTGTTTATTATAAATACATATTTTTAGAACTACACTGTGTGGTTCTTTTTCACTTAACCTACACTATATGATTAGTACTGGTAAAACAAGCTGCTTTACACTACTTCTGGACTACGTCTTAAGGCTGCTCTCCAAAGCAACCACTTAGAGAGCTTTCTATGGTTGTATAAGACCACTAAAATCACCATAAGGGTTTTCTGGATTAGTGCCGGGTGCTTCACTTAAATAAGTGTGCACCATACACTAATCCAGCCTCCTACAGGGCAGAGTTCTAATTTCAACAGAACACCACGGTTGATTTAGCGGGGGAGAGCCGCATCTGGGCTCATGTAGTGATGATGGAAAAATGTGAGAAGATGCACTCCTGCATGCATATGTAGAGCAAACTCCTCTCTGGCAGTAGTTGATGGAGTTTTTTTGCCGAACTTCAGCCGCCAAGTGGAGCACGGAGTTCCAAAACTCCATAAACTCTGCTGGCGGAGTGGAGTTTACAGCACACCCCTAATTATGAGGGGAGCAGCCCCTGCCTTCCTGCTGGCAGTGACAGTATAAGAGCCCGGATCATGAGGCCCACCGGGCCCACCTACCACCCCATCTGTTGAGTCACTCCAGAGCCCGTACTGCCCAGCTGTGGCAGCCACTAAATGAAGAAGTCCTACACCACTCTGCAAGGCATGAGGGGTGAGGTTGTCAGGAGATTTACAGGGCCAGATGAATTGTAGGTGCATTGTTTAGGAGCTCTATCACGTTGTTCCCACAATCTTGACCTCCTCATCCTGGCTGGCAACGGCGTATAAAAGCTCAAAAGATACTTGCCATAACATCTCCAGATCTCCACCTGGCAAGCATCCTCTCCACTTCTGGTAGGATAAAGGTTTCTCTTTATCCTCTGTGTCACACAATAGCTGATACCACTTTGCCACTTCCTTTTTATGCCTGTCCAACATATGCAAGTCACTCTCCAGCATTGAATCCTCCATGCCTCTCACTTGCTTTGACCAGCTAAGTTGCAAGTATTTGAATTTAGACAGACTCCCAGCTGTTCTCTGGTGGGTTTTTTCCTAAGATCTCAGCTCACCGTCCACAATCAGATTCCCCCACCTTGTGCAATTCACTTCCTTAAGTGGTTGACTTAAAACATCCTTCAGACACTCAGGTGTCCCTCGAGATTCCCAGATTGATGCCTGAGTAATACAGAACTCCCCACTTAGTTCTTACTTTGTACTTTAAGTTAACTGCTTTTAAGACCTTTAGTCTCACTTTCTTAAAGTACTTGGGAGAGCTGAACTTGTACAGGAAACCCTCTGAGCACTTCATACTACGAGTCATTGACAGAAATATTTGTTATTTCAACGGTCTGATGGTGCTTCCGATGTACCATTACTTGCATGTGCACTCGAGAATGCAGACAACGAATCTTGTATTGCAGTTGATTTGGCATTTGATTGTGTGTTTCTTCTTAACCCAATTCTGGGCTAGTCTGCAGATGCCACAACAACCACATTTAAAGAATCCCAGAATATTGGCGGTGAGCCATGTTTGACCGGTGAGGGGACCAGGTACGCTAGGACTCAATCTTGTTTTAAGTGTTCTGCCCCATCTGTAGGTGATTTGAGGCCTCGCAGGAATAATCCCTTTGAGGCTTGTGTCTGCCAGTAAAATACCCCAGTGTCTATTGAGGCTTTTCTTCATGGCTAAACCCATCTCACTGTAGTCGGTGATTAATCTCACAGGTTGCTCTTGTTCTGTGGTTTTCTTTTTGTCATGCAGTGTTTCCTGTCTCTCTATGTTGTGTATTCTTTTCTCTGCTTTACTGATAGTTTGTGCATTGTAACCTCCGGCTCTGAATCTGTGCTTCATGTTGGGCATACATTTTTGGAATTCGGGTTCCTCACTACAATTCCTCCTGGCCCTGATGAACTTCCCATAAGGGATGGCCTGAATCTGATGGAACGGGTGAGAGCTCCCCGCGTGTAAAATGGCATTACATGAATTTGCCTTCCTGTGTAGTCGACTGTGCAGAGTGTCTGATTTAATATAGAGTTCCACATCAAAAAATGTGATGCTGGATGTACTGGACTCGCTAGTGAGCCTCATGTTCATGTCATTGGAGTTCAGATGTCTGCAGAATTCTTCAAGTTTACTCTGGGACCCTGACCATAGTAATAGTCAATGTACCATCCCCAGTACATTATGGAGTCCACCCAAGGCGCCCCTTTGCTGCTCCAAATCCAATTCGATTCCAAGACACCCATGTAGAGATTTGCAAATGAGGGGGAAAACTTAGGGGGCGCTAGAGGGCGCACGGTCAAGATGGCTGCTAACCTGTAAGGCTCCCGCTGCTTAGAGCCGTTATCCTGCACTTCTCCTGCCTGAGACGCGCACCGGAGCTGCTGCTGCCGCCCGCTCTCGGCTGAGGGACTCCGGGGGCCTGGGAGAGAAAAACAGGAGACGGAGCCGACTCCCCGCCAAAGATTCCGGCTCCGACGTCTGTCCCGACACAACACACGAAGCGTGCTGGAGGTGGCGCGGCAGCTACTATGGACCACGGCTTGACACACGGGGCCCAGGCCGCACGAGCCGCATGCCACGGAACACGGTAGTGCACGATCAGCTGGTGATCTGCGGGGCCATTGACGACGTCACACAAGACAACGGGGCCCAGGGGAGCTGGTTATAGACTACGCTACGGCCCCGCATATGAGCGGTGGCGGAGCTGCGGGACTCGCTGTGGAGGTCGTCCCAACCAGAAGACGGTGCCGTGCATTACAAGCGGTGGAGCTGACACCGGAAGAGAGGATCTAGGGCGGCCAATGTGTGGGCGGTAAAGATCTCCCGCTCCAACTGAGATCCCTTGGGTGAGACCTCGGTAATTACCTGCTGAAGTGACCGGGTGAGGAGTGTGGGGCTGTCGTCTGGAGCCGGGGGGACCGCTGAGACTGTGAAGGTGAGGCTGTGTGCACCGCGGAAAGAGCGGCCCGACTAACGCTCTGAGTGGCGCTGTTGAGAACCAGCCCCAGCAACGTAGCGGATTGAAACCTGGCACCCGTGAGCAGTCCTAGAGCTGGTTGACGGCGGAGCCACGAGGAGCTGCGGACATTTGTGTGACGGAGCGGCTGCCTGGAGCTCCGAGCCCCGGGAGGCATATGGTTGTGGATGGGCCCCATTCCCCTCACGCCTGGCACCCCCAGGAGGCACTGAGATGCCGGTAAGCCTGTCAGCACGGGTTGGTGAGGACAGGCCGAAGTCGACGGGGAGTGGCGGAGCGGCCCCTGATACGGGTGAAGGGTCACGGGGACACGGCGCGGAAGAACCTTAAGCACTACCAGGCCTAGGATACCGGCGCTGCCCAGCGGACTGAGACGCCCTGTCGGTGGCCCCTGGGTGCTTGGCGCTGACAGCCGAGGAGGAGCATCCTAGGACTCTGCTGGTGAGTGGTGCAATCGTTGGGCCCGGGAAGAGATGAGCGGTGGGCGATTCTGTCGCGGGCTGCACCCAATGTGACCGGGGCACGACACTCTTGCACCACGGAGGGAGCCACCCAGACACAGCCGACTCTACAGGGGCGCCGATAGTGAGTAGGAGGACTTTGTGACCCCGCCCTTCCCTGAGGCTGGTTGTGGAGGTGGGAAGTTGGCCCTTGCTACCTGAACACAGTGGTGCCCAGGGTCACACCTACCTGGAACACCTCGTTGGAATTCGTGAATGCCGTCAGCTCAGCAATTGGCCATGGGGCGGCTGCGGAACAAGCAGAATGAGAACCGGCTTCAAGTGGAGGGCCCTGGTCTGGCATCTGGTCACTCTGATGGAGATACGGAGCCGCCAGTGTCGACACTGGCGGCCAAAATGGACGCCATGCTGGCGGCGGTGGACCGACTGGGCAACACCTTGGAACAAACTAGAGCTTCACTAGAATCCCGTATTGACAAAGTCACAGTGGATTTTACCCTACTGCATGCTGATCATCGTAAATTAGCGGACACCGTTGCTAGCCAGTGTCAGCTGCCACAGGATGTCCAGCCGGTGGTGCGCAGCCACTCTGCAACTTTACAGGATTTGATCGATCGGGTCAACACTCTGGAAGACCGTGCTGAGGACGCGGAAGGCCGCTCCCGGCGCCAGAACATACGTGTGGTGGGACTACTGGAAGGCGAAGAGGGTCGGCATCCGGAGCAGTTTGTTGAGGGGTGGCTACGAGACATACTCCCTTCTGGGGTGCTCTCCCCACAGTTTGTAGTGGAACGGGCACACAGAGTGCCGGCGCAGATGCCTGTCCCTGTGGCGCGGCCACGTCCCTTTCTCTTCAGACTCCTCAACTACCGCGATAGGGACGTGATACTCCGTGAAACAAGGAAGATGGATGCCCTGATGGTAGGGGGTGGCCCGGTGATGCTGTTTCCGGATTACACAGCGATGGTCCAGAGGCGTAGAAGTAATTACCTAGAGGTGAAGCGCCGGCTACGCGAATTGCAGATCCCATATTCGCTGTTGTTCCCCTCGCGCCTTCGGGTGGTTACGAAGGGGGGGACACACTTCTTTGACGCCCCGTCTGAGGTCTGGGACTGGCTGGAGGAAACGGGACAACACAGTGGCCCGAAACCTCCGGACTCGGGCATTGGAGGACGACAAGAGCGGCGGCCGAGACGACGCCGGCAGAGGGAACGGCATGGAGGGGCAGGACTGAGCCTTCCTGTAGCACCTAGCCCAGAGAAGATGCGTCTGGAACGCCAGGAAGCCCTTGAGGCGGTGGCGACACTGGGATCTGTGAGCAGTCAGGGGGATGCTGCAACCCGCGAACATAGTGATACAGAGATTGATAGATCTTCCTCTCCAGCTGCCATGCTCTCAGAGGACCCAATGTTGCCAGTGGTGACACCTCATACTGCTGACATTATCGTGTGAACACTGGCTCGTTGGGACAAGGATAAGTACTGGCGATGGGAGGAGGTGAAGTGAGTATCGCCGAACACCCATGGGAACCGGGGCTGTGGACCTTGCTGTCTTCTTCTTGAATGTAGTGCGGCCCCTTGTGCTAGTGCATGCGGACTAGCTGGGGTTTCGCTGATGGCCCGGGGGTTGGAGGGCAGCAGAGATTTCCCTGCCCAAGGAGTGGCAGGTGAGGGATGCACAAGATTCAGCCAATAGAAGGTGGGCAGCGGTAGTGGGCGCACTCGCACTCCTGGGGTGTGTTTTGACACAACTGGCAACTCAGAAGGCACACAAGGCGCAGACGAGGGTAACATTGGGCTCTAATGACTCGGGACCAATCACTCTGCCCTTAGCACCCACTAGCAAACACCTGGCCTAGTATTTCATAGGCGATTGAGTTACAAGTTTGGAAAAATGCCCGCTCTGGGGTTTGCCCTCGCAGTTCTGCAGTTTTTGATTTTAGTTAGGTGCACTCAGCAACGCACTATAGTTTTCTTGTTCCTTATGTTCTTGCAGCAGGCAGCCATGACAACCGTAGTTGTAGTCCCTCCCCTTGGCTTGCCCACTCCTGGCCCAGTGCTTCATACGGTTCTCACTCATCCTCGATGGCAGACACTGCGTTAGTTACATGGAACATAAGAGGTATGCACACGCCAGCGCGCCGCTATTCTGTTTTCGCCTACCTGCAACGGCATAGGGTGGCCATAGCCCTTCTCCAAGAGACCCATATGACCCAACCAGAACTAGATAGAGGGGGCAGCTTTTTGGGACCACTTACTCTGCACATGCCCGGGGCACGCTCGTCTGGGTAAGAGCGGGTACACGTTTTACTTACACAGACACGGTGGTTGATCCCGCTGGGCGATACGCGCTGGTTAGGGAGAAACTCAATGGACAGCCTATACTTCTGGGCTCGCTCTATGCCCCGAACGTCGACCAATCGTCGTTCTTGGATCAACTCTCGGTGGCGCTGACACCATATGTGGGTCTTCCATGGCTACTGGGTGGGGACTTTAACACGGTGCTTGACACACACCTCGACAGGTCATACCCGCCTCTCCGTAGCACACAGGCGATCTCAAACACAAGGAGTCTAACAGAATGGTTGTCACGCTGGGCATTATATGATATATGGCACACTCTGCATCCTAGCGACCGTCTCTACTCGTATTACTCGGCGGTGCACGACCTTCATGTCCGCCTCGACAGGGTGGTGGGCTCTCCCTCATTGACCCCTTGATAGCGCAGGCAGAATACTTGGGCCGGACCCACTCGGATCATAACCCACTTCGGCTGAGGCTATGCTGGGACCCGGAAAGACCCCCCGTTCCGACGTAGCGACTGCAGCCGGCCACTCTTGATGACGCGGAGTTTTGTGCTTCGACCTAAACGAGGGAACGGCGGGAAACGCACTGACGGAATGGGATGCGCACAAATCCACAATGCGGGGACACTGCCTGGGGCGGCGGGGAATATTCGTAAGCAGCTCATGTTGTCGCTCGCTCGCTGCCTTGGAGTCGCGCCTTCTGTCGTGTGAACGTCATGGTGAAGGAGGCGGTCGGGACTCGGTTTGGTTGGCGCGACTCCGGTCCCGACATGCTGAGCTGATGGAGAGACTACGATGCCACAATTATGCTGCTCATTCGGCTCGGGTCCATGCTACATCTGATAGAGCGGGGCGGTTACTGGCCTGGTTGATTAGACAGGAGGCGGCACATGCACCAATAGAATCTATTCGTGGCCCGGACCGGACTCTGGTACATACGCAGCGGGAGATCAACCAAGTACTGACAGCGCATTACGCGGCCCTATACACCTCGACAGGGCGTAGACAGGCACAGGATCTGGACCAGTTTCTGGAGGCCGCTTGTCTGCCCACGGTTCCAGAAGCCCATCAGGAGACGCTGGAGGGCCCCCTCACGTTGGAGGAGATAGGAGAGGCGGTAGCTTCCCTGGCCTCTGGAAAGGCGCCTGGGCTGGACGGACTTCCGGCGGAGTATTATAAGGCCTATCGGGAGTCCCTAGTATCTAGGCTGCATGCGCTCTATCTCACGGCCCTTGACGAGGCTACCCTGCCTGCCTCTATGAGGGAGGCCTACCTGATCTCCTTACTCAAGCCAGGGCGGGACCCTACCAACTTGGGGTCCTACCGTCCCCTTGCCCTTCTCAACGCTGACTACAAAATTCTGGCCAAGGTCCTGGCGGAGCGGCTGACCCCAACGGTGCCAGTGTTGGTGCACAAGGACCAAAATGGGTTTGTGCCCAAGCGCAGCACCTCTCTTAATCTGCGACGGTTTCCCGGGTAGCCACAGAGGGAGCGCAACACTGGCCTAGGGCGGGCTGTTTGGTACTGGACCTTGAAAAGGCCTTCGACTGCCTAGAGTGGGGGTATCTGGTAGCGGCACTGTCACACTACGGGTTAGGCCTTGGGTTCCTCCAAATGGCAGCGCATCTCTATAGAAACCCTGTGGTGCGGGTGAGAACCGGCCCATACATCTCCGATGCCATCCCGGTCGGTCGTGGTACCAGGCAGGGGTGCCCTCTCTCGCCCCTCCTTTTTGCGCTCGCAATGGAGCCTTTGGCTGCTACCCTACGGAGGGTATTGACGGACGGCATTCCCATGGGCGACGCGACTCATCAGGTTTCCCTATATGCAGATGACCTCCTGGTCTTCATCAAAGATGTGACGCACATCTCCGGGGACCTGGAGCGAGTCCTGACTAACTTTGCTGCGCTCTCCGGACTGAGGATAAACGCGGCTAAGTCGTGCCTTTATGCGTTCCGGGCCGATACTCTGGATCCGCAGTACTGTTTGGGGGGTGTGCCAATCAAGTGGCAACCAGACACCTTCCGTTACTTGGGCATCCAAATATATAGGCAACCAGCTGAGCTAGTGGAGGGCAATTTGGGTAGGGCAGTAACAGCGGTCAGAGCCCAGATGCGGTTTTGGGGTACCCTTCCTCTCACGGGGCGCATCGCTTTAGTCAAGATGGTGGTTCTGCCCAGGCTCCTCTACTATTTTGCTAACCTGCCAATCTATATTCCGGCATCCTTCTTTGCAACCTTGGAGCGTTCGCTCCGGGATTTTGTGTGGGGTAATGCTCGCCACAGAGTGGCGCTACCCAAGTTATACCTCCCCACAGGCCAGGGGGGTCTCGCGATGTCGTGCTTCGCGCATTATTATCTAGCAGCGCAACTGCAATGGGTGGCCAGGTGGCTGGCGGATAGAGAGAGGGATAACACGGCGTCCACGGAGCCCCCTATCCTTCTGGCTGACATTGTTGCGTCGTTCCATCCGACCGCAGGGGTGTTGCAGCCGAGGCCCCTCCTTGTTAAAGTGGCCTATAAATGCTACCGCCGAGCTCTTTACCTCACCCGGAAATGTATCCCTTATGCCCCTGCCATACCGATAGAGGGCTCCCCTAGTGGGCGGAGGGTGCTGCGCTTGACTGAGCTTGCAGACTGGCATGCGGCGGATATTTACACATTGGGGGACCTCTACCGAGATGGTGCTCTTGTCCCATTCGCCTTGCTGGCGGAGGAGACGGGGCTACCAACTGGTCAATTTCTCCATCACCGCTCACTTATCTCGACGCTGGCGAGCCGGTGGGGAGATCTTAAAGAGGTACCAGAACAACACCTTACGATGCAATATCTGCATGTCATGGGGCGGGGGAGACATATGATACGATGGTTCGCAGCTTCCCTACGCACGCATGCGGCGACCGACCTGTCCCCGCTGCGCCGCAAATGGGAGGCAGACCTGGACCGCCCAATGGCTGACAAGGAATGGAGTGGAGCGCTGCGGGGTCCCACGCGGATACCCCGAAACATGCGGTTCCGCCAAATCCAATACTTTATTCTACACAGAGCATATCTCCCACCCGATTCCATAAATAGGTATTTCCATCGCGCAGATGCGAGCTGTCCACGATGCAGGGTGCTAGACGCTGGGCTGGTTCACATGTTGTGGAGCTGCCCCGCGCTGGATGTGTACTGGCGGGTGGTACACGAAGCATTAAGTACCTGCACGGGCCGGCTGGCGCCGCTAGAGTGGTCAGTCTGCCTGCTACACCTGTTTCGCAGGACCCCTCCCACGAAGGTCACCTCTCGTTTCTTCGACTTGGGCCTGGTGGTGGCGAAGCGGTTGCTTACCAAGTGTTGGAAGGCAGTGGAACCCCCCCGGGCACGAGCATGGCGGAGTTCGATGCTGGTGTTGGCGGGTGCGGAGGGTGCGGCCCTCTTGAGGGAGGAGACGATGGGCCTCAGGCAAACTCCCATGACGAATCAGTGGAGCGCATTCTTGCAGACCCTGACACAACTAGACGAGGACACCCTGAGACCCTGTGAGACGCATGCTGGGGATCCACTTATCGAGGAGGAAGGGGGTAGAGGTCGGAACGGGAATCAGACATGAGAGGTGTCTTCAGAGCTTTAGCTGGCTAGGTGTGGTACCGGGGAGCAGAGAGATGCTATCAATGGAGCTGTCTACGCAAGGGGATGCGGGGTTGATGATGGGGGGTGGGGTCAGGCCGGGGAACGGCACATGGGGATGTTATAGTGAATGCCGAAGTTACTGCTGTTGTTATGTTGAGGCACTTGTTGTTTGGCCCTCCCTTTTTGCTGTTTAAGTGAACTGTTTAGAGGAGTGCAATGGGGCAGTACTGGTGCATTATAAGTGGCTCCTCTAGGGGAAGCCCCCAGTAACGTGAGAGCACAGGGGATGCTGAGATAATGGTGTTGGCAGGAAGGCCCATAATGCGCGTTTTCCCTAGTAAGTGCGTGTAGCACCGGATCCTGTTTGTTACCATACTCATGCCTACCGTTGTATCATTGGTCTTATTTCAGTCACCAGCCATCAGGTTGCTCCAATGTACTAGGTACTGTGATGATAGCTATGAAATGCTAATGTACAGATTTACTAATAATGGAAACACGAAGGGGGTGAGCGGGCGAAATACTAACGGCTTGTCACGGTGAGGCCCCTTAGTGACAAGATGACGAAGGGGGCGATGGGTTAGTAGTTTCAGCTGAGGGCCCACAAAGTTTCTTTTGTATTAGAGATTGGATGACGAGCCCGCTCCCATTAATTAATGTGCACCTGACTTGATATGTACCATTGAGTCTCCTTCCACTGTACGTAATCCAGATCTTAAACTGTACTGTGTATGTTGTTTAAAACAAAGAAATGCCAATAAACAGATTTCATAATAATAATGAGGGGGAAAACTTAGAACCCATGGCTACGCCCTTGTTTTGTTTGTACCAGATATTGTCATACATAAAAAAATTGTTGTTCAGAATAATGTCCATCATGGTGATGAGAATATTGGTGTGTTCCCATAATTTAGCAGGCCTGTTCAGTAGTAGGCTGGTGACTGCTTTAAGTCCTAACTCTGGTTCAATTGTGGTATAGAGGGAGACCACGTCTAAGGTGGCTAGAGTCATGCCAGGTTGCCATTGAACATCTGCCAAGATAGTCAGGATGTGTTTGGTATCTTGGATGTGAGAAGGTAAATTCTTGACCATGGGACCTAGGAACAGGTCTACATATTGTACGAGTCTCACGGTGGGGCTGCCAATTCCAGAAACTATGGGTCTACCAGGTGGAAATGGTGCAGGCTTGTGTATCTTAGGTAGTGTATACAGCCAGGGGAATGAAGGTCTGTGTACTCTCAGATAAAGTAATTCTTGATCGTCTATCAGGCCTAGTGAATGCCAATCAGATAAGCATTTGTTGACCTTGGTAATTACTGTGCCAGTAGGATTGTGCGTGAGGCGCTCATAACAGGAGGTTCCTAGGTCCCATGGGATCCCGTCTTGATTACAACATTTCTCATGCATCTCGTTCCGCGCACTTACTGTAGGTAAGCGGTGCTTTTTCTCTCATGCACCCTTCACTTTTAGTCATTATGGAGTTAATAATTACTCTCCCCACATCTTTCTACATACGGGTCGATTCACCCAGAGACTACACTGCCCGCTTTTATCCTACTCTAACTTTTGTAGATAACCCAGCTGGGTTGGAATTATCACCGGCCAGTCGGTGAGTTTCTGTCTTAAGTACACTTTGCCTCACTCCCAGCCACACAGTGTGGCTCTCATTGTGCTGCCTTTTCTCCCCCCGAGTTCTGTCCTACTCATTCCGGTTCTTCTCCGTCTCCCTCCTCTTTTCAGAATCTTCCATCTACCCCGCAGCTCCGTACAGGTACCTCTCTCTCATATCTGTTCTAATTTTTATTTCACTTTACGGCGATCCAGGCGTTTCACTTGTGTCATCATCATTTCTGCCCTAGCGGTCTTCGTCCTGGTTCGTGCTCTTGACGTTTGCCGATCACTACCGTCACCCCAACACCTACGACACTATCTTTTGACAATCCCCCGTTTTAGGTCACCCGGTCTCTTTCCCTTTCCCTTGCCAGGCAATTTATGCCTTTTACATCCCAGTCACTCCCCTAGCTTGCACTTTGGTTGGCCACATGTCGTACCATGTCACCCCTCAGGCAAGGCCTGAGGGGTGAGGTTGTCAGGAGATGTAAAGGGCTAGATGAAATATAGGTGCATTGTTTAGGAGCTCTATCACGTTGTTCCCACAATCTTGACCTCCTCATCCTGGCTGGCAACGGCGTATAAAAGCTCAAAAGATACTTGCCATAAAATCTCCAGATCTCCACCTGGCAAGCATCCTCTCCACTTCTGGTAGGATGAAGGTTTCTCTTTATCCTCTGTGTCACACAATAGCTGATACCACTTTGCCACTTCCTTTTTATGCCTGTCCAACATATGCAAGTCACTCTCCAGCATTGAATCCTCCATGCCTCTCTCTTGCTTTGACCAGCTAAGTTGCAAGTATTTGAATTTAGACAGAATCCCAGCTGTTTTCTGGTGGGTTTTTTCCTAAGATCTCAGCTCACCATCCACAATCAAATTCCCCCACCTTGTGCAATTCGCTTCCTTAAGTGGTTGGCTTAAAACATCCTTCAGACACTCAGGTGTCCCTCGAGATTCCCAGATTGATGCCTTAGTAATACAGAACTCCCCACTTAGTTCTTACTTTGTGCTTTAAGTTAACAGCTGCTTTTAAGACCTTTAGTCTCACTTTCTTAAAGTACTTGGGAGAGCTGAACTTGTACAGGAAACCCTCTGAGCACTTCATACTACGAGTCATTGACAGAAATATTTGTTCTTTCAACGGTCTGATGGTGCTTCCGATGTACCATCACTTGCATGTGCACTCGAGAATGCAGACAACGAATCTTGTATTGCAGTTGATATTGCATTTGATTGTGTGTTTCTTCTTGTTGATGGCAGTGAACTTCTTAACCCAATTCTGGACTAGTCTGCAGATGCCACAACAACCACATTTAAAGAATCCCAGAGTATTGGCGGTGAGCCATGTTTGACCGGTGAGGGGACCAGGTACGCTAGGACTCAATCTTGGTTTAAGTGTTCTGCCCCATCTGTAGGTGATTTGAGGCCTCGCGGGAATAATCCCTTTGAGGCTTGTGTCTGCCAGTAAAATACCCCAGTGTCTATTTTGGCTTTTCTTCATGGCTAAACCCATCTCACTGTAGTCGGTGATTAATCTCACAGGTTGCTCTTGTTCTGTGGTTTTCTTTTTGTCATGCAGTGTTTCCTGTCTCTCTATGTTGTGTATTCTTTTCTCTGCTTTACTGATATTTTGTGCATTGTAACCTCTGGCTCTGAATCTGTGCTTCATGTTGGACATATATTTTTGGAATTCGGGTTCCTCACTACAATTCCTCCTGGCCCTGATGAACTCCCCATAAGGGATGGCCTGAATCTGATGGAACGGGTGAGAGCTCCCCGCATGTAAAATGGCATTACATGAATTTGCCTTCCTGTGTAGTCGACTGTGCAGAGTGTCTGATTTAATATAGAGTTCCACATCAAAAAATGTGATGCTGGATGTACTGGACTCGCTAGTGAACCTCATGTTCATGTCATTGGAGTTCAGATGTCTGCAGAATTCTTCAAGTTTACTCTGGGACCCTGACCATAGTAATAGTCAATGTACCGTCCCCAGTATATTATGGAGTCCACCCAAGGCGCCCCTTTTCTGCTCCAAATCCAATTCGATTCCAAGACACCCATGTAGAGATTTGCAAATGAGGGGGAAAACTTAGAACCCATGGCTACGCCCTTGTTTTGTTTGTACCAGATATTGTCATACATAAAAAAAATTGTTGTTCAGAATAATGTCCATCATGGTGATGAGAATATTGTTGTGTTGCCATAATGTAGCAGGCCTGTTTAGTAGGAGGCTGGTGACTGCTTTAAGTCCTAACTCTGGTTCAATTGTGGTATAGAGGGAGACCACGTCTAAGGTGGCTAGAGTCATGCCAGGTTGCCATTGAACATCTGCCAAGATAGTAAGGATGTGCTTGGTATCTTGGATGTGAGAAGGTAAATTCTTGACCATGGGACCTAGGAACAGGTCTACATATTGTGCGAGTCTCTCGGTGGGACTGCCAATTCCAGAAACTATGGGTCTACCACGTGGAAATGGTGCAGGCTTGTGTATCTTAGGTAGTGTAAACAGCCAGGGGAATGAAGGTCTGTGTACTCTCAGATAAAGTAATTCTTGATCGTCTATCAGGCCTAGTGAATGCCAATCAGATAAGCATTTGTTGACCTTGGTAATTACTGTGCCAGTAGGATTGTGCGTGAGGCGCTCATAACAGGAGGCTCCTAGGTCCCATGGGATCCTGTTTTGATTACAACATTTCTCATGCATCTCGTTCTACGCACCTACTGTAGGTAAGCGGTGCTTTTTCTCTCATGCACCCTTCGCTTTTAGTCATTATGGAGTTAATAATTACTCTCCCCACATCTTTCTACATACAGATCGATTCACCCAGAGACTACACTGCCCGCTTTTATCCTACTCTAACTGTTGTAGATAACCCAGCTGGGTTGGAATTATCACCGGCCAGTCGGTGAGTTTCTGTCTTAAGTGCACTTTGCCTCACTCCCAGCCACACAGTGTGGATCTCATCGTGCTGCCTTTTCTCCCCCCACAGTTATGTCCTACTCATTCCGGTTCTTCTCCGTCTCCCACCTCTTTTCAGAATCTTCCATCTACCCCGCAGCTCCGTACAGGTACCTCTCTCTCATATCTGTTCTCGTTTTTATTTCACTTTACGGCGATCCAGGCGTTTCACTTGTGTCATCATCATTTCTGCCCTAGCGGTCTTCGTCCTGGTTCGTGCTCTTGACGTTTGCCGATCACTACCGTCACCCCAGCACCTACGACACTATCTTTTGGCAATCCTCCATTGTAGGTCACCCGATCTCTTTCCCTTTCCCTTGCCAGGCAGTTTATGCCTTTTACATCCCAGTCACTCCCCTAGCTGGCACTCTGGTTGGCCACATGTCGTACCATGAACACACGCTCTATTGTTTTGGTTTCAAGGATCCAATGAGCTCTTCTTAAACATGTGCACGATATATGGGTGTCACTGTTACACATCACTCACTATGTGCCAGGATCACGTCACTTCGTTTTGCATATTGTTTTTACTCCACACAGTCACAAATTTCTGTACATGTCACTTTCGCAGTCATCCATCTCACTTATTGCTTAGGGTTTCCACGCATTAACGGTGATGTACTTCCACTTGACCCCTTAGTAATGCTGGCTTAATTTGGCACCAACCAACTTGAGACGTGTTAGTATTTCCCTTTCCTTCAATGTTTTGTATCTTTCCCAGTCCTGAAGAAGTCAAGGGATAATTCCCTCATCTGACGAAACACGTGTTGGCTGGTGGTTTTTCGTTGTTGCATTATTAAATACATTTAAATCATCATACTGGTGTGGACTGCAGATTCTGTTAAGATACAAGACTTTTTAAACTAGAAAGTTATCCCAATTACGTGTGCCTGGGACAGTGTTTACAAAGCCACCCTTCTCTAGCCTTTATCTTGATGTTTTCAAGGCTATTCTCACCTCATTTTCTGCTAGGATGAAAGTATTAATGTCCCTCTGTATTTTCTGAAGGGTTCCCTGGTCAAATCCTAGGGGGATACAATCAAACAGGAACAACAACTAAGGGAATGCAAACATTTTCACTAAAGTTACTCTCCCCTAGATGATCAGCGGGCGATTCAACCAACTCTTTAAATCTGTTTTAACATCAATTGCAACTCAATACAATCAATCAGTGTTTATATAGCACGCTACTCACCCGTGAGGGTCTCAAGGTGCTTGGGGGGGAGGCGGCTCCGGATCAGTCAAAGAGCCAGGTCTTGAGGTCCCTCCTCAGGGTGTATAGGGTCGGCGAGCGTCTTATGGTTACTGCGAGCTCGTTCCAGGTCCTTGCTGCGATGTAGGAGAAGGCTCTACCTCCAGTTTTGTCTGTGCGGATGCAGGGGACTTCTGCCAGGGTGAGATGGATGTGCTCTTGAGGCGGAAGCCGAGAGCGTTTGCAGCTAATTTTAAACTTTTACCCTTATAATCACTTACTCTTGTTTGTTGCACTTGTAACCTTGGTGTCTGTTTGTTGGCGCGCAGTGGACATAGCGCTGTCGCGGACCCAGAACCTGCAACTTCTCCACACCGCCATCTCGGTGAGGACGGAGGCCATGCCCCTTTCCGAGGCGACGCCCCCGACGCCGCCCCTACAAATAACGCTGATCACAAGCGCCGCGCACTAAGATAGAGGTGCTCTTGAGGCGGAAGCCGAGAGCGTTTGCAGCAAATTTAAACTTTTACTCTTATAATCACTTACTCTTGTTTGTTGCACTTGTAACCTCGGTGTCTGTTTGTTGGCGCGCAGTGGACATAGCGCTGTCGCGGACCCAGAACCTGCAACTTCTCCACACCGCCATCTCTTCGAGGACGGAGGCCACGCCCCTTTCCGAGGCGACGCCCCCGACGCCGCCCCTACAAATAACGCTGATCACAAGCGCCGCGCACTAAGATAGATGTGCTCTTGAGGCGGAAGCCGAGAGCGTTTGCAGCTAATTTTAAACTTTTACCCTTATAATCACTTACTCTTGTTTGTTGCAATTGTAACCTTGGTGTCTGTTTGTTGGCGCACAGTGGACATAGCGCTGTCGCAGACCCAGAACCTGCAACTTCTCCACACCGCCATCTCGGTGAGGACGGAGGCCACGCCCCTTTCCGAAGCGACGCCCCCGACGCCGCCCCTCCACATCTATAAATAATGTGTATCTCAGGACGTGCAGCGGACGAGCGCAGCGGGCGCACCGCCTGCGCGCCGAAGGCGCGCCAAAGGTAAGCCCGTCTGCGCCCGTCCGCGCCAGGCCAGGCAGCAGGGCACGCCACGCTGGCCATCCCATTTCATACTCGCCGCAATCCCTCAAAGAGTTACAGCATCTTGGCCCCCTGCTTTCCCTTAACACCAACCGCCGTATACACATTGCAGGCCTCACGCGCCCTGCTGCACACTCCCCATGTGGACACACACCCCCAGTCAACTTGCCTATAAATGCTACCTCCATCAGGGTATCATACCTGAACACCCGCTCTTTAGTGAAGCATTCTGAAGATATCTTCATCTTGATGTCCGACAATAGGCCTGATATTCTCCTGCTCACAGAAACTTGGTTAACGTCAGAGTCCCTCCCTGACATCTTGGCGGCCCTCCCCCCTGACTATTACATTCTTTATGCCGACCGCCCCGGTGGCCGGCCCGGTGGTGGGGTGGCAGCCATCATATCTAATGGCCTAATCTCTATTTCCTCCCTTTCTCTCCCACTCCCTGAGGTGGATAATCTACTTATCAGTGTGGAAACCGGCACTGGTGCCTTTACTTTCCTCCTTTTATACCGGCCTCCTCACTCTATGCCATCCTTCACCGCCACCTTGAGTGAACAACTCTCCAATCTTCTAACACAGCACTCCAGCTTCGCTAGTGCCGGTTCCCATGCTCTAGAGCTCTTTGAGACTCTTAGTAGTCTGAATCTCAACCAACAGGTCACTCAACCCACCCACACTAAGGGCCACATCCTCGACCAGATCTGGACCTGTAACTTGGCCCTATCCCAGCCAGCCATCTCTCCCTGTGTCTGGTCAGACCACTACTTAGTAGACAACACCATCACTATCGTCGGCCGGACTCCTGCTCCTCTGATAGCCGGCGGCTCCTCACGAAAATGGAGTACTTTTGACTCTCAGGGCTTTCTCACAACTCTGGCTGACACCCGGCCAGTCCTCGACTCCTCTGATAACATCGAAGGAATAGAACACGACATCGGTTCCTGGCTGAAGTCAGCCAGCGACCTCTTTGCCCCCTTGATCAAATTTCATCCCACTAGGCATCACAATTCTCACAGGTGGTTCTCTGATGACCTCAGGCAACATAAACTAAAAACGCGCCAGCTGGAGCGTATTTGGAGACGCAATTATTCCAACTCAGCCAGGCAGTCCTATATGACCGTACGTAGAGAACACAAAATGGCTATTATTCTAGCTAAATCGGAACACTTTTCCAACAGGATCTCGGCAGCAACTAACAAATCAAAGGAGGTGTTCAAAGTCATGAACGAACTCACCACTGACGATAGAACCCTCCCAGCCCCGACCCCTACTCAAGAGGCTTGTGACACCCTCAACCTCTTTTTTGTGGAAAAGATTGCAAAAATCAAAAACTCGATACCTCCCTTACCCCAGCCATTCCCATTAAACTTTCTTTCTGATGACTCCCCTACTTTCTCCACCTTTCCCGTCCTGAACCCCATCTCATTAGCGGAACTTGCCACTCGTGTGAAATCTGGCTCTCCCAATGACAGTTGCCCGCCATCTGTTTTGCGGAGTATCTGTCTCAGCCTGCCTGACTGTGTTCTACCTCTGCTGAATGGCTCACTCAGTAGAGGCATCGTCCCTAGCTCTTTCAAGGAGGCCATTCTTGTGCCCCTCCTCAAGAAACCTGGCGCCGACCCCGCGCCACCGTCGAACTATCGTCCCATTTCCCTCCTTCTCTACTTTTCTAAATTGATGGAGGCTCACGTTACCTGATGCCTGTCAAACTTTATTGAATCCTCTTGTCACCTTGAGCTCAATCAAGCCGGCTTCAGGCCTGCCCACTCTACTGAGGCCGTCATCTTGGCAGTCCTGGACACACTCAGGAGTAACGCGGACGCGGGGTCTCCTCAAGTCCTCGTACTCCTAGATCTGTCGGCGGCGTTTGACACGGTGGACCACAACATCCTTCTCCACCGTGTCAGGCAAGCAGGCATCCAGGGTCCCGCCCTCAAATGGGTTGACTCCTTCTTGACGGGCAGAACACAGGCAGTCCGCCTAGGCCCCTACACTGCAACTAAAACCTCCTCGACCTGTGGAGTCCCTCAGGGCTCCTCCCTCTCACCGCTCCTGTTCAACCTATACCTTCGGCCCTTGATTCACTCCCTCCAGAAATGGGACGTCATTGTCTACAACTACGCCGACGATTTGCAGATTATCCTTCCCCTTAACTCTTCTCATGCCATCAAAACATTTCATGAAGTTATGATTCACATCCAATGCTGGATGAACCAGAATCAACTGAAGTTAAACCCCAGTAAAACCGAACTCCTCCTCCCTGGACTTAGTCACGCTCACTGGGGCCCGCAGTTCTGGCCTCCGGAGCTCGGTCCCCCCCCAGTCCCGGCCAAATCAGTGAAGAGTCTGGGAGTGATTATCGATACCGAACTGTCCCTCAAAGCCCAAGTGGGTGCGGTTATTTCATCCTGTATGTACCAGCTCCGGAAGATTCGTAAAGTTCGTCACCTACTTCCACTTGCCGCACTCACTCAAGTCGTTATCTCACTTGTACTCTCCCGTCTGGACTTCTCGAACTCCCTTTACTACGGCCTCCCACAATCTCTGTTACATCGTCTTCAGGTAGTTCAGAACCAAGCGGCCCGACTCATTCACAAAATCCCCAGATGGCAATCAGCCAAACCTCTACTTCATAGACTACACTGGCTACCAATAGGCCAAAGGGCAGCTTTTAAAGTGGCTTGCCTCACATTTAAAACTCTCCACTGTCCCGGCCCCGCGTTTCTCAAATCCTTAATTATCCCTCATTGCCCAATGCGCAACCTCCGATCAGCTCACCGCCATCTACTTGTCACCCCCAAAGCTAAAACCAAGAAATTCGGTGGTCGCCGCTTCTCCCACCTGGCTCCCGGGCTCTGGAACCTCCTCCCTCCCTCCATCAAATCCACTCCTTCTCTCCTGAACTTCAGGAAATTATTAAAAACTCACCTCTTCCCTCTCCTTGGCTAAAACTATACTCTCTACGCTTTCTCCCTCAAACTCACTCTGTCTTATAGCGCCAGGAAGCCTTTGGTGTCAGCGCGCTTTACAAATTGCACTTAAGATAAGATAAGATAAGAAGAGGTCGGCAGAGCGGAGGTTTCTCTTGGGTGCGTGGAAGGAGACTCTCTCGTTGAGATATTTGGGTCCGATGTTGTTGAGGGCTTTGTAGGCGTGGGTGAGGAGTTTGAAAGTGACTCTTCTTGACGGGGAGCCAGTGGAGGTCGCGTAGGTGTTGGTTTGTGCTCTCGCAACGGAGTTCTGAGGACGAGTCTGGCCGCGGCGTTCTGGATGGTTTGGAGTCTGTGTAGCAGAGTTCTGTTGATTCCTGCGTAGAGGGCGTTGCGTAGTCAAGTCTGCTGGTTATGAGTGCGTGGATGACGGTCTTTCTGCAGTCTGGGGGATCCATTTGAAGGTCTTACGGAGGATGCTAAGGCAGTTGGAGCTGGTGGAGGCGACGGCGTTGATCTGGCGGTTCATGGAGAGGGAAGAGTCGAGAATGATGCTGAGATTTCGGGTGTGGTCGGTGGGGGAGGGTGGGCTCCCGAGGGCGGACGGCCACCAGGTGTTGTCCCAGGCAATGGAGCAGGGTCCGAGGATGAGGACCTTGGTCTTCTCTGAGTTGAGCTTAAGACAGCTGTCCTTCATCCACGCTGCCACATGTTTAATTTCTTCCTGGAAGCAGAGTCTGGTGTCTTCAGGATTTTTCGTGAGTGAGAGGCTGAGCTGTGTGTCGTCGGCGTAGGATACAATGTTGAGCCTGTGCTGTCTGACAATGGCAGCGAGGGGGGCCATGTAGATGTTGAAGAGTATAGGGCTGAGAGATGATCCCTGGGGTACTCCACAGTTGATGTCCGTGGGTTCGTAGCAGAAGGGAGGGAGTCTGATCCTCTGGGTTCGGCCGGAGAGCAATGATTTGATCCAGTCGAGGGCGGTACCTTGTATCTCGGCATTGTGAAGTCTGGTTGTGAGTGTGCGATGTGAGACGGTGTAGAAGGCTGCGGAGAGGTCTAGCAGGATGAAGGCCGCTGTGTGTCCTTGGTCCAGTAGCTTGCGGATGTCGTCAGTGGCGGCTAGGAGGGCGGTTTCGGTGCTGTGGTTGCTACGGAATCCAGACTGGGAGGAGTCTAGGATGGAGTTATCTTTGACAAAGGCAGTCAGCTTGGTGTTTATGAGTTTCTCGGTGACTTTGGTCACAAAGGGGAGGAGAGAGATGGGCTGGTAGTTTTTGAAGTCCGTAGGGTCAGCCGTTGGTTTCTTGAGGAGGTGTTTCACCTCCACCTGTTTCTCTTCGTCTGGGCAGATGCTGGATGTGAGGGAGGCATTGATGGCGCGACCAAGTTCGGGTGCAATGGTGGTAGCGGCTCTGTGGAATATGTGCCGTGGGCAGGGGTCCGTAGGTGCTCCTAAGTGGGTTTTCTTCATAGTTGCGGTGATGAGTTCAGTGGTGGCGGGGTCCCAAGACGTGATGGTTGGTATGTTGGCGGTGGTGGGTAGGGGGGTGGTGTCTGGGGCTGGTTCGTTGAAGTTGTCGTAGTGGTACTTGATCTTCTGATGGAAGTAGGAGCTGAGCTTGTCACAGAGTTCCTGGGAGGGTGTGACGTCCGTGGCTTTGCAGGCGGGTCTTGCGAACTGTTGTGTGACGTTGAACAGTTCTCTGGTGTCTGTAGCGTTGGTCTGGATTTTGTCCTTCATGAAGGTCCGTTTGGTGTTTTTTATGAGCTGGTGGTATTCCATCAGGGCGTTTCTGTGGTTGTTCCTTGCTTTTGGAGTCTTCTGGTTCCACCAGGTTTTTCTAAGCGTCTGCAGGTGCGTCTGGCTTCTTGGACTTCTGTGGAGAACCAGGAGGCCTTCAGTGTCATTGCTTGGCAGGGGGACGGAGTGGTGCGAGCTTGTCCGCGCAGCAGGAGATCCAGCTGTGAAATTCCATGGCTGCGGTGTTGGTGTCCGTAGTGGCGGCGGGGGGGGTTTGACTCAGGGTGGCATTGAGGAGTTCTTCTGTGCCCTTGCTCCAGTTCCGTCGTGGTGGACGTGGGGGGGGTTGTGTGCGGTGGTGGTCTTGAAGGTGAAGAGGACGCAGTGGTGGTCCATCCAGGGGGGCTGGGTAGTGTGGCTGAAGCAGATGTTTGCTCTTCCTGCGAAGATGCGGTCGAGAGTGTGACCTGCTCTGTGGGTGGGTGTGTTGACGAGTTGCTTCAGTCCTAGGTTGTCAATGAGAGCGCTGGTGTCAGGGTTGTTGCCTTTGTCCAGGTGGAAGTTCAGGTCCCCGAGTAGAATGTAGTCCGTGGAGGTGATGGCTTGGGGGCAGCGAGCTCGGCGATGGTTGTTGCGGGCGGGGTGCGGGGTCCTGGTGGTCTGTAGATGAGGGTGGTCTTGGGGCTGGTCTGGACCTGAAAATGGCGGTATTCTGCGTTGGACTGGTGGTCACTCGAGCTGGAGGTGGAGAGTAGGTGGGCGGTCTTGTGAGCGATGGTGAGTCCCCCTCCTGTTCGGTGGGTGAGGTCCGTCGGGTCACGGTCGTGTCACGGACAGGCACAGACGCGCTTGCCTTAGGCGTGCCTTTGGCGCGACCGCTCTGCAGTCAGCATATGTATGGGAGGGGGGCGGGAGCAGCGGAAGGGAGGCGGGAGCGGGACTGGCTCAGGGGCTGGCCACAGGGTCAGCAGCAGCGGAAGAGGTGAGAGTAGGTGGCACGGGGGGATGACCCCAGTCAAGCAGTGAAACAGGGGAGCACAAGAATTGAATGACAACACCAGAATGCAAAATAAAACAAATGAAACTGATAAAAACAATTAAGGGGCAGAGATACCACAGAAACGCAAGGAGAGACCTGCGGCGCAGTCACAGCAGCCGGCTCGAACCCAGCTGGGAGGGAGCACAGTGCCGCGGTCGGCTGTTCAGGTGGAGCTGCTGGGGAGAGTGTTGGCCTTGGCCCAAGAGGTTAAGGAATATAAGTTTCTTTTAGCTACCAGTCCTAGATCCTGATGGATAATGACCCCCGATATCTCATTTGTGAACATACTGGACCACCAAAGTTCTTGATATTCTAACACATAATCTCTGTTTCCTCTTGATTGCCAGAGGACCCTGCCATCCTACTAAAGTACCCCACTAGCTGTAAAAAGGTGTTAATTGCCGTATATAGCTCACCAGTGAAGATGATCAAATCATCCTCGTAGAGTGCTCTTTCTCCTGTACCCACAGCATTTTACATGGCGTAATTCCTTTCTCCACGCTAATTGTTTGTGCCAAAGGTTCAATGAAAAGATTAAAATGGATGGGAGAGAGAGAGCAGCCCTGCCTTGTGCCCCTCCCAATTTCCACCCACTCTGTGAGTATATTATTAACAAGAATTTTAGCCTATCGGTTCCCATATAAAGTCTAGACTGCCTGAATAAACCTGAACGGAAGGCCATAGTTTTTCATACATGACCATAATACTCCATGTTACCTGAATGCCTTAGCTGCATACACAACAACTAACCCAAAAGAAAAGAAGAGGAAAAACAAATCCACCTCACTTCTTCATGGGGAGCCCTCAATGTTATTAAAACTATCCTCACACACTAAATAGTGTCATGCTTCACCATAGGCCATGCTACAACACTCAGGCGCAGACCAAAGCTCTGAGTGGAGCAAACAAAATAGTCTTTAAAGGCCAAACAATAGCCCTGCAACAAATGGTATCCTCATAACACAACAAAATCTAAAACTACCTAAGTGGGAACCCACTTAATTTTATAACGGGTCCCTCTTGGCAGGATTAAAAAATGTTGGTCGGGGTATCTTTGAACTGTTAGTACTCTGTCCCCCTAAATATATTTTTAATCGTCAACATGTTTCGGCTTATCAATCGCCCCAAGTGTCGCTGGCCTTCGCCAGGATGAAGATTCCTCTAATTTCTGCTCTACTTTACCCCCTTCTTTCTCTATAGTTGGATGCGGCTAAGGAATCCAAATCTGGTCATAATTACCAAGGTCGTAACTTTCTCAGGAACTACCTGCAGAAAGAAATCTTACCAGTATTTGAATTCTATTTGAGGGTAGGCTCATGGTAGTTAATCATTGATTAAAAACTTTGTAGTTCATTCTCCTATCTTGAAATCCCACTGTGCTCTAACTGCAAGTGGAGGGCAAACATGAACACACACAAGCACAAACAAACAAATGGAGCCTAAAGTGTATCAAACATTCACATTCTCAGATTCCTTAACTAAGTTTCAGCTGAGCTATTCCAGAACCAGGGTAGGAGTGTTAGCATCACCCTGAAGTCACCTTTTGTGTATGAATGAGGGGAGAACAGCAAAACATGTGATCCCTAAATAAGGTGTACCATTCGCTCTCTCCAGAGCGTTATCGCAATTTGTCTTTAAGAAATGGGGAAACACAGTGTGACTTTGCATAGATTCATAAATCAAATTGAGAGCCCTGTGTCATGCATGTTCCACTTTATGTGGTGCAAAGGTGATTCATGGCTTTCATAAATCAGCCCTTAAATCTATTAGATAGGGGGAGCAGGCCTTCAGTTTCACCACCTCCCATCTGAACCACACCCTAATATGTTTGTCATTGGTGCTGTTCTTATTTGTCAGATCCTCACATTTATCTGCATAAACCCCAAATACAGGCTCTCCCCCTTTTATTATCATGCCCTCTGCCTGCCATATTCTCCACGGTCTGTTGGGATAGGCCAATCAGTTTAAAAAGGTCCTTAAAGACAGTGTTGTTCTGGGAATTAACTGAGCCCCAGCTGTCTTTATAGGCCTTTAAGTGGTTGGGAGTAGTGGGGCCTGCACAACTGTTTCGCCACTTACTAATTTGCAGATGGGTTAAAACAACTGCCTCTAAAGTTTGACAATCTCACTGACTTGATAGGATCTGGTATATTAATCTGTAGTCCACCAGACCGTAGCTGATATCTACTCACCCTCTTTTGGACGCGCTTAGGTATCACCCCCTTCTTTTCCACCGTACCTTCTAAAGGTCTCTCTGCCCCTATTCCAAATGACAATGTTGTAAGAGACACAAACAAAGCCAGCTCCCCAGACTCCTTCTTTCCCTTTTCCGTGTTCCTTTCCCCAATGCCTCCCAATTGGAACAAAGCTTACCACTTCCATCTCTAATTTCTTCAATTTCCGACTCCACACAGGTTTGGTGGGGTAATCCTCTCTGACAAACTCTATAAATATTGGCTGTGCTATCACTCCTCCGAGAACACTTCCTTTCCTGACCTGTGCTGCCGTACTTGCCTCAGAAGGAAACTAGTCTTCCTATGGCACAATCCTTTTTCAGGGCTTCTACCGCATGGGACCAGCTTCACATACACTACATGTCCCTCTTTGACTACGCTGCAATAATTAGCTTCAACGCAGCTATGGGTGCACAAAGGTAGATTTATCCAACAAGGGTCATCCTCCAACTAAATCAATGATGATGGTACATGGTGAGGTGCACCTCGGGCTAGCCCTCACTCACCTGTTGCCATGCGCCCCAGCCCAAGACCTCACAATGCACAAATCGCCATGCCTTCTGATTGAACAAAATCCACAGTGTGCTCCACAGAGGTGAGCGATGTGGAATTCCTCTCCGGTAAAGGTGAATGTTGACCCACAGAAAAACTACCCAAAATACTTCAGTATTGCTATTCCCGAGATGGAGGAAGGTGTCCGTCCTGTAATAGAAGATTTGATTAAGCACGGGTTTCTAGTACCCATTGTTTGCATATGCAACAGGAGATTCTCCCAATATGCAAGGTGGGGAAAGCCAATGTGTATATGTTTGTGATGGACCTTAGGGCCATTATTACTGTGGTGATCCAGAGTTTCACTTTGGGCATCAACCCTGCTACTTATTCTCTCCTTCATCCCTGAAAATGCCTTATATTTCACTTTGGTTGATCTCGACTCTGCTTTTATTTCCATCCCCAAATGTGAGAAGAGTCAGCACCTCTATTGTTTGCAAGTCCCCCAAGAAAGATTTGGATACATTGGTTTCCCCATGGGGGTCTCTTCTAATCTGATATTTTGATGATTTATTGCTGGCATTTGTTAACATAGATCAGTGCAAACAGGTCTCAATCTAGCTCCTAACAGCATTGACTAAGAAGAGGCACGAGAATTGATAGGAAAAATTGCAGTTTTACGTTCTCAGAGTGTGATAACGCATTAGGGGGCAGATTTACAAGCCCCTTGCGCCTCATTTATGCCACCATTGCGTCACTTTTGTGACGCAGCGGCGGCGCAAATCCTGCGCCATGGTGCGGGGTACTTACAACGTGATGCATCTGGGAGATGCATCACGTTGTAACGCCCTGTGCCACATGTAGGCGTTCCTGCGCGGGGGGGGGGGGGGCGTTCCGATGCAGGAACGCCTCCTAAAAGTGGCTGAGTGAAATCTACAAGATTTCACTCAGTCACTTTTAGGCCCATGCGTCGTCAAAACCCTGCGCCTGCCTGAAGCAGGCGTAAGGATTGACGCAGCATTAACAAGATAGGGCCCCCCAGAGCATTGCTGGAGCTGCGTCGCGCTTGCAAACCAACTCCAGCAATGTGGAACTTTTACGGCACACATGCATCACGCATCTGTGCCGTTTTTGCCCCATGGTGCGCCGCATTGTAAATGCAGCGCATCCATGGTGGCGGAGCTGTGGCGCACAATAACTGGCGCATCCCTGCTGATATGCAGGGATGCGCCAGTTATTGTAAATATGCCCCTAAGTTTCCTCTGGCAACACCCACGTGCCCTCTAACGATGTTAATGCCATTCGTAAATTTCCCCACCCTGTAAATGTTTCCCAGGTTGTATCTTTTGGGGAATGGCTGGGTATGGTGAGCAGGGTGTTTTGGGCTCTACTGAGATGGCTAAGCCTTTGCAAAAATGTATTCAACAGGATATTCCTGATGCTTTGTAGTTGTCTAGAAAGCCAAAAATGCATTTGTGAAATCAATCATGCACTGACTTCTGCCACTGCCTTGGGGCTCCCTTATTAGGCCAAATATTTTACCCCATATTGTCATGAACTTAATGGATTTGCACTTGGGGTGTTTGTAGAAAGCCACGGAGCTCAGATAAAGTTAATAGATTATTGCTCCTCAGGTTTGAACCCAGTGCAAGGAGTACTCAATCTGTCTCCTTACTGCATTGACTATGCTTCAAATGAAAAACTATCATGTTGCCATCTCCAAGTGAGGTAGCTTGGCTAGGATATTTTCATTAGCAAGCACCACATTTCATATGAAAGCATTAAAGCCATACATAAATGTCGCCATCCTGTAATTATTTCCCAGGTATGTCGTTTTTGGGGAATGGCTGGATACTGTAAACAGTAGATTTTGGATTATGTTGAGGTGGATAAGCCTTCGTGAGAATTCTTGCTAAAGGATACTCCTGAACCCTTGCAGTGGTCTAGTGAAGTTAAAAAAGCATTTGTAAAATCAAACAAGCACTGACATCAGCCAATGCCTTAGGGTTCCCTGATTACACCAAACCGCTTACCCTTTATTGTCATTAACAAAATGAATTTGCACTTGGGGTGCTGGAAGAAGGCCACACAGATCAGAAAAAGATCCTAGAGTGTTACTCCTGTTTTGGACCCCATAATGGTATGACCTCCACCTTGCTTATGGTCTGTGGGGCTACCGCAAATCTTGTTGAGGCATCTGGAAATCCTGTGTTGAGTTCTTTGTTTACTCTTGCTATGCTCCACCCTGTGACTGTGCTCCTCCTCACTTCTAAAACTCAGCATCATTCTACTGCTAGACCGTATTGATATGAGATGCTGTTTCAAGGGTCAATCCTAAAGCCAGTTCAGCTGCGAAGAATGCTGCATTGTCTGAAACTGCTGATGTTGCGATCTATGTTATGAAAACTGTGATAACTATTTTCTGTACCCAAATATAAATTTTAAGTGCAGGAACAAGCCTTCTAAAATGAGAAACAGTCCTGGATCAAGCAACAATGACATTTCTCCTTCCAAACTTTGCCAGGTTGGGCAATGGAGCAGCCACACTGGTAGGGGCGGCATGATCTGTGCCACTGCATTCCATTGATATGTGCCCTTCTTTTCCAATCCAGTGGCACATTCCTCTCAACGAAGGGCTGAATAGGGGTTAAGGCAAACCCAATGCTCTCCCTAGAGGTCCTTTTATACGTATCCAGGTTGATTTATTCAGATGTCTACATGTGTAAATTATTCCTGCGCTCTTGCGGTGGTTTGTATGTTTTCATGGTGGATCGAAGTGTACCGCTGAGTTAGTGCTACAGCCGTGTACCTGCTACTAGAAGGTGAGAGGAGGGCCCCTCTGCCGGCTGTGAACACTCCAGAAGTATATTTGGCCCTGGAGTTGGGGCCTCTGTCTCCACTCCACAGTGAGCTGGTTTTGGGGTGCTGAAACTGGTCAGTGCATTGAGGAACTCTTGGACTTTGGTGCTGCAGTGAGATATGGGGGATTAGAACTTCAACCGCTAGATAAATAGGTGCTTTGTGGCATCATGCCCCCGACAGTCCCCTAGAAATCTAGGGGAGCTTCCCCCAAGTGGTGCCAGGATGGGCTGGGCTGCCCTGTTTGTAGTAGGGCCACAGATGAGACCTACATGTATCATACAGAGAACAGATAGTAGGTGCAGACAAGCATGAAGATCTTTTGAGATAAAGTGAAGGTGGCAGTGCATGCTTGGACACGTGCTGTGTGCAGGGTACATTGGTGGCATCCTCCCTCTCCCCTCACTCGTTATTGCCTAAAGGAGTGGGGCCTCCACACTGCCCTTGGAGGCCTGGATATGGTTCAAGAAAACAACCTAACAGAATAAATGGACCAATATGCTGCTGGTGCCAGGAGGGGGAGCAGAGTGATGGGGGTCTTCACGAGGGGACCATAGGAGCTGCAGGTTTCCAGAGGTGCTCCTACTGGTGACAATTTGTGGCGAATGAGAATTCCAAACAGTCATTGGAAGAAAAAATAGACACTCTCTCTATGAGGTTCAACATTCTACAGGTGGACCCCTGGAATGTTGTGGGAAGGATGCTGGAGATGGAACAGAACATTGAATCTCTACAGAAAGAGGTGAAAAAACTAAGATCTGCAGTTAGCTCCCTCACAAGGCTCATTCCAACAATTGGATAATTGGCCGGAAGATGATGACAGGTGTATGTGCTGTAATCTCTGCTTTGTGTGATTCCTTGTGAGAGCAGAAGATGCTGCTACCAAAATATTTCTGGAAAACAATGGAACAGAGAGGTTGTTCCACAACATAGACTGTATGAACTTTTTGTGGTGGAGTAGGTGCACAGGGTTCTGTCCCTCTGCCGCTGCCACCAGCCACACACTGAGAACTGACATTGCAAAAATCCTTAACTAGCGTTAAAGAGAAGTGATGTTACAGGTAGTAACAAAAACTGGGGATCCTAAATATAAAGAACAGACAATAAAGATCTTCCTCAAATGCCCGAAGATGGTCCAAAAGCTTCAAAAATCATTTGTGGTGGTAAAACAAAAGTAATGGACTTGAGATATATGGCCCTGTACCCCGCAAAGGTATTTTTACTGCATGGTGGAAAGCGTTATTTCTTAATTACTCTAGAGAAAGGGAATTACTTCAATTAGGCAGTGGAGGGTGACAATCAAAAATGGGCAGAAGAAATATCAGGTCACAGGGACCCTTTGGACTTGTGACTAGGGTGATGCCAAGGAAGCACTAGACAACAACAGTGCCTTCACACGATGATGCCAGGATAGTGGTCAGGCAAGATGGCATGATCGCTCTGGAATGCTGGTTACAAGGCAAGTATATATAGCCAAACAAGATGGTATCCTAAAAGAGATCCGTGTATGTTAGAAATGGCGGTCTCTAGTTGGCAGTGGTTGGCACCCTGTCCAAGTAGGGACCCTTATTCTAGTCAGGTTAAGGAAATTATCCAGCAAAGATAACACCTGCTCACCCCCTTGAAACAGGTGCTGGTGAGAATATAGGAGCTAAAACTGACCATCAAGGCTTTCAAATATCAGGTGGAGCTGTCCCATGTACTCTACCTTAGACATCAGATTGGAAATAGAAATATTTATCATCTGGGGATGAAAGTGTGAGAAGTTGGCCTGGTATATGCTGTCCACTAGTTATAGTGGGCACCTTGCACCAGTCCAAACAACCCTTATTGATGATTAGATTAAAGACAACCTTTATTGAAAGCTATCCTAGTAGTAGCTATGGAGAGCAGCCTTCAGGCTAGGTTTACAGGAATGTAAAGAAGCTTGGTGTACCAGATTATAACCTCCTGAATGACCAAATGAAAGGAGAACCACACAAGATATATATAAAATATATGTATTTATTACTAAACACTCTCTACTAACCTCTTTATGAGATTAGAGAACAAGGTACACAATATTAAAGCACTAGAACGACAGTAAATAGCACAATACACAGTGGGTTCCAGGGGGGACCAAATCATATACTAAGAAAATGGTATAACAGCCCCGACTTGACTAGACACAGTGCCTAGAGCACATAGAATCGCTGGGACCCCAAGGAACCACCCAAGGTAGTGACACAGGGGACCCACGGGGGATGCGTGCAGTGTGCGAACACAGGCGAGAGCTCTGTACAATCCAATGTGAAAGTCGCGGTTGGAATTTTAAAGATTAAGGACACCTAGGAGAGGACTTCAAGCAAACCCTTTGGAACATAGAAGGTTCTAAGGCCAGCACCCTTGAGAGTACCAAGGTACCCGTGTTACCTATCCCAGTAGAGCTGGGTGCATAGGAGGTCAAGTGGTGTCGGAAACGCTAGTTGATTTCAATAGTGTGATGCGAAGAAGTGCTGCTGCCGGGAAGATGAGAAGTGTCTGGTGTGATCCAAGCCTGGATCGGCGCTGAGAAAAACCTGAAAGCAGAGGGGACAGAGTCTGGGTCACTTCAGAGTGACCAGGGGCTTGATAGATGAATGCCCACCAATGTCGGGTGTTTCGGGTGAGATGAGGTGAAGCTTGACTCTGCAGTCACAGGGACCAGGAGACGTTGATGATGACTAAAGTCCACAAGTGAGCGGTCCCACGAAGGATGTCGAGTGCTGGGGGGGGGTCAGTGTCCGGATTGGAGACCAACAAGCCTTGGCAACTGCAACCCACGCGGTCAGAGAAAAGATGCTTCGGTGAGGACCAGCAAGGTCCTGGGGACCCCCCGAGCGATGGAGAGTCAGGGCACGTCTGGAGCAACCAGGAAAGCCCACTGAAAGTCAAAGTTCCCTTCTCAGGAACCCACAGGTCGACAGGCCAGGAATCGTGAAGGGACCTCGAGCTGAATCACAAAATACCAGCCGATGGAACACTTGTGGAGTGTAGGCCGGAAATCTTCAGTGGAAATACTGCTCGGGGTCTGGACTATAAGTAGCCCAAAGCCAAAGCACAGCCTCAGGGATTGCCAAAAAGCATATGCTGTTGCAAATGTACATAGTGCCCAGGGGAACGGGTTGCACGGTCCCCACAAGGGATGCGGATCTCAGAATAGCTGAGAGCACGGATCAACCTCAGAGGCCACGGGAACCCACCTCCTGTGTTGCAAACATCTTCGGAGTCCTTCAGGAGCTGCGTAGATGCAAACAAGTCAGATGCGTTTAAGGTGCCTGCCTTGCAAGGGAGTAACTCCTTTACCCCAAGGGAGATTCTTCAGTCATCCAGCGTAGTGTAGATAGTCGTAGTACTTGGTTTCTGTAGCAGAGTTTCGTCCAGGTAAATCCAAAGTCCTGTAGCCAGGGGTTCCTACTTTATACCCAAGGAAGGGGTGGGACAACTCTGGGGACCCACCTATGGGAGAGTCAGGACAGAGGGGTGGCTACATTCATGTCCTTTTTCCAGTTTCTCGCCAGAGCAGGGGCTGATAACCCCTGCAACCGGTTTGAGCTGGACTATGCACAGGGACAACAAATGTGCCCCAGTGCAGACATCAAAGCACTCTCAGAGTGCATCCACCCAGACCCAATACACTAAAGCCTATCTGGGAGGTGGTCCCACCTCCCTGTGACAGGAAACCTATTGTCCAGCCGCCCCCTGCCGGAGTTTGGTGCAGCAGCAGGAGGGCAGACTCGTGTTTGTGACTGGCAGCATCCATTTTGTGATGCCATTGTTTGTAAAGCTGATACCGGGTGTACCGGTGTTGTCATATTTCTCCCTCTAGTGCGGTGGAATCATACCTCCCACACTAGTTACTGGTGTGGAGGCATAATTCCAAGGTGCTTAACACCAAACACAACATGTTTCTATGCAGCCATTTTAAAGTTAGCATTTACCGCGAGGTTATAATGCACTTTAAGTATACATGGTTGGCTGCATCACAAACAACCTCGGAATATAGGTTCCGAAAACTGCAGAGGGGCTTTGCTCATGCATGGGCACCCTCTCACATAAAACCCAGCACCCTGCCTTCAGGATTGATATGGCCTGCCATAGGGGTGACTGCTAGGTTTATGGGTGCAGAGATAAGGATAGATATAGTGAACCTATATCTAAGTAAGGGGTGCATGCACCACCTGACACAGACTGCTGTAGCAGACCTGTAGTGTCATTTTGAATGGTCTCCCAGGGGTGGCATAATACATGCTGCCTCTGGGGTACCTATGCCCTAGGTACATAGTATACGATATACTAGGGACTTATAAGGGTACCCCAGAATCCAATCTGGAGTGTACCTAAAGTACATGCAATCAATTTAGAGGAGAAAGCAACTAGGCTGGTGTCCTGGATAGCAGTATACCAGCCAGTCTAAGTTGAAAACAGTGAAACATCAACAAAAAGTGGGAGTAACTATAAGAAGCAGATCCTACTCTCCTACAGAAAGTACAAGCCATACCAGAGTGTGAGGTTCCCACAGCTCAGACACAGGAGAGTGCTTTCTTAGGCCTCATCAGATACTAGAGGAACTTTGTGGCTAATTTTCAAGTCATAGTTGCCCATTGGCAGCACTGACCACCAGGTAGCATCTCAGGAGGGTGATCTAGACTGATGAGTGTCAGCAGGCAAGAATCTTGAAGGCCTCTGACTGCAGTCAATCCTTTATTGTGCAACCAATGCTTCTAGACAGATCACATGCCACTCAAGTGGTTAAAGACTATGAAAGGAGAGATTTCTGAGATGCTCCAGTGATCAATCACTTTACAGGGGTTAGATATCACTGTGGAGCACATGGAAGGATTACAGCATGGGAATGGTGATAGACGTTCCCCCGGTTTTCTGTGAATTCAATACCTGGGCATGCCTATCTGGGAGGGGCACATGTTGGGAGTAAGAAAGGTTACCTCTTCATGGCTATGAAGAGCATACAATGTTGCCCAAGTTCACCGTAGTACGGTTTAGTTTTTTGACCCCCCGCATCAAAACACTATGATCTTGCATGTGTGCTGAGGCCTGTTTTGAAAAGTAATAGGACCTCTGAGGGAGCTCTAAGGTCATAGGGGTACACCATTTACCTCCACCTTCCATGAATATGCCTACTGTCAGCAATGCCAATTTTAGGATTAAGAGCAGGCCTTTTTACCTGTCATCTACCATCACCCAATTTTTTCAGTTGTCTGCCAGTCCTTACATTCAGGTCTTTCTTTCATTCGTGCATCATACGAGTGTCATGCACATCATGAGTATCATGCATATCATGAGTAGCATGGCTATATGTGTATATCCGAGTCCAAGTGTGCATGAAGTATGTGTGATGCATGTGTCCATGACAAAACAGGCTTCCATTTGGAATGTGGCGAAATTCAGAAGCGTCTAAGATGGACAGAGGGAGAGAGAGGGAGAACCCTTACAGCTGATGTGAATTGGAGGAATCTTTCAACGATGTAATGGATTGTAGCAATGCCACAAACTGAAAAGTGATTAGGTGAAGAGACAGTGCCCTTTGAAGTCAAGGAGGGACAGCACTCATATCTTTAGTGGCCATGGTTTGAGTTTCTCTTGAGAGAAGACTCCACTCACGTCCTCGCTCACACTTTTGAAAAAGGCCATGACTGGACCAATCTGTAAGGAAATCGCAAAACTACTGAACTGCTGCAACTGGGAGTACACAAAGTTTGTTTTCAACTTGGGTATAAAAATGAGACGGCCACTTCTGGTCCGTGTGCCAAGGTTCCCTACCAGAAGGCTATGATCACGCAGTAGTGGCAACTGGGAGAATTCTCTGAGCTCCAAGGTTGTGTTACTGACTGTCAACTTCCCTTGCCAAGTTTGGACCAGAACCCGGCAAAACAGTTGGGTCTATCCTGCCAGAAGGGCCTGCCTGCATCCAACGTCGAGAGGAAGAGCAGACTGACAGCTCAGGCTAGGCTTTGGAGATGCTCTTGCATGGTGAAGATGCCTCTCAGAAGAAGCAAGGACTGTATTGGGAAATACTGCTGGGACACACGGCACAACCCACACCAAGATGCAGAACAATGTGTACCTCTGTCTATAACCTGCCACAAGAGCAGATGAATACTATGACAGTGTGGTCTTCGCAAGTCCCTGTTTTGCTTCATTCCTGTGACATACAACGGCTCAGCCACACAGATGGGGTACATTTTTTATCAATCAATCAGGGGCTTTTGAAACGCGCTACTCACCCGTGAGGGTCTCAAGCCGAGGGAGGGAGGGAGGTACAGCAATACAAGTGTGGAAATGGTGGGTGGTAGGTCTTTAGGGAATGCTCAAAAATTCTGAAACTATCCCCACAAATATGTGAGGAAAATGCTTGAATTTAGCCAATGTTTGTTGATTTCTGGGCATTCTGAGTAAGAAAACTTCATGAGATAGCTATACCACCCTTATTGTGCCTTAGTCTCTAAATTTCTGAAAATCTCAGGGTTTAATGGATTCCCTGATTGTCGGCTCAACCAGAGCCTCAATAGTGCGGCCATTCACCATGGCCAGTGAGAAGAAATTGGGATTTACACCCTGTCTGTTGGCCCATATGTCAAAACTACACCGAAAAGAATCCAAAGTTCCTCTTGCTTGCCATAGTCTAAGCTAGGCCTGGTGAAATGTAAATGATGCTAGAGTAATTTTAATAATTTAGGAATGTGGCACTATATTTGTTAAGAAAAATTGCAGCAATTATGTCACTTTACATAAGTATGTACCGTTCGTGCTGGAAATTTACAGCGGAAGGCACAATTCTCAGTAAGAATTTACATAAGTGTGGATTTCATGCTAAGATATAGCGTACAATGACAATTTTGTGCAGTTAGGTGAAATGAAATTGCACAATATCCGCACACCCCTATTCAAAGCCCCAAATGCAGAATGTCGTTTTAAAAAAAATTATCTTCTGCATCCATTGTTCTTTCTGTCAACCTTTGAGGACAGATTGGGGGAAGATTCTTCCCCTAGCGACAGCAGAAAGACTAAGTTTGTGGATAAACTTCTAAACTGCATCCCTATTTTGTGCAGAAAGACTATTGGTCTTTTAGAGGTGAGAGTCAAGTATGATTTCTAGGCCAGCTGCCCCGCCCCTTCTTTTTTAAGATATTTCCCCTTGTGCCTAGTGGGATCTCTGCCCTCAAAAGGGGGTCAGATGTTTGGTAAACTCACCCAATCTTCCTCTGATGAGGTCTTAAAGAGTGCTATAGGGACATTATGAGTGGGGGCATGACCCAATGCATTTGTGGGCGTCCCCCGCCCCTTCTTTTTCTACATGTATATAATGTTTAGTGACTAGTGGGCTTAATGCCCTTCCCAGAGAGGTAGATTAGGGTAAACACCCTCCAATCTGCCCCTCAGAAGAGGCAGAAAAACTTCTGGGCCTCATTTTGTGTGGGGACATGACCCAAAGCCTGAGTGGGCCACCCCACCCCTTCTTATTTTTAATCTTTGTCCATGGTATCTTGTGGGTTTTCGCACCTCTCCTAAGGAACAGACTGGGGATAATCCCTTCCAATCTGCCCCTTTGTTGGTCAGAAAGACTGCTAAGTCCATTATAGGGGTGGGAGCATGGTCAAGATGCGTGGGCAGGTTGCACCCACTTTTTTTTTCCTGGTGCCTAGCAGATTTTCTCCCCCCCCAACAAGGAGCAGAATGGGGTCAACAGCCCCCTCCCCACATTGTTTCCCTGGAAGACAGAAAGACAACTGGACATGTTATGGGTTAGGGCACAGCCCTATGCCTTTGGTTGGCAGCCTCACCTCTTCTATTTTTCAATTATATTATGCCTTATGTCTAGTGGGCCTTCTGATATCCAAGAAGAGCAACTGGAGCAAAAACCCCATGGAGTAAAAACATTGTTTTGCCCCTTTTGGGGTCAGAGCATGGCCAGATGACAAAGTGGGTCCAAACATTATGCGTAGCTCCATAGACAAAATGAGGAAGCAAAAGCAATACACCCTGTGTGACCCTGAATGTCAGCCAACATGCATGCCTTTCGATCTCCAACACTTAATCCGACAATGGACCTGTAGAATGTGGCTATAGTGAAGGTAAGCCAATGATTTACTACCAGCGAGCACTAACATAGACATATAACCATTCAAAATTATATATAGCTTGCAGCCTCAAAAAAGTATTGCTCATGTCTTAAACATTTTCACCCCATAGACATAAAACCATCACGGTGGTATGGTGTATATGTATCATACCCAAAGGTTAACTAACACCTTTCATATAACAATATAGCCAATACTTCGTCCATAAAATAATTTAGCCAGGCACTTCTCCAACTTGCATGACACTCACCAGAAAACCTCTATCATGCCAATGAAACTTGTAATGTCCACCTTAAGGTAGAGACACAACTACATATACAGAACACTGATAGTGAACAGTCTCAGTTAGTATACTACACGTTGCATTGCACCTAATTAGACCACTTGGCACTCTACCTGGCTCAAAACAAACGTTCAGGCTTATATATACAATCTATAAACTGCTGTGCATCACCACCTATAAAGGACAACAGTACACTGCATGGATAGCCCAAAAAATGCACAGGCATATGCATGTCATTGAGGGCCTGCTGCAACAACAAATGAATACTCAACCCAAAAACTAGAATATCATATGAAGTGTGCAAAGATCTGAAGACTCATATGGAAAGGTGCCTAGCAACACCATATCATTTTCAATATAAGAATGAGAAATACATGCTAACCTATCTATTTACTCTCTAACATGCAGTACTCAGCATTACTAAAAACAATCTTCAGATCCAAAGAACATTAGGTACTGAGATATTCAAATAGATGCCGAAATTCACTTTAGATCAATTCACTTTAGATCTTCTCCATCTTCCCAGTGACCGCTACAGTTTAGCACATCATCCAGTCCTATTACTATGTTACCATGAGAACAGAGACAACATCAGTCCTTCTTCACTGTGTACTACTAGGTCTATGCGTAATTTACTTGCTAGCACAACTCCAGGCAGCTTCCCAGACCTGGTAGCCAGGGGAGTGCATGAAAGGCTCTACAAACACCTAGGGCTGCACCGTTCACCGGACACCTTCTCATGGTTCTTATGATGTCTATCAGGCACTCACAGGACCAGTATGGCAGGTTTACGCACATACAAATATGTGATGTTTTAGACAGATCTGCATACGTCGCACAACTTGGTTACAATGTTGCTAGCACAATGGAAAATGATCCAGCTATAATTTTCTTTTTCCTTGAGAGACACACTCAGTTCTCTTCTGCAATACCATATCTTTACACATGCACAACCCCTAAGGAATAATGTGCATTACACTTGCTGGTTGGTCACAAAGCTCTTGACATTAATCTGAAAAAACACTGTGGAACTGATAAATGTTTTCCTTCCAGCACAGCACCAACATTGACAAGTAGAGTATACTTGAACTTCAGATTGAAACACGTCAGGCCCCAACATGCGAGAGCTTTTGGCCTATTCTCTGTAAATGTACAGCAGAATACCTGTCTCCAAGCACTCCTCATAACAGGGCCACACTCTGAACCAAAAGCAACCCTGGTAAAAACAAGCCTTGTACCCCACCCCCAACCACCCAGCCATCCATCCCATTCTCTGTTTTTGTTCTCTCCCTCACACCTCACAGTCTGACCTCTCTCTCTTTCTCGCTATCTCCCAAAGCCCACTCCATCCACTGCAATTATCTTTGGGGAGCTTGAGAAAGTTGGAGATAAGCCCATGAGTAGTAGAGAGCGCAGAGACATGGACATGCGCAACAATCTGGTTCACTGGATTGACATCACCCTGAAACTAGGCAAATTCATCTATTGCAAGCTCAACACTCTATCCAGGCAACCACAATTATTGTAAAACCCTGAAGTAATCTAAATAGTAATCCCAAGGGCCACACTTACCGATGGCCCGCAATATTAAGTCAATAATAAGCAGTTGGCAACGTAGAAGGTTCAAGCGTTTATTGGCCACAACAGAACTCTACATAGAGGAGCCTCATCGACCCTCACCCATCAGGTGCGCTGAGGAAGACAGCTGGCCCCTTGACAAACTCACACTTATATACATTACAGATTCAGCACACAAAGCATTGCAAGTGGAAAAACACCAGTTAGTCCTAGAGCTCCTAAATGAGCTCATACCATCTGCACACATATGGTTACTATCTTCTGCAGAGAAGGTCGGCGGGGTGACTCCCTTTCGTCTCGGGCCCAGAGGAATTTCACTTGATACTCCCTACTGCAGATGTGACCTTGGGCCTCCCTCGTAAATACAATTCACCCTGTCTCTAGGCTGGTACGAGATAAATCATACAGACGGTGTTCAGAGAGAACCACGTGATCTGAGGCACGACTGGTCATAATCCAAGATGGCCGTAGTATGGCTTTTCGGCCCTTTCTATCCTGCGAGACACACAGAACGAATTGGCCATCTCATAAAGCAGTTCTCGATGTATATGGAGCGGGGATACAGACCAAGATACGTTATGCTAACTTCATGTACTAGCTTGAATCCCACAGAACGGCCCTTTTTAGCATAATGTAGCTATTCCTCATCTGCTCTTCGAAAATACCCTCGTCTATCTGCATCATGTCATGTATCTCTTTCTGGACTAGTTGAGCGTTCACCCTAGCAGGGTTTGCCTCGGGCTTAGGTAAAGCAAGGCGAACTTGGGTAGCACAGTAGGAGCAACAGGCGGGCCCACATTGAATGCAAATACAACAAGTGAAAAGGAAACCCCCTATTCCTAGGAGGGCCATGAATATTTTCCATCCCCAGGTGGTAAGGAGACCCCAGAACCACCCCGAAACAGACCAGGTACCTGTCTCCGTATGTATTTCAGATGCTAATCGATGCAACTTCTGAATGGCCAAATGAACTGAAGGGGCAGAGTCAGGTATATATACGCAGCAGGAGCTGCCGCTCACTCTACACGCTCCTCCGCGATCAGCGAGGATAACGTCTAAAACAAGGCGGTTTTGGAGGGTCACAAGTCTGGTCGCTTGAAGCTCAACGGTTATATTAGTCAATATCCCAGCGGTGGTATTCACCACTCACTCTACCACCATGGACAATCTTCTAATTTATTTACTAGTTAAAATGGGTCCCCAGATAGGCAGGACTCCTTTTATAATATCGACAAAGTGTTGGGCAGGGGTAGCAGTCTGATCAGTAGCATCTCTGTCAGTATTTCCTGAATCTAAACTCCGTCGGTTCAGTGAGTGGGATCTATGATAGTCAGAAGGTGCTATATAAACAGGAGGGTATAGGAAGGATAAGTAACATTTACCTGACCACCCTCGGGGGAGCCAGGTGTAAGCGTTTTCCCCACACACAAAATATACATACGGAGGAGTAAGTATAGGTGGGCTGCTAAAGGTTTGCAATCTATACGTATAATTACATTTACTAAGTCCAACGAATAGATGACCAATACCATGTATGCCAAAGGAGGACGAGGTATTCAACACAGGGACCGGAATGATCCTATCATTCGACACATTTCGTTCTTGGAAATATCTGAAATACTCAGTGAAATTAAAGGACACAAAATCTAAAACTTCGTGCCTCAACCAGGTGTCGTTTTCATATATCATATACACGTTCATACAGGCGGTAGGATCAAGAGTACCGTCCGTACCTTCGGCATTTGGGGTGAATCCCTGGTGCCTTTCGATATAAGCCAGAATCAACTCGTAATCCTTCTCTGAAAATCGGTGCTCATCAACAGTATAATGTTCATACATCATGGACAATAATTTGAACCAAGCTTCACAACTGCCTAGATATGACAAAGGCATTGAAATGAATAGATCATGCTTGTGCATTACTGAAGGAAGAAGGCCACATACCCAGCAATTCGTGGCATTCGTTGAACTATGGGTTTGGTGTAACATTTCGATAAAAGCATTATTCACATAGGTCTGACGATGCCTCTCTTTATGTGGGGCAAATGTCTGAAAACGGTGCTCCTCGGGAGCGGGGGTGGTAGCTATCAGGGTGTGTAGAGGATGGCGGAATTCTAGATAGATAAACATTCCTAAACATAACATTAATGAAACAACTATTATGACAATAAAAACAATCTTGGCACGCAAACTTCAAGTAGAAAACATTGGCAGATGTGAATACAAAGGGCGGTGTACTATGGGACGTTCCTCTTCAGGGACAAAACAGGCAAAAGGGTACATTCTCACTAAAAGTCCAGGTATAACCTCGGGAAAGAGAAAGAGAGAGAGAGTCTACAAGCAGTCCAACCTGCCGGAGGGTCTTCTTTCCTGTGTCCGTATTAGAGCCTCACAGGCAGACTCCTATTGTTCCCTGCATCACCAAAAGGAAGAAGGGCACAAAACTTCTCGCGTCGGAGTTGCACTTGACACAACTCGTGCTGAAAGGAAAACTCTATCTGGGCCCCCACTAACTGATCAATGTCTCTATCTTCTTCCTGAACAGAGCGTTACCAAAAAGATCCAAGCTCTCAACGAGTTCAGTCCAGTGTTTTTAACTTCCCAGGGTTTTACTCAGACCTTCATTTTCATTCTCTAGGCTGAACCTGGGATCTTTGCTTTCTGTCGGGGCCGCAGGTTGTAACGGGCATGACCCGGTGTCTCGGGATTAATGAAAAGAACAGGCACAGTGGAGTCAGGTAAAGGACTGGGGGTGTGACTTTCCTTCTCACGTACTTCACTCCCAGGTGTCAGTTTACCTGCTGCAGATGCCGCCGAACTCACGACACCCTCCACTCGCCCTTCCGTTTCCCCTTGGGCTTCTGGGGAAGATGACTCTTCGGTAGGCTTACCACTTCCGTACCTTAATGCTTTGCTCTGGTCCTGGTGATCATCCGGTAAAGGAAGTGGCACCCTTTTCAGATGTGATACATGAATCCAATGCCGTTTCCCTTCAACTTTTACGGCCGTCCTTGTAGCCAAAAGCACTTGAAAGGGCTTGGTCCAACGTGGCCTAGACTCGATTTCCGTTGATAGTTCTGACCAGGCTCCAGGCAGTGTCCAGGACCCTCCAGCAGAGGCTGCAGCACTGCTGTTATCTGTTGGTGAATGGAACGAAGATCTTTAGTTAGTGCATAAAGGTAATCTGCCAACATAGGGTACTCAATGTCTCTAAGGGATTTTGGTCGTGGCACACCCCATACATTAGCGGGCCTACCATATATCCCCTCATACGGTGATATCCCACTCCGGGAGTGGGGAGTAGTTCTTACAGACAGTAAGGCCAGGGGTAAGAGGTCAGGCCACTTTAGTCCTGTTGAATCTTGTAGCTTCGCTAATTTCAATTTTAAAATCCCATTATATTTTTCCACCAGCCCTGCTGATTGGGGGTGACGGGCCGCATGGAACTTCTGCTGTATTGACAGGCCCTTGCAAACATGTTCGACAAGGTCAGCATTGAAATGTTTCCCATTGTCACTCCGGATTACCCGTGGTAACCCATAGCGGGGAAAGAACTCTTTCACTAGGGCCTTTGTGGTGGCTAGGGCAGTATTTTCTTTGGTAGGGTACGCCTCCACCCCCTTGCTGAATGTACAAACCACCACCAAGACATATTTGAGATTGTTAACCCGTTCAAACGGAATGAAATCCATTTTTAGTACCTCAAAAGGTAGGGTGGGGGGCGCAAAGCTACCAGTCAGAACAGGGATGCTACCTCCCGGGTTATGCTGTAGACAAATCATGCAATTCTGGACTAGTTGCTTTGCAGTCCTATGGATATTGGTATTGTACCATACGGGGTCTAGTATTGCACAAATACCTTGAATCCCCACATGTGCGGGACCATGTGCCATGGACACTACCACATTCATAAATGCATTCGGCAGAAGCCACCTACATCTTTCTGATAGGTCAATCCAACATCCATTGTCATCTAGTTTCCCTATCTGCTCTTGCCAGTACTTTAATTCTTCAGGGGTTGCTTCTGATTGCAATTCTTTCACACTGTCTATAGTATTATTGAATGTCTCCGTCTCTACCATCCCCCTATGCGAACTCGTTACAAACATGGAGGTGGTATTGGATTGGGCAGTTTCTTTAGCGATTCTGTCCGCAAAGGAATTTCCCTTACCTACATCATCAACTACTGCTTTATGAGCACTACATTTAACAACGACTATGGCTTGGGGCAAGGTCAGGGCGGCCAACAATCTCAAAACCAACTGACCGTTCTTTATTTTCTGACCATGGGATGTAAGGAAACCTCTCTCTGCCCACAACCTCCCAAAGCTATGGGCCACGGCAAACGCGTACTGACTATCGGTGTAGACATTTATCCTTAACCCTTCCCCCAATTCACAAGCCCTTAGTAGTGCGACTAACTCGGCAGCCTGGGCCGATCGATAAGGTACCTTGGCCGTCTCAACTACTGTTTGCAATGTGGTGTTCGCATAGGCAGCAGTCGTGGTGCCATTAGGTAACCTAAAACATGAGCCATCAACATACAATTTCCCTTGAGGGTCGGATAAAGGAATGTCTGTCAAATCTATTCGCCCCTTTGTTTCTTCTTCTGTCCGAAAGATGCAATCATGTATATCTTGACTGTGGTCTTCCGGAGGGAGAGGTAGTAACGTAGCAGGATTCAGGGTAACACATCTCTTGATAGTAATGTGTGGTGCAAACAGGGTCAGCTCGTACCCTGTAAGACGCGCACTAGTTAAGTGCTGTGTCTGCGTCCTGTTCAATAATACGTCCACAGCATGGGGCACCATCACTGTCAGGTCCGTATTCAGGACGAGCCCCTCCGATTGTCGGATCGCCACCGCAACCGCAGCCGTGGCTCTCAGACAACTGGGAAGTGCCCTGGCGACATTATCCAATACCGCCGAAAAGTACGCACAAGGTCTTTGCTTACCACCAAATCCTTGTGTTAACACTGAAAGCGAGCAACCGTCCACCTCATGCACGTAGAGTACAAAAGACTTCCGGTAATCAGGGGTGCCAAGCACGGGAGCAGAGCAGAGAGCAGATTTCAGAGAAACGAAAGCATTGTGACATTCAGCTGTCCAAGGTAAAGGCTCATGCACATCTTTAGTCGTTAGATGCAAGAAAGGTTTAGTCAGTAGGGAATAGTTAGGGATCCATTGGCGACAGTACGAAGTTATACCAAGCAAAGCGCGGACATCACGTTGCGTGCAAGGAACAGGCATGTTAGATATTGTCATGATACGATCAGGAGTTAGTCGTCATCCCTCCTTCGACGGGAGATAACCTAGATAGGTCCCCTCCGGTCGACAATATTGAAATTTAGACAATGAGACTTTATTACCATGGTCTGCCAAGTGTTGTAACAACGCGGTCGTCGCCGCTCGGCAACCGTGCTCAGTTTCAGAGGCCACAAGGAGGTCGTCCACATACTGCACCAAAACGTTACCGGGTGGCAGAGTTAAGGTATCCAATAACGTTTTAAGCGCTTGGCTGTAAATACTCGGGCTTTCTGTATAGCCCTGTGGGGCGCGACAAAATCTGAAGCTGCGGCCTCCTAATGAGAAGCCGAAAAGATAACGGCTATCTGGATGAATGGGAATACTAAAGAAAGCATTTTTCAAATCAATGACAGAGAAAAATCCAGCTGTCGGGGGAATCATCGTCAAAATAGTAGTGATGTCAGGCACCACGGGATATTGAGGTACTACAATCTTGTTTATTTCACACAGGTCAATCACAAAACGATAGGTGTCAGCGTAATCAGGGCTTTGATCTATCGGAGCTCGTTTAAGAATAGGAAGAATAGGGCTATTGCACGTATTGGAAGCTGTCTCCTCCACTACACCGGTGCGGATCAAATCATGAACAATGGACAATAATGCCCGCTCACCCGCGGGAGCAATCTTATACTGCGGGACTCTAGGTAACCGGGCATTTTGTTTCAGGGTGATCGAAACGGGTGGTATGTGCAACAAACCCACATCAGTATCTCCGGTAGCCCAAAGACTCTGTGGAATCTTCGCAAGCTCAGGGGGCAGAGTGTCTGTTTTGGAGAAACATTGCACTGAAGGAGGAAAGGGTTTCCTAATAGTCAAATAAACACCATCTGGAGAGCAATAGATGCGGGCATATAGCCTCTTCAGTATATCCATCCCCAAGAGATTCTCACCACACTGTGAAGTTAGAAGGAAGGGGGAATCTATTGAAATCGGTCCCAAAGTAAGAGAAAGAGGTTGGGAAATGGGGCTTACCACCGGAGTTCCAGAGACACCTACAGACACATTCTTCTGGCCAGACAGAGCAGCCCCAGGGACAAGGGCATGTGAAACAGAACTATTCATAGCCCCTATGTCAACTAGAAACTTACCTGATGTATCCAGCAAATGGGCATGCACATAAGGTCCGTTTTGATCTACTGGAATTGACACACGTCCCCCACTCTGTCCTCGGCTCTCCTATGCTTCTGAATAGCCTGCCGAGTCATTACTCACACATCCTTCATTGTAATATTGCTTCCCCTGACCATGGTCAAAATAATTCTGACTATTCTCACCTTGCCCGACCCCTTCCTGTCTCGTATGTCCACCTCGATGACCAGCAGCACGGCCTCTCCCTTGGCCCCTCGGACCACTATTTTGCGCATGCAACAACGGACACTGAGCTCGCCAATGCCCCTCCTGCTTACAGAATGCACACTGATTTATTCCCAAATCTGTTCGTCCTACACCATGTCCGGGACCCGCCCCTCTTGGGGCGAAGTTCTGTGTCCCCCGACCCCTCCCTCGGCCTCTTTCAACTTGCTGTAACAATACCCTAGTCTTCAAATCCTTCGACCTCTTTTCTGTTTTTTCCTTACTCTCGCTCTCCCGATGCTCATAGTATTGAGCCATACTTAAGATGGTTGAAGGGGTAGATGTAGTCCAGGTACTCTCCGCAGCCTGAAGGCGGGCGGATATCTCGGGTAATAGGTTAGTTACAAACCTATTAACAAACAAGCGTATGCCGCCCTCCTTGGACAGATCTTGTCCGCTAAAGTCAATAAAAACCCCTTCGAACCTCGTAAAGAAGTCGGACACACTCTCATCCTTCTTTTGTTTACACGCGGTCAATTTATCCCAATCTACTTTCCTGGGAGGAATTAGTGAATGCATGTAAGTTATTATTTTCTCCGGAAAAGTCAATATTTCAGTTCTAGGCTTATCTCCTGGCTTACGATCCCTATCCCAGTCCCTCAATTGCTCCCATGTTCCTCCAAACTCCGTCACATGGTCCTGGTCATGCACCTGTCGCCATATGTCCACCGGCACCAGTAGAGCAAAGAATAGCTCGATATCAGCCAGCGTCATTACCGCCGAGGAGGCGGCTTCCGTGAGTTCCTTATAATATGCTGTAGGATTCTTCCTGGGGTCAGGCAACTGAGTTTTCAATGAAAGTACTTCACTACGTTTCCATGGAGGGTATACCCATTGCTCCTGAAAGCGGGCGTCTACTCTCGGGCGGGTGATCGTCCCATGTGCGTCTACTATCTCAGTGACTTCTGGGTGATAAATGGGGTGCACCTCACGCATTGGGAACTGCTGTACCCCTGCAGGGCTAGCTGCGTGTAGGCGCGTTCTGTAACTAACCAAAGTTTTCACATTCCCATGTACCGCTTCCGGACTTAGCTGAGACTTATGTGCCTGGGTGCAAATATCATACAGTATAGTCGGAGCCCTTTCCCCTTTATAAGCTTGCTCCCACAATGAGATGAGGCGGCCAGCCATGCTCACTAACGCATGCTGCTGCATCACCGGTTCATAATCTTTCATGGTGCTCCATATATCAGACAGGGTGTAAATAGACTGCCGCATCCATTGGGATGCCTGTACTGCAATGGTCTCCTTTTCCTCTGTTCCTAGAGCTGATCGAGTGAACAGCTTCTTTCCATCTAGTGAACCGGCCGTACGTACTGGAGTTGAAACAGCTGCAAAAGGAGTTGCACTCGCGGAAGAGGAGGTCACGGCAGAAGGAGAATGTATGGCCCCTGGGGACAACTGGGGAGCTTCAGCTGTTGTGGCCGACAACAAATTGGGCAATAAAGCCATAATTTCTGAGACAGAGGAAGACAACCGAGAGAGATCGGTGACAGGCGCGGGGGAGGGGTCTGAGGCGCCGATGCAACCGGAGTTGCGGTGGAGGCTACTAGAGCCGGCGTAGGGGCGGCTGTCCCTGTCCCAGCCGAAACAATAGCTGCTGATACCTCCGGATGTAACCGTTGCGGGACATAAGGGGGTGGTGGCCGCATGTCCAGCAAGTCTTCTATTTCATCCTCTGCATTAGGTCGAGCCACATAACTTTTGTCGACCTTCAATCTAAACTCCCTATTCATACAATCGATTCCTTTTTCTACCCTAGCTCTATCATAGGCTACAGCTTTCTGAGTTATGGTCTGCCCAGCCTTAGTTCTCGCTAGCTTCTCTCCCCTCATTCGTCTTTGCTTGGCTTCTTTCTGCCAGGCGTTTAAGGCATCAAACATAGATTGCCTACTGCGCCTAGAAAATAGTTGTTCCTGTAGAAAGGCAATTTTCTTCTCATCAAATGAACCAGTCTTTGGCCATTGCAAATCTTCATTACCCTTTGTATACTTATGCCACAAGGTGTTGAACAGTATGGGGGCAATTCCATGCTTCACATACATGAAATGGCTAGGGCTGCCCTCCGGTGGGGCAGGCTGGCTCTCAGCCAAACGAGAGTCGCTGGTCCGGCAACAACAACCAAAACAATTCAATTTTCTGAAACATGACATGTTGGTTAGTAGACAGACACAAATAACATATAACAGACTTTATATCACTGATAACATATATGTCGACATTATTCTCTGCAGTTCAACCTATCCAAACTTGATGCATCCAAACAAACGAACCGAGCCCGTCGACTCCCGTTCGTGGAGAATTATTCAAAAAGGATCAACAGAATCACAACAGGCAGTCTCCCAGCAGACTGACAAGAAGCTGTCAGACAGGAGTAACCACGGACTGGATTGCGGACCATCCCATGACCTTCCTGGTTCACCACTGAGACTGTTCCGATGTGTGCCGAGCCGCACATCAGATATGTCTCACGGCTACCCAGTTACAGCCACGGGCTTCTCCGAGTGCAATCCGGCCACGTGTCACACACAGGTAACAACCAGGCATCTGATCAGTGTCTCTAAATCACAAAAGATCCGCAGAGTCTCTACAGCCAGTCCCTACTGGACCACCCTGCAAGACCTCCGTAATTCTCCTAGGGTACTCATGACCCCTCAAATCAAATACAGTTAACTGTTCCAAATGCACCGCCTAACAGCGCGTGCTTCAAACAAATGCATCGCTCAACAGCGCATGCTGCAAACAAACAAATTACTCACCGGGTGCACCCAGGTACGAATGTCCGTTCTCCGCTGCCAACTTCCTACAACCAACACGGTCAGTTCCTGGGTTAAGCCCGTAGGACCCCGGTGAAGGGCCACTAGCAGCAGAGGGTACCCCGATCGGGAGCACAGAGCTGATGCGAACTCCCCTCCGTCCCACCGGCCAAGACACCTCGATCCTGCCACCTGAATACGGGGGAGGAAAGACCCTATCACGGGGTCCCTTCGTGGTCGCCAACTGAAGTAATCTAAATAGTAATCCCAAGGGCCACACTTACCGATGGCCCGCAATATTAAGTCAATAATAAGCAGTTGGCAACGTAGAAGGTTCAAGCGTTTATTGGCCACAACAGAACTCTACATAGAGGAGCCTCATCGACCCTCACCCATCAGGTGCGCCGAGGAAGACTGCTGGCCCCATGACAAACTCACACTTTACACTATACATTACAGATTCAGCACACAAAGCATTGCAAGTGGAAAAACACCAGTTAGTCCTAGAGCTCCTAAATGAGCTCATACCATCTGCACACATAAGTTTACTATCTTCTGCAGAGAAGGTCGGCGGGTGACTCCCTTTCGTCTCGGGCCCAGAGGAATTTCGCTTGATACTCCCTACTGCAGATGTGACCTTGGGCCTCCCTCGTAAATACAATTCACCCTGTCTCTAGGCTGGTACGAGATAAATCATACAGACGGTGTTCAGAGAGAACCACGTGATCTGAGGCACGACTGGTCATAATTAGGGGTGGGCGTAATTAGCGCAATCGCGTTACGCAAATCTCTGCGAAACGGTAAAAAATCTCCGCGAACATGCAGAAATTCCGCGAACACGTGGAATTGCTTGTTCGCGATGCTTTTTTCATGTTCACAGTTGCTGTTTGCGTGCTCGGGGAGAAATATCTCGCGAACACGCATTATGAGAACGCGAACAAGAAAAAATTTCGCGAAGTCGCGGTAAACAGAATTTGGGAATTTCGCATTCTCCGCGGAACGCGAAATTACCGAAATTCCGCAAATTCCGCGAGCGGAACGGAATTTGCCGCCCAGGCTTAGTCATAATCCAAGATGGCCGTAGTGTGGCTTTTCGGCCCTTTCTATCCTGCGAGACACACAGAACGAATTGGCCATCTCATAAAGCAGTTCTCGATGTATATGGAGCGGGGATACAGACCAAGATACGTTATGCTAACTTCATGTACTAGCTTGAATCCCACAACCCCAGGGAAGTAAGTTAAACCACCTGTTATTAATTGAACAGCTCTTTTCACTCTGGGAGTGGGTCAACACATTACATTCCTCCCCAGCTTACAAAACTTATAATATATCCCCCCAACATACACGGACACCATATAGAGCAAGATTCAGAACTCTACTTAGATGATATCATGATGGCCAATCTGGCCATTCGCTGGGCAAGGGTACTGTCATCTCACTACATTGAGTGGGCGTAGGGGCACTGATGTTCATTTACTCGGCCTCCCAGTGCCGATAAAGGTGTCCTGCTTCACCACAGTTCCCTGGCCCCAACCTCTTACCAGCCTGGTCTTCGTCTTCGTCTGCTTGCTGCCTACTGTGGTCTTCTAGTGGGGCCTCCAGACTGTGCCTTAAATCTTCTTGAAGAATAACATGTTGTGTGTGATCACATTAGTCCCTCTTTTGGGCTTAAGGACTGGTGCATTGGCATCACTACACTTGCAACAACTCCAGCTAAGATTCAAAACTTGCTGCCAGGATAGCTGTTCTTGACCATCACCATCTCCCTCTTGAATATCTGATTGGCCTGCTGATCGTGTGGCACTACATCGGGTGTGGTTTTCCCGTCCCTTGACTCTTCGACTAGTTCAAAACATTACAAAAGTGACATGGGCAACAGCAGCAGTCCAAGGCCTTTGAACACCAACCTCCAATGGCTCTAGTGCACCAGAAAACTGCTCAATTGAATAAATGTCAATTCATGCCCAACTTCCTGCTTCCTCTCGCTTGGTCTTGCTCCCGGAGTACCACAATGAGGAGCTGGGGAATGGAAATGGGACTTATTTTTGAGGGCTTTATAGAATTTAGCAAAAATTACCAGCCCTCCAATCTCCTTTGGGCCCTTCACATTTTGTAGCCACACACACCATTTGTAACAAAAAACTACTGAAATCCTCTTGAAGCTTGGCCTCTAGAAACTATTCAAAGCAGGCCCACACAGTTTGTTTCCTCTGCCTACAATCTCTATTTTAAGCTGCTCTAAGCTGCTCTACTTTGATTTAAGCTGACCTTCTGTCAAAGGTGGGTTGTTTGTTATAATGGGTAATCTTTGAATGTGGTATATGTAATATTAGGTATGACGGGGGAAAGCATTCAAGGCTTTAGGCTAGGAATGACAGTTTACTAGTAAATGCAGGAGTGGGAGGACATGTGCTGCCTTGTACGCTATACTGCAACTGGATGCAATAAAATGTCTTTGCTAACGAAATTGACCTCATCCCTACTTGCAACAATGAGCGACGAGTTATTGAAGCTTGATGGCTATTTGGTTTAAATGGACCCCACACTGGTTAACTTATCTTTAGCAGTAATTATGGCAGCACCGTTGCTCTCATTTCTATCTACTGCAGTCTACATGCCACATGTGGCCGTGTGAGCCACATAGACTTTTTGTGGTGATGTAAAGCCTGCAGAAAAGTTGTTTGGCTATCAGTGGTAGAAATGCTGTGAAGAAAAGAAGCCACGCAAGTTATGCAGCTAGCACCGGACAACATGTTGGTGCTGAAAAGAAGTGCTGTGGAGATAGGGAGCCACATGGGTTAAGCAGCAAGTACGGGACAATGTGCCGGGGGATGGATTCGGGCCCCATTATGTAACTGAGGGCTGCAGTCTTGGAGAGCTTCAGCCCTGTTCATTTCGCTGCTCACCTGGTTGTGTGCTTCTCTCTGCAAGCTGAATCTTTGACCACCGAAGCTATTGTTGGTGGAACTGCTGTGAGGTACGGTATTGACGTTCACGCTACAGTTGTGCATTTGTTAGATGCTTGTGTCTGTGTGTGTGGAGCTTGCGCATGAAATCATTAGCGAGGTCATGTTGAGTGACCGTGTTCGCTGCCAATTTTGTTTCCACAGTGATGAATGCTTCAGTTTAATCGTCCGGAGAGTCTTCTTTTTACTGTTTTGTGAGTAGTAATCTACATATTTTTTTAATCGCTTGCTCTCTTGACAACGGATCTACATTTCTGGCAATTACATGTGGTCATCAAGGTGAGGATCATTTTGGGGTTGTTTTTAATTCTTCGTATTGCTTGCATTATTAGTTTTTTTCTCTTCCAGTCTTTTACTTACTGTGTTGAAGAAAAGACAGTGGACTTGTCCATATTTCATGGTGAAGATTATATATACACACACACACACACACACATATAGGTAGTTATAGTTAGGACCCAGTTTCAATAGGAATAGCGCTTTTTTTCTTTTGCCAATATCTTTGGCGTTGTTTGACAAATGTCTGTGAAATTTTCAAAACTAATTGTTCACTAAGATCAGCTCCTGCCTTGAAATGTTTTGGGGTGGTTCGTCAAGCGGGGGCCAAGAAAAAAGGGGGGTCCCAAAACGTGTTGTCTCCATGTCCACTTATCCAGTCACTTCTGAAATGGGATATCGTCACCTATAACTATGCTGACGATCTACAAATTATCTTCTCTCTCAACTCACCACACACCATCAAAACCTTTCACGGAGCCATGACTCACATCCAACTCTGGATGAACCAGATCCAACTGAAGCTGAACCCCGGTAAAACCGAGCTCCTTCTCCCCGGACTCAGTCACATCTACTGGGGTCCACAGTTCTGGCCTCCAGAGTTCGGCTCCCCCCTTACCCCAGCAAAAACAGTAAAGAGTCTGGGCGTCATTATTGACACCGAGCTCTCTCTCAGGGCTCAAGTTGGAGCGGTGGTCTCCTCTTGCATGTATCAACTCCGAAGGATCCGTAAAGTCCGTCACTTTCTGCCCCCGGCGGCATCTACTCAAACTATCATTTCGCTGGTACTGTCCCGTCTGGATTTTTCCAACGCCATCTACCACGGTCTGCCACAATTTCTGATTCAACGCCTCCAAATTGTCCAGAATCAGGCGGCCCGCCTGATTCATGGAACTCGCAGATGGCAATCAGCCAAGCCTCTGCTCACGAGCCTCCACTGGCTCCCAATCGATCGAAGGGCCGCCTTTAAGGTGGCATGCCTCACTTTCAAAGCACTTCATTGCCCTAGCCCTGCCTTCTTAAAATCCCTCATCCGCTCTCACTGTCCCACACGCAATCTTCGATCTGCCCACCGCGATTTACTGACCACCCCCAGGAGTAAAACCAAGAGATTCGGCGTCCGTCGTTTCTCCTACCTAGCTCCTGTGCTTTGGAACCTCCTCCCTCTCCCAATCAAATCCTGTTCTTCCCTTCTGAATTTCAGAAAAATGCTAAAAACCCATCTCTTCCCCATCCTTACTTAGAATCTGTCATCTATGCTCCCCCCTCATCTGTTCTGTTTATCAGCGCCAGGAAGCTTCGGTGTCAGTGCACTATATAAATCACATTTAACATAACATGTTAATTTCCATAGGAAACTTTAGACACGTCTACAGCCCGAACTGCTGAATGGAATTCCACCAAATTTGGCAGAGAGATACCTCTTGGTACAGAAAGCACTCTTTTCTTTAAATGGTGTAAATCTGTTTAGTAATTTCTGAGATATTTGAAAATTTACAGATATCGATATTTGAGAATTGTGAGATCTGATTGGCTGAGCCGTCCCGAGCACGAGTTTGCCTCTGATTGGCTGCCAACACTTCAAACTAGGAAGCCTTGGCAGCCATCTTGTGACTCGGTTGAAACAAGTAGGGGGAAAAAGGGGGAAATAGGTAGAAGAGAGCAGGGTAGTGACACTGTGACCTTCCCAGGGTACTCAGAGGGTGCCACGGGGAGGCCGAAGGTTAAAAAAAACATTTTTTTAATGTTTTTGGCGGGATTCGTGTGGTTCACAAAGGGCCTGGAAATCACGTCGGGGAAAAGAAAAACGAACCGTGGTGTTGCGCGCCTTGTTTAATTAAGCCCCCAAGTGGGCCAGTCCCGGGACAAATGTTCAGTTATGATGCAGGGTTTACTTTCGAAGCAGAAATAATGATATGGGGGGTACACATCTTCCCCAAGCTCCAAAGAGCAGCACGTCTTTGGATGTATACGTAAAATTTATGTGTGGAGGAGTGAAGCTTCCCCCACACTGTCCCGGGGAGCATTACTTCTCCAGGCATTCATGAATTAAAATGCGCGGGTTGTTTGCGGACTGCCGGTCCCGGGGCGTACGATATTCGCAGGCCTTTAAATTGGATGTAGGCATATCATCCAATTTCCCTTGAGGAGCTTTCCATGGCCCTGGGTATCGTTATCTCCGAGGGCCGGTTTCAACAATGACCCATGATGGCTACCCCTGGGACATTGTAGTTTGCTATGGTAGGGCGGGATCTATGCAGAGTTCCCGCTCTGTCATAGCAAACTTCTGTTTTGCTTCCTGGAAGCGAGAGGAGGAAATTTGCTCTTGCTTTTATAATGGGAAGCAGATTTGCTTTTGGGCAGAGGGAGCTTGCATGGAGAAGCTGGCTTTGTTCAAAAGGAATGCCAGCTGCCGCAGGAGATGGGGAGGTGGCAGGCACTGCGGGGATTGGGGCTCCTTGCGCGGTTCCCAAACATTGGGCCAGGCTGTGGGGAATGCGGTTCCCTGGGCCGAAAATGAGCCGGCTGAGTTTTGAGTTATAGGGTGGCTCTAAAAAGGAACCTTGTTTTCAGTATGAGTTCGTTGGAGCTATGTGTAAGTGTGGATTCACAGCTTCAGTTTGTTGAGAAAAACTCTGTTTCCTTGATCTGTGAAATGAACTCCATCACGTCTGTATATGTCATCCATATCAAACGTAGATTGTTGTTGTAGATGGACCCCATTCTATGATCTCTGAGGTATGCAGACACAGCTTTATTGACATTCTTCCTAGCTTTCTCAATATGAGGACAGAATTGATTTGACCATTTCCACTTCTGTCTTTGGCATGTATTGGAGTATACAAAGAGTTTGAGGCAAAAGCAACATCAATTGTGCAAAGGTATCCTTCATGAGCATTTCCAGACCGTCCCCAGTTAATGTGTCTAGGTCATTGCCACCACAGTGCACAATCAGGAGATCAGGGTGTCGGAGATGCAAAGATGTTTTAACCAAAGGCAACATTTGATGCCACTTTCATCCTCTCTGTGCAAACCATTTAATGTCCATATTTTGTAAACCTAGGTATTTGTCAATATGTCTCTGTTAAGCATACTCTTTGCACCAGAAAACATAGCTGTGTCCTACAATCTATACTAGCATTTTGAAGGTATGGCTGGAAGGAATCAAAAGATGTCTGTAACTGATGTAGTCCGTTGGTAGAATGAGAGATATGTTGAAAGGTGGAGAAGAAGCTTTATTTTCATAAAACGATAACGGATTGACTGATGAAGAACATTGTGCAGTGAAAATTAGGGTGCATGTTACTTGCGTGAAAAAGTATGTTTCTGATTGGTTAATAGAAAATGTTTGAAACGTACACTACATAGGATCCGATCAGATGTGAAGAAGTCAACCACACCTGCTACTTGCATTTGGAAGGTACTGTTCTGAACTTTAAAAAAATGGTGAACTTGTGACCTGCACCTGCCATTCAATGTTGTAGAAACTGTTGGAATGAAATATGGTGAATTTTTGACCTGCACATGCCGTTAAATATTGCAGAACTGTTGGGATGAAATATGGTGAACTTGTGACCTGCATCTGCCGTTAAATATTGCAGAAACTGTTTGTATGGAATCTGGCAATAAGGTGATTGGGGAGGAGTAGAAATAACTGTGGTATTACAATATGAAATGCAAAATTAATTACAACTGATAAGCTATTAAAGTTAGTTTTTCAAAATGAGTAGTATGTCTAGAAGAAGTGTGATATTCAAAATTTGCAGTAGTATTATTAGAAACAGGCTTCTGAATTGTCGTAAGGGTTCGGGCTGTATGGCGATGTGGCAGTGTGGGGGAGTCTCCAATCCGCAAAATAAGAGAACCAGTTTGGGGCGTTTTAGAAGAGAGTTTGAGAGGGTTAATATGAGTAACCAATAGAAATGTGTTTTGCAATTTGAAAAAATAAAGGAATGATTTTGATTTGTTATTTACATCTATTTCTGTGCCAAAAGAGAGGGAAATTTTGCCATTACTGGTTCTATTCTTGATGAGAGTCTTGAATTACATTTATTGTGTGAAAAAGAAAGTATGGCATGCGTTTGTAAAATTTGAAATATGCACACCAACTACAGAGGTGAGTTACAAATGAATAAGGTGTGTTTTATATTGTGTAGTAGTTAAGTCTTTCAGGCGATAGTTTTAAGTCTGAAAATATATATTTTTTTAAATAACATAGTATTACTGAAGTGTGCTGTTTCACATTTGTTACAAAATGTGCATAGAGTGTGAGTAGTTGCTGAACAAGTTCCCCATATATATTTAGGTGTCTTCAAGAAAGTAGAAGTGTAGTTTGTCATGTTCAAAGGAGTGTATGGTTTTGAAAGTACAGCGTTAATGTTGGTTCCAAAATCAACCCGTGCAACGTAATGGAAATGTCGCACGTTTGCAGATTGTGCCTTGTCAAAAAATACTGGGGGAGGGGGGTTTAAAAGAGGTATGTTTTATTAACTTGAGGGAGATGGAAAAAAATTGAAATGTTGCGTACAGATGTTGTACTTGGACATTTGACACTGGTGAGCTATATTTGAATATAAGTGAAGGCAACTGCTACATTCCCTGGCCATGCAGAATGTGCAGGAATTAGAAGGCCAGCAGATCGAGAGACTAATAATGACACGTCCCTTTCTAAATGTATTATTACACGTGTTATGCATCGGAAGATCTGATATGTATAAAACACAAGTATACATCTATTTGTATGTTTCTTTTAAGTATGATGCCACTGGGAAAAGGCACAGAGAGATGCATGCATGCTTTCAGAAATATGGTGAGACATGGAAAGGGTTTCTGCTTTGTATTTGGGTAGGCACAACACTGTTAGTAGTTGCTGAGTAGTGAAGGTGCAAAAGAGAAATGAGGTCAAAGACATGCTGGGAAAGGGATAAGTGAGTATGGTAGTTCGTATGAGTTTTTGGGAAGGTATAGTTGAAGTTGGCTGTATTATTTAAGTGTCTTTGTGAAATGAGGAATGCAGTTTCTGATGTTAAAAGGACTGCATGGTGTTGTGAGTGAGGTACAGGGTTGATTTAAAATCCAGAATCGGCCTGGTCAACGTAAGAGAAAGGGCCACGTTTGTGCCTAGTCGGAAAATACAGGGGCGGGGGGGCTTCTTTGCAAGAGATATGTTATATGAATGTCTGGGAGATAAAAAAGAAATGGCAATGTTCCATGCACATTTTGGTGCCGATTACGATCCGGTAAAAACCGGGTACGAACCGTCGGTCGGAGCGTTTTCTCCATCCGACTCGTACCCGGTCGTAAAACTTTACAAACATGGAATTACGATTCGCACGGAAACACCATTTCCGTACGAATCGTAAAAAACACCGACCGACGAAAATATACATGCGAATGTAATCCGGGAATGCTGCGACGTGACGTCGGGACGCTTCCAGGCAGCGTTTCACGACCCAGGAACCACGTTTCGAACCGTCAGCAGTCCGGACGGCAATATTTTCACGGCACCCAAAAAGTGCCGGAAAAGCGAAGTACGTCGCGAAACGACCAGAGTAGGTGGCCCGGTACGCGCCGACCCCCCCCAGCCCCCGTAGGTACGCGCCGCCCCCCCAGCCCCCATACGTACGCGCCGACCCCCCCCAGACCCCATACGTACGTGCCGACCCCCCCCAGCCCCCGTACGTACGCGCCGAACCCCCCCAGCCCCTGTACGTACGCGCCGACCCCCCAGCCCCCGTACGTACGCGCCGACCCCCCCAGCCCACGTACGTACGTGCTGACCCCCCCCAGCCCCCGTATGTACTAAGGGTGGGCGTAGTTCGCGAAGTAGCACTTCGCGAAGCTACGCAAAGTGAAGTTCGCACTACGCGAGCTACGCGTAGCACTTCGCGAACTGCGAAGTAACATGTACGCACTGTGCAAGATGTTGTTTTCAATGATTGCACAGTGCGGACAAGCAACCGGCACTGTGCAATCATTGAAAATGGCATCTTGCACAGTGCGAGCTGTAGTTTTCTGCTGCTCGAGTAGATTTTTACTCGAGCTGCAGCTTTCTCAACGCGAACTGGTAGTTTCTCATCGCGAGCGGTCGCGAGCATACGCGACCCCTCGCAATGAGAAACCTGACCTTCTCGCGTTGGGAATCTCGCCGGGAGGTTTATTTTCCATGCTCGCGATCGCGAACAAGGAAAAAGTCTCGCCAGGATGTCATTTTGCTTGCTCGCGGTCGCCAACTTGACGTTGAGGACCGCGAGCAAGCAAAAAATGACCGCAGCACTACGCAACACTACGCTACGCGTGTTCGCACTGTGCTACGTGCAGTTCGCGTAGCGCGAAGTAGCGTGAACTTCGCAAACTACGCGAGCGTAGCGTAGTGCTTCGCCCAGGCCTAGTATGTACGCGCCGACCCCCCCGTGTATGTACACCCGTGTACGTGTCGAACCCCCCGTGTATGTACACCCTTGTACGTGTCGAACCCCCCGTGTATGTACACCCTTGTACGTGTCGAACCCCCGTGTATGTACACCCGTGTACGTGTTGAACCCCCCCGTGTATGTACACCAGTGTACGTTCGAGTCGTACCCCCAGCCGTGTATGTACGGTGCTACGCGCTGGGTGTAGGCACCGTACATACATGGCTGGGGGTACGACTCGAACGTACACGGGTGTACATACACGGGGGTTCGACACGTACAAGGGTGTACATACACGGGGGGTTCGACACGTACAAGGGTGTACATACACGGGGGGTATGACTCGAACGTACGGGGGCTGGGGTGGTACGACTCGAACGTACAGGGGCTGGGGGGGTACGACTCGAACATACGGGGGCTGGGGGGGTCGGCGCGTACATACGGGGGCTGGGGGGGGTCGGCGCGTATGCGGGCACATGTCTCCATGGTTGCTATGGGAGTTCGGTGCGGACGGTGTTTTTTCCATACAGTTGTAACATCGGACGCACGGGATGGATCGTAATTCCGCGGTCGGACTTCACTTTTCACATTTGTACGGTAAATCGTCCGTGGACGTGTCGGACACATTTTCCGACCCGAGGACGTGTGGGGAATCATTCCCAATGCGATTCATATGGACTTTTTACCATGCGAATCGTAATTGGCAGTTTGTACGGCACTTGTACGATTCGTACGGTAAAAAGACCGGATACGAGTCGTACGGGGAATTTTTTTACCGGATCGTAATCGGCACCTTTGTGTACGGATTTCTTCACATTGGTGAAGTATATGTGAATTTAAGTGAAGGTAATTGTCAGGCTCTCTCCCTATGCTGAATGTGTGTATATTAGATGGGCGGAGATCAAGAGTTTGAGAATGACACATTCCTTGACTCCCCACCCCCATTTTCTCCCCCCAACGGCTCCTCCCTCTCCTCTGTCTAAAAAGAAAGTAAAAGAGGCCCCTCTGCCATCAAAAATAGCATTTAGACCTTCACTGGCCTGTTGGTGGCATCTGTACAGCACAGAGAAAGTCGCAATCGGTTTCAAAGCTACACGAGTGCAGTGTGTCATGTTGCAAGAACTACATGGTTTTGTGACTAAGGTACAGGGATGAATTGGGGTCCAATGTCGGCCCGGGAAATGTAAAAAACAAATGGCCTTCTGAAGATTGATCCTTGTGGGAAAATAGTGGGGGGGGCTTTAACAGGGACATGCTTTATTAACTTCAGGGAGATAAAAAAAATAAACTGTTGCCTGCACACTTAGTGCACGGGTTTGCTCACACTGGTGAAGCACACATGAATATAAGTTAAGGTAATTGTTAGGCTTCCTGCTCGTGCTGAAGCTGCCTACATCACAGGGGCGGCAGATCGAGATACTGGGAATGACACATCCCTTGACCTCCCCCTCCTTCGTCCTGCTCTCTAGCGGTTCTTGTCCCCTCATTTATAAAAGGAAGGTAACAGAGGCCCATCTGCGTTGACCCTCACTGGGCTGCTGGGGGCATCTGACGAGCACAGAGAAAGTCGTAATCGACTTATAAGCTATACAAAAAAGCCACACACAGTTGCAACTTACAGATCGCCCCAATTTACATTGCTCGACGATTCGTCTTAACAGTTTAACTTTGCTGAGGTATGTCTATGCTTCAACATGTATTTTCACACAAGTTATGTATTGGAAGATCCAATATCTATTAAACACAGGTATAGATCTATTTGTATGTTTGTTTTAAGTATGATGCCTCTAGTAAAAGGCACAGGGAGATGCATGCATCCTTTCAGTTATATGGTGAGACTTTCAACTGTGACATGAAAGGGTTTCTGGTTTGCATTTCGGTAGGCCCAACATTGTTAGTAGTTGCTGAGTAGTGAAGGTGCAACTGGCTAATGAGGTTAAAGACATGGTGGCAGAGGAATTAGTGATTATGGTACTTTGTATGAGTGTTTGGAAAGGTATTGTTGAAGTACGCACTATATATTTAAGTGGAATTAGTATTGTTTTGATATTTGAAATCAAGAAAATAGTAATGTAAATAATTGCTTGGTAGTTAATATCAGTAATCATATGTCATTATTTTAAAATATTGAATGGATGTAAGAAACTATTGAAACTGTTCTTTGATTTTCATAAAATTATTTTGTTTGGATCACAAATTCAAGATGGCAAGAAAAGATGAAAAGAGAAGGAAACAAAAAAAGGAGATCTACCTAAAGAAAATTAAAAAATCGGTGTTACAAACAAATGGCAATGTTGCTAAGGATAAAGCTTGTTTAGGTAAGAGCACTAAACACTTTCTTAAAAGAGTTGTGGAGACGTTACATGAGCAGAATAGGAATGAAAGGAAAAAGAAGAGTTTTTCAACTAAGGAGAAGGAGAATGACACTTCAAATGGTAAAAAACGAATCGTTTTTGGGAAAACAACACATGTTACACGAAGACAAAAACTATTTCAACAGATTCGACAATAACTCTTTCAAAGTAGAGTAATTCAGAATTTATTGAAAGATTGTAAGAAGTATAGAGGAAGATTACTAGCCTATAAACAACAGCAGCAGATTGAAACTGTAGTAGATACTGCTTTTAATTCGAAATGAAAATTATTTATTTTAATATTGAAGAGAATGAAATCATTGGATACAATTATCAAGTTTCTGAAAGACAGAAGCAAAAGAAAAAGACTTGATAATAGGAATATTTTTGTAAATGTTTCAGTGGTCATTGGAAACACACTTCTACTAGTGAGCCTTTCTTTAATGAAGGAAGCTGCTTTCAACAGAATACATTAGTGCTTTCAGTTGATACTCGAGGTCGCTGTTACGAAGTTCGGAATGGTTGTCCCATTCCAAAAGAAGAAATAGTTGTTAGGATTGCAGAAGAATTAATAGTTGAAGAAGTGCAAGGGACTCACACACAAGCTCCTGTATATAAGTGGGATTGTAGCAGTATTTGCAGTATTCGACAGGGATCTAATGACATAATGTGAAATCTTTACGACAATATGAAAACAAAAGTGTTAAACAGAAGATTAGGTTGTTACAAGGACTAGATCCATGTAAAGTAGGACAATATACTAAGTTGCTCGGACATTCTCTAGCTTGTCTTTCAAGAAAAGTGCATAAAAGTACTTTTCATCACTAAGGAATGTTAACAGTACACCACTCAGTAATGCGGAGGTTTGTAAGGAACGTGTACTATGTAAAAAGTCCTGTAGTATGTTTAAGTGAACTGAACAGAGCTCTTTTACACAGTTGCTTATCAGATGTAGAAAAATGTGTGATGAAATTGAGTGTCGTTCTTTTGGTTCATAACAGCAGTGTGTAGAAAGTGAGAGTGCAGATGTTGAAGAACATGGGAACGAGATTAGTATTGATCAGTTTGTAGAAGAAATTAGAAAGTTTAAGACAGTGTGTTCTGGAAAACCAAACTATTTTTGTATTTGTTGTTGACGTAGTCATTATAAAAGTCAAACTAGGAATGTTAATTTATATTTAAAAAGTGAAAAGGAAAACAATGATAGGTGGCAGCAATTTGGAGCTTACTTGTTGGTGGAAGGTTGATTTGAGTTGAGTACTGATCATTCTATTTGTAAATATTGTTTCTAAAAATTAGAAGAGAACAAAATTCCAGCTAGAGGAGTAAATAACAATTTAGAATTAGTAGCTATTCCAGAGGAACTGGCAAATTTAAATACATATGAGTCAGTTCTTATTCAATCTGTTCAACCATTTCAAGCTATAATTTGTATGGAGCCTAAAACAGGTAAACTGCCACCAACAGATATAAAAAGAGGTCTCAAAGGAAGAGTTGTGTACTTACCTTTACATTTAAGGAAAAATATTGAAATTGTTGGTGGAGACAGAGAGGAAGATGAGCCAGTAGTTATTCTAGTAAACGGTGTACCAACAAAGCGTCAGAAAATATGACAAGAGTTTGTAGTTAATAAACTTCAAAAGGCTATGTTATATCTTGTAGAGAACAATATTTATTATAACAGTGTAAATGTTGATGAACAGGTAATATGTTCAGAAGATGAATCAGAAATTTCAAGTGGTCAAATAGAGAAAGTGGACAAGTCAAGGAGTGAAGATATTTATGAACATTACACAATATGTCCTCTACATTCAAAAGAAGTAATAGGAAACAGCATTGAATTAGTTCAAATGAAAAAAGAAAAGAGAACTCCAATGAGTGTATGGGAGAAAAGCTTAGAAGCCCGTTGTTTTCCACAGCTGTTCCCCACTGGAAAAGGTGGACAATTTGATGAGCAACCTGTACGGATTCCAGCTTCAGAATATCGCTCAACACGATTATACTCTGAAGATCTTAGATTTCGACAGAGCATTCCATATATTTTTCACCTTTTGTTTGAAAGTGATTTGTCTTCTCTTTCATATGCAGTGAACCACATACTTAAAACGAGAGTTCATCAATCACTTCTTTCAGCCTAAGAATTCAATGACAAAGTTCAACGATCAGATGAAAATTTAGAAGCATAGTTAATTAATTTGATTGCATGTCAACTTGGAACCAACGAGTATTGGTTTTGTCGTCATGGTGAACTTAAGTGTATGTTAAGAAATGTAGATACACCAACACGGTTTGTAACACTTAGCTGTGCTGAGTATGCATGGGAAGATTTACTTTAATTTCTACAAGAAGCAAATTCCAATATAAAAAACATTGAAATGAATTAGCGCGATCTGTGGGGGGAGTTGGGGGGATTTGTTACTATGTGTTTGGTTATTACATGTCAAAGTCATTATCACTGTACGGTTGAATTGCGTAGTTTTCTCTGGGGTGCAGAGCCCTGCATTATTTGTGCAACTTGACAAATAAAATTTGTTTAAAAAAAAAAAAAACATTGAAATGAAGACACCTGGAGAACTGTGTTCATTGGTTCCTGTAAATGTGCGCAGGTATTTTAATCATAGGTTTCAAACTATGATGTCTTTTATCTGCAATCAAAATAATTGTCCTCTTGGAGAAGTTATTGATTTTTTTGGGCGAAAAGAGTAGTATCAAGCGAGAGGTGCTCCACATATAGACATGCGATTATGGTTAAGGCATGCTCCAAAATTCGGAACGGATACTGATGAAACAGTATTGTCTTTCATCAAACAGTATGTTACCTGTGAGATTCCAAGAGAAGGAGGAGAAAAAAGTTTGAGACAACAAGTTTTACGTTTCCAAATTCACCGTTGTGGAAAGTACTGCCGACGAAAATACAAGTCTTTAGGAAAATTTTATACCAAGTGTCTGTTTGGATTCCCAAGTCCAGTCATTTCTAAAGGGAGAGTAAATTCTATTTTGTCTGCTGTAAGGCATACAATAACTCGGAAATCTCCGAAGAATATGTACAACTTAAAAAGAACAGAGCAGTCAAAGTATATTAATGACTACAATCCAGTTTTTTTGAAAATGTGGAATGAAAACATGGACATTCATTATGTTGCAGATAACTCAATTGCCGTTGCACGCTATGTTACATCATATATAACAAAATCAGAAAAGACAGAGATGAAAGAAATGTGGTAAGTAACTTCACAAGAGAAGAGCCTTATCAAAAAATTGTACCGCTTTAGCTTGAAAATGCTTTCCCACAGAGAAATTGGATCTTATGAATGTTTGGATCACTTGTGCTCTTCCAGTTTATATTCAAAGTCCAGAGGAATCATTTGGGTAAGTTTAGGTCTTGTGGCAACCGAAATAGAGTATTGCAAACATTAGAAGAAATTGAATACTTAGCAGTGAATGAACCAGAAAGTACAGAAATTCTTAAAGCTAATATGTTGGATACATACTATCCCAAAAGGAGTCCACATCTGGAAGAGCTATGTCTGTATGAAATAATTCAACATAACAGCTTTCAAAAAAAAAGTTACTCCAAATATACAATAAGGAAAATATGCAGTAATTGGATGTGACAGTTGTTTAGTAAAACATGCCAAAGGAAATCTTATTAACCACAGAAAATTCAGTTGCGAAACTCCAGATAAGAGAGAATTTTTCTATTTAGCACTTCTGCAACTGTTCAAGCCATGGCGTAGCGAAACTGAATTACTTGGACATTTTGTCTGCTATGAAGATTCTTTCAATGCATGTAAAGATAGCATTGCATGTACAATTTTCCCTACAGATCTTACAAATGTTAAATGATGAAATTGGACAAGAAAAGACCATTGCAGCTGAAATAGCTAAAAACAGTTCTCAAGATAGTCAAAGTTCTGGTCCACCTAGTCAAGATCCAGTGGGACAACCAATAATAGAAAATGAATCAGCAATAGCCATGAATGAAGTAGAAATTGCAATGCAACAAGCACAATAGGAGAATACTACGTTGCAAAACTTAGAAAAACAACTAAATATTGAACAGAAATAAATATTTCTATAAGTGACAGAACAGATACAACATGGTTTGTTGCATGAAAAAAAGAATGTCTATGTTCATCATTTAAACCTATTCTCATGTATAACAGTGGTCAAACATGAACAGGTAAAAGTTTTTTTAATTAACGTTTTGACCAGTTATCTACAAAAAACTATAGATCCACATTTATCTTTTGTTGTAACAGTTCCGACTAGATTAGCAGCGCACAATATTAAAGGAATTACTTTACATAGATTACTTATGCTACCAGTTGAACATGATAATAAATTAGAACATCAAAAGTTGTCTGGAGATGCTAGTTATGAAGTGTGAAGAGTGCTGAAGAAAATTAAACTTTTAATCATTGATGAGGTGAGCATGGTCTCAAACTTAATGCTTGCCTTTGTACACTTGCGAATGCAGCAGGTTGTAAAAACAGATTACGATGTTCTGTTTGGAGGAAAGCATTTAATTGTATTTGGAGATCTACTACAACTAACTCCTGTAAAAGGACAACCAGTTTTTAAAATACTTGTGCATGAAGACACTAGGAAGTGTTTGGGAAGTATTGGAAATGTGAACTTGTGGTTACATTTTGAATAAACAAGCAAGTGATGAAGATTATGGAAGCATTCTCAAAGATATAAGGAACTGGTGGCCTAACAAAACATGGTAAACAAGCTTTAGAAAGTCGACTACTAAGGAACTTATTTACAACTGAAATTATAGCAGCTGAAGTAATGTACAAGAAGATTGGAGAAAAGAAGTCTATAGTTTGCCTAATGCCTACACTGCAAGAGTATTGTACATTTAATGAAGAGCTTCTGAAATTGGAAAAAACAAGAAATATTTCACATTGAAGCTATTGATATAATAGAGCACCAGGGAGTCACCATTCTTCTTTCAGAGAAACTACAGACTAAATTGCACTCTTTGGAAAAGTCTGTATCAAAACTGCTGGCTTAGAAAAAACTTTATGTATAAACTGTTGGGTAATTTTGTGGCGTAATTTGAATGTAGAAGAAGGTTTAGTAAATGGAGCAATGGGGAAATTTGTTGATTTTGTAAAATATCAGTAAAGAGATGGAATAGAATTCGTGAAGATACAATGTTATCAGATTATAGAGGTAAGGCAGATTGGGCATTGTGCTGTATATTTTTTGCTCGTAAAAGACTTGTATGTTTGCAGAAAACAGTTTCCTTTGTCTTTAGCATATGCAGTAACTATTCATAAATCTCAAGGTTTAATTATAGATAGTGCTTTGGTAAATATTGGAAGTACTGTGTTCAAAGAGGGAATGGCATATGTTGCATTATCTCAAGTAAGAACATTGTCTGGTTTCTATTTGATTGATTTCAATGACAACAGGATTAGTGCAGATGTAAACTGTGTAAGAGAATAAAATCGTTTAAGAAGACTTTATAAACCAAATTTAGGTAAACATCTCATTTATGAGAAACATGTTGTGTTTTCAAAACGAAAATATGTTAAAGAATCAAGTGTGGTTGAAAAAAATAAAAAGATTGAAGAGAAAGGAAAAGGTGTAAAGAAACAGAAAATGCAAAGTGTTGATGACATTGTGGGGTACCAATTGGAAAATAGTTCAGGTATCAACTGTTACGCTAATGTGATTCTGAATGTTGTATTTTATCTACAAGATCATGAAATATTGTAAAATCATAAAAAAAGATTATTTTCTGCACTACATTATGTATTTCAACAATTGACAACTGACAGAAGTAAAATCCATACTGCTTGTGGCATTCACCAACTCTTGGATATAAGTAGTGGTTCTTTGACCTTCAGTCTTAATATACAACAAGATACACAAGAATTTCTAATGGTTATGCTTGGAGTATTAGAAGATGAAGGAATACAGATTGAAAAATTATTTGGACTAAGTTACAAATGGGATCATAAATGTGAACAGTGTTCATTAACTTCAAGCACTGAAGTTTACACAGAACAATTCATATACTTAACAATACCAGACTGCAAATCTGTACCTTTTAACAAATTAGTAAAAGCGGCAAATCATTATATGAAATGTTTTCAGTGATGTTATCTACATTAAACAGAGAAAGATATGGAAAATATCTGATTTTAATGCTACAAGGTTGTAGAGCAAATGGAAGGAAACTGGAAACCAGAATAAAAAATGTGTTGCCAGTCAAATATCTATTTCTGGAAGAACTTTTATAACAGTGGCTATTATTTTCCATGCTGGACCTACTACAACATCTGGACACTATACTGTGTATCTAAAGTGTAATAAAGGATGGCCCCACTGCAATGATGCACACTTGGAAATAAAACCCAGATTGCCTTACGAATTACCAAATTCATATTTGATATTTCAAAAACCAACGTTTTGAATGCATCATTTGGCCTATTGGGAAGATGTAAACATGCTTTAACAAATTCATATTAGATATTTTCCAAACCAAAGTTTTGAATACATTATTTGGCCTGACGGGAAGGTGTGAAAATGTTCTTGAGATAAATGAAAGACATCCTGTAGAAGAAGAATGTAATGAAAAAATTGTAAAGAGGAACACATATAGGTACAGATATTGAAAATAATGTTGTACGATGATTTGTTTTTTTTCAACAATCTAGTTGATTGTTTTTTTCCTCGCTGTTTCATGAGGATACTACATTGACATCACTGTGTATAGTGACGTTAAGTGGAATCTGAGAATAGCAAAAAAGGGAAAATGAAATGTTATGTAAATCTTAAATTATGTTGTAGTCTTAAAAAGTAACAGTGTAATTTGTGTAATACATTACATTACATGCCACTTTTTGGGTTTATTTTATTGTGCGTAGTGGTAAACTTTGAATAGAGTTTTAATGATGAATAGCACAAAAGTACTTTGATATTTACTGAAAGAAACATAGGTTTCAAGGACGTTATAGTTAGAAATTAGCATTTAAAAAACCTTTGAAATTCATTGAAAAAAACCAAAGGTTTCAGGGACGTTATAGTTAGAAATTAGCATTTAAAAAAACGTTTGAAATTCACTGAAAAAACCATAGGTTTTAGGGACGTTATAGTTAGTTGGACATTTCAATCATTCAAAACCAGAGAAATTCGGCCGTTATAGTTAGTTGAGTTTACTATAACTTGCACCCTCGCAATGCACTGCTGATGACATCACATATTACATCACTCATGACATGGTCAGTGACAATACTGATGACATCACTGATGACATCTCAAATTACATCACTGATGACATCTATTTAAGCAATGAACAGAGTATACGGCTGTATCCACATCGTATTTTAAAACCTACCTGACTACAAATACCAAGATGCACTGCATGCCCATCGGGGCGGGTTTTATTTTAAATATCGCGAGTGCGATTTAATCTTGACAGCTGTTTCCTGTTGCACGCCAGAGAACAAGGGATTATAGATCTCGCAACGCGTCTGGCCAAGGACATTGTGCTGTAAGGGGCTTTGCTGAGTGTGCTGCTTGTCTGCCAGAAATAAAGGATAAAATTGACGTTGTGTATGGCACCTCATGCTTTGGGCACTTTCTTATGGAATATATATATATATATATCTATCTATATATATCTATCTATATATATATATCTATATATATATATCTATATATATATATATATATATCAACGAACTCCTCGTAAGTTTCCTCGATTCTTTGAACACAAAGGAGCGTAGACCACATCAAATTGGCGGTAGAATGCGTTTATTTTCCTCTTTACAGCGATGTAGCAGCCATTACGCGTTTCAGCCCCGGAGGGCCTTGATCACATGACACGCTGGTCATCAGTCACATGATTTTTAAACCATTTTTTTCTCATTGCTTTTTTTTATAATTTAAAGTGCAAGTGTGCTTAAAAGTGACAGTGCTTTATACCACGTTAATAAAGTATCAACAATGCATTAGCTTACTGACATTTTCCCAAATATCAATATTAAAAACACTCACAAAGTAATATCCATAGTATAAATACCTTTTCAGGGGCAAAAAATGTTAGTTCAGTGCAAAATTCGCAATTCAGTGCAGACAGGATGAAATCCTAGTACAAATTACATAGAGTCAAACTGTGCAAACATTGCAAATTAAAAACAAATTGCCCACAAATAGTTACTTTACTTAAAATCGTAGCTTAAATGCCATGTAAAGTAACTAGTTAAAAACCCAACTTAATGTGGTATTGGGAATCAAAGATGGATAGTAAAAATTGTAAAAAAATGGAGATTATACAAACAGATTTTTAAAAGTACTAATTAAAAGAACTGTACTAAAATGCATAAACAATTTTTACTGCGTGAGGTTATTTTATGGGATTTAGTCTAAATTAATCATCCTTCTAGTAGTTGGTCTTAGATGGATGTGGACTTGTCAAAGCATTGCTGATCACCCAAATAGGAGTGTTCAAATAAAATGTGTTAAGTGCAAAGCAGCTATTTATTATAAATAAATATATAGAGTGCTAAAAGAAAAATTTGTTTAAAAACATGTCATGATAAAATAATAACCTTAATGGTTTTATTAATCTAAGATCAAGGAGAACAGCTGTCAAGAGGGCCTGTTAGTATGCTCAGTTATATATTTGGGTGAGCAATGACTTTGATATTCAGATTAAAAACAGGCCATTGTTGTAACTATAAAAATGTATGGAGGTCTTCAGTCATGTTTAGACCTCCTGGATGTTTACAATCTAGTTCCAAAATATATCTGGTTTCGAGTCTGCGTAGGGATTTTTCCCTGTCGCCACCTCTTTTAGAGATAGGGATCTCATCAATAATAAAAAAAGTTAAAAACTTTGGATCTGATTGATGCTTCTCCTTAAAATGGCGAGCCACTGGGTAAGATTGATCAGCATGTTTGATTGCCCGAATATGTTGTAAGATTCTCTTGTGTCCCTGAAGTTTTGTGCTGCCCACATATCTTAAACCGCAGGGACACAGAAGAACATATACCACATGATCAGTTTTGCATGTGAGGGCTTTATCAATCTTGATTGCCTGCGTCTTGAAGGGTGTGGTGTAAGATGTAGTGTTGACACCGTTTTGACATGCCTTGCAGGTTTTGCATTTGGTGAAGCCCAGTCTGCTGGAGAGCCAATTGGATGCTGGTTTGTCAACTGGGTTGTTTTGCACCAAGATATCTTTCATTGAGGGTGCTTTGCTGTATGTAATAGAAGGTTTCATGGGCAGCAAATGGCCTATTACTGGGTCATTTAGTAAAATAGGCCAGTTCTTTTTAATAATCTGGTAGATTTCTTTTTCCTGATTGCTAAAGCCCAAGATAATTCTGAAATTCCCCCTTGGGGGAATAGTGTTAAGAGATAGGGGGCCTGATTCAGTAAGCTGCGGTTTAGGTTGGAGCAATTGGGCCCTAGTTTGTTTCATGCTTTTCTGAATTGCTATTTTAATACATTTTTTGGGAGTACCCCCTCTCTATGAACCTGTCTTTACTTGCTTGTTGTGCTGCTGATAAGTCAGTTGGATTGCTGCAGATTCTACGCAACCTAATCATCTCACCGTAAGGGATACTTTGGATTAGGTGTTGGGGGTGGGCACTAGACGCGTGTAGTATGGAATTTCCCGCTGTCGGTTTCCTGTGTAATTTGGTTACCAGTGACCCATCTTTGATATATACTTCAACATCAAGAAAAATGACTTTGTCAGAGCTTATCTCAGCCGTGAATTCAAGATTAAGATCATTATTATTCAAAGACTTGATGAATTCCCCAGCTTCAGTTTTTGTACCATCCCACACAACAAAGAGATCATCTATATATCTCAGCCAGAGTTTTACATTGTTACGGAGAGTGGACTCGTGTTGGCTCTTGAGGACCAGCTCCTCGCACCAGCCCATGTGTAAACAGGCATAGCTGGGGGAAAAGCTGGCCCCCATAGCCACTCCGCGAATTTGTTGAAACAAAGCACTCTGAAAGAGAAAGATATTGTTGTGCAAGCAATATTCAATCATTTGAACCAGCATTTTATTGTGTTGTTCTTGTTCCGGGGGTCTTCTGTTGAGGTAGAATTGCACAGCTCTTAACCCATCTTGATGATTAATACTGGTATATAATGATGTAATGTCCATTGTCATAAGTAGAAACTGTTTTTGCCAGACAAAGTCATTGATTTTTTGAAGGAAGTCACTGGTATCTCTGAGGTAGGAGGGTAGACCCTGGGATGTCTTTTCCATCAGGCTATTTCGCGCAGAAATTATGGGTCTTCCTGGAGGTTGAATTGGGTCTTTGTGTAGTTTAGGAAGAAAATAAATGACTGGTGTCGTGGGTGTATCATTTTTGAGGAATTTATATTCATCCGCTGAAATGAGTACTGCACTTTTCCATGAAAGGAGCTTTGTATAGTACAGATTGTATGTTGTTTTCAGACTTAGATTGTCACTACGACCATAGCATTTGCGGTCCGAAAGTTGTCTCATGGCTTCCTCGATGTACTGTGTTTTCTCCCAAATAACCAAGTTTCCTCCTTTATCAGCATTCCGAATGATCAGATCTGAATTAGATTTGAGTTTTTTCATTAGTTGATGATATTGGATATCAGGTTTATTCATTTTGTACTTAGATGATTTCTGTAATTTGAAATTCAGCGTTTTAATGCCCACCGTAATCTGTTCATTAAAGATGTCAATTGCATCTCGCAAAGCTATTGGGGTAAAGGTAGATCTTGGTTTGAATGGAGTTATAGCCTTTGTCTGATTCCCAGCCGAGTTGGCAGTGTCACTAGAGAAAGAGGTCATATCTGGTTGAGAGATCGTTTGCGCCAAATCTTCCATAACTCTCAGGATGGGCATGTCAGATCCTGTAAGGTTAAAGGGAGGCGAGATTGGTTGATCTTTTGTCATACTTTCTCCGTATGGTGGTGTCTCAGATTTCTTGTTGATCAGATGGAATTTTTTAAGTTTTAATTTCCATATTCCTTTAAAGAAGTCTATTCTAGTAGAGGCATAGTTGAAATTATTTTTTGGACAGTATGAAAGCCCCAAAGAAAGAATCCTTTTCTCTGATTCATTGAGATGGATATTGGAAAGGTTAACAACAGTGTTGTTGTTCGCACTCCGTTCTTTTGCGGTTTGCGCTTCCATTTCCTTTGATTTTGCCTTTTCTGATTTCCATTGTCTTGCTTTTCGCCTCTCCCTTCTTTTGATGGTATTTGTCTTTCTTGCTGTGTCTGTTGATGGTTCCGTGGGCGAAGCGTTTGTCGTCGTTCCACGCATAAAAAACCAACTTCTTGCTCAAGAGTATGTTTGACTGCAGTCTGTGCCAGGCTGTTAGCTCTTGATTCCTGTTCAGTTTCGCTTTCAATAGCTGAGCTGAGATCTGAAGTGGAAGAGTATTCAAGTGTTGATCGACTGGTGCTTGCAATTACTTTTGGTTTCACTGTTTGTGCACCCGTGTCTTTGGGATTTCTAAGGGAATCGTACTTGCGCGCAAAGGTAAAAATGCGTCCGCATTCATAATCGACTTTGTCGCGATGGAATTTAAAAGTTTTTCGTTCCCTTATTTTTTCTTCTTCCTTGCGTAGGCGTTTCATCATTTCAGCTCGTAGTTTGGTTTCTTCATCTTTTAGGTTCATTGATTCGATTTCTGTGTTCAGCTGATCAATCTGTTCCTGCGCCTTAAGACGGTCACTTTCTGCGTACTTGACAAGAATTGTAACCAGCTTTCTTGAGGATTCAAGGTTGGTCTCTGCCCACTCCTTCATCATCCTGGGGTCAGGGGTCTCGTAGCTGGGGGCTATTAATATTCTCAGTCCCCGTGGGACTCTTCCTACATCCAAATAGCTCTGGAGGGACTTGGCTTCCCACCATTTACTTTGTTCGCCTTTCATCAATTTTTCCAAACAACGCATTTTCTCCTTTAAACCAGTTCCTGAAATGTTTGTATTAGTATTTTGATTGGTAACGTGTGTTACGGGATTATGTGCATCGTTAAACATTTCAAGGGCAGCTGTCTCCCGATCACGGAGCATGTCGGCTGACATCTTGCTGTTCGAGGATTCAATAAGGATAATTGGTTGGGACTTTGAAGTGGCAGAGAGTTTATACCTGGTTAGTTTAACACATAGTATCTCCCTTGTCACTTGTCCCCGCTAGACTTCTCACCCAGCACGTTCTGTTTGAACTGATCCTACCTTCACTCACGCGCATGCGTTGCTCCGCGTCCTCCGACCCGGTAACGCCGCACTCCGAGCTCGGCTTCGGATCCTTCGGATAACGGCTGGGGGGCAAAACTGCAGAAAATCCTCCCGGATTATGTCTACGGTGTCCGAGAACGGACTTTGTCTTCCTTGTCTGTGTGTTCGCCCTCGATGAGAAGGGGTCTACGTTGAGCCGGGGACGACAAAAACCGGCTCCATATATCAACGAACTCCTCGTAAGTTTCCTCGATTCTTTGAACACAAAGGAGCGTAGACCACATCAAATTGGCGGTAGAATGCGTTTATTTTCCTCTTTACAGCGATGTAGCAGCCATTACGCGTTTCAGCCCCGGAGGGCCTTGATCACATGACACGCTGGTCATCAGTCACATGATTTTTAAACCATTTTTTTCTCATTGCTTTTTTTTATAATTTAAAGTGCAAGTGTGCTTAAAAGTGACAGTGCTTTATACCACGTTAATAAAGTATCAACAATGCATTAGCTTACTGACATTTTCCCAAATATCAATATTAAAAACACTCACAAAGTAATATCCATAGTATAAATACCTTTTCAGGGGCAAAAAATGTTAGTTCAGTGCAAAATTCGCAATTCAGTGCAGACAGGATGAAATCCTAGTACAAATTACATAGAGTCAAACTGTGCAGACATTGCAAATTAAAAACAAATTGCCCACAAATAGTTACTTTACTTAAAATCGTAGCTTAAATGCCATGTAAAGTAACTAGTTAAAAACCCAACTTAATGTGGTATTGGGAATCAAAGATGGATAGTAAAAATTGTAAAAAAATGGAGATTATACAAACAGATTTTTAAAAGTACTAATTAAAAGAACTGTACTAAAATGCATAAACAATTTTTACTGCGTGAGGTTATTTTATGGGATTTAGTCTAAATTAATCATCCTTCTAGTAGTTGGTCTTAGATGGATGTGGACTTGTCAAAGCATTGCTGATCACCCAAATAGGAGTGTTCAAATAAAATGTGTTAAGTGCAAAGCAGCTATTTATTATAAATAAATAAATAGAGTGCTAAAAGAAAAATTTGTTTAAAAACATGTCATGATAAAATAATAACCTTAATGGTTTTATTAATCTAAGATCAAGGAGAACAGCTGTCAAGAGGGCCTGTTAGTATGCTCAGTTATATATTTGGGTGAGCAATGACTTTGATATTCAGATTAAAAATATATATGTATATATATATATATTCCATAAGAAAGTGCCCACTTATCACATCAGGCCCCACCCCCTGCCTTCACCACTGTGCAAATGCACCACTTGGCTCATTTTAAGTTGGGGGATTAAGTCCCCTTAAATCCTGAAGGTCCCTGGGGTCCAACAAGCCCACCAGGTACCTCCAGTAAGCACCACAGAGTTGCGTTGCAGAGAGGTGTAAAAAGGGGAGTGGCCTCAGACCACCACTCTGCAACACAGCTCTGTGGCACTTGCTGGAGGTAGCTGGTGGGCTTGTTGGCCCCCGGGACCCTCAGGACTCAAGGGTACTTAATCCCCCAATTTACAACGCACCAGGGAGCGCGTTTGAACAGTGGTGAAGGGAGGGGGCTTGGCAGCTTTATTTATGATAGGCAGATACGAGGATCCGCTTGTAGAAGGCAGTTCCACTACGGAGCGGCTTCTACAAGTGGATCCTCGTCCCTGCCTTTCATGTATAAAGCTGCTGATCGAGTGCTACTCACCTGGTTGACAACCTTTGGAGCAGAATATATATTGGATGATGTCATCAGCGATGTCATCAGTGATGTCACTGACCATGTCATGAAATATGTAATATGTGAAGTCATCAGCAGTGCATTGCGGGGGCACAGGTTATAGTTAGCAGAACTAAATATAACAGCAGAAATTCTCTGGTTCTGTACGAGTGAAATGTCCAACAACTATAACGTCCCTGAAACCTATGCTTTTTTCAGTTAATATATATATATATATATATATATAAATATATATATATATTTATCCCAATAAACAATCTCAGTAAATACCGAGAACACCATGTCCTTGCCACTTACGACGGCCTTTGGAGCAGAATATATATATATATATATATATATATATTCACTGAAAAAAACTTAGGTTTCAGGGTTGTTATAGTTAGCTGGACTTTTTACTTGTACAAAACCATTGAAATTCCCCCGTTATAGTTAGTTCAGCTAACTATAACTCGCGCGCCCGCAATGCACTGCTGATGACGTCACATATTACATCACTCATGACATGGTCAGTGACATCACTCATGACATCACTGATGACATCTCAAATGACATCACTGATGACATCACTGATGACATCATCCAGTGAATGTCTGTTTTTCTGAAAATTAAATATGTTTTATATATGTATATCTCAAGGTCGATGGAAGAATAAATGGGTATATAAGTGTCTAAATGGATAATTTGTTTTTGAAAAATTGATTGTGTAACTGACTGATTAAGTGTATCATAGTGAATACATGGCTTATGGGGTAATGTTTAAATATGTAAATATCTGTATCAGTCTCTCACTTTGTGTATACGTGGCTGCATGGGTTGGTGAGTAGCTACATGGGTGTCTATATAGGTTATTAGTTGGTTTTTTGAGTATCAGTCTGAGTGTCTGCATGGTTCGGTGGGGGTTATTACGTAGTGCATAGGTGCATGAATGAGTGACTCACTGTTTGTATGTGTTGAAGACAGCATGTGTGCAGGACTGTATGGGTGGATGAGTGTGTGTATGGGTGTGTTAGTGAGTGAATGACTGTCTCAATAGTGTCTTTATGAGTAACTACATATGTTTTAAACTAGTATATGTGACTATTGGTGTATATAAGTGAGTATATGTGAGAGTGAGAGATTGAAAGAGTTCCTGTATGAATAAGTATGTGTTTCTATAAGGGATTGTTTAAAAGACTAAGTATGTGTAAGTTTCCGTAGAAGTAAGTGTAGTGGTGTGTGTATAACTGTATATGCAAGTAAATGTATGTTTGATTCTTTATTAGCATGAGTGATTATGTGTGTGAGTAACTCTATGGATGAGTGGCATTGTGTAACAGGATGTATAGGTGTATGAGTACATATGATGAGTGAGTACATGTATGAGTGACTGTATAGGACTGTTGGTGAATGAGTGGATGTGTATGTGGATCTTAGAATTACTGAAGAGGTTGTTGTAACTGGTATTGGTATGTCCATTGTTTTGAAAATTTTAGTCTCTATTTTTGAATGTGTGTATCAAAGGTTATATTAGGGTGAGAGGAGGTCTGCCACTCTATCACAAGGATGATGTCATCAGTGATGTCATCAGTGATGTCATTTGAGATGTCATCAGTGATGTCATGAGTGATGTCACTGACCATGTCATGAGTGATGTAATATGTGACGTCATCAGCAGTGCATTGCGGGCGCGCGAGTTATAGTTAGCTGAACTAACTATAACGGGGGAATTTCAATGGTTTTGTACAAGTGAAAAGTCCAGCTAACTATAACACCCCTGAAACCTATGGTTTTTTCAGTGAATTTCTGAGGTTTTTTAAATGCTAATTCCTAACTATAACGTGCCTGAAACCTATGGTTTTTTCTGTGAATTTCAAAGGTTTTTTCAATGCTAATTTCTAACTATGCCTACAGAGATAGGACATGTGAAGAAAGAAGAAAAAATGCACAGACAGAAAAAAAAGAAGTGCAGAAAGAAGCAACAGAGGTCCTCAAAGACGAAGAAAAGTGCAGGAAGAAGGATAACGTGCAGAAAGAACAAAAAGAAGAGCAGAAAGAATCCTTGTTGCAAAATCATCCTGTACCCTCAACTTTTTCAGACGGATACTGGTGGTAACTGAGTCTGACTAACCAGTCCTAGAGCCAGTGCTATGTTAAAAGACACTTAGAATACAGTGAAAACGCCTACATACACTAGGGAACATTATGCGTTGGGGTCCCCCTGTGATTAGCATGACCTCCTCTGTAAGCCCCTAGTATATAATAGGGCAGGGGGATTAAAACTACCTCTTAAAACAGGCCACAGGGCGTTTTTGCACACGTTAACTCAGGCCCCGTCCCCTCCCTTCACCACTGTGTAAACACGCCCTGTGTCCGTTTTTAGTTGGGAGATTAAGTTCATTTGAATCCTGAGGGTCCCTAGGGCCCAACTAGCCCACTAGGTACCTCCAGTAAGTGCCACAGAGCTGCGTTGCAGAGAGGTGTAAAAAGTGGCACAGCCTGGACCACCTCTCTGCAATGCAGCTCAGTGGCGCTTACTGGAAGCACTTGGTGGGCTAGTTAGCCCCCAGGGGCCCTCAGTATTGAAGGGAAATTATATCCCCAATTTAAAACGTGCTATAGTGCGTATTTGCACATGTCACCTCAGGCCCCGTCCCCTCCCTTCACCACTGTGTAAACGCACCCTGTGGCTGTTCTAAGTTGAGAGATTAAGTCCCCTTGAATCCTAAGGGTCTCTAGGGTCAAACTAGACCACTAGGTACCTCCAGTAAGCGCCACAGAGCTGCGTTGCAGAGAGGTGTAAAAAGGGGCTTGGCCTCAGAACACCTGTCTGCAGCGCAGCTCCCTGGCGCATACTGGAGATGCCTGTTGGGCTAGTTGGCCCTCAGGGACCCTCAGTATTGAAGAGGAATTAATTCCCCAACTTACAACTCGCCAGGGGGCGCGTTTGCAGAGTGCTGCAAGGAGGGGGCGTGGCCTCCGGCACGATGCCAGTCTTTTATTTATTTTAATTTTTTAAGAAGGGGGGCTGTGTGGTTCCCCTTCTTATTCTAATTTATTGGCCCTGATGACCCCATCCCCCAGGGCCTGTCTCCTTATTATTTTTGTTTTACCCCAATCCCCAGGGCCGGCCACTGTTTTTTATTATTTTAAAAATATATATATTTATAGACACACCTAGGACATGCTGGACAAACCGTACGTACCTATCACCATGACGATTTGAGTGATATTCATTAAAAGGCGACTATGCATACAATGAATCCACGTGGAATGGATTTACACCACTAGTGAAGCTCTGACATGTCTGATGCCCTACCGTGCCTAATCCCGGTAGACACCCTTGTCGTTTATTTATACAAACATGGGTAGCTATTGACAGGCACATTTAATACACATGCACACCAAGCCATTCAAAGGGGATTCGACAAAAATTCGACCAAAACTATGTAAGAAACCCCCCTCACGGTTAATAAAACACACATCCACTGCCGGATGTGTAATATTTTTTATTTTACTCTCTGGAAAGGGGACGAACATCACTTGAGAGTCACAGCGCGCTCCTGGCAGAGCCCAATGCTGTGTTACACCCACCATTGCCTGCCGAGTGCCACACACCTCTGTGTTGTATTCCACCAGCTAGTGCATATGCTATGACACTCTCTAGCCCATGTGCACTGTAACACCACCCCATGAATATGTCATGCCACACTTGTCTTCGCACGGGTTATATTGCCCCATCTAACGTGCATTCCTCGATGCCTATGTTATAACGCACAGTGCTATGCCATACATATTACAATCTGGGATCCATATCTTTGTCACAGTGCATATGCAACGTTACACTCCCCAGCACATATTTTATATTACAACTTTAGAGACTAGTTAGGTTACACAACACTGCCCTGTGCATATTACACTCCAAGGCGCACATCGCATAGCACGCGCTAGTGCCTGTGCTATCTCGCGCTCTCCAATGAATCTGTCATTGCGCACAATGTATTGCATATTATATTTCACGCCCAGTTCATCTTATATCACACTTTTTGGTGCATAGTTTATACCATACACTATATCTAGTTTTCATGTTCAATCGTCTCAGCTCTCAGGACTATGTTCTATATAACACTATGTTCACCTACCCTTTTCACAGGCATTACATTTTGCGATAGGGGGTGGAGGGTCAGGGGGTGTTTCTGCCAAGTGAGCCCGGAGTCACAGTCACAAACGTCCTCTTCTTCCTGAATAAAAGTGAGATTATGCTGCATACTTGTTCATATTTTAAGTAGTTCGCACAGACACACGTTTTAAAAACTATAAAGTTCCTAATACCCGCCTTCTCTGAACAGTTAGCTTGCTGTCCCATCCCCCTCCTCCCTATCCTCTGTTGTGTGAATCCATGGACTAGCCTCCTCCCTCCTGCCATGCATGGTCTGATGTGCTGCCACTGCCCTCAATTTAGTATGATGTACCAGTCCCCTCCTCCTGCCCCCCATTGCCCAATTCTATTCCCTATCATTGACCTCCTGCTTAAACTCTGTGCTTAGCTTGCTGCCCCTATTCTCCTTCCCCCTGCCCTCCGATGTCTTTGTGCATGCCCCTGCTCCATCCTTTTTGCCCACCATGTTCCATGGACCTGCCACTCCTATCTACTCTGAGTGTTCTGTTGAGCTGCCACTCCCCTCCCACCTGCCTAGCATTGTCAGATGACTGTAACCTGTCCCTGCCACCTCCACCCTGCCTGTCCACATGCCATGCCCCTATCCTCTTCCTCCTGTCCTACATGGTCCATTGTACTGCCACACCCTTCTGCCTTCCCTGGTCTGTTGTGCTGCAACTGCTCCTCCTTGCTGCCCCGTGCGGTCTGTTGTGAGGCCCCTTCCCCTGAACTTTCTTGTCTGTGCACAGGTCCTGACCCTCCCTTCTATCCTCCATCGTCCTTTGTGCTTGCCCCTGCACCCTCCTTCTTGCCCATCATAGCCATTGTGCTGCCACTAACCCTCTCACTTGCCATGCATGGTCTTCTGTGCTGCCATGGCCCCTCCCACCTTCCCTGTGTGGTCAGTTGGCTGCCCCTGACCCCCTCCCACCTTCCCTCCATGGTCTGTGTGTATGCCATCACAGTCTCACTGTTGCTCTTCATGGTGTGTCTTGCTTCTAGTGCCCCTGCTGCCTGACCTCCATGGCTATCTTGCTGCTCCTGCCCTGCCCCCTTGCCCCCAGCCCTCTGTTTACATGTGCAGACCCCTACTCCCTCCCTCCTGGCTTGTCTGTTCCATTGTTATACCCCTGATCCGTCCCTCCTGCCCTTTATGGTCTGTTATGCTGCAGCTTTTTCTCCTGTCTGTCCATTATGGTTAGCTAGCTACCATTGCCTCTTGCCCCTCTGTTCTCTGTTGTCCATGTGCATGGTCCTGTCCCCTCCCTCTTGCTTTCTATGGATTGTTGTGCTGCACTCCCGTCCCGCATGCCCTGTGTGGTGTATTGTGCTGCTGTAAACCCTGATGCCTGCCCTGCAGGGTCAGTTTGGTGCACCTCTCCATGTCCCTCCTGTCCTCTGTTATCCAAGTCCATGCCCCTACCCCATTTCCTTCCATGATCCAATGTACCATACTTGCGAACATTTTGAACTTGGTAAGAGGGAGATTTTGAAAAAAAACTGGGGTATTGATTTAACCCTTTGAGTTACATTGAAAAAGAGGAGATTGTAGACAGGAGACAGATCAAATAAAGCCCATTTGAGCTTAACAACATTGGACGTTTCCTAGCTGAATCGGGTCTGTTGGCATGTATGGTTGTACTACCATTGCCTCTTCCTTCTGCCCACAATGGTCTATTACATTGCCACAGCCTCTATTGCAAGTCCTGTATTGTTGGTTTGTTGCCCCTGCCCCCCTTTCCACTGCCCTCCATAGTCTGTTGTGCTGCCACGGCCCTTCCTGCCTGCTCAGTGTGGTTAAATTGTTGCCTTTGCACCCTCCTACCTGCCTTCAATTTTCAGAGTCCGTGCCCCTGGCCTCTGCCTCTCAACAGTATCCTAATGAACAACTAGATTGCTAACATTCTATATTTATTACAAAAGTGTGGAACGCCTGACGTCATCTTGATGTAATCAAAACTGTAATACCTAGAGCATTTCCTTTAGAAATTACATATATGAGAGGGTCTTATTGGCATCAAAATTATGGTTAGTGCCCTAAAAGACTAAAATAAGGACATATTTTCTGAGTTTTCAAATAGCGACAAAGCACTATTAAATTATTTGTTATCTTTATGTTTTTTTATCCAGTTGACCACTTGATTAAATGTTGCACTTAGGGGAGAGGATGTGGTGTTACTTCCAGAACTGCAGACTTTGCAACTGGGGAACCAGGTTGGAGTTTCTGCTTCAGCTCGACATTCTGTGATTCTGGTCAAATCACTTAGTCTCCCCATGTCTACAACCAAAATGAATTTGTTCTTGTGTGATCTAACCAATGCTCATGTAAAGCACTCCAATACCTGACAAGTCTGCACTATATAACACTGCAAAAACCCAAAATAATAAGTGTTTTGTACACTTCTGTCATTGGGCTATATTTGGGCTACATCTGGGTGATTTTGGGCTACATTTGGGCTCTTTTGTCTCCGATGGCCATCTTGGGAGATTTATTTGTTATGAAGTTTCCTAATTTCCTCATGTACTGCAGTCTCCTCACTAGGAAATACTTTCAGTTTTTTACTTTGATTCCATCAAGAAGGCATTCAGATGTGTCACAAATTTGCCATAAATTCAGAATGTTAGCACTCTTTTTGCTCATTAGATCACTGTAGTAAAGCTACTGCTCACCAGGGAAAACTGCTGCTGGTATTGAAAGTGCATGTTTCAGTCTGCATGTCAGAATTTTTTAATTAAATAAAAGAGGATTTCAGAAGTCAAAATGTGGCCTAGTTTTTCTTTCTGCAGCACTAATCATACTTGTTATGGAAAAATGAACCCCCTCATTTTGTTCCTTTTTAACCCCTTCAGTGCCCATGACGAGCTGGACTCGTCATGGGCCGCGGTTGCGCTGTGCCCATGACGAGTCCAGCTCGTCATAGACCCCGCCCGCTAATGAAAGGCGCGGCACAGGGCGGGGAAAGGGGCGGGCACTGAAGGGGTTAAATTAAATGTTTTAAGAGTTACCACTTTAATCCAAGCAAGATGGCTTCAGGTGTGCCATACGTTTATCATAAGTAGGACTGTTAGCGCTCTAGCTCTTTGGAACACTCTGGGAAGCTGCAGTAGAACACAAAGGAATCAACTGACAGTCTCTGCCCTTGTTGGATGTACATGTTTTACTGAGAATGTCAGACTTCATTCTCACATGACTGAGAAAGATAATGTGAATTTACGGAAAATAAGCTCTCAGTTTAGCTTATAGATCACCTTCCAAACCTCTGTGGGAAAAGCATCAGAAAATATTTTTCTCTCAATCATGATATCCCAGCAGAAGGCTTTTTCACATGGTGAAATCACCTTAGAACATACCACAATTCCTAAAATGAGTATGGTACCATCAACAAATGATTTATAATGTAACTAAAGTCTTAAAACCTTCAATTAACTCCAATGCTTTTTAATGAGGTGCTATCATGTATATTGGTCCCAAGATGGCTGCCAACACTTCTTGGATGAAGTGCTGACAGCCAATCAGATCTCAGGATGAGATGTGTGGTTAGGCTCCGCCCACATATATATATGATTTTACTTTTGATTTTCTCAGGAACTACTGAACAGATTGACACCAGACCTGCAAAAGGCACTTCCCTGAGCTGAGGACTACCTCTCTGCCAAATTTCAAGTAATTCTGTTCAGCCGTTCGGGCTGTACCTTGGACTAAAGGTCCCTATGGAAAATTGCATGGGGAAAACGTGTTTTGGGACCCCCCTTTTTCTCAGCCCCCGCTTGACGAATCCCCCCGAGACTTTCAGGGTAGGAGCGGAGCGGAGCGCCCCACCTATTTTGAAAATTTTGCGAGGATTCGTCAACCGGCGCCAAAGTTATTCCAAATAGAATGTTGCGGATTTCCTATGGAAACACGGTCCTAACTATAACTATCTACTGGCGACCGTCACTTGATAATATATATATATATATATATATATATATATATATATATATATATATATATATATATTCTGCTCCAAAGGTTGTCCACCAGGTGAGTAGCACTCGATCAGCAGCTTTATACATGAAAGGCAGGGACGAGGATCCACTTGTAGAAGCCGCTCCGTAGTGGAACTGCCTTCTACAAGCGGATCCTCGTATCTGCCTATCATAAATAAAGCTGCCAAGCCCCTTCCCTTCACCACTGTTCAAACGCGCCCCCTGGTGCGTTGTAAATTGGGGGATTAAGTACCCTTGAGTCCTGAGGGTCCCGGGGGCCAACAAGCCCACCAGCTACCTCCAGCAAGTGCCACAGAGCTGTGTTGCAGAGTGGTGGTCTGAGGCCTCTCCCCTTTTTACACCTCTCTGCAACGCAACTCTGTGGTGCTTACTGGAGGTACCTGGTGGGCTTGAGTGGAGAAGTGTGGCTCAGTGATTAGAGCAGCAGACCCTGATGCAGAGGTCTAGCCTGGGACCAGGGTTCAATTCCCTGCCTCGGCGGGTCTTGGGCTCAAAAATTCCACGGACCTGATAATTCTCGCATCGGTGCCATTCCAATCATGGAGTCCCACTCTGCAACTCTGGGCAATAGCTTGCTTAATCTCCACAACGGCCCCCACAACACTAAGGATGCCTGGCCTCCACCTTGGGGGTGCCCAGGAGTGGACGCCTCACAGGGAAAGCCAGGATGGGTTCCACAGCGGTATTCGTACAAGCGCCTTGAGACCCTTGCGGGTGAGTAGTGCGCTATACAAGTATCAAATTTACAATTTTTTTACAGGGACCTTCAGGATTTAAGGGGACTTAATCTCCCAACTTAAAATGAGCCAAGTGGTGCATTTGCACAGTGGTGAAGGCAGGGGGTGGGGCCTGATGTGATAAGTGTGCAAACGTTCATACATGCAGTCACTCATCAATACAACACTATCATATTCTCTCATACACCTATACAGACACTCACACACCACCACTCATCCATGGAGTTACTCAGACACCTAGTCAGTCATGCAAAGAATCAATCACACTCCCATTTACTCACCTATACAGGTTTACACACACCACCTCACTTGTTCATACAGATACTAACGCATACTTACTCTCTCATATAATCACTGATACACATACACACTCATCCATACAGCCACTCTCACAATCACTGACTCTCACTGTAGTCATTTATATACTCCAACTCGCACATACACTGCCTTTTACATATGTAGTTACTTGGACATGTACCACTGAGACATCCATTCACTCACCAATGCACTCATACATACAGTCACCCAACCATACATCTGTTTCCACATGCACTCTTGAACCCATACACCCAGTGTATCAACCACTTACACACCTATGCAGAGTCACACACCTCCCACCCACCCACACACACACACTCAGTCTCCCTTACAAATACTGAGGCAACCAATCAGTAACCCATATAGACACTCATGTTGCTACTGATACATACATTCACATGGTTTAGTCACTAACCCAGGCGTTCAGTAAGACACATTTAATCACTCACTTACACAGTCAGTCACATACCTACTTAATCCTCCATCCAGACACTTATACACCCACTCATTCTTCAATACACCTTGGCATATACATAAAACATATTTAAACTTTACAGAAACACACAGTCACTGGATGACGTCATCAGCGATGTCATCAGTGATGTCATTTGAGATGTCATCAGTGATGTCACTGATCATGTCATGAAATATGTAATATGTGACGTCATTAGCAGTGCATTGCGGGGGCACAGGTTATAGTTAGCAGAACTAAATATAACAGCAGAAATTCTCTGGTTCTGTACGAGTGAAATGTCCAACAACTATAACGTCCCTTAAACCTATGTTTTTTTCAGTTAATATATATATATATATGTATATATATATATATATATATATATATATATATATATATATATATATATATATATATATATATATATATATATATATATATATATATATTTATCCCAACAAACAATCTCAGTAAATACCGAGAACACCATGTCCTTGCCACTTACAACGGCGGTCCGTGGTCAGGGGGCGAGCCTCAAGAAACCAATCCAATCGCTGAAACTCTCCAAAGACATCCAAAGGAAAAACAGCAACCACAGACTCTTAAAGGCTTGAAAAGCAGTATTTTTATTTAGCAAATTATTGGCAACTCGACTTGTGACCAAGGGACTAGGTCCCGAAACGCGTCGTGTTGCCGATAATTTGCTAAATAAAAATACTGCTTTCGAAGCATTTATGAGTCCGTGGCTGCTGTTTTTCCTTTGAATGCCTTTGGAGAGTTTTAGAGATTGGATTGATATATATATATATATATATATATATATATATATATATATATTATCTACTGGTGGTCGCCAGTAGATAGTTATAGTTAGGACCGAGTTTCCATAGGAAATCTGAAAATTCTATTTTGAATAACTTTGGCGCCGGTTGACGAATCCTCGCGAAATTTTCAAAACTAATTACACGGAGGTTGCGGCGCCCACTGGGGTGTAAATTGGAACATGCAAAGTTTTGGCAATATATTATATGGACTACAATATCCATGAGGCAATCGTTGCTGACGCCCACTGGGGCGGGACTTTGAAATCTCAATAAATCAGGTGTTCCTGCACAGACCGCTTTCTCCGTGTGTTTAATGCCAGTGATCAAGAACAGTTTGTGTTCGAAACGCGTATGGCAAGTTTTTATGGAAGTATGCTGTGAAGGCTGATTCAACTGCTGCCAGTGATGTTCGTGCAGTTACCCCTGCTTGTGTGGCATCTTCATTTGGGCAACCTTCGTGTTTGAAAATTTAGCGGCTAGTCCGGCCGCGAAGATGCCCCGCCGTGGGTATGGCGGCTCTGTGGTGCTTGTAAACATGAGCACCAAGGGATTGCAGGGGGCCGTTGTTACTGGTATATATTGGCAGCGGACCAGCTAACTTTGTATTCTTCCACCCACTGGGGCAAGACATTTTTATCAAAATATCCCATTGTGGCTGTGATTGTTACACGGAGGTTGCGGCGCCCACTGGGGTATAAATTGGAACATGCAAAGTGTTGGCGATATATTATATGGACTACAATATCCATGAGGCAATCGTTGCTGATGCCCACTGGGGCGGGCCTTTGAAATCTCAATAAATCAGGTGTTACTGCACAGACCGCTTTCTCCGTGTGTTTAATGCCAGTGATCAAGAACAGTTTGTTTTCGAAACGCGTATGGCAAGTTTTTATGGAAGTATGCTGGGAAGGCTGATTCGGCTGCTGCCAGTGATGTTCGTGCAGTTACCCCTGCTTGTGTGGCATCTTCATTTGGGCAACCTTCGTGTTTGAAAATTTAGCGGCTAGTCCGGCCGCGAAGATGCCCCACCGCGGGTATGGCGGCTCTGTGGTGCTTGTAAACATGAGCACCAAGGGATTGCAGGGGGCCGTTGTTACTGGTATATATTGGCAGCGGACCAGCTAACTTGTATTCTTCCACCCACTGGGGCAAGACATTTTTATCAAAATATCCCATTGTGGCTGTGATTGTTACACGGAGGTTGCGGCGCCCACTGGGGTATAAATTGGAACATGCAAAGTTTTGGCGATATATTATATGGACTACAATATCCATGAGGCAATCGTTGCTGATGCCCACTGGGGCGGGACTTTGAAATCTCAATAAATCAGGTGTTCCTGCACAGACCGCTTTCTCCGTGTGTTTAATGCCAGTGATCAAGAACAGTTTGTGTTCGAAACGCGTATGGCAAGTTTTTATGGAAGTATGCTGGGAAGGCTGATTTGACTGCTGCCAGTGATGTTCGTGCAGTTACCCCTGCTTGTGTGGCATCTTCATTTGGGCAACCTTCGTGTTTGAAAATTTAGCGGCTAGTCCGGCCGCGAAGATGCCCCGCCGTGGGTATGGCGGCTCTGTGGTGCTTGTAAACATGAGCACCAAGGGATTGCAGGGGGCCGTTGTTACTGGTATATATTGGCAGCGGACCAGCTAACTTTGTATTCTTCCACCCACTGGGGCAAGACATTTTTATCAAAATATCCCATTGTGGCTGTGATTGTTACACGGAGGTTGCGGCGCCCACTGGGGTATAAATTGGAACATGCAAAGTGTTGGCGATATATTATATGGACTACAATATCCATGAGGCAATCGTTGCTGATGCCCACTGGGGTGGGACTTTGAAATCTCAAAAAATCAGGTGTTCCTGCACAGACCGCTTTCTCCGTGTGTTTAATGCCAGTGATCAAGAACAGTTTGTGTTCGAAACGCGTATGGCAAGTTTTTATGGAAGTATGCTGGGAAGGCTGATTCGGCTGCTGCCAGTGATGTTCGTGCAGTTACCCCTTCTTGTGTGGCATCTTCATTTGGGCAACCTTCGTGTTTGAAAATTTAGCGGCTAGTCCGGCCGCGAAGATGCCCCACCGCGGGTATGGCGGCTCTGTGGTGCTTGTAAACATGAGCACCAAGGGATTGCAGGGGGCCGTTGTTACTGGTATATATTGGCAGCGGACCAGCTAACTTGTATTCTTCCACCCACTGGGGCAAGACATTTTTATCAAAATATCCCATTGTGGCTGTGATTGTTACACGGAGGTTGCGGCGCCCACTGGGGTATAAATTGGAACATGCAAAGTTTTGGCGATATATTATATGGACTACAATATCCATGAGGCAATCGTTGCTGACGCCCACTGGGGCGGGACTTTGAAATCTCAATAAATCAGGTGTTCCTGCACAGACCGCTTTCTCCGTGTGTTTAATGCCAGTGATCAAGAACAGTTTGTGTTCGAAACGCGTATGGCAAGTTTTTATGGAAGTATGCTGGGAAGGCTGATTCGACTGCTGCCAGTGATGTTCGTGCAGTTACCCCTGCTTGTGTGGCATCTTCATTTGGGCAACCTTCGTGTTTGAAAATTTAGCGGCTAGTCCGGCCGCGAAGATGCCCCGCCGCGGGTATGGCGGCTCTGTGGTGCTTGTAAACATGAGCACCAAGGGATTGCAGGGGGCCGTTGTTACTGGTATATATTGGCAGCGGACCAGCTAACTTTGTATTCTTCCACCCACTGGGGCAAGACATTTTTATCAAAATATCCCATTGTGGCTGTGATTGTTACACGGAGGTTGCGGCGCCCACTGGGGTATAAATTGGAACATGCAAAGTGTTGGCGATATATTATATGGACTACAATATTCATGAGGCAATCGTTGCTGATGCCCACTGGGGCGGGACTTTGAAATCTCAATAAATCAGGTGTTCCTGCACAGACCGCTTTCTCCGTGTGTTTAATGCCAGTGATCAAGAAAAGTTTGTGTTCGAAACGCGTATGGCAAGTTTTTATGGAAGTATGCTGGGAAGGCTGATTCGGCTGCTGCCAGGGATGTTCGTGCAGTTACCCCTTCTTGTGTGGCATCTTCATTTGGGCAACCTTCGTGTTTGAAAATTTAGCGGCAAGTCCGGCCGCGAAGATGCCCCACTGCGGGTATGGCGGAACATGTGGTGCTTGTAAACATGAGCACCAAGGGATTGCAGGGGGCCGTTGTTACTGGTATATATTGGCAGCGGACCAGCTAACTTGTATTCTTCCACCCACTGGGGCAAGACATTTTTATCAAAATATCCCATTGTGGCTGTGAATGTTACACGGAGGTTGCGGCGCCCACTGGGGTATAAATTGGAACATGCAAAGTTTTGGCGATATATTATATGGACTACAATATCCATGAGGCAATCGTTGCTGACGCCCACTGGGGCGGGACTTTGAAATCTCAATAAATCAGGTGTTCCTGCACAGACCGCTTTCTCCGTGTGTTTAATGCCAGTGATCAAGAACAGTTTGTGTTCGAAACGCGTATGGCAAGTTTTTATGGAAGTATGCTGGGAAGGCTGATTCGACTGCTGCCAGTGATGTTCGTGCAGTTACCCCTGCTTGTGTGCCATCTTCATTTGGGCAACCTTCGTGTTTGAAAATATATATATATATATATATATATGTATATATATATGGAATTGTTCAGTGTCCAATCTTCACCATGAAATATGGACAAGTCCACTGTCTTTTCTTCAACATAGAAAGTAATAGACTGAAAGAGAAAAAAAAACAAATAATGCAAGCAATACAAAGAATGAAAAACAACCCCAAAATGCTCCTCACCTTGATGACCATATGTATTTGCCAGAAATGTAGATCCGTTGTCAAGAGAGCAAGCGATTAAAAAAATATGTCGATTAGTACTCACAAAACAGTAAAAAGAAGACTCTCCAGACGATTAAACTGAAGCATTCAGCACTGTGGAAACAAAATTGGCAGCGAACATGGTCACTCAATGTGACCTCGCTAATAATTTCATGCGCAAGCTGCACACACACAGACACAAGCATCTAACAAATGCACAACTGTAGCCTGAACGTCAATACCGTACCTCACAGCAGTTATATATATATATATATTCACTTAAAAAACCATAGGTTTCACACGTTATAGTTAGGTGCAAATTTCACTCGTAAAAAACCAATGAAATTCCCCCGTTATAGTTAGTTCAGATAACTATAACTCACGCGCCCGCAATGCACTGCTGATGACGTCACATATTACATCCCTCATGACATGGTCAGTGACATCACTCATGACATCACTGATGACATCATCCTTGTGATAGAGTGGCGGTCGCGCGAGTTATAGTTATCTGAACTAACTATAACGGGGGAATTTCATTGGTTTTTTACGAGTGAAATATCTAACATGTGTGAAACCTATGGTTGTGGTGGTTTAAGTGAATTTGCAAGGTTTTTTAAATTCTAATTCCTAACTATAACGTGTGTGAAACCTATGGTTTTTTCTGTGAAATTGTAAGTTTTTTTAAATGCTATGTTATGTATGTATTATTATTTTTTTTATATATTTATTTTACAATATACTTCGTATTAAATATTTTTTTTTTCTTGGTTTTTCACCGTGCACGCACGGTGCGCGCACACCCGCGAATTTTTTTTAAAAAAATTACATTTTTTTTTCTGCCTTCGGGCCCTTCAGGGACCCCCTGACAAAGGCTAGGGGGTCAGGAACTCTCTACCCTGCCCCCTTTTCACGTACACCACCTTCCTTTTTCACTCTCGCACTGAAAACAAACAAAATGGCGGCCGACACTTCCTGATATCCACCGATTCAAACGTTGACTAACATGTAACCACCAATCAAAATTACACTCGCGCACGTTAGGGTGCTCGCACGGTGCGCGCACGGTGCGCGCACGGTACGCGCTTATAGATATTTATATGCTTTTAAATGCTATTTTCTCAGAAACTACTGAACAGATTGACACCAGACCTGCAAAAGGCACTTCCCTGACCTGAGGACTATATATATACTTTTATTTATATTATATAAATATGTCTGTCCAAAGACACTACATCACTGCACCCCAACCATTTTGGGCATCAGGTTCTGCACCTATAATAAAATGGGAGGATGAGGAAATATTTTTTAAATTATATTGCGGCTATAGATGATGCAAAGAAAATGTCTGCGGAACAGAAAAAGTGGATCCTTTTACACTCTATTGATCCTCAAGTTATTAAAGTATACTCGCAGATGACAAAGCAGTAGTTGGAAGGGATGTTAATGTCTTTGATGCTACTATTCATGATTTAGATCTGTATTTCAAACCTAAAGTGTATATGGGCATCACTAGATTCAAATCTTTTCAACGAAAACAGGAAAAAGAGGAGTCTATTGTGGAATATGTAACAGACTTTAAAAAAAAATAGCTGTGGATTGCAGGTTTGGTACCCTACAATATGAGATTCTATATGATCAGGTTGTGATGCATTCATGCAATCCTGTGATTCAATAACATCTATGGATAAACAGTGATTCTTCTTTGGATGATGTGGCTGCGATTGTACGTGAGGCTGAAATATCCAGCAAATGTGCTTCTGCTTTAAAAAAAAAGAATCAAAAGAGAGTGAAACAGTTTGCAAAGCATTCTAGAAAGCAGGAAATAATCTTGCCTAAAAAGCAATTCAGTTATTATAGATGAGACAGTAGGGAACATCTTGCCTTTAGTAAGAATTGCCCAGCTGTGAAACAGAAATGCAGTGATTGCGGAATTTTGGGGCATTATGCTAAAGTGTGTAGGAAAAAGAAGAAATGCATAAAATGTGTATGTGTGGCAATCCATAGAAAGCAGATCCATCCGGAGGAAGCTTGCAATACAGGACCGACAAGTGCTCATAAATCTATTCGAAACACTATTCAAAGCTTCTGTTTTGCCACTGACCTGCTGTGTGTTGCCACGCTGCCTCTGCCGCTGTTAAACAGCCGCAGTCGGATTGTGATGCATGGAGAGGCACAGAGAGAATGGATGTAAAGTGCTCGCACACACAGCTGCTCTCACTCATGAGCACGCATTCGCGGTTTGTAGGAACTGAGCGTGTGTTGAGCCAAACGCCAACACAAACCTGGAGGAAAACTGAAAAACAAATGTTAAATAAATGTTAAATTGTTAAAGCTGAAGGGCAACGCAGGGCGCCAAGGATATTAAGTGCCCGCAGTCCCCTCGCTTCTGATTTCAGCCCCACCCCAGATTGAGCACTGCCCCTGTAGCATGGTTGGAATGGCGTCAGCCCTGTGGGGAGGCCCCCATGGAGCTCAGCATGCAGCAGTGCACCTGGCTTCAGGGGGTAGTTGCAAGGATGGTGGGTGCCTTATTAATATTGGAAAATCGACATTCATCAAATCATTAGATGCCAGAAATTGGCAGGAACCCAATCGAAGCAACAGGACCTAACAGGAGCTTATATAAGGAAGCGTTGAAAGCCCGTCAGAGAGAGGAGCAGCAGCGGCACCAGAGGACCTCATCAGTGTCCAATAGGCATAACAGAGGTAAGTGTTTGGACCCATACGTTATTGACTATAAGGGATATCTTAACTAAGAAACTGTTTACTGCAGGTGGATTGATAAAAACTGTACAGTATCCCAAAGGGTTGGTGGAGGGAAAAGGCGTAGTAGCAAGGATTGTGATTAAGTGTTGGAAGGATGTTGCAGACAAAGTACAAAAAATACCTAAAGTGAGTCAAAAAGGAACTGTAGAAGGTCAAGTAAGGCAAATTTAAATCCAAACCCACCACAATTCAGTACAACAACTCTATATCAACTGCCGAGAGATAGCTCCATGGAAGAGTAAATCATAAAAAGGACAGAATGGGCGCTCAAAGATAAATAAAGAGATTTCAACCCAAATAGGGACACTAGTAGAAAGCATGGGAAATTCTTGAGAAAAAAGAGAAAAGGCTACCAAGGAGAAATGCAAAGAAGAAACCTGTATCTGAAAACCCTCAGTTGGGAGAGAAAGGGGGAGCGTCTGTGTCAAAGTCAATTAGGCATTTTGTGGGCAAACATTTTAAGAGGAGACAATACCCATTAGATACTTTGGATGCTGAAGAAGTGCAACAAACAGAGAGTGAGAATGCCAGTCAATGTGCATTAGATTTAGACATATCGATTGTAAACTATGAAACCATTTTAAGTCAAAACAAATCTACTATGGAACCAAGACTTTCCTCATCAGCGTCCCTTTTTTCCCCTCAAGATAAGACAGAGTCTCAACAGGAGGAGAAGACTACAGGTGGAATAAGGAGTAACGAGAGGGACAAGCATGATATAGCCGCTAGGTCTGAGCATGACAAGAGTATAGGGCAGTCAGAAAGCCGAGGGATTGAGAACATAGAAGGGTCAGGACAAATCATTACACTAGGATTAGATATCTTGGCAACCCCCTCGGCCTCAATGTTGGACATAATGCTGATGTTGCAAAAAACATTGCAAGGGTTATTAGAAGTAACTATGATGAATAATGATATCCTAAAAACTGAAAAAGATCAACTACAGAATATTGTGGGAAAATTAAAGGGCATTAGGGGACTTCTGCCAACTATAGTAAGACCTGTGGTTGAAAATCAGAACATGGGAAGTGTTCGGGAAACCCGGCAGCCGTAAGAGTTGCAGAGTGTATATATCTCTAGACGGCCGATGCTGATAAAGAAATGGGGTGAATTCTCACGGTATAGGCAACATATTCCACGGATAAAAATGGGGAGGAAGAATTGTCAACATACTGCAGAAAGGAAAGGAGGGAGGGGGCTTACAACGAGTGAATAACCAAAGGAAGAGAGCTTCTGGTAAAAAAGAAAATAAATGGGTGAGGAAGGGGTCATCAGGGGAAAAGGAGATAGAAGCCGATCAAAAAAAAAGAAAGATCAATTAGAACCCATACTAAAAAATAAAAGGGAGGGAAGAATGGACAAACCATATTTAAAGGGTTTTGGAGGAAATGAAAACACCAGGGACCAAGGGAAAAAAGGAAGAAAACCAAATTTAACTCTCAGCAAGAAAATAGGGCAGGAAAGAGGGAACACTCGCAATGTAGATAAGAAAGATATGGGCAATAAGTGGCTGTATTTTGAACTATCCCAAATAGAGAGGGGTAAGAAGAAAATAAAAAGCTTCGACCCCTAAATCGGTCCCAGCTCATATTTGCTTTCTCAAAATGTTCTAGTTTGAGGGAAATTGGAACTAAGGACCTTAGACATGTGAACTTTAGTCAGAACAACAAAGGGAACGAAATCACTACGGTGTTAATGTACTCAGGGTTGGTAAAGGCAGCTATTGTAAAAGCAGAGTGTAGGAAGTAGGATCTGCTTCTTATGTTTACCCCCACTTTTTGTTTGATGTGATGCTGTTTTTGACTAATCTGACTGGGATCCTGCTAATCAGGACCCCGTCTATCTGCTTTCTCCCTAAATTGTTGTGTTCAGTAATTAGGTACATCTCAGATTGGATACTGGGGTACCCTTGTCAGTCCCTAGTTTATTGTACCCATGTACCCAGGGCACAGGTACACCAGAGGTCTCCCATGGGCTGCAGCAGTATTATGCTATTGCAGCCTGTGTAATTTGGTGGATGCACCACTTACTAAAGATATAGGTTTATTATATTTAAGGGTCACTGCACTTAAAGCCTATAAGTCACCCCTAAAGCAGGCCTTTACAATCCTGAAGGCAGGGTGCTTGGTTCTAAGTGAGAAGGTGCACCTACATGAGCAAGACACCACTGAGCCTACTGAGTCCAATCTCCCGGGTTGTCAGTGAAGCAGCCATATACTATATAGCGGGGCACCGCGTAATCGTGTGATGACCATCTCGAAGACGGCAGCAACGAATCCTATCATGTTTGGTATCAAATATGTTGGAATCATACCCCCAAACCATAAACGTTGTGGGAGGTATGATTCCAAGCACTGGATGAGCCCTCCGTTAGGTTCTCAGTGTTCCCGGTACCAGCCTTTTTGACCCGGACAGCACAAAATGGTTGCTGCTGACCAGAGACACATTTCTGCTCTCCTGCTGCTGATCCAAGCTTGAGCAGAGGAAGGTGGAACAATAGATATCCTATTACATGGAGGTGTGACCACCTCTCAGACAGGATTTAGTGTAGTAGGGCTAAGTGGGGGACTTGCCAGCACCAGAAAGTCTGCATGAGGGGCACATTTTGTATCCCTGTGCATAGTCCAGTTCTGTCGAAGAGCCAGGTTTTGAGGTTTCTTGCTAAGATGGGGCGCGATGTTGTCTGTCTGCGATGCAGCGGAAGAGCGTTTGATGCTTTGGCCGCAAGGAAGAAGAAGGAGTGGCCTCCCGATCTGGTCTGTCTGGTGCAGGGGACCATGGCGTAGGAGTGCTGTGCTGATCGTAGGGTCATTTGGGGTGCGTGGAATTTGAGTCGGCTGTTCAGGCACACTGGTCCGGTGCCGTGGAGGCGCTTGTGTGTGTGGGTGAGTATCTTGAAGGTGATTCTCACTTCGACGGGGAGCCAGTGGAGTGTGCACAGGTGCTGGGGGATGTGGCAGTGTTTTGGCAGGTTGAGGACCAGTCTTGCAGCGGCGTTCTGGATGCTTGCGGGTGAGGTTTTTGTTTATTCCGACATACAGTGTGTTGCCATAGTCGAGTCTGCTGGTGACCAGGGTGTGAGTGACGGTCTTTCGGTGTTCGAGTGGGATCCATTTGAAGGTCTTATGAAGGAGGCAGAGGGCGTGGAAGCAGGAAAACGAGACGGAGTTGATTGGCAGTCCATTTTGAGCTCAGAGTTCGGGATGATTCCCTGGTTGCGTGCGTGGTCCGTGGGGGGTTGGTGGGTTTCTGAGGGCATGGGGCCACCAGCTGTCGCTCTAGGTGTCGGGGTTTGGGCCCATAATGAGTACTTCTGTTTTGTTGGTGTTTAGTTGCAGGCAGCTGTTTTTCATCCATTTGGCGATGGCTCCCATGCCTTCTCGAAAGTTGTGTCTGGCGGTGTTGTGCTCGTTGGACAGGGAGAGGATGAGTTGGGTGTCATCTGCGTATGACACAATGTTGAGTCCGTAGGTTCTGACGATGGGGGTGAGTGGAGCCATGTAGATCTTGAAGGGCGTTGGGCTGCGGGAGGAGACCTGGGGGACTCCGCAGGTGGGAGGTGTAGGGTCCGAGAGGAAAGGGGGGAGTCTGACCCGCTGCGTTCCGCTGAAGAAGAAGGATCGGATCCAGTCGAGGGCCTTGTCCTGGATTCCTGCGTCGTAGAGTCTGTGTATTATGGGTGTGGTGAGAGACTGTGTCGAACACCGCTGAGAGATGGAGGAGGATGAGGGCTACTGTTTCTCCTTTGTCCAGTAGGGTGCGGATGTCGTCTGTTGCGGCAAAGAGGGCGGTTTCTGTTCTGTGTTTTTTTCTAAAGCCAGATTGGGAGGAGTCGAGGATGTTGTGTTCTTCAATGAATCTGACGAGTTGGCTGTTGATGGCTTTCTCGATAACTTTCGCTGGGAACGGGAGCAGGGAGATGGGTCTGTAGTTTTTGAGGTCAGTGGGGTCCGCTGAGGGTTTCTTTAGGAGGGGGTTGACCTTGGCTTGTTTCCAGTCAACGGGGAACGAGGCGGTCACCAGGGAGCTGTTGATGGTGTGGCGGAGCATGGGTGCGATGGTGTCAGCGACTCTGTTAAAGATGTGGTAGGGGCAGGGGTCCGTGGGGGCCCCCGAGTGGATTGACTACATTGTCTTCAGTGTGTCTTCAGTGGTGAGGGCTGTCCAGTAGTCAATCACTGGTTTCTGGGTGTTGCGGGTGGTTGGTGAGGGTTCAGTGTGTTGGTTGTCTTCGTCAAAGCTGTCGTGGATGCTCTTGCTTTTGTGGTGGAAAAAGGTGCTGAGTTTGTCGCAGAGGTCTTGTGAGGGAGGGATGTCAGTAGATTCGCTGGTGGGTTGGACGAACTCCTTCATGATGCTGAAGAGTTCCTTGCTGTTGTGCACGTGGGTAGAGATTCTGTCTTCAATCGCTTTTTTCTTGCTTCTCTGATGAGTTGGTGGTGGGCGTTGGTGGCGGCTCAGAAGTTGTTGTGGGCTTCTGTGGATTTGGTGTTCCTCCAGGCCTTTTTGAGGTGGTGCAAGTGTCTGGGCTCTCGAAGTTCGGTGGTAAACCATCTGGCTTTCTTGGCGCGGGTATTGTTGTTTTTCTTGAGGGGGGCTATGGTGTTGGTGCTGTCCGAGATCCATCTATGCAGGGTTTGGGCTGCGGTGTTGGTGTTGGTGTTGTCGTTTTCCGCGATGGTTGGGGTGGAATTTCTGAGTGAGGAGGTGAGCTGGTCGTCAGCAATTTTGGTCCAGTTTCTTCATGGGAGGTGGTGCTGGTGTCTGTGGATGGTGGGTGTTCTGAAGGTAAAGTGGACGCAACGATAGTCGGTCCATGTGAGTTCGGTGGTGTGGCTGAAGGTGATGGAGTTTCCTTTAGTGAAGAGGGGGTCGAGGGTGTGTCCTGCTGAGTGTGTGGGCTCGGTCAGGATCTGGCAGAGTCCAATGTTGTGGAGGTTGTCCAGGAGGGATGTGGTGTTGGGGTCCAGTTGGTTGTTGAGGTGGAAGTTGAGGTCTCCTAGCAGGGTGTAGTTGGTGGATGCGATGGCCTGCGGGGAGATGATGTCCGTGATGGAGATGGCGAAGGGTCCACGCAGGTCCAGGGGGTCAGTAGATGGGGGTTACTCGGAGGGTGGCGGTTGGGCTGGCCAGTATCTTCAAGTGAAGGTGTTCCATTAGTTCTGTGGGCTCGTCGGCGAGTGTGCTCAGGTGGAGGCTGGTTTTGTGGACAATGGCAATTCCTCCTCCCGGGCAGGTGGTGCGATCCTTCAAGGAGATCTTGTATCCTTGGGGGATAGCGATGGTGATGTCCGGTCCCGAGGTGGTGTTGGTCCAGGTTTCAGTGAAGAATGCTACGTCCGGGGAGGGGCTGTTGAGGAGGTCCCAGATTTCAGTGGCGTGTTTTTGGAGGGATCGAACATTGCGGAGGATGCATTGCAGGGTCTTTGGTTCGGTTGTGTTCTTGTGGGCGGGTTGTGCTGGATCCGTGTTCTTGACGGTGTTGCAGGTGTGCCGGAGGCGGTGACAGCTGAAGGGTCCGTGGGTGTCGGCTGGTGATGCTAGCTTGCAGTTGTTGTTGCCGCCTGGGTTGAGTGCGTGGAGTGTTGCTGGGTCGTAGCGTTGGCGGGGCGAAGGTCCAGGGTTCCTGGTGCTGGTCGCAGTTGGGTCGCGGATGGACACAGATGGGCTTGCCTTTGGTGCGCCTTCGGTGCACCAGCGGTACCCCTGCTGAGCGCGGCCACTGCGCAGCAGCACAGCGGCCTTTATTTAGTAGGGGATCCGGGAGGGCTGGACAGCTGGGAGGGAGGAGCGGGGAGGGGAGCTGGATTGGGCCGGTCGCGCTGGGGCGATGGGCCGTGGTGGCAGCAGCGGCAGGGTGGGTAGAGGGAGGAAATAAGGAATAAAGGAAAAGGGAAAAGAAGCAGAAATAAGACAGAAAAGAGCAGAGATGCAGAAAAGTGCAGAAAGAGGAACAATAAAAGAGGGAAGAAAAACGAGTGAAAACGAGTGAAAGAGCAGAGCGAGAGGAAGGAGACAGAGGTTCACTGGACCACCAGGGATAAGGCGCAGGGTAACCTGCGGGTGGAGGAGGGCCTCGATCACCAACACTCGAGAGTGCAGAGGCATGGGCAGGCCTCACTTAATGGTGGAGCTGCGAAGGTGGGGGAGCAATTTCACTGACAATGAGTCAGTGGCCTTGCTCGCCTGTCCCGGCAGTGGCTGCCATTAAGTAGGGGTCGGGGAGGGCTGGACAGCTGGGAGGCGGAAGCTGGAAGGGTAGCTGGATTGGGCCGGACATGCTCGGGGGAGGGGCCGCGGGGGAAGCAGCGGCAGGGAAAGGTAGAGGGAGGAAATAAGGAATAAAGGAAAAGGGAAAAGAAGCAGAAATAAGGCAGAAAAGAGCAGAGATGCAGAAAAGTGCAGAAAGGGGAAAAATAAAAGAAGGTAGAAAAACGAGTGTAAATGAGTGAAAGAGCAGAGCGAGAAGAAGGAGACAGAGGTCCACTGGACCACCAGGGATGAGGCACAGGGAAACCTGAGGGTGGAGGAGGGCCTCAATCACCAACACTTGAGAGTGCAGGGGCAGGGGCAGGCCTCACTTAATGGTGGAGCTGTGAGGGTGGGGGAGCAATTTCACTGTAAATGAGTTCAACAACACAGGTAGTGGTTTTCTATGTCCCTCAAGGCCGGAGATGTCTTCTCACTGAGTTTGAGGTCAGAATCCAGAATCGTACTTTTGCAAGTGCAAATTTTTGTTGGCAACTTTGCTACAAGTGCATTGGCCTCCAAGTAGCCCCAACCTCCAGCAACTTCTTCCACTAAGATCACAAGCCACACCACCTCATGGGCACTGTGGCCTGCTCCTTTTAGTGAGCTGCTCTAGCTTCTCCAAGGCCTCCTGTGCCTCCGGCCTGTGAGTCCATTTGAAGGTCACCTTTGCTTGTGGCCTGCCCTGACTCCCCTGCTTGTGGTGAGTCTCCTGGACCTTGCTGGTCCCAACGTGCACCTTCTTGATTTCCTGCGTGGGTTGCATTTGCCAAGGCTTCTTCGTGCTCCCGCCTGGCACCGACCTCTCAGCACTCGACATTTTTTGTGGAACAGCTCGTATCTGGGTCCTGGTCATCCTCAGCGTCGCCTGGTCCTCGGAGCTGCATATTAAAGGTCATCGTCATCTTTCCTGAAGCACCACACATCTGAGGGCATTCGTCTTCCAGGGCTCCTGTTCACTCCTGAGTGACATAGGCTCTGTCCCCTCTGCTTTCAGGTACTCCTCTCCAAGAATCCACATTTGAATATCCCTTTGGACACTTTCTTCTCTTCCAGCAGCGACACTTTCCTAAAGTCCTCCACTGGGTGCGAGAGTGGTTTCCGACGCCACTTCACACCGATCTACCCAGCTTCCCTGGGATAGGTAACTTGGGTACCATGGTATCCATGGGTGGGGTGGCTCTCCAACCTTCTGTCTTCCACGGGGTTTCTTCAGGGTCCACTGGGAGGGGACCCTAGTCTTTAAAAATCCAACCGCAACTTCCACATAGACTTGTACGGAGCACGTGGCCGTGTTCACAAACTGTTGCAGCAAAAAATGATGGACGGAATACTGACAATGAAAAGATTCTCCCCTGTCAAAAGATCTGGGTTAAATCCATCGTTCTTTTGCCCACTACACCACCCCAGTTTGGACCCAGCCATATGCAAATCAGTCTTGACCCTGTGCCCCATGGGAACAGTCCAGATCGAACTGCCAGGCCAGGTCCTCACTAACTGCACACGCTCTCTTGGGGTCTACTTACCTTGGGTGGTTCTGTGGGTCCCCAGCAATTCTACGTCCTCTCAACATCGTCCTGACTTGAGTTGTGGTTCTTATACCACTTTCTTACTATAGGGTTTTGCCCCCCTGGGGCTCACTGTATAGTAGTGCTATTTACTGTGACTTCTCTGCTAAAGTATTGTGTGCTTTGTGTCTATCTCCATGTGGGAGATACTGTAATGTACTAGATACTGTTATATCATAAATACATATTTTTATAAATACTTTGTGTGGTTCTTTTTCATTTAATCCATACTACAAGATTGCATTCTGGTAAAACAAGCTGCTTTACACTCCTTCAAGACTAAGCCTGAAGGCTGCTCTCCACAGCTACCACTTGGATAGCTTTCTAAGGATGTCTAAGACCTCTTAAATCACCATGAGGGTTGTCTGGACTGGTGCAAGGTGCCCACTTACATTCGAGGACATCATATACAAGGCCAGCTTCTCATACAGAGAAATAGGTACTGAAGGAAGGGATACGATTAATCCCAGAATTGGAATTAAATGTGAGCAGGCATCAAGGAAGTGCCATGCATGTCTAGGAGAAAGACAGGTCAGATTGATAAATCTAGAGTGCGAGGAGAAAGCAAATATTGAAACAACGTAGAGTTTAGCAAAAATTGGGGTAATTGGAGCAGCGAAAATAGTTTGACAGGCTCCCCTTTGCCATCTCTGGAGGAGCTGGACTGCCTAAGTGAAATTGATTATGATCATGGGTCGCCGCACAGCTTTAGAATTGTATCGTGGAACATAAATGGGCTTAGAAGAATGTCAAAACTTGAATGCCTCAAAGAGCTAGCCTAAGATTTTGAAATCATGTGTTTGCAAGAAACATGGCTGTGCAACTAAACAGGCTGGTGAAGAAAACACTGCAGGGGCGCCCGCGCGGGGGAATTATGACTTTTAATATCAACTAAAATTTTGAAAAAGGTGACACCGATAAAGGTAAAATGTAAATGGTTACTGGCTTGCAGAGTATGTCAGTTGGACTCGGATATCATGTATGATTATATGGTAATTATGAATGTTTACATGCAGCGAGAGAGCCCAGAGGAGTATGGGATTTAGATGGGGAACTTTAAGGAAGATGTGGAGAGTCTGTGTGAAAATTATGACAATGATATGCTTATATTGATGGCAGATTTTAACCATAAAATGAACCCAAAAAGGATAGATCCCTGTTTTATAGAAATACTGTGATTATATAATGTAAGAATAGCCGACTTTCCTGACTGTATACCATCTCAGCGAGATGCAGCATTAGGGAAGTATTTGGGTACTAAGGGTTGGTTTAGTCTTGATGGTAGGATAGAGACTAACTGCCCCGCCAAGCAAACGTTTAAGGTAGGCAACCAACATTACCCAATTGTTTAATTTTTTTTTCATGCCTGGAATTTTGAAAAAATAAAAGGGTTTTGCTTAACTGAAAGAGGAGAAAGCGGCCACAAACCTATGATACTTGAATTACCTAGAGGTACAGGGAGTTTAAGAGAAGGTGTAATCCCCCTACATTTAGATTATCCAAAGCGCTTAACAATTAGATTAACTGAGGAATGCTTGGCAAAATTGGCAAACTTCCAACAGAATTTAAACCTGGAAAATGTCAGGGGACATATACTGGAATGATGTGAAGAAACGATTGGACAATGGGTGCAATGCCTTTGGGTGAAATTAAAAAACGAAAAATCAAGGGCCAAGCAGAATCACACTACTCATGGAAAGAGTAGGAATTTAAAAAAGTTGATAAGAAAAGGAGACAGAAGCTCAGGGCTAGATATAATCTGGACAATCATAATAATCTTGTCAATTTGAGGAAAGTTTATAAAACGCTACTCAGAAATCAAAAAAGAATTTACAAAGAGAAGTGTTGGGAGAATCTGCTGTAAGCAATCATATCAAAAAATGCACATAGCTTTTGGCAGCTAATACAGGAAGCCTCAGGAAAGACTCAAGGGGCTATGAGTTGTGTGATGGAAGAAGCTGCATGGGAAGATTATTTGGGGGACCTGTACTGCAAGAGAATAGAGTCCGCAGAAAGAGATATCATACTTTGGGAAGGGGTAGCTGAAGAGATAAAAGAACACTTTTCAGTAGATAAGGTAAAACGTACTATAATAAAGCTAAACGTAACACGTGCAGCAGGATCAGACAATTGTCCTGCAATCATAATAAAGACACGGTTGGAGTGGTGGTCTGGAGTACTATCACAAATGTTCCCGATTATGTTAGATTCAGGCCAAATCCCTAATAGTTTGAGAGAGCTATAATTCGACCATTACATAAAAAATGCAATGTGAAGGTGCCGAAAAATTATATGTTGATCAATCTCCTGGATGTGGGAGAGAAAGTATTCACAAAAATAACCCTAGGAATGCTAAAAGATTGAGTGGAGCAGAGATCTATTGTGCAGGGCAGCTTTAAGGAGGACCACTCCACAATTGACCACTGCTTCGCCCTATGGTCGATTGCACGAAAATTAGGTGAGCAGAGAGGGAAGTTGTATTGCTGTTTTGTAGATTTCTGTGCAGCATTTGATTTGGTAGACCAGAGGTGTCTTTGGGTAACCTTGGAAATATGATATCCCAAAGGGGGCTACTGACCATACTACAGGAGTTACATAGGCAGAATTGGGCACAGTTTATTAAGGACACAGAGGGGACACTCACTCAGAAAATAGCAATTAATAATGGTCTAAGACAGGGTTGCGTGCTGGACTCCCAACTCCTTGCAATACTCTTAGCAGATTTGCCTACTGCGTTGAGGTGGATAGAAGTGCAAGACCCCTGAATGAATGAAAAACAAATATCGTGCCTGCTGTACGCAGATGACTTAGTAATCTTAGGTCAGACAGAGTTGGGTCGCCAAAAGAAAATTGGATGCGTTCAGAGAATATTGTAGGTTAAAACATCTAACTATAAATATGGATAAAACCAAAGTGTTATGCTTTGGGAGAAGAGTACATAAGTTCAATTGGTACCTGGGCCCAACAAACCTAGAAATAGTAAACAAACATAAATACCTAGGGGTCCCTGAAATGGCATACCCATATGGAGACCTTAAATGTCAAGGCCCATATATCGGTGTCTGGTCTGAAAAAAGTTAACCGTGTTTATGGAAAAAAGTCCCATAGACCACTGATGAAAGCTTATAGTTCCATGATACCCACACAAATACAAAGTGGAGCAGAATTACTCTGCCTAAGTGGCAAAAGAGGGTGGGATACCGAAGAATGGAAGTGTATAATGCCTTTAATGTCCCTACCAGGTTCATCCATGATCCAGGCAATAAGAATAGAGCTGGGTATGACTTTGTGGAACATACAGGTCCAAGTGGCTTTATTAAGATTTTGGAAACAATTAGGCCTGGATGTGGATCAGAAGGTTTACCAATGGTGTAATAATGAGATCCAGCATAGTGATTTAAAATGGCCAAAGAAGTTAGAAAGAAGTTAAAATCTGTATGTGGGAATTTGAAGGTGAGAATATGCCAACAGACATTCCAATCAGAAGTTACTAAGAGTGAACTAAGAATCTTAGGAAAGGAACTCTCTCGGGAAGAAGATTGGTAGTATTTGAGAGAGAGAAAATCTGTACAATTTATGTTAACTAGTTGGTAGAAGGAATCCTGGTTCCCATATTTAGATATATTACCAAATCGTTGGCTTAGGTGTGAATTATTGCGATTAAGAATTGATATTAATCCCCAGTGTTAGACCTGGCATCATTGGCATGAGTCTCTCCTCCATTTTTTTCTGTTTGCCTCCTCTATTTACGATGTTTTTGCTGGATTAATGCTTTGGGCACTGTGCCACTGCTGATCAGTGCCACAGTGCAAGTGCTCCCTATGTTAAATTGTTACATTGATTGGTGTTACCATGATTGGCTTGGTCGACTTACTGTTCAGACCCTAGTCTAGTGCACTGCGTGTACCAAGGGCATGTAAGTTGACTGCTGCTGGTGGGCTTGCAGCACTGGTTGTGCCACCCACAGAAGCAGCTTGTAAAATGTGTCTCAGGCCTGCCACCGCAGAGCCTGCGTGCAGTCCCTGCCTGCCATGTCGACTTGGCAAGGAAACCTACTTGCCAGTCTCTAAAACCTTCCCTTTGCCACATTTCAGACACCTCTATGGTAAGCCCTAGGGCTGGGTGCATTGTGGGTAAAAGGTAGGTCATGCCCTGATGTGTGTGGCATGACCTAATAGTGAATTACAGCCATTTTCGTTTTTCACTATTGAAGGGCTACCTGCCTCCAATAGGCCAGACTGGGCAGACTGATTATTAACTCCATTATAATCTATCTGACTCGGTGAGCATGGTAGCAGGTCGAGTTTAGTATCCCTGAACTCAGAATTTGATAACACACCCTTTAGGCTGGATGGTTTTTAGATTCTGTGTTTGAAAATAGCCATTTTAGAAAGTGGCTATTTTCGTGTCCAACTATCCACCGGTCTCTGCTGGTTTGGTGTGTGTGTCAGGGGCTGGGTGGCTCCAGAGGTCTGAATGAGTCAGTGTGGGGTGAATGAGGCATTTACACATAGAGTGAGGGAAGAGTAGCCTGCCCTGCCTGACACAATACTGGCTCCACCTCCTGCTGGGCGACTGATAGCCCTGCTCCTGCCAGTGACAATACTGGCTCCGCCTCCTGCTGGGCGGCTGAGGACTCTGCCCTGCTCAGTGAATAGGCCAGGTGCCTCTGCCTGGCAACACCCACAACAAACCTGAGATGGGGGGAATTTCCCTGCTTGGACAAAGGGAACAAAGGAGAAAAGGGGTATAAGAGAAGGACCCCTGAACCAAAGACTCAGATCACTTCTGACAAGGAAACCTGTACCAAGGACAAGAAGCCTGCTGATCTAAGGACTTGCCTCCCCTTTCTGCCAGAGTGCTGTTTTGCTGTGGAGGAACCTGAAAGCTGCTTCTTTATTTTTGCCAAGGAACAAGGAGAGAGGAACTTGGTGTGTACTCTCTAAAAGCTTGCTAGAAAATCTCCAAGGGCTGGAAGAGTGCCAGTCTCCTGCTGAAGTCACAGGGCCAAAGGACTTCACCATCTACTGAATTGCTGAATTGCTGGAAAGTGTTGTTTCCAGTACACAAGGGAAAATCTGCAGTCTCGACGCCGCCGACGCCGCCGAATCCAGCTCGACATCGTGAGTAACGGCTCCAGTGTCCCGAGCCTTTGACGCCGGCTGCCGGGCCCGATCGACGCCAGCAGCAACGCCAGTGAGCAGTGGGTATCGGCCCCGGCTCCAAGTGACCCCGTCTCGACGCCGGTATCGACGCCAGTGAGGAGTGAGTATCGGCTCCACCTCCAAGCGACCCCGTCCCGACGCCGCTGCTGATCGCATCGACTCGACGCCCTTCTCGACGCCGTGAGCGCTGCTCCGGCCCGACATCCCTCGACGCCGCTGCGGATCGACCCGAATCCGAGGCACGATCGACGCCGACCTCGACGCCGACATCTCGACGCCGTGGATCATCGTTTTCTTCATTCCCAAAGGTACTGTGTTTGTGGGGTCTGTTGCAACTCCAGGCTCGACGTAGCGCTCCTCGCGGTCGACGCCGAACCTTGGGAATATAGTAGACTCGACGTTGAGTGACTCCTGTGGGGGTTATTTTGTTGCTAAAGAACTATTTGCCAAGAAGAAACCTTACTTGAACTATTATTTTTCCTTCCAAAGAGTATTTATCAAGACTGGGGTATATTTTTGTCGTTATTTGGTCTTGTGCTAAGCCTTATATAAAAATCCTATTTTTATAATAACTTCTTTGTCGTGTCCATTTGTAGTGTATTCACTTTATTACTGTATGTGGTCATAAATGCTTAACACACTGCCTCTGAGATAGGCCTGACTGCTCTGCCAAGCTACCAAGGGGGTGAGCAGTGGTTATCTGAGTGTGTAATCCCCTTTCCCTGACTAGAGTTGGTTGGTCCCTATTTGTCAGAAGTGCATACCTCTGCCAACTAGAGACCGCCAGTTCTAACATTGGTGGTCAGCGGTGAGGACTGAACTTTGCATTTATGACTCATGTGCAGTGATTAGTGTACGCTACATAGTGAAAGCAGACCATAACACAGCCACATTCTGTTTTGGTAGGATTGCCTATTTTTGTTCTCCGCTTTCCTGGAGCTCATTTTTTTTAAACACTGCCAGTTTTGACCATGGAAAATGCCGGAGCTGCTACCCCTTCTCTTATTGTTGTGGAGGAATTTGATAAGGAGAAGATAGATTCCTACAAGCTAAAGGATCTAAGAGGATTTTGCAAGCAGTTTAAAGTTCCTACCACAGGTCTCAAAGTGAGAGGCGACTTCATCAAAGCGCTGAAGGCCTGGTTAGAGGCCAGAAATCCCTCTGATCCGGTGGTGGTACCGGAAGAGGAAGAGGAGGAGGAAGAGGAGGTGGAAGAGCCCGTGAATGGGCACGTGGCATCTCCCGGCAGCAGTGTTTCCTCTAAGAGCCTTTCTCCTGAAGAGTTGGAAGACAGGGAGAAGGAGAGGGAATACAAGTTAGAGATGGCAAAACTTAAATTAGGAGGGCAGTTGGAATTAGAGAATGCAAGAAGCAAGAGAGAAGCTGAAATGGAGAGCAAAAGATTAGATTTTGAGAGAGAGAAATTAGCGTTTGAACGTGAGAAGATGGTGAGGGAGATGGAGCTTAAAGAAAAGAGTTTAGAGTTGAATCCCTCTGGTGGCAGCGCTCCATCTATGCCTGCAGAAAGTAGGTTTTATTTTCCTAAAGATGTGATCAAAGATTACAGTAAGAATGAAGATATTAGCCAATGGTTTAAAGCGTATGAGTTAGCATTGTTGGCCCACCGGGTCCCTGAGAAAGATTGGGGAACAGGGTTGTGGAGCCGCTTTACAAATGAAGGGAGAGATACCTTGTTGAGCATGCCTGAAGAGGAAAGGGCGTCTTATACTCACATGAAAAATGCTTTAATGCTGAGATATGGCTTAACTCCAGAAAAGTACCGACAAACCTTTAGAGAATGTAAGAAGTTGCCTGGTACTACGTGGGTTGAATATGTGTCTTTTTTTTGCAGAGCCATGGATGGTTGGATAAAGCGTAGCAAGGTTGATAGTTATGATGCTCTTTATGATTTGTTTGCTTGGGAGCACTTGTCTAATAACTGTTTTCCAGAGCTACGCCAGCACCTTGTTGATAGCAAGATATCTAACCCTAGAAAACTTGCTGAGGAGGCGGACCGCTGGGTCAGTACCAGGGTCCACAAGGGTCCAGTGGGAGACTCAGCCAAAGGTGGGCAGGGTCCCCAGCAGAAGAGTGGAGGGGACAGGGGTAAACAGAGGGAGTTTCAGAAAGGGCCCCAAAGTAATCCCCAAGGGAACCAAGGGAAGGGTTCCCAGCCTCCCCCTGTAAAGAAGCCAGAGGCCCCGACAGGTAAACCTGTTCCAAGGGGCCCCATGACCTGCTACGCTTGTAAGCAGGTGGGACACCGTTATTATGATCCCCAGTGTCCCATGAAGGATTCCAATGCACCACCACGTGCACCCCCTCGTCAGGTGACGAATGTAGCCCTGGGAGGGAATGAGATGGGTGCCCCCGGTGGGTGGGGTCCCGCAGAAATGTCCCTGGTCTCTTTAGGAGACGTGGAAATGGTCCCTCCAACCCCTCTGCCTAGTAACACTAAGAAATATAGGCAGTGGGTGACCATTAATGGCCATAGGGTGGAAGCTCTCAGAGACACCGGAGCAAGTGTGACAGCTGTCAAGTGTCACTTGGTGTCCAGAGAGCAGGTGGTCCCTCATGCATTCTACCCCGTTGTAGCTGCTGACAACTCACAGAGTCAGTGTGAGGTAGCTCAAGTTCCTTTTGAGTGGGGGGGGGTCTCAGGTACTCTTCAGGTTGCTGTGAGGCCCGCCATGCCTGTTGATTGTCTCCTGGGCAATGATTTGGAGGACTCCCCTTGGGCTAAGGTGGAGAGAAAATCGCATCTGGAAATGTTGGGTCTGCCTGAGTGGGTATGTGCGACCACCCGGTCCATGTCAGTTAGTAAGGGTGTTGATGGGGCTCAGGAGCCTGAAAGTATGGCCCAGGTCCCAACCGTGAAGAGAAGAGGCAGGGGGCGTGGGAAACCGTCCCCCATCGTTCCCGCGGTCCAGGAGGGAGCAGACCCTGAGGGGGATGCCCTGGAACCGACAGGAGAACAAGTGGCCGAACTGGGAGACCTGCCCGAGCTGACCCATTGGCAGCAGGATGGTGGTCCCTCCAGGGAGGAATTTTGTGCTGAACAGAAAGTGTGCCCTTCTCTTGTGGGTATGAGGCAGCAGGCCTCAGCCCAAACGACAGGTGATCAGTCAGGATCACATTGGATTTACTGGGAGAACGACCTCCTGTATAGCAAGCCTAAGGCTGCTGAGCCTGGGTCAGCCCGTGTGCTGGTGGTACCCCAGCGCTTCAGAGCCTTCCTACTGGGGTTGGCTCATGACATTCCGTTAGCTGGACATCTGGGGCAGGACAAGACCTAGGAAAGGCTTGTCACCCATTTTTATTGGCCCCAGATGATAAGGGATTCAGATATCCATTGTAGGACCTGTCAAACTTGCCAGGCAAGTGGGAAAAGTGGGCGGAAGCAGAAGGCTCCCCTCCAACCTTTTCCCGTCGTCAGTACCCCCTTTGAGCGAGTGGGGATTGACATTGTGGGGCCATTGGACCCCAAGACAGCCATGGGCAACATGTTTATCCTGGTCTTGGTGGACCATGCCACCCGGTACCCGGAAGCCATCCCTCTCCGCACAGGGACGGCCCCCGTGGTGGGACGGGCACTGATGGGTGTTTTCTCCCACATGGGGTTCCCCAGAGAGGTGGTGTCAGACCGGGGCACCAACTTCATTTCGAATTATATGAAGTCTCTGTGGAAGGAGTGTGGGGTAACCTACAAGTTTACCACTCCTTACCACCCTCAAGGTAATGGGCTGGTTGAGAGATTCAACCGGACCCTAAAAGGCATGATTATGGGTCTTGAAGAACCAATGAGGCGTAAATGGGACGTCTTCTTACCATGCCTGCTGTTTGCTTACCGTGAGGTGCCACAGAAGTCTCTAGGGTTCAGCCCCTTTGAGCTTTTGTATGGTCACCCGGTAAGAGGACCTTTGAGTCTGGTCAAAGAAGGCTGGGAGCAATCTCCCAGGAAACCTCCCCAGGATGTATATAGTTACATGCTGGCCTTTAGGAACCAGACTCGGCGCTTCAGAGATCTTGCTCAGGCAAATCTGGAGGCCAGCCAGGAAGAGATGAAGCGGTGGTACGATCAGAATGCCACTCTGGTTGAGCTTCAACCTGGTCAGAAAGTTTGGGTCATGGCCCCTGTGGAACCTTGTGCGCTCAAGGACAGGTGGACTGGACCATTTGAGGTTGTGGAGAAAAAGAGCGATGTCACCTGCTTGGTGGACTTGAAGTCTCCCAGGAACCCCTTAAGGGTCCTGCATGTCAACCGGTTAAAGCCCCACTTAGAAAGGTCCGAAGTGGGCATGCTCCTAGCCACAGATGCTGGGATGGAGGAGGAGAGTGAGCCTCTTCCTGACCTCCTGTGTGCCAAAGAGAAAGATGGGTCGGTGGATGGTGTTGTCCTCTCTGACACACTGACCCCTGAGCAGCAGCAAGATTGTCGCCATCTGTTGGTACAATTCCCTGATCTGTTTTCCTTAATCCCTGGTGTCACTCAGTGGTGTGTCCATGATGTGGACACTGGGGACAGCACTCCTGTGAGGCACAAGGCCTACAGGGTGACTGAAAAGGTCAGAGCATATATCAAGGAGGAGGTCTCCAAGATGTATGCCTTAGGGGTGGTTGAGTCCTCTAGCAGTCCTTGGGCCAGCCCAGTGGTCTTGGTCCCAAAGGCTGCAGCGCCTGGTGCTTCACTAGAACTTCGGTTCTGTGTGGATTTTCGAGGACTCAATTCGGTCACCAAGACTGACGCGCACCCCATCCCCAGAGCTGATGAGCTCATCGATCGGTTGGGGGCTGCCCGGTACCTTAGTACGTTTGATCTAACGTCTGGGTACTGGCAGATCGCCTTTACTGATGGGGCAAAAGAGAGGTCTGCATTCTCCAGACCAGATGGGCACTACCAGTTCCGGGTGATGCCCTTTGGGATGAAGAATGCCCCTGCCACATTCCAGAGGTTGGTTAACCTGGTATTGGCCGGGCTGGAAGATTTCAGCGCCGCCTACCTGGACGATATAGCAGTGTTCAGCGCCAGCTGGGAGGAACACTTGCGCCACCTCCAGGAAGTGTTGTTGGCCCTGCGCAGAGCAGGCCTCACAATCAAGGCCAGTAAGTGCCAGATTGGGCAGGGTTCAGTGGTGTACTTGGGGCACCAAGTATGGAGCGGCAAGGTGGCCCCCCTGCAACCCAAGATAGATACCATCCTGGCTTGGGAACCGCCCAAAACCCAGACTCAGGTGAGAGCCTTCTTGGGTCTCACGGGTTACTACAGGAGGTTTGTCAAGGGGTATGGCAACATCGTGCACCCCTTGACCTCGCTGACTTCCAGGAAGTAGCCGAGACTTGTGATCTGGACTGACGCCTGTCAGAACGCCTTTGACACCCTGAAAACTGCAATGTGTACAGCACTGGTCCTCCAGGCACCCGACTTTTCAAAAGAATTCATTGTCCAGACAGATGCTTCAGAGCATGGTGTGGGGGCTGTTCTAGCACAGATGAATGAGGAGGGCCGAGACTTACCTGTAGCCTTCATCAGCCGGAGGTTACTTCCCAGGGAACAAAGGTGGAGTGCGATAGAGCATGAGGCATTTGCTGTTGTCTGGGCACTGAAGAAGCTAAGACCCTACCTGTTTGGGACTCACTTCCGGGTTCAGAAAGACCACAGGCCCCTCAGATGGTTAATGCAGATGAGGGGTGAGAACCCAAAGCTGTTGAGGTGGTCCATTTCCCTACAGGGTATGGACTTTACGGTGGAACACCGCCCTGGTACAGATCAAGCCAATGCTGATGGTCTGTCCAGATTTTTCCGCCTTAGTGATGAGGACTCCCTGGGTGAAGGGTAGTTCTCCCCACATTTCAGCTGGAGGGTACACGTGTTAGACCTGGCATCATTGGCATGAGTCTCTCCTCCATTTTTTTCTGTTTGCCTCCTCTATTTATGATGTTTTTGCTGGATTAATGCTTTGGGCACTGTGCCACTGCTGATCAGTGCCACAGTGCAAGTGCCCCCTATCTTAAATTGTTACATTGATTGGTGTTACCATGATTGGCTTGGTTGACTTACTGTTCAGACCCTAGTCTAGTGCACTGCGTGTGCCAAGGGCATGTAAGTTGACTGCTGCTGGTGGGCTTGCAGCACTGGTTGTGCCACAGACAGAAGCAGCTTGTAAAATGTGTCTCAGGCCTGCCACCGCAGAGCCTGCGTGCAGTCCCTGACTGCCATGTCGACTTGGCAAGGAAACCTACTTGCCAGTCTCTAAAACCTTCACTTTGCCACATTTCAGACACCTCTATGGTAAGCCCTAGGGCTGGGTGCATTGTGGGTAAAAGGTAGGTCATGCCCTGATGTGTGTGGCATGACCTAATAGTGAATTACAGCCATTTTCGTTTTTCACTATTGAAGGGCTACCTGCCTCCAATAGGCCAGACTGATTATTAACTCCATTATAATCTATCTGACTCAGGGAGCATGGTAGCAGGTCGAGTTTAGTATCCCTGAACTCAGAATTTGATAACACACCCTTTAGGATGGATGGTTTTTAGATTCTGTGTTTGAAAATAGCCCTTTTAGAAAGTGGCTATTTTCGTGTCCAACTATCCACCGGTCTCTGATGGTTTGGTCTGTGTGTCAGGGGCTGGGTGGCTCCAGAGGTCTGAATGAGTCAGTGTGGGGTGAATGAGGCATTTACACATAGAGTGAGGGAAGAGTAGCCTGCCCTACCTGACACAATACTGGCTCCACCTCCTGCTGGGCGACTGATAGCCCTGCTCCTGCCAGTGACAATACTGGCTCCGCCTCCTGCTGGGCGGCTGAGGGCTCTGCCCTGCTCAGTGAATAGGCCAGGTGCCTCTGCCTGGCAACACCCACAATGAACCTGAGATGGGGGGAATTTCCCTGCTTGGACAAAGGGAACAAAGGAGAAAAGGGGTATAAGAGAAGGACCCCTGAACCAAAGACTCAGATCACTTCTGACAAGGAAACCTGTACCAAGGACAAGAAGCCTGCTGATCTAAGGACTTGCCTCCCCTTTCTGCCAGAGTGCTGTTTTGCTGTGGGGGAACCTGAAAGCTGCTTCTTTATTTTTGCCAAGGAACAAGGAGAGAGGAACTTGGTGTGTACTCTCTAAAAGCTTGCTAGAAAATCTCCAAGGGCTGGAAGAGTGCCAGTCTCCTGCTGAAGTCACAGGGCCAATGGACTTCACCATCTACTGAATTGCTGAATTGCTGGAAAGTGTTGTTTCCAGTACACAAGGGAAAATCTGCAGTCTCGACGCCGCCGACGCCGCCGAATCCAGCTCGACATCGTGAGTAACGGCTCCAGTGTCCCGAGCCTTCGACGCCGGCCGCCGGGCCCGATCGACGCCAGCAGCAACGCCAGTGAGCAGTGGGTATCGGCCCCGGCTCCAAGTGACCCCGTCTCGACGCCGGTATCGACGCCAGTGAGGAGTGAGTATCGGCTCCACCTCCAAGCGACCCCGCCCCGACGCCGCTGCTGATCGCATCGACTCGACGCCGTGAGCGCTGCTCCGGCCCGACATCCCTCGACGCCGCTGCGGATCGACCCGAATCCGAGGCACGATCGACGCCGACCTCGACGCCGACATCTCGACGCCGTGGATCATCGTTTTCTTCATTCCCAAAGGTACTGTGTTTGTAGGGTCTGTTGCAACTCCAGGCTCGACGTAGCGCTCCTCGCGGTCGACGCCGAACCTTGGGAATATAGTAGACTCGACGTCGAGTGACTCCTGTGGGGGTTATTTTGTTGCTAAAGAACTATTTGCCAAGAAGAAACCTTACTTGAACTATTATTTTTCCTTCCAAAGAGTATTTATCAAGACTGGGGTATATTTTTGTCGTTATTTGGTCTTGTGCTAAGCCTTATATAAAATCCTATTTTTATAATAACTTCTTTGTCGTGTCCATTTGTAGTGTATTCACTTTATTACTGTATGTGGTCATAAATGCTTAACACACTGCCTCTGAGATAGGCCTGACTGCTCTGCCAAGCTACCAAGGGGGTGAGCAGGGGTTATCTGAGTGTGTAATCCCCTTTCCCTGACTAGAGTTGGTTGGTACCTATTTGTCAGAAGTGCATACCTCTGCCAACTAGAGACCGCCAGTTCTAACACCTAGGTATTAAATGAGAAAATAAAAAGGAAATATTGCAACCTTTATGGGAAATTTCCATTTACTTTGGGTACAAAATGTGATACTCTGCACATCTTAGTGGATGCTTTGAAAATATTACATTTGCCGAAACTGTTCTTATGTCCTATTATTTTTTAAATATGGATTCATATACAGCACCAAAGCTGTAGACCTTCTTGATGATGTGCCAAATTTTGATATTACAATAGCTATTGGAAGGTACATGGTTGCAGTAAAAAAAGTGTTACATAGAGAAATGAGATGAACAATAAAAGCCCTGATTCGAAATGAGGAACTATGCTAAGATGTTAGAGTTTTTGCTTGATTCTAGTAGAACAATTTTTAGAAAGGAAAACCTTTATAGGAATTTTAAAATGCATTACCTTATTATTGAGCGAATGTAATGAAGTGGTGTGGTTATGATTTTTGTCTTATATGAGAAATGTGATCTTCTTTTTTATAAGGATTATTGTTTTATTTATAACTGTTGATGAAATTACTTATGATATTAGAGTTGTATATAAATTGATATATATACACAGTACACCTTAGCACACTGTGTATATATATGTAGCATTTGGATTTGTCCTAAATGCGTTGATACCCTGATGGGTGGGTATTGTTGACACCGTTGAGCACCTCTATATGTGAAATTTAAGATATACATATCGATGAACTTCGAACTACTGTTGTGGATGTGCAGATCCTAAAGCAAATACCCATGTCCTTTGTGATTATAAATTGATATATGTTTATGCTGTTTAAAGACCAAGGGGCAGATTTATGTTCCCTGGCGCATCCCTGCAAATCAGCATGGATGCGCCAGGGAAGATGCGTTACACAAGTTTGCCCTTGCGCCACCGCAGATGCGCCGCATTTACAATGCGGTGCATCGTGGTGCAAGGGCAAGCAGATACGTGACGCATCTGCCGGCGTAAGGTTGGCGCAGTCCTGAAGTTGCGTCGCAAGCGCGACGCAACTCCAGCACTGTTCCAACCTACCCTATCCCTAACATGGTGCGTCAAGCCTTACGCCTGCTTCAAGCAGGCACAGGGTTTTGACGCATCAGCGTTGGGAAAGTGACTCAGTGAAATCTTATAGATTTCACGGAGTCACTTTTCAGGGGCGTTCCTGCGACGGAACGCCCCCCCTGAGTTGAAACGCCCACATGAAACCTGACGCAGGTTTCATGTGGCGCAGGGCTTTACACCGTGACGCATCTCCATAGATGCGTCACGATGTAAATGGTGCGCAACATGGCGCAGGGTTTACGCCGCCGCTGCGTCACAAAAGTGATGCAACGGCGGCGTAAAAGGGGCGCAAGTCCCTCATAAATCTGCCCCCAAGGGTGTAAATAAATATTATTTTGACTGACTGACTGGCTGACTGACATTAATAATGATTGTGGTGAGTCTTCCGCAAGTGATACCAAAGGTTGTGATAGTGTGACAAGTCTGTGCAACCATTTAGTTGTAAACATCTACAGTGCAGTTGAAAAATCTAAACCTGAGTGCTCAATGACTATTGGTGGTGAACAGTTAACAATTTATGCAAACTCTAGTTCTCCATTTACTATCATCAATGAGAACTTATGGAAAAAAAGATTTTAAACAAAGTTGGGGAGCGGTTGTTGCCTACTGATATGAAACCAGAAGGGTATAGTGGAGAACAAATTGACATGATTTGTTTCAGAAGGTTCAATTTTAAGTTCAAGCATAGCTCTTCTAGGGGGAATTTGTATGTTGCAAAAAAGGGACCTTCAGTTCTGGGTTGGTTTGACCAGAAAAAATTACACATGATCCTAACAGTGAAGAACAGGTGTTAATTATGGATGGTAGTAAGAAAACTAAAGACACTATTTTGACAGATTTTCCGAATGTTTTTTAGCAATAATCTAGGGAATCTTAAGGTTTTTGAGCACAAAATACTATTAATGAACCAAGCGGAAACCAAAATTCACAAGGTGAGGCACGTACCATTTATGGTCCATTATGAGATTTCCAAGGAATTGCAAATGCTTGTGTCGACTGGGGTTATTGAGCAAGTGGAAACCTTAGAATTGGTTTCTCCGCTGGTTGTGGCCAGACGGGAAAATGGTATCAGAAGATTGTGAGTCGACTTGCACCACCTCAATAACAATATAGTTGTAGATCAATTCCCCTTACCAAGAATAAATGAGATGGTTGCCTCACTAAAGGGGCTAAAGGGTTTTCCTCTATCTATTTATTATCCTGCTACCATCAGATACCTTTTGTCCTTGGAGTCCAAACAATATACTACATTTGTCACACCAGAGGGATGCTCCCATTTCAAAAGAATGCCACTCTGGCTGGCTTCCGCGGCAGTGGTATTTCGGCGCTTAATGTTTAATTTATTTTCAAAAGAAGCTATAGTGACATTTTTCCATGACGACATATTGATTTTTGGCAACACTAAGGAAGGAAATGATAAAAGCATCCTAGAAATTTTAGATTGAAGGGGCTTACTAATAAAATGTTCAAAATGCTAATTTGCAGAAGAAGAGGTAACTTACCTTGGCCATGTTATTGATGGAAATGGTGTAAAACCCAAATGATCAAAGCCATTAATGATGCTTCAAGTCCCGGTAGCAAGGATGATGGACGTTTATTTATGTGAATGGTGGAATATTGTGCAAAGTTTGTTCCGAAGTTCACTGAGAGAATGTACCACAAGAGAAAACTTCATTTTTAAAAAGTTTTGACCCCCAATGCTGATAATGTTATCACCACTGATGATGGCACCAAAGGGTTAGGAGTTTCGTTTTAACAGGTTGACAAGACTGGTAAAGGAAATATAAGTGCTTTTGCATCTAGATCCTTGTCTCCTTCTGAGGAAAACTGTCCTACTATTGAATGAGAAACCTTGGTTTGTGCTTGGTCGTTAAAACACTTTAGGGCATTTGCCTGGGGGAATCTTTGTGCAATAAGGTCGTACCACAAAAATCTAGTGAAAATATTAACTACAGAGGGTACCGTTGGGGCTTCTGCCAGGGTTGCTCGATTATCCATGCAAATGAAGGATTACAATTACAAAATAACATATGTACCAGGCAAGGATAAGGCCATAGCTGATTTTCTTTCCAGAATGTCTACTTAGATGGAAGAATGTGAGGATGAACTTTGGAATAGATTTTAAGTACATGACAGTGGTGCACCTGCTGTTAAAGTGGACGATTGGAATTCTGAATACAGAAAAGACAATTCTTTACAAATGTTAAACTATGTAAAAAGTGAATGGCCTAAAAAGGGAAGTATAGTGGCGACTATACGAAAATTCTGGGAAGTCAGGTCTGAACTGACAGAAGACAACGGCACTCGTTTATGTGCTGAAAGAGTGGTCCCTCCACATAGTTTACATCAAACTAATGTAAATTTAGCCCACAAAGGTCATTTTGGTATTCCAAGAACAAAAGCACTGGTAAACTACTTGTTCTGGTGGCCTAGTGTTGATCGAGGCATAGAAACATTTGTGAGGGTATGTACAAAATGCATTATGGCAATTAAATCCTTAATTAGTGCCAGACCTCCCATGTGTAACATTGCTAATCCTCAGAACCCATGAGAATCTGCAGATGTGGATATCATGGAACCAATTGGTACTCCTTAAAAGTATGTTTTAGTTCTCATTGATCTGTTCACTATGTGGCCCGTGGTCAAGATTGTTGGCCATGCTGATACTGACTCTTTTTAGATCAGGTCTTTGTGTCTGAGGAATTCCCACCACCATTTTAAGTGACTATGGTGTTCAATTTGTATCAAATAAAGCAAAATCTTATTTTGAAAGGGTGGAAGTCAGGCACAAAACTCCCTCTATATAATCTGAGTGGTAATGGTATGGTTGAGAGGTTCAACTGTGTCATTAAGGGAGCCATCCAACTGGCCATTGCTATAAATGGTGACTGCGCGACTCAACTTGGAACAACTGTATGGTCATATAGAGTTACCACTAATGAGTCTACTGGCGTGTCCCCTTTTGTTAAGATGAGAGGGAGAAATCCCAGATTCAGGTACAACCCTGTGTGTTTTTTTCCTCTGGCATAGATAATTTGACTGTGGAAGAGGCCAGAGAAAATGTAAAAAACTGCCAGGAGAAAAGTAAACTGTACTATGACTCCAAGAAAAGTACTAAGGATGTTGAAATTAACGTGGGAGATTGGGGCTAGGTCAAGAAACCAGGTTGTGAGGTAAAAGGTGAAAGTACATTTTATGAACCTGAGGAGGTTACAGAAATCTTAAAGAATTCTTTCAGACTAAGCAATGGAAAGGTATGGAATCTTAATACGGTAGCTATTGGGTTTCCAGATGCATGGAAAGAAATCAGAAATGTATTTCATCGGATTGTTCATGATCCATTAGTTGATATTCTGGAACATAAGAGTGACACAGAATCGATTTGCAACGCCTTAACAGAATCAGATGTGAACCCTGCCGGACCTGGTCCAGATTTTTCCTCTGTTACTTCAGATTCTGACAGTAGTCAGTCTGGGGCTAATAATGTAATCACTACTGAGGATACAGTGCCTTCACCTGATCTTTCTGAGGAATTTTTGTGAGGGGGCGATGGTGATGATCATATTAGTAATAAGAGAATTAGAAAACCACTTTAGTGGTTAGAAGACTAAGTACATGAACACTTATAGAGTTATATTCTTTATCTTATCATTTGTATTTTCTTGAACGTAGTTTTGAAGCATATAGATCTAGTATTATTCTTTATTTTTTTGAGAATTCTTTTACATTTGTATAACTAGGGTTTTTCTTTTGCTTTGTATAAAGAGGGGGATGTGTTGTAATGGGTCATCTTGAAATGTAGTATATGTAATAATAGGTATTTTTGGTGAAAGCATTCCGGTCTTTAGGCTAGGAATTACAGTTTACTAGGAGATGCAGGAGTGGGAGGACATGTGCTGCCTTGTACGTTATACTGCAACTGGATGCAATAAAATACCTTTGCTACCGAAGTTGTCCTCATCCTTACTTGCAACAGTGTTCTTTTTCACTTCTACTCTGTTGTATATTCCTTCTCAAACCTTTTCAGTTCCAGGAGATGGACCTTCTAAAAGGGTTTGTTTCAAAACCAAGTCACTGCCAATAGTAAGACGAGATGTTTTACAAACATAGCTCTAGATTTAAAGTTTATTTCAGATAGTTAAAATGTATGGACAAAATAGTATCATCCCACCAATGGCAGGCAGTTTTTAGCTCAGCTGATGACCTGTATGAGTGAAGTGGTAACACTACAGTAGTGTTAATGCAAACATTAGTGGAAGAGGTTTATTGAAACCTTGGCAGGGCTACCTAAGGCAAGGTAAGTTAGTGCCTTATGGGGAAACCGGACGCGAGCAGCAGGAGGTGTTACATTTCAGTTGTGAGTTGCAGAGCAGGACTTATTTTTCAGCAAAACTAAGGCCCAGATTTACAAACACTTTACATGGGCTTTGCATTACTTTTTTTAACAGAGATTGGATGTGATTTGTTGGGTTGGTATTTACATCCAACACAAATAATCATTTGAGTTGGATTCTAACGCAACGCACCACAATGCACTACCTTGCATTACTTTGTGTCAAGGAGACGTTCCGTGAGGGATGCAAAGACATTCCGTTGCAGCCACTCATGAATTTTGATGCTAATATATATCTACAAAGACTTGTAGACTTGATTTGCCTCAAGATCCTGTGCTTCCCTGAGGCTGTCATAACAAGGAGAAATATGTTTATATTTTCCTCGCTTTTTCCTGTTTTCATATATGCTGCATTCTGGAGCACACATACAAAGAGGAAATTGCCTTTCATCATAGTTTTTACAGGCATGGACCTTAGTGCAAGGGTGTCTGCATTTGGTCATGGCAACATACAGTGCGCCAGTGCAGGGAAACTGCAGAACAGTGCCTCACAGGGCCCGACTGGGAAGGCAGAGCAGCCCTAGCAAATTTAGAAAGCTCAGCCCCCATACGTTGTGTAGTGAGTGAGGCGGACTATTGTAAGAGGTTTTGGGAGGGGTCTCTCATCAAGAAAATGTGGGAAAAATTGTGTATTCTCAACACACTTTTCATTTTATATTTGATAATATGATAACCGCACAGTGACTGCATGACTCTAGCAGGAGAACAAGCCCACTGACCTCTGAAACAGAAAGTCCGATGTGCACCGAAAGCCAGGCAAAGCCTGGAAGAAGGTAAAACAATGAGCCAGCACACAGACTCAGCACACAGGCTCATTTCAGAGCCAATGGCTAAATAGTGCAAGCACCACCACCAAGAAGCACCCTCAGGGAGGGACCAACACACCCCGAGACCGGAGACAAGGTCCCAGGAGAGGAGCCATACAAGACAGAAGGTCACTACAGAGAAATTCACCAAATGGCATTTGAGCAGAATGTGCCACCTGCAAGTATATAATCTTATTTCTGAGGAAAGCGGACTGAGGAGGTAATAGATTTTTATGGTATGGTGAAGCCAAGTGTCTTCTTCTAAGCAATGCACTGTTAAATAGGTGCTCTTTGTATCTTTCGAGGGATCCCTCACAGCTTAGAATAGAGGCAAAAGTAAAAACTCTTTCTAATCTTAGCAGCCGAGGCAACCTTTCCCTTCCTGCCTTTACTCAAGCTCCCATCACTGCAAGGAGATAATATGTCACTTGAGCCTAGAGATGAATGTAAAGTCTTGGGAAGTGCAACAAGGCTGGAAAGAGCATTGAGGATAGAGTTGGGTGAGCCATCTAATTGACAGGGAGAGCCAAACTAAAGCAGAGCGAGACTCTGACTCTTAAAGCCCAGGCACGAGCCAAGCCCCGAAAATGTTTGATATGTAAAGTACACATTAATCATCATGTAAAATATGATAAAGTTTCTTCAAAATTTTAAAAAGCACATTTATTTAACATGTGGAAGCGCTGACAATAATACATCACATTCTATCACTGTGCTGAGAAGTACTTATTAAAAGTGATAGTTTTTATTCATGAGCCATTAAATCAAACTCACATATTTGAAAGTGCTTCATACATGATAATGAAGGAAAAGAAGTTCGAGTGAAATAATGTATTTGTCTAAGATCACACAGTATAAAGGGGAAGCCACAATTTATCTAGGTTTTCTGGTTTCACTTTGTACAAATTACCCATTAAATGGGTATCTATTTTTATGTTAATGCTTTGTTTTAACATCTTTGTGCATTTTTCTATAGTTTTTAAACAGCACAAACTTAACCCAAAAGTATAGAGCACTTTACATGAGTAGCATTTACATTCCAAAAAGTCATTTTTTTTTTTTTAGAGACACTGGGATATTAAGGACCCGATCAGGAGTTTGATGGTGCGGTGGTGGGACCACCCCACTGCAACACCGCCAAACCCACGTGAGGACCACCCGCCCTATAATTACTTTTTTAGTCATTGGCAGGCATTTCCTCTGCTGTTACCATAGCGGTGCCTATAAAATAGACACCGCAATAGGAACGTCAAAGGAAGTTCCAGCGCAGCATGGCCAGAAAAGTCCATGCTGTGGTGGAACTTCTGTGCATGCACTCAGGGAGGCACAAACTGCCCCCCCTGTGTGCATCCACAAGGGGTGGAATGACCTCCATGAAAATCAGTGGCAGTGCTGAAAGTCATAATGTGCTTGGCAGGACTGGGGCAATCCCTACAAGCATATAGATACCTCTGGACCACTGCACCACCACCAAGGAACAGCGGTTTCCTGGCAGAGTCGACGGTCCAAGGACGGCACGACCACTAGGGTCGTAATGTGGCGGTCGCAATACCACCACCACTATGCCACCACGAGTCTGGTGGTCCTCAAACCGCAAGACTTGTAATCAGTCCCTAAGTGATTTGTCCTGTCTGCTCTGCTCCAGTAACCAAGGACCCAATATGGAGTTTCATTCTGTCAGTGGTGACTTATATGCAGCTTTTCCATGCATGGTGTGGGGCGGTCCTTATTAACACTTCCCTCCCTCTGTGGCAGGACTACCCAGTGTGGGGGATATTCTGCTAAGCGCATCCTGATCGATGTTGCTGAATGACCGCACACATGCACACAAGGTATGGGCAGAAGCCCACATGCGGTCCACGCTTGGCCAGTGGTCATACAAGGTGCATATCTGGGGCAGTGATCTACTGCAGGGAAGGTTCAGTGTCTCAATACACCCTTGACCTTGCGTCCTTAATATTGTATTGTATTGTAATTGCATTTATATAGCACTTATTATCCCTGACGAGGCGTCAATGCGCTTTTTCGGAGAGTAGCATGCTACTCCGGAACCCATAAAGGATTAGTGGTGAATTAGTATAGTGAAATATGAAAATAATTTGACTGGTGGATATGTTAGTCAGTTATTTGGAATCAGAAGGATAGAGGAGAGATAGAAGAGGGAAAGGTTTGCTTTATATAATACTTGCTACCCCTGATGGGATGTTGACATACTTTTTCGGCGAGTAGCACGCTACTCCAGAACCCATAAAGGATTAGTGGTAAATTGATATAGTGAAATATGAAAGTAGTTTGAGTGGTGGATATGTTAGTCAGTAATTTGGATTGAGAAGGATAACAGAGGGATAGAAGAGGGAAAAAGGTTTGCATTTATATAGCACTTGCTACCCCTGATGGGGTGTTGAAGCATTTTTTTCGGCGAGTATCACGCTACGGTTGAACCCATAAAGGATTAGTGGTGAACTAGTATAGTTAAATATGAAACTAATATGAGTGGTGGATATGTTAGTCAGTTATTTGGATTGAGAAGGTTAGAGGGGGGATAGAAGAATGAAAAAGGTTTGCATTTATATCGTGCTTGCTACCCCTGATGAAGTGTTAAAGCTCTTTTTTGGTGAGTAGCGTGCTACTCCGGAACCCAGAAAGGATTAGGGGTAAATTAGTATAGTGAAATATGAAATTAATTTGAGAGATGGACATGTTATTCTGTTATTTTGATTGAAAAGGATAGTGGAGGGGTAGAAGAGAAAAGGATTTAAACATTTTTTTGTGGTTTTTGTTTTTTGTTTCGGAGGTCTTAGCAGTAGGAGGACGCTTGGAATGAGTAAAAGAGGTGTGGAGGGGGAAGAGTCAAAGGATTTAGAAAGGGTTGTTTTGGGGGATTGAATAGTAAAAGAGATATGAGATGATACAAGGAGGGGCAGAGTAGGGAAGAGTTTAGAAAGGGTTACTTTTAGAGGAATGAGAGCGGAGGTAGAGGGTATATTTATAGGGGTATAGGGTGAGGAACAGGGTAGTGCATAGGAAAATAAGTAGAAAGTGGTTTGAGATGAGTCAGAGAGTTGAGGTAGAGGATATATTGAGAGAGGTATAGGGTGAGAAATAGTGTACAGCATAGGATATTCTTATGGTGCATTGTCCTATCTCCCTAGACTGCACGTAACATAGAATATGACTTCAGAGGCACAGTGGTAAGATAACTCTCATAGAGCAGTCACAAAACCCAGAAGAGTAGGTTTGTGAGACTGCTTGAACTTAACCAAATGGGGCCAAGTATGAATCCCAGCAATCTATGATTTTCATTTGCTTGTTCGCGAGCGACACCTATAACCCTTTTCAAGACGGGTTCAGGTTTAGGGGTGGGTGCATTTTGCACTTTTTAAACTTGTTTTCTCCACACGGCTGACTGTAACAAAACCAACCTCCACTGTCACAAAATCGGTACACCCTCCCTCCAGCCTCCCGGGATAACGATGGATGCCCGTTATGCTCAGACAGGCTTGGTGCCTCATCTTTATATATATGGTGCTGTTCTGCTCTCTCCCGTTCAAACAATGTAGCACAGTAACTTCACCTGGTATCCTGTGTTGCTTGATTTCTTTAGTAATCTGGAACTTAGTTCTGACAGTGGCACCATTCTAGGCTAAAAACGTTTACAATAGATTGAACTTGAACCAGTTATATAAGCTACCTTTCTGAAATATTTCTATGCCAGTTCTGTATGGCTTGCTTTTAATAGCAGGCAGCTCTCAGTGTATTGGCATTGTAAGTCTTCCATGAAAAATGTGAACTATTTCATAGTAAAAGCTAAATACAATTACCGTCACTGTTAATGAATGCTGAAATACAAGTGTGTCCTTGAGTTGCGGTGAATATTTGTATGGTTCATTGGTGACTCAAGGCCACTTGACTTTCAGTGTGCACATAACACATTCTTCCTTTTTTTGTGAATGTGGAAGCATGAATGGATGAACTAGATGTAGTGTTGACATTATATCAAAGGGAAATGGCATGGCCTCAAATCAAGACACACGCTAGTGCACCTTTGAAAGCTTTTTGAAGGATCTTCTCAATTATACCTGACAGCAGCTGCCAAATCTATGCTTTTGTTGCAGCAGTAAAGCTTAAAACACTTTGAATGGCAACACAAATCCCCCAGTTTGTGAAGGATTCGTAAAATAATCTATTTAACTATTCTCTGTTGGAGAATACACCAACTTCTTCCAAACTGTTATTATGACACCTTGATTTCCAATTTTGTTTACTGCTGTTATGTTTGAGTATGGATAAATAACATTTTCAAAAAAGCAGGAGTATCTCCGATGTACAAAATGCACAACCTAGTTCATGTGCTCGTTGAGTTCACAGTGCCTCAGTTCAGTTACAGTTCATTGACCTTCCTCAGCAGTATGCCATTAACAATCAGAAATTCTGAAAACCTAAAACAAAACTGTAAAATGTATGTAATATGCATGTAATAACAAGTTAATGATGCCTCCAATATCTCCAGAAGTAGCAACAAACTGGTTATTTTTTTCTGTAGGACAAAATAGCATTACACATCGTTTTTACTCTAGCATGAATCAGTATTGAATTGAACCATTTGTCTTTAACTTCATCAAAATATGTCAGCATAAGGTTACTAGGGCGAATTCAAATTTGAAAATGGTGCTTTTACAACGATTGCTCTATCAACTGCAAATTTACCCTATTCCGTTCTTGTTTTAAGATGATTAATTCAAACCTTAGATGTTTTTTGTGGAATCATAATAGGCCTCGTATCACCCTGGAAAAATACTAAAAGTCCTCATTTGATGGGGATATTGCTTCGGCAAACATCACTTAGTACTATTGGGTGGCAAATGACTTGGGGATCCCTGTCCGGCACTGGGCAATGAAGGGAGTGCAGTTACTGCATTTGCCATATAGCGATGGGTCATGTGGTCCTCTGCCACCTGCCACTCATCTGGTACTGCAGATATGGTATGATACTCAAGTCCCTTGGATGGAGTCACAAACTTACCAAGAAGACGCGTCTGTGGTGGGGGCCTTGTTGGGTCAGGTGCCAGTGTTGTCAAGATTTCAGTTCTGGGGCACTATAGGCGTCTCCATACTGAGAGAAGTCATGTCAGGGGCAGTGAAGAAGTCCTTTATGGCACTACGGGAGAAGTTTGAACTGGATCGCTGTCAAATTTACAAGCATCTTCAACTGTGGCATGCCCTTAGATCGTACATAAGTTGGTTGGATAATCTTACTGATTTTAGTCTGCTGGAGACCAAACTCCTGATGGAAAAACTGTAGGACCATAATATATCACACGTATATAGAGCATTAGTGAACAAATCTTCTGACTCTTTTCTCTGCTTAAAGGAGACCGGGGCGGGATATATGGGCTCACTGTCTGAGGATGACTGGTGGGAGGAGCAAACCTCCCCTGGGAAATTAGCTATAGCCACGCAGTTCAGGAGTATTCGGCAGAACTCTCTACATCGCACCTATTTCACAAGAGTTAGATTGTGGCGAGCAGAAATGGTTGCTTCCCCTGTTTGTCATACAGGGGTGATTTTCTGCATGCAGTGTGGAGATGTACAGTTATAGTAACATTTTGGGAAGGAGTGCTCCTGATTTTGGGGGCGATGTTGGGTTTGTCCCTTCCTATTGACCCTTAGATGGTACTGCTACACATGGTCATAGACCTTGCTATTATTTGCTACAAAATAGCATTATTGTGGATTGATTTATTAGTGGCTAAAAGAGACAGAGCACAAAGGTGTAAGGACCTCCAAAAAACATTGTTTTAAGACAAAACACTCTCCAACTTCTATCTCTTTACATGTACTTACTAAAAGACAATGCTACAAATCTGAAAAGTGCAAACCCGCCAAAAAACAACACCAATCACAAATCAGAAATAAGACATAAAAAGTTAGGGCCTTTTTTACAAGCCCGTAGCGCTGCCGGTACATCACTTTTTCCCATGTTAAAAGTGACGCACGGGCGGTGCAGGGGGCTTGTAAATAAGCCACTTAATATATAAAAATTGTTATAAAATATAAACTCACACCAAAAGCGATTAAAATAATTCCTAGGAAAATCAACCTCTACAAACTACCAAAAAATAAACATTTAAAAATTAAACTGACGCTTTTTTTCTTCCAACTGAAATGAATGCACCTTCTTCGAATTAAAACCCTCCAATGGATAAGCTGCAAAAAGTGTGCAAAATTGAAGAAGAGCGTACATGTAAGTATTAATAATAAAAGTAGTTGCATAATTTTAGATGCAAGTAACCAAACTTACAAACATTATAAATTGCAATTATTTATACCATTACACTGCTTTCAGGCAAAATGACAGAAAGAACTAGATACATAACATCCCAGAAAGGAAAGAAGTTACTAATTCACATGGGCTACACCTATAAATGAGAAAGTACATTGACAGAAAATGGGAATTGGAAATGTACCAAATAATATTCTAATGCATGCCATGGAAGGGCCACTTCAAAAATTGATGGTGTAATTAATGCAAGGGAGCACAGCCACCCCACAAATGTGGCAGAAATAGAAGTAAGGGAGGTATTACAGGATATAAGAGAGGTAAGCACTAGCTCCCAGGAGCCCACAATCCACATCCTAAAAGATATACTCCATAAAGTCCCTGAACACATCACAGGTCAACTATCACCTAGACCTATATTAAAATGTTTAATGTGCAGGAACTTAAAAAAATGCCAGCAGTTATACTCCTCCTGCCCTAGAAGATACCAAGATATAGAAATACCTGAATACTTGAAAATTGCACATAATGAGGAGCTCTTTCTGTTATGTGACAACCTAAGCAATGATAGCTAAATCCTAATATTTTCCACAGCAGATAAATTACTAAAAGAAAGCCATTGTCAAACCTGGATGATGCATCCGACCTTCAAAATGTGTCTCAGACGATTAGTTCAGATATACACCATACATGGTGAATATCAAAACACAAATATCCTTTATATATATGCCTTACTACCAAATAAACAAAGTAGCACTTAGTACAAACCCAAAAAACACATTTAACATAAAACAAATATTAACTACCCACAAATAATAATCATAGGGTTTGAAGAAGCCATGATGGCTGTTACTCCATTTCAATCAAAACATATGGAGGCCTCTCTAACAATCTGCAGTGTAGAATGTGCTACAAACATTCAATTTGACTTTGAAATAAAAAGAAATGATAGCACTAGCCTACGTCCCTTTCGCTGAGGTAGCTAACCACAACAATTTTCTAATAGAAAGCCCTTTCTACCAACAAAATGAAGATAAACTATGCCACCGCTAATGGATTATTTTCAAAATACTTGGGTTGGCATCATTCCGGACTCAGATGCCAACCCAAATTCCAAAGACGATGGTGGAACGTCTTTGACAGCACAAACAAACAACACAGTGGAAGGATGGCATAATGCCTTCCAGTACGCACTAGTCAGAACCCACCTTGCACTCTATAACTTTACAGAAGCGCCTTTGAGAGAGCAAAGCTACCCACAACTATGAATAGAGCAATCTCTACGACATGCTACAATTTAAAGTCAAACTCTTCATAAACTTAGCAGTAGATTATTTAGCAATAATAACCAACCTACAAAACTCCCCAAAAACCATAAAACAATCTTAACCAACATGACAAATCCTTTATATATAAGTATTAGACATAATATTTAAATATATCAGTCAAAACATGAAATAAAACTCCAATCTTATATAAGCTGATATAATAAAATTATTTAACCCCTTCGCTGCCAGGCCTTTTCCCCTCCTGTGCCACGCCCTTTTTTGGCTATTTGGGGTAGTGCGCGCTGAGGCCCCTGTAACTTTTTGACCACATAAGGTATCCACGCCAAATTTGCGTCCTTTTCTTCCAACATCATGGGGATTCTAAAGGTACTCAGGGTTTGTGGATTCTCCTAGAGGGATCACAGAAATGAGGCAAAATACAGGAAAACATTGTTTTTTTTCAGAAAAATTGGAAAAACGGGCTGCAAATGAAAGCATCTGGGTTTTTCCCTGCAAATGTTATCAAAAAAGGGTTTGTGGGGTTGAAATCACCATTTTCCCAGCTTTTAGGGGATACCAGACTTTTGTCAGAAACCCAACATTTTTTACACAGTTTTGGCATTTTTCTGGGAAATAGCCTAATTTTGCTATTTTTTGTGCTTTTGACCTCCTTCCAGTTAATGGCAGAAATGGGTACAAAAGCAATAATAGATCCTGGAAAGCTATACATTTTCGAGAAGAAGACAAAATTCTGAATTCAGCAAGGGGTCATTTGTGTAGATCCATCAAGGTTTTTTTATAGAAACTAACAGTTAAATATAGGATAAATTGAAAATTAGTTGAAAAAAACAGCCTTTTGTGTCAACGTTTTCACCTGTAACTTCTTCTAATTATGACAGCTCTTTGAAAGCAATATACCATTACATCCGCTGGACATTACTGGTTGTGGGGATATATAGGACTTGTAGGTTCACCAAGAACCCGACGAACCCAGAGCCAAAAACTGAGCAGCAACTTGCAATGTTTTTTTATTATGTACCGGGTATATAGTAATTATTCTGTAAAAATGTGTTCATGGAAAAATCGGTATGAAAGACACCTATGTATTTCTGAAATGGGAACAAAATATAGAGTTTAGAAACAGTAGATATTTGCACATTTCTGAAATTGGGAATACTCATACTAGCATGAGAATCATCAGTCATTTTCTAGAATGACTTCTTTTTTACACAATATCTTTCATTTGGAAGGCAGAAATGCATCGAAAGTCAATAGATAATAACAGTTCCTTTACAAATCTGAATTACCCTAAGTCTCCCAAAACAAATGGTACCTCACTTGTGTGGGTAGGCATAGTGCCCGCAACAGGAAACGGTGCAAAACGCAACGTGGTCACAACTCAATATCGCAGTGAAAATGTACCCTTTTTTGGCAAAGTGCCTAGCTCTAGTTTTTGAACCCTAGCTCTGCGGGCACCTTGGGAAACCTAGCAAACCTATACATTTTTGAAAACTAGACACCCAGGGGAATCCAGGATGGGGTGACTTGACTGCCTCCCACCAGGGTCTGTTACCCAGAATCCCTTGCAAACCTAAAAAATTGTCAAAAAAACAAATTTTCCCCACATTTCTGTGGTGGAAAGTTCCGGAATCTGCGTGGATCCACAAATTTCCACCCACCCTGCGTTCCCCAAAGTCTTACGAGAAAAACGGTACCTCACTTGTATGGGTCGGCCTAGTGCCCGCGACAGGAAACGGCGCAAAACGCAACGTTGTCACACCTCATATTCGCAGTGAAAAATGACCCTTTTTTGGCAAAATGTCTAGCTGTAGTTTTTGAACCCTAGCTCTGCGGGCACCTTGGGAAACCTAGCAAACCTATACATTTTTGAAAACTAGACACCCAGGGGAATCCAGGATGGGGTGACTTGACTGCCTCCCACCAGGGTCTGTTACCCAGAATCCCTTGCAAACCTAAAATATTGACAAAAAAAACACATTTTCCCCACATTTCTGTGGTGGAAAGTTCTGGAATCTGCGTGGATCCACAAATTTCCACCCACCCCGCGTTTCCCAAAGTCTTACGAGAAAAACGGTACCTCACTTGTGTGGGTCGGCCTAGTGCCCGCGACAGGAAACGGCGCAAAACGCAACGTGGTCACACCTCAATTTCGCAGTGAAAAATGACCCTTTTTTGGCAAAATGTCTAGCTGTAGTTTTTGAACCCTAGCTCTGCGGGCACCTTGGGAAACCTAGCAAATCTATACATTTTTGAAAACTAGACACCCAGGAGAATCCAGGATGGGGTGACTTGACTGCCTCCCACCAGGGTCTGTTACCCAGAATCCCTTGCAAACCTAAAAAATTGACAAAAAAAACACATTTTTCCTCATTTCTGTGGTGGAAAGTTCTGGAATCTGCATGGATCCACAAATTTACACCCACCCCGCGTTCCCCAAAGTCTTATGAGAAAAACGGTACCTTACTTGTGTGGGTCGGCCTAGTGCCCGCAACAGGAAACGGCGCAAAACGCAACGTGGTCACACCTCAATTTCGCAGTGAAAAATGACCCTTTTTTGGCAAAATGTCTAGCTGTAGTTTTTGAACCCTAGCTCTGCGGGCACCTTGGGAAACCTAGCAAACCTATACATTTTTGAAAACTAGACACCCGTGTGCTTCCAGGGAGGCATGGCTTGCATGGATCCCCCAACGTTTCCTTACCCAGAATCCCCTACAAACCTCAATTTTAGCTGAAAAAATCACATTTTTCACACATTTTTGTGTGGGAAAGTTGTGTCATCACCGGGCTCACTCAAATTTCCCACCACCAAGCACCCCCCCGGGTCTCCCGGTAAAAATGGTGCCTCACTTGTGTGGGAGGCCCAAGTACCCGCGTCAGGCAAGGGCCCAAAACGTATTGAGGCCACATGAAAATTGCCTACCTCAAAACGACCTGGTTTTGCAAGGGGGGTCACCTGGGTTTTTGGCCCGGTGCTCTGTGGCCACCTAGAGGAACCTACCAAACCCACACATTTCTGAAAACTAGACACCCGGGGGATTCCAGGGAGGTATGGCTTGCGTGGATCCCCCAACGTTTCCTTACACAGAATGCCCTGCAAACCTCAAATTTAGCTGAAAAAATCACCTTTTTCACACATTTTTGTGTGGGAAAGTTGAGGCATCACCGGGTTGACACAAATTTCCTACCACCCAGCGTTCGCCCGGGTCTCCCGATAAAAACAGTGCCTCACTCGTGTGGGAGGCCCAAGTACCCGCGACAGGCAAGGCCCCAAAACATATTGAGGCGACATGAAAATTGCCTACCTCAAAACGACCTGGTTTTGCAAGGGGGGTCACCTGGGTTTTTGGCCCCGTGCTCGGCGGCCACCTAGGGGAACCTACCAAACCCACACATTTCTGAAAACTAGACACCCGGGGGATTCCAGGGAGGTATGGCTTGCGTGGATCCCCCAACGTTCCTTACCCAGAATGCCCTGCAAACCTCAAATTTAGCTGAAAAAATCACCTTTTTCACACATTTTTTGTGGGAAAGTTGAGGCATCACCGGGCTGACACAAATTTCCTACCACCCAGCATTCCCCCAGGTCTCCCGATAAAAACGGTGCCACACTCGTGTGGGAGGTTCAAGTACCTGCAACAGGCAAGGCCCCAAAACGTATTGAGGCGACATGAAAATTGCCTACCTCAAAAGACCTGGTTTTGCAAGGGGGGTCACCTGGGTTTTTGGCCCCGTGCTCGGCGGCCACCTAGGGGAAACTACCAAGCCCACACATTTCTGAAAACTAGACACCCGGGGGATTTTAGGGAGGTATGGCTTGCGGGGATCCCCCAACGTTTCCTTACCCAGAATGCCCTGCAAACCTCAAATTTAGCTGAAAAAATCACCTTTTTCACACATTTTTGTGTGGGAAAGTTGAGGCATCACCGGGCTGACTCAAATATCCTACCACCCAGCGTTCCCCCGGGTCACCCGATAAAAACGGTGCCTCACTCATGTGGGAGGCCCAAGTACCCGCGACAGGCAAGGCCCCAAAACGTATTGAGGCGACATGAAAATTGCCTACCTCAAAACGACCTGGTTTTGCAAGGGGGGTCACCTGGGTTTTTGGCCCCGTGCTCGGCGGCCACCTAGGGGAACCTACCAAACCCACACATTTCTGAAAACTAGACACCCGGGGGATTCCAGGGAGGTATGGCTTGCGTGGATCCCCCAACGTTCCTTACCCAGAATGCCCTGCAAACCTCAAATTTAGCTGAAAAAATCACCTTTTTCACACATTTTTTGTGGGAAAGTTGAGGCATCACCGGGCTGACACAAATTTCCTACCACCCAGCATTCCCCCAGGTCTCCCGATAAAAACGGTGCCACACTCGTGTGGGAGGCCCAAGTACCTGCAACAGGCAAGGCCCCAAAACGTATTGAGGCGACATGAAAATTGCCTACCTCAAAAGACCTGGTTTTGCAAGGGGGGTCACCTGGGTTTTTGGCCCCGTGCTCGGCGGCCACCTAGGGGAAACTACCAAGCCCACACATTTCTGAAAACTAGACACCCGGGGGATTTTAGGGAGGTATGGCTTGCGGGGATCCCCCAACGTTTCCTTACCCAGAATGCCCTGCAAACCTCAAATTTAGCTGAAAAAATCACCTTTTTCACACATTTTTGTGTGGGAAAGTTGAGGCATCACCGGGCTGACACAAATATCCTACCACCCAGCGTTCCCCCAGGTCACCCGATAAAAACGGTGCCTCACTCATGTGGGAGGCCCAAGTACCCGCGACAGGCAAGGCCCCAAAACGTATTGAGGCGACATGAAAATTGCCTACCTCAAAACGACCTGGTTTTGCAAGGGGGGTCACCTGGGTTTTTGGCCCCGTGCTCGGCGGCCACCTAGGGGAACCTACCAAACCCACACATTTCTGAAAACTAGACACCCGGGGGATTCCAGGAAGGTATGGCTTGCGTGGATCCCCCAACGTTTCCTTACCCACAATGCCCTGCAAACCTCAAATTTATCTGAAAAAATCACCTTTTTCACACATTTTTGTGTGGGAAAGTTGAGGCATCACTGGGCTGACACAAATTTCCTACCAGTGATGCCTCAACTCAGGCAGTAAGGCTGTAATGGTGGCGGGTGGGTGGGGGCATTGGCGTGCCCGTTGCGGGCAGCCCCCACCCTAAAACAAAAGTAAAAACGAATCCCTGGTAGTTAGTGGGCTTTCTGCCCCCCCGAAGGGGCAGATTAGGGGCCAATGCCCCATCTGCCCCCCGGGAGGGGGCAGAAAGACTGAAGTAATTGGGGGGTGGTGTGGGGGCATGGGCCTGCCCGTTTTGGGCAGCCCCCACCCCTATTTTTATGGATAAAAAAATTCCCTGGGGTCCAGTGGGTTTATTTCCCCCACCGGGGGGGCAGATTGGGGGCTAATGCCCCCATCTGCCCCACAGGGGGGGCAAAAAGACTAAATTGAGCCAAATTTACATGGGGGAGCAAAGGCCCTTGCCCAAGGGGCTGCTCCCCCCTCCCTGGTGTCTAGTGGGTGGATCCCTGCTTGGGGATCGCCCTCCTGTGGCAATCCCCAAGCAGGGATCCACTGGGGAGGGGTACCATTGGAAAGGGGAGATTCTCCCCTTTCCAACGATACCTCTCCCGTCTTTCTACGTGCTCAGGGGGCTGAGATAGCCCCCTGAGCACGTAGAAAGTGAAACTGAAATGAGCCTCTTGGCTCATTTCAGTTTCACTTTATCTGTAATGACGTCGGCGCGACGTGCGCGCCAATCGTCGTTACAGTGAAAGGGGGGGGACCTCGGGAGCTGGGGAAGCTCTAATCCCAAGCTCCCGAGGCTATTTTGGCAGAAAGGGAATCCCTCTGGTGCCCGACGAGCTGGACTCGTCTCAGGCACAGCGCGACTGTGCTCCATGACGAGTCCAGCTCGTCATGGGCATAAAAGGGGTTAAAATAATAAGATTTATAATGAAAATGCAAACCTCACTAACCAACAAGCTCAAAGAACAAACACAATTTGTTACGTAAAATGGTTTACATATATTCCGATTATTAGGCGCTGATGCGCCTACGTAAACGTCTAGTGGGCGTTCCTAGATCCAACCCCTCCAATAGTAAAGGATGGCCTCATCGGCATGTCAGTGCGGTGATGAAGAGATAAACAATGCCTCTCCTCAATTGCAGCCTAATACCTGCCCTTCCGCTGCTCGGCATTCGAGGCTATCCTTTACTATTGGAGGGGTTGGATCTAGGAACGCCCACTGGACGTTCACGTAGGCGCATAGACGCCTAATAACCTGAATATAGGTACCATGGGAATATAAAGTGTCGCCGTCTCTGATTTGTATTTTTATTCTTTTGCACCTCTATCATGGTCCTGATGAAGTGCAACGGGATCCACTAGGGACCCAACCCAACCCAAGCGTGAAACATGTCGACCTAATGTACTCACCATCACCATCACTTACACTCACTGACAAGAGAACAGCAAGAAAGTACTCACTCCTCTGCAATAATTTCAAAAGAGGCCTTCCTTGTCTACTGTTTTTAATCTTACCACTCGAACCCTTCAATCAATCAATCAATCGCGACATTTGTAAAGCGCGCTACTCACCCGGAAGGGTCTCAAGGCGCTGGGGGGGAGGGGTACGTTACTGCTCGAACAGCCAGGTCTTGAGCTGCTTCCTGAAGGAGAGATGGTCTTGGGTTAGCCGAAGGTGGATGGGGAGGGAGTTCCAAGTCTTGGCTGCCAGGTAGGAGAAGGATCTTCCTCCGGCGGTGGCTCTGCGGATGCGTGGTACGGTGGCGAGGGCGTGGCTGGTCGATCGTAGCTGGCGGGTGGGCGTGTAGAAGGTCATGCGGTTGTTGAGGTACTTGGGGCCCAGGTCGTGGAGAGCCTTGTGTGCGTGGGTGAGGAGTCTGAACGTGAATTCTCTTGCTGACGGGGAGCCAGTGCAGGTCTCTCAGGTGTCCGGTGATGTGGTTTTGTCGGGGGATGTCCAGGATGAGTCGTGCGGAGGCGTTCTGGATGCGTTGGAGTCTTTTTTGAAGTTTGGCTGTGGTTCCGGCATAGAGGGTGTTCCTGTAGTCCAGTCGGCTGGTGACGAGTGCCTGGGTAACGGTCTTCCTGGTTTCTGTGGGGATCCATCTGAAGATCTTGCGGAGCATGCGCAGGGTGTTGAAGCATGATGAGGAGACGGCGTTGACTTGTCTGGTCATCGAGAGGGAGGGGGCCAGGATGAAGCCCAGGTTGCACACGTGGTCCGTTGGTTTGGGAGTGGTGCCCAGGGCAGGGGCCACCAGGAATCGTCCCAGGCGGAGGGGGATGATCCCAGGATGAGGACTTCCGTCTTGTCTGAGTTCAGTTTCAGGCGGCTGTGCTTCATCCACTCGGCGACGTCTTTCATCCCTTCGTGTAGGCTGGCTCTGGCGGTAGCGGGGTCGTTGGTGATGGAGAGGATCAGTTGGGTGTCGTCGGCGTAGGAGATGATGTTGAGGTTGTGTTGGCGTGCGATGGCTGCGAGGGGGCTCATGCAGACGTTGAAGAGGGTTGGGCTGAGCGATGATCCTTGTGGTACGCCGCAGATAACTTCGGTGGCCTCGGATCTGAACGGGGGGAGGCGGACTCTCTGGGTTCTTCCGGTGAGGAATGAGATGATCCACTCCAGTGCCTTCTCTTGGATTCCGATGTTGCTGAGGCGCCGCACTGGGGTGCGGTGACCATTACAAAGAACGGGGTAACCCGAAGTAATCAAGGACCTGGGTAGTGTATGGTACAAAAAACAGTGGTCCTAGACCTATATTTAAATTGACTTAATCAAAAATATATTACGATTTTGCATATTATTGAATAAATTCACAACATAAAAAATGCAAACAACCGACCATAACAAAAACAAAACACCATATATTTATTTAAGGCAATTTGGTGAATGTCAGACAATAAATATCCTTAGCAATTTAAGAAAGGTTGCTCCAGAAAGAGACGTGCAGAGAAATAGGGTGCTCGGATGTGAAGTGACAGAGAAGAGTACTCGAAGAATTATATATAAAGAATTTAATGTGTCAAAACAAAAGGTAAGAAACGGTTGCAAATCACCGTCCTTAAAAATCTGGCCCAAAGTATTCACACAAAGGTTTATAACAATTAGCACTAGAAATCAATTCTAGAATGGCACATGAAGACAGTTAAGGGTCCAGACTAAATTAAGTGGGCGTCGACGTTTCGATCCGACTTGTGACCAGAAGGGGCGATTTTGAATCCTCGGTCTTGCGGATCTTCATCAGGGCTACACTGGGCAACCCATCAATTGGGAGTGGGCAATGGGGTCCGTGGTTCCTTTAATGAATCCAAGGGGGAGAATTTAAGTCTCCAAGGTGATCTTAATACTTAATGTCCAATAAATGTACCCCGGTAGTGTCACAAGGACGATAGCGATTTCAATTCCGCAGCATTCATATTTTCAAGGGTCTCCGGGGTTATTTGGCAGCAGGCGCGTCAAACCGTACGCGGCCGTCTCCAGGCTTGAAAAATTGCTTTCAAGCCTGGAGACGGCTGCGTACGGTTTGACGCGCCTGCTGCCAAATAACCCCGGAGACCCTGGACGGAGCGGGTGTTGAGCAGGATGCACTTGAGGTCGTTGTTGCTGGTGCTCGGCTTGGCGGGTGCGGTGCAGGTCCGGAGGCAGGTGAATTTGCAGGCTTGGCAGGTGAAGGGTCCGTGGGTGCGTCTCGGGGTGGCTCGGTAGCAGGCAGGGTTCCGGCCGGTGTTGAGTGCGTTGAGGGTGGTGGGGTCGTAAGTCCGTCGTGTTGGCTGGCGTTCTCGGGGGCCAGGGGTCCTGGCGCTGGGCGCGGGCCAGGCGCGGACGGGCGCAGACGGGCTTGCCATAGCGCGCCTTCGGCGCGCCAGCGGCGCGGCCGCTGCGCGGCCTCCATATGAGTGGGAGAGGGAGGGAGGAGCAGCTGGGAGGCAGGAGCGGGGCGGCCAATAGGGTTCAAGGGGGGGGGCCGCAGGGACGCAGCGACGGGAAAGGAGCGGCGGGGGCAACGGTACAGGATGGAAGAGGGTGCGAGTGAGATTAACGGGTAGGGGTACAGAAGGCAAAAGTCAGTACAGGCAGTGGATGCAGAAATAAAAAATAGGGGTAAAATGCAGAATGACGGGCGAGGGGTACAGAAACCAAAAGTTAGCCGGGGTACAGAAGGCAAAAGTTAACACCCTTGAATAAAGCCTTTTTGTGGGTACCGAGGTGGTAATTTTAACACACCCATCTTGTTTTCCCACCCACACACCCGCACTCACAACTGTGGTGTCACTCCTAAAATATCTCCAACACAGAGCCCTCTCGCGGGGCCCATGGGGTACTGCCACTCACACGAGGAGCAAATGCCTGATGATGAAGCATGACACCCGCTTGGGTGTGTGAGGGCACTTTTTCCAAAAGTAGAAATTCCCCTACCTTCATCACAATCTGACCTTTACTGTGAGTGTTCCCCACTCACGAGTTTCCTCAAGCTACCAAATAGGTTTGCTTCTCCTTCTATCAGGAACAGTTATCTCCTAGTGAATGCCACGCTGATTTGTATAGCTCATAATCTTGGTGCTTTCGGCTGTCTGGGGTGCCTCTGCCAGTGATTCCTCGTTCCCATTGTAGACTAGAGTCAGGTTTATCATGTGACATGTTGTTAGTATTGTGTTATTGTAGTCTCTGGATTGCGCTGGAGCATTGCCAGTTCTTTGCATATCTCTCAATAGGGTAGCACATCCTCTACCATATGATTGTATAGTTTAGGCCTGATGTTTTTGGCTTTGTCGCATCTTGGAGTTGTTTGTGTGAGATTTTCTGTCTGATGTGTTCTGCTGAATATTTGAGTGTGGTGTGTCCTAGTTGTAACTACTCTTAGCAGCAACTTGATAATTGACTAAATGGGTATGTGTGTGTTGCGTGTGTGTCTGATGTTCCATCTAATAGGGGTTGTTGCATGTTTTTCCATGTGTGTTTCATTTTCTGGTGGTGAGTGATTGAAATTACTTCCACTGTGACTGGGCTGATTAGTCCAAACCAAGCAAGAAGGGCTTGATGGTTAATATCATTCCAAGCAGACCTTACTATGCAAGGGGCCTACTTTCAAACACTATGGGTAAGATTGTTCATATGTTCAAGGGGGAAAACATGTAAACGGTACAACAATGCTTTTTTGAAAGAGAAGAATAGCCAATGTTTCGTCCTCATGCCAAGTGGGCACCAAATAAGAAATCTGGCTTATTTTCTGCCTGACAATGGGCACGCCTTGGCTTTTAGGTCGCTGCCTAACTAGACAGCGCAGCTGTCTGCTTTGCCAAAGACATCTTGGGGGCATTCAGAAAGTTGACCAGGCAATGCATTCCGCCCATTGCTTACCATTGTCTTTGTGGTTTGTAACACAATTTCTGGATTTCTAGTTGCTGGCTTTATTTGCTTTCGGCTGTCCAGCTCGAGTTAGTCCCTCCCGTTGCCCAAACCTTATTTACTGTATTCTTCCAAAAACTTGCTTTCTGTAAACAGGCCTTGAAATCTTATTCTAATTGTTAGACCTGGCACCATTAGCGTGGGTCACCCTTCCATTTTTGTCTGTGCCTCAATGTGTTTTTGTGTTGGTGTTAGCTGCTCAGGGCACTGTGCCACTGCCATCCAGTGCCACAGTGCAAGTGCTCCCTATGGTAAAATGTATCATGTGAATTGACTTCCACGTTTGGCATATTTGGTTTACTATCAGTCCCTAGTAGAGTGCACCAGGGGTGCCCAGGGCTTGTATATCCAAATGCTGCTAGTGGGCTTGCAGCACTGATTGTGCCACCCACCGAAGCAGCGGGGTAAAATGTGTCTAGGATCTGCCACTGCAGAACCTGCGCGCGGTCCGGTACCGTCGTGCTGACTGAGCAAGTGTCCCCACTTGCCAGTCCCTAAACCTTCCCTTAACTACATGTTAGTCACCCCTCTGGTAGGCCCAAGCGCAGGGTGCATTGTAGGCATAAGGTAGGACATGCCCTGATGTGTGTGGCATGTCTTAATAGTGAATTACAACCATTTTCGTCTTTCACTATTGAAGGCTACCTGCTCTCCATTGGCCAGAATGGGCTGCTGGAATCGCTACACGCTGTGACCTCAGTGGACTCAGAGAGCATGGTAGGAAGTCATGTTTAGTATGACTGAACTCGGGATAATAAAATACATCTTTTAGTAAAGGTTATTTTAATATCCTGGGTTTGCAAATGCTACTTTTAGAAAGTTAGCCTTTGCGTGCCTGACGATCTCAGTCCGCCTCTGCTGTGGGTGTGTGTTCTGCCTAGCAACGGTACAGGAGCAGGGCTGGGGGATTCCAGGAGACAGGTTGGCTGCCAGGTGGTGGGTAGAGAGATTGCCCCAGGATGGGTGGGAGGAGTACACCCTGACTCTTGAATAGACCTGTGCTCTGCCACCACAAAGCCGGCTCCGCCCCCTGTGGAGCGGCTGATGTCTCTGCCCTGCTGCTGAAAGGAAAGAGCAGAGTCACCAAAACAAAGTACTCTAGAACTGGACTGAGCCAGGCCCAGGCCCCCTGGCGCTAAAGAACAAAAGAATCACTGTATAAAAGTAGGAGCCTGGCTCCTAAGAAATCAGATCCAGATTGAACCACAAAGGAACTCTGCCCGACTAGAAGGACCTGGAAGAAGCTGAAGGAGGAGTAACTTTCCCTGACCTGAGGGACTGGCCTGCAGTAGGTGCCTTGCTGAGGAAGGAGAGGAAAAAGACTGAAAGAGACTTTTGCACTTTGTTCTTCAACTATCTCCAAGGGCTTGGAAGAAGAGCTATCCCCCTGAACTGAACCCCAGGACCAGTGGGTTCACCGTGTCTCCGCTCGTCTGAGAATTCGAGCCGTGTGCTTTCTCCCGCCGGAGTGCTCTGCGCACCTTGCCACCCCTCCTAGGGCCGTGACACCCAGAAGCCTGGCCGCTTCCCCTCGCCGAGAGCCCCGCTCTGCCTGAGTCGCTCTGGACCCATCGAGGCTGGCCGCCCCGCTTCCCTGTCACCTGCCTGCCACTGGAGCGTGCCTGGTGCCCTCTCGCCTTCCCGCCGGATTTCTACTTGGGAAGTGAAATCAAGCCTCGGACGGCCGCCCGTACGTCGTAACGTATCCGGCCGCCCCGCTTCACCTCCCAGCCTGAGTCTGACCGTGCCGCCCTCCGCCGTGACCTCCCGCACAGTCCGTGTCGGAGGCCCTGGGCCGCACCTGTCTACCGAGAGCCGCCCGCTGAATTCTTGATCCGAAGACCCGCGAGGTGCAGAACCTGCATCTCCCCCGAAGACTCGTCCAAGCACATCGCACGTTCCCAGGTACAGTGAACTCTCTATCAGACTCGGGGTCCGCAACGTTCTGATTTCCCCGTATCACTGTACCCCGGGTGCACTGCGCATCATTGTGACTGGATCGACTCAACCGAGCCCTGTGAAGCGCTCGTGATCAAATAAGTTACCAAAGAAAAGAACAGTGCCTAATTACCATCTTGTGGCTCCCATTTCGCAACCGTTATTTATGGTCTTGTACATGCCTGCGTAACCAAGAATCCTTTATATAAAGTCTACGTATTTTTGATACAACTTACGCCTGGTGTCCGTTTGTGGGGGATCGTTGTGATTTACTGTGTGGTATTATATCTGCTTAACCGACAGCGCCCTGAAGTTTAGCCCTGACTGCTCGCGCCACACTACCTATAGGGTGAGCAGGGGTTGTTCTGCACGGGTAATTCTCTCGCCCTGAATAGAAGAAGGGACCACTGCTTGTCACAAGTACCTACCTGTGCCAACCAGAGGTTCCTCATTCTAACACTAATCTTGTCATATTTGATGTGCATTCAAAGACAGAGGTCAAATGTATGGCTGTGTCTTCCAGGGAGTTTTGTGTTTATTTTTATTTTTCTGAATTCAAGGTGAGAGGATTTATGTGGCAATCATTCTGGCTAGTGGAGGCCTGCTTGAGGAAGGCTGTACAGATGGTATTTTTTCTAGCACACAACAAAATTTAAATATCTGTAAATGAACTGTGCTTACGATCAAATCAATATATAGAGTGATGACATTTTCACCCATTATCGTTTGTGTGCTGTATACGTTTATCAGTAGAGATGTCTGTGAGTGCAAATGTAATGGTCATTTCAATTGAATATGTGTTGTCTGTACTAGCAACACGATACCATACCATGCATACTCTACGTTAACCAACTCCACTCTACTTTGCACTACTCTACTCCGCTGCATTCTACTCTGCATCACTTCACAATACACCACTACTCTCCACATTGCATGACTGCACTCTTCTCTGCACCACTCTACTCTATGCCTCTTTCTCTACACCACTCCAGTCTATGCCAGTGCACTGTACCCCACACTACTCTACTATGCACAATACCGCACCTCTCCACTCTAGCCCACCCAACTCTGCAAAACAGCACTCTACACCACTTTACTTAAAACCAATGCACTCTATGCCAATCTACTCAGCACCAAATCACTCTACGCCACTCTATTCTACTCTGCGTCACTGTACTTTACGCCACTCTATTCTATCCTGTACCACTCTACATCACTGCTGTCTACAGCACTCTACTCTGCACCACTCTACTCTGCAACACTCCACTCTACAATACTCCACTACAATGCACTCAGCAACCCTGCACTCTGAAACTCTACTCTGCACGAGTGCACTCTGTCACTGCACTCTATGCCACTTCACTCTACTCTGCACCACTCAGCTCTGCACCACTCTACTGCATTCTACACCACTGCACTCTACACCACTCTACTCTACATCTCTACACTCTACCTTGCACCGCTCCACTCTATGCCACTTCAGACTATGCCATTCTAATCCACTCTGCGCCACTCCAATCTACGTCCTTGCACTCTATTACACTGCAATCTACTCTGCACCACTCTACTCTACATCACGGCACTCTACTCTACTCTACATCACTGCACTCTACACTAATGCTCTGTACACCACTTTACTCAAAGCCAATGCAGTGTACGCCATTGCACTCTATGTCACTCTACTCTGCATCACTGTACTTCACGCTACTTCACTCTAGGCCACTCCACTCTACTACACTCTATGACATCCCACTCCACAATCCTCCACCCTATGATGCTCTACTCCATAAAACTCTGCTCCACTAACACCCTACTCCACCCTATGCCACTCCACTCTAAATAGCACTGTACTCTGTCATTCTAAAACACTACTCCAATCTACGCAACTCCCTCTATGCCACTCCATGCCACTTTACTCTAATTCTAATCTATTGCTCACTATTCCACTCCACTCTATGCCACTCTACTCTGACAATCTACTTTGCTATACACCATTCTACTCTACAACACTCTATGTGAAATCCTCTATGCCACTCCACTCTGCTTGACGACCCTCGCCACGACCGTCTATGCCTCTTCACTCTGACACTCTACTCAGCTCTGACACTGTGCTCCACTCTATGCCTCTCAACTCTGCACCCTTCTTCTTTGCCACTCTGCTCCCTCAACAACACTGTATGCTACTCTATGACACTTGTTAGACCTGGTACCATTGGCGTGAGTCTCCCATCCATTTTTTCTGATTGCCTCCATCTGTTTTTGATATGTTTTGCTGGTTTAGATGCTTTGGGCACTGTGCCGCTGCTATTCAGTGCCACAGTGCAAGTGCTCCCTATGTTAAATTGATGTATTGATTAGTGACTCCATGATTGGGTTACTTGATTTAATTGTCAGACCCTAGTACAGTGCACCATGTGTGCCCAGGGCTTGTAAATCAAATGCTGCTGGTGGGCTTGCAGCACTGGTTGTGCCACCCACAGAAGCAGCTTGTAAAGTGTGTCTCAGGCCTGCCATTGCAGAGCCTATGTGCAGTCTGGTACTGCCATGCTGACTGACCAAGTGCACCCACTTGCCAGTCCCTAAACCTTCCCTTATCTTCATATCAGACACCCCTATGGTACGCCCAAGGGCAGGGTGCATTGCAAGTATAAGGTAGGACCTGCCTTGGTGTGTGTGGCATGTCCTAATAATGAATTACAGCCATTTTTGTTTTTCAATATTGCAAGGCTACCGGTTCCTCATAGGCCAGAATGGGCAGTTTGATTATTACATTTTATAATCCTAACTGACTCAGGGAACATGGTAGAAATTCGAGTTTAGTATGCCTGAACTCAGAATGATAAAATACATCTTTTAGTGAAGTTGGTTTTAACATTCTGTGTTTGAAAATACCACTTTTGGAAAGTAGGTATTTTCTTGCTTAACTGTCCAAGCCTGCCTCTGCTAGGTTGGGTATTGTGTGTCTGGTTCTGTTAGTGACAGGGGCTGGGGGATTCCAGGAGAGAGGGTGAGTCAGCACAGGGCTGAATAGAAAGATCTGCATGTAGATGGGTGGGAGGAGTTGCATCTGGAACCTGAATAGGGCTGTGCGTTCCCTCCACAATGCTGGCTCCACCTCCTGTGGTGTGTCTGATGTCTCTGCCCTGCACTGTGAAAGGAAGCAAAGGCCTCTCTGCCTTCAGGGAACAAAGAGAAAAGTTGTATAAATATGGGGACCCAGACCCCAAGACTTTAGATGACTTCTGGAACAACAAGAAGAAACCCCATGCCAAGGAGAAGAACCAAAGGAAGCTGTAGGAGTGGACTGCCCCCCTGCCAGTGTGCTGTGTTGGCCTACAGTGGTGTCGTCAGTGCCAAGGAGAGGAGAAGGAACTTTTGTGTATACTTCATCATCTTTCAGAATATTTCTCCAAGGGCTTGAACTTGTGCTTGCCTCCTGCTGAAGTCTCAGGGACAACAGACTTCACCACCAGCTCCCCCCTGAATTTCCCTGCTGGGAATTCTATCTGCAGAAGCCTGCGTGTCGCTGGGAGCTGGAAGCACGATGCAACAAGAAGAAGCGTGTCGCCGCTGCAGCTGTAGTCATCGCATCGCCGAAGAAGCGTGCCGCCACCGCATCTCCCAGAAGCGTGCCTTCGTCGCAGCTGTCTGCTGTCGCATCACCAGAGAAGCGCGTCAGAACCGTGAGGGTCGCCGTCGCATCACTGGAGAAGCGTTTCGCAGAGCCTGTCGTGGCTCCAAAGTACAGAGTCACCGCAAGGGTGCCAGGGCTTGCCCGCATCGTCTCAACATCGTCGCATCAAGGGCGCCATCTTATCGCATCACACCGGATTGTCGCATCGCATCAAGGCGCCATCTTGCTGCATCGCAACCGGGCTGGAGCACGAGAACCTACGCATCACCTCCTCTCCGGTAAGGATCAAGACGCATCCCCTACTCTGCGCAAGCATTGAGGTGCGACACATCGTCTTCCCCGAAGCAAGGAACCGACGCATCTCCAACGCTGCAAGCCTTTTGTTTATTTTCTGTTACGCATCCAGGTACTTTTGTGAGAACTGTGTCGCATTTACCAGCAACTTGAACTAAGGGCCATATTATCAAGGAACGGCGATAACATTAACGCCGCTTTAGCGGCAGGAAACTGCAGCTAAAGCGGCGATAATGGGCTTGATAATATGCCCTTGTGAATTCCCATAGAAGCCCAGGTTCTGGTGTGAACATGGGCTTCTATGGGAATTCTCAAGTGCATATTATCAAGCCCATTATCGCCGCTTTTGCGGCAGTTTTCCTTGATCAGTTACTTCCACCATCTTTAAGTCAATTTTGATTACAGTATTGTGGATTTTTGTCATTTCTGGTCTTGTGTTAAGTCTATATAAAGAATACTTATGTTTATAAACCTGTGTGGTGTCCATCTGTAGTGTTTTCACTGTATTACTGTATGTGTTCACAAATGCTTAACACACTGCCTCTGAGGTAAGCTTGTCTGCTCGTGCGATGCTACCAAGGGGGTGAGCAGGGGTTATCCAGTAGTGTAAACCCCTTTTCCTGACTTAGAAGCAAGGGTCTTTATTTGGTCAAAGGTACCTACCTCTGCCAACTAGAGACCCCTAGTTCTAACAACACTCCACTTCACTCTTCTCTACACCACTCTACTCTAGTGTACGTCACTCCATAACACTCCACTGTACTCCACTTTACGACACTCTACTCCACGTAACGTTCCTCTATGCTACTTACCTTTGAGCCATGCTGAACAGCAGCCACTCTGGTGTAAACATTGCTAAGATATATTGGCAAAGCCAATAGCTCTTGCATAGGCCATACATATTGGCTTTGCCAATGCTAGTTTAAACTTTCTTCAAGTTAAGAAACATCTGAGGAGCAACTTTGTGCAATTGCATCCATGTATTAGTTTGCTTTTGCTAGTTTCCTACGATGCAATACGAGGAACATGATGTTATTAAGGTCTCTCTATGCTGCAGCCAGACGGCAGAGACACTTACAGTTACTCTGCACATGATAAGTCGACTGATATAAAATAACACTTAAAAAGACTAAACTGCGAGGCCGCTAGTGGTGATAAAAACATACGCAATGCTATTATAGCTATAAAGGAAAACAAATGGAACTATATTGTTTTTGAAAAGTTATAATGTTGGAGCGGACATCTGCACCATGCCGAACGGCAAAATGATATATTGCCCACGATCCGTAATCTGTGATTTCCAGCACATGGAACCTGCCAGGCAGTAATGTCGATTCATGGCTCTATTCCCGGCGCATTGTCCTCCAGCTTCCGCCGCTCACAAAAGCCTGGAGGGAGAACGCTCGCTACATGCAACGGCAAAACAAGACGACTGCCACGATTACATCTGTCCCCATCAATAAGCAGATAATTAAGATGAAAATGTGTAGTGTGTATGCCGTGACGCTAACTGCCAATAAACCAGAAGCGAGGGTATCTAATGTCCTAACAGAACTCTGCACGGAATGAAAAATGGGATATAATGGGAGGGCAGAGGACACGCAGCATCTGCCGGAAAACAGCCGTGTCTGTGACACAATGTTTTAGAATAATAGAGCGGTGCAGTCACGCCAGGATAAGGGCACGCCATGGAGTGAGAGTGACTGGCATCGAGGCAAATGGTAAATACCGCACGAGAGATGATAGATGGGACTAGCAGAGGCTGACAGACATCCCTGTTCCATCATCAGAGCTCAGAACAACTAGCAGAGAAACACCAGTGATACAGAAAGAGGAAAGAGTGACGAGATCTTTCACGGCACAGCTCGCGTGAACACTGTCAATCACGCGTGAAAAGGACGCCCTGTGTCATGTGGGGAAAAAAGAACAGATGTGTCAGATAAGCTGAGCACAATGGGAATTTTTTCTTACTGCACAAAGTCAGGCACTAACATAAATCAGCAAACAATATCAATTTAACTTATTTATTAAGAAGTGGGTGCGTTTAATATTTCTTCAACCATCAATGGCACTCCGGGCTAGTACAGCAAAATATGGGGATTCATTTTTGCTATTCATGTATCTTTTTTGGATATTGCAAATACATATTTCCCTCTAACCTGTATCTGTACTGCACGAAAACACTTGTGTTATGAGAGTGACTATTGGTAATTTGCAAATAAAACAAATTGTCCTACTTAACTAAGTATATGTGGCTGTGGTCAATTTTTAGTTAGCCGTGTGGCCAACCTTGCTTTCTGATTTTATAAAATGGAATTTGGGCTCTTCCAGCTTTAGTGATCCAATCTCAATTTTCTTCATGAGTTAGAGACAGTTTCCCAAACTGAATTACTTAACTTTCTTTCTTAAAGAATGTCGAGAAAGGCACATCTTCCAGATGTGTCAAGCAAAGACTCTATGAGGTCAGATAGTTGGGTATGTAGTTCTGCTATAGCCTTCAACCTGCTTGCAAAAAAACTCACGGTTGATAAGTCCAGTAAAATGAAATTGCCATTCTACAATCTTAGGGGCATATTCACAAGAACGTGTGATAACTACAGCAAGAGTAGCTTAACGAAACTTTCAATATCGCAGCCCATCGCTGGAAAATAACCCCATGTCAACGTGGAATTCACAACAAGGCGGTAGCATACGATAGTCACAGATAACGTGTCAAATGTCTGCATGAAAATCAATGCCACGCCACATAAATGCGATACGTGAACGCACAAAAACATGCGATGAGGCCAACCGCGGTTACAAAAAGTAGCGAAAACCAGCCACAGGCCGGCAAATCCCACGCGTCTGGAGGAACAATGCACCGTAAAAAGCACAGAAAAAATACACCAAAAACAATCCAAAGTTCGTAGCAACATGGATGCACCCTGACACAGCGCAGGGGCCAACTCGAAGCCCACAACCCCCACAGACTACCAGCAAGGAACAACGGGGTCGGGGAAGGCCAAGGAGAAGAGGTAGAGGAAGATGGGCTGCAGACCGCAGGAAAACAAGACCAGTGTCACGGAGGTGACAGAACACTACCAGCAACTGACCCACTAGTAGACCACCTGGATTGCAGTCGGAGTGCCGAGGAGGCCAATCCAGGAGGCCAATAGGCGCCGGCATGACGTGACTACCTAAACCAAGCACAAACCCGCTGCCAACAGGAAGCCAGCAACTGCGACAGGAGGTGGCAGTCCAGCGCCACCGGAGGAGCTGAAGGAAACCCAGGCCACAGTCATCAGTGTGGAGATGGTGCTAGGAGTAGGGAGTACAGACACAGCTCGAGAGGATTTGGCACAACATCAACAGGGAGTGCAACGAACAGGGACTGGGGGGATGGGGGGAGTGGGCACAATGGCATACATGCACAACGAGGTGTAGCACACTGCACACCCACAATTACCGAGGTCCATGGCCCGATCCCCTTGACACACAGCAGCACACACACATAGCACGAACAGCACACCCACATTGACGACAACGAGGAACAACGCGCATAGCCGACACTGCAGAACAGAGGACACAACTGGCTCCGCACATGCACAGAAACATGCCGACTACATCTGACGGAGCCGGTAACTGTGAAATGGAAATGTATGTGTACGACCTCACATCTGTCATGTAGACCAAATATACACTGTCCCGCAGAAGAATCCAGCACACCCAAACAGTCACAATGTACATTGCCATACAGTCTGCATGCAAACCTGCACAATGCGCCAACATGTATGTCAACACAAAGTCAATAAGCACCTCCCCTTCACATTGCAGAGGGGCACACAACACCTTCAGCAGAGCACAAAATACAACACATCAGTGATGCCGGAGAGGACCACCACACTGTCAACACCGACGCCCTACAACAGCACATGGATATCCCACGCAACCCCCCAACAGGACCCGGACAGCCAAGCTACTCAGAGGAGAACACCGAGCCTGCTACAGATCACACAGCAGGAAGCACCTGCAAGCACAGCTGGCTCACAACCCTTCACCCACCCACACATCGCACCCCAATGCCATGTTCCTGAACTCTAAAAGGAGGTGGCCCAACAGGTGTGGGTGGGGAACGAACCCATGGAATGAGAACCAGGACACATACTTAGGTGTCCACCACCCTTCAGGGGCCACCAACAACCCACAAAGGAGACCCGCACTGCTATAGAGACACATGCAGATGCACATTCACAGTACAGAACCATGGGCAGGGGCGCTCAAATAGCAGTCACACACCCATGTTGGCTCTACGTACGACGGCCCTGGCCACTCCCCTTACGAATTGAGTGGATGACGACAAAGGTACATGTCCAAGCTCCAACCCGCTGCCTGCTGTGACACCATCTGCATCCAATGTACACAGCACAATATAATGGCGTAGGGCCCAGGGCCCTCATGCATACAACAAGACCACAGGGACACACGCATATATCATGTTGAACTGGCTACGGGCACATGCGCCCGCCCACTTTATTGGCAGTGCCACATGTACAGTGACGCCTGTGCTGGATGTGTGTGTGGTGAGTGTAAGCCATTCCACACGGAGTGTCTGGTGCTGGCAACCACTTGAACATTAGACACCAGTGCAACAGAAACAGAAAACACATGCATAAAAGAGTCAACTGCTGAGCAACATGGAGGGAGCCAGAGAAAGTCCAGAGGACAGCCAACATGCAAACAGAAGTGTCTGTGAGTTGCAGTGCACTGGGGATGGGACACTAGAAATGAGCGCGCTCATGTGAAGAAAAAGTCTTGGATTATGTCCCTTCGATAGATACCTGATGGAGATGCGGTGGGGCATGTCATACCTGCATCATCTTCCCCATCAACATCTCAGGGCCCCCACACTGTTTGAGGTGACATAGCTGCGCAACCTCTCCGCAGCTCAAAACTCAATCAGTAACGGACAATGGCTTGCGGTGCACTGAGTCACTGGCACCTGGAGTGCTGAGCAGGGTATCAGGCCGATGATGGCATCCATGACAGGTCTGAGCAACTCCGTAATGATGTCAGGACCACCATGTTGACTGTGGCAGATGGCTGTCGGAGGTAGTCCTTGCAGTGGTGGCATGTGCCTCCTGCGGTGATGCCACGTCTAGGCTGGTCAGGACTTGATTTGGTGTGTGAGCCCTGGTGGCACACTGTTGGGCTCAGAGGCAGCGTACAGCACAGGGCCACAGAGAAATGGTGTTGATGACCCCAAGGCCAATGCTTCAGGGGCCATCCAATATCTCTGAAGAAGGGATCCCGGACCTGACAAGTACAGAGTTAGTGGCACCAGATGCACAGCGGCCGGCACAGGCACCCAGCCACGGGACAGTGACTTGCGGTGCAGTCAGATGGGCCATGCAACCTGAGCGGGTCACCATCAATATCCGAGGTGTATGTTGCAGAGGGTTTCGGGGGACAGTGGAAGGTGTCCTCCAGGGCATGATGCTGAAAGGTTTGATTTTATCCGGATGTAGCAAATGGAGGAGTGGAATGCGACAGCCTCGTTGCCACCACCAAATTGGTATCAGCTACATGGGTTAAAACTATCCTCTAGTCCATAGACTCAGACTCTACCAAAGTTCGACCAGAGAGTGTCCATGATTGTCGGGGAACAGACTTAGCGGCACCGGGGCTGAGAGGGGATGCTGTCTGTGATGATGCCGGTACGCTGATATGAACTCAGCCATTGCAAAATGAAGAGTCTGTGACCTACTGGACCACAGTGTAGGCCGGAGGCAGCGGTCAGCAGTAGGCCACAGCCACGTGTCATTGGCTGGCGAGGCACAGAGTTAGTGACACAAGGGCAGTTGTCGGTAGAGTTTGATCACCTCCGTAACAATAATCTTGTTCCCTCTGAACTGCAACGCTTCATCCTCTTACGCCTCTCCGTGCATGCGATGACATGTATTCTGCCTTTTGAATTACCGATGTTCAGTTCCGTATCTGTGACCCACTCATGCGCTGCGTAGGCCGAGGGTAGTAGTCCACGTAGGCCCACAGATACGTGTTGTTGTGATGCCATGCACAACACTGATCACTCGTACTCGGGTTTTCATCGTTCGACAGATCGGAATTAATCTGGATAATTGGATAACGTGATATTTAAGACTGGCATAATAATATTTGGCAGGAGTTGACCTGAAATGAGGGTTCTTTTGGACCATAAAATATTGGTTGTTGCCAACGGAATTATACGAGACATGATATTGGAGATTACTACTAGGGAGCACTCGAAAATTTGGAAGGTTCAATATATTACAGATACTCAGCCCTGAAGAAGTCGTATGGGATACACCCTTAAACGACGAAACGCGTTGGGATTGGAAGGATTCTGTGCGAATAAAAAAGAAGAACAGAAGTTCATTTATGACAATAATTTCTACTGTGTATATCTGTTATTTTAAGCGTGTGCATCAATAATATTGTATCTTGGCACAGACTTGTTGGCACCACATCGAAGTGAGTATAGTGACTTGTGCTATGCCTTAAATGGTGTTCACTGCCATGGTGTACTCAAGACTCAGTTCCAAATGTGTGACCTACCTGATTGTAGGCCTGAGGCAGTGGTCAGCATGGGCCATTCACCGAGCGTCGCAGGCATAGGTTGGATGGCCCCATCGGCCTGCGTAGTTCAGGTTCAGTGGCACCACATCTTCAGACACCTCCGTGTATGTGACCCGGGTTTTGTACGCACTGAGACGCCTTTTCCTCTTACTTCCCTCCGTGCGACCACTGGTGTGGACTCTGCCATTCGTGATTTGCGCCTAGGTGCTGGATGTGGGACCTACTGGTCCACAGGGTAGTCCTGGTCCCTCGTCCACGTATCGCCGGCTGGTGTTGAACAGGGTTAGTGAGCACTACGTGGTGCAGGCTGGTGTTGAACAGGGTTAGTGGCACCACGTGTTGCAGGCTGGCGTTGAACAGGGTTAGTGGCACCACGTGTCGCAAGTAGCCCATCTGGAACTATGCCTCACTGATCGAGTGGGGCCTAGTGCTGTTTCCGCAGGTCCAGATTTGGGGTCACTGCCATTCATGACTCAGTACACAGTTTCACATATGGGACCTACTGGGCTGAAGAGTAGGCCTGAGGTGGCAATAGAGTACATCAACAAAAAAGGAGTAAAGCGGGCCTGTGTCGTGGAGGCCGTGATGGTCTGAGGAGGCTGCCAAGGTCGCGGGACTCGGATCTGGAGCTTGCGCCGGCATGTGGTGGACCCTCCTTGACACACGCCGGTGTCGGCAGGTGATCAGTGATGCCTGGCTGTGCAGGGGCGGCCATGACGGGTTTGTGGCCCAGCATGCTGGGGTCTGGCAGGCGCACAGCGTCGCAGGCAACTCCCCTCGAGAGGACGGCGTCGGCATCGTGGCGGGGTGAGAGGCGCCACCCTGGCAAAGATGTTGGGCTTTCTGGAAGAGGACCACGTCCAGGGCTACGTGCTTTTGATTCACACCCCTATGCTGGCGTGGTGTACACCGGGCCATCCCACTCTGGTCACGCTTGGGGGATGGGCGTAACAGGCAAGATTTCCGCGAGGTCCCACCCTGGCTGTGGGGACATGGTTGCGTCCACTGTCCACTACACTGCACACACCAGAGGTGTATGTTGCCATGGATATGGGTGTGTGCTGCATACTGCGGTCTGTCCAGCACATCTCCACCACTCTTGGCATTGTGTTCTTTCCCAATCATAGTACTACTGCCTCCTTCACACATGACTGTTTGCCACCTCTCCCCACATTCGGCTGTTGTGTGGCTGAGGCCCCATGCCGTTGATAGCTCATGTTCACGGCTTGGCCAGGTAACCATTGTGAGTTGTTCTGTCGTGTCTGGTGGGTGGGCATGTTGTTGTGCATGTTGGTTGTGATTTTGTAACATGTGCATTGCCAGAGTTGTGATTTGCATGGTTGTGGAGTTGAGGTGAGTGGTGTGTTCATTTTGAACTTGCCAAGGAGCATTGCATTTCCCTTGTTGCCATCCTGGGTACGCTGGTTGATGATGGACGGTCGAAGGATGAAGGTATCATGCACACTGGCTGGCTATTTGAAGGCTGTGATTGTGTGTTGTGTCACCAGGGGACACAGGTGGGACATGGGTGCTGTGGTTTGCCCCCAACACGTGCGTGCATCCTGCTTGGGCATATGGTCCTTGCTTGGTCTCCATCGTGAACTGCGCATTGTGGTGGACGTATGGGGACTGGGGTACCAGGGTGATGTTGATGTCCAGGACAGGTGAGGGGGACTTGGATGTGGCTGGCTGTGAGACACTTCCGACTCTGGCAGGTGTTGTTTGGGGGGTACCAGGGGCCAACAGGTGCAGCCAAGCCAGCAGCTTGCTGTGGGGTGGGCATTTGGTTGTCTGCTGTGTCGGTGCCGTAGGTCTGTTAGGCGATGATGGTTGGGATGCGTAGGATGGTTGTCCCTTTCAGCCTGTGGCTGTGGAGGACAGTGACATTATCAGATGTTGGGTCTGTGTGGCTGGTAAACTTCCTGGGGGTCTGCTGTCTTTGTCTGCACTGCGTTTGTGGTGGTCCGGGGGGTGTTCTGGGTGTGGGTTGGGGTCCTGGTTTGGTGTCGGTGGGTGCTGTGGCCCTCTTGGGTGTCCATGCTGCATGATGAGTGGCTCCATGGCATCTGTTGCCCTTCCAATGTGGTCCTGGGCTGGTCTCCCTTTTGTGATGCAGGCTGCCGTCCGACTTTACACCAGGTCAGAGGAGGTGTAGATTTCCTGGTGCTAAAGCGCCTTATCGCCTGTTTTGTGTTTTTATCGCTGATGTGGCTGGTCGTTGAGAATGTTGTGGTGTGATGTTGTCGCAGCTTTTGGCATGGGACTGCCCACTCTGCTTCTCATTAGCGATAGTTGCGGGGGTCCTCTGTGATGATGTTTTTTGCAGCTGCTATCGCGGGTAAACTGGTGCTGTGGGCTGTTTACACCAGCTTGCGAATGGGGCGGTACATTTATCACGACTTTGGCTGCGATAAAGTGCCGTTAATTCGGCGATAGCTCCTTGTGAATATGCCCCTCAGTCTTAGTGCTAAGGAATGGACATTTTTTCAAATTATTTCTACCAATTTGAGGAGCTTTGCTATCTTGAGTGAATTCTTAAAATCTACAGGACTGGCTTCTTAGATGGCAGTCCATGGTTTCCAGTTTGTAGGAGGCTTCCTTCAACTCTGTTTTCAGGTTCACAAGAATATACTATATTTTAACTGGCCCACATGAAGTATGAAAGCCAAAGCAACATCTTCTTCTGTTCTCCGAGCCTTCTGCATCTTTCAGTCGCATGTTGACTTCTAGAGGGGCAGTCATGCTTCCTTGGCAGAATCTGGACCACTTTAGTCTTGCTCAGCAGCAGGAGGATGGCACAAATATCAGTGGAGGAAAATGTGTATGCAGAAGAATAGTGCTAAAGAAATCTTTCTCCACTACTCAAACATTTGGGGTCTGATTTAGGGTTTGGCGGCCGGCCCACTGTACATCAGGGTGGGTGAGGACATTAGGTCTGACACCCTGCTGGACAACCATCTGCCAGATTTAGAGATCTTCAGCAACTATCTCTGGACCTTCAGAAGAACCTCAATCATGGTGTAGAAGAAGGAATAGACAATGACGCCAAAGAAGCACCTTCCTGCCAAGAAAGCAGCCAGTGAGAAGCTTGGTGCTATATCTGGCATACAATCCTCATCCTTTTTCCAGCTGCACCCTCTTCTGAGAAATAAGATGCTGGGAGGATGATCACCCTGGATCAACAACTATACCACTACCACTTCGAAGCAGATGTCTCTCAGTACAACAGTGAATGCACTCATGGAGAGCAGTGAACCCAATTTCAGTTTGCCACATTGTAAACTGAATCTTCACAGGACACTCAACAGCAACTAAAGTCTGCTGTACCTGATCTTACAGAGACAGGACCAGAGCATGAAGTTGAGCTTGCTGCAGAGCAGGATGTTGTGACTGTTCTTCCATTAGGAATATTGTCTTCACTAGTTCCTCCAAGCAAAAGAAATAACATCCCTTATCTTTTACAAGCCCCCATAAGATGATTTTGGCACTGATAGGACCTCCAACTCCTGTCATGGGAACAAAGGGAAAAATAACATGCAGAAAGCCTTGGAAGTGAGGAAGATGAACCAGTGATTTCTTATGTGGAGAGTGGCACAGAGGAAGCGCAGATAATTTCTATTCAACCTGTCTCGTTTAATATAGCATCAATACCACTTGCTTTAATCTTTTCCAGGACCCCAAGACCTGCAGCAAACAATATTCCTCCTGCAGCCACAGTGCACTGCATGGAAAGGCAAACACAGCCACCCAGCTTCACCACAGCTAGTTCTGCTAGCATGTGGCACCATGCAACAGCTAAAATGGTGGGAGAGGTGCGGCGCAGCACCAAGAGCAGCTGACTCCGGAGCACAGGGCCCATGGTTAGATCAACGGCAGCAGCTCAGCATCGTGTGACTTTGGTCAATAGCTCACTTAATCTACCCGATGGCCCCCAGCACCTTGAAACCCTTAAGGGGTGTTATGTTTGCGCTTTAAATGTAGCCATGCCCTATTTATTTGAGTTGCTATGCTATTTTGCAACTTGACCCTATTTGAGTCTTAATACATATTAGCATGCTATTTTAACATCGCAAACCAATTTGTGACTGGTTTGTGACTTGCTAAACATTAGTTGATCTGGACCTTAGACTCCTCGTGCTCCATGTTTACCATGACTTTCAAATATTGCCATTTTCTTTTCACATTTTACTGACTTTCTGTTCAGCAAGAAAGTGGATTCTCCATGTTTCTCCTGCTCTGCTACTCACCACATTCCCAAGAAACTGTCGCACACATTCCACATCTAGTTAGTCTCACTGAAATCTGGCTGGTTATTTTTGCTATAATTTTGTATAGCCTGAACTCGGCCCAAAGTCTATGGAGACATGAGCACCAGTTGCATTACACAAGATCAAATTCATTTTCATTTTCAGTATGGAGATTAAGTGATGTGCCCAGAATCAAAGGATGTTGAGTTGACACTGGGACTCAAACCCAGTTTCGACATCTGCCACTTTGACCATGGCGCTACCTTCAATCATATGCAAACTTCTCCTCTCCCCCAACAAGGCCTAAAAGATACTAGGGCTGAGGTGACAGCACGTGGCTACTAAGGAGACCACTTCGCTTACCCCCTCCCTAGCCCATTATAGCCTCAGACAATTTAGCTGGCAAGGGAGGTGTCAAAAAACACATTGCTGCTGCTCAGGAGTGGAGCTTTGGGGGTGATGTTTAGGTGACAACAGGCAAATATCACCTGCCCCCCTGCGAGGCGCCTGCATATACCCTCCTTGCACTCCCCACCCCCGATCTAAAAGTGTTGGCCCGGCGGGGGATAACACTGCTTCTTTTTGATAGCTCCCTTACTAGCTAAATGCCCTGAGGCTATAATGGGCTGGGGAGGAGATAAGATAAGTGGCCTCTGGCTGAGCACACAAGGCAGTGTGCTGAGATGAGAATGCCCCAAATGCTAAAGCAACACCTGGACCCCAGCCTCAGTTTACAGCATGTCAGGAGAGTGGTTTGTGATGCTGACGCCACATTAAAGTGGACTGGCGGGGAGTGGTAAAGTCTCTTTGGCCCGCTTACCGAGGCCCAAAAACCAGCCCGAGGTGACCCTGAGGCAACGGCCCATCGACCAATGTCCAATTGCCCACCTTCCCATTTCGACCCTGAATGCAGTTGCATCATTTGTATACAACTTCATTTTTCTTAACTTTATTTTATAAAAGTTTTTGGAATGTATGTATTGTTACTGTATTGGATTTCAGTCTAGATGACTATAGTTGCTAAGGGTTGTTTGAGTGATTTAATTTACTGATATCTTCCTTCCATGACAGATTGCTACTCTCATGAACTTGCTGAATGCTGCATTTGTCTTTGTTCAAAGTTTTCCTTACTTCCTCCTCCCCAAACAATAAAGCAAGAGTGGGATCATGAGGTGAGTGTGGAATAAACGGACTTGGGGAGACCTCCGCCGAAAGTCTCAAGTCTGAATAGGCCTGGCAGAGATTCTGTGTGGAATTATATTTGGAAAAGGTAAAGAACTCGTGTTCGTGTGGAGAAGGCCGTAAGTTGGAGGCCAATGGGCAAAATGTTTACTAGAAAACCCCATAGATATTCAAGATTTTTCAAGTTTATAATTAGGATATCAGCCAGCCTTTCCATAGTCAAGGGCTGACACTGTCGGACATTCCATTGCGTAATCGAAGGAGGCTTGGTTTTCTTTCACGAGGCTACCAGGGCTATCTAGGCCTCCTCCAAGCAGAGCCATATGATGGAATGGTCACTTGAGGTTTTGCGCTTGAGGGATTTGTCTCGTAACCCTAACAGGGCGAACTCTGGAATGGAGGGAACTGGATAATGAAGTATATCTTTAATTTGTGCTAAAATGTCCAAAACAGGCAAATTATAGGGCAGTACCACCAGATATGGTGAAAGTTCCAGAGCAACCCACATTGTCTCCAACAAAGGTTGCTTGTGTTTGGGAAAAAAACATGTTTGTTTCATGGAATAGAGGTACCAGTCATACAGCAATTTGTAGTGAGCATCTCTCATCCCCATCAAGTGATTGAACCTGGGTATGTCACGCCATATTTTCCTCCATTGATAGTGAGGGATCTCATCTCCAACTATAATGGATCAAAAGTCCATTTCTCTTGGTCTGATCATTGGGGATGGGATATATTACTTACAAGATATTAAAGAAAATAAGATAAGATGGCTCCATTGTCCCCCTTTACATGCTTTACAAAGTTTAGAATTGGAGAGAGATCCCTAGTGGCGGCACCGCTCACGTCTGGGAGGAGAACCCAATGCTTCAATTGCGCATAGTGATACCTTTCAGTGTTGGGGGGTGGCAACATTTCGTTGGCAGTTTTCAACAGTCAGAATATTACACCAATGAAATTGGTCCAAAATAGTAAGGCATCGAACCTCCCTCCAATGATTAAAAGGGCCAGACTTCAGCGCTGGGGGAATCGTTGTCTTAAAGTGAATAGGAATGAATGGGGAGGGGAATATAGTCCAAGATGTGGCAAGATTCACAGTGTTCCAGACTCTCAGGGTTGTTGCTGTAGGCATGCTGATTTATGCATTAGGGGGACAGTCAGCTTTGGGTTTCCACAGTAAATCCCATTTATATGCCCACTGCAGCCCAGTCCATATGGAGCGTATCCAATTCCCTCAGAGACCATTCAGGGATCACTCTTTGCTGTGCAGTTTTATAATAAGAAGAGAAGTCCGGAAGAGCCAATCCTCCCCCCACCTCCCCTGGCAATCCTAGTAATTTATAGGGGATTCAGGCTCAACTATCTTGCCAAACGAAGTTGATCACCAGGAAGCGGATATTCATAAAAAGTCCACAATCCACCTCGATTGGAATGTTCTGAAACAGGTGTAGAGACAGTGGCTGGACAGTCACTTTGATTGCTTGGATACAGCCTATGCAGAATAAATATAGAGGAGTCCATCTTTTAAGATCCGCCTTAAGTTGATGTATAGGTGGGGAAAACTTGACTTTATATAGGTCAGATAATGAAGGCTTTACCTTGCGTGACCCTGAGTGACCCTGAGTGGCTTCATAAATCTCGAGTAATGCAATGCAGCGCAAATCTCTGTGTTTCATTACCCTTCACCAGGGAGCATTTCCATGAGTGTTGCGTGAGTGGTCCTATGCAACATTCATGGATTTTGATGTATTGCCAGAGTTACCAGAATTGGAGACCTTGGAATGCACCAAAAACCTATGCCTCCCCAGGTGAGGCATAACGAGGAGAAAATAACTTTATTTCTCCTCGCTTCTTCCTCTTTCTATGTGTGCCGCATTTTGAAGCACACGAAGTAAGAGGAAAAAGCCTCAGGGGATTGGTTTAGTGCTGGAAGGTGCCCCTTCCAGCCTAAACACATTCCTTCTTACAACACAGACACCCTTTCACCACGATGCAAGGGTGCCTGCATTGGCACTAGGCAGCCAAAAGGGGAAAAGGCAGGAATGTGCCCTATTGTCTTAAATACAGCATATTTCTTTCTTTTTCCAGTGACACATTGCAGTGCACCAAGGTGATTTGCTGCGCTGCGTGGCATGGCCATAATTATGGCCTTTGGTCTGAGAGTTTGTTTCTCGAAATATCGAGTCATTTAATAGCACTTGCGCTTCTGGGACTTGAATATTATTCAGTGTAATCTGCATGAATCCAAAGGGGACATCTTCTGTAAAAGGGACATTATGGCCTTTCTAAGGAACATCCAAAGAAAGGCAAGCATTTTGTGCAACCACTGCCAATCTGATTTTCCTTAAACATCTTTTTTCAGATTCTTTGTTTTTTCCTTTTCTTTCCTGGAATTCTTCTCCTCTCTTGTCCTTGGATACGTACCTGAACAACGGAATTACTCCTCATACTTTCATTCCATCGTGGGCAAAGATTTCAATCGTACCCTCTTTTAAAAAAATAGGGAAGAAAGCTCTAGGCATATCCAAAACCCCTATATCATTAGAGACCATATGCTTCATGAACACATATTTCAGAAATAAAAATTGACAATCATTTCTAACTTTTTCATTTGTCCTTTTATTTGATTTCCAGAGACAGATTTGTTTCTTCTACCTGAATGTCAACATAGGAGGTAGAACAATGTGAAATATTTTTCACAAGCATGAGTTATTTTCCCAAATCCTTTTGACTGTGGCCTTAATGAAATCGATAGACCTCTTTAACTAAATGTTGAGTGCAATTATATGTATATTCTTTTTCAGATTCACCTATTGCCCTTGATTCCAAGTTATAACGTATAACTGAGAGAGTATCCAATATATGATGCAAGTTATTCGATGTTCGAATACAGAATAATACTCTTTCTAAACAGTGAAACGACTCAGAGTATTGAACTTAACTCCCGGTAAGATTACATGAGGCCTCAAGGTCGAGTTCAGGAGAGACTAATAGATCGGGGTCATAAATCATTTCATATTAAGACTAGGGGGGAGATTCTCAAGAACGTGTGTTAATTATTGCATAATTTGCTTAACGCAACTTTGCATTTCGCAGTCTATCGAGGGAAAATAACACCGTCTTGACGTTGTATTCTCAACCTGGCGGCACCATGCGATAGTCTCACAACAACGCGCCAAATGCCTGTGTTAAAATCAACGTGCCGCCGAAAAAATGCAAAACACGAATGCGAAAAAAGTTGCGATGTGGCCAATCGCGTTACAAAAATCAGCGATAACCAGCGACAGGCCTGCAATCCCCATGCCTCATGCGGGAAAATGCACTATAAAAGAAAAACAAAAAAAAAGGCAAAAGAAAATAAACCGTGTAGCACCATGGATGCACCCAGACCGAGTGCAGAGGACACCACGAACCCCACAAACCCCACAGACGACCAGCAAGGAACCCCGGGCTCGGGGAAGGCCAAGGAGAAGAGGAAGACGCATTTCAGCCCGCAGGAAAACAGGATCATCGTTACAGAGGTGACAGGACACTACAACAACTGTTCAGCACCGCAAACGTGTCATTGGCAACACAAACGGAAATATGGCAGTCCATCATGAACAATGTGAATGCAGTTGGAGTGTCGGGGAGGTCAATGGAGGAGGACAAGAGGCGCTGGCATGACGTGAAAAGCCAAACCAAGCAGAAACTTGCTGCCAACAGGAAGGCAGCAACGGCAACTGGAGTTGGGAGTCCAGCACCACAGGAGGAGCTGGATGAGTTGGAGGAAATGATGGCCACAGTCATCAGTGTGGAGACGGTGGCAGGAGTTCGGGGGCCGGACACAGCTCGATATGACCTGACCCAACAGCAACAGGGTGAGTAACGACCAGGGACTGGGGGCAAGGGTGGAGATGGGCACAATGGCACACATGCACAATCATGAAAGACCAAGTAGGCCCCCCCTCCACTATGTGCACAAAGGGGCCCCCCTCCCTATCACCAATCACACAACCCACCCATACACATGTGCTGAATCCACCTAAGCAGCGACTTTGGGAGACACACTGAAAATGCAAGTGACACTGCATGAGCAATAGCATGGCTGCAGTAAAAATACATGACATGGTGCAAGCCACAACACTGAGGTGGCCCAGTGTGATCACATCCTCAAAGGAGCAGGTCACACTATGACACATCCACGTGCACATACAACCCCTGATGTCAACAACACATCTGCAGACAAACAATGTACAAGAGTACAAAATCCGTCCAAGAGCACAAAAGACCTAAATCGCCAACATCTCTGCACCGTAAAAGCACACATGTCAAAGGCACACCTCCTCAAAGGGATAAGGGGCCGCTAAATTAGAGTTGCAGGGCCACTCTCCCACAATGCAGCACACACACATAACAATCACAGCACATCAACATTTACGACAATGTGGTACAAGGTCCAAACTTTCACTACAGAACAGAGGACACAACTGGTGCCTCTTGTGCATAGAAACTGGCCAATCACATCTGGCATAGCAGGACACTGTGGTATGAAAATGTACGAGTACAACTTCACAACCATCATGTAGTTGAAATGTCCACTGTCTCCCATCAAATAGCCATCTCCTCCAAAACAGTCACAATGTACATTGTCATGCAGTCTGTATGTAAACATCTACAATGCGTCAACATACATGGGACACACTGTTAACCTGCATCTCCCCCTTACATTGCAGAGGAACAATCAACACCTCCTGCAGAGCAGACCAGACATCCCTTCAGTGATGATGAAGAGGACACCCTGGACATTTGCTCAGACACCCTCCAACGGCTCATGGACAGCCTCCGCACCCCACCCCCAGGAGCAGTGCAGCCCAGCTGCATCGAGGTGACCCCACCCCCTGCACAGACCAAAAAGCAGGAAGCACCCACCACCGTGGCTGCCTCCCAGCACGTCACCAAAGAACACATGACTTTCCAACGCCATGTGTTAGACTGCCAGACAGAGCTGGTTGAACATGTGCATCTGGGGTTTGAAATCATGGCAGCCAAACTCAATGCCATATGTGGGTGTATAAGTCCCATCAGGGACCACTTACAGTCCCTAACGGACACCCACAGTCCGTTCCATGCCCTACAACAATCCTTGGCTGACCTCGCTGGAGCCATTACTCAGATACAAGAACTGTCTAGTCAGACAGGCTCCAGCGACAACAGCATAGAGTTGGCCCAGATGCGGAGGACAATGGAGAACATGCAGCGGATACAGGCAGGTAGGATGGCTGTCACGGCTGAACACCAGCGAGATATAGCTGGGATCTACCATGCCCTGAAGATCCTCATCTTGCCATTGCTGCCACAGAGCCTGTCCCAGATGACTGCTGCAGGAACTTCGGCACACACATCTCCGCCCCCTGATGTGTCTGTGGCACCCAGTGATGCAGACATACCACCTCCGCCCCTTGATGTGTCAGTGGCACACAGTGATGCAGCCATAACACCAACACACACACCTGGAACACCTGACACTGAAGACATATCAGAGGACGAAGATGTGGATAGTAATGACTCTGTGTCAAAAAGGCGGTTGTAGCATCCTTCCCCACCATATGGCCTGTTCCTGCTTGGTTCAACCCTCTGCATCATGCCCTGGAACAACACCTTTCACTGTCCCCCCAAACACTCTGCGACATTCACCTGGACCCCGACATGGACTGCCATATTTGCACTGGTTACCAATGACACAGCAATCAGGCTGCGGACTGTACTCTTCCTCTTCCGACTCACTTGTCATTCCCCCAAGGACTCTGGTTGGCATGGCCATGTACTGCTCCAGCTCCTACACTCCACAGAATGTGAATAAAACATTACAAATCACACAGATGTGTCATGTCTATGTTCAGTCAAGAATAAAAGTATGGATGAATGTAGGGACATTGATTGCACAAAAAGGTACACCCTGGGAAATGACATCAATGCGCATGTTTGACCGTAACACACATGGCCAATTATGTGTCTGTGAAGCTGTGTACTAACTCTGGCCTCATTGCTCATTAACACAATCTCACAACCCCCAATGTAGCCCCACATCCATGTATGAAATATGGCTGTGTGTGAAAATCGGTAGCTGGACCAAAGTAGGGTCCCCCATTACATGTGGCAACAGTACATCTCTTTGCATACCTACACACACTCAACTGTTTGGATGGATCACATTGATCCACATTGCAAGGAGTTGGATACCATACTCACATTGCTGAAGACACGTAAGTGCACAGGTCTACCAACAACTTTCCCAAACACAATGTCTGACTCAAAGAGCTGGAGCTGGCAATGGGGACTCACCCCTAAGTGAAAAGCGTCAGTCAATGCTCATTGGGGCACACGATTTAGCATTCTAATCAACACTCATCGCAGTTGAACACTAGTGAAGTTGCGTAGACGTTATTAGCATGTGTGTTTCAGTACAGGCAAGACAAGGGCCACAACATGCAGACCAATGCATCATATACTAACAGGCATGGGAATGCAAACATGGACAGAAATCATCACGGATGGCAACGGTTTCAGCCCACCTTGCCTTGCTGGACGAGTCATGTGATGTTTGGCGTACGCTCATTGCACCGTATCAGGGGACACCACTCACAGCCCATGGGATCTGCATAGTCCTGTACCACCGGATTGCGCTGACTGTCTGCTCTGCTGACAGTGAACAGGTGACAGAGTCCAAAAGGGTGACATGTTGAACTACATTGCCATGTGTGTACACTCCCTCCAGCAGGGTGTCAGATTGAGGAACGCTGCCATGCGCCGCTGTCCACTCACCTTGCACAGGTATGTGTCAACCCGCAGTGTTGCACGCACATGCATTCTGAGTCCAGGCGAATGCAGCCATGTCCACTGTAATGGTGGAATATGTGACCATTTCTCCAAGATGCAAAAGGGTTTGGGGACCTGTGCTATGGGTTACAATCAGTTGTGGCTGCAGGAACATAGTTACTCGTCCATGAGAGTGAGCGCAGCTTCATGCGCAATCAGTTCCAAGAATACGTTGTTGTCGACTTCAACGAACACGAGGGTGAGCCAATCCATTAGCTGGTCCGGACAGATGTGCTCCGTCCACGCAGTTTCACCAATCAGCAACACAGTCCAATAGGGGAGCGCCTTGATGTGGTCACTGCACACGAGGAATTGTGCAATCTCCCATGCCCAACTGCCAGCACATACGCCAAATATCAAGGCATCCCATGAACGGGTATCACAGTTACACTCCTGGTCGTGGGCCAACAGGGGGCGCACACACATGTCATAATCCAGTTCAGCTACCGTTGTGTTGGATAGGCAGACATCCATGGGCCACTCAAATATGCATGATCTTCAGTGGAACCAGGGCTGGATGCAGGTGACATACGCAAGTTGGAAGCTCAAACAGTAATTGATCCTCAGAACTGCCAATGGCAGTGCCCCCAACAGATGCAGCATTCGGTCATGGAACAGTTTCACGTGTCACGGGTTGCGCATGTGCCCGGGATGCCCATTGCGTTGTTGGGACTCGAAGAACAGGCACTCTTCTGACCTGCGGCTGTTGTGTGGATGATATGCCACAGTTCGGAGCAATGAGTCGTATGGGTGTGCAAAGTTTGGACGTATGGGTTTTCCTGTGCTTAAGTGTCAAGGGCATGCCGTGCAGGAGTATCTCGGGCAAGAAATTCTGTGTGTGGGGTGTGGATACGTTGTTCTTTCATTAGCGTTGTGTGGAGTGTGGGAGCCGTCATCTGCTATGGTGTATCTTTCAGGGGGTGTCCACCGCATGCACTGCCAAGGTCGTTGGTGCAGATGTCATTCCGCCTTCTGTATTGGGACAAAGGAGCTTTCGTCCACAATGTCAGTCTGACTACTGCTTGCATTCTTGAAATGTGATGTGGCTTTTGCTTTGCAAATGAGGCTCGGCCTTAGACTTATGGTGCACCATGAGCGACACACACACAACATTTGGCATGTATTAGTTAAGACCCTGAGCGGCCTTGCGCTCCTTGTACAATCCCTTGCTGCGCAGCTGCCCTCCGTGTGCATGCAACAGGGCGACATTGTCTGTTGAGATTCATGTGGCGCTGATACTGCAACAGACACACACGCATCAGTTGGTTTCCTGTCCAGCCCAGAAATGAACCACGCACAGGGCCGATGGATGATTCCTGCTCTTTCTCGCTTTCCCTCTCTCCCTTTCACTGTCGCTCTCTTCCTCTGTTTCTCTCTCTCTCCTTCTCCCTCTCTCCCCTTTTCTCTCTCTCTGTCCTTTGATGAACTCATGACACACCTTCTTATCTTGAATTATTTGTCTTGCAGGCTGTGACTCACAGATTGTCCATGGGAGCCCCGCCATGACTCTTCCAAATAGTAGTATTGAGTTACATTTGAATTAATTATTCTTTTTGGGAAATTCAAAGGTGAATTAATGATTTACCTTTGTCTGTCCACACAATTGTTGTCATTGTGCGGCTTCAGGCAAATTGTTTGGTTCAAGAATTTGTAAAGTGGATGTGAACTATCTTCATCTGGGGGGGAGGCCGGGGTAGGGCCCAGGGAGGGGGGATTCCTGGGGGTGGTGGCGGTGGGTGTTGTGGCCCTCTTTGGTGTCCGAGCAGCCTGATCAGTGGCTCAATGGCATCTGTTGTTCTTCAGGTGTGGCTGTGTGCTGGGCTCCCTTTCACGGTGCAGGTTGTCATCCAACTTAACACCAGGTATGAGCAGGTGTTAAATTCCTGCTGCTAATGCGCCTTATCTCATGTTTTGGGATCTTATTGAAGATCTGGCTGGTCGTTGAGAATGTTGCGAAGTGGTGTTGTCGCAGCTTTTTGCACAGGAACGCCTACTCTGCATCTCATTAGCGTTAGTTGCCGGTGTCATCCATGGCGTTGTTTTTTGCGGCTACTTTCGCAGGAAAATTGGTGATATCAGCTGTTAGCACCAGCTGGTGAATGGTAAGAGGAATTTTCACCACTTTGGTGGTGATAAAGTGCAGCTAACTTGGTGATAGGTCCTTGAGAATATGCCCCTAGGAGTGCTACTAAACAGATTCATGGTTGCTGCTTTTTTGGTATTACACCTGAAAGACAGTGCCGAGGCATTTTAGTGGCCACAATCGAACAAGTTTCTAAATCAATGACAGGAAGCATTAAAATACAAACAGTTTAAAATGCCGAGATAGCCAAATACCATGCATTTCCAATTGCTTTGTGAATTGGTTGTGATTTATTTTCACTCAGGAGATTGTTCTTTTGGACTTCAGCTACCTTCTTAGTAATTGGAGCTTGTGATTCTGTTAGTGGAGATTTTTGCTCCATCTTTTAAAAATAAGCTGGTATCGAAGCTAGTCCCTTAAGCCCTCCAACATGGCAAGTTTTACCACTTTGGACAAGATGTTTTTTTGGGCATAGTCTTGTGGTCATTAATCTTCCGGATCTTAATTTTGTTGCCCTTATTTTAAACTTCAAAGGTAAGGTAGCCCACAATATGGAATGATGTCATGCTGTGTAATAACTGGTATCCCCTTGGGATCGTGTATCCCCTGCTCTTCAGAAGTCTTCGGAGCTCTGCCCTATTGGCCAGCTCTGACGGCTGTGCTGTAGCAGTGCACCCTCAAGAAAAGGCACATCCAACTCTGCTTCGGCATGGGCAGACAGAAACAGAAGCACTCGGAGCAGAGCTATTGTTTAGACAATAAATACCCCTTTCAAATGTATATAGTGCCCGTCAGTTAGGGTCTCCGATAAGCGCTGAATGGGCGTGGTTTATCTATTTTGCCATTAGCAATGATCACAGGCAATGACAACCTCGTGGGAGATTGAAAAATATAGATAATATAATGTTGAGGAAAATATAAGAAGATCTTGCAACCAAATTGTTTTTTTTTGTGTAAAATAGAAAGACATGGACCTGAAGTGAAGGCAAACAAGGAGAGACAACAGTGCCAGTGATTGGAAGGAAATATGCAAAACAAAGAGAATACTATGAGGAAATGGTGTATGAATAACAAGAGAATGGAAAAAATAGGCAAGGGCATGCATGCCAACATTTTGCAACAATAAAGTGGAAGATTTTGAAAACAAAGGGCCTGATTACAATGGCGGGGTGTCGGTGGTGGTCTCCCCGCCATCGGAACAGGGATCTCTGTCTGCCATATTATAATGGCTTTTGGACGGGTGGTGGTTGGAAACTCCGACCGCCACGGTCCCATCAGGTGGTCTGTATCTGACCATCTGTTGGACCTCCCTGTAGTACTAGAATGGTAGCGGAGCTTGTCAGGCTCCGCCATAGGGATTACAATATACCTTTCTGCCAATCGTTCTGTGGAGGTCATCCCACCGCAAAACGACAGGTGGAAATGGATTTGGGGGCCCCTAGCAGCCCCCCTAACCACCTGAGCCAGGGACAAAGGCACTGGGGGGCACCTATGGTGCGCCCCTACATATCCCTACACCATGTGGTAGGCACCGTTAGGTGTTTGCCAAGTAGTGCAGGGATATGTGTGGGGTGTCTGTTTTGTCTTGCGGCGCAATACAAAACATGGGCAATGCAACTGCCACTGTGGCAGTCGCATCGTAATTAGCCCTGTGGGACTGCCGCCATGTGGGCGGGCGGTCCCAAATACGATACGTTGGTGGACGGACTTCATAATGACACTAAAAAGTGGGAGAATGCATTTTTCAAACTGATTTATATTGTAGCAGATGGGGAAAACAGCTATAATAAAGCCATTTTTAGCTTCTGAAAGAGTGAGTCTCCCACCTGAATCAGATCTGTCCACATGTATGCCAGAGGAAAACATACATATACATACATATAAAAAGTTTGGCTTTCAATTAATAAAATATTCTCATGGCTTCTTTAAAGCATTCCATGTGTTCAACAAGGACAGGAGCATTGCACATTTCCTTTGTATAGGGACACATGTGCTGAGGGCTCTGTGTTGTAATACACATCTTGCATTGTGAGACTTGTAGTTCCTCCTTTTAAACAGTGCTGGAAATGCAAACAATAAACATCTGGATCCGATAAACTGATGGTCAAGTTGTGCATACATGCCAATAGAACCGATCCAGGGGGGAGATTGCTGATTTTTTAAAGCCAAAAATGGCTTTGTTTTATCTGTCTCCTGCCTGAAATCGCTTCCGCTTTAACGCAAATCAATGTGCAGATAACATTCTCCCTTTTTTTTTTTAAATCTCCCAGTTTCCTGTACTAAAATGTTGGCATAATTGAGTTGTGGCATCCAAAAATGAGCAGTAACGAGGGGCAGAGTCATTAGGTGACAGCTCTGGCAGTCAATTTATGCATTTAAAAAAAAAAAAACTTTCATAATGAAATTGTAAGATTACAAAATTGATGGTAAATGTATCTCACCTAAAGGGCGACATACAGGGCCTGATTCACAAACCTAACTTAAGACAAAATCCTAAACTTACTACCATTTTGGTATTCACAGAAGGCACTTACTCATTTTGGTATTCACAGAAGGCACTTACTCATTTCGGTATTCACAGAAGTTAGGTGTCCTAACTTTAGGACTCCTAAATGCCTTCTGTGAATACCGAAAGCCTTAAAATTAGGATTTTTCTCAGTTTAGTAGTAGTATAGTTAGGACTCCTAACTTTAGGACTCCTAAATGCCTTCTGTGAATACCGAAATTCTTAAAATTAGGATTTTTCTCAATTTAGTAGTCCTAAGTTTAGGACTCCTAACTTTAGGACTCCTAAATGCCTTCTGTGACTACCGAAAGCCTTAAAATTAGGATTTTTCTCAGTTTAGTAGTAGTATAGTTAGGACTCCTAACTTTAGGACTCCTAAATGCCTTCTGTGAATACCGAAAGTCTTAAAATTAGGATTTTTCTCAATTTAGTAGTCCTAAGTCTAAATTTAGGACTACTAAATTGAGAAAAATCCTAATTTTAAGACTTTCGGTATTCACAGAAGGCATTTAGGAGTCCTAAAGTTAGGAGTCCTAACTATACTACTACTAAACTGCGAAAAATCCTAATTTTAAGACTTTCGGTATTCACAGAAGGCATTTAGGAGTCCTAAAGTTAGGACTCCTAACTTCTGTGAATACCGAAATGAGTAAGTGCCTTCTGTGAATACCAAAATGAGTAAGTGCCTTCTGTGAATACCAAAATGGTAGTAAGTTTAGGATTTTGTCTTAAGTTAGTTCTGTGAATCGGGCCCGTAGACTTTATTTAAAAAAAAAATCTATATGGGGTTAAAACATCTTCTACACAGACCTTTGTGTAAACAGCAAATTTCAGTGAATCAAAATGGTAAGCTAATTTACAGTTAATGCACTTGCTGGAGAGCTATGTGTGCAGTCTAGTCATCGGTACGACTCAGCATACAACAGCATAAGGGTTAATGTGCATGAAATTGCTTCCGCTTTAATGCAAATCAATGTGCAGAAAACATTCTCCTTTTTTTTTTTAAATCTCCCAGTTTCCTGTACTAAAATGTTGGCATATATGAGTTGTGGCATCCAAAAATGAGCAGTAACGAGGGGCAGAGCCATTAGGAGACCGCTCTGGCAGTCAATGTATTCATTTAAAAAAAAAAAACTTTCATAATGAAATTGCAAGATTACAAAATTGATGGTAAATGTATCTCACCTAAAGGGCGACATATAGACTTTATTTAAATAAAAAAAAATCTATATGGGGTTAAAACATCTTCTGCACAGACCTGTGTGTAAACAGCCAGTTTCAGTGAATCAAAATGGTAAGCTAATTTACAGTTAATGCACTTGCTGGAGAGCTGTGTGTGCAGTCTAGTCATCTGTACAACTCAGCATACAACAGCATAAGGGTTAATGTGCATGCTGCAAAGCAAATTGTGTAACATGCAACTTTTTATTTTTGTATTACAGATTTGTATTTGATGTGAACAGTACAAATGGTTTTTTTTGTTGCCGAGATACTTCTGTTACTTGCAGGTCACTAGCTACAGTCTTTGTGATAGAGCTTAATTTGTTATTCCCTGGCATATTACGGGATTTATAGCATGTGAAATTATAGCATACATAACACTTATGACATCTGAAATGACATAATTTCAGAGAACACAATGCATATTAGAGTGGCGAGTTATATTTAATTTAGTGTGGCAAGTGAGGTGACAAGACTTTGTACGGAGGTGAGCAATTTGTTTTAAGTTGAAAGTGGTGTGTCGGTTACAAATTAAAGTTAGAACTAGTGGTGGATAAATTATAAATTTAAGTTATAACTATAGTTCTATAGTTTAAGTTGGGTTTGAAAGAAAGAATAAATAAAGCTTGCCTAACTATAGCTTAGTTTTAACCTTTGTTATAGTCATCAAATTGAAATGATTTTTCTTTTTAATGAAAATGTATTTCAAATTGTAATGTTGATTGTTGTTAAGCACAGTGTTGTACGGTACAGTGAAGGAAAGTGTCATACAATGTAATTCCATAAAGCCTGGTTCACAAGGATAAACGTTCTCTTTTGTGCATGTTTACAATTGTTTTCTATTCGCAAAGGTATTTTGCTAGTAGCATCTTTACAACTGCAGAGTCTCCGCACATAAAAAGATAGGACAGTTTTGTTTTTTTATGTGCAGAGACTCCACACTCGTAAAAGAAGCTACTCGTAAAATACATTTGTTAATAGTAAACCATCGTAAACCTATACAAAAGTGTAAGCTTGAATCAGTCCTAGAGTTGAGTGTTTTAGGGTGGAATAGACAAGAGGGGAGTAAAGTGGAGTCGTGTTGCGTACAGTAGAGTAAAGTGTTATAGAGTGGAGTGGAGTATCATAGACTGGAGTGGTGTGTCGTACAGTACAGTTGAGTGTTGTACAGTGGAATATTGTCAAATGAAGTGCCGTGAAGTCGAGTGGAGTGTCACAGAGTGGCATAGAGTTCAGTAGAGTGTTGTACAATGGAACAGAGTGAAGTGTTGTACAGTAGAGTGTAGAAGCATACAGTGTAGTACGGTATTGTACAGTGGCATCGGGTGTAATAGAGTGTGGTAGAGTGCACTTTTATAGAGTTGAGTAGAGTGTTTTAGAGAAGTGACGTACATTGGAGTGTCGTTCAGTGGCATAGAATGGGTTAAGCTGTCGTACACTGGAGTCAAGTGGAGTGGCATAGTGTAGAGTGGTCTAAAGTGTCATATAGTGGAGCAGCACCTCGTATACTACAGTGAAGTGAAGTAAACTACAGTGTAGTGGTGTAGCATAGAGTGGAGTAAAGTGTTATAGACTGGAGTGGAGTGCCATACAGTGGAGTGGTATGCCTTGTCATAGAGTGCGGGAAACTATCATAGAGGGAATTACAGTTGAGTAGCATAAAGTGGAGTATAGTGGAGTGGCACAGAGTGGAGTATAGTGTTGTTCAGTGGAGTGAGGTAGAGTAGACAAGAGTGAGGTAGAGTGTGTTACAGTGGAGTGACAGAGTGTTGTAGAGTCTAGTAGCATAGAGTGCATTTGAGTGGAGCGGCGTACACTGGAGTGGCGTACAGTGGAATAGTGTTGAGTGGAGTGGTGTAGAGTGGAGAGTGGTGGAGTGCAATAGCATGTAGTGTATTTCTGTATGGTGGAATAGTATACAGTGGAGTGGCATACTGTAGAGTGGTGTAGACTGGAGTAGTGTACACTGGAGTGACATACGGGGAATAGCATAGAGTGGAGTGGTATACAATTGAATGCCGTAATGTAGAATAGCATAGAGTGCAGTGCTGTACAGTCAAGTGCCAGTGCAGTGGCCTATAGAGTAGTGGCCTAAACTGGAGTGGCATACTGTGGAGTAGGGTAGAGTGGAATAGCATACAGTGGATGGTCATCGACTGGAGCAGTATACAGTGGAGTGACATACAGTGGTAAAGTGTAGAGTGGACTGTCATACAGCGGAAAAGTGCATTGTGGATTGGCGTAGAATGTAAAAACATAGAGTGGAGTATCATAGAATGGAGTGGCATACACTGGAATGGCATACACTAGATATACAGTGTAGTGCGGTAAAGAGGAATAGCATAGAGTGGAACGCCACAGAGTGGACTTTCATACAGTGGAATAGCGTAGAGTGGAGTGTCTACAGTGGAGTGGCGTAGAGTGGAGTTGGTATAGTGGAGTAGAGTGCAACAGCATACAGTGTAGTGGCATACAGTATAGTTGGTACAGTGGAATAGCATAAAGAGGAATAGTGTGGAGTGGTGTGCAGTGGAGTTTCATAGAGTGGAGTGGCGTGGAGTGGAGTGGCATACAGTGGAATTGCATTGAGTGGCATAGAGTGGAGTGGCAGACAGTGGAGTAAATTGGACCTGTGAGCACTCATTCCTAGAATAAAGGAAGAACCTGAGAAAAAAATACTTGCAGGAGGCATGGCATTCAAATGTAGCACAGAAAAATATCAAATGCACTAACTTGTAACACAAAAATATGTGGCAATGCTTCCTAATATAACCCTACAACACACATACCAGTTTGAAAACTGAATAATTTAAATTTACCATTTGCAACAATATTTGCTATGAACCTTTACAACAAATATAGACATAAGGGCAGCTCAAACCTACCTGGTGAGCAATACTGTACAAGTTGTGTAAAATGACAAGTAACAGTTGAAGAAAAATAACCCTAATGGGCTACTTTAGAGTACCAGGATCTCAAGCAGCACCGGAATAGGTTCAAAAGTGGACAGACCGCTTTGATGAATGTGTGACTACAGTGGTGCGCCCTCACCAGGGATCGGTAGAAATGATAATTAGCCACGGATAAACCCTATACATGACGGTGTGAACCGTAAGTACAGCAACACCCCTGCACTCACAGCACACCTTAGTGTGTGTGCTGATACTTAACGATGCCCTCTAATTTGGCCCCAAGGCACTGTTGGTCCTGAAGAAAACCTTTGAATTTGATAAATAGGCTGAAACATGTATAGGCTATCTAGATACTTAAGATCACTATAGTCCTTATAAGTATCCACCATTTCTCCTGTTTAACCTTGCCCCGGGACCTCAAAATTGAAGTAGTTCTATCTCGACGGATAATCCTAGAGGCATTTTTATCCCACACTTTGTTCTCCCTCCATTCACAAAAACTGCCCGCTCTGCTGTAATCAGGCATCGTAGCACACCTGGGTTGCACTCAGCCACCCAGGTGTGAACCCAATGATGAAGCATGCCACCAACTAGGTTGGTGGGTGAGGGTTCTTTTTAAATCCTAAATGGTTTTTCCTTCCCATTCCTTTGGCACTGTTTTGCAGTGCCTTAGATTCCTGTGTTGGGTCTGTCCCTGTTGTTGTTTGATTATAAGTTTGGGGATAAGGACGTATCCCACTATTCCCCGCTCTCTCTTTGGTTTTCCTACTTTAGAGTACACAGGCTTCATGGGAAATACAGGTATCAAATGTGTTCGGTTTTACCAGGCAGTTTATTGTGTCCCATTCTGAGCTTTAAATGTTGAAATGGAGAACAAAATGCCGTTGGGGGTTTAACTCATCTTAAAAAATCATTGGCAAAGTCAATAGATGAGATCTTTGAAACCTATTGGGTCTGCCTGATGTTCGGCATTAGCAAGATGATGTGCAGCATGGCCAAAAGTGAGTAAAAAGGCATAATGATGCTACCGCATCATTTTCAGGCCCACGCATGCATCGTTACACATTCACCCTTCAATATGTTGAAGACACAATATTTTTTAGAAACCCATCCGAGTTGCACTAAATAAAATAACATGAAAAAGAACCACCGTAAAAGCACTTTTTTGAGGTGAAGGCACTAGAAATAATTTGCTGCCTATTCTCCTCCCATGGAAATAAAAAAAACTAAATGGTGTGCATGAGGGAAAATGGAGTAGCTCCTGGGTGGTGGGGGAGTATTGGGGATTGGCAGGGATGGCAAAAAAGCACTGAAGGGACAGCAACATGGGGGTGGCACAAAAGACACAAAAGTAAGAAAGCAAAATACAGTGGAAGTTATGGAAAGAGTTTGGCATGGAGAGAAGCACACTAAAAAGTGTGAAACACAAGAGAGAAATTAATTTTGAGCTCAGATGAATGAGTATTTGGCAGTCAAAGAAGCACACGAGGGAGACATCTGAAAAAACACATATACTGTCACAGATTGCATAACCAACAAGAAAAAAGGAGTTCCCTAAAAGTGGGCAGTAGAAGGATAGAAGCATCCAGTCAGAGATAGTGATGGGGCCAGGCTTAATGTGCTAGGCTCCAGGGAAGGGACACACACAAGGTGGAAACATTGGGATTAGGAAAGCCACTTAACAAGAAGCAAACACATGAGAGGCAATAAAACTAAACAATGATAAGCAGCAGGCAAGGTGTAAGTCTACTGTAGGCCAACTTTCTCTGTCTGGTAGTCTCAAGTCACACATGCAGGATTTCCCCTTTCCCATTGGTTCTCCCCATGCAAATTCCTCCAGTTAATAACTGTGAAATACCTAGACTTGAGGGGAAACCTAATTAAACTTAGAATAGGAAATTCAAAATTTGGTGCAAGACTCAGAATAAGCTGGTAAAGTTCTCAGGAGCATTGGGGATTGGCAGTGTTGGCAAAAAAGCACTGAAGGGACAGCAACATGGGGGTGGCACAAAAGACACACAAGTAATAAAGTAAAATACAGTGGAAGTTATGGAAAGAGTGTGGCATGGAGAGAAGCACACTAAAACGTGTGAAACACAAGAGAGAAATTAATTTTAAGCTCAGATGAGTGAGTATTTGGCAGTCAAGGAAGCACACGAGGGAGACATCTGAAAAACACACATACTCTCACAGAGTGCATAAGCAACAAGAAAAAAGGAGTTCCCTTAAAGTGGGCAGTAGAAGGATAGAAGCCATCCAGTCGGAGATGGTAAAGGGGCCAGGCTTAATGGGCTAGGGTCCAGGGGAGGGGCACACACACGGTGGAAACATTGGGATTGGGAAAACCACTTAACAAGAAGCAAACACATGAGTGACAATAAAACCAAACAATGATAAGCAGCAGGCAGGGTGTAAGTCTACAGTAGGCCAGCTTTCTCTGTCTGGTAGTCTCAAGTAAAAAATAAGGATTTCCCCTTCCCATTGGTTCTTCCCAAACAAATTTCCTCCAGTTAATAACTGTGAAATACCTAGACTTGAGGGGAAACTTAATTAAACTTGGAATAGGAAATTCAAAATTTGGTGCAGGACTCAGAATAAGCTGGTAAAGTTCTCAGTATGCAACAAATGCTGATGTTGTGCCAAATAAAGTGAGCTAGAAGGTGAACAATGTAATGACCACAACATATTTTATTTCTTTATATTGCTTTTAGACAAAATAGATTTCAAGAAATAAATTGAATAAAAATAGTTGATTAGTAGCCATGTATATAGACCTACAAGGTTCAATGTTATCACAGTGTAATAATGATGTGGTAACCATCAAGGGCAAAGACGAAAAGTTTGGAAAGTATAACCAGAACTGTGAAAGGGTATTATAGCAACATACTACATGACATAACTACATCTGTCAATAATAATGTTGCCAGCAAGAGATTTATTTGAAGGTACATTGAAATCCACTAAACAAGTACTTTTTGATGTGTCTTACTCACAGCCACAATAAATGAAAAGCACAATAGTCCATTTACATTCAAGGATAGATAATAAATCAAAAACAACCACGAATATTTACTTGGAATTAATATATTATATTTGAAACCCTGTTAAAAACATCGTCCTCTTTAATCAAAAGCATTAACTAACTTGTCATCCTGTAGAAAGCTTTCTTCATTAAAGAAAGAGTCTGTACAAGACTTATGTATCGTATCCATTGTCCACTAAAACTTTACAACAGTTACTTATATTCGCTAATCTTTTTCTTCGGGTTTTGTCAAACACTATGGGGCATATTTACAACGAGGCGATAAAAAATTATCGCCGCTTTAGCGGCCGTTTTCGGCCGAAAAGCGGCGATAATTTTATCGCTATATTAGCAAGGTCACGCTAACGCGTGAAACCTTGCTTTAGCGTGGAGATTTCTAACGCCCAGCTTTGCATCTCTAATGAGATGCAAAGTGGGCGTCCCTGACCTGACATGATAGGAGAAATGTCGCTAAGCGACATTTCTCCTATCATCAAGCCCCACGCTATGAAGCATAGCCTCAGGAAAAGTAGCGATAACACCTGTTATCGCTACTTTCCTAACACCTGCTTCAGGACTGACTTAGCCATGATATCCTATGGAAGGAGGATATCATGGCTAAGTTTGTGAGTCCCTATCAACTAGCTAACGTGAGATTATCACTGGGTTTCCAGCGATAATCTCACGTTAGCCAGTTAGCGCTAGGATTGTTAGCGACGATGAGATAAGCGTTTCTAATAGCACGCTATCTCAGCGATAAAAATCGGCGCTAGCCGGCGATAATTATCCAAGCACTAAGTGCGCTCAGCGATAATTATCGCCGGTTGTTGTTGATATGCCCCATAGTTGTCAAGACTCTTCATTTTATTTAGAATCAACATGAAAAGCTTACTGTTCAAAGCAAAGGCATTATCAACCACTCTCAACTCGTTCTTTCTGTTTCACTGCATCTCTCCTTCTTCTACACTTTATTAAATTTAACACTAAATTTACAAGGCTGTAACTAGGCAATCATTATAACATTTGTGCAGAACCTATGCAGCCATCTAAACACCCACTCATTGAAATACTGAGGCACATGTGCACTAAAGGCTCTACTCATGCACTCGTGTAATTACGTATAAAATACCTTTGTAGTAAGCCTTTCACCCATATTGTCTAAAGACTACATATTCCTCAGTAAAACTTGTAAATACATGGGTTTGTGGTTGAATACATCAATACTCCCTGGATGATTGAATGAGTACATAGGTACTGCCTAGGTGATTCCCTGAGGATACAAATAGTGTCTAGATGTTTCCCTGACTATGTCATAACTCCATGAGTCATTCCATATCTGCATACTTACTGCCTGTGTGGTGGCATGAGTATACCATTAGTATCTGGGTGTTTGGATGAGTGCATGAGTAGAGTCTGAATGATTCGACAAGTGCGTGATGAATGCTTCAATAATTCAATACATGCATAGATACTGCTAGGATGATTACATGAGTGCAACTCTAGTACCTGGATAATTGCAAGAGTGCATACATAGTATATTGATGATTTATGCAGTGCATGGATAGTGCATACATGATTGTTTAAGCCCATGCATAGCACCTAGCCTATTGGATGAGTGTATGAGTAGTGTTTCAGCGATTGGATACTGGCCATTTCATTTTGGTTGACTGAACAGCTATTGCCTGGATGCTTACATAACTATGTGGGTAATGCCTGGAGAATTGAATAAGCACATCAGTAGTGCATACCTAATTAGATGAGTGCATGACTAGTGTCTGAGTGAATGCATGATTCCATTGTTAAAGCTTGAGAGATTGGTTGGAAGTAAATATACTGCTGCGGTGATTGTATTTGTGCAAGACTATTGGCTGTATAAGTACTGGATGATGCATATGTTTGATTTAAAGGAATTAATACTGTATCAGCTATGAATTCAAATTGATTATATGTACAGACAATGACATATGTAGATATGTATGTATCTTTTTATTAAACGTACACAAAAAAAGAGAAAAAAATAACACATACCAAAAAATGTTTTGTTTATATATGAAGTAATAATTGTCAGAGATGCAATACAATGAATAAGAAAACTATCACTGCTATTATCCTAAGTAGGTCGCACTAAAGCGATATAGGTCGGATAAGAGGTCTTGTTGTTAGTTAGTTTTTGTTTCCCCCCTCCTCTTGGACCTAGAAGTAACTTAGGGGGGGGCCTTTGTTTCTCTAGAAAAAATCTATTCTGAACATTGCCCTACACACATTACTATATACATACTTCTTTCAAAGCATGTTTAAACTCATATTTTTGTACTACGTTTCTTTAAAAACCATCTTTTAGACCTATTTTCTGTATTTGCAGCTATCCTGGATGTGGCGATCGTTTCGTTAACAGCAACGATCGCACCTTTTCCATAAGGTTTAAAACACATATATCCACCCATGTTACAGTATTTTACGCACTAGGGGTTTCTTACACCATTCTCTAAAGTCATATTTTTCTAGAGAGTTTCTATAAAAACCATCTCTCAAACCTATTTTCTTTTCGCGGTGACTGTGGAGACCGCGATGACGTCGGCAATCGCGTTCCCCCTAGACACGTCACGAAAGCAGAAAACAAAGGTAGACTTTCAATGACCACCAACACATCCAAAACTATTATGTAAAAAAAATCCATTCTGAACATTGCACTACACATATTACTATATACATACTTCTTCCAAAGCATGTTTAAACTCATAGTTTTCTACTAAGTTGCTTTAAAAACCATCTTTCAGACCTATTTTCCATTACTGCGATTATTCGGGAAATCACAATGATGTTAACCGCAACGATCGCGCCTTTTCCATAAAGTGAAAACACATATATGAACACTTATTACAGTATTTTATACACTAGGGGTTTATTACTGTACACTTCAAACTCATGTTTTTCTAGTGTATCTCTAGAACAAACATCTCTAAACCCTATTTTCTGTTTTTGTAGTGAGGCCAGAAATTGCAATGACGTTAGTCATCGCGATCCCGGCGGATATGTCACGAAAGCAGAAAGCAAAAGCAGAAATTGAATACCCACCACAACATCAAAAAATTATAAGTATATAATTAATTCTAACCATCACATTAGATAGCTCACTATATAAATAACTCTATAAAAACATTTGTAAACAGCTCTATAACAAGGCATACTAATGATTAATTGATACATTTTCAAAATATTTTCGCCAATATTTGCGACAACGTTGATAGTCGCAATGTCCCCATGATGGTACATGGGGGACCGTAACAGCGGTGGCATCGTTGTTGCAAATAATGTGTGCAATTCAAAAATTAAATTTTGGACACATAACTTCTGTCACTAATACCTTCATTTCTATCTCCACCCTAACCCTTATGTGGACTTTCACACACATTTTCCGCCCCGGTAACCGTTCCCGATAGATAAAATGGTGCCTGCAAATTTCTATTCAGGTTTCATCCAGTCAATCAGAGCATTCCTGTTGGCACGTGCATTCGTGATTCATCACGAAACCTACACGAAAAATCTGCGACCAGAGATATCACAAAAATTTCAAACTTAAATTTCTCAAAAACTATTGAACGAATTTACACCAAATAAGCAAACAACACTTTCTTGAACCAACATGTACCTCCCTGCCAAATTTGGTGTAAGTCTGTTCAGCAGGTCGGGCCGTAGAGGTGGCTAAAGTTCCTACAGGAATTAACATTACAAACGCAATCTTATTTCGCACTCCAAATCCTCAGTCCTGCCAAAGTTATAGCCAAGTCAAAATATGCTTTTCCTATGGAAACTAGGTACCAACTATAGCTACTTAGCTACCTACTGGCGACCGCCAGTAGGCTATATAATTATATATATATATATATATATATATCCAAAACACAGTATTCCACCTGGGGCCAGCCGAACTCGCGGCGGGTGCAACCGGGAAGTGGTGGTGGAAACCACTTATTACACAGCAAAAACAAGGAGTTCATGGTACTCCCAAGGTCCGGTGCACTCACGGGGTATGTGTCGGCCATAAAACATCCGCAGACGCGTTTCTGGCTCTTGCCGTCATCAGTGCGGAAAAGCCGTCAATAAAAACATCCCCTCGCCTGCCGCTGTTAGAACGAAAACTCTGTGAGTGTCCCACATATGGTGAAGCACTCTAGCTTTGTATAAGCCACAACCTGAATAGGTCAACAGAATCCGTAAGCGGCGGTTCAGCAGCTCAAATTGAATCCAAAACACAGTATTCCACCTGGGGCCAGCCGAACTCGCGGCGGGTGCAACCGGGAAGTGGTGGTGGAAACCACTTATTACACAGCAAAAACAAGGAGTTCATGGTACTCCCAAGGTCCGGTGCACTCACGGGGTATGTGTCGGCCATAAAACATCCGCAGACGCGTTTCTGGCTCTTGCCGTCATCAGTGCGGAAAAGCCGTCAATAAAAACATCCCCTCGCCTGCCGCTGTTAGAACGAAAACTCTGTGAGTGTCCCACATATGGTGAAGCACTCTAGCTTTGTATAAGCCACAACCTCAATAGGTCAACAGAATCCGTAAGCGGCGGTTCAGCAGCCCAAATTGAATCCAAAACACAGTATTCCACCTGGGGCCAGCCGAACTCGCGGCGGGTGCAACCGGGAAGTGGTGGTGGAAACCACTTATTACACAGCAAAAACAAGGAGTTCATGGTACTCCCAAGGTCCGGTGCACTCACGGGGTATGTGTCGGCCATAAAACATCCGCAGACGTGTTTCTGGCTCTTGCCGTCATCAGTGCGGAAAAGCCGTCAATAAAAACATCCCCTCGCCTGCCGCTGTCAGAACGAAAACTCTGTGAGTGTCCCACATATGGTGAAGCACTCTAGCTTTGTATAAGCCACAACCTGAATAGGTCAACAGAATCCGTAAGCGGCGGTTCAGCAGCCCAAATTGAATCCAAAACACAGTATTCCACCTGGGGCCAGCCGAACTCGCGGCGGGTGCAACCGGGAAGTGGTGGTGGAAACCACTTATTACACAGCAAAAACAAGGAGTTCATGGTACTCCCAAGGTCCGGTGCACTCACGGGGTATGTGTCGGCCATAAAACATCCGCAGACGCGTTTCTGGCTCTTGCCGTCATCAGTGCGGAAAAGCCGTCAATAAAAACATCCCCTCGCCTGCCGCTGTTAGAACGAAAACTCTGTGAGTGTCCCACATATGGTGAAGCACTCTAGCTTTGTATAAGCCACAACCTGAATAGGTCAACAGAATCCGTAAGCGGCGGTTCAGCAGCCCAAATTGAATCCAAAACACAGTATTCCACCTGGGGCCAGCCGAACTCGCCGCGGGTGCAACCGGGAAGTGGTGGTGGAAACCACTTATTACACAGCAAAAACAAGGAGTTCATGGTACTCCCAAGGTCCGGTGCACTCACGGGGTATGTGTCGGCCATAAAACATCCGCAGACGCGTTTCTGGCTCTTGCCGTCATCAGTGCGGAAAAGCCGTCAATAAAAACATCCCCTCGCCTGCCGCTGTTAGAACGAAAACTCTGTGAGTGTCCCACATATGGTGAAGCACTCTAGCTTTGTATAAGCCACAACCTCAATAGGTCAACAGAATCCGTAAGCGGCGGTTCAGCAGCCCAAATTGAATCCAAAACACAGTATTCCACCTGGGGCCAGCCGAACTCGCGGCGGGTGCAACCGGGAAGTGGTGGTGGAAACCACTTATTACACAGCAAAAACAAGGAGTTCATGGTACTCCCAAGGTCCGGTCGCTCACGGGGTATGTGTCGGCCATAAAACATCCGCAGACGTGTTTCTGGCTCTTGCCGTCATCAGTGCGGAAAAGCCGTCAATAAAAACATCCCCTCGCCTGCCGCTGTCAGAACGAAAACTCAGTGAGTGTCCCACATATGGTGAAGCACTCTAGCTTTGTATAAGCCACAACCTGAATAGGTCAACAGAATCCGTAAGCGGCGGTTCAGCAGCCCAAATTGAATCCAAAACACAGTATTCCACCTGGGGCCAGCAGAACTCGCGGCGGGTGCAACCGGGAAGTGGTGGTGGAAACCACTTATTACACAGCAAAAACAAGGAGTTCATGGTACTCCCAAGGTCCGGTGCACTCACGGGGTATGTGTCGGCCATAAAACATCCGCAGACGCGTTTCTGGCTCTTGCCGTCATCAGTGCGGAAAAGCCGTCAATAAAAACATCCCCTCGCCTGCCGCTGTTAGAACGAAAACTCTGTGAGTGTCCCACATATGGTGAAGCACTCTAGCTTTGTATAAGCCACAACCTGAATAGGTCAACAGAATCCGTAAGCGGCGGTTCAGCAGCTCAAATTGAATCCAAAACACAGTATTCCACCTGGGGCCAGCCGAACTCGCGGCGGGTGCAACCGGGAAGTGGTGGTGGAAACCACTTATTACACAGCAAAAACAAGGAGTTCATGGTACTCCCAAGGTCCGGTGCACTCACGGGGTATGTGTCGGCCATAAAACATCCGCAGACGCGTTTCTGGCTCTTGCCGTCATCAGTGCGGAAAAGCCGTCAATAAAAACATCCCCTCGCCTGCCGCTGTTAGAACGAAAACTCTGTGAGTGTCCCACATATGGTGAAGCACTCTAGCTTTGTATAAGCCACAACCTCAATAGGTCAACAGAATCCGTAAGCGGCGGTTCAGCAGCCCAAATTGAATCCAAAACACAGTATTCCACCTGGGGCCAGCCGAACTCGCGGCGGGTGCAACCGGGAAGTGGTGGTGGAAACCACTTATTACACAGCAAAAACAAGGAGTTCATGGTACTCCCAAGGTCCGGTGCACTCACGGGGTATGTGTCGGCCATAAAACATCCGCAGACGTGTTTCTGGCTCTTGCCGTCATCAGTGCGGAAAAGCCGTCAATAAAAACATCCCCTCGCCTGCCGCTGTCAGAACGAAAACTCTGTGAGTGTCCCACATATGGTGAAGCACTCTAGCTTTGTATAAGCCACAACCTGAATAGGTCAACAGAATCCGTAAGCGGCGGTTCAGCAGCCCAAATTGAATCCAAAACACAGTATTCCACCTGGGGCCAGCCGAACTCGCGGCGGGTGCAACCGGGAAGTGGTGGTGGAAACCACTTATTACACAGCAAAAACAAGGAGTTCATGGTACTCCCAAGGTCCGGTGCACTCACGGGGTATGTGTCGGCCATAAAACATCCGCAGACGCGTTTCTGGCTCTTGCCGTCATCAGTGCGGAAAAGCCGTCAATAAAAACATCCCCTCGCCTGCCGCTGTTAGAACGAAAACTCTGTGAGTGTCCCACATATGGTGAAGCACTCTAGCTTTGTATAAGCCACAACCTGAATAGGTCAACAGAATCCGTAAGCGGCGGTTCAGCAGCCCAAATTGAATCCAAAACACAGTATTCCACCTGGGGCCAGCCGAACTCGCCGCGGGTGCAACCGGGAAGTGGTGGTGGAAACCACTTATTACACAGCAAAAACAAGGAGTTCATGGTACTCCCAAGGTCCGGTGCACTCACGGGGTATGTGTCGACCATAAAACATCCGCAGACGCGTTTCTGGCTCTTGCCGTCATCAGTGCGGAAAAGCCGTCAATAAAAACATCCCCTCGCCTGCCGCTGTTAGAACGAAAACTCTGTGAGTGTCCCACATATGGTGAAGCACTCTAGCTTTGTATAAGCCACAACCTCAATAGGTCAACAGAATCCGTAAGCGGCGGTTCAGCAGCCCAAATTGAATCCAAAACACAGTATTCCACCTGGGGCCAGCCGAACTCGCGGCGGGTGCAACCGGGAAGTGGTGGTGGAAACCACTTATTACACAGCAAAAACAAGGAGTTCATGGTACTCCCAAGGTCCGGTCGCTCACGGGGTATGTGTCGGCCATAAAACATCCGCAGACGTGTTTCTGGCTCTTGCCGTCATCAGTGCGGAAAAGCCGTCAATAAAAACATCCCCTCGCCTGCCGCTGTCAGAACGAAAACTCAGTGAGTGTCCCACATATGGTGAAGCACTCTAGCTTTGTATAAGCCACAACCTGAATAGGTCAACAGAATCCGTAAGCGGCGGTTCAGCAGCCCAAATTGAATCCAAAACACAGTATTCCACCTGGGGCCAGCAGAACTCGCGGCGGGTGCAACCGGGAAGTGGTGGTGGAAACCACTTATTACACAGCAAAAACAAGGAGTTCATGGTACTCCCAAGGTCCGGTGCACTCACGGGGTATGTGTCGGCCATAAAACATCCGCAGACGCGTTTCTGGCTCTTGCCGTCATCAGTGCGGAAAAGCCGTCAATAAAAACATCCCCTCGCCTGCCGCTGTTAGAACGAAAACTCTGTGAGTGTCCCACATATGGTGAAGCACTCTAGCTTTGTATAAGCCACAACCTGAATAGGTCAACAGAATCCGTAAGCGGCGGTTCAGCAGCTCAAATTGAATCCAAAACACAGTATTCCACCTGGGGCCAGCCGAACTCGCGGCGGGTGCAACCGGGAAGTGGTGGTGGAAACCACTTATTACACAGCAAAAACAAGGAGTTCATGGTACTCCCAAGGTCCGGTGCACTCACGGGGTATGTGTCGGCCATAAAACATCCGCAGACGCGTTTCTGGCTCTTGCCGTCATCAGTGCGGAAAAGCCGTCAATAAAAACATCCCCTCGCCTGCCGCTGTTAGAACGAAAACTCTGTGAGTGTCCCACATATGGTGAAGCACTCTAGCTTTGTATAAGCCACAACCTCAATAGGTCAACAGAATCCGTAAGCGGCGGTTCAGCAGCCCAAATTGAATCCAAAACACAGTATTCCACCTGGGGCCAGCCGAACTCGCGGCGGGTGCAACCGGGAAGTGGTGGTGGAAACCACTTATTACACAGCAAAAACAAGGAGTTCATGGTACTCCCAAGGTCCGGTGCACTCACGGGGTATGTGTCGGCCATAAAACATCCGCAGACGTGTTTCTGGCTCTTGCCGTCATCAGTGCGGAAAAGCCGTCAATAAAAACATCCCCTCGCCTGCCGCTGTCAGAACGAAAACTCTGTGAGTGTCCCACATATGGTGAAGCACTCTAGCTTTGTATAAGCCACAACCTGAATAGGTCAACAGAATCCGTAAGCGGCGGTTCAGCAGCCCAAATTGAATCCAAAACACAGTATTCCACCTGGGGCCAGCCGAACTCGCGGCGGGTGCAACCGGGAAGTGGTGGTGGAAACCACTTATTACACAGCAAAAACAAGGAGTTCATGGTACTCCCAAGGTCCGGTGCACTCACGGGGTATGTGTCGGCCATAAAACATCCGCAGACGCGTTTCTGGCTCTTGCCGTCATCAGTGCGGAAAAGCCGTCAATAAAAACATCCCCTCGCCTGCCGCTGTTAGAACGAAAACTCTGTGAGTGTCCCACATATGGTGAAGCACTCTAGCTTTGTATAAGCCACAACCTGAATAGGTCAACAGAATCCGTAAGCGGCGGTTCAGCAGCCCAAATTGAATCCAAAACACAGTATTCCACCTGGGGCCAGCCGAACTCGCCGCGGGTGCAACCGGGAAGTGGTGGTGGAAACCACTTATTACACAGCAAAAACAAGGAGTTCATGGTACTCCCAAGGTCCGGTGCACTCACGGGGTATGTGTCGACCATAAAACATCCGCAGACGCGTTTCTGGCTCTTGCCGTCATCAGTGCGGAAAAGCCGTCAATAAAAACATCCCCTCGCCTGCCGCTGTTAGAACGAAAACTCTGTGAGTGTCCCACATATGGTGAAGCACTCTAGCTTTGTATAAGCCACAACCTGAATAGGTCAACAGAATCCGTAAGCGGCGGTTCAGCAGCTCAAATTGAATCCAAAACACAGTATTCCACCTGGGGCCAGCCGAACTCGCGGCGGGTGCAACCGGGAAGTGGTGGTGGAAACCACTTATTACACAGCAAAAACAAGGAGTTCATGGTACTCCCAAGGTCCGGTGCACTCACGGGGTATGTGTCGGCCATAAAACATCCGCAGACGCGTTTCTGGCTCTTGCCGTCATCAGTGCGGAAAAGCCGTCAATAAAAACATCCCCTCGCCTGCCGCTGTTAGAACGAAAACTCTGTGAGTGTCCCACATATGGTGAAGCACTCTAGCTTTGTATAAGCCACAACCTCAATAGGTCAACAGAATCCGTAAGCGGCGGTTCAGCAGCCCAAATTGAATCCAAAACACAGTATTCCACCTGGGGCCAGCCGAACTCGCGGCGGGTGCAACCGGGAAGTGGTGGTGGAAACCACTTATTACACAGCAAAAACAAGGAGTTCATGGTACTCCCAAGGTCCGGTGCACTCACGGGGTATGTGTCGGCCATAAAACATCCGCAGACGTGTTTCTGGCTCTTGCCGTCATCAGTGCGGAAAAGCCGTCAATAAAAACATCCCCTCGCCTGCCGCTGTCAGAACGAAAACTCTGTGAGTGTCCCACATATGGTGAAGCACTCTAGCTTTGTATAAGCCACAACCTGAATAGGTCAACAGAATCCGTAAGCGGCGGTTCAGCAGCCCAAATTGAATCCAAAACACAGTATTCCACCTGGGGCCAGCCGAACTCGCGGCGGGTGCAACCGGGAAGTGGTGGTGGAAACCACTTATTACACAGCAAAAACAAGGAGTTCATGGTACTCCCAAGGTCCGGTGCACTCACGGGGTATGTGTCGGCCATAAAACATCCGCAGACGCGTTTCTGGCTCTTGCCGTCATCAGTGCGGAAAAGCCGTCAATAAAAACATCCCCTCGCCTGCCGCTGTTAGAACGAAAACTCTGTGAGTGTCCCACATATGGTGAAGCACTCTAGCTTTGTATAAGCCACAACCTGAATAGGTCAACAGAATCCGTAAGCGGCGGTTCAGCAGCCCAAATTGAATCCAAAACACAGTATTCCACCTGGGGCCAGCCGAACTCGCCGCGGGTGCAACCGGGAAGTGGTGGTGGAAACCACTTATTACACAGCAAAAACAAGGAGTTCATGGTACTCCCAAGGTCCGGTGCACTCACGGGGTATGTGTCGACCATAAAACATCCGCAGACGCGTTTCTGGCTCTTGCCGTCATCAGTGCGGAAAAGCCGTCAATAAAAACATCCCCTCGCCTGCCGCTGTTAGAACGAAAACTCTGTGAGTGTCCCACATATGGTGAAGCACTCTAGCTTTGTATAAGCCACAACCTCAATAGGTCAACAGAATCCGTAAGCGGCGGTTCAGCAGCCCAAATTGAATCCAAAACACAGTATTCCACCTGGGGCCAGCCGAACTCGCGGCGGGTGCAACCGGGAAGTGGTGGTGGAAACCACTTATTACACAGCAAAAACAAGGAGTTCATGGTACTCCCAAGGTCCGGTCGCTCACGGGGTATGTGTCGGCCATAAAACATCCGCAGACGTGTTTCTGGCTCTTGCCGTCATCAGTGCGGAAAAGCCGTCAATAAAAACATCCCCTCGCCTGCCGCTGTCAGAACGAAAACTCAGTGAGTGTCCCACATATGGTGAAGCACTCTAGCTTTGTATAAGCCACAACCTGAATAGGTCAACAGAATCCGTAAGCGGCGGTTCAGCAGCCCAAATTGAATCCAAAACACAGTATTCCACCTGGGGCCAGCCGAACTCGCGGCGGGTGCAACCGGGAAGTGGTGGTGGAAACCACTTATTACACAGCAAAAACAAGGAGTTCATGGTACTCCCAAGGTCCGGTGCACTCACGGGGTATGTGTCGGCCATAAAACATCCGCAGACGCGTTTCTGGCTCTTGCCGTCATCAGTGCGGAAAAGCCGTCAATAAAAACATCCCCTCGCCTGCCGCTGTTAGAACGAAAACTCTGTGAGTGTCCCACATATGGTGAAGCACTCTAGCTTTGTATAAGCCACAACCTGAATAGGTCAACAGAATCCGTAAGCGGCGGTTCAGCAGCCCAAATTGAATCCAAAACACAGTATTCCACCTGGGGCCAGCCGAACTCGCCGCGGGTGCAACCGGGAAGTGTTGGTGGAAACCACTTATTACACAGCAAAAACAAGGAGTTCATGGTACTCCCAAGGTCCGGTGCACTCACGGGGTATGTGTCGGCCATAAAACATCCGCAGACGCGTTTCTGGCTCTTGCCGTCATCAGTGCGGAAAAGCCGTCAATAAAAACATCCCCTCGCCTGCCGCTGTTAGAACGAAAACTCTGTGAGTGTCCCACATATGGTGAAGCACTCTAGCTTTGTATAAGCCACAACCTGAATAGGTCAACAGAATCCGTAAGCGGCGGTTCAGCAGCCCAAATTGAATCCAAAACACAGTATTCCACCTGGGGCCAGCCGAACTCGCGGCGGGTGCAACCGGGAAGTGGTGGTGGAAACCACTTATTACACAGCAAAAACAAGGAGTTCATGGTACTCCCAAGGTCCGGTGCACTCACGGGGTATGTGTCGGCCATAAAACATCCGCAGACGCGTTTCTGGCTCTTGCCGTCATCAGTGCGGAAAAGCCGTCAATAAAAACATCCCCTCGCCTGCCGCTGTTAGAACGAAAACTCTGTGAGTGTCCCACATATGGTGAAGCACTCTAGCTTTGTATAAGCCACAACCTGAATAGGTCAACAGAATCCGTAAGCGGCGGTTCAGCAGCCCAAATTGAATCCAAAACACAGTATTCCACCTGGGGCCAGCCGAACTCGCCGCGGGTGCAACCGGGAAGTGGTGGTGGAAACCACTTATTACACAGCAAAAACAAGGAGTTCATGGTACTCCCAAGGTCCGGTGCACTCACGGGGTATGTGTCGGCCATAAAACATCCGCAGACGCGTTTCTGGCTCTTGCCGTCATCAGTGCGGAAAAGCCGTCAATAAAAACATCCCCTCGCCTGCCGCTGTTAGAACGAAAACTCTGTGAGTGTCCCACATATGGTGAAGCACTCTAGCTTTGTATAAGCCACAACCTGAATAGGTCAACAGAATCCGTAAGCGGCGGTTCAGCAGCCCAAATTGAATCCAAAACACAGTATTCCACCTGGGGCCAGCCGCACTCGCGGCGGGTGCAACCGGGAAGTGGTGGTGGAAACCACTTATTACACAGCAAAAACAAGGAGTTCATGGTACTCCCAAGGTCCGGTGCACTCACGGGGTATGTGTCGGCCATAAAACATCCGCAGACGCGTTTCTGGCTCTTGCCGTCATCAGTGCGGAAAAGCCGTCAATAAAAACATCCCCTCGCCTGCCGCTGTTAGAACGAAAACTCTGTGAGTGTCCCACATATGGTGAAGCACTCTAGCTTTGTATAAGCCACAACCTGAATAGGTCAACAGAATCCGTAAGCGGCGGTTCAGCAGCCCAAATTGAATCCAAAACACAGTATTCCACCTGGGGCCAGCCGAACTCGCGGCGGGTGCAACCGGGAAGTGGTGGTGGAAACCACTTATTACACAGCAAAAACAAGGAGTTCATGGTACTCCCAAGGTCCGGTGCACTCACGGGGTATGTGTCGGCCATAAAACATCCGCAGACGCGTTTCTGGCTCTTGCCATCATCAGTGCGGAAAAGCCGTCAATAAAAACATCCCCTCGCCTGCCGCTGTTAGAACGAAAACTCTGTGAGTGTCCCACATATGGTGAAGCACTCTAGCTTTGTATAAGCCACAACCTGAATAGGTCAACAGAATCCGTAAGCGGCGGTTTAGCAGCCCAAATTGAATCCAAAACACAGTATTCCACCTGGGGCCAGCCGAACTCACGGCGGGTGCAACCGGGAAGTGGTGGTGTAAACCACTTATTACACAGCAAAAACAAGGAGTTCATGGTACTCCCAAGGTCCGGTGCACTCACGGGGTATGTGTCGGCCATAAAACATCCGCAGACGCGTTTCTGGCTCTTGCCGTCATCAGTGCGGAAAAGCCGTCAATAAAAACATCCCCTCGCCTGCCGCTGTTAGAACGAAAACTCTGTGAGTGTCCCACATATGGTGAAGCACTCTAGCTTTGTATAAGCCACAACCTCAATAGGTCAACAGAATCCGTAAGCGGCGGTTCAGCAGCCCAAATTGAATCCAAAACACAGTATTCCACCTGGGGCCAGCCGAACTCGCGGCGGGTGCAACCGGGAAGTGGTGGTGGAAACCACTTATTACACAGCAAAAACAAGGAGTTCATGGTACTCCCAAGGTCCGGTGCACTCACGGGGTATGTGTCGGCCATAAAACATCCGCAGACGCGTTTCTGGCTCTTGCCGTCATCAGTGCGGAAAAGCCGTCAATAAAAACATCCCCTCGCCTGCCGCTGTTAGAACGAAAACTCTGTGAGTGTCCCACATATGGTGAAGCACTCTAGCTTTGTATAAGCCACAACCTGAATAGGTCAACAGAATCCGTAAGCGGCAGTTCAGCAGCCCAAATTGAATTCAAAACACAGTATTCCACCTGGGGCCAGCCGAACTCGCGGCGGGTGCAACCGGGAAGTGGTGGTGGAAACCACTTATTACACAGCAAAAACAAGGAGTTCATGGTACTCCCAAGGTCCGGTGAACTCACGAGGTATGTGTCGGCCATAAAACATCCGCAGACGCGTTTCTGGCTCTTGCCGTCATCAGTGCGGAAAAGCCGTCAATAAAAACATCCCCTTGCCTGCCGCTGTTAGAACGAAAACTCTGTGAGTGTCCCACATATGGTGAAGCACTCTAGCTTTGTATAAGCCACAACCTGAATAGGTCAACAGAATCCGTAAGCGGCGGTTCAGCAGCCCAAATTGAATCCAAAACACAGTATTCCACCTGGGGCCAGCCGAACTCGCGGCGGGTGCAACCGGGAAGTGGTGGTGGAAACCACTTATTACACAGCAAAAACAAGGAGTTCATGGTACTCCCAAGGTCCGGTGCACTCACGGGGTATGTGTCGGCCATAAAACATCCGCAGACGCGTTTCTGGCTCTTGCCGTCATCAGTGCGAAAAAGCCGTCAATAAAAACATCCCCTCGCCTGCCGCTGTTAGAACGAAAACTCTGTGAGTGTCCCACATATGGTGAAGCACTCTAGCTTTGTTTAAGCCACAACCTGAATAGGTCAACAGAATCCGTAAGCGGCGGTTCAGCAGCCCAAATTGAATCCAAAACACAGTATTCCACCTGGGGCCAGCCGAACTCGCGGCGGGTGCAACCGGGAAGTGGTGGTGTAAACCACTTATTACACAGCAAAAACAAGGAGTTCATGGTACTCCCAAGGTCCGGTGCACTCACGGGGTATGTGTCGGCCATAAAACATCCGCAGACGCGTTTCTGGCTCTTGCCGTCATCAGTGCGGAAAAGCCGTCAATAAAAACATCCCCTCGCCTGCCGCTGTTAGAACGAAAACTCTGTGAGTGTCCCACATATGGTGAAGCACTCTAGCTTTGTATAAGCCACAACCTCAATAGGTCAACAGAATCCATAAGCGGCGGTTCAGCAGCCCAAATTTAATCCAAAACACAGTATTCCACCTGGGGCCAGCCGAACTCGCGGCGGGTGCACCTGGGAAGTGGTGGTGGAAACCACTTATTACACAGCAAAAACAAGGATTTCATGGTACTCCCAAGGTCCGGTGCACTCACGGGGTATGTGTCGGCCATAAAACATCCGCAGACGCGTTTCTGGCTCTTGCCGTCAGCAGTGCAGAAAAGCCGTCAATAAAAACATCCCCTCGCCTGCCGCTGTTAGAACGAAAACTCTGTGAGTGTCCCACATATGGTGAAGCACTCTAGCTTTGTATAAGCCACAACCTGAATCGGTCAACAGAATCCGTAAGCGGCGGTTCAGCAGCCCAAATTGAAACCAAAACACAGTATTTCACCTGGGGCCAGCCGAAATCGCAGCGGGTGCAACCGGGAAGTGGTGGTGGAAACCACTTATTACACAGCAAAAACAAGGAGTTCATGGTACTCCCAAGGTCCGGTGCACTCACGGGGTATGTGTCGGCCATAAAACATCCGCAGACGCGTTTCTGGCTCTTGCCGTCATCAGTGCGGAAAAGCCGTCAATAAAAACATCCCCTCGCCTGCCGCTGTTAGAACGAAAACTCTGTGAGTGTCCCACATATGGTGAAGCACTCTAGCTTTGTATAAGCCACAACCTGAATAGGTCAACAGAATCCGTAAGCGGCGGTTCAGCAGCCCAAATTGAATCCAAAACACAGTATTCCACCTGGGGCCAGCCGAACTCGCGGCGGGTGCAACCGGGAAGTGTTGGTGGAAACCGCTTATTACACAGCAAAAACAAGGAGTTCATGGTACTCCCAAGGTCCGGTGCACTCACGGGGTATGTGTCGGCCATAAAACATCCGCAGACGCGTTTCTGGCTCTTGCCGTCATCAGTGCGGAAAAGCCGTCAATAAAAACATCCCCTCGCCTGCCGCTGTTAGAACGAAAACTCTGTGAGTGTCCCACATATGGTGAAGCACTCTAGCTTTGTATAAGCCACAACCTGAATAGGTCAACAGAATCCGTAAGCGACGGTTCAGCAGCCCAAATTGAATCCAAAACACAGTATTCCACCTGGGGCCAGCCGAACTTGCGGCGGGTGCAACCGGGAAGTGGTGGTGGAAACCACTTATTACACAGCAAAAACAAGGAGTTCATGGTACTCCCAAGGTCCGGTGCACTCACGGGGTATGTGTCGGCCATAAAACATCCGCAGACGCGTTTCTGGCTTTTGCCGTCATCAGTGCGGAAAAGCCGTCAATAAAAACATCCCCTCGCCTGCCGCTGTTAGAACGCAAACTCTGTGAGTGTCCCACATATGGTGAAGCACTCTAGCTTTGTATAAGCCACAACCTGAATAGGTCAACAGAATCCGTAAGCGGCGGTTCAGCAGCCCAAATTGAATCCAAAACACAGTATTCCACCTGGGGCCAGCCGAACTCGCGGCGGGTGCAACCGGGAAGTGGTGGTGGAAACCACTTATTACACAGCAAAAACAAGGAGTTCATGGTACTCCCAAGGTCTGGTGCACTCACGGGGTATGTGTCGGCCATAAAACATCCGCAGACGCGTTTCTGGCTCTTGCCGTCATCAGTGCGGAAAAGCCGTCAATAAAAACATCCCCTCGCCTGCCGCTGTTAGAACGAAAACTCTGTGAGTGTCCCACATATGGTGAAGCACTCTAGCTTTGTATAAGCCACAACCTGAATAGGTCAACAGAATCCGTAAGCGGCGGTTCAGCAGCCCAAATTGAATCCATAACACAGTATTCCACCTGGGGCCAGCCGAACTTGCGGCGGGTGCAACCGGGAAGTGGTGGTGGAAACCACTTATTACACAGCAAAAACAAGGAGTTCATGGTACTCCCAAGGTCCGGTGCACTCACGGGGTATTTGTCGGCCATAAAACATCCGCAGACGCGTTTCTGGCTCTTGCCGTCATCAGTGCGGAAAAGCCGTCAATAAAAACATCCCCTCGCCTGCCGCTGTTAGAACGAAAACTCTGTGAGTGTCCCACATATGGTGAAGCACTCTAGCTTTGTATAAGCCACAACCTGAATAGGTCAACAGAATTCGTAAGCGGCGGTTCAGCAGCCCAAATTGAATCCAAAACACAGTATTCCACCTGGGGCCAGCCGAACTCGCGGCGGGTGCAACCGGGAAGTGGTGGTGGAAACCACTTATTACACAGCAAAAACATATATATATATATATATATATATATATATATATATATATATATATATACATATACACTTTTAAAAACATAGGTTTCAGGGACATTATAGTTAGAAATTAGCATAAAAAAACCTTAGAAATTCACTGAAAAAACCACATGTTTCAGGGACGTTATAGTTAGTTGGACATTTCACTTGTACAAAACCAGTGGTATTCAGCCGTTATAGATAGTTCAGTTAACTATAACTCGCGCCCCCGCAATGCACTACTGATGATGTTACATCGCTCATGACATTGTTTGCATAAGTGAGTAGGATGACTTCATAAGTGATTAGGATGTGTGCTGGTGTGTAATGTTGATATAGGTGTATAAGTATATTTGATAGTGTTCTATTGATCATTGACAGCATGTATGAGTGAATCTATAGGTAAGTGATTAGATGTGTGTATAGATCTAGGAATCACTGAGTGGGTGTTTAGAAACTTGTATTGGTGTGTCAATGGTTTTAAATCTGAAACTCTGTATTTTACAGTGAGTGATGAAAGGTTATACTAGTGTATGATGAGGCGTATCTGATTGTCACTTGGATGATGTCATCAGTGATGTCATCAGTGATGTCATTTGATATGTCATCAGTGATGTCACTGACCATGTCATGAATGATGTAATATGTGACATCATCAGCAGTGGATTGCGGGCGCGCGAGATGTAGTTAGTACAACTAATTATATCGGAGGAATTTCAATGGTTTTGTTCGAGTGAAATGTCCAGCTAACTATAACACCCCTACACACTATTGTTTTTTCAGTGAATTTCTAAGGTTTTTTAAATGCTAATTCCTAACTATATCAGGCCTGAAACCTATGGTTTTTTCAGTGAATGTCCAAGGTTTTTTAAATGCTAATTCCCAACTATATCAGGCCTGAAACCTATGGCTTTTTCAGTGAATTTCAAAAGGTTTTTTAAATGCTAATTCCTAACTATATCAGGCCTTAAACCTATGGTTTTTTCAGTGAATGTCAAAGGTTTTGTAAATGACAATTTTTAATGTATTAATTGTTATACTGATTTTTTTGATACTGATTTACTACAGTTTTTAAACTATTTATTTTTATATATATTTTTTTTTAATGACATTATAATTACATTATACATTACAATACAAAATATACTTTCTCAGAATGAATTACTTTAGTTTAAATACTTTGCAAATAGGCAATAGACTTTTAAGTACATTAGTTACAGTTGTTGCAATGGGCAACACAATTTCAAACACAATTCAACATTGAGCTCAATGTGAATTTCTAGTCAAATGCAATTAGTTACTTTATGGATTACTTTTCTATCCACAGGACTGGATCCTAGATTCAGTCCTTGGACATCTCCTGTAAACAGTTGAGTAAAAGCATTTTGGTTACAGAAGTTATTTTTAAGGAATATTATTGTATTATAAAAGTTGACACAACATTTTTCACATAGAATCACCAATGTTATCCTATGGCAGAAAATTCACTTAGCAGGTAAGTAGTGTTATCGTTACCTTTTCTTACTCAGTGGTGGATCCTGGATCCAGCACTGGCCAATCTCCTGTAAACAGTTGAAAGAATGTGTTTAAGTCATACAGACGATTTTTTAGGAATATTTTTGGTTCGTGAAAATAGACAGAAACTTTTCTGCTGAAAACCACACAATGGATTCCTATGGAAGGAAATACAAGTTACTGGTAAGTACGCTTACAATTACTTTTCAGAATCAGTGCTGGTCTAAAAGATGCAGCACTGGGTTCTCTCCTGATAACAGGTGAGTAAATCGGAATTCGTAGTTCGGCTGATTTTAGAGGAATATTTGTACGTTTCAAAAATGGACACAAACTTTTCTGGTGAAAACCACACAATGGATTCCTATGGAAGGAAATACAAGTTACTGGTAAGTACGCTTACAATTACTTTTCAGGGTCAGTGCTGTTCTAAAAGATGCAGCCCTGGGTTCTCTCCTGATAACAGGTGTGTAAATCCGAATTCGTAGTTCGGCTGATTTTAGAGGAATATTTGTACAATGGTGAAGGAAGGGGGCGGGGTCTGAGGTGACCTGTGCAAACACGCCGTGTGGCTCGTTTTAAGTTGGGGAATTAATTCCTCTTCAATCCTGAGGTCCCCTGGAGGCCAACTAGCACACCGTACGCGCACCGTACGCGCATGGTGCACGCCTATAGATATATATGTACTTTTAACTGAAATTTTCTCAGGAACTACTGAACAGATTGACTCCAGATATTCAAAAGGCACATCCCTGACCTGAGGACTTTCTCTTTGCCAAATTTCAAATAATTCTGTTCAGCCGTTCGGGCTGTACCTTGGACTAAAGGTCCCTATGGAAAAATGCATGGGGAAAACGCGTTTTGGGACCCCCCTTTTTTCTCGGCCCCCGCTTGACTAATCACGCCGAGACTTTCAGGGTAGGAGCGGGGCGGAGCGCCCCACCTATTTTAAAAAATTTGCGAGGATTCGTCAACCGGCGCCAAAGTTATTCAAAATAGAATTTTCAGATTTCCTATGGAAACACGGTCCTAACTATAACTATCTACTGGCGACCGCCAGTAGATAATATATATATATATATATATATATATAATATATATGTATTATGTGTGTGTGTGTGTGTGTGTGTGTGTACACAAGCAAAACATAATACAGTCACAATTAATCCAACTGTCAAATGCAGGGGAAAACACGTGTGCAGATAATAATAGTGAAACATGTAAGCACTGTCAAATGCAAGAACTAAGCACTGTCAAACATGAAAACATATGATATATATACGCAGAGAAAAGAACCTCATGAAATATATGCACAAAATAGGTAATAAAAATACATCACCTATGGAGTGTTTTTCAATATTCTGGTCAGCATGATTGGAGGAGCCCTTGACGGTCAGGCAGAAGTCGCGATCAGGACCCTCAAAGTTCCCTGCGGCAATGTGTCTGTTCCACAGCGAGCTCCTGTCTGAGCACCAGTATTTTCCACCTTTAATACCTTTTACTAACACAGAGAGATAAAAAATCGACCCTCCCTTCATCCATTGCAAAACCAATGCTGACTGTACCAGTCTGTGTATTGTCCAAACATCAAAGCTGGCCAGGCTCCAGTGCTTGTCCTGCCAAAATGCACCCCCACAACTCATATCCAAATCTCTTCACAAGGCCGCATCTCCCATGTGCCAAAATGAATATGCAGTGTGACTGTGACTGATCACGAGTAAGCATGCCAACAAAAAGACCAGCACACCTGCAAAATAGCACATGTGTCTGACTCGTGTGCAAGGACGTGCGTGGCCATCAAGGGTGACTTGGAGGGCGACACACAACCTTGCAAACGAGCCAGACACATGTGCAATGTTGCAGGTGTGCTGAGCTTGTTGCAGGCATGCTTACTCGTGCACATGATCAGTCACATTCACACTGCATACTCATTTTGGCACATGGGAGATGCGGCCTTGTGAAGATGATTTGTATATATGTGTTGATGAGGCAAGGGGGACATTGTGACAACCTCATGCATTTTCAACAAAAATGCCCCCTTGCCTGTACATGCTATGCACTACTGCGTGCAGCAAGATGAGAAAGTAACGAGTGAGTCTGGATACCGGCAACACATGCAATGTCACAACAAAAATACGGATTTAGTTGTGTGCCCTCCATTGCAAAATGCGATGCAGGGCGCACCATGAAATCCATTCAGTCATCCAAAGTCTACTTACCTGCATTCACACATATCCCTGTCCATACTACCCAGCACCCTCCCCCTCCCCACGTCAACGCCTGGCATGTACTATTTCCTCTTGCAAATTAAAAACTCATTAGGTCTGAGAAAGCTAGATCTTGAAATCTACCAATAGCACCAACCTAGTCCCTCTCCCCTCACTATGATGTACAAGTGTCCGAGCATAGGATCCTTGGCTCGCTACTATGACATTTCTTCTCTACTACCTTTAAGATGAAGAACCATTTAAAAAGGGGAATAACAACCAATATTCAACACGGGCCATATAAACAAACATCATTATCACAAATAAATCCATCCTAAAGTCAATTTCACCCTCACTCAAGGCATGTCACAACCCATGTTACTCTGTACTCTTTGATATCCATTAGCAGCGCGTAATCTGTGGTATCCAGAAGGTAAACACTAAAAAACAATATACAGGCTGCCGCTTTAGATTCACCCATCATGCATGTCTACAATGGTGTGGAATGGTTAAATCTACTTGCTATAAAGGCTCTACCCTGGTACCAGCTCACCTGGCTCAGTGTTGACATCGCTCTCACTGTCTTGGTCTACCAATAGTCCAAATAAATGTTCCCATGCCCTAGCCGCCTCAAGGGGTCCCTTGCTCACCGTACCCTTGACCAGTAGTAGCCTAACTATCCCATCACACTCTGTCCATTTGGTGAACTCTCACTTGCATTGATCTAAACTCGTAGCCCCACTCGCCTTCCAGTGCATCGTAATTTCCCTCATGCCCACTAATAATCCCCTATCCATAAACTTGCTGTGATCCCACTTTGAGCTGTGTGTGGGAAGCAATGCAGTATACAAGCCCCCAACACCAGCTCTACCTCCCTCTCCGTCACCACCTTCAATAGTGCCATCACTACGGTCCAATAAGTAGCCCAAAGTGGTCACCCTCAAATCATGTGAGGGAAGTTTGCCCCCTCTCCCCGAACCCTTGGGCATTCATATGAGTCAGTGTTGAAACATGTATTGACTCTTTGCCGGTGTGAGGTCAGGCGATGTAAAGCATTAAAAAGAAGCCATTGAAAGCGGGTGTGCCTGGTGCCCCTCCACGCTTACTCTACAATCTCAGCCCAAGCCCTTTCCAGTATCTCTCTCCCTACATCTACCTCACATTTCAATTAAGTATGTCCAAAGGGGGCAGCTTCTCAAGAGTCATGCGCATGTACAGGCATGTGACTGCCTTAAACTTTCCAGCTGCTGTCAATATGTATTGGCACCCTAAAGAAACATCAGGTTCTGCTTGGTCCCCTTTACAGTGTGCACAAATATCCGCAGTGATCGCTGCATGGAGTAGGAAGTACCCTCCTCTTAAATCAAATTGCTTATGCAGAGTACAGAAGGTCACCGCCTGGTATGATTCACAAAACGGCCCACCACTGCCACACACACTCCACATGTGGGCCCAAATTTGTGGATAATGGGTGTGGACACTGTCTGCTCAGACAGCAACAAAAATTGCTATACATGCTGCACCATACTCTGAAAGGGTAATCCAAAAGAAGTGCAGGAAGCAAACCATCCAAGATTAAACATGACAGACGCAATGCACACAACACAAATCACAAGGAGCCAAAGCGACTTAGAGGCACATGTATCCTACACAGTGCAGCTCTGTAGAAAAAACACAGTGCATATTATCAAGGACGGTCTTAAAATTATCGCCGCTTCAGCGACAGGAAGCTGCCGCTAAAGCGGTGATAATGTGCCTGATAATATGCTGCAGAGAATTCCAATAGAAGCCCATGTTCACACCAGAACATGTGCTTCTATTGGAATTCTATGCGGCATATTATCAAGCACATCATCGGCGCTTGTAGCGGAAGTTTCCTGCCGCTAAAGCGGCGATAGTTTTAAGGTCGTCCCTGATAATATGCCCCCAAATAGGCCCTCATTGCCAATGTGCCAAAAGTGGGCCCTCCTCACACATAACTAATTGCACACAAAACACATGCACATGTGCAAGCCCCTGCAAAGCTGCAACTCCTTGAGCCACACTGACAAGGCAAGTGACAGGGCATGATGAATAGCATGCCTGCAGGACAAAGAGATTTACATGGTGCAGGACACCTCACTGATGTTGCGGAGTGTGGAACACATCCTCAAAGGAGCATGTCACACCCTGACACAACCTTATGTACACACAACTTCTGATGTGAACAAGACACTTGATGACCTACTATGCACAAGTGTCACAACTCTGACAAGGACACACAATCCCCACAGCTTTCCACATGTCTGCATTGTACATACACAGAAGTCAAAGGCCCATTTCATGAAAGGGACAAGGGGCAGCTAAACAAAAGCAGCAGGTGCCACCATCACACAATGCAGTGTACACACATACCTATCTGAGTACATCAACATTGCCTACTAGGTGTTCCGGACTGCATTAGTCACATAACACAAACCAGGACACAACAGGTAGCATTTGTGTGTAGACACTGTCAAGACACATTTCTCACATAGGTAACTTGTGATATTACAATATACAAGTACACCCTCACATCAGTGATGTCTCTAAAATAATCACCATCCAGAAAATAACATGCATATTGTACAAAATATCTATAACGTAGTCTCCCGCAGTCTGCTTGTTAAGTCAAATAATGCATGTCCATACATGTAACCCACTGTTAAACTGTATCTCCCATGAACATTGCAGAGGGAGAGACAACACCTCCTGGACAGCGGGGCGACCCACTCCGCCACGATGACTTGTCTGAAACCCCACCATCAATGTGGATGAATTCCAACGTATCCTGGATTCCTTTGCCACACCAACTCCAGGAGCAGGGCCACCCAGCAGCATTGCGCCAAGCCCACCCCCTGCACAAACCACCCAGCAGCAAGCACCTCCCACCACAGCTGCCTCAGAGGACCATGGTAACCCATATGTGGCCTATCACCGCATGGTGCTTGTGGTCCAGCGTGAGACATGTGACTATGTGCGGGTGGGGTTGGAGAGCCTGGCAGCCAAATTTGACGACCTACGTGGGTGTCTGATTCGCATCCACGACCACATGCAAAGGATGTCAGACATCCACATACCCCTCAATGCTATCCAACGCACCCTGGATGACATTGTTGGGGTCATGATCCAGAGAGCTGACACACTGTCCCAGCAGGGTGGCTCCAGTAGTGTCTGTGCCGAATTGTCCAGACTTTCACGGATGATGGAGACCAGGGAGCGGAGGGAACTCCAACAGATGGCTGCCACGGCTGAACACCAGCACAATCTTGCAGGAACATGCCAGGCCATGCTACATCACATCACATCTGCGCCTCCCCACGGTCTTGCGCCAACATATGCTGCTGCTGGCACATCCACATCCTCAGCTCCGCACTCTGATGTGTCTGTGCCTCACAGTGCTGCTCCCACCATACCACCACCCACATGTGAGACACATGATACATCAGAGGACGAATCTGAGGATGAAACTGCCACACTGGTAAGGCGCAAGTACACCTACCAGTGATGTACAAAGGCCTGTCTCACCATTGGATTCTTCATAACATTCCACTGACCTTCCCCTTCCACTGTCTTCCGACGTCCACCAAAACTCAGCTTGGACCCACACAAGGCCCTGCAGCAAATCTTATTTTCCTTGACAAAGGCACTGCAAACTCTGTCTCTTCCCTTGGCTCTGTCACTCCCAATGGACTCTGCCTGCCACTCTAACGGGCATCCATCCAATCCTGTGCCGTATGGGCTACTTCTGGTCCAGTCTAACCCTTGTATTGTAAATAAATTCCCTAAAATCACACAGATGCGTGTTCCCATGACCAATCCAGTATTTAACTAAAGCAATAAGCAAGGGGCTGTGAATACACAAGAAGGTACAGCAAGGGAATTACAATCAATGTACATGTGTCACCTGACATGGATAGGCATTGAGATGACCGTGTATGTGCAAAAGCAATCAAACAATTTATCAATCAGAACATCTTTAAAGTGCACTACTAACCCGTGAGTGTCTCAAGGCATGGGGGGAGTCTGCCACTGCTTGAAAAGCCCGGTTTTGAGGAGTCCTATTAAGGTTAGCATGTCCTGGGTCTGCCGTAGGAGGGTGGGGAGAGTGTTCCAGTTCTTTGTGGTGAGATGGCAGAACGATCTTCCGCAGGAGGTCGCTCTTCTGATGTGGGGGACTGTGGCGAGTGTGATTTCAGCGGAGTGGACCTGTCGGTTTGGGGTGCAGAAGCTGAGTCGTCTGTTGAGGTATGCATGTCCGGTGTTGTGGAGTGGCTTGTGGGCGTGGTTCAGGAGCGTGAAAGTGATCCACTTGTTGGCGGTGAGCCAGTGCAGGTCTCCCAGGTGGGGTGTGATGTGCTTGCAGTGAGGGATGTCGAGGGCCAGGCGTGCAGAGGCGTTTTGAATGCGTTGAAGTCGTTTCTAGAATTTGGCAGAGGCTCCTGCGTAGAGGGTGTTTCCGTAGTCCAACTTGCTGCTGACGAGTGCCTGTGAGACTGTTCTCCATGTTTTGGTGGGAAGCCACCTGTAGAACTTGCCAAGCATCTGGAGGGTGTTGAAGCAGGAGGATGAGATGGCGTTGACCTGCTTTGTCATGTATAGAGTAGAGTTGATGATGAACCCCATGTTGCGTGCGTGGTTGGTTGGTGTTGGATCTGTTCCCAGTGAGGCCGCACACCAGGAGTTGTCCCAGGCGGAGGGGGTGTATCTGAGGATGAGCATTTCTGTCTTGTCCGAGTTTATCTCCAGTTGGCAGTTCTTCATCCACTCGGCAACGGCTTACATTCCTACATGGTGGTTGGTTGTGTAAGTGAGGGTGGCCTTGGTGAGGGAGAAGATCAGCTGGCTGTCGTTGTCATAGGAGATGATGTTGAGGTTGTGCAGTCGGGTAACGTGTGCGAGCGGTGACATGTACATGTTGAACAATGTTGGGTGAGGGATGAGCCCTGGGGTAAGCCGCTGATGATTTATATGGATTCGGAGCAGGAAGGGTGTAGGCGGACGCCCTGGGTTTTGCTGGTGAGGAAGGAGGCGGTCCAGTCACGAGCCTTGTCTCTGGTCTCGGTGTCGTGTATGCGTGTGTTTAGTGTGCGGTGTAAGACAGTGTTGAAGGCGAATTACAGGTCCTGGATGATGAGTGCCGCTGTTTCTCTGTTGTCCATCCGGGCCATTATGTCATTGGTGGCGGAGATGAGGGCAGTTTTGCTGCAGGAGTTGCCGCAGAAGCGTGAATGGGGCGGATCCAGGATGCTGTTTCCATAGAGGTAGTGGCTCAGTTGTCTGTTGACAGTCTTCGCAATGACTTTTCACAGGAATGGTAGCAGGGGGATGGGACGGAAGTTCATGAGGTCCTTGGGGTCAGTCTTGTGTTTGTGTAGTAAGGGGTTGATCTCGGCATGCTTCCAGCTCTACGTGAATGTTGAATTTTCGAAGGAGCTGTTGATGGTTTTCTGGATATGGGCTGCAACGGTGGTGCTGGCTTTGTAGCAGATGTGGTGTGGGCATGTGTCTGACGTTGATCCGGAGTGGATGGTGTTCATGATTTTGATTGTGTTTGTGTTGTTTATGTTGGTCCAGGAGAGCAGGGGGTTGGTGCGGATGGTGTCCGTGGGGATGGAGGTCTCAGTGCTATTCGTGGCGGTCGTGACGTTGGAGCTGTGGTGGATGTCTGCACTCTTGCGATGGACGAAAGTGTCAAGAGAGTTGCACAGGTCTTGCAAAGGTGGGATGTTGTTGGTGTTGGAGCTGGTGTTGGAGAGTTCATTCACTATGTTGAAGAGCACTTTGCTGTTGTGTGTGTTGTTGGCTATGCGGTCTTTGAAGGAGGCCCTATCTGATGAGGTGATGGTGTCTGCGGGTGGCGTCTTTGTGGGTTGCGTAGCTGTCCAGTGTCTGTTCACGGTGCCATTTCTTCACTAGTTTATGGCAGGTCTGCATTGAGGCCTGCTGGTCTGCATTGAACCAGCTGGCTTACTTGCTTGTGTGTCTGTTGGAGTGTGTCTTAATCTGGGCGAGGGTGTTGGCGCAGTCGCCGATCCTTTGTCTGAGGTTCTGGGCGGTGGAGTCAGTGGGTGTGCTCCGGGCGTGGCTGGTGGTTAGCTGGGCTTCTGTGACTTCGCTCCAGCAGCACAGGTGGATCTGTTTGGTGTGGTGGTGTGTGGTGTCTTTCTGGAAGGTGAAGTTGATGCATCAATGGTTGTTCCAGTGGAGGTTGGTTGTGTGGTTGGAGTAGACGTGGGAGCTTGCGGAGAATATGTGGTCAAGCGTGTGGCTGGTGGAGTGGGAGGATGTTGTGACGAGTTGTCTGAGTCCGAGGTTGGCCAGGTTGTCGATCAGGCTGGTGGAGCTGGTGCCGTTGTTGTACACGAGGTGGAAATTCAGGTCAACGTGAAGGATGTAGTCTGTGGATATGAGGGTGTGTGTATTGACAAAGTCGGCGATAGAGTCGCTGAACTGTGTTTGGGGTCTGGAGGCTCTGTAGACAAGGGTTCCTCTGAGGGTGGTGTTGGGATCGGTGTGGATCTGGAAGTGTAGGTGTTCGGTGTTGCTGAGGATGTTGTCGGTGTTGTTCGAGACTCTGAGAGTGTTCCTGTTGACGATGGCAATTCCTACCCCTACTCCGTTGGTGCGGTCCCTGTGGTTGATCTTGTAGCCACACAGGATGGCTATGGCGAGGTAGTGTTCCGAGGAGGGATACATCCAGGTCACTGTCATGAAGGCCATGTCTGGGGAGGTTGAGTCGAGTAGGTCCCAGAGTTCACCGGCGGATTTGCGTCCGTGGCGGGTGTTGAGGACAATGCATCTGAGGTAGTTGGGTTCCTACTCAGTGGGTGGATTTGCTGATCGGACGCTGGTGATGATGCTGTTCCGGCAGGAGAAGGGTCCTTATGTGTGTTTTGGTCCGGGCAGGAAGCAGGTGTGTGATCGTCCTATGTTGAGGGCATTGAGGGTGCCGGCATCGTAGCGGCAACGTGTGTAGTTGCGTTTGTGGGGCCAGGATGTTCCTGCACTTTGCGCGGTCTAGGCGTGGACGGATGCCAGAGGAAGGGGAAGTGGGAGGGAGGATCGGCCTGGTGTGTGGGCGGTACGAATGGGCGTGTTACTGTGCGGGTCAGCAGGAGATACTGCGGCGGGAAGGGAGAGCGGAGACGGGTGGAAAAACACGTGTCCGAATACAGGGTAAAAAAGGTAAATGAGCAATACAACTAAACCAGGCTGAAGGGGGCACAGTGGGCCAAACTAAATTACACTTGCAACGAAGGTACAGATGAAAAAAACAGAAGGCAGACAGTGAAGAAGGGGAACAGGGGGTCGTACGAAATTACACGGGCCAAATTGCACTGCCCACATTGATCAGATAGCACAATCTAGCAATATACCAACTCTGACCCACGTCCATGTAGGAAATATGCATGTGTGACAACATGTACAAGTCTGTTGCAGGGCACAAGTAGTGTCACCAAGAAGGATAGCAAAGCATAATCTCCTGGCATATCGCCTTACACTGGACGTGTTGGTCAAAGATTGTTGTGATGTAGCACATTGCATGTCACATCTCTAGGTGTTCACAACAGATTCACATTGCTGATGAGACCCAAGGGCACAGGTCTAACATACATACATGGAACTACAAAGTAAGCCACACTGAAGTTGAGTCTACAATAGTTACTGAAGCCAAAGTGCAGAGCGTCAGTCAGCCGCTACCTGTGCACAAACAATGCCCAACAAACTTTAGAGCCCTCGGATGAAGTGCCCACATCTTGGCCAATGTGCCCACGGATGTCAGTTGAACTGCACTGAGCATATAGTCTGAATCAGTGGCAAGATTACAAGGGTGTCATCACTATGAGCCAATGCTAAAGTTACAGCTGGGATGAGTGGCTATGACACTGTTGGTACAGGGAGCAATGCAGCATGTCACCACTTGTGTGCAGCAGAACTGTGTGCCTGCAACCAAACATAATCAGGTACAAAAGCATAACTCAACTGATTAAGGGTGTCACAAAAGCAAGAAACTCGAAGTTAGGTCAGTATACCGAACAGTGCAAATCCAAAAAGACACCTGTGAATGACCTCTATTCCAAAGTCATGACTCAGTCTCATATAACTCATGTGACTCACTAACACTGTTGTGCCATGTGACGTTAACAATGGACACACAAATGACCAGCAGCATGCATGGAATGGAGATTGATTGGCCATGCCCAGGAACATGTAAGGCAAAGCTATCTGATGCACTGGCACCAAGCATCAAGTGTGCAAAGGTCTGTGCAATGGAGATGGACTCCGACCCTGGACCGTCTGATATGCATGTTTTTCACGCTATATGTGTAACCTTGATATACTCACAATGCTATGCCCCTACGTTGAGTTGCAAATGTGCACCAATGTGCAGTACAACTCTGTGCATCACACTTAAGATGTTGGAGGTCACAATAAACTGCCACCAGAGTGGGCCTTAAACCATATTTGCAAATCTATCAGACATGCAAGGTCATTGTGCTCACATCTAAGGTATCTGGACTCAATCCATCCTGCTGAGTAACAGGTCAGGACCATAGTTACACATATAATGATTACTCCAGTGATGGTATGAGTTGCATACAATGGAGCAAGCCCCACTACCCTGCATCAGCCATGATATAAGTGCAAGCAGAAATCAAAAATAACAAGATTTATTTCACAAGATAAAAGTTCAAAAAACCCTACACTAACACTAATCAATTACCCTTACTCTAAACCTAAAATAACTAAAAATATTTATCCTAACAAAAACTATCTACCCTAACTATTTACGAACACACAAAATGAATGAAGACATCAACCCCCCACCCAAAGCTAAATGAAACCTATCCCCAAATCCACATTCAAGAAGTAAAAAAGTTTGAATCTACAACTAACTAAGCCTATACTAAAACTATTCTAACTACTACACACAACAATGAAGTAACACAACATAACACAAAAATAGGGCCATTGTGGGAAGGGAGAAGAGGGGGATGGGTGAGAACATGGGTAGTCTTTACTGCAGTCCCAGGTGAGTACGTATCTCATGGAGGTGCCGGTTGAGATACAACAGTTTTCTCCGAATGTCCTTCAGAATGGCATTGTTCTGTGTTACCATCTGCATGAGTTGGGCAAGGACAGGATCACTTTGTGCAGGTGCCGGTGCAGGTTGGACTGGCACCTGTGCGGGTGTGGTAGCAGGGGGATTAACTGTGTGGGAGTCCACACTGGCATCTGAGGTCGAGGGGATGGTCTTGCTGCCGGTCAGATCACATTCTGGCAGCGACTTCCTTGTCCCAGCCTTCTTCTCGTCCTGATACCTCCTTGCCATGAGACGATACCCCTTGTGGACCTTCTTCACGTGGAGGTACCGGTCCTTGGCAACATGGAATGTGTGTTGCTCCTCAGGTGTCATGTTGTTTGTAAAAATAAACTCAATGTAATTTTTCTGTCCCCTACACTATGTAAACGTCCAACATGATATCTGTATTACAAGTTCAAAACATTGGAGGCAGCACACCCGCTTCACTCTGTTAAGAAAAAGACTGACCTGTTAAACCCAATGTGGTAGTTGTGTTGCATGTGCACATAGTGAACATACCACTGAAATTGATATCGGTACACTGAAACCTTGGATTTTGAACAACCACACTAATTGTAACAGCAGTAATTTAATCTATCTGATTTCTTGCCCGTGTTCGCTTCGTTATGTGGGAATGACGACAAGAAGGGTCAAAACACTAATTTTAGAACACAAAAGTACAGTTCGTTGTAGGAAGACTTCCACTAAACTGACTCAACATTTTGTCACAGCACGACATTCACCTCAAGAACTGAAATGTACAGTGCTGGAACTGCCTTTCATCCCTAAACACATTACCAACATTCTCACTTTTCTATTCAGAAAAGAGCAGCGTTGGGTTTATAAACTCAACAGTCATTTAACTGGTTTGAATGATGATGATTCCTTGGGTTTCACTGTAAGATAGTACCCATTTATTGACTTTTAGTCATTGTGCTGTTGTGGACAGTAGTATCACTATCTGACTCATAGAAATATTTGTAGTACTTTGTAAGTCTTCCATACAGTGTAATTCTATACTGTTGTGTATGTAGGAGTTCTTAATAGCCTGGTCGACAAGGGGCTATTACGAGTAATGAGTTCTTTTCATACATTTAGAATCACTCTCTACAATTTCAAAACATTTCTTTGTAGAGCGGTGCTCCCTTTCTGAGCGGTTGCCAGGTAGAGGTGAGGTCCTGTACCTAGCTGTAGCGGGTAAGGTGTTTATTTTCAAAATCTAAATTCTTGTGGATCCATTTTAATATGATCACACTTGTGATATGTTATATGTGCCTGACATTTGTTATATCTCTTTTGTTACAGGTATCAGCACCTTTTGATAAGTGATGGACCCATGACTGTGCATTGGTCCTATATCCTTTTTTGTTTATTTCACTTTTTAGCAGCAGCATCTTTCCGCAAGGTCCTGACGAAAGCCTGATCCAATTTGGATCTTTAGGGCTGAAACATGTTGACCACTAACCATCATACCACAGCGGTTTAAATCCATACCGCTGGTGCACTGCGATTTTAACTCTGACAGCAGGCATATCTTTATTAAAGTGATGCCTCCTAGCCAGTTTTAGTTTTTACTTCTTTCACATTTTTCTCAGAATTCCCCCCTTCTTTTGCGCTGCAACCTCACTCACACATCTCTGCTCACCATATGTGGATTTAGAAAATCCTCCATATCCTAAACAAAACATCCCTGAACTCCTCCCTCTCAGTGAGGGGGTTGTAGCCCTCAAAGGAACTAGGATTTTCCTTTGGGAGGAGAATCCCTATGATGAAGCATGTCACCTTTGGTGAGTGAGGGATTACGTCCTTTAAAGGGATCTGCCCTTATATGTAATCGGTAACTATTAATCACTAATAAAAAGTTTGATGTCTACCCCATTTACTTATATAATTATTTGGTGGTAGTTTTTTGTTTACGGTTACTGTAGACCCTAGGATTTCTTTGTTTGACAAACCCAATGTCTAAGCATGATTCAATCACTACATGCTGTGGAGACTGACATGACAGTGCATGGAATAGGACATGCACTGACACTACTAACAGCTAATGACACGCTACAAACATGGCACCGTTAGACAACGGGCTGTGGGTGACATGTACAATTGACTTGAGTCGGGAGGCATAACCCCTACGTGCACAGCACCACCCTCTCCTATCCTGTGACAGACAGCTGCATCAAAAGTACAATGCACATGTGCAGCCATGTGTGTCCCCCAGGAACTGTGTGCAGTACATCAAGTCAGTGCCAAGACAGGCACTCTTGCACAAGCGTGCAAGGCTGTATGTGTACAGGTGTGAATATCAACCTATTGTAATCTCACACTACATGCACAATAACATGACTGAGGCTGCCCTCCTCACACTTTCAATAATGCTTTATCATGCCGCACACATGGAAACATGTTTAGTGTATGAATGCTGACTTAGGCACTTACTCACTCCACAATTACTATGCAATTGGTGATAGTTATCCACTGCGAGGGGAAGACATCATTGAACCACAACTGCCACTCATGCATGTCTTGTAACCACTAATCTCACTCCATAGTAGAAATGAACACGCATGCATCAATTACGCAAACTGTTACAATGGATTACACATTGTAATAGCACCCTGGGGTCATGAGAGTTGTGTAATTGTTATGGCTAATTCGTACTCACAGATATTGTTGGCGCAGGCAGGATTGTCAAATCTATGTGACATCAAATGATGCATAGCTAATGCATGCGTATGAAATGTGTGTTGAGTAATGTCACCAATTGTGTCAGCTGAGTTGGTACACATGATCCTGAGTCCAGCATGGAATGTCCCCACGGACACAACCTGACAACACCATTGCAGTACACAAATATTTAATTTAAATTAACGTACACATCTATTGAATGTGTTTGTGTAACATGCCATTGACAATTTTGACTCTGAGATACACACTGCCACTTCTGGTTATCTGCTATGCAGCATACATTAGAAATCACTGTGCCAACATGTCGGACCTTGGACGGACATAAATGCACTGCCTCCTTGTGCACAATGCAACACCCCCTGCATGCCCCTTGGACGATGTACACAGCATGTAAGTGTGCCTTCTTGACTAGGCTGCGCAAATGAACATGGGATAAAATGCAAGTGGCCTATTGCCAACACTACTTCAGTATAAATGCCTAGTTGGCAGTATTAGTTGCTCGAAAATAGGCACATAAATTGACATGTGTATCACTGACTGTTGATGGACAAAGTCACAACTCTGAATAAGATGCATTGTACCCCTTCAAACTACCATATTTTACACAAATATGAAATGCAGAATACCTCTGCACATCGTAGGCAATTGACATGCGATACACACCCAAACTGCTAATCAACAACGTGTTGCATTTGGCACAGACACTCATGACCCCGCAACATGCCAATATTTGTTGTCACTACTCACCAGTGGCGTGTGGGTCCCGGAATCTGTCAATGTCCCCCTGGGATATAGGTTGACGTCCATCTGTGAGAGGACTAATGTAAATATGTGTTGTTTGCAAACTTTAACAAACGTGGCATATTCACAATGTAAATCATTACAGTGACAGACAATGCTACATCCCTGTGGTGTTGACTTCATTTTGGCCACATGACTGGCTCTACTTTAAATGGCATTCACACACGACCTGTGGAAGCAGAGGCTGCCCAGCCAAAACATCACTGCTGGCAGACCTGCACATATGAGTTGTGTTACACAATCTCAAGGCACCTTCTCCACACGGACAGAGAAAAAACTATTGCACTCATCATCCTTGACCTATCGCTGCAGCGTTCACCACTGTCTCTCAAAGCACACCAATATGCAGACTCCACAACGCAGGGATCCAAGACAAGGCCCTCAACTGGATCTGCTCCTTCCTCAACGGACATCCACTGTGGGTCAGACTCCCCCTTTTGTCTTGGAGCTGACAACAACCACCTGTGGAGTCCACCAGGGATCCTCACTCAGCCCTACACTCTTCAACATCTACATGGCTCCGCACGCCACAATTGTGATTAGCTATGGACTCAACAATGTATCATATGCATACGACTGACAACTCCTCTTCGACACATCCAACTAACACAACTCCGCCAAACACAAGTATTGAGAAGCCATGGAAGACCTTGCTAAATGGATGTCAAACAGCTGCATACAAGTAAACAACAACAAAACATAAGTACCCATCATGCTCCAAAACCTCCATGCATGGAATTACACAGGGTCCTCCCACGGCATAGTGAACCCACACCCCACCACGGACAAGGCACGCAACCTGGAATCCATCATGGACTCCGATGTCCAAAATAATCGCAAGATCTATCCGGTCTCATCATCCTGCTTCCACACACTCTGCCTCCTATGTCAGACCATCAAATGACTCCCACTCAAACACACATAGACAGTCACTCATGCCCTGTGCGACACCTCACCCTACTACGGCACCACAGTCCATGCCGGAATTTACATAAACCACATCCGCAAGCTGCAGGGCATCTCAAATGCAACCGCAAGACTGATCCTCACACTGCCAGGACACTGTCAGACCTCCCACCACCTGCGCACACTCCACTGTCTCCACATCAAAGCTAGAGTCACCTTCAAGATGTTCACCCAGGCTCACACAGCCACCCACAACACTGGGCCAACATAACTTAATGGCCAACTCACTTTCCACGTACATCAAAGGACCCGATGATTAGACCAGCTAGCCTATGCCGTGTTCCCCCGCACCAGAGAGACCAGATCATGAGTCTGCTCCTTTTCCTACCTTGCAAACATAGCCTGTGACAACCTTCCGCTCCACCTCTGAGAGGCAACTTTGCTCCCCATCTTCAAGCAGTAACTCTGAACATTGCTCTTTAACAGACACGCCCCTTGATATACTTCAACATGCAAACACCGCCACGCACCCTGCAACCCTTCCTGTTGAGTAGACGCTCACAATAAGTATGTGTATCTTGGGATGGTTAACGCCGGGGATCTCCATTTCAATGTGGTATTTACAGTGGCAAACTTAATCTACGCGGTCATTACAATGCCAATCGTCACTACAACTTGCACTGCATTGCGCTCATCAATATTGGATATTAGGATTGACTATTCCAACACCTTCCCTACTGTTGCACACACTGTAGTGGGAAGAGTAAGTCACACAAATCCAAAGTCAAGGCCATCATGCGCAAGTATTTTTTGCAAGTAGCATTGTATTAACCACGTTGTTACAGTGTCACGGTCTTGAGACAGCATAAAGATGTCATACCTTCTTGTCACACACGTCACTTATATATGTACGTAACATTAGTCAGGGACAAAAAGGGGATTGGTACTTACCACCCATGGATGCCAGGCATGACTCCTGTGTAATCCTCCCGCGCCAGCATGTCCTGCCAGCGGTGCATCCACTGGCACACGGTCAGGTCGACTTTGAAGCAGCGAAGTATCTGCACCCACACACGCTCCCACCACACCTTCCGCACTGCAACATTGTAGCCCTGGAGGATACGTCCTCCCCTCTCCAACATCAGAGGCAGGTAACAACGCACCAGCTAGAGGAAGCCCCCAATACCCCCTCTGTCATCCACCCTAACCTTCCCAAAGCCGGCATCTCCCTGCACCCCAGTTCTCACCCAAGCCTGACAAAAGAAGACCCTCTAATGACACAAAACTAAAATAACGCACCACAAACACAACAAGACTGAGACAGTAAAAACTAATAAAAGTGTAAAAAAAAATCAAAAGACACTTTAGACAGGACACACAGCAACACTCCCAAATTCACTCTCCAGAACCACAATCCACCAGACACCTCCTTCACTCAGCAAAATCAACATCAAGATGCTCAAAAGAGAAACTGAAAGTGAATGCCACTCCCCTGGGAGACAGGTAGCATGCACACATCACTTCCTGTGTGTTAGCGGCAGGGTTTATGGAATGCGACAAAAATCTGCACGCTGAGAGGCCGCTAATGTACTCAGGCTGATACTGTAATGTGTATGCGGCCCGTTTTAGTAAATGCGATCATAATCTTGCACGCTAAGATCCTGCACATGTCCTTAGGCTTACTGTAATGTGTATGCGGCCGGTTTCATTGAATGCGATGAGTTTCTTCATGCTAAGAGGCCGCTAATGTCCTGATGCTGATACAGTATTGTAGAGTGTGTCCAGCGATGTTCTTTCAAAAGCGTGGGAGAAAAAACATCGCGTTTGAGATAAAAAATCACGCCCAGCCTTTTTTCATACAATAATGGACAGTCAGGCCAAAAATCTGATCACAGCACAATAATACAATGTGAAAATAGGTTTGCACAATGAAGACAGACTACATTTTAGGGATAAATATTTTTATTGAAAGGAAGAAATATTTGTCAAACACAGCTTGCTGCCTTCATCCAGAGCCCGGCTGGACGAGCATTGTTAGCATTTACACAGAGTTTCAGCCACAACCCAGAGGCCGGCCGCATACCTGAAGAGCGAACAAGCCACACTAAGAGCGTCTTCCATTTTCCAAAGATTAAACATGTAAAACAGACAAGTGAAACAATCAAGAAAAAAGGAGAAAACAAACCCCTCCCCCAATACCCCTCCCACCACCCCACCTTCCACACCTGTAAAGCCTCCCTAGATGATAGTAAGCATCCACAATATGCGTGGAAGAAAGCCCCCTCGTCACTCCACTGAGGGAGCGATGGCGGATGATTGCTCCATCGTGGGGCATTGCAATGTCGAACGCTGTATCTATGTTATCTAAGAACTCACCCCAATATCTTTTCAATTTCGGGCAATGCCAGAGTAAGTGCACGAGGGTACCAGTCATTCACAATCCCCGCCAGCAGCGATCTGTCTTGCTTTTATCCCAGCCATGTAGTCGCGCAGGTGTGCAACACCAATGAGAGCGAACCTTAATGGAGGTTTCAGCCCCCACTACTTTGTGCGCAGTGTGGTGTGCGCGATACAGGATACGTTCCCATTCCTTGGAGGAGAGCGGCCTCCCCAGCTCCATTTCCCACAAAACCTGCGCTTTTGTGCACTGACCACTCAGACTCGTCAAAAGCATGGTGTACAGCTCAAATATGAGGGGACGGTTCTCCTCCTTACATACTAACCACTTCTCATATGACGCAAACAACCTCGACATTCGCGCATAGTTAGTAGGCCCCCTCACTGGCGTAACAAACCTTGAGAGGGCCTCCCTGCAAGGCACCTGGGGGGGGCCCCCTCCGGGCTCAATCAGGAGCCCTGCAGCCAGAGTGCTCTGCTGAGGGGGCCCCTGGGAGCTTGGGGCCTCCCCACACCGTGGGGATTGCAGGGGCCTGTGTTACGCCCCTGGGCCCCGTGACCCAGTGTGTTAGCTGGTGGTATGAATACACATCAGCAGCGGGCAAATCATTATCCTGTAGGATCCGAGGAAATGGCACCAGCCCTTCTAGATCAAAGAGAGACCCTGTGCGCTTGCAACCCTGTTCTCACCAGCGATGGAATATTGCACAGTCCTGACCCGGGGGAAGTCCGGGTTATCCACGCTGGGGTTTGTCGGCGAGGGGAAAGAGGTTCAGCCCTTCCGTACTGCCACCCTGTCCCAAACCTTGAGTGTGGGCGCCATAACTGGCGAAGAAAACAAGCCCCAGGCCCAGTGCTTATGGGGTAGCCACAGTTCTCTCTAGATGTTTTTGCCCACCACAGACTGGTACATAAAGTTCCAGTGCTTCTCTGATAGCGGCCTATTCCATGCCACTATATAGCGAAGGCATGTGGCTTAGTAGTAGCCACCAATAAGGGACAATCCCAGGCCACCTAGCATTTTCTGGCATGTAGGCTGCGCAAGTGAAAGGCGCGGCCGCTTGCCCTCCCCGACAGACTTATTAATGAGGGCTTGCAATTGTGTGAGTGCATGGTGCGGGGGCACTATGGGTATAATTTGAAATACATATTGAATGCGTGGAAGAATCGACATTTTCACACACGCTATGTGCCTAAACCATGCGCAGCGCAGTTTTGACCAGGCGTCCAGCGCCTTAGCCGTCTCATCCAACAGTGATGAATAGTTGAGCTTCATCGTATGGGCAAGAGTCGGAGCCAGTTGGAGACCAGGTACTCTATATCCCCCTGCACCCAACGGAATAGGAATTGTTGTTCCATAGCCAACACTTCCTCAGGGGGTATACCCAGACTGCCTTTTATGTTCCAAGACCGTTGATACACAAAATGGCATGTAACTTGACTCCTCTCCACCTCAATTGCTGATTTCACTAACATTCATTCAATAAAAGATGTGAATTGTAAGGGCACTACTCACCTGGGGTGGTCTGTAGGTGAGGAGTATGTGCGCAGATCAATCCGACAATAAGGGTGGCCATGATGTGCCCTACTCACACGTGAGGCTCACAAGTCGCTGGGGGGGAGTGGGGGTGCAGCTCCGTCTCAGCCAAATAGCCATGTCTTGTCGTTCCGCATGTAAGCGTGCTGGTTGGGAGTTTGTTTGATGTTGACTTTCATCTCATCCATGGCTTTGCTTGCGACGTAGGTCAAAGCTCTTCCTCAGGCTCGTGATTTGACGATCCAGGTTGAGTCTGCAAGGGCAAGGTTGTTGGAGCAGCAGTTCCTCTTGTGGATGTTGAGGTTGACTCTCTCATGGATGTCTTTGTGCCTGATGATGTGTGGTGAATTGTAGGTGTGTGTGATTAATTTATGGTTACTTTCTCCTTGTCAGTGAGCCATTGGATGTTTTGCATGTGTTCTCTCTTGTGTTTGTGACGTGGGTTTCTGAAGACGGGTCTGTCTGCAGCTTTCAGGCTGTTTTAGAGCTTGTGTAGTGGCGTTTTGTAGATCCCTGCGTTGAGTTTGTTGCAGTAGTCCAGTCTGCTGGTGATGAGTGCGTTGTTGACAATTTTAATGCATCATGGGGTTATCCATTGTGATGGATTGGGTTAGATCAGTAGGCAGCTGTAGCTGGTGCAGGCAATGGAGTAGATCTGGCAGGGCAGGATCATGGAGGATTTGGGATGATGCCGAACTTGCAAGCATGGTCTGTCAGTGAGGGCAGGCTCACAAGGGCAGACAACCACCAGAGGTTGTCCCACGCGGATGTGGATGGACCGAGGATGAGAAGGACAGTCTTCTCGCATTAGAGCTTTATGCAGAGGTTTGTCATCCAATATGCTAGTTCCAACATTCATTCCTGGGAGCTGACTTTTGTGTCTTCTACGTTCTTCGTGAGGGGGAGGATGAGCTGTGTGTCGTCTGTGTGGGATGATATGCTTACCCTGTGCTGTCTAGCAATGGCAGTGAGTGGGGACATGTGTATATGGAAAAACGTATGTCTTAGTGACGCTCCATGTTGTACTCCGCAGTTAGTGCCTGTGGTTTTGGAGATAGGGGGGATGATCCTTTGGGTTATTGCGGGGAGGAAGGAGTGGATCCAGGAGAGGGCTTTTCCTCGTATCCCCTTGTGGTGGTGTCTGTCATCTGCGGTGCGGTGTGAGACGGTGTTGAAGCCTGCATAGTAGGATGTGGTCCGCAATGTGACCCTAGACAAGTGGCATGCGTATGTCATTTTTTGGAGGCAAGGTGGGCGTTCTTGGTGCTGTGCTTACTGCCAAACCTAGACTGGGAGTGGTCCATGATGGAGTTCTCTTCAATGTAGCCAGTCAGCTGGGTGATTTTGAGTCTCTCTATGACTTTGTCCACCACGGGGTGCAGGGAGATGGTCAGATAGTTTGTCTTGACTGTTGGGTCATACTACCAATGAGCTGATTTGTTCAACGTAGAGACCGGTCTTGACGGTCTTCATGAAGGTGTCCAGAGATGGTGTGCATGTGAGCTCTGGTGGTGGCTCATTCAATGTCTTGGATGCATGCAGAGAAAATTTTTCTGAATTGGCACCATTTCACATCCACTTTTCAGATTTGCCTCCAATTTAGGACCCATTTTTCCAATTTGAGCCCCATTCCACACCCAATTTTCTGATTTGTCCCACTTTTCACGGCCTTACATTGAAATTTAACACCGATTTAATCCTAAAATTCATCATTTGGCACTTACAAACCCATACATTTCTATTTTTCATATCAAGTACACCATGTGAATCATAAATTACATACTATTTGACACAACCATTGATGAATTGTGTGCCAGATTTTACTCCTTTTAAAGTCAAGTTGTGCACGATTGACACACTATTGCATCTCTGTGATGATGAAACATACACACCATTATTTAACTTTTGCAATCTTACTTGCAATTATTGTACAATGGTAAAATTTCATAGTGAGATACTGATGCAGAAGAGTAACTTGCAGACAGGGTATGTGTGTTGAGTTTGTTTATTGTCACAAACAGTTCTTGAGGTAATTTTCCACATACGTCTTTGTTTTTGTCAGTCACAATGTAATGTGCTCAAGTGAAGTAATTGTTTATTATCCTGTCCCTTCGGGCAATTACAGCAGCAGTGGCTGTGGGGTGTGGGCCACCTCGCTGATCTTCGTCATCATTCTGGTCATCGCCTGGTGCTGCAGGCACTTGGATCCAGGGGGCATTTGTGCGGACACAAATGTTGTGCAATACACAACATGCTAGTATGATTTTGTTTACCATTTCTGGGCTGTACAGCAGTTTGCCACCTGTAATATCCAGGCAACGTAAACTAGGGGTGGGCGAAATTTGCGAAATTCACTTTCGCAAATTGTCGCGAAAATGTTAAAAATCTCCGCAAACACGCGGAAATATCGCGAAGATGCGGAAGTTTTTTTCCCGCCCGTTCGCGGTATTTTCTGCATGGTCGCGGCTCGCCAACTTACCCATGTGGTTGCTCGCGGGCGCGGCCATCTTGTTTTCAGTTGTCTCGCGGTGCATGATCGCGAGAAGAAAGACGTGATCGCGCGATCAATGACGTCACTGCGGGCGCGAACTGTCGCGAGACAGTGCAAATGGCTACCAACAATCCAACATCTCATGGAGAACGCGACCGGATCGGGAAAACTTGTCGGCGAAAGCGGGGATTCAGGTAAGGCGATCGCGCGCACGCGAGAATGTATTATTTTACAGCACGAGCAAGAAACAAAATTATCGCTAAGCTGCGGAATGCAGAAATTTTGACATTTTCGCGCTTGCCGCGGAACGCGAAAATGTCAAATTATCGCAATTTCCGCAACCGGAATGACATTTTTGCCCAGGCCTAACGGAAACCTGACTTGAGCACGCCAAATGTACGCTCCACGATACCACGTGTGCGTCGATGTGCAGCATTGTACTGCCTCTGTGCCTGAGTGGTGGGGTTTCGTATGGGTGTCATCATCCACGGGCAGAGAGCATATCCTTGGTCACCTATGACATGTAATGGGGAGATGGGTTAATGATTTATTAGGCATACTATGTTGGCAGTGTTGACATTTTTTCTCTTGTTATTTTTGCTATTTTTAGACTTAGGTTAGACATGTGTTGCTTCTGGCTATTTAGCGGCATCAATGCTGAGTACATTGCCTCAGTGTTGATCCTCCAACCATCGATTTTGCTGGTGTTTGCTGCACGGTTGCATAAGTGTCACTACAAGTGTACAAAAGGGGAATGAGACCTGCACAAAAACCACAGACACCAAAAGCCAGCTTGGCTCGCCTAACATCTGGCCATGGCAATGATCCACACTCCTCGCAGTCACCGCCATGTGAATATTCAAATGACATAGGCCACGCATGACACAGCTCACATTCAGACATGCATCTCATGCTGTTGGCAGACCTGTGACACCACACAAGTCATGCAATTATATGTCCAGAGCTAAACCAAAGGAACAGACCACAGCCACCTCACCTGCAGGGCCCACTGGGGACAGTGAAGGTTTGCACACACCATCAACAATGACTTGTGACACAACGTAAACCTACTGGCCTGCGTCATCTGTCACTAGCAGAGCATCAAACTCACATGACACAACTTCTCAGAATGATTTACACTATGTGGTTTATCTGACAAAATCAGACTGTCCACACACTTCACCAAGCTGATACACATGGCATGGCTCACCTTTGCACACTTCTTTGAATTTGTAATGGATTAGAATTTAACAGATCAATTTCAACACACAAGTGGTGACCGAATACACATACAATTACTCCTCGGGCAACCACATGACACACCATATCACAGGTGTGAAAATGAGAAATATGTGTAGCTGAGTCAGAGAGGAGATGCTACTAAACCCCATCAACAGCAGTACCCACAACACTGCAGTCAACACCAATGGTGCAAGATGGTGGTTTCATGACACATTCTTCTGCCTATGCATGCACATTTGTCCCACAAAGCACTTGCTACAATCAAAGTGCATTGTTACAACCTTGGTCAAAACAAACCTCTGACTTGACACACTTCTTTTACATGTGTGAGTACTTATGCAACGTTGGGTCACCCGAATAGGTCACCAGCAACAAGAACTGCCACATATTCATATTCCTCAACAATGCGACCACACACCGGACAGGGATACCAGTGAGGATGACTTTGATTAGCTACATAGATGGTCAGGTGATGGGGGTTCCTCTACGCCATGGGTACTCACATACTTTCTCTCTGGGCCCAACTTTACAGTGTGGTTTGTGGCAGAGTGCTGCACCGGTGGGGGCGGGGTCAGTGGGGATGGGGGTTGGGCTAGTGAAAAAAGAAACAGACCATGTGATTGAACACAGGCCCCTGCAGCGGATGCCCTCGTTCACTGAGCCACAAGACCCGGCATACACACATCTTTAACTTTCTCTCTCCTTCACTCTCCCTCCCTCACTCCCTCTCTGCCCCTCTCTCTCTCTCTCTCTCTCTCTCTCTCCCTCCCTCCCTCTCTCTGTCTCCCTCCCACGCTCTAGCTCTCCCTCCCTCGCTCTATCTCTCCCTCCCTCGCTCTCCCCCTCCCTCTGTCTCCCCCTCCCTCTGCCTCCCCCTCCCGCTGTCTCGCCCTCCCTCTGTCTCTTTCCCTCCCTCGCCCTCTGTCACCCTTTGTCACCCCCCCCCCCCCGGCAGCCTGGGCTGAGACAGTTTACTGGGCACACACACATAGCCGCACCCCAGTACTTCCCAGGTCTATAATGGACCATTTACTTGTTAACAAAGTTTTGATATGTTTCACCTCTTAGCGTACCTGCATCTCCACTCTGACTATCGCTGGAATCGCCTGGCACCAGTAGAGCAGAGTCTCTGAGGGTCCGCGCTGCTGCGGCGGTGTTTGGTGGCACTCGTATGACAAATTAAAAAAAAATTAGACACATGTACAATGTCTGCAAGGTCCGCGGGCCACCAAGAAAGTCTTGCCGGGCCGCTGGCGGCACGCGGGCCGTACTATGAGTACCCGTGCTCTACGCAGTGGAGCCTGTATACCTCATCCTCGTACACAATAAGGGTCCGATTCACAGAACTAACTTAAGACAAAATCCTAAACTTACTACTATTTTGGTATTCACAGAAGGCACTTACTCATTTTGGTATTCACAGAAGGCACTTGCTCATTTCGGTATTCACAGAAGTTAGGAGTCCTAACTTTAGGACTCCTAAATGCCTTCTGTGAATACCGAAAGACTTAAAATTAGGATTTTCTGGACCCACGTCAACGACGAAGACACCATCAAAATCATGAACACCATCCACTCCAGTTTACCATCCGACCCCTGCCCGTACCACATCTTCAACAAAGCGAGCTCCACCATCACACCCCATCTCCGCAAAATCATCAACAGCTCCTTCGAGACCGCCACCTTCCCGGAGAGCTGGAAGCACGCTAAGATCAACGCCCTATTCAAGAAACCCAAAGCCGGCCTCAAGACCTTCCGGCCCATCTCCCTCCTCCCTTTCCCGGCAAAAGCCATCGAGAAGATCGTCAACAGGATCACCTTCAAGCTCCTCACTCACGCTCACAAAGCTCTCCACAACACCGGACCAGGGTACCTCAACAAACGACTCACCTTCTACACCCCGAACCGCCAGTTCGCTCCGCTGACCTTGCCCTCGCCACCATCCCCCGCATCTGTTGAGCGACCGCCGGTGGCAGATCATTCTCCCACCTCGCCGCAAAAATCTGGAACACCCTCCCCATCCACCTATGACAGACCCAGGACCTGCTGACCTTCAGGAGACTCCTCAAGACCTGGCTGTTTGAGCAGTAGCAGCACCCCACCCGCCCCCAGCGCCTTGAGACCCTCACGGGTGAGTTGTGTGCTCTACAAATGTATTGATTGATTGATTGATTGATTGATTGAAACCTCCACCATCATTCAACGCCTCCAAAAAGTTGAATATTGGCGCCAGCTGGACTGCATGGATGGAGACATTCATTGACTTCATGGATGCTCTAGAAGAAGTAGGTGATAAGAAAATCAATAAATATTTCAAGAATCTTGCCGGTGATTGAGTAAAAGAGTTGATAAAGAAAATCGCATAGACTGATGCAATATTATACTATCAAATCTAAGAAGTATAGGAGCCAAGGTCAATGAAATGCCGAACGTCAACTATGAAAGGTACCTTTTCCATCAAGTAAGCCAACAAGTTGGTGAGACAACAGATGAGGTTGTTGAAAGACTTGACGTGCTTATTAAACACAATAAGTTTAGTGAGCTTAATTAAGAAGTGGCCATGCGACCCAGAGTCATCATAACCACATGTTAAGAGAGACTCTCAGTTTAGAAAAAATACTAATGGCTGCAAGAGCCAATGAAAGAGCTACTGACATGGAAGCTGGAACAACATAGAGTGATTCAGTGTTGAACTTGAAAAGCAGGCACAAGCTAACAGTAGATGCACGCAAGACGATGTCCTTAAAGAGAGAAAGATTGTGTTTCTGATGTGGGTTTTCATTTTCCCATGGAGGTAAATGTCCAGCCACAGGGCAGATGTGCAAGGGTTGTGATAAAGAAAACCACTTCATAACAGTTTGCAAGTCAAAAGGTAAACCAATTACGTCCCAGTGAGAAGAGAAAATGGCCACCAGAAGGTTCCAGAAGCTATTCCGCCCCAAACACAAGGCCAAAAAGCAGCAACAGTTACAACAAGTAGAAACCAGACAAAGTTAATCGTCATCAAGTTGGTCCTACCAAGGCTCTTTAATGTCATTATCGATTACCAGTGAAGAAGATGGATGTGTGATGATGATATGGACCAAGGAAGGACCGGCAAACCACCACAAGAGACAACAGAATTAATTTAGACATTGCCCCAAGATTACAATAAAGGTCAACGGTTGCCCCATAACCTTTATTATAGATAGTGGTACATTTATTAACATCATGCCGGTCAAAATGTTCACCAGCCTATCTGCTGTGCCACGCCTCAAACCGTTGAGTATGTAAGTATACATGTGGGCTGCTTCTAAACCATTGCTGTGTCAAGGATCATTGATGGCGAGAATGAGACACAAAACAATATCAGCGCAAGCGCCTATTCAAGTTCTTCAGGGAGTCTCATCCAGTGCATACCTACGTAGTTTTGCCACTGCTGCTGGCATGGTACTTACATCTCTCAACTACAAATTTCAAGTCGGCGCAGCTAGCCTGTGCCCACTGCCATGGTGAAAGCAGCAGCATAGAGTTCAGTGAGATTCGTCGTCATCAGTATGACCAGGGCAGAATCCTTTGTCCAGAAGTGTTCTAAAATGTGGGGTTACAGGTCCAATAGTTATGCCCCTTTTGGCCTTTGAAAAAGCCTACTTGAAAAAAAAGTGTTTGTAGTTTACATGTTCCTGTCTTGGCTCCAGACACACTTCAGGGAAGTAGAGACAGCATTGTGAGAGGACAGGCGCAGCCCTATCTCTAGCTCAGAAAGACCCATCAGCCTGGTGATGGGCTATCAGGATATGCAGGGCACACCTAAGCTCCCTTTGTGTGACTGTCTAAAGTGAATGCACAAACAGCCCCTGTCAGTCTATACCAGAAGTTGATCCTACAAAGACACAGACTGATTGTCGCCTAGGCGCTATCCCCTCCGGGTCTCTGACAAGAACGCCACTAGACGAATTGATAGGGTTGAGGTTTTATTTTGAAACACAGTGTTCGGATGGGCTCTTTCTTTCTCCCTCGAAAGATGGTGGAAGGCTGAGGTTGCAGTCACGCAAGTAGGGGTCCTGGTCAGGGTGGTGCCTTGTTCGTCTCGGTTATCTTCACCTCGGCGGGGTCCCGTTTCTGGAAGGTAAGAGCAGGGGGTTAGGTTGCTATCCTGATACGTCAGAGATTTGAGGGGGAAAGGGTAGTGAGGGTTCACCGGGGGTCCGTCACCGTAACGTACACACGTGATCAGGGGGAAGCTCTGTGAGTGTTTCGGGTACTAGGAACACACACCCATAGAGAAAAATAAAACCCCAAACCTCCCCTCAAGACACCCCGTGACCTCCCCACACAAAAGCAAAAACCCACCCGCTTTAACTCCCTCCCCTTGTGGACAGTGGACCCAGGATCCGGCCCCGTACCTTTCCCAGCCACGCTCCTCCGGGCGCGTGGCGGGGCGAGATGCCGTGAAGTTGGCCTCCTGGCTCTGCAGACAGCTCGGCTCCTGTCGCTCCTCCGCTCTCTGGCTTCCGTCCTCCGTCCTCCGTACTCCTCCCGACTCTTCGTTCCCGTTGCACTGCTCACTCCGTCTCCTTCCCCAAAGGCTTTCGCGCCATCAGTTCTCCGGACGTCCGCTTTACGGGTCTCCCTGCAGTCCGATTCGTCCGTTCCTGGTGACGTCTTCAGAGCCACACCTCCCTCCGCATCAAGCCAGTCCACGTTAAAGGGGCCGCCAGCACCCTGCATGGGAGGTGTAAAAGTCCCGTCAATAGGGTCTTTCTCGAGGTTCTCCTCCGATCGCTTGACTAGGCGACACAGATAGAGCAAGAAAATGCTCACCTTCTCAAAGTGGCATTTTTGAACACATAATTTTAAAACCAACTTCACTAAGAGATGTATTCCTAAATTCTGAGTTCAGGGATCCCAAACTCAAAACCTCCATATCTTCCAAATTCAAAGTTACACTTGTAAGGTGTAAACAGATACACTGGCAAATCATTACATGTCCAAAGCAGACACATTGGACTCCTATTAGACCAAGACAAAGCACCGACCTTTTCAAAAACAACAATCCAAAAATACTGTAACCCAACCTCGGTTTTCCTTCCAAACCATTTCACATGATGAATTTATGGACCTGGTCAAAGCAAGTAGGCCTGCCGATAGCCCTTCTTACCACTGTTGTGATTTGAAGTAGTTGTAGGAAAATGAAGTATTGCAGCAGGTGAATAGAACTATACTTAAAGCGATACACCATTACTATAACCACCTGTCCTCCATAAACCTCCAAGAGAATTCTTCTAACAACCTCTGCTGCCACACCAGTAAGAAGAATCATTAATTCCTTAACTACCGGAATATTTTCAGACAAACTCAAGAAGTCAAACACAGCTCATTACTGAAGAAAACAAACTTGGTCCGCTGAACCCTGACAACTACAGACTGATTACAAATGTACCTTTCCTGGGCAAACTGATAGAAAGAGCAGCATCCGCCCCGATTGTCACAGTTCCTTGAAGATAATGCCATACCTTCGGAAATTCCAAATGGGATTCCATCCAGGAAGAGGCACAGAATCTGCCCTCATTGCCATCTGGGATGACCTGAAGAACAGAGTGCACGAGAATGGGGTTGTGCGCTACTTCTCTTTGACCGCTCGGATGCTTTTGAAATGGTTGACCATGACACCTTTATAAAAAGACTTTACAAAGCTAGCATAGAGGGGACTGCTCTAGATTGGATCACAACCTACCATCACAACAGAACTAGGGTAATCCATACCCCCCTTCTCATCCAAACAGCATTTCACAAAAGCAAGGGTCCCTCAAGGCTCTGTCATCTTGCCCATGCTTTTCATAATATATATTAAGTAATTACCGGCACTGGTCAATCAATTTCCCATCACGTGCTAAAATTAAGCTGGTACAGTGCTGCCAGAGAAAACTACCCTTTAACATCTGATGACCACAAATCGGACATGCACAGCCTCCCAGCAGGCAAGGAAAAGGAACCTGTTTCCCTGTGACAATGGACGGAGATTGCCCCTCGGTGCCTCTTCCTGACTGCGCAGACACAACACACACGGGTAACTCAAAGAAAAAAATCTATTTTTCTCTTATTCCCTTGGCCTTCTCCACCGATGTGCTGTTTACCTGTATTGTCCGTTGAGCATTTGTAGGTGCATCCCTATCCAAAGCACAGTTCCTTGCATTAAACTGTTGTCTTGCCACGTTAAAACAACCCTCCTTCTTTAAACACGTGTAAACAGGCACTGAGCCAGGAGTTAGTGTTTAGAATTTTTTGACAGTTAGAAAATCGTGGGTTTTCAGTTTCATGCATGATCATTTTTTTTCTATATATATATTGCCTGTCTCAAATAAGATAGGGTACCTATCTAGCTAGTGCAGATGGGTAAGGGAGAACAGCGCCTTGCGTTCTCCAGCTCTTCCGGGTTCTGGAAGAGCCAGAACCCCAAAATATTTGTCAGCTCAGGTATTGTGGGCGGCACGGGAGGTTTAGTGATTACAATGATCAGACACCTCCAGCTTTTGCGAGTGATCGCTAGCATATACATTTCAGCACTGGCAGGACAGTTAGTGATCGTTAGTACATATATATTTAACTACTGACAGGACAGTTAATATAAATAAGCTTCGTGAAAAAAGAGTAGCGTTCGAACTAGGTTATTTTCCCTGCATAGCTACAGAAAAGGGAAGTATGCCTCTCTCACAGTAAGCTTCCTGTAGTGATTTCCTGTTCTTCTCCCCAGGTGAAAAGAAAAAATAAAGGCTCTTATTTGTTGCAACGTTTTTTTCTAACACTAAATAAACACGTTCATCCTGTCTTCATTCAGGCTCAAACTGCACAATTTAGCCTGTTCCTTTTTTAAAAATCTCAGTCAAGGATGTATATTAAATTTCTGTATAAATTGTTTCATATTTGTATAACAAGCTTGTGATTATTTTTGTGCTCATAACTTCTATTGATTAAATTGTGGTTTCTTCTAAAACACCTGTGCCTGGTGCATTATTCTTTTAGCAAGAAAAATAATTAGGTGCATAAATATATTGTCATATGCACATTGATAGTCTTTGAGTCCACCGTTATTATTATTATTAAATAGGCACACCCAGCCATCCGCTGCCCCCCCATGTCTTGCTAAATATTAGCATGTAGTGGCGCAGTGTCACAATTAGTGCCATAGTTACTTTCCAAATAGCAGCTCTCACGTTAACGTGCCTAGCCCCATAGTGTACGACAGGATTTGTGCACATAATGAATAATAACCAACAGCAAATAACTGAACTAGTTTTGCATTTAGTACACAATAGAGCAGTCAATGTGTATAATACTTACACATATACACTTTCTGCACCAACAGAATATCAGAGTGATCTTATATCAATAGCGTGGGACATCCTGGGAGTTCACTTTGCACCAACATCAGAAGTAAGGACATCTGCACTGACCTCTGATACAATTGCCACCATCAGGAATAGTTCATACACATCCACCAGATACTGCTTAAACATATCACGGGCCTAATCCACATCTTCCAGATAAAACACATCCAGATCTTGTCTGGCCAATCTATTCACCGATTTCTTCCACTGCGGACTACTCACTCTACATACCATTCCTATACTCACCAGTGTCTCCAGTAATAATTAGCGATTGTTGGGACTCCTCCTCGGGATCCACCTATTTGGAGGGACCCGCAGAGGATGCCAGCAGTCTTGACCTCACCCTCCCAGACGTGCCAACATCATCCACATCTAACTCCAACAGTACAATATAGTAAGAAGACTCTCAGGACACCCATTCACCACTGCTGCAAGCACTCTTAAGGGGTCCACAGCCAGAGGAGACGCACGTGCCTGCTCCAGAGGCAGATTACCTTCCGCAGAACAATACTAGGGAATGAGCGCAGCATCAGTGAACTATGCAGCACCACAGATTGTTGTATACATCATTAACGGACACATTATTGGTATCTCCGAGGGTCACCCTTCCTCCTTCACTCCGATCACACACTTAACTAGCGCAGCCCTCTTGACCATGTTTCAAGTCCTGGGAATTGATATAACACATGAACAACAAGTCAGACTGACAGTAGTTCCCAACCACATTTGCCAGCTACATCCCAGGACAGCTGTTTAAATACAAAAAATAAGTATGGCCACTCCATTGCAGCACGTACAAAAGAACTTCACAGGGCAAGAACAGCACATCATTAAACACTGTAGGGAGCTGCACAAACATACAAAGAACTTGACACAATCCTGGCCACCTGAAGGTACCTTTGATTGTGCCACACTAGATCATGCCACAAGATTCCTAGAAGCGAAATACTCCGTCTGCAAGCTTAAAAAACATAAAGACACCTTAGCATTGTGGCGCATCTTTAAGGAAAATGCTGAGCCAACACTGATGCCCACAGCCCCTCCGCCTGCATATCATATGAGCGGGATGAATCCCGAACGCATTATTAATTCAGACTTAGAGCCAGCATCAAATATCAAAGCAGCTGTGGGCCAATCTGACCTCTTTTCAGAAGACCCCTTTCATCTACAACATAATAGTTTGCTGGACCATGTCCAAACACTGCCATCTCTTACTGCCCAGAGCCCAATAATAGAAGCCGTGATGCCAGGACTACCAGGTTTAGATGCACAATTCATCCTGAAGCTCACACCAGCGCAAAATAATGCAGCACAACAGCAAGATGAGGATGAAGGGAGCGATAAGGCTTGCCACATATTGCATCAAACTTCTCACAGCTCATGCTCTGGTTCCAACACATTCCTCACTGGTGAATACCAACCACTTCCAAATCCGCGTCGCCAATGCAATGCACAATTCCCCATTAGTACACTCTCCAAGCGTGAGGATATGGCTTCCATCCAGGACCTTCAAATTACCAATAGGGAGGCCAGGGATAGTGAATAAGAATACCCTGAGACATTTGCCCAGCCCCACTTCACCAAATGGAGAAAAGGGCAAGACTTAAACAAAAGTACGGATAGCATCACACTAGGCGAACACCACACAGATTTGCTACACCAAATGCAGTCACCAAGCCGGCGAGACTGCAGCTGTCAGGCGCCTGTCGATTAAAGTACAACAAATGCATGACCAACTCACTGAACTACTCGGTGATGTAGGCTTCACAGCTCATCCAAATAAAAGACCAGCCACACCACCACAGCAGGCACTGCAGATACAGATTCCTGGGGAAACACAGGTTGCAGCAATGCCACAAGCAAATGAAGCAGCTGCCTCGGGTATACCCCAGCCAAGGGCATCAACTAGTGATGCCAACTTCTTTGGTCAAAGTCAGCAACAACCCCCACAAACTTTAAGTCCACCACCCAGGTCCATGCTCAATTTAATGCACAACACCGAAAAGAGGGAGATTTATGACATAGATGTATGAAAAGGAAAGAGAAGAAGAAGGACAGAAACAGAATTATTAGAAGTGCTAGGGACACATGGCAGACCGGACATGTCCTATGATGTCTCAGGTACAGCATCAAAGCACTCTATTAGACAGAGAAATAACTATAACATGATGCTCAGCAAACAAACAGCCTCACCCAACACCAAATTAACGCCAAATGAGATAGTTACACACAGAGAGGATTCTGACTTTTATGTCGATCTATTCATTGATAAACTGGCAGGTTGGACAGAAAGCCAACCACAGATGATCCCTGGCCACGAACTGGGTCCTTTGATCCACAAAATATGCCAACAGCAGAAGATTGCATCCTACATGGAGAGGGAGATAAAGACTGGGACTACAGTAAATGGGGGCAAGCCTAAAATTATGGCAGAAATATGCACATGAATATGACCCCAGCCTGCCCACCCGACCCACAGTAGGAGGCACTAGGGTAACACGTCAGATGAGACTACTGTTCAAAAATGCCAATGACCCCCCCGCATCTATGATCCATGGTCACAAATGGATAAAGAAAATTTGAAAAAGCAACTCCCACCACTCACAGAGGGCCCTGGAAAATGGATAGCCGCCTTAGAAAATCACACTGCAGGTATCAACCTAGGAATAGGGGATGTCAAAAGTCTACTTATCTCCCTCATTGGAGAAGATGCAGAAGATATATTCACACATGTCAATAACAAAATTACAATCACTGGCACAAAATATGATGGTGAAGCATTTAACAAAATAAGAGCACGCGTCTGGTCCCAATTGCGCCGCAAATTCCCAGATGTCCCAGACATCGGGTCCCTAATGTCACAAACAATGCAACAAAACGAGGACCCAGCACAATACCTTTCTAGAATGAAGGAAAAATGGCATCAGGAATTAGGAGAAAAATGGAACGCAATAGGAGGGAACAGTAGGTTCTTCTATCACACAGTAAAGAAGGGACTGCCCACTGACGTACAGGTCAAGTTAGATGGGATAGTAGCAATGGAATGCAAACCATGGCCTGAAATACAAGATCACATAATTCACTTCTGTAAAAAGAAGCAGGAACAGGACAGGAAGAGGCAATTAGCAATTGAAAATGCAGCCGCCAAACTGGTGCAGCAGAAACTTAATAAGAAAAAAGATGCCACAGACACAGTCATGCTCACAACACCAGTAAACCAGATGACTGCTATTACAGAATTCCCGCAGAATGTTCTGAATGCGTTAGCAGGTAACACCCAGGGAGGTGCACCATACAGGCAAGGACAGCCCACCTATAATAATGAACAACAACAGCCATATTATGGTAACAAGCAGAATAGGCCTAGGAACACAGGGATGCAGGGCAAAGGTGGAGGACTGGGTCAACAAAGGGCCGCAGAACAGCCAGGAACCCCAGAATGCTTTTACTGTCAGAGACGAGGAATCTTCATAAGAGATTGCCGCACCAAAATGCAGGACGAAGGAAGGGCGGTGGTCAGAGGACCCCAACAACAGGCCCCCACCCAATACCAACAACAGCAGCAAATGTTGCCACAGTCAGTTCTGCCCCAAATAATATATTCCTACCTCCCACCAGCACAGCAGCAGTCCATGCAGCAACAATTACAATTACAAGCACCTGTGATTACCCAATTACAGGCACCAACTACACAAGCACAGCCACAAGTACAACAGCAACAAACACCTGTATATTAAAGATGCCACAAGCACAAGCATTTGTACCTCAGGGAGGCACAGTGATGTCTTCCACCAACCCATTTGCGCAGGACACCATCCAGCAGTACCAGGCTGGAGGGTATCACAGTTCGGACAGCCCACAGACAACTCATGTGTGCCCAGTTTTGTTGTGTACAACAAATGTTAAGGAGGACCCCATTGCTTTTGTCATGATAAACAATAAAACTTACAGCTTTCTCATTGACACAGGTGCTACTTATTTCTGTATTACAGGAGGAGCACTGCCCATTTCAAATCAGATAGCGGACACACAGGGCTTCTCTGGGGCAATAGCTAGGGTCCCTTTTACCAAGCCAGTACCAATAGAAAAAGGAGGAAAATACGTAGAACAACGTCTGCTCTATTCACCACGGTCCCCAGTGAATCTCCGGGGCAGTGACCTCATGGCGAAATTAAACATGACCATCCGCCATGATGAAACTGGCACAATGATTTGCTCCATTCCAGGCACACCTTTGGCCAGGATGATGGCAGTCACTGTGGACTCCTCTTTAAAGGATCAAATAGAAGCCCACCCAGTGGATGAACAAGCATTCTCCACCGCAGTGCATATCATTGTTGCTACCTCACTAGAACTGAATGGCCACACTGTCCAACTACCAACAGAGTTCCTATTTCGTCCACACTCACAGGACTCCCAAAGGCCCGACAAACAAAGGATCTTGGACATACACTGTCTTGAAATAACACCCACATATGGAGCATTCTAAGCAATTGACGACAACGGCCACACCTGGGTCTGCGTCATTTTCCTTCAACCAGGAGGGTTAGTAAGGAACATCCTAGACGACCAACTGTTCGGACCCCCTGAACTTTATTTAAAAATTCAAATTGTCTATTTAAATGAAGTCCCCCTTTCATTGACAATAGAAATAAGAACATCCACTCCTGCCCAACACTTTGACTCCATACGTGACGCTGACCTAGCTCAGGTACTATGCAACTGGGGGACCACTGGTCCAAATGATGAAGGCCTCATTCACTTTGCTGCCCCATTCAGAATTACACTCAAGAAAGGCGCCATTTTACCAAGAGTGCGCCGGTATCCTTTGTCCAAGGAAGCAGCGGAGAATATTGCACCCACCATACAAGCATTACTGGATCAGGGAGTAATATACCCCTGCACATCTCCTTGCAACACCTGTCTGTTTCCTGTTCGCAAATCTAAGACTAATCAATGGCGTCTAGTACATGATTTACGCCCCCTTAACAACATTGTGGTACCTGAATTTCAGATCGCCCCAGATCCATCTGTAATTCTTACAAATATTCCTTCGGACACCCAGTACTTTTCTGTCATTGACCTGAAAAATACCTTTTTCAGTGTCCCACTACACCCGACAGCCGATATCTGTTCTCATTTACATTTAAAAATATTCAAATTACCTACACAAGGTTAGCACAAGGCTATTGTGAGTTCCCCAGCATCTTTAACAGAGTGTCAATGTGACAGCACCTTGCTGCAATATGTCGACGACATATTGCTCTGCAGTACCACAGAGCAACAATGTAGAAAGGATACAATAGCCCTGCTCACAACATTAGCACAGAGAGGATACAAGGTAGACAAACAGAAACTTCGATACTGTCAGAAAGAAGTACACTACCTTCGACAATTGCTCTCAGCATCAGGAAGAAGAGTCACCCCAGATAGAATTGAGGCAATAAAATGCACCCCTGAGCCACAAACAGTGAAAAACATGCAGAAATTCCTAGGTTTAGTGAATTATGTTCGTCAGTGGGTCTTTGATTTCTCCACTATCACTGCCCCACTGCTGAAAGCTGTTAAAATGGCCAAAGACAGACATAATAAAAGAGATTAGACACCTGAAATGACAACAGCCTTCACACAGTTAAAAGATGATATTACAAATGCAGCAGTGTTAGGCTCCTCTGACTTCACCAACAAATTCTACCTGTTCACTCATTGCGAGGGTCAAGTCATGACAGCAGTCCACACCCAAAAATACCCCATGGGCCACAAGCCAATTGCCTACTTCAGTGGCATACTAGATTCTGTAATGAAAGGACACTACCAATGTGAACAAGCACTAGCAGCAGCAGCATTCGCAGTTGAGAAAAGTACCCCCATAGTCATGGGATCCCAGTTGACACTGTAAACTGAACATGCTGTCTTTGCAATAATACAGAAAGCTAAGACCACTCTTACCACACAAAGATTATCAGGTCACGAAGTCATACCACGGTTGCCTTCTCTGAAAGCTGTTAAGTGCCACACAGTCAACCCTGCCACTATCTTTGCCCACTTCATTGTAACTACAGATGATGACCCTCATGATTGTGCCACATACTGTCCAGATGAGTCAGGAGCAGCAAAGGAGGACCCATTGACAGACAGTACTGTGTACTTTGTTGATGGCTCCTCTACCATTGATCAAGAGACAGGGATCGGGTATACAGGAGCAACAGTGGTTAGAGCACAACACAATGACCCCTCTGACTCCCTAGACATTGTATAGCAACTAACATTACCTTCCCATTACTCAGCACAAGCAGCAGAACTAGTGTCATTCATTGCCAGGTTGAAAAATTGGGCGGAGCGACGCATCACTGTTTATTCAGACTCTGCATATGTCATGGCAACAACACATTCCAGCATCTTGCAATGGAAAAGGCATGGCTTTCTCAAATCAGATGGCACACCAGTTATGCACAGGCAGTTACTTGAAGAGCTCATAGACACACAGACACTGCCAGCTAAGGTAGCTGTAGTGAAATGTGCAGCACACACAAATGGTCAAGACTTTGTCTCCAGAGGGCGCCCGCACCTCCAGTATCACCAGAAGGTCAGCCCAACACATACCTATAACTGTACAACAGGGTGAAAAAAGTGCAGATGAAGACACTCCTGATTTAGCATCTCCATACACTATTGACAATACACAACAATATGATCACATTGCACAATTACACCTCAGACAAATACAGGAAAGTGCACCAGTTCAAGAGAAAAAGCTATGGAAGAAGAGGGGAGTACAACAAGATCCCTCAGATTTTACCTATAGACAAACAATGACAGGAAAACTTGTCCTGCCACAGGCCTTATTACAAGTAGCACTCGACCAGTTACACCTTCCCACACATGTTTCCCAAGGTAATATGTCCACCACCCTACAGACTGACTGGTTCATCCCCAATGCGCATGAATGAATACAACTTTTTGTCAATAAATGTCTCATTTGTCAGCAGTTCTCACCAAACCCCACTAAGAAAACTGTTGTCACTACAATACCAAAACCAGAAGGCCCTTTCAAAGAACTCCACATCGACTATGTGGACATGATTAATCGTTGCCAAAATTATCGATACCTCATTGTGGTAGTATGCCCATTCTCACGATGGATCTAAGCTGGACCATGTGTTCATTGCGGTGCCAAAGCAGCAGCTAATCTCCTGCTCCGTGAGGTCATTTCGCGCTGGGGTTTGCCAGACGCTATCCGTTCTGACAACAGCAGCCCTTTGTCAAACGCCATTTTTCCCTTCTCACAACATTTGAGATCAAGCATAAATTGACATCAGCCTATCATCCACAAAGTAATGGCATTTCTGAACGCTTTAACGGCCTACTCAAAGGTAAAAAAGCAAGATAAGTGCCACAATTGGAAAGAAATGGCTCTATTGCCTACCAATTGCCCTATTTGCACTCAGAAACTCTCCCAGTTCTGATCACCACCTAACCCCCCACCAGCTTGTCACGGGTCTATCAATAAATGCATCAGTCCCCTCAACAAGACCCAAATTAGATAGTAAAAATTCCTCTGAAATTGTGAAAGCTAAAATGTTTGAATATTTATGTGCACTAACACACGCTGCACAGTTCCTCTCTACCCAGATATCAAAGAGGAAGGACAAGGGTCTGATTGCTCCTGAGCTCTCACCTATCTATTTCGGAACACAGATCTTTATCAGAAAAGCTGCTAGAAAGTGAAAAGACCCCAGATTTGAAGGACCTTTTACAGTCATAGACTCTTTACCCACAGCTGTTCGCATCGCCAAGAGAAAAGCATGGATCCACCGGTCGGACATCAGGATCAACCCGGCACCATCCCAGACCTAATGGATGAACAACAACAGGAAGGCACCGTGTCTCCATTGACTGTCCAAGATAAGAAGAAGGTGATCGCTTGGTCGTTTATGGATTCAGACGCAATAGAAACACCTGTCACACTGAAATTTCCTATTTGGAGTAATGTACATACATATTAATATTTTACATTAATGTCAGTGTGGCAATAGAGATCTTTAACTGGTTTGCAGTTATTTCACACTGTATTGATAAAAATGCCTATATTACTAAAAAAAGGCAAAGTTGTCAACACAACTGTGCACCCCAAATCGCTTCCCCATCTACCTGTTAGCACACGTATTGCAAATAGCACCCCTAGTATTGAAAAGGGTTCAACATCCTCTGTCAGTGCTGTCAGCACCCCCAAATAATTATGTGCATATCACATTATCATCTCCTGCAACCATTGAAAATTATACAGAATGGGACGGCACCCTTAATATTACATCACGCCACCTACAGCTGTCTCGCAGAAGCAGACAGGTCCCGCCAGCCTGGCCTTGTGACATCCACAGGGCCATCACCCACTCCATCTTGCGACACCACACACCTCCATTCAAACTACAGAGTTCTGACGAGTCAACAGGGGATCATGGGGTCCATAACTCCCTATTAGACAACATGTGGTATAAGAATATGACAGCAGCTGGCAAGCAGGTCACAAACCAATCGTGCTATGTGTGCTCACATATTCCCCATGCAGTAGGCGCAAATAGACTGATTTTTCCTAGAGAAGTCCCACCCCGCACTGCCAAATGCCTTTTGCACCTGTTCCTTTGCTGAATACAAGGGCAAGTCCAGGTCATTACGGCTGACATTTCTACAGCATATGTAAATTCCGCACTCTGGGACTACAACTACATCACACACAAAGTTATCTCTAACACAACTGTCCTCAAGGAGGTAATACAGGGCATGTATAGAAGAGGAATACCTGATATGGACTCAAGGGCACCTCAGATTTGGAAGCGTGGATATGTCTCAGTATCCTCACCCCCAGCTAAATGCGATGTCACAATAAAACACAGCCACCCATGCCCATGTCAAAATAGAACTGTGCTGCGCCTATGGGCACAAATTTATTTCAACAAAAAGTGGAATTTCCCTGGCTTTGTGATATGCAAAGCAGCATCAAGAATTCCGCCTCTTTAACAACGCCAAGTTGTTCTTTGGAAGCATTGTCCCAATGTTCCAGATAAAAGAAAATGCACATTGGCTTGAGGTGACCCGCTACTAAGTCATGCAGGCCCTCAACAGTATCAGGGATGGGCTAAATGCTATCAAGGAAGAACTGCGCCCCCTGAGGCTTATGGTTCTAGAGCATCGGTATGTCCTGGACATGCTAACTGCGATGGAAGGTGGAGTATGAAGCAAGATCAGAAAATCCTGCTGCACGTTCATACCGGCAAACAATGCACTGAATGGATCACTCACAAAGGCCATTGAGGACTTGGACAATTTAGGGAAGAAAATGTTTTTAGGTAGGAAGGAGGTGCCAGGGCAGACATAGCAAAGGACTGCTTCGATTTTAGCTGTATGCCTTCATGGCTGGCTGCCCTCCTAAAACAAATTGGACCAATTTGCGGTGTGCTGTTGTTCCTGTGTTGAGTCATACAGATAATATGTCATTGTGTGAAAAGATTCAGTACTAAAGTAGTAGGGATGAATTACGCAAGGACAGGGTTATATAGCAAGACCATATATGAGGACAGTGGAACAGGTAATGGGGATAAATCAGCACTGCTAGAGATAGTTGAGCTCACAACGACTGGCTCACACTTATTACAGACCCCGACTGACGCCCACTATCAAGTTCCTACTGCTCCCCCACTTCCCCCTGGTAGACACATAGATGGGGAGGGTCTTAGCGTAGATCATTATGAATCTCTAGCTAACAGGCCCGAAGGAGAATATGTCAAATTAAGATCCCTGCTAGATAAGCAGGACAAACAGTGCTCCTACACTAATGACACACCCTGGAATCCCCTACAGGACAAAGGTCCAGCCAAATACGCTGTTAGCGTTTTGTTAAAAAATGAACAAGAGGAGGGAAATGAAGTAGGGTCCTGTTTTACCATGTAAATGCTTTAGGCCAATTCTGCCCCACACCTGAAGCATGAGACCCTAATATGGGCCCACCAGCCAGCATACAGGAATCTGTTACAATGACTATACTGTCTTAACTATTTTCTAAACTAAGTAGGCCCTATGCCTCTCTGATAAACTCACAACACATCTCTGCGAAGGACACGAGCCCCAGCTCTGTCTTCTTGGTAAACAAGCTCACCAAGCCCCCACTACTTTGTTGTTCTCGGAGTGACGTTCTCTTCTCACGTACACTGAAATATAGCAATACCACAAAAACAGGGAACATCTCGAACTAAGAGGAACACATGGGGTGCACTAAGGTGTGAGCCAGTTGTAATCTTTCAATTTCTTCAATATTATTGTATTTTTGCTAGCTTCAAGTAACTAAAGACAAGCAACATGGCGTGAGAAAATGACCTATAACCTTTGTAATCTTCCGCTTTCTTGTAAACATTCCGTGAAGTGACGCACATCATTTTTGATAAATGTACAAATTGTGGTATGATTGATAATCAAACATCTGTCATAAGCTGGACTTGTGGTCAAACAGTTCCTCAAAGTGGTATAAAAGAGCTGCCCACAGTGCACTCAACGGAACACCGTGCACCGTGAAACTCTTGGGTGACGACCTGCATGAGTGCTCCCCGGCTTACCATACTCTCATTTAAAACTGTTATTAAGGCTGCAATTACTTTGCTATATTTTGAAATTGTCTCTTTCTCTCTCTGCTGCATTGCCGTGATTTTAAGTCTTATTAGATTGCATATTTTTGCTCTGCATCTTAAAATATGCCTCTGAGATCTGGTCTTTGCTAAGACTGCATAGTTTTATTATTTAACCAAGTGTATCTTAACATTTATTATTTGAAAGAGTGTCTTCAAATAAATTCCAAATAATCCTGATTCAGTTCCCGCCTCTCACACGTGTAGTTCCTTATTTTAGATAGAGCACCCCTGCTAAAATTAAGTTGGTACAGTGCCCCCAGAGAAAACCACCCTTTAACATGTGCTATAACCATGCAGATAAAATGCAAATACTCCTTCAACTGGAATGCTCCAAAGACATTGGAAACTCGCCAATTTTCTGTTGTCTCAGAGCAGTGGAGCAATGGATGACATGGAGCCATCTCAAATTGAATGCTTCCAAAATGGAAATACTCGTGTGTTGTGATTGGATGACCCACTCACTGCCTAGCCTGATGATCTGGGAACACCGCCTAAAGTATCAAAGGAAGTAAGAAACCTCTGAATGACCATGGGCTCAAAGCTATCAATGAATGCCTACGTGGAAAACTAGCAAGATCAAGCTTTGTTAGTATCAAAACACTGCAACAAATCTTTCCCCATCTGGGATTTCCACACAAGGTCCAGGCTACCATCTCTCTTGTTCTGTCCAAAGTCGATTACGACAATAGCCTCTACCAAGTAACACCTTTAATGACTATGAAAAGACTACAAAAGATTCAGAACTCGGCAGCCAGACTACTCTTACATATAAAGCCACAAGACTACATCTCCTCTGCCTTGAAAGCCCTACATTGGTTACCGGTTGCCAGAAGATCCACGATCAAGCTGCTTTGTATCACCCACAAAGTGTTACATGGAACGGGACCGATCTTCATCAGGAATAAACTCTCCAAACACATTCAACAAAGGAACATCTGCTCTAGAGCGGCACCTCACCTCAAAATCCCATTGTACAAGAAAAAAAACATGGGTGGCACAGCCTCTGTTCAAGCAGCCAAATTATGGAACTCTTTACCCCCAACATAAGATCCACAGATAACCACCATATCGTCAGAAAAGTGCTCAAGAATTGACTCTTCTTCACATAACCACCATACGCAAACATAAATATACAACATATACCTCTGTATATAAGCATTTATTTGGACTATAAATATGTACCTATATATGTGTGTTGTTTTGTATAAACGTCTATAATAGTTATGCTTTTAAAAAATATAGAAATTTAATAGTTCTGCTTAACAAATGTACATATTACTGATAGTTACATTATTCTATGTTTTTACCATGTATATAAGTTACTGCATATATAAGTAAATATTTTATCATAACTATTTATCTACAATTGCTTCACTAATGAATTACAAAACATAAAAAAGCAAATAAATAATTTAAAGTACAACAACACTTGAAAGCCGGAGTTTATTAAATGCATCTTTAATCTACATATACTCATATACTACCTTCCTTATGCATATATATATATATCTGACAAAAACATGGTGACTCACTTGGGACACACTCGAGATGGCACCAGGTTACCAGTCTTTATTTTGATAGGTATGGATACACTTGCATGCAGGTAATTGAAGCAGCTTTCCTTTATGCCGACACGTTTCGAGTTTTCCTCTTCATCAAGGGCTCGGAAAGTTTGTGCTCTGGCGGGGTAACTCCTATCAATTTATCCATAGTCTCGCCCCTTATAAGGCGATTTGAAGACTAGTGGGAGTTGTAGTGCCCTTATTACCATTCAAATGTAGCGCACTAATTCCTGCTAGATAAAGTCTGAAATGGACCCCCACACGCTAGTATGTCCTAAATCCTGGGTGTCAGCTCCACTTGAGGATGTTGAATACCTTCCTGGTGGCCCCCTCAGTATCATGAGGTGGTGCAGTCCCGACAGATGAGCGTCAGCCGCACATTTGACAAAAACACAGCGACTCACTTGGGACACACTCGAGATAGCACCAGGTTACCAGCCTTTATTTTGATAGATATGGATACACTTGCATGCAGGTAATTGAAGCAGCTTTCCTTTACACCGACGCGTTTCGAGTTTTCCTCTTCATCAAGGGCTCGGAAAGTTCATGCTTTGGCGGGCCAACTCCCATCAATTTATACATAGCCCCGCCCCTCATAAGGCGATTTGAAGACTTGTGGGCGCGTTTGCAGAGTGTTGCCGGGAGGGGGCGGGGCCTCCGGCTCGATCGCACGTGTTTTCTATTTTTTGGGGGGGGAGGAGGGCTGTGCGGCCCCCTTCTTTTTACTTTTTTGGGCCCTGGGGACCCCATCCCCCAGGGACTGACACCCTTTTTTTAAAAAAAACCATATATATCTTAACGGGAAGGGGGCCGCGTGGACCCCCTCCCGTGGCCAATTCTGGCCCTGGGGACCCCATCCCCTGGGGCATGGCCTAATATGTATTTTTTTATTATGGAGGCGGGCTGCTTGGCCCCCCTCCTGAGGCCTCTATTGGCCCCGGGGACCCCATCCCCCGGGGCCGGCCTTTATTTATTTATTTTTTTCTTTGGGAGGGGGGCCACACTTCTGGCCCCAGGGACCCCATCCCCTGGGGTCTGGCCCTTGCTTTTTTTTCGGAGGGGGGCCGCATGGCCCCTCTTCTCAAGCCTATTATGGCCCCGGGGACCCCATCCCCCGGGGTCTGCCTGCCATTTTTTTTATTTTTGTTGGGGAGGGGAGCTGTGTGGCCCCCCTCCTGGGCCACTTCTGGCCCCGGGGACCCCATCCCCCAGGGCCGGCCCTATCTGTTGGGGACCGCGGGGGACCCCAAATCCCCATGATCCCGCTGGCTCCCTGCCTCCTGCGGGAAGCGGCATTGCTTTTCCACAATGGGAGCATGCTGACAGGTGGTGGTCCCTGGGGCTCGGGGATCCGTTACGGACCCCCAAATTTAAATATTAGTGCCCTGGGGAGGTGGCGGTCCCCAGGGCGTGTGGGGAGGGCTCTAGCCCCCCCACACAGGTATATATATTTTTTTAAATGAAGCCCCGGGGAGGAGCGGTCCCCGGGGCTTGGGGGCCTTAGAGGCCCCCCAAACTTTAAAAAAACAAGCGCCGGGGCCACGCGGCCCCCCTTCCAACAATTGCAAAGCCCCGGGAAGGTGGTGGTCCCCGGGGCTCGGAGGTCCGTTACGGACCCCCAAATTTAAATATTAGTGCCCCAGGGAGGTGGCGGGCCCCAGGGCGTGTGGGGCGCTCTAGCCCCCCCCACACAGGTATATTTTTTTTAATATGAAACCGTGGTGGCGGTCCCTGGGGCTGCGGGGGGCCCGTGTGCCCCCTGCAAATATTTATCCAAAGCCCCGGGGGATGGCGGTCCCCGGGGCAGTGTGGGGGGATTGGGGCCACCCCACACATTTTTTAACTGCCCCTGGGACCAGGCCCACCCGGGGGCTTCAATTAATTTTTTTTTATTTTCTCGGTCAGATTCGCGCACCCAGCACGAATTCGGCCGATTTTATTTTTTAAAAAATGCTTTTTTGGAACCCCCTGAGCAGGCCTAGGGGGTCAGGGTGTTTCTATCCTTCCCCCTTTTCTTGTTTTGCGTGTTTCTTTTTCTCTTTTCTTGTGCCTCAGTTCTACTGAGGCACAAGATGGCTGCCAACACTTCCTGGTTTGAAGTGTTGACGGCCAATTAGAATGCAGCTCGTGATCGGCAGGGTGCGCGGATCCACCATGCCTCTATATATCGAAACTTTTATTTTTTGATCTTCTCAGCAACTACTGAACGGATTTACACCATTTAAAAAAAAAGGTCTCTTTCTGTACCAAAGGCTACCTTTTTGCCAAATTTGGTGTAATTCCAATCAGCAGTTTCAGCTGTAACCGTGTCTAAAGTTTCCTATGGGAAATTGATTTTTTTACCTCTATTTTTTTAATTTCTCAGGAACTACTGAACGGATTTACACCATTTAAAAAAAGATCTCTTTCTAAACCAAGGGTTACCTTCTTGCCAAATTTGGTGTAATTCCATTCAGCAGTTCTGGCTATAGTCGCGTCAAAAGTTTCCTATGGAAAATAACATGAAGAAAATATGTTTTGGGACCCCCCCTTTTTTCTCTACCTCCGCTTGGTGAATCACCCCAAACCTTTCAGGATAGGAGCTGACTGGAGTGCCCCACGAGTTTTGAAAATATCGCGAAGATTCGTCATCCGGCGCCAGAGTTATTGGGAAACAAAAAACGCTTTTCCTATGGAAACTAGGTCCTAACTATAACTACCTACTGGCGACCGCCAGAAGGTAATATACCTTCTATGTACTTATATATCTATATATTTATTACTTTTCTTCTAATTCAGCATATCCACAACACTACCCTATTTCTTACCCTAAACCGCTGTCAATATATCCTCTACCTCAACTCTCAGACTCATCTCAAACCTCATTCTATTACTCTTTCCAATGTACCACCCTATTTCTCACCCTATACCTCTATCAATATATCCTTTACCTCCGCTCTCTCAGTCATCCTAAACCCCATACCACTTATATGATCCCCAAAATAACCCTTTCTAGACTTTTACCTCCTCTACCCCTCCTTACATCATCTCATACCTCTTTTACTGTTCAGATCTCCGAAACAAGCCTTTCTAAACCCTTACCTATGTCTCTTCCCCCTCCAACTCCCTTTTACTCATCCCAAGCCCCCTCCTACTGCTATGAACTAAAAAAGAAAAGATTTTTAAACCCTTCCATCTTCTATCCCTCCTTCCCTCCACTATTCCTATTCAATCCCAAAAATATGTCCACCACTCAAAATAATGTCATTTCCTTATACTAACTCAACTCAACCTCCCCTTTACTCACCCCACACCCACTTCTACGGCTATAAACCCCCCCAAAAAACTTTCTAGACCCTTCTCTCTTTTATTTCTCCACTATTCCTTTTCAATCCAAATAACAGACTAACATGTCCACCACTCAAATTACTTTCATATTTCACTAACTAATTTACCACTAATCCTTTATGGGTTTCAGAGTAGTGTGCTACTTGCCATAAAGAGATTTGATGCCTCGTCAGGGGTAGTAAGCGCTATGTAAATGTGATTACAATACAATACAATACAATACAAGGCAGCTCCAGAGATAACCTATGGGAGAGATAGCTCTTGCAATAGTGAAAAATGAAATTAGCTGTATTTCACTATGAGGAAATGCAAAACACACCAGTACATGCCCTACCTTTCCCATACACAGCACCCTGCTCATGGGGCTGCCTTACATTTAGTGAGAGGGAAGGTTTTGGCCCGGCAAGTAGGGGCACTTGCCAGGTCAACATGGAAGTTTAAAACTGCACAGACAGGCTCTGCAGGGGCAGGCCTGAGCCAGGTTTAAGGGGCTACTGAGTGGCTGGCACAATCAGTGCTGTAGTACCACCAGTAGTATTTAATTTACAGGCCCTGGGCACATCTATTGCACTTTACTAGGGACCACCAAGTAAATTAAATGTGCCAATCATAGATAATCTAATTGTTAGTACAATTTCCACAGAGACCACTTGCCCTTTAGCACTGGTCAGCAGCGGTAATGTGAAAAGATGTATGGTGAAGTATGGTGACAGTGCATCGTCCCAGAAAGTCCATCACCTGGTACTCGTCACACTTTAGGCACCTACCTCAATGGTCTTCAGCTCCTGCAATCATGAATGAGGCAACCCTATCTGACAATTCCGGTTAAGCATCAGAACCTGTTCATCGGTGAACAATCAAAGTGCATCTCAATCATCTCATACCACTCGATCTGGCTGACTAGTGCGAGCACCTCAACGCCTTATTGAAGAAATATGATGTGACTATTGTTTGTACTTTTGATTTAACAAGGGGGAGATGTAGTGTCATGAGACTGTGTGCTCTAGGGCCCGTACAGTTCTGAGTAGACTCAACAGGGAATTATGGGGCCGATTACGATGGCTGGCAGACTTGGGTCCGCCCCTCCATCGTAGCGGGTATGGGACCGCCCGCCTGTAATGCGGCGGTCCTGCACTCCAAATCAGGATGCGACTTCCACCGTGGTGGTCGCATCCAGCGATTTTACATTACGGGTGGTGCTGCAGGCTGCAGCATTGCCGCGGTGTTGGAAATCGCATGTTGTGCATTTCCATGCACAACGTGGCAGGCACCACGCGGTGCCTGCCACCTTGTGCATGGAAATGTGGGGGTACCGTGGAGAGCAGTCTTTGCGACCGCCGCAGTCACAAAGCGATTCCTCCCGCCATCCTAATGTGGCAGGGGAAATGAGAGTCAGATGGCGGAGGGACCCCCACCGCCGGCCCGTTGGTGGCGGTCCTTCCGACATCATGATGAGCCCAATGTAACTTGCTGAGAGGTGTTAAGGTGTGCTTATTAACGATTATGACATAATGAGAGAAGAAGTGTGGGTGATTGTATACTGAGGAATAAAGACATAAAATCCAGAGCTCTTCGTGTGGCGAATTCCTCTGGATGCTCCCCAGGCTGGGGAGGACGCTGTATATGTCTCTCTTGAGGGCAGCCAGAGGACAGGGGAATTCCTGCAACGTCCCGTAATTGCTCAACACTTGGTGTCCAATACATGTGGCAGATAGAGCAGTAGGAAAGACAATACATTTCATGGAATCAATCATCTGTCCAGTTTCTCTGGCTAATGCAAAAGAACAGGGGTACTGATGCGCACCCCTGCTGCAGACTGAGAAAAGGTGCAAAGAATTGCTTAAACTGGTACTACACTGTTACTCTGTTACTATTCTTTTGTGACTGGGTCTGCTTTAACTTTTTTGATTTCTTCATTTGTTAGAGGTGGTTGCTCTTCATTTGGTGCTGAAGTGACTTGGCCTGAAGCCTCTACCTCAATCCATTTCGGCTCTGCTTGACCCTGCCTTGCTTTGACGGGCCTGCACCAATGGCCGAAGCCTGAATGTACCTGTTGTGCAACCAGTATGAGGGGGCTTCATCCTCCCCTGGTTTTGGACACTATTGGGGCGATGATGTGCACCCCATTTGTGCCCTTAGATTCCCTTATTATTACATATTTTTCAATGACCATTCTGTTTTAAACACCCTTTCAGGACTGTTTTTGAATCGTCGATAATTTTTTCAGTCTTTTTTTCATTTCATTGTTTTACGATTTTTTTTATTTGTGATCCATATTTGTGACTGAGTACTGCTCAGTATGCACCTTGCTCTGGTGCTTGTTTAGTAGGCAGTACTACTCTACAGGAAGGGCTATTTGTTCAAGCTTGCTGCTACTTTTTTTTATTGTTGTCTTCTTTGCGAAGAACAGAATCCGTCCCACGGTGAATAAGAAAAGTTCAAATGATGAAGATGTCATACTGAACATTCACAATAATCAGAGTCTCCAAGGTCTAAACCAGACACATTTCAAAGATGTGTTGTTTGACTTTGGTATGCTTGTTGTCACTTTCATTTATCTGCTTTGGCATTCCAAACAATTTCCTCCTGTCTCAGGGACTCGGGTTATAAATATTTTCAGAGAAATCTTTTTTACTCCCAGCATTACATGTGCCATTTGTTTCAATTGTGTCTCTTACATAGCTCCATAGAGAGGGAAATAAACATCTGGCACTGTGGTACATTAATATATGAACGTTTCCCATATCACTGGCCATGTATAACTGTTGTCACATCTGTAGATGAATACATTGCACATAAAGTTGGCTTTGCTGCACATTTACAAGCCTTTTGGTGCAACAATACCTACTCAAAATAAATTGTCCCTATGCGCTGGCTGTAGTAAGAGTTGAAGTTATTGTTAAGCACCCCCTAGTCCCTTTGGATCACTTTCGGTGCATTTATGATTTATGTATACATCGCATGTGAATTTGTAATTTTTTACAAATTTCCTTATGACTCACTTCACCTAGCATTAGTACATGTACGTATATATAATAATCTCATATTTTGAGATACGTCTCTCAGGACACAGTATGCGCCTTTGCACAACCCTGTTGTCTACTCTACTCTCCTGATTTGGTAGCCTGGCCTGAGCAAAACTTCAGTCCCCAGAGAAAGTTCCTCACATGCTTTGCCGAACAAATATAGTTAAAAACATCTAAAGGTTGAACTCAGGTTTAATTAAAAAGACGAAGTTGGAATAAGCAAAAATGTTTAATGTAACTGCCTAGATGTTATGCTTTATGCTGGGATGGGAAAATTCGCCCCCCCCCCTCCCCGACATCTCATGATCAAAACTGGGAGATTGCCATCTGCCAATGCTTATATTTACAGAACAAATTCACTTTATCGTGGTAAATCGTGTACATAAAGACACGTTCACAAAATATATTTGGAAACTATGGCTTTATCTCTATTGGGTTCCAAAAGCATCATTTGAACAGTTAACTTATTGTCTTGTTCCTTAGTACGCACCCTGTGTTTGATTCCAAGTAGGCGTGCAAAGGACGATGCATTTGCCGCATCAGCCCAGGGGTTATGGCAATTATCAGATGCAACCTTTTCCAAGTTCCTTCCAGGTCTTTCCACCATACATTTTGCCATTTTTTACGTGCTAAAACATGTCAGGAGAAAACAGAGGGCATGTGATATTTATCGCACAACTCAGAATTCTGGTCCCCTACTCCCAATCAGTACTTTAGGGTCATTTGGTCACTTTACATCCAATGTGCAGGCTCATGAGCATCACTGCTGAGGACAGAATGTCTGATTTTTAGGTTGAGCCTCGGCAGCGAGCACGCGTTGCTCTGCGAGTCATGCAGTATTGAGTTAGGGATGTGAAGCACCGTTTACTCCCCGCCCATATTTTTAATTGGCTTGTGCCATTGTACTTCGTAAATGCTGGCTTCTGATTCCTTCATCACCTTAGTCCCTTCTTAGTACCACCTTGCCTTCATTTGAAACCTCCCATGGCTACTGGCTCTTTTACTTCTGATGTCACATGGTGGGGCATAATATCAAGAAAGGCATTAAAATTATCGCCGCTTTAGTGGCAGGAAACTGCCACAAGTGGGCATTCCTCACCAAAATAACGTGGGAAATGTCGCTAACAGACATTTCTCCTATCAGCAAGCTGCACGTTAACCTTCACAGCGATGATAAATGTAGCGCTAACCGTGCCTAACGCAGGTTTCATTATGCCTGCTTGTAACCTGACTAAACCATTTTAGCCTATGGGTGGTGGATTATAGGGCTGAGACCACCCAGCCCGATCAACAAGGTATTGTCGCTGTGCGATTATTGCTGGATTTCCAGCGATAATCGCACTTTTTGCAACTATCGCTGGATTATATATTGTATCGGAGATAAGCGTTGCTGATAGCACGCTATCTCGGCGATATAATCCAGCGATAGCCGGCGATAATTATCCTGACGCTAAGCGCTTAGCGATAATTATCGCCAGCTGTTGCTGATATGCCCCTGTTTCCTTTAATGGGTTTTGCCCTACTGCACGCAGGACGTGCTTTCTTACATTCAGTGCTCCATGTGCGCTTTCACTTTCCCGAGACCTATTGCAGTGCAGGCATTTTAATACTTTTGCATTGTTTGGTCACCCGGTCCTGTATTTAATATTAATAGCTTTTCCTACTCAGCGTGGTGCTGCTGTGATTTATTTTGCAGCTACATCATGGTGCCTGCTTCCCAGCTACTGTGAGCACTTTGCATCAGTGATCGGTTTTATTTTTCACAGCCACTGCGAGGCACTTCGCAAGTTTGCATCAGTTATTGTGTTTTATTTTTCACAGCCACTGCGAACACTTCGCATCAGTGATTGTGTTTTATTTTTTGTTGGACCCGGCCTCGTAGCATGGCTCTACTTGTCCCCGCACCACCTAACCTGGTACCTGCAGCCCCGAACCCACGGCCTAGACGATCCTTTCCACCAGAACACACGCACCCGACCCGGACATCCTCGTCCATGGCCTCTCTCCCTTCGGCCACCCCGGGCCCGCGTGCCCACTTCATGCACCAAGATGGCCGCCCGGCCCCAGTGCGACCCGGGCCTAGCGGCGCCACTCCGGCTGGAGGACACCACGCTTGCCAGGGGATGAGAGAGGGAGGAGCAGTTTCTATCGCACCTCTGAACTCCCCTGGGACGATGAGTTTCGATCGGCCCTCCGGCCTCCCTGAGAGCTGGCTCCACGCCTGCTGGGTGTCTGGGACTCCTCCCGACCCGGCCCTGAGAGGATCAAAATACAATGGCAGGAAACCCCGACAAGCGACCCCCAGGTGACAAGACCCCTGCCTGCACAGACTCCGGACATCAAAGAGGGGTCGACCTATAACAAGGGGTGCTCTGAGACTGTCCGGCAGATTCGACGCTGGAACAACGAGAGCCTGCTGACGCGGTCGCGGCTCCTGGAACTTGGAACCCCCTGAGCCCTGCTGAGTGACTCGCGGCTCTCTGAAGATCGTAAGACCTCCGAACTGTACCTGAGCCCTGCTGAGTGACTCGCGGCTCTCTGAAGATCGTAAGACCTCCGAACTGTACCTGAGCCCTGCTGAGTGACTCGCGGCTCCCTGAAGATCGTAAGACCTCCGAACTTGTACTTGAGCCCTGCTGAGTGACTCGCGGCTCCCTGAAGATCGTAAGACCTCCGAACTTGTACCTGAGCCCGCTGAGTGACTCGCGGCTTCCACAGACTCCACTGGTCCCGCCGGACCCCAATGCCAACAAGTCTACCCCCCAGCTCGAGGATTGTGAGCTGTGCGCCGGGTACGTCCTTGCCGTGAACCTTTTACCAGAGACTGTCCCGCTACCCCCTACCCCTTCCGAGACTCATTGAGCCCGCGCGCTCCTTGTACATATTTGCAGTGCTAACCTGTTTGATAAAGAGTGATTCCTAAGAACGCACGGTGTGGTGTTTCTGTGTCGTGTGGTGCCAGAAGTACGATCCTCGATACGGGATTCCTCCTCCTGAGGAGTCTCCCGCCAGTGCCCGGCTACGATACTTTGAGGGTGGGTCTCAGGGTAGTCGGGACCCCCTTTCCGGGCTCCTCTGAGGTCGCCGTCTAACATTGGTGGCAAGCGACGGGATTCGGGCCCATCACCTAGAGATCGTACCGTGAACGACGGACGCACTACCGACAAAGATGGCAGAAGGAAACGCCATGATCCCCGCAGAAACCAACGCCAACAGGGTGTTCCAGGTGGAACAACTAGAAGAATACACGCACAAAGAACTAAAGCAATTCTGCAAAGAACTTAAAATCGCTACCACCGGTCTCAACACCAAAGAAGATTTGCAGAAAGCACTGAAAGCTTGGGTGGATGCCGGGGCCTCCCGCCCAGAAGGCACGGGGGAGCGCCCCGACGAAGCCGAACCCCCCCAAGGCGAAAGCAGCAGCAATCAGGTGCGAGGCATCGTACCAGACGGGGGCCTATCCCCGGAAGAACTCGCGGACAGAGAGAGAAGCCGCAATCACGAACTCGAGTTAGCCAAACTCAAAATCGAAGGCGAATTAAAGTTAGCGGAAAAAAAGCTAGCAGTAGAGCAAATGCGCGTGCAAGGCGAGCTAGAAGAGAAGAAGCTCCAACGGGAACACGAAGGAAGGAAGCTCCAACTAGAGCACGAACGCAGCTTGAAGGAAATCGAGCTCAAGGCCAGAAGCGAGGAAGGGAGGCCCCCGGGAAACCGAGAGGCGGCCTCCCCAGCGGAGCAGAAGGTCCACATCCCCAAGGACGTGGTCAAAGAATATTATAAGAACGATGACATTCAACAATGGTTCAGGGTCTACGAGGTCGCCATGACCTCCCATCGGGTCCCGCAGAAGGACTGGGGGGCGGGGTTGTGGGGACGGTTTCTGAGCGAAGGAAGAGACACCCTGCTCGACCTACCCATCTCTCTGCAGACCTCCTACAGCCACATGAAAGAGGCTCTACTCACAAGGTACGGTCTCACCCCCGAGATGTACCGTCAGCGATTCCGGGACTGCAGGAAAATCCCGGGCACCTCCTGGGTGGAATATGTAAACTTTTTCAGTCGGGCCTTCGATGGGTGGATCAAGGGCAGCAAAGTCACCACCCTTGAGGAACTCACCAACCTCATGTTGTGGGAACACCTGGCTGCGAACTGCTTTGTGGAACTACGCCAGCATCTGCTTGACAGCAAACTCATCGATCCCAGGAAGCTGGCGGTGGAAGCAGACCGCTGGACCAACACCCGGGTCCCCCGGAGCATGGTAGGAGAATACCCCAGAGCCAGTCAGGGACCACCCCGCCAGAGAGGAGGAGGGAACCAGGGAGGGCAGCGAGAGTCCCAGCCTAGCCCCCCAAAGACCCAACCTCCACCTTTTCCAGCGCCCCCCCCACCAGTAACCGGACCCCCCGGGAGACGGGGACACCGGGTAACCGTCACTTGCTTTCGTTGCCAGAAGCCCGGGCACTACGCCAATGACCCAGAGTGCCCCATAGCCACCTAAATCACCCCTGCGAGACAGATAGCCAACATAGCTCTGGGGGAGGAGGTTGAGAAAACCGGGGAGTGGGAACCCGCAGCTATGGCCCTAGTATCCCTGGGAGATAGAGAGATGGTCCCTGGTAGCCTCCTGCCCTCCAACACGAAGAAATACGGGCAGCTCGTCAAGATCAATGGCCACCAAATAGAGGCCCTGCGGGACACCGGGGCCAGCATCACCGGTGTCCTCAGGCACTTAGTCCCCGAGGAGCAGATCCTCCCCAACGTCTTTTGCCCGGTAATTTCCGCAGATAATAGAGAGAGTATGTGTCAGGTAGCCCTGGTGCCGTTTGAGTGGGGTGGGGTGACAGGTAAACTGAGGGTTGCTGTAAGAACCTCCCAGCCGGTCGACTGCCTCTTAGGGAACGACCTGGAGAGTTCTCCCTGGAAGCACGTCGAGCGCAAGGCCCACCTAGGAATGATGGGGCTCCCCGAGTGGGTGTGCGCCACCACCCGATCTATGTCAGCTCGACTTCCCCCCCTGGGAGAAGTCGAAGACGCCCCGACCGAAGAAGTCAGAACAGTAACCCCGAGGGTCCTCCCGTCCCCCCATCGGAAGGGTCAGTCGCCAGCGACGGACCCTCACCATCCGACACCGCCCCGGTCCCCGAGTTAGGCGAGCTACCCGAATTCTCCCCATGGCGCCACGAGGGCGGGCCCACCCGGGAGGAATTTTGCCGGGAGCAAGCCACTTGTCCTTCCCTGGTCGGACTGCGGCGCCAGGCCGAGGGCCAAGCCGCAGGCGACCAAACTGGAACGCACCGAATTTATTGGGAGAATAACATTTTGTACAGTGAGCAGAAGTCGGTGGAGCTGGGATCCGGACGGGTGCTGGTGGTACCCCTCCGCTTCCGAGACTTCCTCCTGGGCTTAGCCCACGACGTCCCCCTCGCCGGCCACCTGGGTCAAGACAAGACCTACAGCCGTCTCGTGACCCATTTTTACTGGCCTAGAATGAGAGCAGCTGTAGAAGCCCACTGCAAGTCCTGTCCCACGTGCCAAGCTAGTGGGAAGAGTGGGGGGAAGCGCAAGGCTCCCCTCCAACCCTTCCCGGTCGTCAGTACCCCCTTCGAACGAGTCGGGATCGACATCGTGGGGCCCCTGGACCCCCCCACCTCCCAAGGTCACCGTCTCATCCTGGTCCTAGTGGATCACGCCACCCGATACCCTGAGGCTATCCCCCTACGCACCGTCACGGCCCCCGTGGTGGGCCGGGCCCTGATGGGGATCTTTTCCCGGGTGGGTTTTCCCCGCGAGGTCGTGAGCGATCGCGGCACTAATTTTATCTCGAAGTACATGACGTCCCTGTGGCAACAATGTGGAGTGCCCTATAAGTTCACCACCCCGTACCATCCCCAAGGGAACGGCCTAGTAGAGAGGTTTAACAGGACTCTGAAAGGGATGATCACCGGCCTAGAAGAGCCCCTCCGGCGTAAGTGGGACGTCCTGCTCCCCTGCCTCTTGTTCGCTTACCGAGAAGTCCCCCAGAAGTCCCTAGGGTTCAGCCTGTTTGAGTTGCTCTATGGACAACCCGTCCGAGGTCCCCTCAGTTTGGTTAAGGAAGGGTGGGAGGCGGCACCCCAGACCACCCCACGAGATGTGTTCCAATATGTTCTGACCCTCCAGAACCAGACCAGGAAGTTCCGAGCACTGGCCGAGGCCAACCTAGAGGCAAGCCAAGAAGAGATGAAGCGCTGGTACGACCAGAATGCCACTCTGGTCGAGTTCCAGCCGGGCCAACAAGTATGGGTCATGGCCCCCGTGAAGCCAGGCGCCCTCCAGGACAGGTGGACCGCGCCCTACAAAGTGATTGAGCGGGTGAGTCAAGTCACATATTTGGTGGACGTCCAGTCGCCTCGGGATCCCCTTCGGGTCCTTCACGTGAACCGCCTCAAGCCTCACTTCGTGCGGACAGAACTGAGCCTCCTGCTGGCCACCGATGACGGGGCCGAAGATGAGTCCGATCCCCTCCCGGACCTCCTGTGTGTCAAGGAGCGGGATGGCTCCGTGGAAGGAGTGAACCTCTCCCCAGCTCTCACTGCCCAGCAACAAGAGGACTGCCGCCAGCTCCTAGGACAATTTGCCGACCTCTTCTCCCTGGTCCCCCGAGTCACCGACTGGTGTGTCCATGACGTGGACACCGGGGACAGCCCGCCGGTGCGACACCGAGCATACCGGGTCCCTGACCGGGTCCGGTCCTGCATTCAAGCTGAAGTCTCGAAGATGCTGACCATGGGGGTGATCGAGCCATCTGACAGTCCCTGGGCCAGCCCCGTGGTCCTGGTCCCGAATGCAGCGGCCCCCGGTGTCGCCCCCGAGCTCCGATTCTGTGTGGACTACCGGGGGCTCAATGACGTCAGCCGAGCCGATGCCCACCCCATTCCACGGGCCGACGATCTCATTGACCGACTCGGGGCAGCCCGGTTCCTCAGCACATTCGACCTCACCTGCGGATACTGGCAGATTGCGCTCACCGAGGGAGCCAAGGAGCGGTCCGCCTTCTCCACCCCAGATGGGCATTACCGCTTCTGCGTAATGCCCTTCGGAATGAAAAATGCCCCGGCCACCTTCCAGCGACTGGTGAATAGAGTCCTGGCCGGGCTGGAACAGTTCAGCGCGGCCTATCTAGACGACATCGCCGTTTTCAGTTCCGAATGGAGTGAGCACCTCCAGCACCTCCGGAGGGTGCTAACTGCCCTGCGCCAGGCAGGCCTCACAGTAAAAGCCAGCAAGTGCCAAATTGGGCAAGGATCAGTAGTCTACCTGGGGCACCAGGTCGGAATTGGCCAGGTCGCCCCTCTACAGCCGAAGATCGACGCCATCTTGGCCTGGGAACCCCCCACCACCCAAACGGAGGTCCGAGCCTTTCTGGGCCTCACTGGCTACTACCGAAGATTCATCCGGGGTTATGGCAGCCTTGTCGGCCCCTTTACAGAACTCACATCCAAAAAACGGCCAAAGAAGGTGCAGTGGACGACTGCCTGCCAGGAGGCGTTCGATGCCCTAAAGAAGGCCATGTGTACTGCCCCCGTCCTCCATGCTCCCGACTACTCCAAGGAGTTTGTAGTCCAAACCGATGCCTCCGAGCATGGCATTGGAGCCGTCCTCTCCCAGGTGAATGACCAAGGCCTAGACCAGCCCATCGCCTTCCTCAGCCGGCGGCTGTTGCCCAGAGAACAGAGATGGAGCACCATTGAGCGCGAAGCCTTTGCCGTGGTCTGGGCACTCAAGAAACTACGCCCCTACCTGTTCGGCACCCATTTCAAAGTCCAAACCGACCATCGGCCCTTGCGATGGCTCATGCAGATGCGAGGAGAAAACCCCAAGCTACTGCGGTGGTCAATCTCCCTCCAGGGGATGGATTTTACCGTAGAACATTGCCCTGGTACGGACCACGCCAACGCTGACGGCCTCTCCCGGTTCTTCCGCCTCAGCGAAGAGAACCCCCCAAGATGATGGGCAGTTCTCTCCGGCTTTCAGCTGGGGAGGACGCGTGTTGGACCCGGCCTCGTAGCATGGCTCTACTTGTCCCCGCACCACCTAACCTGGTACCTGCAGCCCCGAACCCACGGCCTAGCCGATCCTTTCCACCAGAACACACGCACCCGACCCGGACATCCTCGTCCATGGCCTCTCTCCCTTCGGCCACCCCGGGCCTGCGTGCCCACTTCATGCACCAAGATGGCCGCCCGGCCCCAGCGTGACCCGGGCCTAGCGGCGCCACTCCGGCTGGAGGACACCACGCTTGCCAGGGGATGAGAGAGGGAGGAGCAGTTTCTATCGCACCTCTGAACTCCCCTGGGACGATGAGTTTCGATCGGCCCTCCGGCCTCCCTGAGAGCTGGCTCCACGCCTGCTGGGTGTCTGGGACTCCTCCCGACCCGGCCCTGAGAGGATCAAAAGACAATGGCAGGAAACCCCGACAAGCGACCCCCAGGTGACAAGACCCCTGCCTGCACAGACTCCGGACATCAAAGAGGGGTCGACCTATAACAAGGGGTGCTCTGAGACTGTCCGGCAGATTCGACGCTGGAACAACGAGAGCCTGCTGACGCGGTCGCGGCTCCTGGAACTTCTAATTTCTAATTTCTAATTTAAAACACTTATAGAGCGCGGCGTACACCTTGCGGTTTCTTGGCGCTGGAGGTTCAGTAACTGAGGAGGAAAGACCGTGGAAGAGTGGAGTAAATTTTTAGACGGGGAAAGCCTGGCTAAAAAGAAAAGTTTTCAGGTCTCTACGGAAGGAGAGGTACTGAGTGGCAGAACGGAGATTATCTGGAAGTGAGTTCCAGAAAATGGGGGCCAAAGTTGAGAAGTTAGAACCGCCCCACTTTTTGCGTGAGAAGCGGGGGGTCTGAAGAAGGGACTTGGAGGAAGACCGGAGATTTCTGGCAGGGACATAGGGTTTAATTAGTGAGGCGATGAAAGCGGGGGCAGTGCCCAGGCGGGCCTGAAAAACCATGCATCCAATCTTAAAAAGGGAGCGTTATTTCACGGGGAGCCAGTGAAGCTTTTTTAAAAGGGGAGTGGAATGATGGTAGCGTGGAAGGCTGTATATCAGCCTGGCCGCCTGGTTCTGGATAACTTGGAGTCTACGCAGGCTGTATGCTGGAATGCCATGATAAAGGGCGTTGGCGTAGTCCAATCGTGAAATTACCAGGGCGGCTATGATGATCTTAAGTGCCTGGGGGGAGAAGAAGCGGGAAACGGAACGGATAGTACGGAGAGTGAGGAAACAGGAGGAAACCACGGAACTAATTTGTGAGTGAAGAGTGAGCTGGTTATTCATTTTAACACCCAAAGTTTTGACCACAGTGGAGGGGGATGGTGCCGGGCCAAGAGAGGGGGGCCAGAAAAGGGAGTTCCAGGGGCTGGATGAACCACCAGTGAGAACCAACTCGGTCTTATCAGGGTTCAGTTTGAGATGGTTGTGATTCATCCAGTCCCTGATGAATGTCATAGTTGACTGGAAATTCGAGACCGAAAGGAGAGAGGGGGACAGATCAAAGATGAGCTGGAGGTCATCCGCATAGTTGTAAACAGTGACCTCCAGCTGCTGGAGTGCATAGATAAGAGGAAAGATATAAAGATTAAAGAGTAAGGGAGAGAGAGAGGAGCCCTGGGGGACACCACAAGTGACAGAGAGAGGGGTGGAAGTGAAATCGCCTAGTCGGACCGCCTGAGTGCGGTCCCTCAGAAAGGAGGAGAGCCAGACCAAAGCTGATCCCCCGATGCCGGCCGCCTTGACACGGGCAAGTAAGATGGTATGGTCCACTGTGTCAAAGGCGGCGGAAAGATCAAGGAGGACCAGTGCCTGGTAGTTGTTGTCATCCATACCCTTTCTGAGGTTATCAAGGACTGAGACTACGACCGATTCGGTCGAATGCCTGGGGCGGAATCCTGCCTGGCGAGAGGCCAGCCCCCCATTTGCCTCAATGTGAGCGCTCAGTACCGCGGTGACATGGCGTTCCATCACCTTGCCCAGAAAGGGCAGCAGGGAGATGGGGCGAAAATTAGCCGAGATGGAAGGGTCCGCGCCGGGTTTCTTAAGCAGAGGCACTATGGTAGCGGCCTTAAGTACAGGGGTCACAACACCCTGAGCCAAGGAGCTGTTAAGGAAAGCAATAGGGGGGTCAGGGCAGCTAGAGTAGATTTGCTGTAGGATGCGTGCGGGACAGACATCCGCCGGAGACCCCGACTTTACTTTAGGGAGTATTGCTAGAAAGGATTCCTGAGTGAGGGGAGGGAACAGAGTGAGAGGATTCTGGACAGTGGGGGGGGAGGGATCAGCGAAAGCAGGCGAAGGTAATGGGATATTGGCCTTGATAGTTGTGATTTTGTCCATGAAATAGTGATTGAGTTGATCGCAGAGGGGCTGGGAGGGTGGGATTTGGGACGAGGATCGGTCAGAGAATGCCAGGTCATTCACAATGCCAAAGATTACCCTGGGTTTGTTGTCAGCGGACGTAATTTTCATGGAGAAGTAATCAGTTTTTGCAGCCAGGATTGCTGATTTATATTTAGCCAGTAGTGCCAGGAAATGAGTTTTAGATGAAAGGCTGTAATCTTTCCTCCACTGCCTCTCCGCCCGTCGGGCACTCAGTTTGAGTTCTTTTAGGTGGTCATTAAACCATCTATTGGAGTCCTTGAGTCGACGAATGGAAATGCGACGTAGAGGAGCCACTGAGTCGCAACCTCCAGCCAGCCAGATGTTAATGGCCTTGGCTTGAGAGGCAGATGATAGGCCAGAGAAGGAGGGAAAGGAGTTGCGGAGCAGGGAGGTCAAAGAGGGGAGATCCAGCCTGTTCCAGTTCCGCGCCCAGGTGTTTTTTGCACGCGGGGTTTTGGAAAGTGGGTTATAGGGGATTGAAAAAGAGATAAGGGCATGATCAGACCAGGGGCAAGGAGAGACAGCCACCGAGGCCAATGGAAGGTTGAGAGACCAGACCTGGTCGAGTGTGTGCCCGTGAGAGTGAGTGGGGACAACTATATGTGACACGAAGTTAAAAGATAGTAGGGATTCTGTGAATTCCTTTGAAGCAAGGCACTCGTGTTGGTCCGAGGGCCAGTAATTAAAATCCCCCAGCACCAGAACCGAGGCATAATTGACCACCAGATTGGCCAGTAGGTCTTGAAAAGCAGGTAAAAATGAAGGTGAGGACTGAGGAGGACGGTACACAAGAAGGCAAGTGATGGGAGGAGAGGATAAGAGGGAGCGGACTACTAAGAAATCAGCAGGGAACATAGGGGGAAAAGGAAGTGATAAAAAATGCAAATCTGACCTGGCGATTAAGGCGACCCCACCGCCAGCCCTGTTCGCCGGACGATCGGCACGCAGGGCCACGTAGGAAGGCGGAAGGGTAGCCAGGAGGGCGGGGAGGGAAGAATCACAGTACCAGGTTTCGGTCAGGAGCAGTAAGTCCGGTTTCTCGGTATCGAGTAGGACGTACAACTCGTGGTGGTGCTTGACCGCTGACCTGGTATTGAGTAAGATGACAGACAGTGCTGGGGTCGTGGGACAAGAATCAGCCAGGGGGGGGCACGGTGACAGGGGGGTGCGTAGCGGGGGTAGCGGAAGTATGGGGAGGGTAGGAGCAAGGCCTAGTGAAGAGACAAGACTATGGACAGAATCCGGGAGTGGCCACAGGCCTTGAAGGGCGATAAGGTCCTTAGATGAGTAGGACAGGATTTTGGCATGGTGCCGTGCCCCTGGCCCCGATCGGCCGCGGACGGGCGCAGACGGGCTTGACTTATGCGCGACTTCGGCGCGAAGTCGGCGCTCCCGCTGCGCTCGTCCGCTGCGCGATCTGAAATGGCACATTGTTATAGGTGGCCGTAAGGGCGGAAAGGGGGCGTGGCCTGAAAGGTGGGCGTGGCCAGCCGGCAGGAAGGGCGTCACGTGAGCGCTTGATCCGCTACACGGAGCCCTCGAAGTGCATCAAAACAAATAGCAGCAAGTGAGTTAAAAGCACACAACACACAGTCTCAAATGAGCGTCTCCCGGCTTTCCGCCTCAGGAGATATGAACCCAGTGGGCGCTCGAGCGCTGGCGCTTAAAAAGGGCGGAAAGGGGGCGTGGCCTGAAAGGTGGGCGTGGCCAGCCGGCAGGAAGGGCGTCACGTGAGCGCTTGATCCGCTACACGGAGCCCTCGAAGTGCATCAAAACAAATAGCAGCAAGTGAGTTAAAAGCACACAACACACAGTCTCAAATGAGCGTCTCCCGGCTTTCCGCCTCAGGAGATATGAACCCAGTGGGCGCTCGAGCGCTGGCGCTTAAAAAGGGCGGAAAGGGGGCGTGGCCTGAAAGGTGGGCGTGGCCAGCCGGCAGGAAGGGCGTCACGTGAGCGCTTGATCCGCTACACGGAGCCCTCGAAGTGCATCAAAACAAATAGCAGCAAGTGAGTTAAAAGCACACAACACACAGTCTCAAATGAGCGTCTCCCGGCTTTCCGCCTCAGGAGATATGAACCCAGTGGGCGCTCGAGCGCTGGCGCTTAAAAAGGGCGGAAAGGGGGCGTGGCCTGAAAGGTGGGCGTGGCCAGCCGGCAGGAAGGGCGTCACGTGAGCGCTTGATCCGCTACACGGAGCCCTCGAAGTGCATCAAAACAAATAGCAGCAAGTGAGTTAAAAGCACACAACACACAGTCTCAAATGAGCGTCTCCCGGCTTTCCGCCTCAGGAGATATGAACCCAGTGGGCGCTCGAGCGCTGGCGCTTAAAAAGGGCGGAAAGGGGGCGTGGCCTGAAAGGTGGGCGTGGCCAGCCGGCAGGAAGGGCGTCACGTGAGCGCTTGATCCGCTACACGGAGCCCTCGAAGTGCATCAAAACAAATAGCAGCAGGTGAGTTAAAAGCACACAACACACAGTCTCAAATGAGCGTCTCCCGGCTTTCCGCCTCAGGAGATATGAACCCAGTGGGCGCTCGAGCGCTGGCGCTTAAAAAGGGCGGAAAGGGGGCGTGGCCTGAAAGGTGGGCATGGCCAGCCGGCAGGAAGGGCGTCACGTGAGCGCTTGATCCGCTACACGGAGCCCTCGAAGTGCATCAAAACAAATAGCAGCAAGTGAGTTAAAAGCACACAACACACAGTCTCAAATGAGCGTCTCCCGGCTTTCCGCCTCAGGAGATATGAACCCAGTGGGCGCTCGAGCGCTGGCGCTTAAAAAGGGCGGAAAGGGGGCGTGGCCTGAAAGGTGGGCGTGGCCAGCCGGCAGGAAGGGCGTCACGTGAGCGCTTGATCCGCTACACGGAGCCCTCGAAGTGCATCAAAACAAATAGCAGCAAGTGAGTTAAAAGCACACAACACACAGTCTCAAATGAGCGTCTCCCGGCTTTCCGCCTCAGGAGATATGAACCCAGTGGGCGCTCGAGCGCTGGCGCTTAAAAAGGGCGGAAAGGGGGCGTGGCCTGAAAGGTGGGCGTGGCCAGCCGGCAGGAAGGGCGTCACGTGAGCGCTTGATCCGCTACACGGAGCCCTCGAAGTGCATCAAAACAAATAGCAGCAAGTGAGTTAAAAGCACACAACACACAGTCTCAAATGAGCGTCTCCCGGCTTTCCGCCTCAGGAGATATGAACCCAGTGGGCGCTCGAGCGCTGGCGCTTAAAAAGGGCGGAAAGGGGGCGTGGCCTGAAAGGTGGGCGTGGCCAGCCGGCAGGAAGGGCGTCACGTGAGCGCTTGATCCGCTACACGGAGCCCTCGAAGTGCATCAAAACAAATAGCAGCAAGTGAGTTAAAAGCACACAACACACAGTCTCAAATGAGCGTCTCCCGGCTTTCCGCCTCAGGAGATATGAACCCAGTGGGCGCTCGAGCGCTGGCGCTTAAAAAGGGCGGAAAGGGGGCGTGGCCTGAAAGGTGGGCGTGGCCAGCCGGCAGGAAGGGCGTCACGTGAGCGCTTGATCCGCTACACGGAGCCCTCGAAGTGCATCAAAACAAATAGCAGCAAGTGAGTTAAAAGCACACAACACACAGTCTCAAATGAGCGTCTCCCGGCTTTCCGCCTCAGGAGATATGAACCCAGTGGGCGCTCGAGCGCTGGCGCTTAAAAAGGGCGGAAAGGGGGCGTGGCCTGAAAGGTGGGCGTGGCCAGCCGGCAGGAAGGGCGTCACGTGAGCGCTTGATCCGCTACACGGAGCCCTCGAAGTGCATCAAAACAAATAGCAGCAAGTGAGTTAAAAGCACACAACACACAGTCTCAAATGAGCGTCTCCCGGCTTTCCGCCTCAGGAGATATGAACCCAGAACTTGGAACTCCCTGAGCCCTGCTGAGTGACTCGCGGCTCTCTGAAGATCGTAAGACCTCCGAACTGTACCTGAGCCCTGCTGAGTGACTCGCGGCTCTCTGAAGATCGTAAGACCTCTGAACTGTACCTGAGCCCTGCTGAGTGACTCGCGGCTCCCTGAAGATCGTAAGACCTCCGAACTTGTACTTGAGCCCTGCTGAGTGACTCGCGGCTCCCTGAAGATCGTAAGACCTCCGAACTTGTACCTGAGCCCGCTGAGTGACTTGCGGCTTCCACAGACTCCACTGGTCCCGCCGGACCCCAATGCCAACAAGTCTACCCCCCAGCTCGAGGATTGTGAGCTGTGCGCCGGGTACGTCCTTGCCGTGAACCTTTTACCAGAGACTGTCCCGCTACCCCCTACCCCTTCCGAGACTCATTGAGCCCGCGCGCTCCTTGTACATATTTGCAGTGCTAACCTGTTTGATAAAGAGTGATTCCTAAGAACGCACGGTGTGGTGTTTCTGTGTCGTGTGGTGCCAGAAGTACGATCCTCGATACGGGATTCCTCCTCCTGAGGAGTCTCCCGCCAGTGCCCGGCTACGAAACTTTGAGGGTGGGTCTCAGGGTAGTCAGGACCCCCTTTCCGGGCTCCTCTGAGGTCGCCGTCTAACATTTTTCACAGCCACTGCGAGCACTTCGCATCAGTGAGCCACTGTGAGCACTTTGCATCAGTGATCGATTTTACTTTTCACAGCCAGTGCAAGCACTTCGCATCAGTGATCGTGTTTTATTTTTAACAGCCACTGCGAGCACTTCGCATCAGTGATCGTGTTTTATTTTTAACAGCCACTGCGAGCACTTCACATCAGTGATCTTGTTTTATTTTTCACAGCCACTGCAAGCACTTCGCATCAGTTATCGTGTTTTATTTTTCACAGCCACTGCGAGCACTTCGCATCAGTGATCGTGTTTTATGCACAATACTTTCAGGCCGAAACAAAGCAGAGTGTCCAAAATGGCTGCCGCTAATTACTGGCAACTTTCACTTTAGATTTCGGAGCCTCGGAGTAGTAGAGCACAAGGAGGTTCATGAATAGGAAGTCGGATGTTTAAAAGTCAGATGTACTCCAGAATGTTTTTGTTAATAGGCTCCAAAGTTTTAAAATGCTAAGGGGCATATTAACAAGGGCCAGAGATAATTATTGCTGGCCCCACATAGCGGTAGAAATATTATCGCCGGCTATCGCTGAAAATTATCGCCATGATAACGCTATATTAACAATACATAGCGATATGGCGATAATATTTCAGTGCTAGCGGTGTTTACGATGGAACATCGCTGGTTTTTCAGCGATGTTCCATGGAAAACAGCGATAACATTGCTGATACGACCCTGTGGTCGTATCAGCATAATCCACCTACCATTATTAGTATACCTTAGTCTGGAATTTAAGGCCGAGGTAGCGCGATTTTTTTTATCACTGCACCTCCTTGTTAATATCGCGAAGCTGCCTTCGCGATATTTTCATGTGTTGTTTTCACAACTACGCCTTCTTTGCATCTCATTAGCGATGCGAGGCGTGGCTATGAAAAAACGGGCTCTACATCAAAGAAACACGCGCTAGTGTGTCCTTGATGATATAGTGAAATAATTATCGCCGCTTATCACCCGAAAACGGACGCTAAAGCGGCGATAATTATATCGCCAGCCCTTGCTAATATGCCCCTAAGAGGTGTTGGCCAGGGTTATTGTCCAAATGTGCACAGCCTGCCTTGCAAACTGTAGGGAGAAGAGTAGCGTTTGTGCTTGTGTATGCAGTATGAATTGGGGCCCATGCATGTAGTAAATGCAGGTCTTAACCCCTTGCATGCTTCTGACGGAACCACTCCGTCATGAGCCACGGGCGCCGTGTGCTCATGACGGAGTGGTTCCGTCATGCTGCGGCCGTTGGCGGCCGCTCCGCCCACGCGGCGCTGTTTCCCCGCCTGTGAGGCCGATCAGCGCAAGTGGGTGGAGTCATGACGGAACCACGCCGTCATGAGCACAGCTCGCCTGTGACTCATGATGGCGTGGTTCCGTCATGAGCATGGCGGCGCCGCGCTCACCCCAAACCCCAAAAAGTATATAAGGGAGACTCTTTCAGGACCTATATTATTTTGTTTGAGACTTCGACTTTTGTTCTATGGAAAGATGTCAGAAATTAGATAAGATGTATTTTATAAATTGCCAGCCTGATGTCTGAATATCTGAGTGATCCCAGATCCACATAAGTAGTATGAAGTCTATAAATTTTGTTAAAATACATTACCTGCCTTATTTATAATTATTATATCTAATCCTCTACAGATCTCCCCACATCATCTAGGGCTTGCCGCCCCTCCTGTTGGTGGCCCTGAAGAAGGTGTTTTGTCACCGAAACGCGCGTAGGCCCCTTTCCATCTAGAGGAGAGGTCTCCAGAGACTCAATACTATCTGAAATAACTATATTTACTGTTACTTCCTTGTCTTGGAGACTATGCCAAACCACTAAATGTTTAGTGCTATATTTTAAATATGAGTATGACTGATGTATGCGTGAGAGTATGAATTGTCTTTTATATGATTAGCCACGGGGTTATGCTTTAGGTTTTGGATATTACTAAATGAATATACATGTGAAAAGTTAACAAAACAATGGAGAAAACTTTTCAATGAGTGTTTACTGTAACTGATATAAATTTAAAAAAATATAAATAAAAATTGTTAGTAAATAAACACATTTCTTTGTTTAATTTTCTATGTTATGCTGGCAGGTGAGAACGTTTCGAAGTCTCAAACAAAATAATATAGGTCCTGAAAGAGTCTCCCTTATATACTTTTTGTCCTTTTTCCCCCCTTCTCTTGGACCTTAAATTACCCCAGGGGGGGCCTTTCGCTTAGATTTATCTCACCCCAAACCCCCCCAGCGCTGCGGCGGAATTCGCGCCGAAGCGAAGGGGTTAAAGCGCCTTTAGGTCTTTTCTGTGGCAGAAGTGGCAGACTTCCTTCCTGACATCCCTCTAGCTGCTGCACTGCTCAATTGGCAGTACAAGCTCCGATGTTTAGTAATAGTATATGTCTGCATTAGTGTACAGTCTGTATGGATACAGCTGGTTGTTAATATAGCGCATGCTGCAGAGTTTTCTCTTCTCATCCCAGGGACTCTACAAGCAGTAGAGTCAAGTCTTGAGGCTGTAGTGGGGAACAGAGGTGAACGATCTTTGGAGGCTGGGAGGGGTTATTAGGATTGGTGACCTCCTTGAATGGTATAGAACGTATTCGTGATGCTGGGAGGGAGAAAATGTACGTCTCAGCTCCTCAACCTTTGGCAAGTGACACCCACCTTCGGCGGGCTTCTACTTGTCACACAGCGCCTCGCACACTGAGCGAGTAACGCATACTCCTAGTTCTAATTCATGGTGCGTATGAAGGTGCGACCTGATTCAGGACAGAAGGCAGACTGGGCTATACCAGCGTTTAAACTCATGATCTGCCGAGCCACACTTTCCACAAGGAACAAACGTTCGCCTCGCTGAGCTTGTTTTGCAACATGCTGCTCACAGGCTCTCAGATTGGAAGATAGTGATGTTTGTCACAGCCTATACATGATAGCAGTACGTTAATTAATCAATGCTAATCCGGTGCGTTCTAAATGTACGAATTAAAATAGAAGGCCGAGATGTAATGTGGAGTAATGTAATAGAAACAAGAAATGGAAGTCTCCTGCTAAAACTTTGTTTTGCTCGCCAAGCTGCAAAAGGTGAGAGGTATTGTGAAAATGATTCAGACACGTGACTCCCAGGTGAAATAAAAGGTAGAGCCTGCCCCAGGTTCTAATGAAGCCTCATCAGAGCTGGTGTGGCCTTTCATCATCACGGGGTAGAGTGGGGTCTTTGTATTGAATGAGGTAACACCTAAGGAATGAGAGGCGCTCTCAGTGTGGCCACAGGGCGCTCAGCGGATTGATAAGACTTCTAGGGACATCTTTACCATTAAGGTCCCTGACTAGAATCACACCGTGTCCAAGTCAACTCTTTAAAGTCGATAGGACCACAATTCAGTTGGCTTATATAAATAATTAATAATTGGTAAGACAATGCATACAAATACAATCCACACTATGCCGCATAATTCCAATCAGCACTATTTCATTCAGCGCCACACACTTCCATGCCACACAATCAAAGTAGTGGATGGATTTACCCCAAACCATTTGAGTCTAGACTGTCAGATAACAGAACGATTTGGAAAGTTTGTCATAGGTATTTGGTTAATTGGTGACATTGTATAATCTCAGCAATGTGTTTAGAGTCTGGCCATACAGTGCACTGTGATCAAGGAGTGTCCTAAAGTTCATGCACCGTTTCCTTATCAGCAAATGTAGAGACCTCAGCATAAGGGTGATGTAGTGGGAGCAAATTTGGCTGAACCCACTGCAGTTTCTGGCCTAAAATAAAATCCATAGCAACAATTGAGTTGGAAAATAATCGCTGTGACCATTATTTGATTGCTGTTCTTTGAGGGAGTAGTTCCAGGTGTATGAGGCTCTTCAATATTAATACATATTCTTACCACATAAATTAGATCTTAACATGTGGAGGTAGTAATGCTGGTTCTTTAAGACTGATATGATTGTCCAGTTTAAATTTCCCTTTGAAATGCATTTCACCGAAAGGATCAAACTATACAGACAGAAAAAACAAGGATAATTAGAACAGGCAGTTCTGAATGACAAGATTTTCGGAAGCATGTTTAGTATAATAATGGTGTACCTGCGGGCATAGCTATCAATGGTTTACCAGGTGTAGTAGGATGGGGACACAGGACTGTTTTTTACTATCCAATAGGGCAGTGTTTCCCAAATTGTGGGTTGTGATTCACTGGTGGTTCGCAAGCTGATTTTTGGGTGGGTGGTGAAAGGCTCACCCATCAAATGATGACGCCTTTAAATTCTGTGCTTAACTTGTCACACTCGCTGCTGATTCAAAGACTGGTCAAAAGCGAGGCTCCTTCATTTTTTTAACATGAGGATTGGGGTTAACTTTTCTTTCAAAGACTGAAAAGTGAGGCGAGTTTTTAAAGGGAATGATGTGACAATGTAGGATTCTGTGTTTGTAGTATACAACAAAATATAAATACGTGTACATGAACTGAATGCATCCAGTACTTACGAAAGCCAAAATGAAGCACTTTTTTGTAGTTCTGCAGCATGTTGGGAACAGAGATTTTAATAAGATCAAAACAAATCAAGACACTTACTTGGTGATGCACAAATGATAAATATTCACAGAAACCCGATTTTCACACATTATCATTTGTGTGCGATATAGTTTTGTCAGTAACTCTGTATGACTGTGCAAATTTAGTGTTCATTTCAATGGAACATGTGTGGTCTGTATATTAAAATGCCCTACCAAACTATGCTTTAGTTAGATAAAAAATTTGGCCCATCTCATGTCCATTAAAGATAGGTGGGTCGAGAAAGTTATTTTATTTTTTTAAAGTGAGAGTTTGGGAATCCTTGCAATAGGGAAACACAGGGCCAGTTTTTTTCTTGCTTGCATTAGGCCCAGGGCACCCTTCCTATGCCATAAACTCTGCTTTCTAAAAGTGGGCATTCGGGGCTAAGGTCGAGTTGGTTACAAAAATTCACTTTCTACAAAGAGAAAGCACAAAAACAACACAAAAGGTTTGTGGTTGACTTAATATTTCATGAAATCCGACCTACACCATTATAAAGAGAGGCGCCTATCTATAAACTGTTAAAAATCCTTCTTTACCTGCCCATTAAGATTCCATGATACTACTGCTAGCACCTTCATATAAATAAGGTTAAACCCGTCATATCCCAGTCTAATGTTGCTCTTCTGTCAGTCCATTATGAATCAGTAATTGATTTACGTTCTTCATTTTTTGTGCAGTGTGAGTGGGCTGGAGTTATCCCTTCGACAGCTGTGTCATCTGCTGTAATGTCTTTCCACCCACATTATTTCCACCATCACCTTTTCGTCTGAACATCATTAACTTTCTGCTACATCTGAGCTATTCGCTCTTTATCATACTGAGCATGGGAAACCTTGGAGATAAAGACATTATCTGTATAAAGGAACATTGCCACATAATAATTTACTAACATCATTGTGTAATGAGGTCCCAGTCCACAAATACTGGCACTAACGGCAAATAAAGGCAACAAACATGTTATTTGGAGTCAGAACCACTAACATACAATACGTTTGGAATATAAGCATAGGATGTGTAAGTAACCCATATGCCCTTGTGCTCCCTGAAACATCTTGCTTTTAAAACACCTCACGGTTGACCTCTTTGCACACAAACCATTGAGGCCTGATATTACTCTGGTCTGTTGCTCTGCACAGGGGTGTATCATTCTGAGTAGAATTGCACATTAAAGAAATACAAAGCATATTCCTGGTACTTGGGTCATTTTAAAATGGAGGTGGAGAGTGTTAGTGGAGCTGCTGGCTGGAGGTTTGAGTGGACGCCTCCGCCACGCACTCCAGATGCTGCCCAGCATCAGCCATTGTTTATTCTTCACATGGGGGCATGCTCCCCCTTAATGCTGGCATATGATCAACTACCACAACTTCACTCCCTTCAGAGGTCCTTGCCCTGTGGATTCAGCATGTCCATAGTTTACTGTAATTTCGTTTTTAGGACTCGGCTACGAACAGCGTTAGATGTCTGTTGACAACACCTATGGCTTATAATACATTATATTATTTAGAGTGGGCTTTGCATGATTGGGTGGCTTTGTTGTCTATCTCAGTTGTCTGCTCCTCATTCAATAGCTTTACTCCCTATTCTTCTTTGTCCCACCAAGGAGCAATTCGGTTTTTATCAGTGCACTGATTGGATCAGTTGAACTCTTTCACTGCATACTTGAGGAGACTCATTTTAGGCATCGCCTTCATACCACATAACATACACATACAATATAAACATACAAATAACAAAAGGGGCTGGAGGACAGCCCCTTTCAGCTACTGGCAATGGTGGCTCAGCCGTCGGTAAGACATTGGGGCATATTTATAATAAGTGACGCATCCCTGCATATCAGCAGGGATGCGCCAGTTATTTTGCGCCCCAGCTCCGCCATCATGGATGCGCCGCATTTATAATGCGGCGCACCATGGGGCAAAAACGGCACAGATGCGTCACGCATCTGTGCCGTAAAAGTGGCGCATTGCTGGAGTTGCGTCGCAAGCGCGACGCAGCTCCAGCAATGCTCTGGGGGGCCCTATCTGCACAATGCTGCGTCAATCCTTACGCCTGCTTCAAGCAGGCGCAGGGTTTTGACGCAGCATGGGCTCAAAAGTGACTGAGTGAAATCTTGTAGATTTCACTCAGCCACTTTTAGGAGGCGTTCCTGCGCCGGATCGCCCCCACCTGCCCTGGAACACCTACATGTGGCGCAGGGCTTTACAACGTGACGCATCTCCCAGATGCGTCACGTTGTAAATACCCCGCACCATGGCGCAGGATTTGCGCCGCTGCTGCGTCACAAAAGTGACGCAACGGCTGCGTAAATGAGGCGCAAGTCAAACATAAATCTGCCCCATTGTTTTTAGGGGTTGTCCATCAGTTCTGGTATCAACCCACTGCGTTTTGCAGATGTACACTTTTGTTTTTTACGTAGTTCACATACACACTGGTGTTAAGTCCTTTGATAGCGTTTTTGATTTAGATTTATTTTTCTCTCATGCAAATGCCCCATCCCCATACTTAAGCGACTCTTGCCCCTCCCGCCACATCATCATTCCCCCTATTGATCCACTCACCACCCCTTCTGCGATGCTACATTTCCTCATACTCTAAACTCCTCCTCCCCATCCTCCACTGTAACTGCAGCATCCCGGAGCCAGGGAGCGACAGTGAATCCACTCCGCTTTCGACGCAGCCTCGGGCTCTGCTGTCATCAGCATCACAGAGCCCTTCACGCAGCGGCAGGAAGCCCATAAAACATCCTCCTGACGACTATTCTAACATACCGCCAGACATACAGAGACATTTTAAGGCATGGGCAAGTGGGCTCTAGCCCAGGGACCCCAGCATGTCAGGGCCCCCCTGATAGAGCCAGCTCTGTTCTACAGAGAGTTTTGCCCTTATGGCCTTGAATAATTCTTTAACAGGTTGTTTTTAAATACTGTTTCCCTTTAGATTATTTTTAATGTTGTGTGAAAGTCTATTACAGACATGTTTCAGTGAAATGTGTTTATGTTTCATGCAACATCCATAAATATTGTTTCTATTAGATAAAAACAGAACCCCATATATGAGAAATAGGAGGGTGTCAGAGATTATTTGTAGTAATATTAGTGCGCTGCTGCTGTTACAATATAGAAAGTGCACCTCACTACTCCTGAATATAACATGTAGCAGCTTTAGGATTCGGAGGAGTGTGCCTGTGCACTGTCATTGGCCTGGCCAAAGAGGGCATGAAAGAGCTGAAATTGGATCATAAATTCAAAGCTGTTCTGAACAGACGCCCCGAAATAAGTTTGGCCCAGGCACCCAAAATCCTTGGAATGTCTCTGCAGACATGCATGTTGTGTAAACGTACTTGCCTGGAGGTCTCCTGGGTCTTTTTAATTCCAGCAGTGCAACACACACGTCTGGTGGCCGTGCTGCAGATCAATGTGCCACAGAGGGGGATAGGAGAAGTGTGGGACTCCAGTACAAATGCACCATCCTCCTAAACGCCCCATACTTTTGGCGTCTACCATCATGTGTCATGGGCTGTTCCTCTGCATTATACCCCTAAGGTGAGTGACATGTACCCCCAAATCTGGGCAGAACTACGCCTCTAACAGTCTGAGTCCAGCCTATGCCTGGAGGAGCTAGGCTTGCTGCTAATATAAAGGATTCCATTATGCTTGTGCAGGTTCTCCGGACTGCAGAACTGCTGTTTGTGCAATATTTGCTTTTTCTCCAAGTCTTCGTGCTCAGCAGAGTCTGTTTTTTTCCGGAATGCCCGGGCCCCTAAGGCTTACTTTTAGAAAAGTTGTGAAAACAGATTAGATATTGTGCAGAAACCCTCTTTCTGGCCAAATGAAATAACCCTGTCTTGCCTTCTATGCATTCAGTTTGGTAGCACAAAGTAAGCATAGTTTCAAGTGGCACATTGGCCCCATTAGAACGATTGAGCATAACATTGGCCTAGCTATTTGTTGGAAAAGAAAAGTCCCTTGCATTATAGAAGATGTGAACCTATGCCCCGAGTGCCCGGCTGCAGCAATATCGGATTCTCTGGCAACACATTGTTGGTCATGAGCAGACATAGATCATGCGTGTGCGCCATAACCTAGGCCCGTCTCAAGGATTTTAGTCTGGTTTGATGGGGATGGACGCACCAAATGCTACCTTCATAGTGGTGGAGGTATACCAATTTACCAGGAGCTGAAGAACACAAGCACAGTGGTGGTAGTATACTGTTTTTATAGAGCGTAATCAAGCAATATGGCCAGGCCTTTTAACTATGTGCCGCAGGAGAAGGGCCATCTGACCCACTCAGAATCATCTGCTACTGTGAGATCAGTTCATCCTTTGCCTTCATTACAGATGATGTGGGGAGACAGAGCATGCATGTTTGAGTGAATGGCGATTGTATTTAAATGTGCAAGTGTGTGCTACAATACATGCAATAGAGCGTACATGTAAGTACCCGCAATGGTATGTACATGAGCAAGTGTGTGCTACAGTACACGGAGACACTGCATAGATGTTTGAGTGCAACATACTTGTGTGTATATGAGCCAGTGTGTTCTACATTACATGAAGACAGCACATTCCTGTTTAAGGTCATCACAATGGTGTGTATATGAGCCGGTGAGCCCTAAAGTACATGGAGGCAGTATGTGCTTGTATATAGGCATCCCGCTGGTATGTATGTGTCCCTGGGATTGGAACAGTATATATCGGGCAACACGTGTGTTTGACTGCAGTGCTTAGGATGTACAAATCTTGGTGAGTGGTACAGTGCATGAGCGCCTGTGGCTACCATATTGGACCCGGGGGGCTTCATTGAGGAACATGTGGAGGTTGAGGAGCCCCCAGATGGATTTGTAGATTGCCACATTCATAAAAGCTGGGTGGGACACACACTGGAGGTAGGAAGATCCAGGATCTTCAGTACTATTCAAAAGGGCTCTTTGATTCATAAAGAGTTTACAGCTGAAAGGGGCCTAAAAGCATCTCAGGAAGGAGATGGGGCTGATAAGGGAATCATAAAGAGTAGGGCTGAGGCCTTTGTAACCTTTTGATGCACATATCAGTCAGGCTGACATCCAGGTGGATTCACTAGTCAATCCCATGGCCTGTGGTAGGGGCTATTAGATCTGGAGGCACTCTTGCTGTGACAGACTACTCTCTGGAGAAGAGGTAAGACAGATTAATGGGCACTTCGAAGTGTGCAAGCTCTAGTATACAAACTTCAAAGACAGACACACTAAACCACATTTGTGTCTGGAAACAGATTATAAAAAGGGGAGCTTAAGGCTCCAAAATTGTCAAACTGAAGCTGTAAATCAGCATAGAGAAGCTCAGAAAGAGCTCTGCATGCTGTGACCAGGACCTGGGATTGAAGGTCTGCCAATCTCCCATGCTGGGTAAGGGGACATCACTCAGAAGAATCAGAACACTCTCCTGGAGGTTGGAGCACCTGCCACTGCCTGACCCAGGACCAGAAGACTCTGTGAGGAGGAGGAAGTGAGGTACAGTAGGAATCCTGCTACATGGATGCTGGGGAGAAGTGTCCTTCAGGACCACCACACCGATCAGACTGTTTCCCAGTATGCAACACCACACTGTTCGAGCTATGTCCATGTGCAGAATTCTGGATGCCCTGGAGAATAATGCTATTGGTTTTGCTCTGTATCAAGAGAAGGGCCCCACCCTCAGCAGCACTGAACCTCCGAGCAGTTAATTGCCTTATTTGTGTTGCTCGAGACTCCAGATTTGGCACCCACCATGTGCCAGGTGGGGGCCACAGTGAAGAATGAGGGCAGTCCCTTTGATTTAGTGCTATATTGGGGAGAGGGTTGGAGTGGTGAGCCATGAACCAGTGTGCAACTATGAAGGAGAATTCAGTTGCAACCTGCGAAGGTAAGAGCAATAATTCAACTTTCCAAAGGACCTGCCACTGGACTCAGAGAAAGACTTACCTTGTGACCAGAGGAGCGCCGTGGACATTTGTCACCTCAACCACAGCATCCCGACTTCTGCTCACCTTCGGGCCTTAGACACACACGTGGAGACTCCGAACCACCACACCAGCGACAGCAGATAAGACTGATTACTGGTCAATCGGACCCTCGGTTATCTTGCGCTGACTGACACGCTACAGCATTGGGAAAAGTTGACTTTTGCAAAGCCATTGAGGAACTTCTAAGACTTGAAATCAATAGTAGGGCCTAGCTTGGATGTCACCACATGTATTATGGGGAGAAAACCTTATTCCGAGAAGCTGGAGTGGGACTTGAGAGCTAGCCCTTGTAACACTAGCGTACTAATGTACATCTCTTATGAAGACTGGGTCTCTACTTCCAGTGTATATTTTGTTGAGGCTCAAGAGGTTGCTTCATTATGGTGTTTTCCTTATAGAAAAGCTGGGAGCAGCACACAAGAGCCACCAAAATATTACCAAATACCTTAACAAATTGCGAGAACTATTAGCTTTGCCATTACATGTTTCAGAAAGATGAGACCTGTTGGCTTTACCAATAATTGATTTATTTAGTTGACACACATTATGCGAATCCACTTGTTTCCTTGCTCTATCTTTCTTTTCCTCTCCCCGTATGTGGTCTCCTTAATCCTCTTTGTTCTGCGTCATTTCTCATCCAGTCCTGCTTCCCATCCTACTCTCCTGCTCCTCAGGGCAGCCCATCCCATTCCCTGTTCAGCTCCTCAACTCATGTTCTAACATATTAAAAATATTTTCTCTTTTAACATGCACACAGCAGCTGGAAAGTGCTACCAGGCCACTCCTTCACACTTTTGACGCTTGCACAAAATTTCACCTTTAATTCAATTACATTTACTGGACTAAAATGGTGGACCACCATGTAAGATAAAAAATACAAAATGGCCGACTGCATCATGATGCATGTGCATAGATGCATCACTATGCATTCACTTGCATGTGGCATGCACTTGTGTACATGTCTCACAAAGCCTTGTACAAGCAATGCTCAGGCATGCGGTTGGAAAAAAGCACTGGCAAAAAAATATAGCTCATCATTTTAGAGCAAAGTCCTATTGGCTTGGCCAAAGCTTGTTTTCAATACAAACTTCACTACCACATAATCCAGTGGAAGGTCAATGCTTTAGGAAAGAATACAATCAGCAAATTTTCTTTTTTTGGAATGTGGTCAAATAATGCTCTGTCCACTTATATGATAAACAAATTGTATACATTTATTACTACCATTATTTTTACATAATTCATTCTCATATAAGTGATTAAATGATAACAGAAAAATGTAACTGGTAAAGAGAGACATTGTTTGTACTAAAAGCAAAACCTTTTAAAATACTTATATCAATATGAAGTTTTGGGGGTCCAATTTACAGTTTGGTAAACATGGTATTCTGTCACAATGGCAACACAGTTGCCTATCCACAAACTGTTGGCCTAACCACCAAATTTTGAGTCGGGAAGAACACCACGTTTATCATTATGGAGTAAAATTTACTCTGTATGTGTATACCTTCCTCCAACAGCTGGAGTAGGTATATAGGCCATCAGTGGTAAGCCATCCCACCACCCTTCCTATTTAGAGTGGGTTTTTAGATGGCTTTTTGCTTACAGTTCAGTGAGGAGCAGCACAAATACAACAAGCATTGTGTAGGAAGTTAGGATCCTTCTACAGGGTACCCCCACTTTCCCTGGTATTAAGCTATGTTTTGACTAGTCTGACTGGGATCCTGCTAACCAGGACCCCAGTCTATCTGCTTTCTCCCTAAATTGTTGTGTTCAATACCTAGTTACATCCCAGATTTGATACTGGGGTACCCTTGGCAGTCCCTATATGGTACCCATATACACAGGGCATAGGTACCCCAGAGGTCTCCCTTGGGCTGAAGCATGCATTATGCCACCCATGAGAGGCCATTCAAAATGAAACTACAAGCCTGCCATTGCAACCTGTGTAAGTTGGTGCAAGCTTCACTTACTAAACATATAGGTTTACTATATCTAAGGGTCACTGCACTTAAAACCTATAAGTCACCCCAATAGCAGGCCTTTACAATCCTGAGGGCAGGGTGCTTGGTTCTAAGTGAGAGGGTGCCCCAGCATGACCAGGGTACCCCTGCAGCCTACGGAGTCCATTTTCCTGGGTTGTCAGTGAAGCAGCCAATGCACTATATAAATGGGCATTGCCTAATCGCGCGATGTCCATCTTGAAAATGGCTGCAATGAATCCTATCATGTTTGGTATCGAACATGGTTGAACCATACCCCTACACCATAAATGGTGTGGGAGGTATGTTTCTAAGCCCCAGGAGAGCCCTCCGTTAGGCTCCTAGTGTTCCTGGTTCCAGCATTTTAGTTCCAGATAGCACATAATGGTTGCTGCCGACCAGAGACACATTTCTGCCCTCTTGCTGCTGAGCCAACCTCAAGCACGGGAAGGCAGAACATATGCATCCTGTCACAGGGAGGTGTGACCACCTCCCAGACAGGATTTAGTGTATTAGGGCTAGGTGGGTGCGCTTGCCAGCGCCTGAAAGTTTGCATGAGGGGCACATGTGTTATCCCTGTGCATAGTCCAGTTCAAACCAGTCCTGGGAGCCATTGGCTCCCACCCTGGCGGGAAACTGGGCAAGTGTCATGGGAGTAACCCCCACCCTGTACAGATCCTCCCCTGGGAGGGTCCCCTGAATCTTCCCAACCCTTTCTTTAGGGTAGTTAAGGGCTTACCTGGGTGTTGATCCCTGGATTCATCGTGAGATAAGATTTAGAACTGAAATCAATGCACTTCTACCGTCTGGGCACTCTGGACTTTGCTGGACTTCGTTTGGGCCTGACTTCGTCTCCCTTCCAGTCGGCTACATCGTCTGTGCCTGTACATCATACAGGAGCCTTCCAAGGCCTGTGAAGCATCAAGGAAAAACAAAGTAATCTCCCTTAGAGTGAAGGAGTCACTCCAATGCATTCACAGGCACTGCAGCGAAGATGACCGACGCAGATCCCGAGCTCCTCTGGACTCTGTGGGATCTGCAACACCGGTGGGGATTTTCCTCAGTTCCCAAGGCCTGCTCTAACCCCTCACCATGCTTGAGGCCAGTAGTCCTTGTGGGGGTTGCAATAACCGAACCCCTGGATACCCCGACCCTTTGCAATTGCAAAGGCTCTTTTGACATTTTTGCAAGAAGATCTTCGGGCTCCAAGTAGCCCCAACCTCAAGCACTTCCAGTGACTAGAATCTTCAGCCACACCACATTGTGTGCATCGTGGCCTGCATCTTTTGGTGAGCTGCTTGAGGTCCTCTCGCAGCTCCAGTGCCTCCGGCTTGTGGGTACACTTGAGGGTCACATTTGTTTATTTTGAGCTCCCCCGATTGCTTGGGGCCTGCCCTGACTCCCCTGCTTATGGTGAGTTTACTGGACCTTGCGGGGCCCAACCGTGCACCTTCTTGATTTACTGCTTGGGGTGCACATGCCAAGGCTTGTTGGTGCTCCTGCCGGACACCGACCCCTCAGAACTCGATAAACTTCGTGGGACAGCTTGTTTCCAGGTCCTGGTTATTCTCAGCATCTCCTGGTCCTTGCAGCTGCAGAGTCAAGTTCACCGTCATCCTTCCTAAAGCACCCGACATCGGAGGGCATCCATCTTCCAAGTCTCCTGGTCATTCCAGAGTGACATAGACACTGTCCCCTCTGCTTTCAGGTACTCCTCTTCAAGAATCCCCATTTGGATTCCTCCAGACACGTTCTCCTCTTCCAGTAGCAGCACTTTCCTGAAGTCCTCCATTGGGATCTATGGCGGTTTCCGACGCCACTTCACACCTATGCACCTGGATTCCCTGGGATAGATAACTTGGGTACAACAGTATCCACTGGTGGGGTGACTCTCCAACCTTCTGTCTTCCACAGGGTTTCCTCAGGGTCCACTGGGAAGGGTCCCTAATCTTTAAAATTCCAACTGCTACTTGCACATAGACTTGTACGGAGCACGCGGTTGTATTCACACACTGCACACGCTCTCCATGGGGACCCTATCTATTTACCTTGGTCCCCAGCAATTCTACGTCCTCTCGACATTTTCCTGACTCGAGTCGTGGTTCTTATACTTCTTTCTTAGTATATGGTTTGGTCCCCCCCTGGGGCCCACTGTGTATTAGTGTTATTTAGTGATTTATTTGCTAAAGTATTGCTTGCTTTGAGTCTATCTCCGTGTAGGAGATACTGTAATGTACTAGAGAGTGTTCTATAATAAATACATATTTTTATACATACTTTGTGGGGTTCTTTTTAATTTAATCTATACTATAAGATGACAATCTGGTAAAACAAGCTGCTTTACACTCCTTCAGACTAAGCCCAAAGGCTGTATCCACAGCTACCACTTGGATAGCTTTCTAAAGTTGTGTGAGAACTCCTAAATCACCAATAAGGGTTGACTGGACTGGTGCAAGGTGCCAACTTACATTAGTGGACATCATATACCAGGCCAGCCTCTCACACATTGGAAATACAATTGGTGTTGCATTTGTTTGTGTTAGAGCTTTTGGAGTTGTAAATGGGAATGTCTTTTACCCATGTGTTTTGGAGTGTATGTATGTGGTGTGTAGTGGAATTATCTGTGTTGTATTGGAAATGCTAAATGGGGAGCAGCATAAAGCATGTGGAAGGAGACTGAGGAGAAGACAGACCAGCAGGAGGTACACGTAAGGAGAGTGAGGAGAAGAGCCGCAGGAGGTATAAGGAAGCAAATTGAGGAGACAAGAAGCAGGAGGTACAAGGACAGCGAGTGAGAAGAGCAGCAGGAGATACAAGCAAGAGGAGTGAGGAGAAGAGCAGCAGAATGTACAAGGATGGAGAGTGAGGAGAAGAGCAGTGTGAGGCACAAGGACAGAGAGTGAGGAGAAGAGCAGCAGGAGGCACAAGGAAGGCGAGTGAGAGGAGAAATGCTGTATTACACACAAGAAGCAGAGTAGGAAGAGAGCAGTATAAGCCCAAGAAAGCACAGTGAACAGCCAAAGATGAACAGACCATATACTCGAGAAGGGGATGGAAGGAGTAACCACACAATGCAGGGTGTGAGAGTGGTGGTAATTGTTCCAGATAAGAATGAGAACGGCTCAATAATCATGAGGCAGCACACTGGACAAGTGAGCATGGGAAGAGGGTAATGGCCCACAAGAACGACTCTCAGTTGGGGCTAAAAACTGAGCAGTGAGCAGAAGTTAGGACAGGAGGGGGTGGGAGGGGCAAGTAAGCAAAACCTAACCGGAATAGAGCAGCAAGGGCAACAGAAGAGGAACTGCAAACACACATTTGTGGCGCTGAGGCACACAATTGTATTGTCATTGTAGTAATGTCAGTAAATGACTCGACATAGAAATACAAGCAGGATCAGACTGGGGCAGAAAACACAGAAGGGCACCAAAATAAAAGTGTTTTACATTAGTGAATCAAATAGTGAAAAATTAGCAAAGTTATTTTACAAACCCACAGATCTTCTAAAGAAGAAGGGTGTTTGACTACGCCAACAGAATCCTGTGGCAATGGGTCTGGAGAGCGCGGTGGTCGTTAAAGTAAATAATGAACATATAAAGGCACAGAATTTTTTTTAAGGCAGGAATACAAACAGGAAGGCCCACAAAATAAAGAACAAATAAACCAAAGTTATGTCAAAATGTGCTGGAAAACGTTCCTGTTACTTTTTGGGTTTTGTGGTAGCGTCAAGACTAAGGGTGCAGGCTGCCAACTCCCAGCTAATATCTGTCCCACAAACCCAAACTCTCCTATTAAGCATACCACCTCCCACTGTGGTGCTGGGGGCTTGTAGGGGTTGTATAAATGTTCTGCTAATAACATTAATTGCGGATGCTTAGTGGTGAAAGCGCTAGCATGGCTGAACACTTTCTATGCATTGGGTGCCACCCAGACCCATCACAGATCGCCTAATCCCTGGGAAATGGCCGACTGGAGTGGATCTAGAGAATGCATTGCCACGGCCTGGGCTTCTAATATTAAAGGAGCTAGCGTGGAGAAGTATACAGGTCGGACTGATTAATCTCACCATTAAGTAAAGTAGAACGGCTTTTCCGACCTCCATCAATGGACTCTCCTCACAACATATAACGACCTATCCAAGGCTTTTTGATGACGTCGGACATGGAAGCCTGCGGGCGGGAGGTTGTGGGGGAAATGAAGGCATATGTTCCAGGAAGATGTGGTGACAATGGATTGGGAAACACAAAGGAGTGTACTTTTTAAAAATGTTGGTACGGTAGGGATGGGCAGAAGCATTGAACCCATAGGTGATTTTGGTAACTAGGTTGGAAAACAATTTATTAATGCAAATAAAACCCTGCACTCTTTTCTTTTTCTTGAATCCTCGCGGTATATACAAATATAATTCTGCAACTGGAGGCAAGCTCGACAGTTTAGTAACCGCGGGCCAACTGTGGGGCAGATTTACATGCCCCTTGCGCCTCATTTATGCCGCCGCTGGGTCACTTTTGTGACACAGCGGCGGTGCAAATCCTGCTCCATGGTGCGGGGTACTTACAACGTGACGCATCTAGGTGTTCCTGCGCAGGGGGGGGGGGGCGTTCCGGCGCAGGAACGCCTCCTAAAAGTGGCTGAGTGAAATCTACAAGATTTCACTCAGTCACTTTTAGGTCCATGCTGCGTCAAAACCCTGCGCCTGCCTGAAGCAGGCGTAAGGATTGACGCAGCATTAACAAGATAGGGCCCCCCAGAGCATTGCTGGAGCTGCGTCGCGCTCGCGACGCAACTCCAGCAATGCGCCACTTTTACGGCACAGATGCGTCACGCATCGGTGCCGTTTTGTCCCATGGTGCGCCGCATTGTAAATGCGGGGCATCCATGGTGGGGGAGCTGTGCCGCACAATAACTGGCGCATCCCTGCTGATATGCAGGGATGCGCCAGTTATTGTAAATATACCCCTGAGTTTCTAGTGCACAAGAGCCAAGATTTGTGCACAAAATGGTCTTTTTATTGTGTCTGTACATATAGGGCCATATGTAGGTAAATTACATTTACAGATTCTTAAATACCGAATTTTACCGATTCGGTATTTATGAATCGGTAAATGTAATGTAGGTAAAAGAATACCGATTCGGTAAGTGTCGGTATTTTAGAATCGGTATTTACCGATTCGGTAATGGTAACCTGTATCTCATTGATTCCTATGGGCCAGGAGGCCCATAGGAATCAATGGGAAGCCAGTTACCATTACCGAGTCGGTAAATACCGAATCGGTAATGGGGGGGAGCTCAATCAAGGGTGGCAGGGTGTCACATTGACACCCTGTTGCACCCCTGATTCCTGCATGTGTGCACATGTGGCACACATACATGCCCTGAGGGCATGTGTGTCTGCCACATTGCACACATCTAAGGGCCAAATAATGCCTTAACTGAGACATTCGTCATTTACCACCAACTTTCAGTTGGTGGTAAATAACGAATCCCCACACCCACCACACACTCCCCCTACATCTCATTTCTGTATTCGGTATTTACCGAATCGGTAAAATTACCGATTCGGTAATTTTACCGATTCGGAAAATTACCGAATACAGAAATGATCCCCCTACATATCAAAAGCCTAAATACCGGTCGGTAACGGTATATTTACCGAAAATCGGCCGTTACCGACCGGTATTGGGCTACCTACATGAGGCCCTTAATGTTGTTTTAATTTAACAGAATCGAATATGAAGCAGCCGTTCTGACTATAACTTGGTGAAAACATGTTTAACCCTGAATTGATGTAACACAATCTCCGTGTTACGATAATATATTTTATTGCCAAACTGTACTCATTTTATCGACTGCAGGGTGTTTAATAGATGAGTCAGGATTCAAAGTAGTAAGGGACGTGTAGGGCGAATCTGCAGGAAAATAAATTGGAATACCTTTGGTTGGACATCTACCAGAATTATCAAAATATTCCGGTGTCCAGCATTGTGGCGTTTCCCAACCATCTGTTCCCGTGCACGGCAAGCGGCCTCAATGTCTCCCCAACACCCCCCTATCGCCCCCCCACCCCCTCCCCGAACAGTGCCTTGTCACAGCCTGAGGCAGGATATGCCAACAAAAGGCAGAGTCTATATAACAAGCCCTCGGTTGAAAAGGAAGGTGAGGTTGTTTTGGAACGAGCCTTGTACTGTAAAGAAAGAGAGCAGCACTCATGAAATGGGTACTGTCAGAGCCTTGAAAGCGCAGTGTGCCATGCTGGAAGTGCTTTGTGGCAACTTTTATTTATTTATTTATTTTAAAAGTTTTATATAGAGATAGCTTGACCCATAGGTATCAGAGCGCTTTACATACATACTGTAAAGAAAAACAGACGGAAATTGCATTACATAGTAGGCAGACAGTAAGAAAGCAAAACCAGGGATAAAAAAAATACAGCATGGAAGATAAGGTGGTTAACACAGTCCGGTCACCAACTATCCTTGAATGTCAAGAGAGAGGAGTAAGCTCGGATATTGAAGTCTAGGTTAGTTGACGTTGGTCAGGAAAGTATTTGTTAAGGAGATGGATTTTCAGGTCCCTTTTGAAACAGGAGAAGGAGGGGTTGCATCTGAGGACTCTAGGGAGAGCGTTCCACATCCTGGGAGCGTTGCCTGAGAACGATCGGTATTGTGAGGTTTTCTTTTTCAGTTTCGGAGGAATAAGAAGGAGTGAGTTGGAGCTTCTCAGCGTTCTGGATTGACCTGCTCTTACCAGTTTTTGGTTTTTTTTACACACAAGAACCCAAGCAGAAGCTAGCCAGAAATGTATATGCACATCCACTATGTCATATATTCAAATCAATAATTCACATTCGATTAGTGTCTTGGGTGCTCTCAGGCAACAAGTCCTCCTCTGCCTTTGGAAGACAAACCAAACCCCAAAAAAGACAAAAAGGCCCTTTGGAATCCACAAACCTTTTACGCACTTGCCGAGGCACACACAGAAAGTACTAAACCAGAAAAGCTGGTTTCCACTGTTTGTTTATATGTATCAAATTGGAGTCCACAAATTGCTTCAGGATTTTCTTTCCATATTTCTTTATTATTTCTTCTTTTTGAAAAACCAAATGTGTGTACAAAACAGCCGGTACGTGTTTCGTCCAAAAGGACTTTTTCAAGGCTGTAAATAATACATAAACAAAAAATCACAATCCATATAAATCACCAACAATATTTAACAATTTACAAAAAATCCCATATTTGCTCATTTTCATCATACTCATCATCTGAAACTGACATAAGAGCAAATAGAATGTTATATCCTCTTTTCGGAAAAAAGCTCTTATTTGGCATTTATTAAAACTTTTTTTATAAAAAACAATATCACCATTTAACTGTCCTCTAACAAACACATTCCATGTTTGGTCAAACTCACAGAGTTATAGCCACCACCAAGAACAAAGATGTCTGCTATGGTGTATCAAACAGGAACCACCACCAGAAACCACATAAGAAAAGAAACAGTGACCTCTTATTATTCTGTCTCACCTAATGAGTATTGAGGAATCCAATAAAAAGATCCATAGTCAATAGGACATGTAGAAACAGCAAAGACAACTGGGTAATAATTATCCCTTGATTTATATTGGTATTCGAGCTCCACAGATCAAGTGCATTCCGTATTCTGTAATCGCCTTGTTTCAGGTCATAATAAACCTATGCGTAATAAATATATATATTATTGACTTTATTCCAAAAACTAGTGTTATGTACAACTAGTTATATTGTTTTAAAAAAGATACACATATATTTCCTGTCTCCAACGTTGGTTGCACTTGTTATGTAAAGAGCAAAGAGTATTAAACAAGTAACAAGCCAAGGATTTCGTAGTCCATGTGCTTGAAAATAATTCAACTTACCAGATGTAACTTATATAGACCTCTGATAGAGTTCTCTAATTTCATGTCGATCCCCAAATGCGGGGGAGATAACAACTTAATCTAATCAAAAACAACATTGACGCCCAGTCTGCGTACATCGTACAGTGTTACGGAAAATATTAGCATTCGATATGAATCACCATCTCTAATTACGAAAAGTGGAAAAGCAAAAGTACGTATGAGCTGATCTGCCCGCCATCTTTCTTTAAAGTTCCGAAAAAGCACAGACCACAATTTTCTCCTTTTAAATAATATGTTAACTAAATCTTCCCACATATCTGTCTCAGAGTTGAAGTCTTGCCTCTGAACGGAAAGACAGCGTATAACTCCCTTCTCTCGGCTCTCGCTATAACCCGTGAGCCCGCGTAAAAAAGATAGAAAAAGGACTAAAAAGACAAGGTCGCCCAATTTCTATTGCGCCATATTTGAATGGTTGGAAAACAGGATAAGTGCAAACACAAAACCTATTTGTAATTAAAATTACATTTGCACAAATGTATAATTGCAATGACAATCAATAAAAGTTTTTAATATAGAGACCAAAAGGGAAAATTAAGATGAAAACCTTTCAAAGGGTTTACACCGATCATCGTTCTTTGTAAGTATAAGTTGCTGTATGTTACGGGGACCAAAATTGAAGGTCCTGATACCTTAAACAAGGATCGAATTTAAACTTCCCCTATGACTTCTTTTTTTATAAAGATATATGAGGACAGGCACTTAGCCATATGTCCTCATAGTTGGTCTTTCTGATCATTATAGTGAAGAAATAGAATCAAGAAAAAGATAAGTATATTAGAGAAGCCCATCAACCATAAATAAAGACACCATGGCTCTTTCTAAAAACTCTTATGTGTGTTCCAGAATTGACAGAGTATTCACACATTGTGTATAGATGTTTAAACCAGAAAAGAAAGAGGGAAAAGATGCCAAGCTATTAACATGTTTTTTAAAAAGCTTGATTGTTATACCACAGTTGACATAGCAGAATCAGTCTTTATTCAGCACACATGTTTCAACAAATACATTTGCATACTACCCATTTTTACAGTTACTAGTCTGACCTGATCTACAAGAAAGTGTGAAGTTCCCTATCTATGTTAAGACCCTGATCCACTGCTCTCAATTTAATTAGCCATTTACTTTCCAACTGTCTTAGGTGTAAGGTCTTATTGCCACCTCTGTTGGATATTTTCAGGCTTTCAATTCCATGAAAGGTAATATTTATTTTACCCTCTGTCATATGTTGTTCATTATAATGTACAGCTAGTGGGAACTCCAGATTGTTATTCCTTATAGCTCGGACGTGTTCTTGGATGCGTTCTTTCAGGGGGCGTATAGTGCTACCTAGATATATCATGCCGCAGCAGCATTCAATACAATATACCAAATATTTTGAATTGCAAGTCATGAATTCATTGATTTTATATGTTTTGTGTGTATTGTATTTAAAAGAAGTCAGTTTGTTTTTTGCTAGGTGACAAATACTACATTGTCCACATCTGTGAAAGCCACTAGGCGGTGTCGGCATCCAGGTGTTAGTAAGCATTGGTTTCAGGTAGGTAGCTGTGGCATAGCGTTTGTTTAAGTGTTTTTCCCCTGCTGTGTATGATATTTGGCCTTGCTGTAATTACTTTTTTTACACTGGCATCCATTTTCAATATATGCCAATGTTTATTCATAATTCGAAAGAGATCTGGAGTGGCTGCACTATAGGAAACCACCAAAGCTGGTTTCTTTCCTCCATCTTCTCTGTTTGTTTTCTGTTTATGTTGTGTATCACGTAACAAGTCAGATCGTTTTACCTTACTGATTTTCTCTTTCGCAGAGGCCAGGGTGTATTTCGAATAGCCTCTATTCATGAATCTCCTTTCAAGGTTCTCAAGTTCCAAATTAAAATACTGATCTGTGCTACAATTTCGTCTTATTCTGATCATTTCCCCATATGGGATTGATCTAATCTGCGTTTGAGGATGGGCACTGGTTGCATGCAGAACAGAATTGCATGCTGTTTCCTTACGGAATACCTTGGATCTAATTCTTTGTCCTGCCACATATAGTGTGGTATCCAAATAATCAATACTTGTATTGTTTGATTGATATGTAAATTGTACATTGAAATTATTGTCATTTAAAAATTTAATGAAGTCAATCAAATGTTCCTCAGTACCTGACCAGAAAAGAAGCACATCGTCTATATATCTAGTCCATAGAATGATGTTTTCAGTATAGACGATAGGACAGTGTCTCCAAACATGTATCCTTTCATATAGACTCATATAGAGATTTGCAAAGGATGGCAAAAATGTTGCACCCATTGCAACTCCTCTTATTTGTCTAAACCATTTGCCTTCATGTAGAAAAACGTTGTTATCTAGGACTAAGGTTATTAGGTCAATGAGGATGACATTGTGTTAATGTAAGTTGGCATCGCTCATGTCTAAAAAGTGTTGGGCTGCTTTTAAACCCTTTTCTCTCGGGACGCAAGTATATAAAGAACTCACATCCAAAGTGACAAGAAGATGACCATCTGTCCACTCAAAATCCTCTACTTTACTTAGTAAATCCTTTGTGTCCTTAAGTTATGAGGGAAGATTCTGTACTAGAGGTTGTAAAAATAGATCAATGTATTCAGACAATTTTTCTGTTGGGGAACCAATCCCAGAAATAATGGGCATACCAGGTGGAAATGTGTTACCCTTGTGAACTTTCGGTAAAGTGTAAATGCAAGCTGCTGTAGGTAAGGGGTTGAAAAGATATCTACATTCTGAAACAGTAATCAGTCCTCGGATCTTCCAAAATTCCAGTTTCTTTTCTATGAGACTGGTTACATTACTCATGGGATTGTACTTGACTGACTCATATGATGAGCCATCCATCAGTTGTCTGTCAATCTCTGAGATTTCTGTTTATGATGACTACATTTCCCCCCTTGTCAGCCTCTTTTATCACTAAATTTTGGTTCTTGGAAGTTCTGTGCAACGCCTCCCTCTCTTCCTTACTGATGTTCTGTTTAACCTGTTTTAGTTTGTTTTGATATTTGTCCTCTAATCTGTGAAGTTCCTGTCTGATTCTATTTAGAAAAATGTCAATTACATTGTCAGGTGCCAAGTTTGGTGTAAAACGGGACCTGGGTTTTAGCCCACTGTTTACATAGACTTCCATATTAATATCCAGGTCCTGTAAGATTTGATTGATAGTGGGATTAGAGGTTCCATTATGTTCCAGGGATAGGAGGAGTTGTATGTTTTTTACATCATCATTAACAGTTACTTCACATAAAGAAGAGCCACTAGATGGAATGGGTTCAAATTCATTTTTGTTGGAAAAAAATGTCTTTAATTTAAGATTTCTTATAAATCTAAAAAGACCAATGTGATAATCTGTGAAGTTAGGTAATGAAGCAGGACAGAATCCCAAACCTTTGCTCAATTGTTTTATTTCATTTGCATCTAGCACATAATCAGAAAGATTTATGACATTAACATTTTCATTAACACAATTGGGTATACCGGGTAATTTCCTCCCACTTATTTCTGTACTGTTTTGGATACAGATCTTGTTGTCGTCCTTTCTTTTCCCTTTGTTCCCCCTTTGTCCTCTTGTCTTACCTCGTCTTGTCTTTTTGGATTTAAATCCAAATTCTTTGGTCTCTGTCTGGTACCTTTCCTGAATCTTTCCATCTCTCATAAAAGAGAGTTGGATTGTCCTACATTAGCACTGGTAGATGGCCCTACCGAGGTGTTAGATTCTTCGCTTGTGAAACTAGCAATGCTCGAAAGATCTGTTTCACTATATGTAGACTTATTTGTGGCACCTATCTCTGGTCTGGTACTCATATTTTGTTTGTTGTTGGTATTCACATTATCACATTTACTTGCATAGGTGAATACCCTTCCATTCTTGTAATCATTATCATCGCGCTTCAATTTGCGCATTTTTTTGTCTTTTATGTATAACTAATGATTTCGTAATACCCCTTTTAGAATCTTAAAGTTTTTATCTATTGCTTCAGGTAGGTTTAATAATCTAATTTCATCCTCTATGTCCTTGATCTCCAACAGCAATTTTTCTCTTTTGTTGTCAGCATCTCTGATTAGTATTTCTATCATACCAACAGAAGAGGACGTAATTAAATGTTCCCATTCTTTTAATAAGTCTGCCCCTAAATCATCAAAAGATGGAAAAATCACCACTCTTAATCCCCTAGGGATTTGTTTGATGTCCAGATATCTTTGTTGTTGTTCAGGTAGTTACTGGGGCCGGAGAGTGAAGGTTTTTGTGAGTGATGCAGGCCAGTTTGTAAATACACCTCCCTTCCATGGGAAGCCAGTTGAGGGAGTTGAGAGCTGGAGTGATGTGATCAAATCTTTTTACTCCAGATACGAGTCGAGCGGCCTTGTTCAACACTGCTTTTAGAGGGGCTAGGTGAGTTTTTGGAGTCCCTGTTAGGATGGCGTTCCCGTAGTCGATTTTAGAGAGAACTAGGGATGGACTACTGTTTCGAGGTCGTCATGGGGAAGGAGAGGTTTCAATTTCTTGAGGTGTTTTAGAGAGAAAAGAGCACTTTTTGCAGAGTTTTTGATGTGGGCCTCCAAAGATAAGTTCTTGTCAAGGGTGATTCCTAGAGACTTTACTATTTTGTTATTGTATTGTCTTTGTGTCCAATTAATTATCTGTAGTATTGTGATGTACTTTTGTGATTTTAATTAATCGATTAGAGTGGTTTTGACTGACTGACTGAACTGAGTCGGATAGGACGATGGGGCAGTTTAGGGTGATCAGATTATTGAGCCACTCTTGGATTGGACGATGGTTGCTTTTTGGAGAGAATAGGATTAGTTCTGTTTTATATGGATTGAGTTTTAAGTGGTTAGTGTTGAACCAAGTTTGGCTCTCGGTTAGAGTGGCATTGAGGTGTTGGATGTCGCTGGGAGACTTGATTTTGAAATAGGTTTGGGTGTCATCAGCGTAAAGGTGGTAATTCACTCCAGCTTATTTCAAGATGATTGTGAGGGTCTCCATGAAAAGATTGAAGAGGGCCGGGGAGACTTTTGTTGGCTTCGAAAGACAGGAGTTGATTTTAATTTGTTGCGAGCGGTGTTGAAGGAAGGATGTGAACCCTTTTAGTACTGTGCCATTGATACCGGAGCGCTTCGACAAGGTCTCCAGAAGCGCTGGATTATTTACTGTGTCAAATGCCGCATATAGGTCAATAAGGATGAGTAGGCAGGCTTCACCTTCATCTAAAGCCTTGTGAATATCGTCAGAGACGTTGAGCATAGCTGTTTCCGTGCTACAGCCTTTCCTGAATCCTGATTGAAAGATGTCGAGGAGGTTGAACTCATCAATGTGTTTGTTGAGTTGGTGGAGAATGCATTTCTCCAATGTTTTCGCAAGGAATGGGAGGTTGGAGATAGGTCTGAGGTTGTTGAGATCATTAGGGTCGGCCCCTGGTTTTTTGAGAATGGGTGTGATTTGTCCAAGTTGAAGAGAGTCTGGGACACAGCCTGAGGTGAGAGAGGCGTTGATGATTTTTGTCCAGCAAGGGGAAATGGTGTGGTTAAGTTCTTTTATGATTGTGGATGGGATGGGATCCATAGTGTGGGAGGAAGGTTTTAGGTTAAAAATTGTACTGAAAACCTCATTTTCCGACATAAGCTCAAAGTCGGACCGATGTGCACTGTTTTTTAGCTGGAGGCAGATCTGATTGTCCTTCGTAAGAACTCTTTCTGAATGATCAGGGGTGGTTAGAGTGGGGCAGGTTAAGAGGGAAAGAGGGTTAGAGGTTTGGATGAAGGATTGATCAATTTTCTAGACTTAATTAGTGAAGAAGGTGGCAATTTCTTCACAACGCTCATTGGTGGCTTTGATTTCTTGAGAGGGAGTGCAGTTAGTTTGGCTTTTGAAAATGTTGAAGAGTTGTCTCAGTCTGTTTTTGGCCAGATCTAGTTGGCTGTGGAAGAAAGACGCCTTTTCATTGAAAATTTGTTTTTTGTATGCTTGCCGAGCAGATCTAAGTTGCACTAGGTGTAAGGTCGAGGGGTTTAGTCTCCAAGACCTTTCAGTTTGCCGGAGTTGCCGCCTTTCCTCATTCAGATCCACGTTAAACCAGGGTTTAGATTTGGTTCGCCTCAATTGTTTGAGTTTGAGATGAGCTACTTGGTCTAGAACCTCTGTCATTTTTGAGTTAAGTGTGTAGTGAGGTCATCGGCCGTCGATGATGAGGGTTGGAGTTGAAGATGGGCATGAATCCTGGATTCAAGTTTGGATAAAGGGACTGCTTTGATATTTCTGGTCCAGTGTTTAGGTTTGTCATCACAAATAGGTTGGTGGGAGACAAGTGCATCAATCTTGAACAGAATGAGGTGGTAGTCGGACCAGTCAATGGGAGAAATCGCTCTCAGTGAGACCAGAGCATTGTTGGTAATGATCGCATCCAGTGTTGCACCTTTGATGTGAGTAGGTTTATTGCAGAGTTGTTTGAGGTTATATATTTCAAGTAGGTTGGATAGGTTCTGGGCAGTGGAGTCTTCTGGGTCATTCCAGTGGATATTGAGGTCCCCCAGGAACACGTCTTTAGTGTCTGTCATGGAAAACCGTGATCTTAGGTCTGTTAGTTCTTCGGGGAAAAGGGTACGCTCTCCAGGAGAATGGTAGATTGTGTGGAATTTGATGGGTGAGGTGCCCTTGGCAGTGAGTTCGACACCCAGGTATTCAAACAATAGGTATTCTGCAGGTTTAAGTTTGGTAATCTGTATTCCTGACTTGTGGATGATGGCTAGTCCTCCCCCCGTTTTGATCGGTCTATCTTGTCTGATGATGGTGTACCCTGGAGGGGTGAGAATGTCAAGAATGGAGGTGGAGTGGACATTGAGCCAGGGTTCAGTGAGGAAAGCGATGTCAATTTCTTTAGTGAGTAGAGCTTCAGCAATGTCTGTGGCGTGTTGTACTGCTGATCTGCAGTTGAGGAGCATGCAAGAGAGAGGACGGGGAGCCTCGATGATGGGGAGAGTAAGGTGGATAGAAGAGTATTGAGCAGGAGGTCTAGGCGAGTGGACATTTTTAGAGATTCTGTTAGTGCCGATAATAACAGGGATGGGGAAAGGGGCTGACTTCTGGCTAAAAGCGAGGTAAGAGTCATTGATCTCAACAGGTATTGGTTTTGAAAAGGGTTGGCGATCCCGGTTGGGTCGAAGTGCCTGACTCGCTGACGGACTGAAGGGACGAGGGGTGCACTGTGGGGCCAAGGTAGCGGTATTGAGTGGGGTGGGAGGAAATCTACCCGGGGAGGGGGGGCACGGCGGCTTGGTCCTGTTGAGAAGATCTTTTTGTAAGTATAGGAAATCAGCAGCAAGGGAGTTAATTTTCAGCTCCATTCTGTTCAGTTGCTGTGCTATTGTGCTGAAAAAGTTTAAGGTATTAGGCAGGGGCCGAGAATGACTTGGGTCTTTGGAGGGAGAGTGACCAGGGGTCGGGGATTGGACGGAATCAGTGGGGTTAGGAGAGGGGAGAGTTTGGACGCGGGGAGCCGGAATAGTAATGCTCCCATTCAAGGAGTTCAAAGGAGGAGTAGAGGGTCTACTGTCCAAGTGAGGAGGGAGAGAAATTCTAGGTAAGAAATTAGAGTTCCGGAGAATGTCAATGAGATTAGCGGTGGAGGCAGGTTGTGTATGTGGGTGTGCGACGGCGGAGGGGGAGCGTTTAGTGACAATAGGGGGAAACGAGTTTATAGGATTGGTGACGACGTTGGCCATGGGGATGTCACGGGGTTGTCAGTGAGGTAATCGGTGGAGACCGGTTGTGTCTGTGGATGTGGGACATCGGAGGGGAAATGTGCAGTGGTAGTAGGGGGGGAGTGACCACTGGATTGGAGATGACGTTGGACATGGGGGAAGTAAGGGTAGAGGGAAAAGAGTCTGATTTGGAGAAAGAGGTAGTTTGTGAGGGAGGGTTCAGATTATCAGGGGTCGAGCGGAGAGTGCCTGTGGGGATTTTGGTCACGGGAGGGCAGAGGTTAGAGTCCGAGCTGTCAAGATCGGTCTTGTGGTGTTTGTTAATTTTGAGTATGTTGTTCCCGGTGTGCTCAGTAGATGTAAGTTTGGTGGCGGAGAGTAATGATAGGGGTAGTGTGATTATAGTGAGTGATGGTGGATGTCCATGAGTTGAAGAGAGGTTCTTCAGGGCAGGGAGATTGGATCAGTTCCACGTTATTAGTAAGGGTGATGGTGGTTTGGGGAGATATAGTTTGACGGCTCAGTTGAGTTAACGAGGAAAGAAGTGTGGGGAAGTGGCGGTCAAAAGTGGTGAGGTGCGGGTCGGTGGCCTGTATGAGAATGGTTCCAGTTCTTTAGATGGAGATGGTGAGTTCCCCTTTGAAGGTCGAGGAGATGGTAGTGGAGATTTTTTCACCATAGGGAATTATTACTGACTTGGCGACTTAAAGGTGAAGAGAGAAGGTGGTTTTCCATTTAGCCAGGCGATTTGTGTAGAAAATGAAGTTAGTTTTCGTGTTGCCATTAGTCGCTGTGTGGTAGTTATCTACAATGAGTGTTTCTGGGTGTTGTATTAGAGTACTATGCTTGAAGTTCTTTTTTGCATTACTGGTCATTTTGTCTGGGTAGTTAATGGACCAGGAGTTGGGTCCGTAGCGCACAAGATTCGAGTTTCGTGTGGGGTAAGGTGGGTGCATGGTTGAACGGTAGAATTCCTATATACAATCAGGACTCAGGCCAAAGAAGAAATGCCGAAGCACAGTCCAGAATCAAGCATAAGGCAGGGTGGTAGTTATCATACAATTATATGCAGTATATACTCTAAACTTTAAAGTGCCATATTAACTGCAGTGTAAAACATTTATAGCAGTATATCTCCTAAATCAGAAGAGGTCAGGGCCCCACCAACCATGTTTTTACAGTATCTGCTGTGCCTTCAGGGGGGTGAGGGTGCGGTGCAGGCCCCAGCCTCTCAAGCGTGGGCGAGAACCTCAAGCGAACTCCAGTTCCGCACCTGGACCAAGTCTCGACAGGCACTCCTGCCAGCCGAGCCCTCACCCATCGGCAGTGTCACCTGGGCCACACTTGAAAACAAAGGCGCAGCCTCACCTTGAGCCGCAGTCACCACCATCGATCAGGGATGCGGCGAAAACCAACGACCTGCCGGGGCACCTCTCCTGTCCCTTCTTGAAGCGTCCCGGCCACTGGCAGTGAGTCCTCATTCAGATAGGTTCACCAGCATGGGTCGAATGTTCCGATATCGGCTCGGGGGTCCGATGTACGGGATGCAAGGCCAAACAAGGATTACAGCTCGCTTGAGCAATCCTCAGAACTCAGCAACTGACAAAAAATTATGAAAAGTGGACTCTCGAAAGAAGTGCTTGGTGGCACATGAAAATAATAAAAAATGGAGCCATAAAAGTGTGCTGATTTCTGTATGCAACAGACTTTATCTTCACCCAGATTAACAGTGTTCAGTTTACCAACCTCAGCAGGATGGAGTTTGAGGTGGCTCAGTCAGAATTAAAATTTGCACCTGCAGGTAACATCTGATGTCTGCAACGAGTGTGTAACTGCCTGAGACTGGCATAATGCAGTTCTAGTGATCTGAAAAGCCTGAATTACAATGTGAGCACTCTCCTCGTGTGCTCAGCAGGCTATGGATCAGAACCGCCAGCCAGGAGATTATATTTTAGTTTGTTTCTCCTTGAAGTGACTGCAGGCAACGAGCATACTGGGAAGCCACTGCCTTGGATGTGGGTAAAAAATATTTGTTGGATATTTGCTTTGCTCTCACAGTGACTTTGACTCAAAACCATGACCTCCCACCAAGCGGCCAATTAAGGGGTACAGCCTCACTTTTACACCTAACTCCAAATAAAAATATGTATTTCATTAATTTGGTCTGGGTGGGTGGAATTCCTCCCTAGAAGGTTGAGGACCTCTGGGGGCTGAAGGGTGGTGGTGGGCTTTGCAAAATGGTGGTTGTAGGGTAGGGGTGGGGTGCTCTGAGATCTCAGGAATTGTTTCTTCCCTACTGCCTATTCACCCGATGACATAAGGAGTAAAATCTATAGGAAAAACTATCTGTAGTAATGAGCACTGTTAGAAATTCTGTGTCCCAAATAACCCCCTGTCCATCATAGCTGGTGCTGGAGCGGGTAGTACAACATTTTGTATACCCCCCACCATTCTGCATGTTTATATTAATCTGAATAATCAACTAATAGTAATTGTATTAATTTGTTTGCAGTGGAAGACTTACCAATTATATTAACAAAAGAATTACACGTGGGAATTGCACTTTGCATGGCTAAACTAATTGTATACTAACATATGTACGCATACTAATAGTACAAAATTAAAATATTGCATGATATATGTTGCTTTTGTAATGTAATTGTAAGTTGTGCATCATTGAGTGAGTAAAAACGCTTTGAATGTTGCTATTCTGCTAGATAATTACTTACACATAAGGGAATTAGTGAGGGTTTAACATTTTATCAGCCATTTCTATGTTTTAATTACGTTTTTGTGTTAGTTTTGCTTAAATTGACCATTTCGGCCTAATCCAAGATGGCTGAACGAGACGTATAACGTGACTACTCCTGACACACGAGGTTCTGGGTGAAGTGCACTTGCGTCACTGCCAGCAACAATGGCCTAGTCCTGACCCCAGGAGATGATGTTCTTACCAAGGACACTCTGGGAGCTTCGCCAAGGATAATACAATGGACTGTCTTTAAAACCGGAACCAGCAAGTGCGATGACTTAATCCTGTGGATTATGTGAGAACTTTACCGCTTGATCCCATGTCCACCAATGAGGGCTTTCTAAAACCCCAATCTTGATACATTTTGACAATATTTTCATTATAAAAGTAGGTAGGAGAGTGAACTAAAAAACTCTTCTTCTTTGACGAACTCGATTTCCTGACGTTATGCTGACAGAGAGGACGGTGACACTGCTGGACAGCTGTTATCCTGAATCTTTGAGAGACTGAATTGCGGCCTGACTTTGATGAATTTAAAGTTTTTCCACGCCTTGACTGACTTAGAGGACGACTATTAGCCAGATTAGGTAAATATGATGTTCTGTGGTTTGGATGATGATTTCTAACAATTTGCAATTTTATTAGATAAACGATATTTGATTAATTGATAAATGTGTTGTGTTGATTATTTGAAGAAGAGAACTAGGATAAAGAGTAGAGTATGGATAAATGAATTGGATCACTAAACTACAAAACAACTAAATGATCCATCACCCAATGAGGGGAATATCACAAGGTTGGAGTTAATAAAGTATTCAATGCATTTAGGGTTTAAGTAAAGATATTCCTTTCATGTCAGCATTTGGAAACTTATTCCTCTAGGGAAGCAGATCAATGAGGTATGAGTGTTGGTGTTTTGTCCCCACCAATGAATGTATTTGAGTGAATTTGCTATTGTGGTATTTGGTCTGTGACGAAGGGGGAATTTGATGTTCCACGCTACAACAGTTTTTCTGGTAGCAGAGTTATGGTTTTTATTGTTTTAGTTTGGTGAATATAGCTTGTAAATTGCTTATTGATTATTGGTTATTGATATTGGTTTATGTACTAACACTCTATGTTGAGTCGCGTTGAGTTTTATGTTGTTTGCACGGCTTCTGGGATGTAGGAAGTCAGAAGTTTGTAACGGTTCTGTAGTAGAGCAGAGGTAAGCTCTGCTCTCGGGAAAGACAGAATTTTTGTTACCCTGTAGGTACACAGGGAGAAATGTGTAACGATTGAAGTTACACGACGCATTGTCTGGGTTCGATTCGGTGACATTGTCGTGTGTTGCCACTAGAGACATTTTCTGTGTGAGAGAAGTGTGTATGATAGCGAAGGTCACCTGTGAATTTTTGGTCTTAGGTACCAGGAGTCCAAATGGCATTCCGATAACGCTTATCACTGGAAAGGTAACAGGTGTTCTCTGAGCTTGCTAGAAGGACAAAGTAGAGGGAAGCGCTGCTTTGTTAACGTATGTCATAATTCAGTAGTAGGACAGACTGTTCGCTGTTCTCGGGAAAGACAGGATTCTGTGTGAATGTACTACATTTTCTAGCGTGAAAGTGCGTGAATGTAAAGGCATTCGGGATAATTGTGAAACTCTAGTTTTATTTCTCAGGAGCATTGGGTCTCCAACTATGTGTCTTAATTCTGGAGAAACGGTTAGCTAATGCTTGCTAGAAGGGTAAGGTAGAGGGATGTGCTACTTTATCAACGGAAGTAACGATTCCGTGGTAGGGCAGAGGTAAGCGCTGCTCTCGGGAAAGACGGAATTCTTGTGAGAAAGGTCTATTGCTATTCGGTGGTTAGCGAAGCGGACAATGGTGGCGTTCTTATGTTGTTACTAACAGAATTGTAAATTTGAAACAAAAACTTACCGAGCGGATTTTGTAAAGGAGGGGTAGACAGGAGCAGGAGCTGCGGCAGCGGCTGCTGACGTCAGAACGACCGCGCTGGGATTGGACAGTCGGTCAGAAACGTAAAACGCTCCAGATTGGTGCGTTAGTGTGCGCCGCGCTAGGAGTGCAGAAGTACAGGGTGACGTAGATGCTCCGTATTGGTGCATTAGTGTGAGTCGCGCTGGATTGGAGAATTGCAAGAGTGACATAGACGCTCCAGATTGGTGCGTTAGTGTGAGTCGCGCTACGATTGGACAGAATAGCAGTACAGTTGTAAGGAGAGACTAGTGATACACGAAAGACAGGAAAATGTATTACGATCCACCAGAAAAGGAGAAAAAGTCTTGGTTTGGTAGAATTAAAAAGTGGTTTAAAAAGGACAAACCGATTGTAACTAGGGAAGGACAGTTACTTCCTCCACCGAAAACCCCTGCATCCTTTATGGTTGCGAAATATGGATATCACACCTGTATTTGGTTAGATAATTGGGTCAAGTATACCGAAAACGACGGAGTGTTGGCTTTTCCAGAACATGGTTCATTTAATTTGGCAGTTTTGAGAAATTTAAGAGAGAAAATTATGAATTTAGAACCTAGACCAACACAATTCGAAGCATTGACGGAATGGGAAGATGAGATGCATGACCGAGAAAGACAGAGAAATGGCAGAGGATATAGGTGCATGTTTGGTAGGTCATGATGATCGAATGAGAAGGTGGCGGAATGCCAGTATGACTGAGGGTTTGTTTCCCGTAAGAACTGCAGGAGAGAATGAAGGAAGAAAATGTGTAGAAAAGAGGCATAATGTGGAATCGAGAGGGTATGGAGTGAATGAATCAGAGGATGATGTTCTTGATGACATGTTCTAAAAAAAATCCACCCCCATATCGACCAGAATCAGAAATATTAACCCTAAGTGCCCCAATGAAAGAAACAGTATGAATCATAAAATCAGAACCAGAGTTCCAAGATTTGGGAAAAAACAATTCCATTAGAGAGGTAGAGAAAAAGTCCGGAGGTAAAATAAATGATGAAAATTCAGCAGAACTAGCAAAAACGACCCTAGAATTAACAGAGAAAATAAGAGAATTGACTAAAAATCTGGAAGCAGTAACAGTTCCAGTAACAATAGGTCCAGTAACAGTGCTTAATTTGTAAAATATTAAGTCCAGGTGCTCACATTTTTGTAGGATGCCACACCCACTCTCCTGCCTTCACTCACATCCTCGACGGGCTCCACCCTCTTACTCTATTTGTCGCAGACACATTAATATTACTCGGGTAGCACAGCAATCGGGATTGTACTACAGGTCATTTAAAAAAAAAAAATGTGGGCAACAAATGAGGGGTGCACTTTTCCAGGGACGTACCTCAACCATTAAACAACATACTTCGCTTCGCACCACAGTACTAACGTGTATTAAAATTAAATCATTACATACTTTGCCTTTTGGTTTTAATTAGGGGCCTGCTGCTGCGCGAGTCAGGGCGACACACGCTGCTTGCATCCTGAGTTGACTCGACTGACTAGCGCTGCTGCAGTTGCGCAGTACGCTTAAGCGGGTGAAAAGTGGGGACATTGGTCTGATCTGCATTGGTCCTACTCCTCAAGAGGAAAGATGATTCAACACCAAGGAGGAACGGACGGTGCTGCATGCTTCCATTCCCTACCAGAGGAGCTGCTAATCACCCTTGGGTAGGGTGGCACCAAAGAGGCGGATTCCAGTTTTGTGTTAATCCCTGGAAATACATTTTTAAATCCTGGTGACCTGAGCCTCTCGCCTCGCCCTGGCAAGCTACCTTCGTCAACCCCAAGCCCATCTTTGACTTACCTATGCCAAGGCTAGTCAGGCAGTTGTCGCTTTCCTTTTTTGCTTAAAAGTTGACAATACTTGCATCTTCTGCGCTAACTGGCCATTTGTTGCTATTTTGTAAGCAAGATCTGCGGCATACATAAGGTTTATAACAGATGAATAATATCTCGAAGCTTTCTTAACTCGAATGAGACATAGCTAAGTGCCCATCCCAAAACTGCCCCAAAATTATTGTCATATATTAATTGTTATGTTATATTTGCCTTTATCTATTCTAGCCCACACACCTGTTGATGCAAATGTATTTAACACATCAGAAAAATTATTTCCGATAAATGCTAACCAATTGGTTACAAAACCAAATTCTTTTGTGACAAAATAAATCTGTGCATCATTTAGTGGCAAAAAAGACACTTTGCTCCCTGACCCACTCGGTTTTGTGACAAATATATTTTGGCTTGTATCCGAAATGAAAAGCCTGTTGACATAAAGAAAAACATGCGACCTGAAAATCAGAATATGGAAAAGATTTTCAAATTGACAATTTGTGGAGGCTTGGGCCCTATTTACAAATCATTTCCCCTCTACTAACAATCAGACAACATCCATTTATATTTTTGTGAGGCACCAAAACCTTCACCATGAACTGCCTACTAGATCATGGCTAAATTAGGCCTGCGTAGCCAAAGTACTGACATACTCATACTGACTAACGCTGCACAGTGATTCTGCTGACCACCTATTCAGCTGGGCTGGATGGGAGTAGAAAGAGTCCAGAGTGACATAAAACCCGAATGCCTCTGCATGTTACAAGAGTCAGCACAGTGCACCAGGACACAGTCCGAGAGAGTCCCTGCAGTTTGCTGAAAACTCGGCGATGTCATAAGACAGATGGAGCTTTATAATTTGTAAACTACTGTTAATGTGTGACCTTCTTGTATCTGTGGCGTACTTGGAGGGCTGGAAGGTGCTGTATAATGAGTTCCGTGCATGTAAAGCGCTGTGGGGTCTCATGGTAGGTGCCATCTGTGTAACATGATTGAAAAGCGCTGTGCGGTATAAGGTAAGAAAGTACTGTGTAATGTGTACCCTGTTAAAAGCAGTGTGAGATACGAGTACAGAAAGTCTACTGTATGTAAATTATGGTGTCGTCTGTGGTAAAACAGTGCTACAGAATCTGTAAACTGTGCTTAGAGCGCTGCCAAGACTAATATGTTATACTGTAAATCAGCCAAACAATTCGGATTTACCGTGCGCCCACCCAGCACCTTAAAGTTGTTATGTGGAGTCTGACGGAAGTGGAAAGGTCGGTCCCTTCCTCCCTACCCGCCCTCAGACAAGTGTTACTCATACGTAAATACAGCCCGTGGACTATCATGAACCCTCCACTCACCTTCTCTTAGGGCGGATTCGGGTCTCCTCAAGTCCTTATTTCGTAATCGGTGGTGAAAAGAATAGAAGAGCCAGCACAGTGAGAATAGACAGCAGGGTGTCTGGCCGCCTGTTTATAGGAGCCGCTTGGCAGAAGAGCAGGGTCCCTGATCACAGTCGGCCACAGACCAGCTCTGGAGCAATTCTCTACGTGTATGAAGGCCGCAGATGGACCAAAACTGCAATCTGAATGTGGGGACTAATATCCATATCTTTTTGGGGAAACTTAGTTTATATAATAAAATAAAACTTAGCATATGAAGGATGCAGAAATAACACTAAAAGCGTACATTGGCATTCTGGCGAAATATTTTTTTTACACATACCCAATGCAGCATACGCTCTCTGTGTTTGCTAATGTGACGTGCAGAGGAGATACGTCCACAATAAACTCTTGCCTAGGCTACTGGCGTCGCAAACACATGGTTATTACTCGAGTAGCCCAGCAATCGGGATTGTAAGGCAGTTCATTTATATGAATACAAGAGCGCGCAACAAACGAAAGGTGCCCTTTTTCTTGCACGCTGCTTCATACTACAGTACTAGCGCATGTTAAAATGAAATGAGTACTTACTTTCCCTTTTGGTTTAAATTAGAGGCCTGTTGCTTGCTCGAGTCATCGCGACACACACTGCTTGCTTCCTGAGCTCACGCGACTGACTAGCGCTGCTGCAGCTGCGCAGTACGCTCTGGCGGGCGAAAAGTGGAGACATTGGTCAGATTTGCGTTTGTCCGACTCCGAGAGGAAAGACGATTCAATGCTAAGGAGGCACGGAAGGGGCCGGGCTAATAATTCATTTTTTTTCAAAACAGGCAGTTTAAGGCGGGAGGCCGCGGCTCTAAATGTAAATATTTTAGGCACAAATCTATATTGCGTGTAGACCCGGCCCTATGAAATAAGTGCCGGTGCTAAGCACCGGAAAGTACCGGCACAAATTAAGCACTGTCCAGTAATGCCTATTTTTGATAAACAGAATGATAGCGAACACTGTTTGACGGTCCCTTATAAAAGTAATAAACCGGTTGAACAACCAAGAATGAGTCAGAATGAGAATCCATGGAGACAGACTATGAGTATGATTGAACCAAATTTTTCAAATAACCCGTTTGTAGGCCAAAACTGTGCCGAAAGGCGTATGACAATAGTGGAGTCAATATCAGAAACACAAATGGATTTTGGACAAGGAAATGTAGAGAAGCTAGTAGGACCATCTACAGAGGAATTGAGTGAATGGTTGAGAAGCTTGCAGAAGAAAGACAAAGAATCTAAGTCAATAGATGTGGCCAAACTACGAATGGTACTGGAAGAATTAATAGTAGGAACTATCCCTACGGAAAAGTTAAAAACTCACCAAGATGAGAAGTTGTTATTTCTTTGTAAAAGCATAACATGGAGAGCAAAAAGTCTCCATGAAAGATTAGAAGAAGTGGCAAATGAAATGGGTATTGATATTGAAAAGGTAAAAGCACTACAGAAACCTTATCGGGTAGATTTCACTGAAAAAGACATTGAAAACATGAATACCACAGGACGAATAGGTCGGATTAAAGAGATAATCATTTTGTTGAGAAAATGGGGAGATGTGGACAAATGGAAAAGTAGATGGTATCGAAAACGAGATGAAGTTTCAGATAAGACTTTTTCAGCTTTCCCTGTCAGAGAGAAAGAGAAGGTTGTGACAGAATGCCCTATGAGAAAGATTCCAGGAGGAGGATATGTACATGTCCCATGGACTAGACAGGATATTTTGTCATTTACGAATGACTTCCCTCGACTACGTGAAAAACCTGTTGAGTGGTATAGACAGGTGGACAGATTTGTAAAATTGTCCAAAGTATTGTGGATTGACCTAAATAGTTTGTTTGACATAATAGTACCAGCAGATCTATGGACACAGTGCAAAATCATGATAGATTGGCCGACACAGGAATATCCAAGAGATCCAAAAACAGGGGCTCCAGACCCCGAGGTCATGAAGAAATATGAACAGGTTATGGCATTTTTTTAAAACAAAGTACCTCCTAAAGAGACAGACTGGGTAAAAATTGACAGAACACATCAGGAAAGCAAAGAGTCATTACATGCCTATTATGAGAGGTTAATTTTGGCCTTTAAACAATTTAGTGGAGATGAAAATCTAAGTGAAAAGGATTTGAGTCATTTTGTATACAGATTTCTATATGGTCTTCGTCCAGAAATTAGTGAGATGATAAAGCAGCATACCGTAGATTGGCAAAATAAGAAAACAGACGAAGTACTGAGACATGCTAAATATTTCAGTGATGAAATTGAAGCAAAACAGCGAAAATTGAAAGAAAATGCTATGTGGGCATAAGTAAAGGTAGCAGAGAGACAGGAAGCTCAATTAGCAGAACAAGCAGGGTCAAGACAAAAATTTTATCCTGGGAAAGGTAAAGGAAATATCAAGGAATCTAAAAAGAAATTTCCGTTTCATAATTGCGGTAGGATAGGGCATTGGAAATCCGAGTGTAAATTTCCTCTGAGTACTAACGATGAAAATGCATCATTGAATCCACAGGTGCAGAATGAGGTGAGTGGTCAACAGCAGCGACAACAGCAGGTTGTAACACAACAGAATCAGGTGCCAAAACCACCTTTTCCACAGAACAAAAATTGCCAGAAGTATAGTAAGGAAAATGGATTCTACGACGAAGAACATGTAAAAAAGGCGCCACGCACTAGCGCTGCTTCGCAGTATTGGCTGCAACGCGATGAAAGCGATTCAGAAGAGGGTTATTGATGGTGCCGAATGGAGGAAGAAGAGTGCGTGCTTGGCACAACTCTAGAAGTAGACCAGACAGGCCCATTTGTAGATGGAAACGTTAATAATGAAAATATTAATTTCCTAGTTGATACTGGTGCTACTCGATCAACTGTTAGATCAGCTGATGTCAAGAATCTTCCTCTCACGGATGAAACAATCCAAGTAGTTGGTGTATCCAACAGACAGATTAAAACATACCTTACAGAACCAGTGAAAGTTAGCATAGGGAAATTCTCTGAAATGCACCAGTTTGTCGTGTGCGGCACCAGTCCTGTGAACTTGTTAGGTAGAGATTTATTGTGCAAGATGAACTGCACTATATTTTGTACTCCAGATGGAATAGCCTTTGAAACACCAGATGTTGATGTGCTGTATAAAATGACAATGGCAAACACGGAGAAAGAGGTTACTGGAACCTATGCAGTATTTAACCCTGACGAATTACCAAAAGAATTAAAACAATCTGTAAAAGCAGAAGTGTGGGATTTCACAGGAGAAGACGTAGGATTGATGAGAAATGTAGACCCAGCAAAAATAACAGTAAAAGAAGGAGTAAGTTACCCAAATGTTCCACAATATAAATTGACACCTGAAATAATCGAAGGAGTTACTCCTGTGATTGAGAAAATGATAAAACAAGGAATTGTGAGAGAAATAATGAGTAGCCCATGTAATTCACCAATAATGGGACTGAAAAAGCCTAGTGGGAAGTTCAGGAGAGTGCAAGATCTGAGAAAGATAAACAAAATTGTTGTACCATGTTGTCCCATTGTACCGAATCCATCTGTGATTTTATATCAGACACCTCATGTCGCAGAATTTTATACAGTGATTGATCTATGCCATGCTTTCTTTTCCATCCCTTTGCATCATGACAGTCAGCAAATTTTTGTATTTCGTTTCGGTGAGCGTATTTTGGCGTGGTGCCGAATTCCACAGGGGTATACAGAAAGCCCCTCAATATTTAATCAGCTATTGAAGAAGTCTTTGGAAAGTCTAGAAATGCATGAAAATTCTGTATTGGTTCAATACATCGATGACCTGCTTGTGGCATCGAAAACTCGTGAAGCTTGTGAGGTAGATACGGTAGCCTTGCTGAATCATTTGGCAGATGGAGGACTAAATGTGTCACCATCAAAATTACAATTTTGTAAGAAGGAAGCACAATATTTAGGACATAACATCGAAAAAGGACAGAGGAGAATAACTATAGACAGAATCAGGATCATAAATAGAATGAGTCCACCAATGACGCAAAGAGAAGTGAGAATGTTTCTGGGAATGGTTGGATATTGTCGTCAGTGGATTAGCAATTTTTCATTGATCGCAAAACCTTTGGTACGACTGACAAGAAGTGATGTGAAAGATCCTATCGATTTGAACAAAGTGGAATTGACAGCATTCAAAAGATTGAGAGATGGATTGCGTGAAGCACCTGCTTTAGGTATGCCTGATTATGAAAAAGAGTTTGAGTTGTATTGCAGTGAGAGAAATGGATGTGCACTCTCTGTTCTAGTACAGAAGCATGGAAAACTGAGGAAACCAATTGCATATTTTTCATCCATGTTGGACCTAGTACCTGTAGCCCTACCTGGGTATTTAAAAGCAGTAGCTGCTACATGTCAAAGTTTGGAACAGAGTGAGGGAATTGTGATGGGATATCCTGTGAAAGTGTTTGTACCTCATGATGTGGCGATCCTTTTAACAAGGAGTCGTACTCAGTATATGACACACAGTCGGCTGACTAAGTATGAAAAGGTCATATTGGGTGCAACAAATGTGAGTCTTGTGAGATGTGTGAATGTGAATCCTTCAACACTGTTGAAAGATGCAGAGAATGTGGAAGTAAGAGATGAAGCAGATCATGACTGTTTGGATGTACTTGATTTCTGTACAAAACCACGACCTGCCATAAAAGATGAACCCTTACCAGAAAGTGATTATGTTATGTTTGTTGATGGATCTTGTTTGAGGACAGATGATGGAGTGTTGAGTGCAGCATATGTGGTATGTACAGTTGCAGCAGTAATGGAGTAAAATCAGCCCAAGTACCTGAACTTGTTGCCTTGACAAGAGCGTGCAAGATTGGGAAAAGTGTGAGAGTGACTGTGATAACTGATATGCACTATGGCTATGGGGTAGTCCATGACTTCGGCCAAATATGGCTGCAGAGAGGTTTCCTAACCTCGAGTGGAACTCCTGTTAAGAATGCTGAAATGGTTGGAAAGTTGCTTGAGGCGATACAGCTGCCTAGGCAATTGGCTGTTGTAAAATGTGCTGCTCATAGTCGCAGTGGTGATTATATTGCCACTGGTAACAAATTCGCAAATGACATGGCGCAATACTGTGCACGAAATCAGAATTCAATCAATCGGGCAGAATCCAGTACTGAGTCGGATGACGGAGAGGCAGAAGACAAAGAAAACCCTGAAAGGGGGGAAACAGAGCTGAGTCTAACTTTTGTCCCCAGAAGTAATTCCCTGAGGAGAAGGTTACAGATTTCTGATGCCAGTTCAGACTCCGAGACAGAACAAAGAGCACACTGTTCCAGGAAAGAACAGGGGAAGAACAAAGAAAAGGACAGTGGAGAGACAATAAAAGAGATTCATGAGAACGAAGTGCCAGATGAAAGATTGAGAGAAATTCCACCTGAAATAACACACTTAGATGAACAGGTGCCAGATACAAAGAGAGAGGGAAAGATTATTGCGGAAGATCCCCGAGGAGGTGTAAGGAACTCCAGCATCCAGTTAGAAGCAGGGACAAGTATTCAGCAGGAAGATTGCGTGCCGGAGATTTGAAGAGGGACAGAAGTGGGGAAAACAAAAGAAGTGGTGGAAAAAGAAACTGTTGAGAGTAAAAAGCAAGTTGAAACAGAGTCAGAGGAAAGCGAAGATGAAGTACCAGAAGGCCGAGTTCTGAGAAAGAGAGCTTGGAGGACTGAAAAGAACGATAAAGGGAGTAAATTGAAAAGAGCGGCAAAAGACGATGTTTGGCCAAATAAAATATAAAGATTGAGATATCGACTGACACGAGTAAATTCACCAAGGGCTGAACAGGTGAATGAAGTGACGAGTCAGGAGAAATCTAAAGAAGAAGAAACAATTGTGGTTAAAGAAAGCAAAAGTACAAGGAAACCTAACCAGAAGTATAAATCACCGGAATGGACATATGTTGCCCTGCCTGAAGTAAAAGAAGAGGCGGATAGCCAAGGAAATCCAGAGGTGGTTGTACCGGAAGTGGTTGAGGAAGACGAAGAATCAGAAATCCTGAGAGTTATCTTGTCCGATATTGGAGAAGAAGCGGATGTTGAGGACATTCTGTATACCGAAAACGAAGGAAAAGTGAAAGATGATGAGATGCCAAACTGAATGAGACAAGAAAACTACTGATGGAATGACAATAAAATACTGAAAAAGACAAAAACTGGTAGAACCACGTAGGTGCTTAGAGCCTTGGGTTAGAAAACTAGTTGTGAAGTAGAAGAGGCTAAGTCAAAAGACACGGTCCATTTTAGCGAACATGGCAAACATAGATAGTAGCAAAGGTAAATGTACATTCTTTAGGAGATGGTGTAAAATGTGTTGTTGTTGTACAGGATTATTAATGCTTCTTTGGAGTATACTTGCTCTACTAATCTCATTTAAAGTTACCATTGATACATTAGAAGGACATAGTGATAACATAACTAATATAGGGAAGATTCAAAAGGTAGTTCCGACTAGAATAGATAAAAATTATTTGCATAAAGATAGGTCTATAACAGATTTTTCTAATAATGTATTTTCAAAATTGTTGTATGAATATGTAAAAACAATGGACGTAAGGGATTGCTACGTATGTATGCAGTTACCTGCATCTGTATCTGAAGGAGTGACTTATCATCACCTTCCAGTAACTTATGGAATAAAATATATTGTAATAGCTAGTTTATTTTATCAAACAGGTAAATTAGAGTATTATTTTTCAGATGTAGATACTATATTTTCACAAGTACCGGCAATTAACAAACTAAACAAGGTAAAAACTGCAAAGGTATTAGGTGAATTTTTCTTAGAGACTAAAGAACTAACATTAGAATACATATTTAGAAATAACTTGACTTTAAAGAAAGAGGAGAATACATTTTTAGATATGGTTGAAGAAAGGAGATTGAAAATGCAAAGAAAGGCTTCAGAAGGGAAAGTGGAGAAAACAGTTTGGGAAGTAGAAATGGAGAAACGAGTCCAACTATGGCTTTAGATTGGCCTCAGAAAGGGAAATTGTGTATTAGAAGGAATCAAACAGCATATGATAATTATTTTGTAGGGAATAGTGAGTGCCATGATACATACCGAATCATGGGAGGATGGGGATTTAAAGGTGGAAAAGATCCAGTCTTTCCAGGACTGTATTTTATTTGTGGGAACAGGGCATATTATCGTTTGCCAGACCATTGGTATGGCACATGTTATGTTGGCCTGGTTTTTCCAAAGATTTTTCATATGGATAGAGGAGAAGATGGTGTACATAGTTTAGGTAGTTATTTAGCACGTAGTAAGAGAGAATCTTGGACTGAAATTGTGGGTGACATTTTTGGAGCACTGATACCCGCAGTGGGAATATCTCTGAATGCAAACAAAATTAGAAGACTTTCAACAGTAGTGGATCGCTTGTCAACAAGCACCGCTGGAGGATTCTTATTGGTAAATACTGAAATGGTTGCCATGTGTGCTATGGTAATGCAAAATCGACTTGCCCTAGATATTTTATTGGCAAAAGAGGGTGGAGTCTGTGGAATGCTGAAAGTTCAACATTGTTGTACTTACATTCCTGGCGAAAGTAGAGATTTGAAAATTTATATTAAGAATATTACAGAATTGTATGACGAAATTGCACCACTGGAGGTTGAAGGTGTTTGGGAAAAGATTGGAAAGAAACTATCAGCTATTAAAGATTTTGTAGTTAAACTAGGTAGTACATTTTTAGGTAAGATATTATTTCCATTAACGTGTGATTTTCTTAGTATTAATAATTAGACTAGGATGTCTTTGTCGAAGAAAGGATAAAAATCTGAAAAGATTAAAAAGAGAAAACTTAAGGGGAAAAGATAAGAAACAAGAAAGAGAATTTGAAGAAATAGAATTGGAAGACATCAAGGAGATTATGTATAAAACAGCAAACAGAGAAGAAACAGGGGAAACTGAAATATGAATAAAACAAGAAATCACTTTGAAATTCTGTAAAAGGGTATACAAAATTTTTGTTGGTGTGGTGATATAATCACCAAAGGGGGGATTTCTGGAGCGGGTAGTACAACATTTTGTATACCCCCCCATTCTGCATGTTTATATTAATCTGAATAATCAACTAATAGTAATTTTATTAATTTGTTTGCAGTGGAAGACTTACCAATTATATCAACAAAAGAATTACACGTGGGAATTCCACTTTGCATGGCTAAACTAATTGTATACTGACATATGTACGCATATTAATAGTAGAAATTTAGAATATTGCATGATATATGTTGCTTTTGTAATGTAATTGTAAGTTGCGCAACATTGAGTGAGTATAAACGTTTTGAATGTTGCTATTCTGCTAGATAATTACTTACACATAAGGGAATTAGTTAGGGTTTAACATTTTATTAGCCATTTCTATGTTTTAATTACGTTTTTGTGTTTGCTTTGCTTAAGTTGACCATTTCGGCCTAATCCAAGATGGCTGAATGAGACGTATAACGTTACTACTCCTGACACACAAGGTTCTGGGTGAAGTGTGCATGCGTCACTGCCAGCAACAATGGCCTAGTCCTGACCCCAGGAGATGATGTTCTTACCAAGGACACTCTGGGAGCTTCGCCAAGGATAATACAATGGACTGTCTTTAAAACCGGAACCAGCATGTGCGATAACTTAATCCTGCGGATTATGTGAGAACTTTACCGCTTGACCCCATGTCCACCAATCAGGACTTTCTAAAACCCCAATCCTGATACATTTTCACATTATTTTAATTATAAAAGTAGGTAGGAAAGTGAACTAAAAACTCTTCTTCTTTGACGAACTCGATTTCCTGACGTTATGCTGACGGAGAGGACGGTGACACTGCTGGACAGCTGTTATCCTGAATCGTTGAGAGACTGAATTGCGGCCTGACTTTGATGAATTTAAAGTTTTTTCCACGACTTGACTGACTTAGAGGACGACTATTAGCCAGATTAGGTAAATATGATGTTCTGTGGTTTGGATGATGATTTCTAACAATTTGCAATTTTATTAGATAAACGATATTTGATTAATTGATAAATGTGTTGAGTCGATTATTTGAAGAAGAGAACTAGGATAAAGAGTAGAGTATAGATAAATGAATTGGATCACTAAACTACAAAACAACTAAATGATTCATCACCCAATGAGGGGAATATCACAAGGTTGGAGTTAATAAAGTATTCAATGCATTTAGGGTTTAAGTAAAGATATTCCTTTCATGTCAGCGTTTGGAAACTTATTCCTCTAGGGAAGCAGATCAATGAGGTATGAGTGTTGGTGTTATGGGCCCCACCAATGAATGTATTTGAGTGAATTTGCTATTGTGGTATTTGGTCTGTGACGAAGGGGGAATTTGATGTTCCACGCTGCAACACTGGCATGCAGATTCTGTGTAACATATGAAGCGCCCTCCCTTACTTGAGGTTTGGGGCTGTATTCTTTTTCTGCAGCTCCTCTGATGGCTACTGTGTTTCAAGCACACAAGTCTCAATAGCCCACCCACGGATCGTGGTGATGCAGTGTCACCATCATTTATTTACGCTTAATGATATGTTAATCTGGAACCCGCATAAGCATTGGTCACATGAGTATACATATTATTTAGCACCTTATTTTATATTTACGTTTAGTAAACTGAATGAACCATATGTTTTTAAATAACTATAGTTAGAACGTGCTTCTTGACATTGACATGATAGGTGTAGAAGCCTAACCCCATTGTAAAATAAAGGTTGTATTTCTGCTTGTTGTGCATATCACTTTTTTCTGTTTTAGGCACCAGAGTCACCATGTTCTAGAGTAGCAATTAACTAGTTTGGATGATGATTCTCAGCTCTTGTGTGGGATGGGAGACAGAGGCGGTGGATACTCCTTTCTGAGGTATCGTAAAGGCCCGGATAATGGAAGAAGCTGGCATTGTATTATCCATGAGAAGAAGGGTTACACTAAGTATGGCGAGAATGGTTTTGATTGGTTCTTAGTCGGCCATAAGAATGCATCTCTTTGACTTAATTTCATGTTTTAACTGTGTGAATCGAGTTACTCAGGATTTGGAACTTTTGCAGGCGGACATCTCTATTCCTCTATCATGATATACATTGCTCCTTAGATTTTTGCTCTCAAACTTACTTTTTTGAGCAAGTTCACTTTTCCTCTTGATTGGCACCTTCATTTGGTTCTATTTGAGATTCTATGCCTGCTGAATTCCCGACTTTAACTGTCACTTCAGATTAGCATAGGCAGTGCGTTCCTAAACCTTCTCGAACCACAACTCACTTTTGAGAAAAACAAACATTCGTGACCCATTTACCTTTAATGGACATAAGGCTGGGTGATTTTTTAATGTAACTAAAGCATAGTGTGGTAGTTCATTGTCGTTTACTGACAGAACTCTTTCCATTGAAAAGGGCATTACATTTGCAGAGACATACAGTTTTACTGATAAAACCATATCGCACACAAATGATATTGTGTGGAAAGCTGATTTCTGTGAATGTATATCATTTATGCATCGCCAAGTAAGTGTCTTCAGAATTATTAAACATGCTTCATTTTTGCTTTCCTAACTGCTGGATGCATACAGTTCATTTATAGGTATTTACATTATGTTGTGTATTGCAAAAAACAACCTCCCACATTAACACATAATTCACTTTAAAAACTCCTCTCACTTCAGAGAAAGTAAAGTGACCACCAATCCTCATGTTTAAAGACTAAAGCAGCCTGAGATTTGACCTCTGTCTTTGAATCACTGTAAAGTGTGGCAAGTTAAACACAGAAGTTAAAGGCATGTTTATTTATGGCGCTGACTTTCATGACCCACTGAGTATTTCTCTTAAGTGGAATTTAATCTTCATGTAATCAACTTCTGCCTTTACATAACTGAACTTGTAATACTTGATTGACTTGCCTGGCTGATTTATGACTGTGACTAAACCATGTGATTATTGATGATGATTGAATAATACTGATTCCAGATTGTAACATAACTAATTTGTAATACACCTTTATGGTTCGCAATGTTACTGCTTTCTGGCTTTACTGTGGGGCAAAATGTGCTTCACTGTGATTGAAATGTTCAATTACATGACTGTAAGCCTCAGTTCGAAATCAGGGTCCATCCGAGTAAGTGCAGAGCCAGATGGAGAAGACTAAGCCCCCTATGCGCAGTGTAAATACCATCCTTATCTGCCCGCACTATCAAAATATGGTAGCAGAGGATGGTTATCGCTGAGGCGTACATAAAAATAATTTGCCCCAATGTTCGTCTCAATCTGCCCCAACCTAATCCACGGCGTTGAGTTTTCAATGGTCCAGTTTGGAGAATTGGCAATTTTCCACTGTTGCTGAAGTGGTTGCAGCGTCATAGAAGTGTGAGTGTAGTGAGGTTATATGCCTTTGAATGTGTATTGTTGAGCGCTGTGGTGTTGCGGTCTTTTGGGTGAAGTAGTGTGTAGCGAGGTGTGGTGTCCATTTTAGTCCAGGAGGGCTCTCTGTTGTTGTGTGATTTGTAATGCTTTCTTATGTATTTCTCTGGTGCTTGTGATGAGCAACACACTTTCTGCAAGAATTGAAGTTTGGATATCGTAGTTGTCATAGTATTATTTCCTGGGACAGATGTTGAGTATATCAAGTTGTCACTTCTCTGATAAGGTCTGTGGTGTTGGACTGTGCAACACTATTGGCCACACATTGATGTAGGGCTTTTTAGATTCTATAGTGCGGGTGTACTAATTGGGATTGGTGTTGGGTTAGTTCCTTTAGCACAGAGAAGTAGATCACAATAGTCAGGGTGATTTCCTGCTGGTCAAGATTTCATTTTGTGTGTGTGATAATGTTCTCCTAGTGTTTTATTACTTGATTCCCCTTGAGTGACTGTGAACTTTGAATTTTCTTTTAGTGGAAGAGATGAGTTATTTGTTTTCAAATTCTGCTGTTGCTAAGCTGATTTCTGTTGAGGGACATCTGCTGCGAGTTACTGAGAGTTGCGTCATAGGTTGCCGTGCTAGTATTGTTCCTTTGGTGCATGTGCTTTGCTGGGATGCGCCATTAAGTCAGAGAGTGCAGCTCTGTGAGTGGACTGTTTCTAGGTGTCATGCTGAGATTGGAAGTCAGAGTGTTGTGGTTAGGTTTGTAATTTGTCAAGAATTGACGTTTATTTCGATTCACGGTTGTTGAATACATACTGTGTTATCACTAGAAAAAAGATTACATTTTTCACAAAATTAAGAGATTAATTTAGTGATTGTATGGAAATATCTGTCCGTCAAGGTGAGGAAGCCCCTCCCGAGGGTACTCCTGCTCATTAAATGACAACCAGTATAGGGTTACACATATGTATTTGTCTTAAACAAAGAAATAAGATCACTGCGAATGAAGAGTTTCCTCCCCATGGTACTTTCAGCTTGACAATAATTGAGAATTTGGGGCAGATGCTATGTGAAATGATACCTCCACGTAGCCCAGCCCAGCATGAAGCCTTAATGCATGGGAGCATGTGGCACTTGCAAAAGATAAGGAAAAATATCAGAATAAGGCCAAAAGGACAGTTACGATTTGGATGGGAGCAAAGTGAAATGCAGAACATGCATGAAGGAAAGATATGATTGAGGGAGTTTTGTATTGACCCCAGTTCAATATGGGTTTAGGAAAGGCATTGGGACCATTGAACAATGCCTACATTTGGATTTGCTTATTAATAAATATACTGTAGTGAAAGGAGGCAATTTGTTTTTATGCTTTGCTGACTTGAGCAGCGCGTTTGATTTAGTGGACCATTCGCTCCTTTGGTCAGTTTTGCTCGATTTAGGAGCACCGAAGGAGATTGTGTTTTTCCTAGCACGGTTATACGAAAAACTTTCTTGCAGTGTACGATATGGGCCCACTGGCGAGCGAACTCCCTTTTTTACTGTGCGTAGAGGCATAAGGCAAGGATGCGTTATGGCACCCTTTTTATTTTCCCTTTTTATTAATCAAATTGCATCAATTTTAAACAATATCCCGGCCGATGCCCCCAAAATGGATAATACTGTTGTATCTGTATTGTTATATGCGGACGACGCTGTCCTAATTTCCCGCACCCCTCTGGGACTACAACGTCTCATTGACGCTTTTACTCTTTTTATAAATGGTAGGAAATTGCTGATCAATAAATTAAAGACTTTCACCATGACATGTGGCAAAAAATTGAAGTCACCACGGTCCTTTTTTCTAGAAGGTTCAAAGATCCAAGCTGTTAAGACATTTTGCTATTTAGGTATTAATTTTGATGGTAACGGCAAATGGACCAACGAGCAAGTAAATATTGGACATAAAGTGAATAGGAATTCTAATGGTATTTTTCGTTTTGCAACGAAAATAGGGGACCATAGAATAAAGGACATGGTTACCATATACAATGCGAGATGTGTCTCTTCAGCTTTATATGGAGCTGGATTATGGGGTTATTCCTCTACTGTCCAACTTCAGATAAATGAAAACAACTTCCTTAAACGACTGCTATGTGTCCCGGCTGCAGCTTCTACAGATTTGATACATCAGGAAACTGGCCTTAAATATATATCTGATCTGGCTGCAGTACGCCCTTTATTATTATGGCGTGCAATATGGCATAAAAAGGAAACTGCGTTTACGCAGTCAGTAATTAAAGACTGCCTTAAGTTAGATCTTTGTCATCGTATTCCGTGGTTAAATTATATTATCTTTTGGTATAATACATTGTTTGGAATTAATATTCTAACAAATACAGAGTATATAATACCTTTTTCAAAGAAGGAAATTAAAGATACATTTTTATTATATAAGATGGAAGAAAGGAATCAACAACTAGGGACCCCAAAAACTTTTGTATTTTACAGGCAGCTTCATCTTAAGAGTGGGCTCCAGTCGTATTTGGTGGATGTGACCAGAAAATCGCACCGATTTGTATTAGTACGCTTAAGACTGGGCATTGTACATCACCTTGTATCCTTCCCTGTAATAGGGGCAGGTTCCAATTCGAATTGCCCTTGTGATAACGTTTCTAAACAGAGCTGTTGCCATTTCGTGCTATTCTGTAAGTTTTATGTATTTTTAAGGAAATTTTATTTGAAACCTATCCTTTTAAAACACAATATCCGTTCAACAGCAGACGCTATGAACTTATTATGTTCCCTTCAAAGTTTAGACGTCTGCTTTTATGTCGCATCATTTATTTTGAAGTGTAGAGCTGCCAGGAAATCCATAATTTTTTGATTATGAGAAATGCGTTTTGCAATGGCCATCATGTAGCTATGTACAAGTTTATTATGATTGCAAGGAGGTAGATAGTTTTATATTTTCACATGCTATCTTATATATTGTTGTAATAACATGTGTAAAGTTGTCCTGCTACGGCCGTTTTGAATTTGTGCATTAGTTTTACTATGGCATGGTAGATTTTTCTACCATGTTATGGTTTTTGTACTTAGGCACATGTCACTTTATTTTGGTATGGGATGATTCCCAAATTATGGAATTTTTTTTTTTTTTTTGTTCCTTGAGTAATAACATACTGATGTAATATGAATGACAAAATTTTGTACTATGTATACATCACTTTATCAGCAAGGTGGAGTTTATAATTCCGTTCGAATCCAAGTTTACCTTGTCCCATCCATTTATTTATTAGCGACATTTGTCGGACTTTATTTTAATTGATGCCGTATTTATGTATGGTGCTTTATCACTCCGTGCGAGATCTTGGTGTCGGTTCAGTGAATAGTCATTAGATTTTAATAAGTCAAAATATGTGTTATAAATTTTTATTGTATATTATTATGTGTGTTCTGCTTATATGGTTGTATTTATACTAACCGAATAAAAGCTTTTTGACTTGACTTGACTTGATTGAGGGAGTTAGGATGTATCCTGTCTTAACTATTGGAAGAACAAGAAGAAAGAAAGAAAGTACAAGGGGGGCGAGACTAAAGTAAACGATGATGAAGGGAGTGATAGTGACTATAATGATGGATTTTTGGATGACTTATTGGGATATCAACCCCTCCTCTATAATGTAGGTCAACCAGCTGGGACTCCTGTCACTGGCAGATACAGGAGATAGTACACTTGTCAATTGTTGCCTCTCTGATGCGGAAGTGTCTGGTACTCATCCATCTCCACAATTGACACCTGTTTTTACCCCGAATCCACAATTATTGCCCATTCTGTTGCCCCCTCCACAGGCAATGTCCCCGATTGATGTCTTTTCCAGTCACACCCGTAGTTATGATGACCACAGTTGTTCCTTGTGGAAATAAGAGCAGAACCTCAAACAGGAATGACTCCTGTTGTGAGTGTGTTGACTGCAGAGACTGACATCCCTGAGGTACGGTCATCAAAGTCCAACATACCTAAAATGCGTTAGATGTAGATGTAGTGAGAGTGAAAGTAGAATTGGAGGAAATCATCAAGGGAACCCTTGATTTGGAATTCATTGAAGGGTGAAATGAGGAAGAACTTTTGTTTCTTAGAAAAGAAGGTGCTAGGTTTGCTTGCATGACACATGAGACTCTCAAGGGGTTAGCCACAGAATTTGGGATTGACCTTTCGAAAAGTAAGATCCTCAGAAAGAAATTTAGGATTTTCATGACTGAAGATGCACTGAAGATCATGCGAACTGGTTTAAAACTTCAATTTAGGGAACTTGTCTCAACATTCAACTGTTGAGTAAAACCCAGTGGATGAATGCTGAGCAACAGAGAGATATTCAACTTATGCACCCTCTGCAGTGGTTATGGAGAAGTATGATCAGGTGATACATTTCTTGAAAACGAAGGCAACCCAGAACGAGATTGAATGGCTAAAAATCTTGAGAACTTCTCAGGAATCTAAAGATTCCGGGCATGCCTATTATGAGCAGTTTATGCAGGTTTCTCGTCGTCCTAATGGCACAGAAATTCATGAGCAACTGGATCTCAGCAATTTTGCGTCCCATTTCGTTCTTGGTTTGCACCTGTAAAATTGCTTACACATCCAGCAGAATGTGATTTGTTGACAAGCAAAGCCTTTAGATGAAATTTTTCCCTATACAAAGGATTGCAGTGATGATTTGGAAGTGAGACAGAAGAGAATAAAAGAGAAGTGCATATTATGTCAGACAAAGCTGGCTCAGAAAGGATTTCAGAATGGTCCCTATGTGGGAGGCACAGGATAAAGGTTGGTAATGGAATGCATGGAGTTGAATATTATTGTAGTGGTCAGATGATGCAGAGTGGGAATGGTGCCCCACATGGTAGAGGGCAAGTAGTGCTGTTTGACCTGAATTCAGAAGTGGATATAGCTATATTAAACAAAACAATAATGTGGCATCATTGTAACAAGTTGGGCCATTGGAAAATGCATGTGCAGATCTAAAAACAACAGAATGTATTTTGATGAGCGGGAGCCAAATATGATTGTTATGCCAGCTCCAAATGTGATAAGGGAAATACCCCCAAATTCTAATCCCAATATGTCCCAGGCCCCATTGATGCAGCACAACCTGAATACCCCGAGGATTTATGTGAACCCAAACCCTAGATTTCAGCAAAATCCTTTTCAGTGTTTGGACAGTTTCCAACAGTTTCTGGTCTTTGATACCCTAGGAGATCCAGGGTCTGATCAATCACAATAATGGTACCTGAAAAGGGAGGATACTTGGTGCAACCTTAGAGGTAGACCAGACTGGTTCTTTTGTGGAAAGAGAGGTAAATGGCCACCTAGTGTTTTTTCTAATCGACACTGGTGCTACCCATTCTACTATATATACAGTTGAAGTCTCTAATCTACCCCTCTCAGGAAAATAAATCCAGGTTGTAGGTGTTGCCAGTAAACAGATAATCAATCCAGTTTCAGTTAAAGTCCTTGGGAAGATTGGTCCCCTTGCTGAAGACCATCAGTTTGTAGTCTGTGACTCAAGCCCTTTGAGTTTATTAGGCAGAGATTTGCTTTGTGAGCTAAACGGCATGATCTATTGTACACCAAATGGCATTGAGCTTCAAACCCATGATGAAGGTGCAGATTTTAAATTGAGCACTTAGAAGCCTGTTGTTAGGTTATACCTTATTCTGACAAAGGATGATTTGTCACCAGACTTAAAAGACTCTGTGAAGGAGGAAGTTTGGGATTACTCTGACAAGGATATTGGCCTGATTAAAGGTGTTGAACTAGTAAAGATCACAATTAAACAGAATGCTGAATTCCCACACAGGCCCCAATATAACCTCTCACCAGAGGCAGTGGATGGAATTACCTCTGTGATTGATTCCATGTTAGAGCAAGGTATTTTAAAAGAGAGTCTAGGAAGTCCCTGTAATTCTCCAATCATGGGGATACAGAAACCAAATAAAAAATGGTGAGTCGTACAGGACCTGTGAAAGATTAATGATAGTGTTGTCTCAGGTTGTCCTGTCGTACTGAATCCAACTGTTTTACGTTCCCTGTGACGCTGAGTGGTTCACAGTAATAAACCTGTGCCAAGTGTTCTATTCCATTCCATTGCAGAAGGACAGCCAGTTCCTCTTCGCGTTTCAGATCCAAAATAATATTCTCAAATGGGGCGGAGTTCCTCAAGGGTATACAGAAAGACCCTCAATCTTCAACAAGACCTTGAAAAAGAATCTGGAGACCATAAAGCTGCGGTGCAACTCAGTTTCAATTCAACATATATAATTATGGCATCGACAAGGAAGGAGACTTACAGCCAAGATGCCATAACCCTGTTGAACCATTTGACTGAAAATGGACATAAAGTATCCCTAACCAACCTGCAGTGCTCTCAGAAACAGGTCCTGTATCTAGGATATCACCATCGCATTGAGAAAGGTGCAAGAAAGTTCAGCGAATCTCTGCCATATTGCAGATGAACTTTCCCAAAACTCAAGGATGCTCTTGGGAATGGTAAGCTACTGTAGTCAGTGGATTGTGAAAACGTCTTCCTAAAGCTGAGATAAAGTCTCTGCATGCACCCTGGCTCTAGGAATGTCTGATTATGAGCAGCCTTTTATCATTTCCGGTGCTGAGAGAGAAGGGTGCTCCCTGTCAGTACTGACTCGGATACATGGAAACTCCAAATGCACTGTTGCTTATTTTTCAGTCACTCTTGATCCAGTAGCCACAGTGTTACAGGGTTATCTAAAGGCAGTGGCCGTATTTGGTGTCAACATTTAGCAATATGGGGGCATTGTCATGGAGTGCATCTTACAGTGATGTCCCCCATTCAGCAGAAATCCTACAAACCAGCATTCAAACTCAACACATGACCAATAGTTGACTCACAAAGTACGGACAGAATAATGTTGCTGCTGAGGACATCACACTGAAAATATACTCATGTTTTAATCCTGCCACACTGTTGCCATTGCCTTTTGTTGAAGAAAATGATGATGGGGTAGATCATGATTGTCTAGAGATTACTGAGTTGTGTAAAAAACCAAGACCTGATACTCTCATGTTTGAGAGATAAAAGTGAGATTTTGAGCCTATGGCGTTTGCACCATTTGGTGTGGTCGATGGTTTAGGACAGTTGTCCTAGTGGGTTTTTATGACTTCAGCTAGTTCCCCAATCAGTAATGGGAAATATGCTATGGATCTGCTAAATGCTTTGCAAAGACCCACTAAAGTAGTCATTTTGAAGTGTGCAAAACACAAGGACCGGAATGTTTTTGTTACCGCTGGCAACAGATAGGCGAACAAATTTGAAATTGTCTAATATTGCGATCTTACGGCTTCAATGGGGATTTCTTAAATGAAACATGGTATGCCACTACTATGAATCATTTCCTGACAATTGTTGATACATGTGAAGAGATTAAAAGGTTGCAGGAGGAAGCACCAGAGTGTCAACAAGAGAGATGGACCAGATAAGTGTGTACTGAGAATGAGGATAAAGATTGGGTTTCAGTAGATGGTCATCCTGTGTTGCACAAATCAATGCTGTCCCCCATGGTACATTATTTCCATGGTGCTACTTGGATAGGCTGAGAAATAAGGTTTTGTCTCTTTTGCACATATTGGTTTAACTCCAGGTTCCAGGAAATGGCAGTTAAGTTTAAACACAGGTGTGTCATGTGCCAACAGCCGAATGCAGGAAGGAGATACCCAGTCCTCACCAGTCACACAGGAAGATCAGGTGGTCCCTTTAATCACTCGTAGCTCAACTTTGTGGCGATGCCTGTTGGTAATGGGCACCATTACATTTTGGTGATGGTCTGTCTCTTTTCCTGTTGGGTCGATGCACACCCTACTAGGAGAAATGACAGTCTTACCGTGGCCAAATTATTGCGGAGAGGGTTGATTCCACGCTTTGGGCCCTGGATTCTCTGGGATCAGACTGTGGCAGTGGCTTCAAGAATGAGGTGATGAAGCTTATGTGTGCAGCTTTACAGGTTGATCAAAAGTTTTACTGTAGTCTCACTGTAGTTACTGACCTCGGGCTTCAGGCATTGTGGAACAGATTAATGGGACACTGAAGTCCTGTCTTGCCAAGGTGTAGGCATCCATGAGTCTGAGAAGTGTTCAGAGAACAGGCTCGTCCCCACATGAAATTTTCATTGGCAGAGTCTTGAGACTTCCTGCTGTGCCTGTGGCTGCACTTGTAAATATTAAAGATGGCATGGTTCGTGACTACTGCAAAGTCCTAGCTAATTTGGTTCACTCTGTCTCTTACCAGGCTGAATTGGCTACTTACCTTCCAAGGCAGGAGCAGTACCATGACCTCAGTCCTGGCAACTTTTTGATGAAGAAGCGCATGAAGAGGTCATGCCTGGATCCCAGATGACGCAGCTCCTACCAGGTGATTTTGGTCATGGACACAGTGAATACATTTAGAGGCCATCCAAATTGGATTCATGCCTTACATTCCTAGAGATTGAGACAAGCTGGTAAAGATATGGTGACAACAACTACTGTTTGGCAGAGTAAAACTCCATTGCAACTTGAAATCTCAGAGCAAGAAGAAAAGTGTGCGCAAGTGTCTCAAAGTCAATGCAAGACAAGTGCAGAGCCTGTGGCAAATGAGTCACAAGTAGTTGCAGGGACCCAAACTGAGGAAACTGTAAGTGCAGACTCGGAACCTGGAGAAGGGACAAGCAGCTCCTTAAGAAGTGGTGTTTACAAATGAGATGTGGCCATAGAAGGGTGAGGTATTGAGAGTTACTGTGTCAGAAGAACACATTCTGGAAACCATCAACAAAGAGGTGGAGACAATGTCATTGTACAGCCAGTAGACAGGAGGTTGAAGAGAACACAGTTGCCTAGTCTAAGGTAATCAGCTCCTGAATGGACATACATTGCTGAAAGTGAAGCTGACCTGAGAAAACATGAGACTGATGATCAACAGACTGCTTTTGAGAAACCTCCCTGATTAAAGCTGCCACATTTCGACTCTGACTGAATTTGATTTTGACTGAACTCAAGTCAATGGATGCTTCTGAATGAATTTAGTTTACAAAGAACTTCGTGATGACTTTTATGGCCAGGGTTCCTATAGAAGAGTAGGGTGTCATTTTAGAAGCGATTGATGTAGGTATGGGGATTGAATTGAAGCAGCTGATCTTGACATTCATCGTAAACAGGTCAACAGTTCTGCAGAATCTAGGCAGATAAGAAGACATTCATAGACTGTTTGTTTATGTTATTTTTGAGTCTTACATTTTTATTTTTATTCTTGATTCACAAGAAGCCATGTGAATTCTTTCTCTAAACAAGCAGTAATTTTGGTCATGGTGGCAGTCATTATTGTCATTTTAATGATATGCTTGTTAGTACGTTTGAGTTCTGCTGCAGAGCTAATTTCCTCTAGTTTCCCTTACTAAATGAACTGCAGTAGAGCAATCCACAACAGAGCCTAGTTTAAATGATGGAGAAGAGCAGCACAGGTTTAAATTAGAACTTCTGCATAGGAAGGGCCCAAGGGTAATTATTCGAATAACATTTTCTTCAAGCTTTTGCATAGTTATTAACAAATAATAGATAATAAGGGGTGTTTTTTTTTAACAGACTTTATTGAGGACCTTGACAGCACGTTCAATGCAGAGATTCATACAAAAGGCCTTTTTTTTGCTTTCCAACTTAAGACAGTTACCATTAATACATTGCATGAGTCCATTATACTGTGTTCATACAGTACGGCAGGAGATGTACTTCAAATAATTCCAAATAATAACAATACGTTTCCAGAACATTGCAGTGATGGCACATAATTATCCATATCTTAAAAACATGTATTTTCAAATAGCTGAAATAAAACAAACCCAACTACATCCCCTCCCTCCCTCCCTAACCCCCCCACCCCATACTCCTGGTCAGTCTATGCTAATGGCAATAGTAGCCGAAACGGGTCTAAAAGGGTCTTTCTAGTGGGTCTATATTACCCATAAATTGTAGTATGGTGGCCAGAATTTATGAACTGTGAGTCAATTAATCATAGAGCGGTATCGTAAATTATGGTGCTGGGGTACCCTGTGCGGGCAGCAAATCAAGCAATTCAAATTTATTTAGCAGGAGATCCCATTCCATTGAGATTGGTTGTTTTCTGAGTCCTTTCTCTTCTTCCCTCCGAAGGGCTACACTCTCAGCTTTCCCCCACTGTATCATGTCGTCTTGCCAGCTAGATAACGTCGGGCATCTGGAGGACTTCCACCTCATGGTAAGGGCTCTTATCGCCAATATGAGGGCCAAATCTACAAATCGTAGTTGTACCTTCTGTGCACTCGTATGTTTACGAAGGCCCATGAGGCAGTCCGAAATAAGAATGTGTGTGACCTCGCCTAAGGACTGTCGAACGCCTCTCCAGTAGATCTGGAGGCAGGGGCAGGACCACAGCATATGAAGGAAGTCTGCCTCATCCCCTTTACAACGGGGGCAGCAGTGATGAGCTTCAGGGAACATGCAGTGGATCCTCTGTGGGGTGAGGGGGAACAACCTTTACAACGCAACTTTTACAACGCACTACACTTACAACGCAATTTTTACAACGCAACATCCACTACAACGCATTCCATTACATCGCATGACACTACAACGCATTTTTAAAAACTACCTTTACAACGCATTCCATTACATCGCATACTACCTTTACAACGCATACCATTACAACGCATAATATTACACTACACTATCCAACACTTACCCTACTGTTGCACCCCCTGGAGTAAGAATAGTAATTTTTACCCCTATACTATCCAACACTTACCCTACTGTTGCACCCCCTGGAGTTAGAATAGTAATTTTTACCCCTATACTATCCAACACTTACCCTACTGTTGCACCCCCTGGAGTTAGAATAGTAATTTTTACCCCTATACTATCCAACACTTACCCTACTGTTGCACCCCCTGGTGTTAGAATAGTAATTTTTACCCCTATACTATCCAACACGTACCCTACTGTTGCACCCCCTGGAGTTAGAATAGTAATTTTTACCCCTATACTATCCAACACTTACCCTACTATTGCACCCCATGGAGTAAGAATAGTAATTTTTACCCCCATACTATCCAACACTTACCCTACTGTTGCACCCCCTGGAGTTAGAATAGTAATTTTTACCCCTATACTATCCAACACTTACCCTACTGTTGCACCCCCTGGAGTTAGAATAGTAATTTTTACCCCTATACTATCCAACACTTACCCTACTGTTGCACCCCCTGGTGTTAGAATAGTAATTTTTACCCCTATACTATCCAACACGTACCCTACTGTTGCACCCCCTGGAGTTAGAATAGTAATTTTTACCCCTATACTATCCAACACTTACCCTACTATTGCACCCCATGGAGTAAGAATAGTAATTTTTACCCCTATACTATCCAACACTTACCCTACTGTTGCACCCCCTGGAGTTAGAATAGTAATTTTTACCCCTATACTATCCAACACTTACCCTACTGTTGCACCCCCTGGAGTTAGAATAGTAATTTTTACCCCTATACTATCCAACACTTACCCTACTGTTGCACCCCCTGGTGTTAGAATAGTAATTTTTACCCCTATACTATCCAACACGTACCCTACTGTTGCACCCCCTGGAGTTAGAATAGTAATTTTTACCCCTATACTATCCAACACTTACCCTACTATTGCACCCCATGGAGTAAGAATAGTAATTTTTACCCCTATACTATCCAACACTTACCCTACTGTTGCACCCCCTGGAGTTAGAATAGTAATTTTTACCCCTATACTATCCAACACTTACCCTACTGTTGCACCCCCTGGAGTTAGAATAGTAATTTTTACCCCTATACTATCCAACACTTACCCTACTGTTGCACCCCCTGGAGTTAGAATAGTAATTTTTTCCCCTATACTATCCAATACTTACTTTAAATGCAATGTAATATTATGCGTTGTAATGGTATGCGTTGTAAAGGTAGTATGCGATGTAATGGAATGCGTTGTAAAGGTAGTTTTTAAAAATGCGTTGTAGTGTCATGCGATGTAATGGAATGCGTTGTAGTGGATGTTGCGTTGTAAAAATTGCGTTGTAAGTGCATGCGTTGTAAAAGTATGCGTTGTAACGTCATACATCCGTGGGGTGAGATATTTCCTATGAAGGACCATTGCCTGTATGAATTTTAGTTTGGCGTTACGGGACATTCTGTGAGGGTGTTCAAGCATGCACTTCCAGGCTTTATCTGTGATTTCTGTAGTAGAATCCTCAGACCATTTTGTTCTGAGGGATGTAAGTGTGATGGCGGCGTGAATTCATATACCCGTATATAGCCATCTGACTAGGTGTCCCCATTCCCCATATAATATAGAAGATGGACAAAGTTATACTGTGGAGGTTCACTACACTGTGGGGCCCATGTGTTCTTAATATAATGGGAGACTGCAGCGTGTAATAGGTATAAACGTGTTGGTGCATCTGTAGCTGGGAGAAAGGATTCGTGATCAAGCAAATTTCCATCTCCAAAGAATGCCCCGATATCCTCCACTCCCGCCTCTACCTAGGCGTGGATCCTGGCCTTCGTAAGTCTACCCTGCAGTGTGGGAATACCCAGTAAGGGAATGTTCATCGAGTATGGGGTGATAATAAGGGGTGTTATGTATGTCTGTTGCTGGTAATATGAACTATCAGGATATTCCACTAACTTAACCCCTAACTTGTAGCATTATCACTAATTTGTATTATAGACAGGGTAGTTTATGGGGTGTAGCCTGTATTGCCAATACCCTGTTGCCCAGACACCCCCTCAATGTTTGTGGGAACCTGGGTGCTCCGAGGAATCACTGTGGCTGCCCGGGGCCACAACACCATCCACAACAGAGGCTGCACCAGGCAGAGACCCACTGCGATGACAGTGACAACACAGCTCCAGTAAGATTCAGAGCAGTGCACCATGGGAGGCGACAGCTGTCTGCCCGAGATAGACTGGGAGATCGCCTAATAACTGGGCAGTGGGACCTGTGGGCTTGCCTGGGTTCCTCGTCCTTCCCTGTGGAGACATGTGGCCTCCTCCGTGGCCCAATGGAGCGGCTGCAGAACATTGTATCCAAGGACAGCGGTGGACCACCAAGGCCTGGATACACTACAGGAGGTAGAGCTCATGCTTGTGGAAATGTGGAGAACTAAAGCTACACAATACCCTATCCCTCACCAGTGTGAGGGCCAATCTGATCCTTGCCTCCGGGGAAGCCAAACCCCTCATCCAGGCCCCAGGAATACGATGTAGTGGACACTTGCCCCTGCTTGGATCCAACAAGAGCTTGACGACCGCCAGGTGCCCCAACGCAATGGGGGCCTGGGAGGAGTGTAAGGCCCTGGTCCCACACTTGAGTTGGGTTCACTCTTCTCCCTTCCTGGCTATCTAGACTACCCTGGGGCATCTTGGAGTTGGACTGCTGCTCCGCTAGAGGACCTTAATATCCTGACTCTCTGGCTGTTGAAGAGCGCTAGGGGAGCCCCATCAGTGATCCAACAGGAGGCACCCACAGCAGAACGGGTGCACCAGGCCAGTCACAGACAGGGGTAATGGCTAGGGGACAGACTCCAGCTGCACATGCTGCTCACCCAGAATGGGAGTAGCAAGTGGGCTGTAGGACCCCCCACAGGTGGTTCTGCATGGTCTGGTGGCTCAACCTCATGTACGGACCATGCACTATCACCAGGCATCCTAGCAAAGTCCACGTCCTAGCCATGGGCCGTGATAACCCACAGGATCCCAGGTGCTACACAAGATCAGCAAGTACACAGCCCCACAAATCTGGAGCACATGGCCGTCACTATGCCACCAGAATGCTCCCTGGTAGAAGACACTATCCTACGGGTGATCCAGGCCACTTGAATCTAAAATCAGAGAGGATGGGTTCTCTCCTGCGTTAAGACCTCTGTAGTGTGATATACTTTTAATAGACAGTACTTTATGGAAGAAAGCTGGATGTTATTCTGTAAAACAGAGATAATGGAATTTCTCGTAATAAAACATGGGACGGCTCCCCCTCATATTGTCTGGGATTCCCTTAAGGCATATATTCGGGGGCTGGTTATTAGTAAGGATGTGTAAAGTTTAAAAAAAGATAAAGAACAAAAGCAAATCCTAGAACAGAATGTTCAGTGGTGCTACGATACCTCACACAGAAGTCCTTCGGCCCTCAATCAACAAAAACTCGATCAGACTAAACGGGCGCTAAGCAAGGCAAATTATTTAAAATGTGAAACCTTGAAGCATAATTATATGCAAAAGGTATATGAAGAAAGTAATTTTACAGGGAGGTTTCTTGCAGGGCAGGCTCAGGAGAAGGATGCAAGTAACCGGATAATCACTTTGAAATGCTCTGTTACCGGTACCTGAAGCGATGACCCATCTTACATAGGGGATATAATGCTGGAGCATTATAGGCGCATCTATGGTCAAAAACATTCAATCAATAATACCTCCCTGGAGAGGTTCCTTCGGGAAGAAAACATCCCAGTCCTCTGAGACTGAAAAAGTTAATATGATACGCTCCTTTTGAGCTTGGGGAAGTTATAAGGAACATACCGAGTGGTAAAGCCTGTGGACCGGATGGTCTACCAGCCCAATTTTTTTAAGCATTCTCCAGGGATTAATTTGAATATTTTTTATTGGTTGCAAATATAATGCTAGGGTGAGGCCCGATTCCAGCATCATTACGAAAAGGGAATGTAGTCAGTTTAAAAAAAAGGGAAAGTACGGAGAAGATCCCAACTTGTATCACCTGATCACACTTTTGAATTCGGACTACAAAATTATTACGAAACTTTTAGCCAACAGATTTAACAGATTAGCATCAAATCTGATCCACTCTGATCAAAATGGTTTTATTTCAGGGAAATAGCTCAGGACAAATACACATTATCTATCGGAAGCACAAGAATATTTTGAGACCAAGAAAATATCAGCCCTGGTCCTCTTATTGGACGCAGAGAAAGCGTTTGATCTCGTGGTCTGGAAGACTCTATTTTATATTTTGTCCAAGTTCGGTATCCCCTCCAGATCACAGGGTTGATTCAGAGAATGTATCAGAATGCAGAAGCCAGCATTATTGTTAATACCTCTGAGGTAGGGCAAGTTAGTGTTAAACGAGGGACCATACAAGGCTGTCTGCTGTCTCCTGTTTTATTTGCCTTTTTTATCAATCCTCTGGCTATTGCTATTCGAGATAGCATAGATATTCGTCTCCCCCCCACCAACTATGGGGAAACTAAAATTGTACGCCAGTGATATTATGCTAATCCTTGACTGTGATAAGGGGGTTCAAGCAAAGGTTTTTGAGATCTTGCCACAGTTCGATTCTCTCAGCGGGTATGAAATGAATAAAAAGAAAATGGAAATAATTCAGTGTGGATGCAAGTCAGATGTCTTGCATATGGATATCATCTGATGCATAAATTCGCAACTCCAAAAATATTTGGGAAGGAATTTTTCACCGTGAATCGCTGACTAGTATGATCTGCTGCTTTTAAAAGTACAGGGTTTATTGCTCCGTTGGAACTCTCTCCCATTAACTATTATGGGGAGGGTTTTGCTGATTAAGATGTCTGTTCTCCCACTGTTCAATTTCTTATTCTCTGCTATTCCATGTGTTTTAACAGCACCCTTTTTCAGTAAGCTGGAGTCCATGTTTACATCTTTCCTTTGGGGAAAAAAGCCCCTCGAATCGCACTTAGCACTACCGGGGAAGGGTAGGTTAGCGCTCCCTAATCTCAGGGATTATTATTTTGCATACTTCGTGCAGTACATGTCCAGGTCCGAGTCAGAATCACATACAGGAATATTCGTTAACTATTTTATGAGCCTAATTTGTATAGAGCACAAGATACGTAGTCCATTAAAAATTACAAAATCACCAAAATGAGTCCATTATAAGTGCATGCAGTGTTTCTTTCGTAAATGCCAGGATTTTTATAGAAGATACGCAATCCCAGTTATTAACACTTCAACCTCCTTATGCGAACTAACTTCGGTATTCAGGATTCAAGAATCATCTGAAATTATTTAAAAATGAGCCAAGGTAGGATTTGGGAAAAATCTCAGACTTTATTGTAATGGATAGGTGGCTCAATATTCCCAAAATGCACGATTTAATTCAAAATGATTTCCCTCTTCTTGGGTCCTATAGAATGCTTTATAAATTTCTTAGTAATTTGGATTTGATGCAGATTAATGATTGTAAAAATCTGACACACACGCTATTTCAAGAAGGCGCGGAGGGGAAATCCGGGGAGTGGAAAAAACTTTTGACCCCAGAAGGCAATATTAGAAGGGGAAAACATGAAGGTTTGGAGGAAATTGTGAGAATGAGGACCTAAGTGAATAAACTTAAATTTAGTGCATTACAGGGAGCCAATTAGTGCCGGATGCCATTTTTTGTAGCTAATGGCTGCTATATAGAACCCCACAGTTCCTATCCCAGGTTCATCATAATCAATCTAGTCAGTGTTTTCGCTGTTCAAATTAGACGACAGCCAACTGGATGCATATTATTTCACAATGCCCTTTAATTCAGGAGTTTTGGAATTAGATTTTTCGATATTTGGAGGCCGAATGTCTAATTAAATTGGCAGAAAGTTTTTGGGTACAATCCTTCCCTGTATCTATCTCAAAAATGGGTTAAAATAATATATATTGCAATGGCGGTCGCCAGGTCGCTGCTGCTTCAAAGAGGGTGATCATGTCAGGTACCAGCAAAGTGCAAGTGGGTTAGGAAAATAAAGCAGGTTAGAAACAGCGAATGGTTGTTTGCAATACGAAATGAGGGGATTGGAATCATATTTTGACTAAGTACTAAAGAGAGCTTATATAATTTCAATGCTCTGTTAATTTGATGAAATATTATTAGAAGCTTCTTATGTTGTTATATTTGTATACTTTATTCCACTTTAATGCACTATCCATAAGACACTTTAGCCCCTTTTAAAAGTGGAAAAAAATAAAGTTGGTACTGTATTTGGTTCTTGAGGATGATATACTATCAGAAGCTCTTTCTGCTAATGTATTTGTATATTCTATTTCGATTTGCATTTTAATGCACCATAGACACTTAAATTGTTCTTAAAATGAAAAGCTGGTGATGTATCAGGTCTCTTACGATTTTTAGCTCAAAGTTACTTAGGATTTTATTCAGATCACGTCCTCTTTTACTCCAGAATATGTATGCTGTATTTATTGTTCAATATTTGTTATTGACATGGTGATATATAGATGAATTTGTAAATTTGGATCCAAAAACAAAATGTAAAAAAAGACCTCCTTAGTGTGGCAGAGAGGGTCACTGAGGGTGGCGGCAGGCCGGGCCTCAGCTCTGGACGATGCCCTCGGTGAACTCCAATCCACAGTCTCTAAACTGACGGGAACATCAAAACTCCTGGAGGAACACGACAAGAATGCTGAAAACTGGGTCCAGTGCCCTAACCTTAGTTTTGTGGGCTTCCCTGAGGGTACAGAGGTCTCCTATCCTGAAACCTTTCAGGTACAATGGATTGCCTCTTGGGTGCCCACATCAGAATTGTCCACGTGCTTCGTGGTGTAAAGATCACAGACGTCCCTAGGGCCTAAGCCTCCTCTATGGGGATCCCTCTACCCATTATTGCCAAGATCCTAAACTACAGAGACCCAGGCATGATTCTTCAAGAGGCTAGCAATTCTGGGAATCCAACTATCAATCTCAACGTATCTTGGTCTTTCCAGACTACACTCAGCAGGTTCAACGAGAAATCATACAACAAAGTTAAGGTGAAACTCCTAGCAATGAACCATTGGTACATGCTGATGTTCCCAGCATGACTCAAGATTATTCAAAACTCCAAGACCCTCTACTTTGACACACCCAAGTTGGCATGGGAGTGGCAGACAGAACAACAGACCTTGAGAAGTATTCCACCCTCACTCTTGGGAGTCAACCACTGGACCCCCCAGAGGTGCTGTTGACTCCCACTCAAGTGTTGGAAATCACAGAGAGGTCATCCCGGACCTGGATTACAGACTCCAGCTCTGACATAAATGAGCCACTGGGTCATGCACCAAAATGTCTACATGGACAGCCTTTGCGGCATTTGCCGACCCAATCCATGGTCTTGGAGCCAACAGTGGGCAAGGCGGACACGATGTGGGGCTTCCCTTAATTTCTGCAAACAAAGATGTCATCAGCACTGACATATCCTTCATTTATACCGGGTAGGCAAGGACTAACGCTGGGAGTAATATCTTGGACCTGCACCTAAGTTTGTTTTAGTTGTTTATGAGGGGATGGCAACAGGTGATTCTGGGGAGAAGTGTGGAGAGAGAATTTGTTAGGGGGGGGTACAAAAGGTTTCTAAGGTAGCCAGCTTTGGGTTCTCTGAGTTACAGTTTTTGTAGTTTGTTAGCGTTACACTGCATGACAATGGCCACTATACATACTAAGCCCCAATCTAGTTGTACGGTTCCTAACATCATTATTAGCCACCTATGAACATTGGCCAGATATAGCCCCTTTCCCCGCTATGAATCACTTCATCATGATCACATAGAATGTCAACAACCTTAATGGCTTCATTAACCCCTTACCTGTGGGGGTAATTCCCCCGCGGTGCTGGGGGGCCGCGGCACCGCTGTGCTCGTGACGAGCTCAGCTCGTCATGACTCACAGTGGAGCTGTGCTCACAACGAGCTGAGATCGTCACAACCCCGCCCACTCATTAATTCTCCCGCACAGGCGGGGAATTAATTGCGCGTGGGCGGGCCACGGTTGTTATGTCGAGCTCAGCTCATCATGAGCACAGCTCCACTGTGACTCATGACGAGCTGAGCTCGTCATGAGCACACAACGGGTTAAAAGGGGGGCAGTACTCTGATTTGCTAAACATCATGATCTTCCAGTCCTGCTTCCACAGGAAACCCACTTGTTGGGTACCCACTGCTACTTCCTGGCCCATTATGGTTGCAACAGAATCTACCGTGCAGGATACATACAGGGGTCAACAGGCACAGCGGTGCTCCTTCACAAGACATTTCCACTGATCATATCTCGCACTCACTCTGATCCCCTGGGATGATACATTTGGGCCTATAGTACTATCAAAGGCCAAATAAATAATTTTTTTATTGAATACGTCATGCCCACCTTAATACACCGTACCATGTAGGTTCTACAGACAGTTGTCCTCTAACTTTCCCATGGGGTGACCTTAATCAGAGGTGACTTCAACTATATCATGGTCCCAGCATCTGACTCCATGAGTTTGTGCACAACATGTAGTGGGTGGATAAGGGACTCCAGATTTGGAAAAAGGGTTTAGGCTTGTGTGATGCATGGAGGCCCAAGCATACACTCACTTCTCAGCAGCACACAAATTCCTATCCCGAACTGATCTACTACTAGTCCTGGCCTCAGACTTCCCAAATTCCCTGGGCCCACAAATGCTTCCCCAAGGTATCTCTGACCATGCCTGAGTGACCCTCACCTTTGGCTAGCAATTATAACGCCCCCACCTGACATGGAAACTTAATGGCTGGCATTTGCAGCAACATGGGTTTCAGGACTTCCTTTCCCAGGAAGTAGGAGACTATTATGATGTCAACCAGGACTCTGTAGATTCCTCAGGTACACTATTGTTGGAAGGTAAAATCACCCTCTGAAGAATGGCACGGTCCTTCCTGAAAGGTAGGGACAGAGCCAAATGCCAACAAATGACTGACCTTGGAATTAAGATCCCCCAACTGTAGACGCACCGGCTATGCACACCTGACTTACCCAAAATGCCTCCAGTTGGCATTAGAGATAATGTCCCTCCGTCCACTAGCTCTTAACAAGGCTCATCAATGCTGGTAGGCATCTATGAGACAAGTTTACGAATGGGGGCACAAGCCAGGCAAGCTTCTGTTCTGGTTGGTGATGAGAGAGGTGGCTTCCAGGACAATTCCCTCAATTAAAACTGTGGACGCGATGATGGTGGAGATGGAAGCTGCCATCACTGCCACCTTTGCAGAATACTACTGTGTACTATGTGCCACCAAAGAACGTCCTCCAAGGTAGGTGGACTTCCCTTTGTATATGACATTCCCATGCTGCAACTCAGAGGGTGCAAAAGGGCGGACCTGGACCTTCCACTCACACCCAAGGAAATCACACAGGCACTAGGAGACATGAAATCTGGGTGGACCCCGGGCCCAGATGACTTCCCAATGGAATATTACAGACACTTCCAAACCCAAATGACCCCCCACTTCCTAACCTTAAACCAGGAGGTGATTGATAAAGCACAATTCCCTCCTAAACTAGCCTTGGCAACCATAGTCACATTACCAAAGCCAGATCAACGCTTGACCAGTGTGCATCTTATCACACCGTATCCCTTATCTTTTCCAAAGTTAAAGTCTACACCATAATGCTAGCCAACCTCCTGCTTACCCACCTCCCACACCTGATCCACCCTGACCAGTGCGGGTTTATGTCCAACAGGGGTATCAGGAACAGTATTCGCAGAGTGCATATGGCCCTGACCCATCTTTTAATGCTCTCCTCCTTTTTGCTTTCGAGAAAGCATTTGACTCTGTCCACTGAGGCTTCCAGGACAAGGTGATGGTAAAGGTAGGCCTATGCCATAAATTCAGATCGCATATTTGAGTGCTGTACTTCAATTCCCAGGCTTCGGTACGCATTAACTGCACTCTTTCGGATCCTTTTGTTATAGGCCATGGCACCCATCAGGGAGGCTTCACCACTTCTCTTCCCCCTAGTCAATGCAGCATGGATCCCCTGTGACGCTCAAATATGGTGATTTCACTGGGGAGTAGCGATGGAGAATCGTATTACCTGGTCTGCAAATTACATCCTTTTCCATATTTCCAGTCCATCTCTCACAATCCCATGTCTTCTCCAGTTACTTACTCTGTACAGGGAAGTGACGGGACTTACACTTACACTCAAACTCAATGTCTGTCCTGGTCCCATTGAAAGGAAGATTGGAAGGGTCAGACGGGCAATCCCAGCTCACAATAAGTAGACTCAGTTTGTGCTCTCTGTGAATACACATAGCAGTCAAACTTAATTATTCTTGGAGTCTCAACATGACACCACTTGTCACTTGATCTACTGCAGATCTTGACTGCTGGTGGAAACTCCCCCTTAATGTCCTGGGCCATGTAGCCCTGTTTAAAATGATTGTATTGGTCGCTTTTTATATACCTTTCAAAATCATCTTCAGATCCTTCCACAGGCCTGGTTTCACAACCTTCTAACTAAAATAGGCTTGTTCCTGTGGCTTAACTGCCCCATCAGCATTGCTTTTGGAAAGTGCTCCCAATCCCCATGGGATGGTAGGATGGGTATGGCGGATTTCCGCCTATATTAACGGCAGCCCATTTGATAGTAGTCAATGATTGGCTGAACAATGGATGGTGAGATTTAGCATTTCAGTTGGAGGATGCCATTCTGAGATTGCATATTATTAGAGCTATGCTTTATGAGAACACCATTCCTTCTCACGTCCCCGAACCTGCTGGGGTGGTTCTCCATACATGGTGCTCGGTGCTGAAATGGATAGGCTGGAAAGGAGGATCACTCTTGTGTCCCTACTATGGACAGGGCAATGGCTTCAGCACACAACTTTGTCAGGTTTTGGTGGCTGGAACAAAATCAGGAGACATATGGCAGTGTTCTCATATCAAAACATTTCAAAGCCTACATGATGAACATGGCCTGCATCAATCCTAATTCTTGCAATAACTACAATAATGCCACGCCATTGAACAACACCCAGGCCCAGATTTACTACCTTATCACGCAGCGCAGTGCAGCAACTGCAAATACTGCACTGTTCTGTGTGAAAAGGAGAGTGCCATATTTACATAAATATGTCTCTCCCTTCCCCTCTACCTAATGCTGGCACAGAAATGTGCTACCGTGCTCTATGGACACACCTTTGCACCATAGTGCAAGGGTGTCTCCATGAATCTAGCTTAGGTGTTGTACTGGAAGGATAGCCTTCCAGTACAAAATACTATGCGTAGACTAACTATAAACCATTTCCCACTTTGCATGTGTGCTGTACAGTGCAGCACACATGCAAAGTCAGAAAAGAAAGGAGAAATAAAAGTGTTTTCCTTCATAGCACCTATTTGAAATGGACACAAATTTTTGCAGCAAAACCCTGTCTACTTTATTAAGTAAATAAAGGTTTACGTAAAAATCTTGGGTAGTTGCATGGAATGTCCATGCACTACCCATAGAATGCCCCCTTGGCGCTAAGTATGCTCAATATCTAGGGTGATTGGAAGGCCAGTTGACCTCTCCCAAGTTGTGGCCCTCTTGAGGGTGAAGTATCGGATCAGTGACACAGCAGGCGATAAAACCTTGGTGGGGTCTGGAACTACATTGGCCAAGTGAAACATTGCCATAGGCTGGAAGGCAGCGACTCCCCAGTTGAAACCATTTACATTTCAAGGGGCTGCCCCAAGAAACACGACAAAATATGAAGGAAATTACTACCATGGGCTGATCCAATTTGTAAATATTTTGTGCAATATTGTATTCTGCAGATTCTGGATCTGGCTACTGACTCAAAACAATACAATTCAGTTTATATAAAAAGACAGGGTAGTTTAAGTTAGCATTTTTCAAATGTTGACAACCCATACATAGAGTATGTATGTTTAAAGGACTAAATCCACATTCTGCATTTGGAGCTGTAAAGGCAATGTAATACTTTCTGGGTGGTGATACACTGCTGTCTTACAGTAAAGGGAATCTTACGTGTAGGATGAATAGTGACGAAGAGGACTTTATGAAAGAATTGGAGACAAGAAGAGAACAGATTGCAAATAATTCAGATAATGTTAGTTGGGAAAGGGAAGAACAGGAATTAAAAGGTGCAGGCCTGATTTCGATCCTGGCAGTCAGATCACTCCATCGCATCAGTGATGGATAACCTGTTTGCCACAATATATAACTCATAGGATATAATGGGATTTATATTTAATGTGGATGGGATATCCATCACCGTTGTGCGGGAGTAACCCATCCGCAGACACCTTAATCAGGCCCTAAGTCTGGATATGGAAAGGAAGGGAAGTTATGTTTTATAGGACTGAAATGACAGGTTAAGAATCTACTAGAGGCAAGATGGAGTTAATGTGTACAAGGTGAAAAGGTTCAAAATAAATTTATGCTGGCTGGAAAAGACCCCGCAATCAATGGAGTGTATTGTATATGTGGGATCACTGCTTATTTTCAGCTGCCTTCTAATTGGGTGGGTTATTGTTATATGGGGTTAACATTTCATATATCGTGTAGATGAATTAGAAGACAAGAGTAAAGCCAAAACGATCTAATGTTGTTAAAATTAGAGAGCTGTCCACCTTCATTGACAGACTGCCAGCTGATACCGCAGGTGTATTAGATGCCACAAATCCAGAATTGGTAGCAGTGAAAGCCATGGTTGTTCAAAATATATTAGCTTTAGATTTTTCACCCACAAAAGAGGGGGGAGTTTGTAAGGTTTTGCATGTCCAACAATGCTGCACTTATGTGCCAGATAAGAGCAAGTAGATCAACAAGTATGTGAAGAATGGTATACGTCTAAGATTTGAAGGAGAAGGAAGACATAGGTGCTTGGGAAGCACTCGGTAAAGGATTTTCTGCTGTAGGCAAATGGCTTAATGAGCTTGGTAGTGAACCTTTAGGCGCTATATGAAGGGTATATTGATTATTGGAGTATGCATGATTTGTTTGGTCTTGATGATAAAGGGATTCAAACTGATGAAGGGAAGAAAGAATACAATATAAAAGGAAGGAAGGAAAGAAATAAGATAAAGGTGAAGGATTGAAAAGAAACAGAGAAGCAAAAGAACTGGAAGTGATACAGTGTTTTGTCTATGGTGATTTAAAGGAGATGGGAAATCTATATGCAAACAATGGCTGTTGGGAATAGATTTCTATGACTGTCATGAAGGAAAATGGTGATGTTTTATGTAATTGATCCCAGAGCCATTAGAAAGGGGAACTAGTGATGCAGTGTCACCAATATTTATTTGTTCTTAATGTCACGTTAACTTGCAGAAACATTGCTTATATGTATGCACACATTATTTTACTCATTATTTTATGTTGAGGTTTTGTACACTGACTAAGCCATATGTAGTTAGAATGTGCATCTTAACATTGACATGAATAGGCATATGAGCCTAACTCCATTTTAAAATTAATGTTCTGTGTCTGCTTGCTGTGCACACCACCAAAGTCAGGATGTTCCTGTTAAAAATGTTATCCTTTGTTAGCTTACAGTGTTAGGGTCATAGAGTAGCAATTAACAAGTTTGGATGATGATTCTCAGCACCTGCACGGGATGGGAGACAGAGGAGGTGGATACTCCTTTGTGAGACATTGTGAAGGCCGTGATGATGGAAGAAGCTGGCATTGTATTATCTGTGAGCAGGAGCTTGACACCAACTAAAGCAGGAGCAGTAATTTTGATTGGTTCTTACTCAATGGGAACTTGTAGACTGTCTCTCCTTGACTTAATTTCATGTTTTAACTGCATCAATTGAGTAAGTTATTCAGGATTTGCCTCTGTCTGCCTTTACAGGTGGACATCTCTTTCCCGCTCTCTGGAGACCCAATGCTCCTTATATTTTTGCTCTTAGACTTACTTTTTAGAGTAAGTACACTTTCCCTTTACTTGATTGGAACCATCATTAGGTTCTATTTGTATTATTATTAATGCTATTTGTAGAGCGCACGGCTACCTCCAACGGAGGTGTCCCGGCGCTAGCAGCATGAGCACTGATGTAGCCAGGAAACTAAAACTGCTAGGTCAGGTTGAACAGCCACGTTTTCAGGGCTTTCCTGAAAATGCGTTCCGATTTGGACTTCCGTAGATGTTCGGGCATAGAATTCCATAATACAGTTGTTCTTACCGAAAAAACCCGGCCACCAATCCTAGCTTTCCTAAAGTGTGGAGTTACAAGTAGCTCCTGATGATTTGACCGCAGCGCCCTAGTTTGATGGTATTTCCGGAGTCTTTGCTTAAGGTATGCTGGACCAGAACCTCTAGTTGCTCTATAGGCCAGGGTCAGTGCCTTGAACTCTATGCGTCTTTTGACCGGCAGCCAGTGTAGGCTCCGGAGGTGGGGGGTGATGTGATGGCGATATGGCACATTCCTAATGAGCCTTGCTGCCACATTTTGTGTAATCTGCAATTTTCTAATTAGATACTCTGGCATACCCAGATATAGACTGTTTGCATAGTCCAGCTGTGAAATGACTAATGCATGGACCACTGACTTTCTACAGTCCATCGGCATTAGATTAAAAAATCTTCTCAAGGCTTTCAACTCCCAGAAACATGTGGAGGAAACCTGGCCAATCTGAGATTTGCCTGAAAGGTTAGAATCAAACTTAAATCCCAAGTTTCTAGCTGAGGTTGCCAGCATGGGAGGGGGATTCAATTCTGAGGGCCACCAGAGTTCTGACCTGGGGGGAGATGGTTGATTGAAAAAAAGTACCTCCGTTTTTTCTGCATTTAACTTCATGCAATTATCAGTCATCCAGGTTGCCACTTTCAGTAGACACCGCTTGAAGTTGGTGAATGCCGCCTCTGAGCGCTCCCTAAAGGAGAACACAAGCTGAGTATCATCAGCGTAGGAGATGACCTTTACCCCCAGTTGTTCGATTATTGGGGCTAAGGGGGCCAGATAAACATTAAAAAGGGAGGGGCTCAAGGCTGAGCCCTGCGGAACTCCAGATACCAAGGGGATGGAAGAGGATACATACGGGCGGAGGAACACTTTCTGGGACCGTCCCTCCAAAAAGGAAAGGAACCAGCTTAAGGTAGTTCCTGTCACTCCCAGAAATGATAGTCTTTCTATGAGGATCTGGTGCGTCACCGTATCAAATGCTGCGGATAAATCCAGCAGCACTAGCATCGCACAGTTACCTTGATCCACAGTTTCCCTTATAGTTTCCGCCACTTCCAGCAAAGCCGTATCGGTACTATAGCCCGACCTAAAACCCTACTTAGAATCATGAAGAAGTTTGTGAGACTCCAAGAATTCGGCCAGTTGTATTTGAACTTCCTTCTCAAGTACCCTAGCTGGCACCGGGAGAAGCGAAATCGGCCTAAAATTCTTTAAGTCTGCTGGGTCTGCATCTTCTTTCTTCAGGATTGGTTGCACAAACGCTGTTTTCCACTTATTAGGGTAGGTGCCTGTTTTCAAAGAGGAGTTCCAGATGAAGTTGAGTAAGGGGTTCAGCCAAGAGGCTGACATTTTATAGAACTTAGGTGGGCAAGGGTCGGCTGGGGAGCCAGACTAAACTTTGCACAGCTCCAGCATAGAGATATCTAAACTAAAAGGGCGGAAATCAGACCAGCATTTCACATACTGATTCGTAGGGAAGGTCTAATGGCCTGGGTGGAATTGTCTTGGGGAAGGAGGCATAGATAGTTTGAATTTTCATCTGGAAAAAACTAGCTAGATCTTCACATAAACTAGCTGAAGGGGCAATCGTGCTTTTTAAGACTTGTGGCTTCAAAAAACCCTTCACGATCTTAAGAACTTTTCTTGAAGAGTTATCCGAAGCTTTTATTTGATGCGTGAAGTATTCCTTCAGGGTGTTACGTTTTAGTTTGTGGAATCTTTTTAATGCTGTTCTATATGTGCATTTGGCCTCTGCATCATACTTTTTCCGCCATAATCGCTCGAGTCATTTGCAAAGGCTTTTCTCCTGGTGGATTTCCGGCAAAAACCAAGGGGCTGTTGGTTTATTTCTGGCCGGTTTCAAGGTTTTCATGGGGGCTACTTTATCAAGAGCTACGCTAATCCAATTGTCAAAGGCCAACGCATCGTGATTGGGGTCTCCTGTGAGTAGCGGGAGCGTTTCCTGTAGTTCTGGCCCATACACTCGGGTTGAACCTACCTCCAATTTCTTCTATCTTCAAACTCAAAACTGGGCTGACTGGTACCTATCAGGCCCGTTAGAGTGAAGGGAATCAGTCGATGATCCGTCCAGGTCAGTGGTAGAGGATCCATCACCTTAAGGGTATGATCATTGGGGAAAATCAAGTCTAGTGTGTGGCCGGCTGCATGGGTAGGTGCAGACACCCTTTGTATCATGTTTAGCCCTGACAGAGTATCTGCCAGTTGTAGGGCTGAAGGGCAATTATCCTTGTCCATATGGACATTGAAGTCACCAAGAACTAGAAAGTTGGAGTATTTTAGGGATAAGTCTGCAATAATATCAAATAGCTCCTGCCAATGAGAGGGCAGGGAGTCTGGGGGTCGATAGACCAATAGACCTGCATAAGAAGAGGTAGGAGACACTCTAATGCAGAAGGACACCGCCTCTATGGATCCTACATAATTATTTTTTCTTGACGAGATCTCCCATTCTTTCCTAAGAATCACTGCCAATCCACCCCCCGTCTGTCATCCGCCCGGTTGGCTGCTACCATCCTGTAGCCCTCAGGAATAGCCAGGCCTATATCAGGATTCGAGCTCTCTTTTAGCCAGGTTTCAGTTAAAAACATAATATCCCAGGAGTTTGCTTCTAGATTGAGCCACATGTCATCTGCATGTTTTGGCAGTGATCTGCAATTAATTAAGCAGGCCTGCAACTCCAAGGGTATTCGTGAATGTGCTGTAGATGGTAATGACAAAGCACCAACCAAACTCCTGCCAACTTTCCCTGGTCGCTTCTCCAAGCGAAAAGAACACGCATCACATTGTGCTCCAAAGTAGCCCATTCTCCCCTCCCATGTAGAGAAGTCTATACACGATGGGTTCAAACATCCCACTCGGGAGAAGGTGAATAACTCCTCTCTAGACCAAGCAATTCTGGCTACAGTGTTGGCTTGGGCAGCGTGGCTAGCGCTAGTCGCGTTCCGAGCGTGGACGGGCGCAGATGGGCTTCCCTTTGGCGCGCCTACGGCACGCCATCGGCGCGCCCGCTGCACGCGTCTGCTGTGCGCTCATTTGAGCATGGCACTTATATGCTGATTCCACCCCCCGGAAATGTGAGTGAGAGGGGAGGAGCCACGTCCCTCCGCATCAATCGGCACAACAGCCGTGGCGGACCGGGGACGGGCACGGCAAATCTAGGTATGTGCAAAGTAGGCAATTTTGTTTAAAAACCAAATACAGCAAGTACAGAGTATTCTTAAAAGTATAAAAAGTTTTAAAGATTTTACAAAGCGATTACAGTTTGAGATTCTATGCCTGCTGACACTTGCTGCTTATGAATTCCCTGACTTTAACTGTCACTTCAGATTAGCATATCGTTTTCCCTTCAGCGGAACTGAAATTTCATGTAATCAACTTCTGCCTTTAAATAACTGAACTCGTATTGCTTAATTGACTGGCCTGGCTGATTTACGACTGTACTGTAACCAGTTAATTATTGATTTATGATTGGATAACACTGATTTGAGATTGTAACTTTACTAATTTGTAATAAACCTTTATGGTTCACAATTTTACTCTTCTCCATTTTTACTACGGGGCAAAATACATTTCACTGTGATTGAAATGTTCAGTTAGATGACTGTTTGCCTCTGTTCGAGGTCACGGTCCATCTAAGTAAGTGCAACTTGGACTGGAGACTGCACCTAGCTTACAATAGTGCAAATACTATACTTATCTTCCTGCACTATCAATTGTGTCACTGATGAGTCTTTGGGTCTAACTGCAGGACCACCCACTGCTTTCTTTATTTATAGCATGTTTCATGGCATTGGCTTCAGTAAATACAGCTTTGGAACAGTCAGTATCCCAAAGCAGAAAATTACGTGGTGACATCATATTCCATATTTATTTGCTCGAGATCTGTGTCCCATTTTGAGACATATTTCAGTCAACGTTTTGGGAACATTTTAATATTCAATGGTCATTTAGCCATTTTTTAAGATGGCATACTTTTTAGAAAAAGGAATGGGCATGATTTTGAGGCGTCTCAAAGGTAACCCTTGTGATTTGCTCAATTACCTTTGCAGAGCTGGAATGGTTACCTCTGCTGACACCCTACCACAAGGCACTAGTGCGATCACTTTTCATATCGGAGAACGAGCTGCTCCCAAAATATGTGTGCTGTTATGTAGAGGGGTGTCACTGGAACCTCTGTGCCCATGCAAACTGCTGGGTTTGTGGTTGTTAATGTACATTTAAATGTTATGTTAAATGTATTTGTATAGTGCACAATTACCCGTGAGGGTATCCTGGCTCTGCTTAGACCTGTGAGATTAGTCCAGGGTGTAGGGATTTACTCAAAAAGTGAGGTCTTCAGCTTCTTGTAGAAAACTAGAAGCGATAAGGAGGTTTTAATATGAAGTCGGAGATTATTACACGCTTTAGTAGAGCTATATAAGAAGACTCGACCTCCAGAGTTGCTTCTGTGGATGCATGCGACGTGTGCTAGTAAAAGTCCAGCTGAGTGGCGGTTCCTAGAGGGTTTGTGGAAATGTATACAGCTCTTCAAGTAGGCTAGACCTGAGCAGTGTAGTGATTTGTATGTGTGTGAGGAGTTTGAACTGTGCATGTTTGTGTATCGGGAGCGAGTGGAGCTCCCTCAGGTGTAGTGTGATGTGAGATTAGAGTGGGAGGTTTAGTGCAAGTCTGGCTGATGCTCTCTGGATGGTCTGTAGTCTTGTGCGTGAGCCGCTTGGTGGTGATTCCTGTCTAGAGGGAAATACCATATTCCAGTCTGCAAGTGATGAGGGCTTGGGTGATGTTTTTTCTGGTGTTGTTCAGTAGCCACTCATAGATCATTCTCAGCATTCTCAGGGTGAGCAAACAGGATGCAGTGATTGCATTGACCTGGGAAAACATGTCCACTTTGTTGTCAGTGATGATCCCAAGGTTTCATTTCAGCTGGGGTTTGAGTGGGTCCCAGGTATGTAGGCCACCAGGAGGAGATCCACGTTGAGTCACCCTTTCTGAAGATCACCACTTCTGTCTTCTTGGTGTTCAGCTTGAGAAAGTTGCAGGTGATGAAGTTTTTCCTTGTGCTGGGAAATTTCTCTCCTGGGGTCAGTATCAATTCCATGTCATAGGCGTAGGATAGAAGGTTGATGTTGTGTGCTCGGAAGACATCAGCCACTGGGGTTATGTAGATGTTGACGAAGGTGAGGCTGTGAGGAAGGGAGTCCTGACCTACTCTACAGATGAGTTCCCGGACTTCAGAAGAGTAAGGATACAAGCTGACTGTTAGGAATCTTCTGGTTAGGAAGGTGCAGATCCATTGAAGAGCTACTCCTTGAATGCTAGTCTTGTCCAGACTTCTAATCATGATCGGGTGGGATATCATGTCGATAGCCGCTGAGAGTGTTATATTCCATATAGGTACCCTGATATAGGCCCAGGTAACTTCATAACCCTTCACCTATATTCTTCCCTACATTACACTTATAACGGTTTACAGGGACTGACCTTTTACCTAGATACAACACTGCATTCAGAACTCACGTTTTTCCCTAGTTCGAAAATCTCATACATTATGCATGAGGATTCTTGGAAGCACAGCAGGACCACCATCTCCTTTATAATATCTATGTATAAGTTCATGCCCAACGTCATCCTTAGGCCGACACACTAATACAGCGAGGTAGGACCCCTGGGGAGACCTATGGGTATATATACATCACATCTTGCTAAAATACAAAGAGGAGATCTGGAATTCCTTGCCAACACACTGACCAGGGACGCTGAGGTTCCTGCATGCAGACACTCCAGTTTGCAGTGGTCTAAACATCCCTCACGGGCTGTCCAACTCGAGACCAAGACGGGGTCCCACAGTCTATCACTTTAGGTAATGGGGTTGACTTTATCTTATTCTTATTCTTGGCTTAACACCTACACACATGTTAGGTACACTGAGGTACATCTAGTTAGGCAGACATCATAGGAGTACGCATCTTTTTATTAACGTATATTTTATATACTTGTATGTATTCATGACTATTGCAAGATGGTAGAGCTATACCATCTGTTTACTTTCATAGTACTTCTATATATATCTTCTACTGTCTAGCGGTTGTTACAGCTAAAATATTTTACACCAGAATAACAACTGTTCAATAAATACTTATTGAAAACGCCCAACCTGTTTATTCTGTGTATCTCTCTAAGACAGACTAAGAAAGCACGAGTGACTGAGCGAAAAGTAATATATTGTTTCCACGGTCCTGAGGGATCAGGGTTGTAATGTTCGATAGTTGCCAAGAACTATTCTCAACTTGGTAAGAGGAGTTTCTAGTGGCACTTTGAGCTAGCTGGTACAAAAGGCCAACATACCTGGTGGAGGTGTTCAGAATCAGTCTGACACCAATCCTACAGTGTATGCTGTCTGAACGCTCAGATCCTTATAGGTTTTTTTAGGAACTACACAACATGGCGCCACCAAAATTGGATGGGTATTTATTTAACAGTAGAATCTGAGTATTTCAGTCATGCTAGTCTCAGAGACCCCTACTCACAATTCCCTAGAGACGTCTGGAGTGGGTGCTAATGTTAATGTTAATGATATTTATACAGCGCAGCTGTTACCCGGAGGTGTCCGGGCACAAACACTGCCACAGCTGAGTAGGCAAAAAAAGTATTTATTGACTGTTGGTAAATCAAGCTTGATAGACACTTTGTTCCTAAACTGTGCAAAACACCTTATCTTAGTTCCCTTGAAAAGCTCTTCTTCTCTTAAACAATGACTGAAGAAACAGTAAACGTGGATATAGATGCGCAAGAAGTAAATCTCTCAGCAGATGAAGAAGATGCAGATGCAATTTCCATTGCAGAAAATGTTAGAAATGCTGTTACCATCAAACTAGGTGCACACAGTCTAACATCCAGGGGTGGACCAGTATCTTTCGTGATTGAGGCACACAAATCATTTAAAAAAGAGGTATTTTATTCATGGGTTACATTCCCAGTTGCAAATGCAAGATCAAAACCATTTCACTTCTACACAGAAGGTGGAATACCGGACGAATATTGTCCCTATCAGGACATTGAATTTCCACTAACTTACCAGGCATATTTATACTGGTTTAAAGGCGCCCTCCCCCATGCAAGAAATAAAGTAAGACTCGTTCCGCTCTGAAGAGAAGGAGTGACATGGCCAGTATTAGCAGCCTACACATCACATCCTGACAGTGAAACAATGCCAGAAGGAGACTTACTTAGACATCAAAAAGAACTGAAACATCACAAAGTTCGTCATGAGGACACTTACGGTCCAGCCGGCAATGGTTACAACAAACACAAATACAGGTCAAAATACAGCAACTGAACTCACACCACAAACTTTACACACAGTAATGGGTAAAATACCCGCAAACCGTGAACAAATGCAATTTTGGGTAGCTCCAAAAATAACAAAGCTAGAAGCAGTATTCCCGAATACTAGCCCGTATGAAAAACACAGAATGCTGACAATCTGCTTGCCCATGGGGACAACACCACAGATAGAGGATGGTACCTCTTGGGGTACAGTTTTTGCTGCCATGTATACTAGAACACATGGTATACCGTCATTAGCAGTAATACCAGATGTATTAAGACAACTTGAAAATGAGTACAGAGCAGAACCTACTCTGAACTTAGGGATGAAATTACTAGGTAATTATGACCAGGTATCAGCTATAATATTAGCAAATATTAAAGGGGAAGCAGCATCAGTGGCAATCCGTCAACGCCTAAGTTCAGTCCTTCATAACAGGAGCATGAATTACCGAAAATAATTGAGACCGTGGATGCAGAGTTGGGCAGAGACAGTTTGGGTGGGAAAGCATTAAAACCTCAACTGATGGGTAGTCCCAAAAAAGACACCTTTAAGCAGGCACCTGCTTGTTTTAAAAAGAAGTGGGACAATAACAAAAAACAGAAAAATAAAGTAAACAGATCTCAATCCAGAGATAGATCTCCTCCCCAGGAGCCCTCCGAAAGGAGGTACAATCTTAGGAATGGGGACAATATTAGGAACCCTGACAGGTACCATAGATACTGATACACGTTCCTCTTGGTCCTTTCAGGGTTCAACAAAAAACTCAGAGAGGGAAGGATGGTCAGACAGACAAGACGAGCGTAGAAAGTCCAGAGACAACCAGAACGCTCAAGACTATACTTCCAAAAAAAGAAGATAAAGTCGAACCAAAACCTCAGTTCAAAAAGAAGAAGGTTGCAGGTCTGAAGATCAGACATTCCCAGAATTCTGAGGCTCAACTACTGAATGCGGAATGGGCTCTGACGATGCTAGGCAGTGCGGCAGAAGTAACACTAGCTCGCTCGAACCTGATGGAATTTCTGGTGACAGCAGACTTGAATGATTATAGAAACACTGATACTGGGGTAAGTGTCCCATATAAGTTATATGAAATAACACTCCAATGGTTATGACATAATATTAGCTGAACTTGATGGGCCACCAGCATTCGTCATGGACTCCCCTAGGGGAGAAACAGTAATATTACCAGCCTTTTCCGACCCTGTTCCCAAATATCTAAAATATACATATGCACGGGAGTGGGCGTTAGCCCTAGCCCCGGCATTATATAAAAACGATGTTGGATGGGATGAGGATTCAACCCACCTTTAAAAAATACTCCGACTCCACAGAGGCAGTATCCAAAAGGAGCTAAAAAACAGGTAAGGGAGATCTTAGATCAATTTGAATACCAAGGAGTGGTTGAAACTTGAACATCCCAAGTGAATAATCCTTTGTTTCCCATAATGAAACCTGACAACTCATATCACCTAGTTTTAGATTACAGACATCTAAACACCTGCACAAAGACATTTGCAGTACAAAATGCACACAGTGCCGCACTAATGAATAACATTGTGCGGAAACAATACAAAACGAAAGTAGATATCTCAAATGGATTTTTTGCCAAAATATAGCGCCTGAAAGCATGTATTTAAGCGCATTGTTTGCGTTAGGCTCCCAGCGACAATTCTGAAGACTCCCCAAGTGGTATAAGAACAGCCCGGAGCTATTTTAGGCCAGAGTAACTGATTTACTTCAAAATCTGGATGAAGAGGCATTGTCCTATGTAGATGATATTCATCTAATGGATGATGACCTGGATGAATACTTTAACAGAGTAAAAACCATAATATTGGGATTTGCCTCTGAGGGCTACAAATGTAATTTTAGGAAATCGGAGATAGCCCACCTCAATGTCCTTTTTCTGTGATATGAGCTTTCAAGTGAAGGGAAAAGCTTAGAAGCTAACTTTTTGGAAAAGTGTGCACTGCTACAACCTCTGAAATCATTAAAAAATGTACAATCAATACTGGGATTCCTGAATTTTGGCAAAACATACATTTTGGATTATGCAAAAAGAGTTAAACCATACCATGATTTGAAAAGACCTGACTTTTCAGTTAGACAATGGACACAGGAACACACAGATACTCTTTGTTCCCAACAAGCTGATATTATAGCTTCGAAACACTTACAGACACACGTAAATGTACGCAACTTAGTGATCCGTATAGTTGCGGGTCAATCAGGATACACCTATCTAATATATAATGAAGGTGAAACAGTACCAATCGCATACAAATCACATTTGTACACAAATGCTGAGATTTGCTTTGCATCAACAGAAAAGATTCTTACAGCAGTACAGACTACTGTAGTAAGTGAAAGAGCACTGGCTCAGGGAAAGCGAATAATTGTCGTAACCCCAGTACCAGCCTTGGAGGCAACTACAAAGGCTAGCATTCAGAATGCTAAAGCCTTACATCCGAGATGGATACAATGGGCTAATTTTCTTACTGCAACAGATGTAGAATCCAGGTGCAACCCAAGTCTAAAAACACAAGTATTTCTGCAATACGAACAAGACTATCCTCTCCCTAATGAAATATTGCTTCTGGATCAGTATGAATATATAATTTACACTGACGGATATGTTCAGCCGGCAAATGGGAGTAAGCAGCAATACAGCGCCGCATGCACAATCGTTAAAGGTCGCATGCAGGATGGAAAGTTTCATCCAAGTTATACAAAAATCCAGTCTCTAGGAAACTGAACGGCACAGCTGGCAGAATTAAAAGCCCTGTTACTGGCACTGGTAAATATGGATCAAAAATTCCCCACACTAATCATGTGTGATTCCTTTTACTGTGTACCGTCATACAATGAATACTTACACCACTGGGGACAAAGTGGGTTCAAAGATGCAAAAGGTGGCACAATTAAGTACAAAACGCTATAGGAACAGGTAGTAGAGTTGAAAAACAAACTACCAAGGGCTCACGTGATACACACATTGAGTCATCAACGTGATGACGTTCACGTTGAAGGGAATTCATTGGCTGACGAAGCCGCAAAGGAGGCTGTACGCACAGCTTCTGTAGCTGCAATAACTAACCCTGGGTGTAGTACTTCACGAACTGCTTAGTACCCTGTTTTCACTGTGCAAGATGCCGTTTTCAATGATTGCACAGTGCGGACAAGCATCCGACACTGTGCAATCATTGAAAACGGCATCTTGCACAGTGCGAGCTGTAGTTTTCTGCCGCTCGAGTAGATTTTTACTCGAGCAGCAGCTTTCTCAACGCGAACTGGTAGTTTCTCATCTCGAGCGGTCGCGAGCATACGCGACCACTCGCAATGAGAAACCTGACCTCCCCGCGTTGAGAATCTCGCCAGGAGGTTTATTTTCCACACTCGCGATCACCAACTTGATGTTGCTGATCGCGAGCGAGGATAAAGTCTCGACGGGATGTCATTTTGCTTGCTCGCTGTCGCCAACTTGACGTTGAGGACCGTGAGCAAGCAAAAAATGACCGCTGCACTACGCAACGCTACGCTATGCGTGTTTGCACTATGCTATGTGCAATTCTCGTAGTGCGAAGTAGCGCAAACTTCGCAAACTACGCAAGCGTAGCGTAGTGCTTTGCCCAGGCTTAGCAATAACCCGTTAAAAAACGAGAATAGATGGTGAGATGATGATACAATTATTGCTACGCACAATAAAACGGCACTACCGAAAATATTTCTGCCCAAGTACTCCTACAAGTTAGATGCAAATAACGTTCCATTTGCTCAGATTCCTGGAGTGGGGGATAGAGTAATGCCAAATATGGATTGTTAGGTTTAATTCTAGCAACACATGAGGGTATAGGTTCTGCACACGCAGGAGTTACGGCAACCATTTCCTTACTGAAACAACGCTTCTGGTGGCCAGGATTAACAAAGCAGACTAAGGACTATATCTTGAAATGCAACATCTGTCAGCAGATGAAAGGCTCCACCGTAACACGTCTAGCGCAGACACCATTGCTAATATCAGACAAACCACTCATGTGTGTTTATTTGGACCACTGCGGCCTCTTACAAACAGATGGGGCTTACATGTATATCATGGTTGCGGTGGATTCCTGCTCTAGATTCCTATGGGTGTGGCCCCAGCGCTCGGCTGATGCTCGAACTGCTATAAAAGATTTGCAAGTCTTTATATGGACATATGCAATTGGCACATTAGATTCTGACCATGGCCCCGTGTTTAGCTCTAGGGCTTACAAGGAAGTCATGGGAGGTTTGGTTGTAGCATTCCGGTACTCCTCTCCATACCATTCCGAGGGAAATTTGGTAGTGGAAAGGAAAAACCAGGACTTAAAGCAGTCTTTAACAACTAGAGTATTAGGCTCAGGTGAGAGTTGGGTAAAACATTTGTATGGAGTTCAAAGAGCATTGAATAACATGCCAAAAAGTTCTCTAGGGGGTGTCACTCCTTATGAGGTCCTATTTGGGACGACAATGTGGGTACCTGATCTTGATTGTGAAGGCACAATGGTGGATGATAAACATTTTGACATCCATAAACATTTGGCTTTTTTACAAGATCTGAATGAATCCAGGGCACTACAAAGCAATGTCCATTTAAAGTGGACAGCCACTGGGGAAGTCAAGTCAGTTACGGCAAGACCTGTCTGGGTCCCTAAAGTTGGGGATCTGGTCAGCGAGAAAATTGCGTACAAAAAAGAATTTGGGTTATCATACAGAAAGCCTGTACCAGTCCTGGCTTTTGAAGGAACAAGAACTATACTTCTACCGCCAATTTCCGGAAAAAAGGAGAAAAGATTTGTCTCAATCGACTTAATCAAACCACACTATGTGGCCGATACTGAATAGTAGACCTCGTGGACTCCTAAGTAAACGACACCCTTCTCTCGCTACCATATAAGAAGTTCAAATAGAAATACTCATCACGTTTGAAGAGTCCCCTGCACGGAATGATGGACTATGCAATAATGCCATGGAACTCGTTCCTCTCGAAACTGAAGTGATCAATTAGAATCAAAATCAAAATGAAAGACAAATTTCAACTCGAGCAAACACAGATATCTACATCAACGTGCTTCAACAAGAGCATGCCACAGTTTCGACAAGACCTGTGGAAATACCGAAAATTGACCGAACCACATCTGGTATTTCATCAACTTTGATACTTTTTCATTGGAACCAAGTGAACCTGAAATGATGCCAACCCAAAAAACACGCAACCAGAAAATTAAAGACTTTCTGAACTTTCCTAAAAAGACTTATTTATTTATTTATTTAGTGTTTTATAGAGCGTGAACGTGATCCATTAGGGTATCAGCGCTTTACAGGGTTAACACGTTGTATACAAGCATGAAATAGTCAAAGGAAAAAAGAAAAAAAAACATAAGTAGGAGTAGAAGGAGGTGAAACATTTGGGAATAACAGGGTATGTACAATGTTCAGATCATAATGCAGAGAAATCCAGCAAATACATTTGTGAGAATACAAGGTCAGTGCAAGATGGATAGCAGTCACTCAGTCCAAACTCTAGCGGCAACAAAACTAAGCAAAGCCACTGAGCAGTGTGTGCAATGCATGATTTATGGGAGAAACTTGCCCATTAGGAAGGTTTTGACCTCCTTTTTAGGTCTCGCCTGACCAGCGCTTTAGCGCTGCTCTGGCGAGACTTATAGTAAGCGCGTTTTGGAAGTGCAAACAGTGGCTTTGCAGGCCTCCAACTACAGTGCATGTGACCCGTCCGGGCGCGCGCACCATTTGGAGTCCTGCAACCACTTGTTTCATTTCGTGTCAGTAGCGTTGTTCGTTCTTGGCGGTCATTACGTATATTTTCCGTTGCCTTGACAACGCTTGACGCATTGACGTAGACTTTTCTCATTGGTCATTGCTCTGTATCGTCATGAACGTAATGTGACTGAGCTTGTTTTTTGAACGAAGAACTGAAACTTTATTGTATTGCCGCTGTGTTTAAACAAAGTTTTTTGGCTACGACGATGTTTCATAATTAGATGCACGAATGTTTATAAAGTTGTTACGGCTGTTGGTGTGTGCTTAGCACTCCTCTTTTTATTTCCATGCTGTTCCAAGACACCTTCCCGTACTTTGTGGTCTTTACATGTTTACAGTTGCCATGGTGACGCGCAACACAACGGCGTGGACTCTTCTGGTTAGCCTGCATATCCTTGAGCATTGCTGTGTTGTTTTTCAAGTGACAACAATATCTTAGTGGATTTTTGTTCAAAACATAGTTCCAATTTCTTTTTCATAGTGAATGGGTGCACAGACGCATTTGGAATTCCCGGGATCCTTAAATGATCAGTATGTTCCCGTGCATATGATATCTATGTTTTCATGCCTCGGCGTCATCACAGATGTTTGTAATGATTCGTCTGAATGAACCCCTATTTTAAGTGTATTTATTGCACAAGTTATTTCTTTTGATGTGGTTTAACTTGACTTTCACTTTGTTGAGTTGTTCTCACTAAATATATGGAAATACAATGAACTCTACATATTTACAGATATCTCCATGCTTTTGACATTAGGGGCAATATTTTATATTCAAGTTTTCTTATCCACAGTTGATCAGTTCTGACATTTCATTTAGGCCATTTTCAGTTGTCCCCAAAAATGTGATGGTTTTTGCCTCAGTTTTAGATAGGGCATAATCTACATTATTTCCAGTTATGTGGCGTAGCACGGTCCACTTCATTTCATTTGGGTCATGTCCTTTTTCTATGCAATGTGCCACCATAGGTGCATTCGGAGTCTTGCATCTGATGCAAGAACGATGTTGTGAAATGCGTTTATTTACAGGCTGACTTGTTTTGCCGATATACACTTTGGCACATGGACAAATGACGCAATAGATGATGTTGATATATACCCGGGAGGGTATCTTGTAGCCGAGGTGCGAATCTACCCAAGCACTTGGCACAGTGGGACTACTCGAAACAGGGCCGGCTTTAGCGCTGGTGGGGTGTTATCTTTATGGGGCCATGTGTTTCAAACACATGGCACCATAAAGACAAGAGATCCTCTTTCACATTGAAGCAGGCACGGAGCGCACAGGGTCACGGGGAGGACAGGCTGCTCTCGCTGCCCACCCCCTCTATCACTGGCTGGGAGACCTGCACACACTTACAGGCTGCTGTCTCCACTTCCTTTAATGTGTGTTTCAGGTCGGCGCATCTGGAGGGGGAGTCGCCAGGTTCCCTTCCCCGCACCTCACTGGAATTATCAAGGACGCAGCCAGCCCCCTTGCTTTCTGTGTTTGCATTCGCAGTTTGGACCAGGGTCAGGTTGCAGCTCCTATCACCCCAAGCCTACACACCACGATGCTTAATCCCTGCCCACCTTTCCAGTACCTTAGCAATAGATGTCTCAAAAGGGTGGTGAAACAGAAGCATTTCTTTTTTTTTTTAAACTCCGGTCTTTGCAGCTGTGACTGGTCGCTTGTAAAGCGCTTTAGAATCTTTGGATAATGTCCGGCGCTATATAAAACTTCACGCATAAACGAATAAACAACTCGCGTGATTTAATAATGTCTAAATAAACAAACCGTATGCCCGGCAAACAGGTACATCACAGCAAAACGGAGCAAAGCAAGACAAAGCCCCAGCTAGCGCCATGACACCGCTCGGCGTGTATCTTATGCTACAAGTGACTTAAAGAAGAACAGACATTCGTAATATTATTGTGTGTGGAAGGCAGTGTTGAGCACGGATGCTTCTTAACAGCAATCTATGATGTTTTATTGTGCGCCTATATTTTTATATAATACTTAAATTTTTTTTTATTTCTGACGGAATCTAAATCGACTCGCTGCTATTGGAGGAGGCTATTATTTATAAATTGCTTAAAACTGAGCACTCTGAGTGTGTGCGTTTGCTCCACATGTGTATCAGTAGGTGCCACTGGGGACGCACTGTGACATATCTGCCTGTCCGACCCCGTCCGTGTGCTTTGTGTGTGTGTCAGTTTTTGACTCGATTAGTGTGTTCTGGGTGTGCATCAAGTGCACTTGTGTATTTTTGAGGGGCCCGAATCTGTGTATTTGCTCCTTATGCATGCGCGTCTCAGTACATTTTATTTGTGAGTGAGCATCGGAGTGCGCATTTTGCATTTGGACGTAAGGACTTAGGTTCACCTAAAGTGAAAGAACTAAAACGAGTCCCATGACAATTGATCCACACGCAAGATTGCTACCAAGCGTTGCTTTTTATTTTATTTTTTATTAATGTAAGTGAGTGAAAGGGAGCACTGGACACGGTTTAACCTGGGAGCACATGACTCGCAGTGGCCCAAGCTTCCCACTTAAAGCACCAGAACCTGCAAAAACCCACCCAGGAAAAATAAGCATTGGCAGTGCCAATAGGTCTCACCTGTGGGAGAGCTATAGGCTATGTACATTTACTTATCAGTTTTGTACACCTGATTAGCTGCTGTGCAGCATGGCTGAAAGTTAGAAAAACAACAAGCATTTGCAATGCAATAGGCCTCGCAATTACGCAGGTTTGAGCTATTGGCACTGTAAATGACAATGTCTCTTATTTATGTTTTTGTTTGTAAAACAAATAAAACGCATTGTCAATTACAATGCCAATAGCTCAAACTCCCGTAAATGCGAGACCTATTGCATTGCAAATGCTTGTTAAATATTGACAGAGAGGGAATTTTTCTGATGCCAGATGGCAGCGAGTTCCAGATTCTTGGTGCAGCCCTCAGAGAAAGCACAATTGTACGTTTTTTCCTTTTGGAAGCGGGGTGGCTGGAGCACAAAGTCTCTGGCGGACCTGGAGTTTCTGGCTCCTCCAGAAACCATGATTTTCTGGGCGAGATATGCTGGGGATTTCGTGTGTAGTGCTTTGTGGGTGATACATGCCTGTTTGAGTTGGATTCTGGCTTCAAGAGGAAGCCAGTTCAGTGCCTTCAGATGCAGTGAAATGTGGTCGAATTTTTTTGAGCCTGTTAAAAGTCTGGCAGCAGTGTTGAGGCAAGCTTTTAGGGGGGCCGTGGGGATCTTGGACAGGCCTGAAAGGGTTGAGCATCCGTATTCGAATCTGGAGATAACTAATGCCTGGACTGCCATTTTTAGGTCCGAGGCATCAAGGAAAGGTTTTAGTTTCCTCAGGTAGCTCAGGTGAAACCTGGCAGTTTTAGCCATCAAGTTGATGTGGTCTTGCATATTCAGGTTGCTGTCCAGAGTTATGCAGAGAGATTTGGCAGATTCCACTATGGTCAGTGTGCAGTTTAGTGCTGTGATCCACTTGGTCCATTCCTGGATGTCAGTGCTACTTTTAGGGGGGGAGATTAGAAGGAACTCCATTTTTTGTGCATTTAGTTTGAGCTGGTTGCGGGCAAGCCATTGAACAGTCAGCTTTAGGGCTTCATTCAAAGAGTAGATCTCCTCTAGAGATGAGATTTTGATGTAGATCTGGGTATCATCGGCAAACATGTGGAAGGAGATGTTGGCAGTACGTAGTAATTCTACTAACGGTTCATGGGAAAGATTGAAGAGGTTTGGGGAAGGAGTTGATCCTTGTGGGACTCCGATCCTTATCAGGGAAGGAACAGATAGATTACTGTTGACTAAGAATCTCTGGGTGCGGATCCGGAGGAAGGATCTAAACCATTCGTGAACAGTTCCCCCCACTCCCATCCTGAATTTGAGGCATTCATGTAGTTTTTCGTGGTTGACTGTGTCGAATGCTGAGGATAAATCCAGTAGAATTAGGAGACATGTTTTACCTTGGTCAAGGGCTTGGAGAGCATCATCCACAATATGGAGAATAGTAGTTTCCATGCTGTGTCCAGGCCTGAACCCGGATTGGAATTCATCTAGCAGATTAAAGTTGGTGATATGTTAGCTCAGTTGAAGTTGCTCACATTTCTCCAGAGCTTTCGCTAGAAGTGGGATATTGGTCTGAAATTGTCTGGAGTAGCAGGATTCAAGGTGTTTTTTTTAAAGATGAGGGCGACTTGACCTGCTTTTAGAGAGTCAGGTATGGATCCTTGTAGTAGGGAAATGTTGATTATTGTATTCCAAATGGGAATGATAAATTGGAAAGGCGCGGCCACGCAGCTGGAGGGGAGTGGGTCATCAAAGTGGTTATTTGGATTTAAGGAGGATAGAATTTTTGAGATGGAATGGTCGTCATATAACTTGAAGTTGGACCAGTGCGATTGGTTCTTGGGTGTTGTCTGGGGGGAAGAGAGGAGAGATGGGTCTTGGCAGGAAGAGGATGGATATCACCTTGGGTGGAACTCTGGAAAATTACCAGGGTACTTTTCTTTCTTTTCTGGATAGGCTGAGTAACTGTTTTTAGCATGCATATAAATGGAACTTACCTTCGACAAAGCTCTGCAGTACAAAAAGTGAATCTGATTCTGAAACCTCACCTATCATCACATTGTGAACAAAGAGACTTGTCCTCAGTGAACATTACAGCAGTTCCTATACCTGATGGTATAGTATGGGACAAGGTTGATTACGATATATTTGGTCCAAACTTTTGAAAATTCCACATTTATTTAAAATATCATTGAGTGATATTATTACCTTCAATACATTTTCCAATTATTGGGATTATGAATATGTTGTCTGATTTAGAAAAATCTGCTGCCTTTTCCAATAATGAAATGTTGGATGACACATCAGATTTTAAATCAATGTATTGCTATCAACATTATGGTCATCATTTTCTGCATAAATCTGCTAAACCTAGAAATGTTTTCACCTACCACCAATGGGAACATTGCCCTACACGACCAAAGAGCAGTTCAAAGACATTTGCACAGAAATGTCCATATTTTAAGGGTTCAACATGACGGACCCAGACATAAGATTGCACCAACATCAGCACAGAAAAATATGTTGACAAACACCGAACAGATTTATTCTGCCTCCTTTATTGCCCAGTTGTCTGAACAAGGTTTCGACTTATGAAAAGACACTATAGACTTAAAAGCTGTCTGGGGTACCAGAGACTGGCAGGTCCAGGGAAGTGAAGCACAATTTCAAGCATGCCTCATTCATCAGCAAATAATGTTTTTGAATGAAACTGTGCAACAAACTTCCTGTCTTGGAATAGCCAAGAACAAAGACTTAAATACACCTTTGATACCCACACTATCACCCACTGAGGGTAACATAACATCACAAGAAGGTATTACGTAACATGAGAACATACAATACAATAGATCAGACCCAGATTGGAAGGGATGGTTGATTTGGCCAATAGACACCAATAGATGTCAGGAGAGATTCATGGGTAAAACCACAGGGTTTAATATCAACAGGCCAGGTCCATGCTATGTACAGAGAGAACATCCAGGGGTAATGACATCCTACAGTGTTGGGAAGTTATACCTCGATTGGCTAAGAACCTCAACACTATTACATATGAGACAACCCTTATCCTTACTTACAAAAGATGTGGATCTACGGGATTTTTTATTAGGTCCTAGAAAGCCATGTCACTAAGTTTTCTATTATACTGTTTATAATGAAATCTGAAAAATATTCCAACTGGCGGCCGCTGAGAGATTACGTAAAATAGATTGTATAAACCTAGAGAAAGCTCTAACCGTGGTTGACAATGATTTAACTACACTAACCTCCAGGATATATTAACTGGGCAACATTGTATCTTCTGCAATAGATATATTAGAACAGGACTTGTCAATATTACAACACAGGCAATCACAATTGGGTTCTATTATGTTATTAAGCTGGACGCTGCAATCTTTGCACACAGGCTATGTGCCTTGGCGTTTCATCAACAGTACATCTCTGTTTTCCTCATACAATCTAACTGAAAAACAGATAGAGATGGCGGAAAGAGGTGGAAAATATACAATGCTGCGTAATGAGAATCACCATCCACAGAATGGTTAATACATGGCCACATAACTCTACCGGTCACTACTTTTCAATTTCAATATTGCCTTGAACAAAAGCAGGCAGGCAGATATGAAGAAATGGATAAGGAATCTTGGGAATTACTGTACAAATTTCGATGCCTGAGTGGGGATAGAGAAGTGTTTTTGAGCGGTACAAACTGTAAAGACACTTTAAGTGGATCACTCATACATCAGGATATAATGCTGCAATGAGCATTTAACGGTTCAGTAGCAAACTTATCCTTTCATTTGAGTGGTGCCCCAGCTTCCGTGAGCACTCAAGTGCTCATGCTACTTGCGAATGGGAGTTACTTGATGCTGAGCGATCAAGGTTGCTATGGGATGCTTCCTGGGCATCGCATATCTGGTATCCAGGGGTACTTGCTGGATGCATGTATTGCTTCCCCCAACACATACAGTCAGGGAGACACCATTATGGCCTTTGCTAAATGTTTCATTAATACTGTTTGATGCTTTGAGCAGAATGAAAGTCATGCTTTTACAGAAGTCTGTGCCCTTAACCTCGGCTCGAGAGACTTTTGAGCTCCAGATCGCATGGTCTTCAGCAGAGATACAGGCACTCATTCGTACGAATTGCCACTTCCATTTAGCAGAAATGGTAAATCGTATCTTTAACATGTCTGATATGACAGGTATTGTCCACCTATTTAAGACCATAGGTTCTGGACTATTAAGCACCTTTCAGACGGTCCTCTGAGTGATACCAAACTTTATTCACTCTGTATTTGGAAGTATTTTTGGAGGACTACCGCTGATCCTGTTTCTAATGCAGGTATCCTTATCGTAATTTTTCTGCTACGCAATGGATGCCCCAGTCACCAAGGAGATGGAAACAGTATTCCTGGAGCAAAAATACCGTGATCGCATGGTACAACATGTAGGCACACCTCGCCTGAGAGAACTAAGTGCATCTTGGTTCTTGTCATTTAGAACAGTCTGGATGGACTGCTTCTTACCTGTCCTCCAATGCCTGTTTTGCGGAGAAGAATGCGTGTTGGATCTCTGTCTGACACTCCCATCATGTGCGCAACCAGACGTTGATGATTTACTGGACCCGATAACGGCCCATGCTCTGCAGTGTCCCCAGCGTATTCCAATGTTGATGGCGGCATTTTTAGAGCCACCACAGGTAGTATTGGCTCCTGTTGGTGTTGGCACCGGCTCTGACACCCAGGCTTTGGACGGCGCACAGGCTGCCCCAGCATCGACTGTGGACAGCACGGAAAATCATCTGCGTAAGCAGGCAACGATAATGTTGCGTCTACCAGCCAGGAAACATAAACATTTGACTAATTTGGCCCGTCATGTGCAGGGAGAAATTCAACCTTTTTTGAAAAACAAACTGAAAATTGGAACTCCATAACAAAATTGACATTCTTTTAAGCATGCATGGCTTTCAAATGCTTGTAGTAGTTCAAACTATACCTACGGACACATTAGAGCTATGGCTTGAGTGACAATTTCCTTTTTGAAATCTTTAAAGATTTTTAGAACGTTTTTATTATTTTTAAGCTAAAACTAATGTTTTTGTTTTAGCTGTTAGCGTACCAGTATCTAGTCAACCTAGTACTACAATGAGAATTTAACTATGTCATCCATTGGGAAGAGAGGTAACTTCATAACCCTCCACCTACATTCTTCCCTACATTACACTTATAATGGTTTACAGGAACTGACCTAGCTACAACACTGCATTCAGAATGCGGGCTTTTCCCTAGTTCGAAAATCTCATACATTATGCATGAGGATTCTTGGAAGCACAGCAGGACTACCATCTCCTGTATAATATCTATGTATAAAGTTAATGCCCGACGTCATCCTTAGGCCGGCACAGTAATACAGCGAGGTAGGACCCCTGGGGAGACCTATGGGTATATATACATCACATCTTGCTAAACTAGAAAGAGGAGATCAGGACTTACCGGCCGACACACTGACCAGAGATTCCTGCATGCAGACACTCCACCTTGCAGTGGTCTAAAAATTCCTCGCGGGGTGTCAAACTCAAGACCAAGACGTGGTCCCACAGTCTCTCACTTCGGGTAATGGGTTTGACTTTATCTTATTCTTATTCTTTGCTTAACACCTAAACACATGCTACTTACACTTAGGTACATCTAGGTAAGGAGACATCGTAGGAGTACGCATCATTTTATTATCATGTATTTTATATACTTGTATGTATTCATGACTATTGCAAGATGGTAGAGCTATACCATCCGTTTACTTTCATAGGGGCATATTATCAAGAACGGCATTAAAATTATCGCTACTTTAGCGGCAGGAAACTGCCGCTAAAGCGATGATAATGGGCTTGATAATATGCCCTGGAGAATTCCAACAGAAGCCCATGTTCACACCAGAACATGGGCTTCTATTGGAATTCTCCAGGGCATATTATCAAGCCCATTATCGCCACTTTAGCGGCAGGAAACTGCCGCTAAAGCGGCGATAATTTTAATGCCATTCTTGATAATATGCCCCATAGTGCTTCTAATCCTATATATCTGCTACTGTCTAGCAGTTGTTGCAGCTCATATATTTTACACCAGAATAACAACTGTTCAATAAATACTTATTGAAAACGCCCAGTCTGTTTATTCTGTGTATCTCTCTAAGACCATCTAAGTAAGCACGAATGACTGAGCAAAAAGTAGTATAATGTTTCCATGGTCCTGAGGGATCAGGGTTGTCATGTTCCATAGTTGCCAAGAACTTTAGGGATGTTGAGAAGCTGGTGATTGATGAGACATCTGTCAAAGGCTTTTTTTAGGACCTTGACAGGGTAAGGTAGGTGGAAGATCAGTCAGTAGCTTGAGAGTTTGAGTGGATCTGCTGTGGGCTTCTTCAGAAGAGCATTGACAACTTCATTCTTCCAGGCTTCCGAATGTGATTGTGTAGATGGAGGTGTACAGGATGAGGGTGAGGGATTTGCTGATAGGGTGGATCCTTTGTTGAAGGCATGATGAAAGCAGGGATCTGACAGGGACCCAGAGTGGAGGGTCTTCAAGATTGCAATAGTTTTGTCTGTGGGGATGGCATTCCATGTGTCCAGGGTGTGGCTCTCCATCTGACATCTGTAGACTGTCAACAGGGTTGCTGGGGTAGGGTTGATGGTCAAAGCTGTGATACGTGGCTGCAATTTGGCTGCTGAAAAAGTTTGAGAGGTCGTTGTACAGTTTATGAGATCAGAAGATTTTGCTGGCGGTGGCTGCAGGAGTGGCAAAGTCCTTGACAATTGAGAATATTTTTTTGTTGCAGTTGGTGTTGGCGTTGATGTGGTCTGCTAGGGCTTTCCACTTGCTTTCCCAGATTTGCTGGTGATAGTGGCTCAGGACGGATTTGAAGGAGACCTAATCAGAGTCTTTCCGGCTTATTCTTCATCTCCATTTCAGCGGTTTGTAGTGCCACTTGGTAATTCTGAGTTCTTCCATGTACTAACTGGCCTGCATACATGTTCTTGCTGTTTAGTTTTGTTTGTGATGGTCAGGGAGTAACCACAAGCAGAGATTCAGTCAGTAAAGTTCTTGATGTTATTTTGTAGGTTGCTGGTTTGCTCTGGGAGGTTCTGGGAGAGGGCAGAAGCCCAGTCACTCTCTGCTACTTTTCTCCAGTGTCAGCTTGGTGGGTATATGGTGATTGCTCTTCTGTGGTGCGGGTAAGGATTTTGAGCCTGATGAGGGCCTGGTCAGTCCAGGTGATGGGTGTTGGTTTGCTGATTGCGATGTTGTTGAATGATGTGCAGATGGGGTCAAGAATATGTCCAGTGGCATGGGTGGGGTCGGATATGTGTTGGGGAAGTTCGAGATTTAAGAGGCTTTCAAACAGTGAGGCTAAGTTGGGGTCTGTGTGTGAGGTGCTCGAGATGTAGGTGCTGGAGTCGATGATTAGTGAGCGACAAAGTCTGAAATGTTGTTGCTGAAGTTGACATTGGGTCCTGGTGGATTGTACACCAGGGTGCTACAGAGGATGGAGATGGCTGTGTATCACATTCTTAAAGGTGATGTGCTCCATGTAGTTGGTGTTAGTTTCTGCATTGGTGGTGCAGCAGAAGGTATCCTTGAAAATGGTGGTGGTTTCTTCCTCAGGCTTTAGTTGGTGGTTTTGACTGATCATTTTCTATCTGGCAGGGATGGTGTGGCGATGTCTTGTGCCAAAGTTGGGGAGCTTTCTCATGTTACTTATTTTTCTTTTGATAGATCTTTGTTGATTGGTTAGCATCTAGGTAGTGTGGTGACAGTCAACAACATAATGATGCAAACATAAATTAAAATAGCAGTTCTAAAATCTCCAAAAGGGACCATAAGCCATCTAGTGCATTCAAACTGACTCTGAGAGCTCTGAATCATTAACCAGTATGGCCATGCCAGATCATCAGGGGGCTTTCTATAATGTGAGCCACAATGAAGTGCATTATTGTACCATGATATAAAGACACTACAGAGAGTTATCATAGGAAAATACCTCAATATATTGCACACTCTTGAGCTGAAAATATTGAGATAAGAGTCAGACAGGATGAGTGAAAGTGGTGCAGGAATTATTTGAAAGCCAGCCGAGTGACCTTTCAGAACCGCATAACTGAGTACAAGGCCAACCTGCAAGAAGCTAAAAACGTCTTCCTCAGTGACTGAATCGGAAAAGTCGTTAATCATCTGGGGGAAAACTTTCCATTACTATCTCCTTAAGGGTACTCAACTGAGTCTGGCCACTCTGCACTCAGCTTGGAGCATGGAGTTCGGTAAAAACTGCGCCAACTACCACATGGTGGAGTTTATCGCAGACGCCTACCTGAAATGTGAGGAGTGATGGAGTTAAAGGGCAAGTGGCATGTGGGCAGAATGCTCAAGGAATGGTGAAGCATGCTTACAGCTGCTGCATGTATCAATGCACTGTTACAATAACTGAAGTAAGCTATGGAAGTTATTTTACAATGAACAGCTGCTGGAGTGCTCCTCACTGATGGCATGCTGAACATACTGAACAAAACAAAAGCACACAAGTTTTCCTGGGATCCCTTAGTAAGAGCAGAACCATCTGGCAAGAATCTAGTGGCGTTGCAGGCCATATCACCCAGCTAGGAGTAAAAAGGAAGGTAAAGCATAAAGAGGAATGTCCCCTAAGCCTCTGACTCCACATGGTGTGCTGGTAATCTTTCCACCTCTGTGTGCAGCTGGAAAAAAGTAGAGCAGAGTCTAAAGTGTATCCTGGCAGAATTAGAGCTCGTGGGGTGGCGAGAGTTTAGAAAAAGTCTCAGGAAGCTGATGGCTCAGAGAAAAAGACTGCCACAGTGTATTGGTACGGCACTTTGGAGAGATGCTGTTGGCAGAGCCAGAAAAAAGGGCAGCCCCAGGAAGCCTATGCAGATGGTGAATGAAGGCACTGTGCCCAAGCCAAGCAAGACAACACTGCTGCTGCTTGCTGTGCTACCTTCTTGCCGGGTTAATCGCCCCCTCCAAACCCTAGGCCCAGTTCATGTGTGCTTTCACCCCTCTCCCAAGCAGTTGTGTATATTGCTCACGTCCCAGCTTCCCGGAGGGGTGTGCATTGTTGTGCACCATTGCTCTCAGATTGTTTCTTCTGTGAGATGAGATAACGTTGTCCTATCAGTGCTGCCCTCTGCAGCACACGCCCTGCCCCCGCCACACTAATATTATCCAATGTGAACACAGAGTGCAGGGACAGCCTTACAAGGGTTTCCTGGCAATGCTGAGTCAGAGACAGAGACAGAGTTGCCAAATCCCATTATGATCTTCTTACAGAAACGATGGAGGAAATAGAGCGTTCATGTCCCCGGCCTAGGCTGGTAACTCTAAGTAGATATGTGTTTGTTTCAGGGGTGTGAAATTGACATAAAACTGCAGCTATGCTGTGCTTGTCACTGTTCACGTTTGTAAACAATTTATATTTGCTTAATCTGCATCAGATGCAGTGCACATGCTGTCTGCGGGGGAGAAGCTATCACAGTGTGTGACAAGAGTCTGCACATGAGATAGCAGGCGAAGATTCACTGTGAAAGATCTCAGTGTTTCTTGACCTCTTGTTTGACTCATAGCTCATTCTGCCCATTCATGGAACTTTGTGGAATCTCGCGGAGTTTTCATGTACGGTTCCACCCAGGCCTATATAGGACGACACCCAGGATCGCTGTGATAGTCTGGCAATTTCTTGACATTTATGAAGACATCCAGTAGACTAGATCCTTTGAACAACAGACTTCAGTGCCGGGCCCAACCCTTTAAATTATGTCAATGGAAGAGGTTGGTGTAGCGTTGAGATTTAAACTGGGTATTCTTATATCCCCTGGCTTTTTCATATGTTACTGATTATATGGCTAGATGTATGAACGTTTAGCACAACTCAATAGTCAGTCACAAACTGGTTGCCAACCACAAAAATAGCCTTTTCTAATGCACTGAAGGCCATTTGTTTGCTATTTTTAGCGAACCGACAAAATACACAATCAGTAATTTTGCAACTCCAAATACCGATTTGGTAATTGTATGAATGAAGGATTTGCAAATTGCAAACAGTATCAAAATGAAGATTTTTCACACTAAATTTTGCACCAAGTAGAATCATGTGTTAATCATGTGCAGACTAATTAAACAGCCAAGAAGGCATCAGTGCCTTTCACAATGGCAGTATTGTATGTGATGGGAAGGAGGATATGAATACTGACTGGATTACTGGGGAGGAGTTGGAGATGTGAAAGGATTGTTAGAGTTAGGATTGCCTTTTTGATAAACAGAGGAGGAGACATTTGATAAATATATCCTTAGTAGTCAGGTTATTATAAAGAAAGATGCTAAGCATAAATTCCAGCTCGAAAGAAATGGTGATACAAGTAATGTCATACCTACCCATCTGCAAGTACTCTGCTCACTTCACCTCCTAGCCTCTGGCTACCAGGGTATTACTGCAGCTGTAGGTGGCATTTCACAAAGTGCCTTGGCTAGATTTTGTAAGCATTTTCTGAAGGTAACTTTAGAAAAAAATCAATATTCATATATATTTTTTCATACACAGAGCAGGACTTGTAGCAGACAAAATTACACTTCTGTCACATGGCGAATTTCCAACATGTTATTGGAAGCATTGACTGCCCAAATGTGCCAATATACCCACCACTTGTAACTGTAACAAAACACACACTTTAAATATACACGTTGTGCATGTATCATTCTGTATTATCACTGACCTAGTTGCACGATTCACAGGCAGCACACAGAACTCCTGCATGTTTTGCACAGTGGTGTTAGATCTGTTAGCCTAAGAGTGGTCTTCCCCAAAACCTGTTGCCTTCACCATTCTATTTTTCTGAATTATTTTGTGCTGGCTTTAGGACATTGTGCACTTTACTACTGCTAACCAGTGCTGAAGTACTTGTGCTCACTCCCTAAAACATGGTGAAGATAGTTTACATCTCATTGTCATATTTAATTTACTTACACCATATACCCAAAACCTGTAAATGAAATGCTACTAGTGGGCCTGCAGCAGTTATTGTGCCTCTCATTTACATAGCCCCTTAGAACATGTCCCAGGTCTTCCATTGCTGCCTGAATGCAGTTTTAAACTGCCACTTCGACTAGGCAAAATAAACCCATTTTCAAGCTTTAAACTCCCCTTTTATTACATGTAAGCCATCACTGGTAGGATGGTGGAGTGGAGCTAGGCACAGCCACACCTGCAAAGGAATAGGCTGTGCCCTGCCTTCACACAAAGGCCTCCACACCACTTCATTATTGAGGCAGCCAGGTTCTAGATAGAGCAGGGGAAGCAGGAAACGCCAAGCACTTCAGAGGGAATCCTCTAGAAACTCCTCCTACTTCAAAGAAGCTGCCAGGTATAAAATAGGATCCTCAGACCCACTCTTCTGTTCACTTACTGGACCTGTGGAAGTACGCTACGTGGACTGCCTGCTACTGTGGCCTGTTGTGTAATTCAGAGCACTGCTTTGCTGCACCTGGAAGGATTGCTCTGCTGCCTGATGCCTACCTTAAACCCTCAAAGGCCTGCTCTGCTGTTTGAGCTGTGTTCCACTTCTTACCTAGGGCTACAGGAGTGACCCCAAGGCCTAGTTGGCGGGCCTCCTGATCAGAGCCTCAGGAAAAGAAAAGGTTCCATCAATCTTGAACTTGCACCTAGACCCCGCTGAGTAAGTCCCAACCCACCAAGTGGTGCCTTCCCAGTCCTGGGCCCTTGGAGGTGGTGCTACAGGTGTGCGGATAGCCAAAATCTGAAATTTAGGACATTTTGGGCTAAAAACTGATCTGAGAACTGATAGGAGACTGGGAACAACCTGTTTGTCTATTCGCCCAAGGTGTATCATCAATTGGCCTAACTTTGCGGCAGCTCCCGCTATGTCCTTCTCCTCAGCAGCAAATCCTTTTCAGCGGCCTCCCTCAGCAGTGGTATCTAAGCTTGTGGAGACCTTATCAGCTACTGCCTCCAGCCTTGTCCCACCGGAGATTTTCAGCTTACGAAAAAGAGACAGTCTTAACTTGGAAATCTTCACTGCGACTTTGTCCAGCAGCTCCCCGGTGATGACGCCTCCTCCTCGGACACCACCTGCAGCCTTGTACCACTGAACGTCTCACTTCTCAGGACATTTTTGTTAAAGTTTCTTCTAAGTCCGAGGGTAAGCACTGACTGGGCCCAATTAACTTCTTGTATAAACGCGCACTCCAATGTGGGCCACCATATTTTTCTACTTTGACCCGGTCTTGCACGACTAGATGTCCAAGGTTGGCGCTTTGATGTTTTATGCACTAGTTTTTACCTAGAACTTTAAATGGCTGAAACACCAACATATTGCTCCGAATGATGCTCCTTGTGTTGAACTGTTTAATTTAGAAGGTACATTTACTGGGATGAACCTATTGCATGTATCTGACCTGTACTCCATCGGGGTCAGCTTGAACCTTTGACTTTGACCTGCTCTAGGGCAACCAGATAACTGTGATTGACACTTTGTACTTCTTGGTGCTATTTTACATAAAACTTTTTAAATTCATAACTCCAGCTCTACTGATTGGATTTTTGCTGTTTACGTATAAAATTATTCATAAAAATGTACTCTAGTTTTCTAAATTGGTGTGGGATTTTGCGTGTTTGTGTTTTCCCTTTACTACTGTTTGTGTGCTGCATAAATAGTCTACATATTGCTTCTAAGTTAATCCTGACTGCTTTTGTGCCAAGCTACCAAAGAGTTAAGCACAGGAAAATGTAGTGGCTTCTGTGGTTCACCCTGACAGGAATTGTGCCTGTTACTTAAACATGGTTAACACCCCACTCAACCAAAAACACAATTTCTCACGGATTTGATGGTGGATATTTATTTAGTAAGTCGCTGTATAAATATGTATGCAGACCAAGGCTTGGTGCATTAACGTAAGTAATACATTAACAATTTTTTGTTATATGTGGCAGTACTTATGCTTCATGGCCTTGGATTTTAAGTTCATTTCTGAAACTATGCACCCGAAGTGAGTGAAAATACAACACTGCTAACAAACTGAAATGCTCTGTCGTAGAGAGAACTGAGTCTGGTGGCTTAGTGGACTACTGCATCCACTACAGCGGTCTGTTTTAGACCCCATAGTCACAGGTTCAATCCCCAGCGCGTCTACTCATCCTTTCTGAGGTCGATAAAATGAGTACCATTGTGTTGGGTAACAATAAACATATGTTATTCAGTGCCAAGATGCTCCTCTGGGGGTGAACGTGCGCTTTACAAATACATAAGTAATGTAAGAGCATTTATATTTTTGACAGGCCGATTTAGCTGTCTCAGTAAGAGTGGGAGGGCATTTCAATACAGCCCTGAGATATCCTGTAAAATAATTGCAACCTTTGCTGTACCGCATAGTATAGTTACCATAAAGGGAGTCCCCACTGTAGATACAGATTCAATTTCAAGATCCAAATCCACTAGTGCATCTACCTCTAGATGGTTCAAAAGAATCTGAAGGAAGAACATGACATGCATACATTACTACTCATTATTTTTGAGGTAATTCTTAAAACAAAAGTTAAATAAAACAACAAAAAACAGTTTTGCTGTTAGTGAATGTTAGACCTCGAACCATTGGCGTGGGTCTCCCCTGCACTTTTTGCTTTTGCCTCCTGTGTTTTTGCTGTATGATTTGGGCACTTTGCCACTGCTGTTCAGTGCCAAAGTGCAAGTGCTCCCTTTGTAAATTGTTGTTATGGATTAGTGACTCCATGATTGGCATATTTGATTTACTAGTCAGACCCTAGTACAGTGCACTATGCTTGCCCAGGGCCTGTAAATCAAATGCTGCAAGTGGTCTGCAGCACTGTAGTGCCACCCACAGAAGCAGCCTGTAAAATGTAACTCTGAACTGCCATTGCAGAGCCTGTGTGCAGTCTGGGACTGCCATGTTGACTTGGCAAGTGCGCACACTTACCAGTCCCTAAACCTTTCCTTTTTCTACATGTTAGTCACCCCTAAGGTAGGCCCAATGCACCCCTGTGTGCCCTGATGTGTGTGACATGTCCTGATAGTGAAATACTGCCAATTTAGTTTTTCACTATTGCAAGGCTGCCTGCTCCCATAGGACAGAATGGGGAGTTTGGTTATAACATATTATAAACATAACTGCCCCTGGTAGCAAGGTAGGAAAATAAAGTTTAGTATACCTGAACTCAGAATGTTAAAATGCATCTTTTAGTGGGGGTGATTTTTACATTCTGTGTTTGAAAATACCACTTTTAGAAAGTAGGTATTTTCTTGCTTAGCCGTTCAGTATGACTCTGCCTGGTTTGTGTAGCACATGTCTGGCTTTTGGATGACAGGGGCTGGAGAGGGGCAGTGGCTCCAGAGAGCCTGATGAGTCAGGGCTGGGCTGAATAGGCATGGGCTGCATTTAGAGTAGGGGGAGGTGATTTTCTTTCACCTGAATGGGCCTGGCCTGCCTTCAACAATGCTGTCTCCACCTCCTGCCAGGAAGCTGCACCAGTGAGACAGAACTGGTTTTGGCTGGGTACAGAAACTCTCTGCTTTCAGAGAACAAAGGACTTTTGTGTATAAAAAGAGGGGCCCAGACCCCAGACTTTTAGATCACTTCTGGGAAATCAAGAGGAACCTTTGCCAAGGAGAAGAGCTGGAGAAGCTGAGGAGGAATACTGACCCTGTGCTGTTTGCTGTCTGGGCTTGGCCTGCAGTGGCTACTTGCTGCCAAGGAAAGGAGAAAAGGACTTTGCTGCTTGCTTTGTCCCCTGCTTGAAGAAAATATCTCCAAAGGCTTGAACTGAGCTTACCCCCTGTTCTAGAGGTCTCAGTAACAGCAAAACCTCACCGTTTCTGTGGGCCTGTCTCTGATTGTCTCCGCAGAAGAAAAAGCTTAACTGACTCTGTCATCGAGTCTGTTGCAGGATTCTGTGTCCCGAAAGCACCGCCAAGAGCAACGCTTCATAACGCAACCCTGGTCTCACCGACTCCGTCAACATGCCGATGCTTGCACCGCTTCCTGTGGGCACTGCACTCCAAAAACGCTTTGCTACAAACTGCAAGGACGTCACAGACTCTGCAGCTGCCTGACCCGAACACCGACCAGCTCCGTCGCCGCACTGTGACCTGCCAGCACCGCAGCGAGCATCGTCTCACCCTTCAACCCAAGCCCTGGTCTCACCGACCCTGTCAGCGAGCCACTGCCTGCACTGAATCTAGAGGACATCATCCGCCACAACGCTCCGTTTCACAACACAACCGCAACATTTGTCCTGGCCGACTTGCACCAACGTGTTGTGTCCGAGTCTGTCTTTGCTTTAGCTGGCCCGTATCGACACGGTTAGCTGGAATTGTTAGACTCTGTGTAACTTCCAGTATCGCAGTAGCCCCAGGAGGAGCTACCAAGTCGGAGGAACTGTGTTTTATTGATTTTCCTGCAATTTAAAGGTTATTTTGCACTATTTTTCAAGACTATTGTATGTTGGATTTTTATTGTATTTTGTCTTGTTGGTTTAGATAAAGATTACTTATTTTTCTGAACTGGTGTGGTGTCCATGTGTAGTGTTTGCACTGTATTACAGTATGTGTTCACAAATGCTTTACACATTGCCTCTGAGATAAGCCTGTCTGCTCGTGCCAAGCTACTAAGGGGGTGAGCAGGGGTTATTTAGAAGTGTATTCTCCTTACCCTGACTAGAAGCAAGGGTCCCCATTTTGACAAAGATACCTAGCTCTGCCAACTGGAGACCCCCATTTCTAACAGTGAATAGAAAAGTAACCTTTATTCCGGGCTTCTACGTTTGGAAAATAAATTGTACCAATGTCTTAACATTACTGTGCATAAGCATAGTAACTGCCTCTGTTATGTTCTCAATCTTTGCTAAAAATGTCCTCTGCCCTGCTCCAATAGTTTTAGTGAGTTTATCGAAACCATCATTTATGATTTGTATGCTTTTGTCAATGTCCATCAATTCTTGACTAACACCTTTTCTTTTTTTATTTTGTAGGTGCTGAACTGCCAGCATGGATGCATTTAAACCACCAAATAAGTATGTGGTTTCTGCATCAAAATGAGATATGATACGATCAGAAGACCTTTCCCTCAAAGCAGTGTGGCACACCTGTAAAATACTCGTATGCATTTGCCTTTGCCATAAAAGAGGCTGTGGTATTTCTCAAGGTATTGTAGTTCCTTAGACTCTTCTGGAAAATGTGGTAATATGGTAATAGTTGTTCTAAATCTTGGCAGAAGTAGTGATGTAGTAGGGGCGGCACATTGCCTCCATCCATGTCAGATGGAGTTTCAATATGCTACATTTTTTACTTACCTTTTGATGCAAAGGGTGGTGTTGATGTATCAAACTGTGAAGTGAATAGCGTTCTCTTGCTGTTAGGCTCTACAAATTCTTTCAGAGCTGTTTGTGGTGGCTGAGTAGAGTGCTCTCTACCTGTTGCACGTGCCCCTCTTAGGTTACTTGCAACTTTTTCCTTTGTTCTCGATCTCAAGTTTTACCATATTTTTCTAATCTCCTCAATAATATGTACAATTATGCCAACAGAATTATTTTTTCCTGAAAGCTCTTCCATATTTTTTTCTGGGTTTTAGGCACCATAAAAGACCTTTTCCCAAAAAGCTCATCATCATGAGCACCATACACTTAATTGACTGTCTCCAACTCCTTTTCACTAAATATGAGTTTTCTTTTTCTCCCCGGCATCCTTATTAGTCTCTGCTCTTGATATGTTGTCAAATTGCAAGAATGCATGGAAAACAAAATCCCCAAAACTATGCATATTCTGTGTTCTCCACGCCTACAGAGAGCATGTGCCTCAGTATTTCCTGATTAAAGTCATCAACCACTACCCAAAAGCTGCCTTCTCAATTTGCAAAGAATTCACAATTTATTGATTCAGTATTTGAGATTCTGTAAATTGACAATGCGATTCATAGTGAATTGCAAAATAAATATGTGGGCAAATGATACATACCAAATTCCAGTTCCCAAACTGTGATTCAGAATTCATCGCAATTTGTGAATCTGTATTCTGAAGCTTCATACTTCTGGCCTACAGCTCCTGAAAGTGAGGGGCAAATGTGCAATTTGAATAATGGTTGCCTGGTCTCTGGCAATTGTCCCCCCAGAGAAAAAGTGTAGGCATTTGAAAAATACTTACGAAGCTAAGTTTAGCTCCCAATTTATGGAAACCTACCATGCCATCATGCTTCTGCAGGAGATGGAGAATCCACGAGCTAAGCGGTTCACCAAGTTCTTTGAAGCACACCAGTTGCTGAACTCTATCCAAGGCATAGCACCAAATCGGTTACAAAGGTGGCCCTGGATGAATTACTCAGAAATAAGGACGAAGATAGACAAGGTCACATTCTGTTGTTAGACCTCTTGCCCATCTTAGTTACTGTTGTCCACAATATCTTGGTTGGCTGTCTAGTAGTGGATTGCCTGACTAGAACTGCTTTTAGAGTGGTACTGGGAGCTGCCTCTTCCTCCAATCAGATTTGAGATATTTGTGCTTATTTGTGGTGAGCCCCAGGGATCAGCCCTCACCTCTTATTGTTGCTGTTTAATTTCTACATTCAACCATTGGGCAAATTGGTGAGCTCAAGTGGATTTGACACCTTCACAACTGCTACTTAGCTTTGCTCAAAATGCTCCCAGCTCCATCAGGCATCTCACAGTTGTCTCAGTGCCAGACAGGGCTTAATGGCTACCAGCTTTCTGAAGAAATAGTTGAGGTATTGATAGTGATTAATGACCCATTGTATTGGTTTTGCATATGTTGATTGCAAAGGTTTGGCTACATGCTGGATTAGAATCCTGGGTGTGGTGTTTGAATGTGACCTTGCTTTTAACACTCAGATTCAAAAAGTGTTGGATGCTGGTTTGTTACATGAGAAGCTGCTTTTCAAGATCCTTCCACTCCTACCTCCATTCTAACCTGTCACAGCTGTTGAGGCCTGGTAGTAGCCATATGTTGACTTTTGCAGTCCTCTCTCCTTGGAGTTTACAGCTAAAATATTAAGCTACAGTGACTACAAAATCTCACAGTCAGGTTAGTTGGCACAATCAGGTATTCAAAAATGCATTGAGGGACAACAAACTTCTCCACGAGGTGCCCCCAGCATGCAACATATTCAATTCAAAGTGTATTTGTCCTCCCACTGGACTGGCTCTTCTTCCTTCAAACTTGTTGACCCTCATTGTAGACTACCTGAATGAAACCCCAGGATTGGAAAGCGAGGCATGGCATATTGTGCCAATGGACAAGCCTCATTGTAGTGGTATCAGGTGCAGTTTGAAAGAGACAAAGTTGTGGATGCTTTACATTTCACATGACTGCGCAGAGGGAGCAGCAGGGAAGCTGTTGTGATATGTATCTTGCATTTAGTCTCCATTTTAGTTTCTCGTTTTAACATATTCTTATTACAAGAATGGCCCCTGCACTAATTTTTTCCTGATAAAAAGTGTCCCCCAGTAGTCTGCGCATTTAGTTCCAGGGTCGCACAAATTCAGAAATGATGCATTGTTTAATTTTTGGTGCTCGTATGGAGATGACTCTTCTGTTTCAGTCTAAATTAAACCGTTTCTCTATACCTTTGGCACAGTTTGATAAGCTTGCTGTTTTATTATAAAAACAGCATCCATGCTGAAGTCAGTGAGAGTCGTCATGGAACGCTGCTGTGAACTGTAACTGAGATGAAGTCCAGCTGTCCCCAACCTTCATCCTGAGAAAGAAGATCACTGTGCACTGTGTTACGGTACTAAGGAATGGGGTTAGGTCATTCCAACATGCCTGGCAGATGGGTACTCCCCATATTCTCTCTTTAGCAAACAGTTTAGTGTTAGATAGGAGTAACTTTAGCAACAATATGAGCAATCAACATGGTAGAATTGTTTGTCGTTTTTCACCAGTGTAATAATGCTTATTACAATAATGTGTCTTATCTTTCTTATAATCTTAGTTCATGTTATTTACAAAGTTTGGAGCTTTTCAGAAATTTTTTGAAAATGAAATATTGTATCTTTTCTTTGTAAAACTAAGTGACAAAGGAAAGGGTTAGATCTTTTATTACGATTTCCTTGGAAATCTGAGATTCATGTTCTAGGTTACTGACAGCTTCTATAAGTCTGTAGGTTTAGGAGTTTAGATGCAGTACTGTGAGCTAGCAAAACACACCAATATTCCTTGATTAGATAAGAAGACCTCTTCTTGGTATTATGAAATTTCGTTGTTCTATATACACAATCCTAATAGAATTGTAGGAACCTTATAACATGGCACCATCAAAGTTCTAGGTGTGGTATCTATTGAATGGATCTCCTGACTAGTTTACTTGCATGTGGTCAAAGCTTCTTTATTAACTCTATAAGGAGACGTCCATGATGATAAGTTTTTATCCTCCTTCAGCTTAAAGGGAAGCACCTATTTACATCTGTGGGTTAACCAAGCTTAACTCTTTAGAAGAACTGTCCCCTATAGTGTCTTCCTTTCTTTGAATTCCATTCAAAAAACATGACGCAACAAGTAGTTACTCCTGTAAATTCCAGGAAAGCTGTACCTGCCCTCCTAACTAGACATGGGCTCACCAATGGCGGTGGAGAAGTTACCTTTGTGGTTGAGGCATATTAAGCTTACTGATGTGCAGTATTTTATTCATGGGTTGATTTTCATGCAGTCGAACGCGATACACTCACATTTCACACATACATTTCACACATACAATAAGACTATATTATATATATCTATATATATATACACATTATGAATATTTAGAAATACCTCTAACTTACCAGGAAAATCCTAATTGGTTCCAGGGCAGCCTCCCACATACTATAAAAAATGTCAGATTGGTTCCTCTCAGTAATGATGGGGCAACATGCAACCTTAGCAAGCTATACGCCTTTTCCTAATACCTATAATAACTCTTTGAATAGACTATATAGACGTCTAATGCAGTATGTTCTATGTACAATCACTACTGCCCCAGGCTCAATTAGCTATGTCTGCAGTTACTTCTAGTATAATTAATGCCATTATGGGTAAATTCCCTATCAAGCAGGATGAAATTCCGTTTGGATTGCTCAAAAAACAAATCAGCTTGAGGCAGTGGTTCCACATACGGGACCCCATGATAGATTCCAAATTCTCACTATGTGCCTTCCACTTGGTATGGTTCTCCCTGTGGAGGAGTGTAATACGTGGGCTTTTTTTGGAGCAATCCACACCATAACCCACGGTACCTGTCTATTGCTATTTTACCCAAAGTCCTTAACCAGATTCAATATAAGATTCAATATCAAAAGTACAATTTTCGGGAACCAAATATTTTTCAACAACAATTAAACAAAGAAAATGTACTCAAAAAGTGCAAATAAGGCGAAATGAAATAGCACCCACTTGCAGCATGTAGGGTTCCAAATTACTTCATAAAACAATTATTTAATCAAGTAGTTGAGCAATTCTCCTAGAAAAACAAATGCACGAACATTACTTACACAGGAAGGCAGCCAAAGGAATTAACTTAAGTCCTAAGGCTTATCAAACTAACCTAGGAACAAAAGTTCCCATATCACTGTGTGTGATCAAACTGTAGTTAGAGGAATAGGGCTAAAGTAGCTCTCCTCTCTGCTTACGAGTCAGCAGCATATCAAATACAATTTCTTTAATGGAAGAGAAAGCATTAGGCTGGTAAACTTAAGTAATGCGTACTTTTCAATCTTAAGTAAACTAAATCCCTCATAACCTACCGCGGAACAAGTTCACCTCCAACTGCCCCAACGTTACAGTCAAGACGCCAATGGGAAATGTCAAGCCTCAAGACACCGTTTAAGCTAGCACTACTTGCCATGAAAATAGACAACCTGTTTACAAATTGTAGAAATTAATTTCCAATTTACTAATTCATTCCTCAACTAGTACGTTATATAATTATAGAAAGTGCATAATATAAATTATTCATGCAAAAAAATAAAATAAAAATAGAATTCAGAGAGAAAGTCACAGCCAGTAGACACATTTCACAGTCATGAAGATTAGTGGTATCATCATCTTTTAGTTTGTCTTCATACAGAGCTTGGAAAGGTAACAAAGCCCTATCAAAAACCAAATAAATTGCCTAGCGCGATATTTCAAAACAATTACAGTCCCATAGGGCATTGGGAAAAGCTTGAGTCAACTTGAAGAACAGGAACTTGGCGTATTAAGTCACAATCACATGGTGGTCCTCTTCACATACATTGCCTGAACCGGGTGCAATGAATCAAGTGACTAGTCCTGACTCACGTACATAAAATTCACAGATACTATATATGACTTACAGTGCCAACAAATGAGCACTGGTCCCTGGTTACAGTACTGGACAGGAAACATCAAATAGAATAGTTTCCAGAAACAAATTGGGACTAGCTTCTGGTATAACCTTCCAGGAAGCATCAAATAGAACAGTCTCCATAAACAAATTGGGACTTGCTATTGGTATAGTCTCTCAGAAAACATCAAATGGAATAGTTTTCAGAAAGAAACTGGGACTACAACCATGGGTGGGCTTCAACAATAAATCATCATTCAAAGTACGGAAATACAAGGATCTTTTGGGACATGCTGTTAGTATAGTCTCCCATCATTAGTGGGCATCAACAATAAATCAACATCATCATGCAAGGTGTAGAGGTACAGAAACAAAAAATCTATCAAAATCAATGCAGTATTACAGAATTGCACTCCTCCATTCCATTTAGACCTTCATTTATATTGTCACATTTCAGAATCCAGTGACACTCTGTTCTATTCAGCATCGCCTGTATACCCCACCCCTAGATGGCCTAACTATTTTTGCAATGATTTGCCAACTGATGTCATTGAGTGAGTGATTAATCTCCCAAAAATTTGATACCGAGGGCACAGTAAGAGTCCTACAAAGTATGCAATGCTTATGTTGTGACAGACGTGCTTTCACCTTCTGCGTTGTCTGGCCCACATAACTTAAACTACATGGGCACCTGACAGCGTAGTCAACATTCTGTGTTTTGTGGACCTCTGATATTTTGCATCTGCCGCGCTCCCTGTTGGAGCACACCCCATGACTGTTGAAACTGTCGCTTCCGGGCTCACTTCCCCATGCTTTCTCCTGGCTCCTTACGCCCCATGCCCTGCTTGATGAAGCCTTCAAGGAGGAAATATGGACGGATATCACCGATTATTTTACCCTCAATATAGGCTTTGTAGATACTGAGGCCTCACTCTAGGAGGCATTTAAGGTAGTTATCAGGGGTCAGTGCATTGCCCGACAGGCGGGAGTGTTAAAGGCTATCCGAGGCATGATTGCCTCACTGGAAACTTCAAATAAAGGAGCTTGAGAAGCAATTTTATTCCACAAATGAGCCCCAAAATGTGGTTCTCCTGAAATCTGAATTGTTGGACTTCGCTGAAGAAGCTCAACGTGAAGTGAAGTTCTTGGTGAAATACTCAGAGGTACGGCGGTATGGGGAGGGTGATAGACCAGGCAGCAAATTAGCTGGTATGATCCGACCCTCTCGGTCAACTGCGTTCATTCACGAACTACAAACCTCACATGGTGCCACTATCAGGGGCCAGGCAGAAATTCTAGATGTGTTCTCCACATTTTATTATCACCTGTACACTCCCACCCAGGAGGCATGTCCCGAGGGAATGCAACCTTTCCTTGACTCGCTGGCACTGGTTTGGTTCAATCGGATCCATAGAGAGTATATGGATCTCCCGTTCACTGTGGAAGACGTGGCCCAGGTTATAATAAGTTTAACGCTAGATAAGGCCCCTGGGCCTGATGGCCTGACCGCATCCTTTTATAAAACCTATGTGGAGGAGCTAGCACCTTGGCTGTTGGCACTATATGAAGAGGCTCTGGAGGATGAAGTGCTACCTCAGTCCATGAGGGAAGCGATCATTATTACCCTTCTAAAACGTGGAAAGCCGGAAACGGAGATAGATTCCTATAGGCCATTATCAATGATAAATGTGGACGTTAAAATCCTAGCTAAGCTGATTGCAAACAGGCTGCAGCCTCTACTTCCTGTTGTTGCACTCCCCGACCAGTCTGGGTTCATCCCTGGGAGGTCGACCGCTCATAATTTGCGGACTATCGTCTCGGTGCTGCATTATTTGCACCCAGACGTACATGCTGTGGCTGTATTTTTAGACGCCACTAAGGCGTTCGATACACTTGAGTGGCCCTATCTGTTTGCAATTTTAGGCCGTATGGGGTTTAGACCGCTCTTCATCAATCGCATTCGGCTGTTGTACACTCTACCCAGCGCTCGGATTAGGGTGAATGGCTTACTTTCAGATCCCTTCCTCATCTCGCGTGGTACCTGGCAGGGGTATCCCCGGTCTCCTTTGCTCTTCGCGATCGCGATGGAGTCCCTGGCTACCCGCATCAGGCAACATCGCATAGCCCGAGGCATAGGGTTCAGCTCCCGGAGCCTTCTCATTTCACTCTATGCAGACGATGTGACTCTTCACATTGTTAATCCAGAGGAGAACTTGGACCCCATTTTGAGGGAATTTATTCGTTTCGGGGGTCTGGCTGGTATTTTCATTAACTGGGCCAAGTCGGTGATATTTCCACTGACAGATGGTACACCCCAGGTGACCTCTGAGTTCCCTCTGAGGTGGGAGGCCAAGGCGGTTAAGTACTTGGGGATATGGTTAAGTCGGGTTACACAAGAAGTGTGGAATCTAAATTATGGGCAGGCTGTCATGTGGTTGGAGGAGAAGGTTAAAATAGGGTCTAGGTTGCCACTGTCCTTGGTCGGGAAGATAGCATTGGCTAAAATGGTCATCTTACCGAAGTTTTTGTACTTGTTTGTTAACATCCCAATCCCTCTTATGCAGCACTTTTTTAACACCCTGAAGTCGCAGATGGTCTCCCTGGTGTGGGCGGGTAGACAGGCTAGAATATCCTGAGATTTGTTGACACTCCCTTTGAGGCAGGGTGGTTTGGGTGCCCCGGACATGTACCTCTATGCACTCTGCGCTCAGGCTCAATTCTTGCACTATTGGGTCCATCTGACGCCCTTCCAACCCCATGTAGCAGTCCAGACTGACGCGGTGACACCTGTCCCGCTCAAGGTGGTGATTTATCACACGTCACATAGCCCTCGTGGAGCTATAGATACCTCTGGGACAATGCGTTGGGCATGGGACGAGTTACGCAAGAGAGCGGGCATCCCGGTGTTATATGCCCCCTCCATCCACTAGCACAGAATCCAATGCTGCCTTGCATTCAGGATGGTGTTAGTAAGACATTGGAAAAAAAGATGAAACTTCACACTTTCGCCGACCTGTATCCGGGAAACATGTTCAGGCCCACCCCGGAGGCTGTTGAGGAGCAAGCGGTGCCCTTTGCTGAGCTATTCTTATATCATAAGTTGCGTACGCCATGCCGTGCCCTCTGGGAGGGTTTCCCGACAGCCCCTCTGCCATTGCCCGCACTGGAGAACCTGTTGAGATCCCCATCCCCCTGTAAACTCATTACACGACTGTATACACACATGCAAAACACTGCCCCGTTGGTGGAACCTAGATCTCTTCAGAATTGGATTAACAAACTCCCTATTCCATTGACTGAGGCCCAGTGGGATTTCTGCTGCGGGCAGCTTACTGAGCTCACCCCTAATTAAAAGCTCCAATTTATTCACTTTAAATATTTGCATAGATTTTATAGAACACCTGTGAGTCTACATCACATGGGTATCAGGGAGGATGACAGCTGCTGGCGCTGTAGATACACTCCTGCCTCGTTTCTGTATGTGGCGTGGGAATGCCCAAAAATTGCTGAATTTTGGTCCATGATTTTCACTTCAGTGAATCAAATTATTGGCACGCACGCCAGATGGCCCATCCCCAACCCTGGGCTTGTTAGGCTATGTTAAAGACACATCGCCCAAGCTGCGCAAACTACATGCACTTCCCCTGCTGTTCGCCAAACGTCAGGTTGCAGTACATTGGGGTAGGAGAAGGGTGCCCTCCAGTAAGGGGTGGATTACTGATGTTACACATATGGCCACACACAGCTAAACTCGTTCTGGGAGCTTATGCCCCCAACTTCCAGGCCTCGAAACATTTAGGAACCATTCCTGACCTGGGCTCAGAGACAGCACAAATCTACTGAGGGACCACATACGGACGAGACCCAGACTGAGGTATTGATGTGATGAGATACTGATTTCCACCTATTTCTGGTATGTTCCCCCTCCTCAGCTCCTGCATAATATGGATTTAATCGACTGAGACCTAGGCCCTCTATGTGGTACTATGTAATGTTATTATATTCTGTTTTTGTTTATTCTGATTATCAAAAAACACCTGGATATATGATGAATATGTTTTTCATTAGAAGTGGACATGTGGGGCATAAACTACTACAAACGTATTGTGTACTGTATAGACTGTGACCATTTTGAATCCTGTAAAGATTTGCTAATATGCTGGACTGCTGTGTTGTAAAGCAACCTTTTCTTTGGTAAAAGTCAATAAAAAAAAAACATTCTGTGTTTTGCAAGTAGAGTGATCCATGAGGTTGTGGGTGATATTCCTGTGTACAAACTGTCTTGTATTGATGGTGGAATCTCACATTATGCAATATCCACACTTAAAATCACCTAAAAGCTTGTTCACTTAAGACCCTATGTTAATGCCAAATCTGAAGTTGTATTTTTTTTATAGCGGTACGCTCTAAATGGTCCTTTATATTCTGACACTTCTTGAATGAAAATAGTGGTAAATCATTTGTAATGCCAATTGATTGGACCAACGGGCAATATTTTTTCATACACTTTGTTAGGGCATTACTTTGTGTGCAAAAGGTAGCAACACAGGTTATTCGAACCACTGTTTTTTTACGTTGAGGAATCTGCAAAAAGTCATGGTGATTGTACTAAGCTCTCTTTAATGATTGCTTGATCAATCCTGATGGATAGTCTCTATCCTCCATCTTTTTGGGCTAAATGTCAGCCTCAGGAAAGTAATTGGACATAAATTTACAATGTCTTTGAATCTGAAGAAACTGGCTGAATGGGAATCCATCTTTTTAGGCCCTTCGCATGGTGACTCCTATATTGGAGTAGAGTATTTCAGACAGTAGGTTTAGTGTACAGCCTATTTGTAAACCTACCTTCATGATTGTTAAGTCCAAAAAGTCAATCAGTTCATTACTCGGATGAGATGTGAAGTTCAAATCAAGCGAACAATTGTAAAGCCACTCAAGAAAATCAGAAAGGGCTAAGTTGCTCCCTTTCCAAATGAAAACAGATTTTGTCAACATATGGAGCCTTATGTAGGTGGCCTAACATTTACCACTTCATAAATACCGAATTTTACCGATTCGGTATTTATGAAGTGGTAAATGCTATGTAGGTAATCAGTCGGTAAAAATTACCGAATCGGAATTGGTCGGTAATTTAGAATCGGTATTTACCGATTCGGTAATGGTAACTGGCTTCCCATTGATTCCTATGGGCCAGGAGGCCCATAGGAATCAATGGGAAGCCAGTTACCATTACCGAATCGGTAAATACCAATTCGTTAATGGGGGGAGCACAATCAAGGGTGGCAGGGTGTCACAGTGACACCCTGTTGCACCCCTGATTCCTGCATGTGTGCACATGTGGCACACATACATGCCCTAAGGGCATGTATGTCTGCCACATTGCACACTTCTAAGTGCCAAAAAATGCTTTTTCTAAGCCATTCGTCATTTACCACCAACTTTTAGTTGGTGGTAAATAACGAATCCACACAACACCCACACACTCCCCCTACATCTCATTTCAGGATTCGGTATTTACCGAATCGGTAAAATTACCGATTCGGTAATTTTACCGATTCGGTAAATTACCGAATCCTGAAATGTCCCCCCTACATACCAAAAGCCTGAATACCGGTCGGTAACAGGATTTTTACCGAAAATCAGCCGTTACCGACCGGTATTAGGCTACCTACATATGGCCCATTATCTCCAATGGTGTATATTGTCAAAGAAGGGATTGATGGCACTGTTGTAGATCTCGGGGCACATTATCAAGCTCGGCGTTAAAATTATTGCCGCTTTAGCAGCAGAAAACTGCCGCAAATGCAGCAATAATGGGCTTGATAATATGCCGCAGAGAATTCCAATAGAAGCCCATGTTCACACCAGAACATGGGCTTCTATAGGAATTCTCAAGGGCATATTATCCAGCCCATTATCGCCTCTTTAGCGGCAGTTTTCTGCCGCCAAAGCGGTGATAATTTTAACGCTGTTTCTTGATAATATGCCCCGTAGTTCCTTTCAAATCTGTCCACAAACAGTATTGTAAAATGTGAAGCATAAGAAGCACACATTGATGCCCCCTCAATTTGCAAACAATTATGACCGTCAAACTTTAAATAATTTTGAGTTAATGTGATTGTTAAATAAATAAATGATAAACTCAGTGGGATAAGTGACTGGGCAAAGTCTGCTATTCAACACCTCTCTTGTCACATCAATACCTTCAATCTATGGGATGTTTGTGTACAAGGGCTCAATGTCCAAACACACCAACATTGGATCAAAGTCAATCTCCTTAATCTGTCTGATCATGCCAATACTGTCACGGACATAGCTTTTAGTATCCATAGCATATGTCTAATAAAGACATCAATATATTTACATAAGGGCTCAACTACAATACCAGATGTGTCTCCCTAGGGGGCATGACAGACGTTTATACTTTTTAGGTAAGGATTAGAGAACAGGAGCCCTTGATGATTCTCAGTTTAGGTATTCAAACTCCTGTGAACGTAAAATGCCAGAACTCTTAGCTTTGGCAGTGGTACCCTGCATCATTGTTTGGATCTCAAATAGGGGATTAAATTAAACAGAGAATAATGGTCACCATTCAAAAGCTGCTGTTGAATTTCTGCTTTTTAAGATGTTATTATTTGAACTAAAATTGCACTCCCTTTATCTGTGGGCTTTATTATCAGATCTCTGTTGCCTTTGAGGGCCATCAAAGTTTCTCTTTCCTCCAATGTGATCATATATGGAATGTATTCAAATCTGTTTTTAAGTTTAGTCACTTCTTTCATAGATTGATTGATTGATTGATTGATTGATTGATTGATTGATTGATTGATTGGGCAACTTATAAAGCACAAACAAATGCCTGAGGGAACAAGAGCATCACCCCTACAATAGAAAAGAAAACCTTACAAGGCGGCAAAAAGCCAGGTCTACAGGGACTTACGGAAAGATAGGTGAGCTTCCAGATAAGAGATGGACTGAGGGATAGTGTTCCAAAGCTTAGATGCGGCCGCAGCAAAGGCTCTCCCTCCCCATCTAGCCTTGTGAAACCTAGGAATAACTGCCAGGTTTTTTCCAGCAGAGCGCAACTGTATAGTGGTAACATATCGCTGGAAAAGATGTTTAACTCCCACCGGCATGAGTTGTGAAGTGCTTTATGAGCAATACTTAAGGCCTTAAACACAATTCAGCAGCCAGGAGCAGTTTCCAAATAGCAGCAGAGACTGAGTGATATTTGGGAACGTCCAAAACAAGTCTTGCTGCACCATCCTGGACAAGCTGCAACTTGTCAATGGCTGTGTTATTAATGTCCAGGTAGAGCACATTGCAATATTCCATCCTTGACATAATCAATGCCAAAGCCGCTTGTTTATGTACCGAGAAAGAGACAAAGGGAAGTTACCTTCCTAAGGTTCTTAATAACCCAAAAACAGGATGATACTGTCTTTTTTTATTTTTGTTACTTGTTTTTATTGAATTTTAAACCCCAACAACATAAGACTCATATAAGGGTCATATATATTACATTTGTGTATTGAAGTTAAGTACTTTACTACAATGTTTTTTTATTTTTATCAAGGATACATAATTCTTTGTACATTACACTCGTACCTTTATCAACCTCTCACTCTTAGCATTTACATCATGCAATGTTACCACCCGTCGGAACTTAGGGGCCTAAGACAGAGACACTATTACCCCCCATTCCGACTGCACACATTAGCGTCCAGACAGTGCGCCTACTCTCGCCTCACTTGCAATATCACTTCCCTCGTCAGCTTTGCCCTCCACATAAGTTGTATACAGTGCCCAGAAATGTTTTGGTCTGTTTCGTGGTGGGAGCAAATCACTATAAGCTTCAGTTTGTGTGCTGCGATACAGCATATCCCTTGTCCATTGTGTAATTGTGGGGGGAGGTCCTCGCATCCAACATATCGCTACACACCGTTTTGCTGATAACAGACCATATCAATTAATCTCCGTGCCCCCTTAGGTATAGCCTTAGAGTATCCCAGTAATGTGAACGCCAGCTCTGGTATTAATGACAATTTAGTCACTTGGTTTAATTCAGCATTAACCAACCCCCAAAAATGTGCTATTCCTGGGCAGGTCCAGGCCAAATAGAAAAAATCAGCGCCCTGTGTATTGCACCTATCACAGGTCGACTCCACTCGGAGCCTGTATCTATGCAGTCTTTCCGGGGTGTAATATATCCTGTTAAGGTATTTGAAATGTATTAATCTATGCCTCCCATTCAAGGAGATACATTTTGTGCTAAGGCAATAGTTTGGCCACATATCGTCCGTGATGTCTCTCTGAAGATCCCGCTACCAGGCCAGCCTCGCTTTATTGTAGGCATCACACCTAGCAGATATTGAAATATGGTAAACCCTGGAAACTATTTTTGTAGGGACCTGTATTGTGAGAAGGTTGGTCAGGGTTTTCAGCTCAGGGAGTTCTGACATGTCCTCACCCAGCAGCTCACTGAATGCGTGACGGACTCTATGAAATTGGAATCTTGTAAGAAGGGTCGGGGTCTCATCCTCTGTGCCTAAATCCCCCCAAAGTTTTGACACACCATCTGAGAAGAGGTCTCCTTTTGTGTGTATCCCAAGTGTACTCAGTGCTGTAACAACCCCTTTATCCTCACATGGCGATAACCATCGACACCAGTCGAGTCTAGCAACCGGGGAATATAGGATGACGCCTGCCTGAAGTTGTAATAGAGAATACCAAGCATGTACAACGGCATTGAGAGAGTCCATGATCCCCGTACATCTATCAGGGGGCTTAAATAGCAGAGCCGGGAGCGGGGTGGGTCAGCTACAACAGATTCAATACGGATGTACGGTATTTCAAGTGGTCCATGAACCCAATGGTATGCGTGCGCACTCTGAGCCGCTCTGTAATATAAGTCTAAGTCAGAGGCCCAAGACCCCCCATAGAGTACGGGAGTGTAAGGGTCCACCAGCTAACTCGCGCCTGCTTGCCGGCCCAAGCTAGATGGGTCATCAGAGATTGGAGTTGCTGGAAAAAAACCTTTGGCAGCACCATAGGAATATTTGTGAAAAGGAAGAGGAACCGAGGAATGATAACCATCTTCATAATGGTCACCCTGCCCATCAACGATAGTGGTAAACTAATCCATCTCTCTATGTCCTCTTCAAGCTTATTAACCGCTACCCCATAGTTCTCCCGGAACACCACTTCCGAGTCTGTGTGCAATTTAATACCCAGGTATCTCACTGCCTCCGTAGACCACCGCAACGGGTATTCTGGCTCAAAGACCAAAGTGGATGAAGTTAGAGGGAATATAATGTACTTGTTCCAGTTGACTCTCAAACCTGACAGGGCACCAAAATGCACAACTTCTCGTAGTATTGGGGAGAGAAAATAAGTGCGTATCCCGTGAATAGTATACCTCTATGGCTATGATATTCACGTAGCACACAGGCAAGGGGTTCTGCCACTAGGGCATATAGTATAGGGGACAGGTGGCAGCCCTGCTGAGTTCCCCTGGATATCTGAATAGGGTCTGTAAACAGGTTGCCTATTTTTATGCGGGCTACAGGTGAGTTGAACAGCCCCCCAGGCAATTGAATAAAGACCGGCCCCACCCCCATCCGGAGGAGAACATGCCACAGGAAGGGCCACTCAACGGAATCGAATGCCTTCTCCATATCTAAAAATACCGCAATAGCAGGGACCTCCAATCTAGTATGTTGTAATGTGGCAAACACCGTACAGATATTATACGTCGGATTCCGGCCAGGCACAAAGTCAGCTTGTTCTGGCGCCACCAGAGTGCGCACCAGTGGGATCAGGCGATTCGCTAAAATTTTTGCAAACATTTTTGTGTCCACGTTAAGCACGGACAGGGGCCTATACGAAGCACAATCGTTTAAAAGTTTACCTGGCTTGAGGATTGTAACAATAATCGCTTCCCTCATGGATGGCGACATCGTCCCGGTAACGCACATATCCTCAAACAACGCAATCAAGTGCAGCAGTAGTAGGTCTAAGACGCCTTATAGAAGGCTACCATCAGGCCACCCCCTCCTGGTGCACTCCCCACTCTCATACTTGCTATTGCAAGCAAAAGCTCCTCCCGCTCAATGGGTCGCATTAAAAGGTCCCGATGAGTATTAGTGAGCCATGGCAATTTTATAAGGGCCAGGTAATCAAGCACTCGTTCGTATGAATTGCCTCCCCGGGTGGAATATAGTTCAGAGTAGTATTGGCGGAATTTCTCCACCACTTCTATGTCTGTAAGCAGTGTGTCGCTGTCCTTAGTCATGAACTCAGGCACCATCAGCTGCACCCTGCGTTGCCTAAGCAGTTATGCGAGTACCGCTCCAGGGTGCTTCCCCTCTCCATACACTCGAGCCATTGCATACTTGCCCAAATGTTTAAGCTCCGCGTCCGCTTCTTTATAGAACTCAGCCAGGGTAGTCTTTAGCTCCTGCGCTATTGCCTCATTAGGTCCAGCGAGTTGGGTCCTTTCCAGGGATACCAGCTTCCGTTCCAGGTCCGTAAGTCTTTGACGGATCGACCGGAGGACACCCGCATGTTTAGACATAGCCACTCCCCTTATATATAACTTAAACACCTCCCACACAGTCTGGAAGCTGTCTACAGATCCTACGTTTTTTTCAAAAAAGATTTCAATAGCTTCAGCAATTTCTACCTTGAAAACTGCGTCTAGCAGTGTATAAGGGGGGAATCTCCAGGTAAAGTGGGGTATACGCGCTTTTGGTGTGTCGAGCACCAGCAGCAATGGGGAGTGATCAAAATAGGTGCGGGGAAGAATCTTACACGTACGAATAGTTGGAAGCAATTACCTAGATACAAACCAATAATCTATTCTGGTGTGGAGATTATAGTATGCAGAATAGTGAGTGTATCCCCCCTGCATCGGGTGTCGGTGGCACCATACATTACACATATCAAGACAGACCAGTGTGCTATCCATAGCCTTAGCCGTGGATGATACCCGTCGCTCCGGACCACCAGATCTGTCCAGTGCCAGGTCCCTAATCAGATTAAAATTGACACCCCAGAGGAGTCGGCCAACCAAGTGAGAGATTACAATGTCAGTCAGTTTCAAGTAAAAATCTGGATCGCCATAATTTGGTCCATATACGTTAACCATCAGGAATTCAATCCCCTTCCCCTTACATCTTGTGATTACAAATTGACCCTCCCTGTCCGTCTCTACAGGTTCAAGCTTCAATGCTTTCTTAGGATTCACCCACGTCAAGACCCCTCTCGCGTATGTGGTGAATCCAGCAGCGTGAGTATTACTTTGCAACCCCCTAAGGCGCAGCATAGGGCTGTCCAGTGGCAAGTGTGTCTCCTGTAACATCGCAATATCAACGTCGTGTCTGGTCAAATAACTCAAAACCTTACGTATTTTCCGGTGGTCATTCAAGCCCGCACGTTCCATGTGAGTGCGTTGACAGTGTCAAGGCCCGTGTCTCTAAGGTTACTATCCATACTTTCTGTATGGAAGAATTACATATTTCCGCCTGTCTTGCTCCATAACCGTGTAAATGTACCTGTTACATTTGCCAATTCTAAGTGTACTATTGGCTGCAACTAACCATGTGAGTCTCGATACCGTCCCTCCCTCCACCCACGTCAGGCAAACCCCAACTGAGCCTGGCCGCCAAGATCCCTCCCATCCGTCCCCAAAATCCCCCCATAATAATCTCAAACAGTGTGATACACCTAAGGGCAGATGTTGCGAGCTAGAGCAGTACATAAGCAGTATGGGAATCTAGTGCATACTCCAATACTCCGTCCAACCATCGTGGTTCTGTCGCACTAATCATCTCTGTTACTCAACATCCAAAATAATGAAGGAGCTTCGTAAACAAATCCCCGGTAAACACCAACAAGTTTGCACATCTTTGAAATCACTGCTAAAATCTTCGGAGACATAAACACCGCCACCCATCCTTGCTGCAATCCTAAAGAACCCCCCTCCTCCCCTCCCCAGCCCTCCCCTCATCCCCAATGCAAGTCTACGTGTCACTCCTTGATTTTGCGTATTGGGACCCCAACGGTGTCAAGTTCAATCCTGTTCCTCTAGGCTGCCACCAGTAGCTCCTAGCTGTTCCTCTCTATCTGGACTGGGGCGTTTCTCTTTGGACCACTCTTTCAAGGCCTTTTAGAGAGTCCTTGGTTCCGTGAAAATGCAAGAATGGCCATTCCAGTTAACTCATAGCCTGGCAGGATATAACATGGCGTAGTCTATATTCAGGTCTCTCATCTGCCGTTTCAGAGGGGCAATCTGTCTGCATGCCTCTTGGACATGCACCGTGAAGTCCGGATACAAGGAGATTGAAGACCCCTCATACTGTAGAGATTGTTTGTTTTGGGAGCGGCTGCCAGCGCCGAGTCTCTGTCCCTATAGTTCAACAGCCGCGCTATTATAGGTCGCGGAGGCACCCCTGGTGGAGGACGAGGACCCAACGAGCGATGCGCTCGTTCCACTACAAACACTGTAGAGAACACTTCATCTCCCAGCAATGTGGTCAGCATCTTTTCTATGAACTTCTCCATATTACCGGTTGGCATCGATTCAGGGACTCCCGTAATCCCTAAGTCATTGAGGCGTGAGCACGCCTCAAAAACTTTGGCCTTTAGCTCCTGCGCTATCGCCTCATTAGGTCCAGCGAGTTGGGTCCTTTGGCCTTGTCCTGAAGAACCTGTAGAACTTTGTCCATTCGCTTGTGGTCTGTGTCCATCGACGTCTGTGCTTTCTCCACCTCAGTGACCCTGCGCTCCACCATGTCAAGACGCTCTGCGTGCTTGTCAAGCCTTTCGGACATCCTGTCCATTCGATATGAAAGCACGTCTATTTTGTTGCCCAAGCCCGCCATGCTACCTTGTAGATTTTTCTCCATTAGAACCAGCATAGAGCGAATGTCACCTTCCCTTTCTTCAGGTGCTGTATCTTGGGCGGCATTCCCCTCATCAGTAGCATTGTCCCGACCCTTTGACTTCTTGGGGTCAAACGTGAGCGTAGGTTGTGTGCGATCAACTCTACCCATGATGCTGCGTGTTGTGTGGTAAGAATTTGATCAGAATACAGAAAGCCAAATCAACTCACCGTTATCATACAGCAACTATCCCAATTACCAAGGTCACCACAGCTCTCCGCGATTGTAATAGAGTTAGCAGTCTAGTAGCTGGGGAGAGCGGAGCCAGAGGGTCGAGGGAAGAGGAGGAGTCCCGAGAGGATATGGCAGTTAGGATAGGGACAGTGTTGGTGTTGGATGTAAGAATAAAGCTCCCACTATTCAGATATAAATCCACAACGTGTCTGTGGTTCTTTCGCAGTGCGATGCTACAGCGATGTCCAGACCCTGCTAGCTTCGTCCAGTACAAGCCTGCAGGTAGAGGATGCCACCACTCCATCCAGTTCAGCGCCAATTAAATGAGCTTATAGGAGCGCCAGAACAGCTAGCACACTTCGGGAGGTTAAGTTGCGCCTCGCCGCCGCCTAGTCAAGCCCGTCTCCCGAATCACCACCACACTACTCTACCAGTCCAGGGTAGGCCATTAATTACTCACTGTCAGGCGCTAGGGCCTCCCTCTACGCTCCCCTGTGCCAGCTGACAGGGCTCCGCAACAAATGTCAGTCTCCACTTGGGGATAAAGGCGCCACCAGCTTTAAATAGAACAATCGTGGGCAGAGTGCAGCTGCGCTGGTTCACACTGCACAGCGTTCTTATGTTCCGCTTGTCCGCTCCAGTACAATGCGTAATTTCCTCTTGATTTGTTCTGTGCTCTGCGGTCATCGCTCCACGCCACCAGGTGCTGCAATCCAGGTCTCAAGCCAGGGCTATCTGAACGTGATTCCTTGGTGTGTGCGCTTGGGGTGCCCGCTGTGCATCGCATCACAAGGGAGTGCAGTCTACCCAGTGCCTCTCACCTCGTTCTGCAGGCCGCACACGACCATCCCTGGTACGTAGTCCCAGATCCGAGGCGCCTGGAGTAAAGATGGCGGCCACGTCCGTCTGTTAGGGGTCAGAGGCAGCACAACCATTCTGGCAAGAATCACAGGCACAGCGCACCCACACCGACAGTGCACCCGTATTCACACTCCTTTCTTCACTCACTAGTCTATGATCGCCAAGTAGAGACTTTCCACCACTTCCGTATCACACACTATGCCCTCGGGACTCAGCCAACACAGTCTACCGGTCCCTCCCAGACGATCTCTCAGATGGGCCGCATCCCAGCATGTAAATGTCACAGGGCAACCGCAGGGTATATCACAAAGTCTATTTTGACAATCCGCTCACTCTACCGTGTAAAATAGGCCCACGGGGTGCCGTTCCTAATATGCGCCTCTGAAGAACGGCAGCGGGTGTGACAGGAAGAGCTGGCGCACCATGTCTTCATACGGCTCCAGCAATGCCGAATGGCGGAGCTCAAATCGGAGAGGGCGCAGGCAATACCTCAAAAGGGTCCAACGCCAGTAATTCTGATGAGTCGTTCACCGAGCTCCTCGGCCCTCAGGGGATGTACAGCGCTCCGACCATGAGGAGCACTATCCCAACTCCTTCTGTCTCTCCTCACACCAGTCCGGCGACTTCGTTCCGGTCAAGGGCCACATTAGTTCAGCTCGCATTGCTCGCTGCAGCAGCGTCGTAGAGGTCTCCAAAGCAGATCTTCGCATTGCCTGTGCTTTCGGAGTTCCTCACTATGGTGTTTCCAGGCTGGTGCGTCCAGCAGAACCAGGATAGTTGTAGGATTGTTCGGCAGTTGCTCGGAGCTAAGCGCTCAAGTGGCCATCTTGCAGTTCTCAAGCTCCGCCCCCGATACTGTCTTATTGACCTGAGGATTAAAGGACAGATTATTGTCAACTAGGACACCAAGATTTTTTGCTGAGTCTGCAGGGCTGGGACATTGCGCAAGCGTTACTGGCCACCAACAATGGGTCCATATCTCTAGTTACTACCAAAGATCAAAACTTCAGTTTTGTCACCATTCGATCGGAGGTAATTAGTTACCATCCAATTGGCCACAGTCTGCATGCAATTGTTAAAGTTAGCGCTGGAGGCCTTGATATCCTTTGTGATAGACACAATAATTTGTTTGTTATTAGCATAGGATAGTGCCTGTAACCCAAAAGATCTAATCAGTTTAGCCAGCGGGGAGACAATTACATTGAACATGGAAGGGACAAAGAGATGAGCCTTGCGGAACCACACACAAAGTAGGTGTGAGATTAGAGTGGAATTGGTCCACCACCACTGTCTATTCGTCAGGAAGAATGATAGAAACTTCAGAGTTAGATCTGTGACCCCAATTTCCTGTAGACGGCCAATCATACTTAAAGGAGAGATGGTATCAAAAGCCGCAGATAGGTCCAACAGGACCAGCATGGCAGTCTGCCCGGCATCAACCATGGTACTGATGTTATTGACTGCAGATAGTAGTGCAGTCTCGGTCCCATGGTTACTCCTAAATCCACACTGGGAAATATCCAGCAGATGGTGTTGCTCCAGGTAGATATAAGACAGTAGTACGTGCACAACCAATCTACAACTGAAGTTGAATTATTAGTTCAGTGCCGCCTGGGAGTCACTCTCTGGATGTGAGTGGTGTCGTAAAAATCTGGCTACATTCCCAAACTCTTGGGATATGTCCCCAGGGCGCTGATTGATAAAGTCCTCTGCGGAGGTTTATATTGTTTGACAATAATAGAGTTGAATAAAGTTCTTACTCAAAAAGTTGTAGTGGGGTTTGCTATATTGTTTAATTTCACAATATAACTTGCGTAGTCTAGTCAACTACAATTCCCAGCATGCAGGTTGTTAGATCATTTCATTATCTTGATGTATTTTCGGCCAGGTAGGTCATCAGCTGAGCATTTAGATGTTTCTCAAAGAACTTAGCGGGAACAGGTAGTAAGGAAATAGGCCGGTACTTTTTCAATTCAGAGAGGTCCAAGTTTGATTTTTTAAGCAAAGGCTTGACAATCACAGTTTTCCAACTTTGAGGGTAACATTCATAGGAAATGGCCGGATTAAGGAATGCTGTAAGGTGAAGAATAATGATATCCCCTCCCAGCTTCATAAGTTTGAGGGAGCAGGGATCTAGAGGGGAGCCTGACCTGATCCCTCGAAGAATCTGTTCCGTCAGCTCATAGGAAGGCAGGAAGACAAAATTCCCTCTTAATGGTCTGTGAGGGACTAGGGACTAGGAGTTTTGTTTTATGGACAGAATGGTAGGGCTCGGAATTAGGACTGTCCAGGGAAGAGAAGATCTCAGAAATTTTGGTGTGTAAGAATTTGCCATACGATCTCAGAATTCCTGCGAGTTTTAGAGGAGGCAGAGGTTATAGACAGAAGATTAATCAGTTTAAACAGATCCCTGGGGGACTTGACTGATGCGATCTTCTAGTTACAGTATAAGGATTTCTTTGGCTTAATGGCAGCTTTGTATTCTACCAGCTTGGTCTTATGGTTAGCTCTTTTGAACGGGTCATAATGTTTACGCAAAATGCATTCTTGGCGGCAACAAGCTTGTCGAAATGTTCTCAGCTCTGAGAACCAGGGAGAGGTGGACGTCTTCCTATGTACATAGAATTCTTTAAGGGGAGCCAAAGAGTCAATCGCTGATGAGATCCGTTTCTCCATCGCTGCCAAGTCACTATCATTCTGGTAAGTCAAATTGTGATTATTAAGTGCCTGTAGAAAGGATTCCTTGCTTATACCTTTCCAATTTCTTTTAAACACCTTATTCATGCCCCTTGGAACAGTTTCTTGTGTGGTGGGTAAGGAAAGAAAAAAAGGAACAGCATGATGGTCAGACCCGGTGAGAGGAAGTGGTTCATCCACCCTGAGATGCTGCTCATTGGGAGAAATGTCACTGAGAATGTGCCCTGCATCATGAGTAGCAGTCCTTACTAATTGTGCAAAACCACAACATAGCATTGTGAATTTAAAAACCTGCGAGATTTTACAAGAATCGCTGTCAAAATGAAAATTAAAGTCTCCCAGGATAGTAAGGTTATGTTTTCCAAGATAAGGTTCTAAAAGGTTTGCGAACTCCATGGTAAAAGAGGACCTAGGTCCTGGCGGCTGATAAAACAGGATTCTGGCAATGGATTTGGTAAGGACCACCTTTAAAAAGAAAAATAATGCTTCACAGGGAGATGTAGGAGTAGATAGTGGCTCTTTTAGACTGGTATAAGAAGCCTTATATATGATGGCTAACCCCACCCAATTTTGCCAGTTCTATCAAGCCGGGAGATGGTATATCCTGGAGGAATGGCATCACCCAGATCAGGGCCCGAAGAGTCCTTGGCCCAGGTCTCTGTCACAAACACCCAGTCCGGCTAATGAGGTGAAATGAAGTTGGAGAATTCTATTTTATTTTTTCTAAGTGATCTCGTATCAATAAGAAATAAGAGATCCAGAGAGCATGTTCATCAATGAGCAGGAGGGAAGAGGAAAACTCTTAGCAAACTTCCTTCCCAGCATTGAGGAGAAGGGCTGAAAGTTGTTCTCTGGGCAGCCTGTGATGTGGTTAGTCAATAACCCTCCCACACTGAAGTAGAGATTACATGCTGCAACACTCCCCTGTTCTCGTGTGCTAATAAGCTGTTCTCTGGAATAGGTAAATATGTTTGTCTTTTCCGTATTGCCAAAACCAGGGGTCCTGGCACACGGCGCAGTCCAGTTGCAGAGGGGCAGAGATGGGCTTGCATCTGGTGTGCTGAAGCCCGCTGTGCGTCCGCCCCAGCATGCCAATTTATGGACGTTCCTTGGGACTAGACTGCTAACTCAGCCAGAAGTGCTCCTGCCTGAATAGAGAAGTTCTGCTTCGCTCCGATCATACAGCATAGATCGCTGCAACTGACCGGGGAGGCGGTTTCAGGTGGGTAAGAGATTGCAGATCAATTAAAACCCCATGAAGAGTAGATAAAAACAAACATGCGACTCTAGGCAAGAAATAATAAAAGTATTTCAAGAGGAAAAACACACCAAGCAGCCTTTCAGCAGGCTAACTGCTGCGTGTCCGCCGCAGCATGCCAATTTATAGCCATTCATAATAATACTTTCAAATGCAAGAAGTTCAACTGGCATCCAATTGCTAGGTGGATTAAAGAAAGAAGAAGAAGGTCCCAGTTTTGAGGGATTGAGAGCCTCAGGGGAACAATTATCCATAAAAAAGGCTCTTAATGGCAATTTGTGAACAAACTGTTTCATTTGAGTGTTGAAAAAGTTTGTCGCTTCAGTTGGCAAAAAATTCAATCCTTTGCTGAGTAAAGATATTTCACCCAAGGAGAGAACATGGTCTGACCAATTGAAAATGGGAATAAAATCAGAGCCAGATGTCTCATTTATTGAGGAGGTCCCCATTGATAAAATATCCTGCATGTATGCCTCTCTCCAGATTGGAAGTTCCATTGTTGTGATCTGCCTCCCCTAGTATGCAAGTTCTTTTTCTTCAAGTCGCCCTAAGCACTTCCCAATGTCCTATGGGATTGTAATTGTTTTGACATATCGCACTATGTGATTTCTTTGATTAGTTTTTGGTAGCACGTTGTTACTTTTCCAAGTTTTGTATGAAGACAAACTAAAAGATGATACGATATGTCCCATTATGGGACTGATAATCTATTCTTGAAAAATAATTGCTTCCTGAGCCATTGTAGTTTAGATTTTGTTTAATGCCCCAGGTTCTGGGTAATTTTGTTACCCCTGTTGGGTGTAACCCTTAAACATATTCAGACTGAACATAGAGCAGCCCCTGTCCTGGATTTGGGGATGAAACTCATTGGCAACTTTGCCACAGTGTCCTCAATAATTTTAAGAAATATTAAAAGGGAGACAGCTTCTATGGTATTATGACAAATGTTCACTACAGTTTCACTTGCAGGCCAGGAATTCGAGCTCCCTCCAATTATTTCTGGAACCAATACATCTCTAGTTCATGAATATTTAGGAACCAGGTCTAATAAGCCACAACTAAAAGCAAATCTGATGCCAAAATTGCCAAGCAGAAACCTGAGTCTTCTAAAAAAGCACTGGGATAAAAACAAGCAAAAGCACAGACTGGATATCCGCAACTGGAGTCTTCTGAAAAACATTACCATCTGCGTAACCATGATACAATTAAACAGCCAGATCCGTATCAGCCAGCCAGATACGTATCAGACAGACAGTAGGAGAGAGGGGGAAGAGGTGACAACAGACATGAGAAATATGTGAAACCGAAAAAGGACTCACAGCCTTCTTCTAAAAGCACAATTTGTAAAGAACAAGGTGGCCAGAATTTCTGCTAAAATTGCCACAAATACTCAGAACTTTTCTTCAGAACAAGATGTGGGAGAGGACTCTGCTTGACTGTGCAGCAGAGGATACCATGTTCACAAGACTCTTTAAAGGGTTCTGGTGGTGATACCAACTAATTACTAAGTTCAAATAGAAACAGAAGATCAGCATCTCAGCTCCCCTGATAGACTCTATGAATGAGAGACAAACAAAGGGTGATATCCCAAGTACTATTAAAGTAATAGTCTTCAGAATGTAACTAATGACTACAAAATTCTCCTGGCTGAGACTGATTGGCAACCTGAGTTTGTTAGGAAAGTCCCATAATGAGAGAATGTAATCATGCCTTCCTTTTCCGTTATTGTTCCCCAGGATGTTGAACAGCATATGCTACAGAATGGGTCTTGCTCAACCCCCAGCATTATATCACAACCAGGCAGGTTGTGATAAAGACCCAGTAACAACAAAACAAAGTAGGAGGAGGTCCAAGGGAAAAGACTTTTAAAGACCAGCAGGTTGTGTATCCCTCAATTATAAACACTATAAACACTGAATCAACCTGGGTCTAATGCTGTGTCAACAAAGAGAAGAAAGCATACCTAATGATTCCGACATCTCTAGTTAATAGAGAACCCTTCTAGGAACAGAACCCATCAATCACAAAGGAGTAGTGTATCTGTCATCATTTGGGTCTGTATATCTCGATACAACGCCCCAGGTCCTGATGGAACGACCTGGTGACGAGTAAAGAGAAATGGCATACAAGGGTTGCTGTCAGATCTCCAACAATAACAGAAATATGATAAGCCCTCGCTTTTGTGAAAGGGGTCCTAAAAGTGCAGCACTAAATCATAAAAGTGACGATAAAAATGGCTAGTGGAACTCAAAAGTGCTTTAATTGGTAGAGTGCCTCTGCCATCGTTAAAAAGCAAAAATGGCAATTTAGCATAAATAATTTGTCATTATGCTCAATGTCCATAGTAATCTGGTCGACATGTTTCTGCCCATTAGGATCTAAATAGTATCAGGGGCATTCCTCAGGACCTTAAATGCTGCTACTATGTGAAAAAGTGTATTTAAAGTATAGTAAAAATTACAGACAATCCTACCACACCGGTCAACTCTACAGGTGTCGAAACCGGATACCTAGGAAAACAAAGAAAAACGGATAAGGAATGCAATCATCCGGAATTTTGTATGAAACAGCAAACAGACAGTTTTATCAAATAACGTCAATAGAAGCATATACTAATGCTTCATGCACCTAATAATGTATCAGATTGCACTTACCCCAAAACTATGGGTGATACCCTCACCTCAACCTGGTCTCTGCTCAGGGAAAGGGGCCCCGCTCTAGTGAAGGGGAGAAAAATGAAAGGCTGTTGACTAACGTGCCAAAAAATGTAACTCCCCAGAAAATAAGGCTAAAAGAATATAGGCAGCGTCAAAATAGTACTACAAAAATGTGGTGGCTGACAGCATGGTTAAAAACAGTATTACCTTTTCCTGGGACTGTATATCAGGATAAGGAACTCGAAAGTTTCAAAGTTTCATAAAAACCAAGTCTCATTCCCGAGTCAAACATGGGTGACTAGCATATTCAAGGGAAAACCCTATACTTTTGCCTAGAGGTCACTCGCATGTGTTTGAATAGTACCATACTTCTGAATAGATGGAAACTAATGAAGCGGGTAATTGCTAAAGGGATCAGAGTTCAAAAGCAAGCATAGAGGAAGAGGTTACACTTACCTATCCGTCGGTACCCCGGGGCGGTCTTTGAGTCAAGACCGGAGGTGCCGATAGGAAAGGTTTAGTGTGCTTTATAGAAACCTCAATTGCTTGCAGCTGCGTCTACTCAACAAGGTGGCCAGTTAAGTGCCTGTTGTGTTTGGGACCGGCGTAAGGACCCCAGCCGAGGCCAGAGCTCAAGCAGACTGCGCATGTGTGATCAGTCCGCTATTCGGCTCAAGCTTAGTGCGCATGTGTCAAACTATCTACACTGATCTAATACAGCTCACTTGTCATAGTGGGGCTTGGATCGGACTCATTTATCAGCCGAGTACTTGAAAATCAGAATCTTAAATGCTGCATTATTAGTCAGGATCTACTACCTAATACAAATGTATCATAGTTCATAACAGCAGCCAGGGGATATCGTCATTAAGCCCCATGACATCCGAGTGTAGTCGGTAAACCCATTTCTGTTCTCTACAAAGGAGAAACCGTTGGATGTCTACAATGTGAGGGGGAATGTACGGTTGTTCAAGTATGACCCAATGTAAATCAGTATCTTTATGGCCTGCTGTGATGAAATGACTGGTGAGTTTAGTAGCACTCTTTTTGCACCGTATAGTGCTCTTATGTTCTGAGATTCTAAGCTTGATCTTGCGAGATGTCATCCCCACATAGTTCTTCCCGCACGGACACTTTATCAGGTAGATCACCCTGTCACTGTTGCAATTGGTGTGTTTATTAAGACACCACGGTCTGTTCGTACCGATGTCAATTTCCGTGGTGTGTGAGGTCTGAGGGCACACTGAGCAGTTCCCACAAGGGAAGTGGCCTTTAACTGGGGGTAAACCCCATAGGGGGACATCCATGGAATTTCTCAAAGCCCGAGGACGTGTATGTATCAGTTGATCTTTGATGTTATAACTCCTCTTATATGCAAATAAAGGGGGGGGGGGTAATTCCTTGCCTTCAATCTTGAGCACTCTCCAATTTTTAAGAATGCTCTTCTTTAATGCATTGGAGTAGCTGGAAAAAGTGTTGACACACGTAATCCTCTTATCCTCCGCGGTAGGATTACAAATTCTCTTCTCCAGGAGAGCCTCCCTGTGATTATTTACAGCTCTCTTCATTGATGTTCTGATAGTTCTTTTAGGATATTGCCTATCCAACAGTTGAGAAGAGAGTTGAGTGGCATGTTCACGGTACTTAGAGATAGTGGAACAGTTCCGCCGGATACGAAGAAATTGCCCAAATGGCAAATTCTCCCGCAGAGCTCTAGGATGGAAGCTCTGAAAATGTAACAGAGAATTCCGAGCCATCGGTTTTCTATATAGTTCCGTGGTAAGTGTTCCATCCTGAGAGCCAATCAAAAGATCCAAAAAGGGTAGATTTTCTTTAGAAGCCTCACATGTAAACTTCAAGAAACCATTCCTGTTATTCAGCCAAGAGTGAAAACTCTCAATCATGTCCATAGAGCCTCTCCAAATGACTAAAATGTCATCTATATACCGTTTCCAGGCCAGAATATGACCTAGAAATGGATTTGTAATGGACAGTATCTCAGTCTGTTCAAATTGATGAACATAAAGATTGGCTAGAGAAGGAGCAAAAATGCTCCCCATAGATGTTCCGGAGATCTGTAGGAATAGCTCATCCTCGAATTGGAAAAAATTCTCCTTCATAGCCAATGTTGCACAGAACATAATGAACTCGACTGGCGTAGGACTCTGCAGATCTCTTGCTTCCAGAAGTGTTTTAATTACAGATAGAGTCTCATCCTGGGGGATGCAGGTGTAAAGTGACTCCACATCAAAGCTCACTAGGAAATCTTGTGTCGTGTCAAAAGGCATTCCATCTATGATGCGCAGCAGATCTTTCGTATCCTCAACATATGTGGGCATCGTTTTCACAAGTGGTTTAAGAAAAAAATCTACAAAGGTAGACAGGGGTTCAAGGAGAGACCCTATACCCGATATTATAGGTCTGCCTGGAGGGGGTAACACCCCTTTATGTATTTTGGGTAATACATAAAAGTATGGAATCACTGGAAATGTAGTTGTCAGAAACAGTGCCTCATGGTTAGTAATCCAGCCTTGTTCCAATGCATCGTCTACTCGGTCTTTAATGGTGGCCATGAGTCTCTTAGTAGGATCCAGTTTGAGGGGCTGGTAGAAAGTGCCGTTGTTAAGTTGTCTCTTGCACTCACTTCTATATGCTTCTGCGTCCATGATTACAGTAGCACCCCCTTTATCTGCAGGTTTGATAATGACTGACCTGTCCATTGATAGTGTCCGGAGAGCAGAGCATTCTTTTTTTGACAGATTTGAAAATTGTCGGTTCTCAACTTGGAAGAGCGTTTCAGCATCTCTCAGAACAGCCCTCTCGAAAGTGAGTACTTCTGGTGGAACTAGATGTGTAGGTGGATTAAATGTGGATCTCGGGCGTAAACCAGTATTGGTGGTGTTCTCCTCGTCAGTCTCTTGTGGTTTCTCTTTAAAGAAAGCACGTAATCTCACTTTCCTAAAAAAGGCAGCCAATTCTTGTCGGGTTTGGAATGAGTCTCCTTTATATGTTGGAACATACCCAAGCCCCTTCTCTAGAACGTTGGTCTCATCAATAGTGAGTGAGCGTTCACTCAAATTGACAATCAGGCTGTCACGTTGCTTGGTCCTGGTGCCGCAGGATCTCTCAGATTGCTCCGTGTGCGAGACGATGGAGGGGGGCTCCAGTGGACGCTTGGTTGAGCTGATCTTCTCTTGCCCCTGGAGCGGCGTTGGCCTTGTCCTAAAAAAGGCTGCTGTTGAAAATTATCTGGGTGCATTGGACCTGGGTACATCGGATGTTGGAAGTAGGGCTGTTGAAAGTTATAGGGTCCGGGCGGCCACCATTGTGGCGGCGGGGGGGGACCTCCAAAGAAGGTACCTCTCCTAGGTCCCCTTTTCCTCCAATTATGACCTCTTGATGACTGGTACGCACCTTGATCTGAGTCAGATGAGTTACCATCACTGCCGGACGTAGAGTAATTCGAACCAGGTCTTCCGCCTTGGTGGTTATATGTAGGAGGAACGTAGGAATCACTGGTGTAGGGATATACTTTAGTCATTGAGAACTTAGCCAGGTCTTTTTTGAATTTCACAATTTTGTTCGCAAGAATGGTATCTCTAAACTCCTTGCTGGTTTTATCAGTCTCTTTTGACTGTTTGTTAAAGGTAGCCGTAACCAACACTGACTTAATCTGGGACTCTAAAAGCTGTATCTCGACCAGGATGTTGTCAGCCATTCTCTTGGCTGTTGTTATTATTAAAATTAGCCAATCCCGTGTGCAGCGCCAAGCCACCAGGGACTAGTCCTTGAGGAATGTCTTATCCTCCAGGAACAGCCTGGGTGCGTTATTTACTATAAGGCCAGTAGGAGCGCAGTCGGACCGTAAATATTCGGTCATTATAGCGCCGTGTACCTGTGTCAGTGCATGTGAGCGTTTCAGAAAAAGGACTTTACTCCAATCATCGTTATTGATAGTAGTAGTGTTCGTAGGTAAATCAATAATACAAGGTGTTTGGAGGATGTCTAATGCTACTGCGTCATCGAATGAAAGACCCTGCCTTTCTGACATTGTGAGAATGGATCTGGAGATAACTTTAATATGAAAAACTAAGAAAAACAGTTAAGAAAGAACCAGCTGTGCCAACCACTAAAAAGTAGTACAGGACGAAAACTATACAAAAAAGCCACAGAGCGTTTTGAATTCCTTATCTGGAAAGGAATATTGCAATAAAGGACCTACGGCCGAAAGCCGCTCAATAACAGTAACAACAAAACAAAGTAGGAGGAGGTCCAAGGGAAAAGACTTTTAAAGACCAGCAGGTTGTGTATCCCTCAATTATAAACACTATAAACACTGAATCAACCTGGGTCTAATGCTGTGTCAACAAAGAGAAGAAAGCATACCTAATGATTCCGACATCTCTAGTTAATAGAGAACCCTTCTAGGAACAGAACCCATCAATCACAAAGGAGTAGTGTATCTGTCATCATTTGGGTCTGTATATCTCGATACAACGCCCCAGGTCCTGATGGAACGACCTGGTGACGAGTAAAGAGAAATGGCATACAAGTTTACGCCTGAGATCCACATTTAATCCACCTACACATCTAGTTCCACCAGAAGTACTCACTTTCGAGAGGGCTGTTCTGAGAGATGCTGAAACGCTCTTCCAAGTTGAGAACCGACAATTTTCAAATCTGTTAAAAAAAGAATGCTCTGCTCTCCGGACACTATCAATGGACAGGTCAGTCATTATCAAACCTGCAGATAAAGGGGGTGCTACTGTAATCATGGACGCAGAAGCATATAGAAGTGAGTGCAAGAGACAACTTAACAACGGCACTTTCTACCAGCCCCTCAAACTGGATCCTACTAAGAGACTCATGGCCACCATTAAAGACCGAGTAGACGATGCATTGGAACAAGGCTGGATTACTAACCATGAGGCACTGTTTCTGACAACTACATTTCCAGTGATTCCAAACTTTTATGTATTACCCAAAATACATAAAGGGGTGTTACCCCCTCCAATATCGGGTATAGGGTCTCTCCTTGAACCCCTGTCTACCTTTGTAGATTTTTTTCTTAAACCACTTGTGAAAACGATGCCCACATATGTTGAGGATACGAAAGATCTGCTGCGCATCATAGATGGAATGCCTTTTGACACGACACAAGATTTCCTAGTGAGCTTTGATGTGGAGTCACTTTACACCTGCATCCCCCAGGATGAGACTCTATCTGTAATTAAAACACTTCTGGAAGCAAGAGATCTGCAGAGTCCTACGCCAGTCGAGTTCATTATGTTCTGTGCAACATTGGCTATGAAGGAGAATTTTTTCCAATTCGAGGATGAGCTATTCCTACAGATCTCCGGAACATCTATGGGGAGCATTTTTGCTCCTTCTCTAGCCAATCTTTATGTTCATCAATTTGAACAGACTGAGATACTGTCCATTACAAATCCGTTTCTAGGTCATATTCTGGCCTGGAAACGGTATATAGATGACATTTTAGTCATTTGGAGAGGCTCTATGGACACGATTGAGAGTTTTCACTCTTGGCTGAATAACAGGAATGGTTTCTTGAAGTTTACATGTGAGGCTTCTAAAGAAAATCTACCCTTTTTGGATCTTTTGATTGGCTCTCAGGATGGAACACTTACCACGGAACTATATAGAAAACCGATGGCTCGGAATTCTCTGTTACATTTTCAGAGCTTCCATCCTAGAGCTCTGCGGGAGAATTTGCCATTTGGGCAATTTCTTCGTATCCGGCGGAACTGTTCCACTATCTCTAAGTACCGTGAACATGCCACTCAACTCTCTTCTCAACTGTTGGATAGGCAATATCCTAAAAGAACTATCAGAACATCAATGAAGAGAGCTGTAAATAATCACAGGGAGGCTCTCCTGGAGAAGAGAATTTGTAATCCTACCGCTGAGGATAAGAGGATTACGTGTGTCAACACTTTTTCCAGCTACTCCAATGCATTAAAGAAGAGCATTCTTAAAAATTGGAGAGTGCTCAAGATTGAAGGCAAGGAATTACCCCCCCCCCCCTTTATTTGCATATAAGAGGAGTTATAACATCAAAGATCAACTGATACATACACGTCCTCGGGCTTTGAGAAATTCCATGGATGTCCCCCTATGGGGTTTACCCCCAGTTAAAGGCCACTTCCCTTGTGGGAACTGCTCAGTGTGCCCTCAGACCTCACACACCACGGAAATTGACATCGGTACGAACAGACCGTGGTGTCTTAATAAACACACCAATTGCAACAGTGACAGGGTGATCTACCTGATAAAGTGTCCGTGCGGGAAGAACTATGTGGGGATGACATCTCGCAAGATCAAGCTTAGAATCTCAGAACATAAGAGCACTATACGGTGCAAAAAGAGTGCTACTAAACTCACCAGTCATTTCATCACAGCAGGCCATAAAGATACTGATTTACATTGGGTCATACTTGAACAACCGTACATTCCCCCTCACATTGTAGACATCCAACGGTTTCTCCTTTGTAGAGAACAGAAATGGGTTTACCGACTACACTCGGATGTCATGGGGCTTAATGACGATATCCCCTGGCTGCTGTTATGAACTATGATACATTTGTATTAGGTAGTAGATCCTGACTAATAATGCAGCATTTAAGATTCTGATTTTCAAGTACTCGGCTGATAAATGAGTCCGATCCAAGCCCCACTATGACAAGTGAGCTGTATTAGATCAGTGTAGATAGTTTGACACATGCGCACTAAGCTTGAGCCGAATAGCGGGCTGATCACACATGCGCAGTCTGCTTGAGCTCTGGCCTCGGCTGGGGTCCTTACGCCGGTCCCAAACACAACAGGCACTTAACTGGCCACCTTGTTGAGTAGACGCAGCTGCAAGCAATTGAGGTTTCTATAAAGCACACTAAACCTTTCCTATCGGCACCTCCGGTCTTGACTCAAAGACCGCCCCGGGGTACCGACGGATAGGTAAGTGTAACCTCTTCCTCTATGCTTGCTTTTGAACTCTGATCCCTTTAGCAATTACCCGCTTCATTAGTTTCCATCTATTCAGAAGTATGGTACTATTCAAACACATGCGAGTGACCTCTAGGCAAAAGTATAGGGTTTTCCCTTGAATATGCTAGTCACCCATGTTTGACTCGGGAATGAGACTTGGTTTTTATGAAACTTTGAAACTTTCGAGTTCCTTATCCTGATATACAGTCCCAGGAAAAGGTAATACTGTTTTTAACCATGCTGTCAGCCACCACATTTTTGTAGTACTATTTTGACGCTGCCTATATTCTTTTAGCCTTATTTTCTGGGGAGTTACATTTTTTGGCATGTTAGTCAACAGCCTTTCATTTTTCTCCCCTTCACTAGAGCGGGGCCCCTTTCCCTGAGCAGAGACCAGGTTGAGGTGAGGGTATCACCCATAGTTTTGGGGTAAGTGCAATCTGATACATTATTAGGTGCATGAAGCATTAGTATATGCTTCTATTGACGTTATTTGATAAAACTGTCTGTTTGCTGTTTCATACAAAATTCCGGATGATTGCATTCCTTATCCGTTTTTCTTTGTTTTCCTAGGTATCCGGTTTCGACACCTGTAGAGTTGACCGGTGTGGTAGGATTGTCTGTAATTTTTACTATACTTTAAATACACTTTTTCACATAGTAGCAGCATTTAAGGTCCTGAGGAATGCCCCTGATACTATTTAGATCCTAATGGGCAGAAACATGTCGACCAGATTACTATGGACATTGAGCATAATGACAAATTATTTATGCTAAATTGCCATTTTTGCTTTTTAACGATGGCAGAGGCACTCTACCAATTAAAGCACTTTTGAGTTCCACTAGCCATTTTTATCGTCACTTTTATGATTTAGTGCTGCACTTTTAGGACCCCTTTCACAAAAGCGAGGGCTTATCATATTTCTGTTATTGTTGGAGATCTGACAGCAACCCTTGTATGCCATTTCTCTTTACTCGTCACCAGGTCGTTCCATCAGGACCTGGGGCGTTGTATCGAGATATACAGACCCAAATGATGACAGATACACTACTCCTTTGTGATTGATGGGTTCTGTTCCTAGAAGGGTTCTCTATTAACTAGAGATGTCGGAATCATTAGGTATGCTTTCTTCTCTTTGTTGACACAGCATTAGACCCAGGTTGATTCAGTGTTTATTGTGATAAAGACCCACCTTATCATATTATACCTATAGGGTCAAGCCCTCAAGTGCAAGCATAATTGGGGTGATTGAACCTTGTGTCTCCCCTATGAATAATCCATTGCTTCCTGTGCTCAAACCAGATAATTCCTATAGTATAGTCTTAGACTATAGACAATTACACACACACCTTTGCTGTGCAAAATTCATATAGCAATTCTTAGAAAACAACATTGTTCATAAAAAATACATACAACTCTACATTGGACATTTCCAATGGCTTTTTCTGTCAAAATATAGCACCTGAAAGTCATGATTTGACCACCTTCACACTACTAGGAGCCCAGTGAAGGTTCTATAGGCTTTCACAGGGGTGTAAGAACAGCTCAGGTCTAATTGCTGCCCGACTACTATCAATTGTACAAGACATTGAGTTGTCATATGTTGATGAAATTTGCCACACAGATGATGATTTAAACACACATTTAGCCAGGGTGGATCGTATAATTTTGGGATTCACTGGACATAGCTATAAATTCAGTTTTCCAAAATCTAAAGTTGCTTTACTCAGTCCCCCTTTTTTGGATATGAGTTATTAAATAAAAGCATAAGCCTAGCATCACATTTCTTAGAGAAATATGCCGTCTTGCTAACACCAAATACCTTCAAGAAGCTTCAATCTCTTTTGGGCTTTCACAACTTTGGTAGAACCTACATACAAAATTATGCACAGTGGGTTAAACCGTTGCACAATTTAATTCGCTCAGATTTTTCTAATCAACATCAGACTCCTGAACACACAACTATTATTAGAAGTTTGCATTCACATGAACACCAAAAACTTTGTAATCCTCATAATTGCAAATTCCTCCGGATACACATGTTTTATTCAATGAGGGAGAAACAGTGCTGATTGCTTATAAATCACATTTATATTCCAATGCAAAAATGCATTTTGCATTGACTGCATATCGTACAGCTTTCCTGTAGGAATGCCCTTTGGCTTAGGGGAAATGCATGATTGTGGTTTCTCCTGTTCTGGCCTTATAGACAGCTACCAAGGCCAGTGTTCCTAATGTGAATGCCTTACATCCAGCATGGATGCTGTGGGGCACTTCCTTGACAGCTACTGATGTAGATTATGTTTTTGAATCTAATTCACAAACACAGAAATACTTCCAGTATGAGCAAGAATACCTTGTGTCTAGTGAAATTTTGCCTCTAGATCAATATGATTTTATAATCTATACTGATGGTTCAGCCCAGCCCGTGGTACAAGTATTCAGCAGGATGTGCTGCAGTAAAAGGTGTAATTAAAGATTTGTGGGGCCGATTCACAGAACTAATCTGAGATAAAATCCTAAACGTATTACTTTTGGTATTCACAGATGGCATTTAGTAGTAGTAAAGTTAGGACTCCTAACTTTACTACTACTAAACTGAGACAACATCCTAACTTTACGACTTTGTGTATTCACAAAAGGGCATTCAGTAGTAGTAAAGTTAGGATTCCTTAACTACTACTAAATGCCTTTTGTGAATACCGAAAGTCGTAAAGTTAGGATTTTGTGTCAGTTTTGTAGTAGTAATGTTAGGAGCTCTAACTTAACTACTACTAAATACCTTCTGTGAATACCAAAAGTAGTAAGTTTAGGATTTTATCTCAGATTAGTTCTGTGAATCCACCCGGTGTATTTCAGGCACAAAAAAACATATACAGAAAATGTCAGTGACTGTACCACTCAGCTGACTTAATTGAAAGCTTTGATTCTAGCTCTGAAGAATACAGATACAGATCCAGTATTCCCCACACTGATGTTGTCTAATTCTTATTACTGCGTCCAGGCCTTTATTGATAATTTGCCTTATTGGAGCTTGAATGGATTCACTGATTCTAAAGGAAAGGCTGTCAAGCGTAATTTTCTTTGAGGCAAGGATGCTTTGCCACTTTATCTTAGAGGCTGTTGAGTCTTGTTTGTGATTTCTATGGGTGTTACCACAGTGATCAGCTGCCGCTCAAACTTTTAATAAAGATTTGCAAGTCTTTGTCGGTACATATGCAGTAGCTGCTTTCCATTCGGACCAGGGACTGGCTTTCGTCTCCAAAGGTTTACCGAAACACTATAGACACCCCGGATGTGGCTGTGCATTATTCCAGTCCCTATCATCCTGAGAGAAATTCGATAGTGGACAGCCAGGTTATTAGGTTTAGGTCGTAGTTGGACCCATCACCTGTATGGAGTCCAGAAAGCATTAAATAATCTGCCTAGAAGGTCTTTGGATGACCAGACTCCTTACAAAGTACTCTTCGGTGTCCAAATAGATGTCCAAGATCCTGATAACTCTGGCACAGTGGTTGTAGATGTGCTCTTTGACTTCAATGAAGGTTTTGCTGTCTTACAGGAATTACAAGACTTTTGAGATGAGCAATACAATTTGAATCCTAAACATTCTGCCACTGACAAAGTGAAGGAGCAACTAGTAGTTTCTGTCTGGATTGCTAAAGGTGGGGATCTAGTTTGAGAGAAGCTCACAGATAAAAATAGTTTGGCCTTTCCTACTGGGCACTGGTGCCTGTCCTTGCTGTCAAAGGTACTCAAACTGTGATTTTGCCACGACTCTCTGGTAGTGAATGTAACAGACTTGTCACAATTGATTTGATCAAGCTATACCAGGTGGCCAATCCAGCTCTACACAGTAGGCCATGAATGTTTCTGGGTAGTTCCTTCACACCTCTCCCTACCCTGCATGAAATACCTCTACATGCACTGAGCGGTCTTAATCTTTCTGCACCCCAGCTGGGGTCTACAGATGCTGAACTCTCCATCATAACAGTAAATTAAATATTTTGTTGACATTGATGATTTTTCTTCTGACACTTCATATACCTTGATACGTGGTACACATGCATTTTTCTTGTGACTGAAACAGATTTATATGATTTCTCCATGGTCTCACTGTTGGATTTTACTTGATTTTTTTTCTTTCCCTCCAGTTGGATTTATCACAGTTTTCTTTCTGCTTTTGAGTAGATACTATCTTCTAAATCGTATTTTACCAGCCTTTGTAGCTGGGGTGCTTACATCCCTTTCTTCTTCACATAAGGTCTGAAGAAACTTGTCCTTGGTGAACATTATTGCAATCCCTGCCCATGATGGTATTGTTTGGGATAAAGTTCCCTATTACATTTTTAATCTGACAGAAACTTTGCAAATTCCATATGTTTTTAAGGTTGCTATTGATTAAATTCTCTCCCCAATTCTATTTCTGATTAATGGGATGTTATGACTTTTTCTAATACACTTTCTGAATTAGAATCATACACTGTATGAGAATGAGAATTCATATTTGAATTCTGAAAATGATTGTGAAATGTTTTGTTACCATTATTATGCACATCACTATTTACACAGGGCTAGTACTCCACGTGTTGTTTTTCCTTACATACACTTGGAACACTGCCTGGCGCCACCTGTGGGTAGTCATAAAATATACTTGAAAAAGTTCCCTTCCTTTTCTGGTTATGTTTCTACAGATCCTGTTTCATATTATTATAAGCTTGCACCTTTGCCAGAGAAGAAAACTATGCTCATTCAACGTAAATTGATTAATTCCAATTCATTTATTTCACAATTAACCTTACTGGGTTACAAATATTGTAAGGGCAATGTTGAGCTTAAATCTATTTGGGAAACACAACACTGGATGGTTCAGGGCACTGATGCTTTATTTCGGGATTGTCAGATTCCTTGACAAATTATTTTTCTAAACAAAACTGTGCAACAGACTAGAAGTCTTGGCTTTGGTAATACAAAAAAATTGACTACGCCAAGCATTCCCTCTGTTACAAAATTTGATGATTGGCAACAGTTTATTAATTTCGCAGAACAATAGCTCAATGAGATGGTGCAAAATGGAACATACAACGCGTCACTTTCTTATTCAGTGGGTAGTTATTATGGCCCATTGATACCAATGGCTGCAATGCCCATTTTTTAAACTCTTCCAAGGGGTTTACAGCAAGCAGGCCTAACCCCCGGTATATTCAACACTAGGGAATACTTATGAGTAGGAAGGTTATGCCAGCACAGTTTAGAACATTCTACCTTGACCACTTGTCACTCCTTTCTGATAATTTGTAGTTACAAGGTTTTTTATTAGCTCCCAGAGCTCCTCACCCCAATTCTTTTAATCTATGCCACATAAAATGAAATTTGGAAAAGTTCTCAACAATAAGCTGCTCAAAGGTTATGACACATTTATAAAGAAAATCTTGAAAAAGAATTGGCAGCTGTCGATAATGGGATGACCACATTGTCAACACATATTTATTCACTGAATAAAATAGTTTTTATCTGCATTGGATATTATACTGAATAACATATCTATGCTTCAACATGGCCAGTCAGTTGAGATTGATTTTACAATTAAGTTGAACACTGCAGGTTTTGAAATCAAATTGAGTGCCATGGAAATATTAGAATACAACTGAACTGTGTTTGCCTTATAATTTGACATGTATGCAGAAAATCATGGCAAGTAAGGTATCAACCTACACAGTGCTTAATATAAAAAAGGTTAAAAACATTTATTTTACTTTAGCTGAAACTCCGTCAGCCACATGGCTGATTCATTGAAAATTGTTTACATGAGGCTTGGCTTTTGCCTTTTCAGTATACATGCATGCATGATACCAAAGAAGTTTTTGTTAGTCCACATGACTCTGGAACTTCTTTAGGACTCCTCCTTTGTTTGCAGGGAGATAACACTTCATAGTGTCTGTAATGCCTCTATGGCAAGCCTTGTGTTCTATTTCAAGGATGTTTTGGTGCCAGTGATAAAGTCAGTATTTTTGTTACTTTCCAGTGGCAGCTACTTATTTTTAAATGATCAGAGTTGCTGTGGGATGAAACCAGGTATCTCTTATGTAGTCACTGTTCTCAAGGCTGTGACTTGCTGTATGAATATCTTATGTCCTCCTACACATTCTCTTGAGCAAGTTACTTTGTGGCCAAAGGTCCCTCTTTCCCAGATTAACTTTGATAGATTGAGCAGACTTTAGGCATTATTGTTTCAAAAAGATGTGGCACTAGCATCTGCCCGAGAAACTCTCCAAGTTGCCCATTCCTCAATTGAGGTACAATCACTGTTGTGCACTCAATTGCCACAGCATTTCAGCAAGCTTATACACCATATTTTTAATGTTTTTAGCACTGCTGGAGTGGCACACTTTTTTAAACTGATTGGGTCTGGATTTGGTTATATATTTCAGACTGTGCTTAGAGTTATTCTGTCTCTCATACATATGTTATTTTTTAAGCGTTTTTAGAGGCATTCTAATTGTGCTGTTTCTTTTGGTCACTATTTTGGTTCTATTTTTGTTTTTCCACTATGGATGTCCCACAGCAAGGTCTGATGGTAATGAAACTACCACACATCCTCCTGTGTCATGAATGCATGATGCAGTATTTCGGAGAGTCCTTGTTGGAACTGAATGATAACTAGTCTCTGTTCTTCTGGCTGGTGTGGTTTCAGAGAGTGCAGCCTATGTTTCACTGCCCGTGGTGCTTTTTTGAGTGTACTCTTGAACTGTCTCGTGTCATGCAATTGCCCCGGTTTCCGGACATAAATTGGTTTTTGTGTCCTTTGTGGTTCCATCAGTTGTGTTGTCCTATGATTCCGCTCCCTTTTCTGCAAGATGCCTATTATGAGCTGCCTTTGCCTATGCCAGATGATTCTTTGACGTTTGGTTCCTTAAGTAAGATTTTACTCCTACTACATTTCCCCTTTCCTTCTGCTCAATGGGCTGGAGCTGACTCTCTTTTCCATTTGAATCTTGTACTTCTGGCCTGTGTTGATCTGTTCTATGCAGATACAGGTTCATTTAGCAGCTACAAAAAACAACACAGTGATGGAAGTAATGCTTTAATCAATCTCAGCCGCTGGCAATCCCTCCAGCCGCATTCCATCATATTTCACTCAGTAGGCCACTCTAGGCAGGGAACAGTCATATGCAAATCCTTTTTGATCCAGCTCCAACAGAAACAGTCCAGCCTGAACTGGCAAGCTAGTCCCCTAGCGATGAGAACACAAGCAACTCCAGACCCATTTTAGCCTATTGAGACCGTATCAATAGGCTTTAACTTGAGTCAGATGGCACACTGAGCACAGGGCGCACATCTGGGCATGGTAATTTAAGGAATGCTTGAATGATTCTCAGCCAACGGCAATCACTCAGGGCACTCCAGTCCATGGATCCCAAAGGTTATCTCCTCTGTCAGCATCATATGATGCAACAACACTAATTGAACAATGTAATGTATGCTCTATGATAACCTGATGTTCTCCTATCACCAGCATGTGTTAGCTTCTCTACACCCGTCACACCAGGGTTCTGCACTATTCAGTGTCTGCTTTCTTGGCAGAGAGTGCGCAAATTTACTTCAAATGTTTCTGTAAACCTGTGGATGGCATTGGTAATGATGTGACATACAGTTTATTAAACTAGATAAGGAAAATAAGACTTAGTGTGGATAATCTGTTGAGGCTAGCTTTTGCAACATTGCAATTGTTGCTTTTTTTACATAAGGCCAAAGCATTGCACAGGTCATAGATATATATTCTTGTTATATTGAAGTTTCTTCAGTAGATAAAAAGTCTCATCCATCACCTCAGTCCAACCATCAACTGGCCTCTGCCCCTCTCATCATTCTTAGAGTCTTTACATCATCATCTTCTATTGAGAAGGTTCTGCAAAGATAAAGAGATAGCACACATCTCCCCCTTTTCATCAGAAATTTAAAGGCAAAGCAACGAAGATGTTAATACAATATACAAGCAATATACAATAACAGTAAAACATTTAACATTTCTACTACAATATGAACAAATACTGCAAACACAAAAACATGACCTGTTTATGCTAATGGACCCTTTAAAAGATGGAAAACTTTCATACATAAACGTTCAGAGATCTTGGTGTTAGAACTATTCCCCCACTCTTTCTAGGCCCCAGCCCTACATCACCATGCACTTTTTTGTTTACATCCCCACCACTAGACCCATGCTTCAGGAGCATAATCTTGTTAAATTCCAAATGTGATTGTCTTCCAGCTTTACAGCATTCCAAAATAATAATTTAACCACTTTGAGAGGGGATGAGAACTTTGAAATCTTGCCAGCCCCATGAGGGTTCTTTACTCTACCCAAATTGCCTACCATCACTTTGGTTTGATGCTTGGAGTTTGTTATCAAACAATTCTTTCGTCATTAACAACTTTCCGTGTGGTTTTTCCTTCCACTCATCAACTGCCACAGAAACACCCACTTTCTTAAGATTTATCCATGATGGATCCATCATATAGTTACGTTTCCTACCCTTAAATAATTTGAAGACCACTTTTCCAGTGACAGAATGAGGTGTCAACTGATAAATTTATATTCTCTCTCATATTTCGTCCCTCCACTCTTTGCCCTGCAATCTAGCTATCTGAATAGACTCTTTCGAAACTCTGTTGAATTTCTCTACCATGCCATTGGATTCTAGATGGCAAAGAGAACACTTCTTGAGCTTGATTCCCTTCTGGGATAAAAAGACTTCCATTTCCAGAGAGGGTAATTGCACTCCATTATCTGTGAGAATGTATTTTGGTAACCCCTCCCACCCAAACAGGCCTTTCAGAAAGACCACCACATTGCATGTCTCTATACTCTGGGATATGTGTATGTCTGGCCAGTTTGAGAACATATCCATTAAAGCTGTCACATAAAATTGTCCTGTTCTAAATGCTACAGGGCCTACAATGTCCAAGGCAACCTCTTCTCACTACCGGAATGTATTCAACTCTGAAATCAAATTCCTGTAGAGAGATCACCCATCTACAAATTCTACTTGATGTGGCATCCAAGCTTTTCTTTACAACAAACATCCTTTAGTGGTTTGTGGTCAGTTTTTACTACAAAATTACTTCACCATAGAAATATTTTAAGCTTCCTGATGGCCCAGAAAATACACAGGGCTCCCCTTTCAATAACCGTATACCTGTACTCGGAAGCAATTCTACATCTGGAAATAAACATGGTGGATTTTTCTTCACTGCCTTGTCCCTGTTTGAATACCACACCAAGCTTTTTGGAGCTAGCATCAGTAATAAAAATGTATCTTTCAGTAGTGTTAAAGCTCTGCAATGAAGGGGCATCGGATAGAGCATTGTTTATGTCTTGAAATTCTAGGGTGCATTCGGGTGTCCACTTGAATGCTATCCCCTTTTTCAACAACTTCTTTAAACTACAAGTGTGACCGGCAAAAGATGGAACAAATTTGTTATAATATTCTGCCATTCCTAGGAATTTTACTAAGTCATCTCTTTTTTTCGGGTATGGGTAGCTCCTTACTTGTCTTCACTAGATGTTTGTTAGGTTTTACATCCCCCCAAGCCAATCTATGACGTTGATACATAATCTCTCTGCAGGTGAGTTTGCACTGGGCTTCTTTCAATGTGAGACCTCTCTCTCTAAAGCTTTCTAAAAAGACATCATCCTGAGATTATGTTCCTCCTGTGTTGCTCCATAAATAAGAACATCATCTTGATAGATATTTATGCCGGAAATGTCTCTCAACTCATCCTCCATGGCTATCTGAAAGCTTGAGGCTGCCTATATCAGCACAAACAGCATCCTTGTATGTAGGAGAGTAGGATCTGCACTTATGTTGCCCCCACTTTTTTTCTGATGTTAACACTGGTTTCTGGCTATAGTCTGGCTGGGTCCCTGCTAATCAGGGCCCCAGTCTCTCTGTTCTCTCTAAACGACTTGGAGTGCATATTAGATGCATTAGTGATTGAATACTGTGGTACCTTATGGTCCCCTAGGATATGGTACCTTAGGTACCAAGGGCATAGGTACTTCACAGGTCTACCAGGGGCTGAAGCATGTATTATACCACCCCTGGGAAGCAGACTAAATCTGACACCACAGGCCTGCTACTGCAGCCTGGGTGAGGTAGTGTTAGCACTCCTCACTGAGGTATAGGTTCCTATATCTCACCATACACACACATATAAACCTATCACTCACCCCTAAGGCAGGCCCTATCAATCCTGAGGGCAGGGTGCTTGGTTTACAATGTAAGGGGGTGCCTCTGCATGAGCAGGACCCCTCTGCAGCTGGCAGAGTCTATCCTCTGTGGCTGTTTGTGGATGCGGTTAAACCATATACTCTTAAGTGCATTATAACCTACCGGTAAATGCTAACTTTGGAATGACTGCATCAAAACATGTTGTGTTTGGTGTCAAACAACTTGGAATCATACCCCCACACCAGTAACTGGTGTGGGAGTATGATCCCATCCTTCTAGAGGGGACGACAAGAAATCTAAAAGAGCCCTGGCATCACAAAATGGATGCCACCAGCACCGACACTGGGCTTCCCTCCTGCTGCTGACTGTAACTCACAGTGGAGGAGGCCCAACAATAGGCATCTTGTCACAGGGAGGTGTAACCACCTTCCAGACAGGATTTAGTGTTTTGGGGCTGGGTGGGTGCACTCCTAGAGTGCTTTGAAGTCCTGCACTGGGGGAGCAGTAGGCTCCTCTGTGCATATGCCAGCTCAAACCGGTTCAGGGGCTACCTGTCCCTGCTCTGGCATGAAACTGGACAAAGGGAAGTGGGTGTAACCATCCCCTACCCTGACCCTCCCAGAGGAGTGGTCATAAAGCTAGTCCCTCCCTTTCTTTTAGAATAAGATAGGGAACCCTTGCCATTGCAAACTAGATATCCCTGGACGACGCTTTACAAGAAGAATCCTGGTCCTTCGACGTTCCACTACCTTTAGAAGATGGAAGAATCTCCCTTGGAGTCAAGGAGTGACTCCCCTGCTTGTCAGGCACCAAAAACTTGAATCAATGGTCGCAAACGTTCCCACTCTTGCCAGAGTCCAAAGTCCCTGCAGCCCCAGAAGTAGATTTCCTGACTTCTCTATGGCCATTGTGAGTCCCCAGCAGAGCTGAGGTGAGTGGACCCCACGAGTGACGAGGAACAGCAATACCAGGGTACTGTGCACTATTGTCGAGTGCAACCCCTTCACAACGTTCTACGAACTTATGCTTTGGACCATATATGGCCCAAGCCTCCAGCAGGTTGTGCACCGAAAATCAGAGGCTTACCCTGTCCCGAGTGATCGTGGGCTCCTGTGAAGCATTTCCTCACAAGGAATCTTTGCGATCCCATGCCCATTGGCTTGTGGGTGCCCTGAAGACTTTCTTCTCCAACCAAATGGCTCCCCTGGTTGCTCCAGGCCTGCCCTCACTCACCCTCACTGGGTGAGTCCCTCAGACCTTGCTGGTCTGCACCGCTGACTCTATTCACATTCCACAAGACTTGCTGTTGCCAAGGTTTGCTGGCTTCAATCCGGTTGCCGACACCTCAGTAAGCTGCAGACGTTGTGGGACACTCCGAATCCAGCTGCTGGTTATCGTGGATACCTCCTGGACCTCGTCAGTGAAGAGTCAAAACACCCTTGATCACCTGAAATCACCCGACATCCGTGGGCATCCATCTTCCTGGCCCTGGGTCACTGGAAAGTGACTGTGAACACTGTCCCTTCTGCTTTCAGGTCATCTTCATCTTGAATCCAGCCTTGGATTCCACCGGACACTTCTTCAGTCTTCGCAAGCAGCAAATCTTCTTTGGCTTCCATAGAAAACAGCGACGCGACCCGACCAGACATCAAAAGACACCTATGCACCCGGCTTCCCTTGGCGAGGTAACTCGTGCACCCCGGTACCCTCGTGTGTGTTTATTTTTTTTTTGGTCCACATACATGCCACCAGTTACGAATAGCCTCTAGATGGGATCCCCCTGCGCCGTCCACACAGACATCTTCAATAGCCGCCCTAATGGATGGCCTGTGACGGGCTAACAGAGTTCACCCAGAGGTAGGGATGTCTCCTGATTCCACTCCCGTTCACCGCACCTGACCAACCCTATGTTACTTGGGAGGACGGGACAACAGTCCTCTGGCATAATCATCGGACCAATCTTAATTATCCCTCCAGGTCTCTAATGCCGCCCAGATTTTGTTAACGCTTGATTTATCGCAGGCCTTATTCGATTGGCTAGTCATGATAATATTCCTGAGACAATCTGCAAATGAAGGTGGAGTCTCGGATTTCCATGCTCTACAAATTTCCCTTCTGGCAATAACTATTACATAAAATATAAATTTCGGAGCCAGAGCACTCATACTGTAGTCCTGCAAAAGACCAAAGATAATTAATCTAGGGCTTACTTCAATCGGCATCTGCAGCACTTCCTCCAAGAAACCACATACCTCAGTCCAGTAGGAGCCAATCTTTGGGCAATCCGCAAACATATGTTGATCATCAGTAGCTGGAAACTTACATCTGGGACAGTGGTATATCCTCGCAGACACCTTAGACAGTTTCCCAGTAGTCCAGTACACTCTGTAAGCAGTGTACAGATGATTCCTCCTGAGAGACGCTGGTTTAATCACTGTCTGCGACATAACAAAGGAGTCACACCAGATTTTCCGCATTCCCTCCCCATCACCTATAAGAACACTGCCCCAGCGATTCCCCAGTTCAAAGTCCAGGCGATCTTCTGCACCGACCAGGGCCCCATACCAAAATGAGACTTCGCGTTTCCATGGGAACTTTCTAGAAACAAGATTAGTGATCGTACTAGCCTCCTCATTGTCCCAAGGCTGTGTTGCCCACTAAGCAGATAGCTGATAAAACTTAAATCTAGCTAATGTCCCTTTGTTCAGGTTGCAAAAAGACTCCCAGCTTATAAGTTGCGAATCCTCGCAGAGATCACCCCACAACTCCATACCAGCTAATTTCAGCGGCTGACACAATTGGTCCTGTAGACATTCCGGGGTGCCCGGTGAATCCCAAATTGGAGCCTGTGCTGTATAGTATGGTATTCTCAGAGCTTTCCTGACATACCCCTAGTTATTGAGTGCAGCCAACAAGGTCTTAAGCCGGACTTTTTTGTAGAACTTGGGGTCGCCAAATTTATACAAAAAAAACTCATGACCCTGCGGAACATCCTGTAGCATTGCCTGGAATAAAAGACCCAACGAGGAAGAGTCTAATCTGTTTGCCAGTATTCTAAAGTTCTTAAAGTGGAAAGCATGGCAGTAGGAAACCAAATATAAAGGAACCAATTTTACCTTGGAGGGTAGCAAGATCCCTAGTATTAAAAGATAATAGAATTGTATTAAACAAAAAGGTTATTTTGGGCAAAATTATCATTTTTACGTGATTGACCCGCCCATATATATTTAATTGCAAATTCGCCCATCTCAATAAAAGCTTGCCAATCTCTTTAGTCGCCTCTTTGCCCCCTGTATTGTGTTCACACAATTCCATCCCATTATTTCGTTTTTTTCTCTGTTAATTTTATAACCCGAAATTTTACCGAATTCCTCGGCCAGTTCAAACAACCGAGGAATTGCTTCAGCATGATTAGAGGTGTACATGAGAAGGTCATCAGCATACAGAGCGAGCTTAAGATCTAAATCTGCAATTCTAAAATGCTTAATACTAGGGTCCGCTCTAAGTGCACATACAAAGGGTTCAATATATAGGTCAAATAATAAGGGTGACAGGGGACAACCCTGCCTGGTGCCTCTTGAGATGTAAAACCAATCGGATAAGGCACCATTAACCAAAACTTTTGCCCGGGGTTCAAATATAAAGATTTAACCGCCTCAACAAAATTAATTGGAAAGCCAAACTTATCCATAGTCTCCCATAGATAACACCAGTTCACCTGATCAAATGCCTTAGCGGCGTCAATTTCAACAATGGTGAGTGGCAGCTTTTTTTCCGTTGCAACATCTATTGCCCCAATAACTTGAAAAGTAAGCTCATTAAGCTGTCTTCCGGGTATAAACCCCCTCTGATCCGGATGTATAATAGTTTTAATAATTTTAGCCATCCTAGTAGCCAGTATCCCGGAAAAGATCTTAAGATCTGAGTTTAGTAACAAGATTGGTCTATATGTTTCAATTTTTTGAGGGCCCTTATTCTGTTTAGGAATCAATGAAACTGTTGCTTCGGACCATGACGGGGGAATGCCCTCACCTTGTAAATATATCTTATTAAAAAGTGATCTTAATACTGGTACTACCCTATCTGAAAGACCAAGATAAACTTCAATTGGTAGCCCATCTGGGCCGGCGGCTTTACCCCAACTCAATTTTTTAAGTTGTTCCCTAATTTACCCCTCTGAGATACTGGCAGCTAAATACAACCGGTTCAATTCGGACAATTGAGGAAGGTCCTTCTGCTCTAACCATGCCTTAACTTCATCTGAACTATATATGATGTCCTCCTGATATAGATCATGCATGAAGGATCTTGCCTCCTCTCTAATTTTATCATCCTCCTGTAGCAGGGTGCCTGACCCCCTCTCTACCAGGCTCTTAATATGATTTCTTACCCTTTCTGTTCTTGATTTCCATGCCAGAAGGGAGCCGCATTTTTCGCCATAGGCGAAGTGTTGTAGCTTATTGGCATCCCTTTTATCCTTTAAGATCTTATCAATTCTTGCCTGAAAGTCTGCCTGTAGAGTCACCAATTCCCTCTCCAATAGAGGGACAAGATCCCGGGAGAATAGGGCTGCTTGCTGCAACTCTGTCTCCTTATCCTTAATCTTCTTGAGGCCATCTTTTTCTATTTTTTAATAGAATTTCTTTTATGAATCATGAGGGAGCCCAAAAGCCCCCTCAAGTATGCTTTAAGAGTCTCCCAAACTATCTGGTCGCTGGTAGAACCTACGTTAAAACTAAAAAAGTCTCCTATTTTACCTTCCAACCCCGCCATCGCATTTTCGTCCTCTCACACTTTTTAAGCTTAAAATTAAGCACCAACTCGACGGCCGAATGGTCAGATAAAATCGCAGGGATATAACTAATGGATTTAAGATCTGAAAACATACTCTGATCCACCAAAAGCATAATCTATCCTTGAATACTGTTTATATTTTTTACTATAAAAAGAAAATTCTCTGGCATTACCGTTATTTACTCTCCAGATATCAAGCAAGTTAAATTCTTTAATAACATTCTTAAGTATAGAAAATGTCCTAGTTGGAACATTATATTTTACTTTTGAAGTCCGATCTAATGACTTATCAAACACCAAATTGAAATCCCCGCCGAGTATAACTGGGGCAGATGTTTGTAGCAAGCTAGCCTCAAGATTTAAGAGAGGGCCAGAGTTGTCCTCATTAGGCCCATAATAAACAGCGCAAGTTATTGATGATCCATGAATAGATAGAGTTGCCACCAGCCACCTACCAGACTGGTCTGTATCCCATTTCTCCAACTTGACCCCTGTATTAGCTCTTATAATTATCCCTACCCCCCTTGTACAACCTCTTTGTTTAGAGCAAACCCCCTCTTGAACCCAGCTGAGCTTACTAAAACCCTGTTTACATTCCAGGGCTTCTAAATGAGTTTCCTGCAGCAAATAGATATGAGCCTCGTTATTCTTTAGAAACTCACACACCCGAGATAACTTCCTACTCCCCCTAAGGCCGTTCACGTTCCAAGAGAGGAGCTTAATCTCAACTAACCGACTCATGACCTACCCATAAGACTGCCCATCCAGAGTGAACAATACCTTCTTTGAATTGTATGAGGACACATTTTTCATTTTTACCCCTCCTACCCCCCCTGCCCCCCCTTCCCTGTATTCCCCACCCTTTCCCACCCCCGAGGAACCCACCTTCCATACTTGGCGTTGGAACTGCCTTTTGGGACCCATCCCGGGAATGGCACAACATCTTCCAAAAAATACAACCAAAAAAAAAAATCTGTAATCAAATTTCTATTAGTATTACCCATCAACCGTGATAAACAAGGATATCCTAGTGTCTTAAAAACTCAAATAAATAAAACCCCTTCTTCCCATTTCGTATCCTCTTTTTTTTCCCTTTTCCCTTCTTTCTCTCCTTCCCTGCTTCCCTACTTTCTTTTTTTTGTTATATATATACTAACTGAGATTCATCAGAACCCCTATTTTCACCTATGATAAGTACTAACGCTAGCACAGATACTATCTTTCAATGCATAACGTACCATTGAACTCCTGGTTACCCCCTCATCTGAGACAAAAGGGTATCTACGTCTTCGGGTATACTGAAGTTGTGCATCTTGTTTTTCCACATTACTTTCAGCAATGCAGGAAACTTCATTTGGACCTGTGCCCCCAAACTCCTCAACTCAGGCATTCTGGAACCCAACTCCTAATGCCTTTGTGCTGTTCTCCCTCCTATATCAGATCGAATTTGGTAGGGTCCGGCCTGATGATGCAAGGCCGGCCCTGTTAGGGACCTTCCCAAAATCAGCTCTTTAACCGTGTAGGTCTGAAAGTTGACTAAAATCTTTCTGGGAGCCTTCCTGTCAGGTTGTAGCTTGAAAGGATCCCGATGCACTCTCTGGATCTCTACCTCTAAGTCAATATCTGGTCGATCCTTCAGCACCCCCTCCCTCAACAGGTTACACACAAAACCCTTAATGTTCTCCTTCTCTGCCCCTTCTGGTATCTTAAGGATCCTAAGGTTTCTAAGGACTTGCATTTCTAACCGCTCCATATCTATCTGTAGTAATCGGTTCTGGGTTTTTAAGGTATCTATATCTTTTGAAATCCCCTGGACCGACTCTGACAGTGTTTTAACCTCAATTTCAAGCAGCCCAGTACGTGAGCAGATGTCATCTAATTTTGACTCGAGAGCTTCACACTTGTCATGAATTCCTTTCTGATTTGCTTCAGATATCTCAAATGTCCCCCTTAGTGCATAAAGGAAGGCACCTAGCCTTCCCTATCTATTTCTTTTTCGCCCGATGCTTGTACGCTGTTGCCGCCATGTGTTAGCGGGCCTGATGGACTAACCTCCGCAGATACCGCTGCCTGTGCATGTAAAGTCCGTGGAACTTGTATGGTAGAAATAGGGAGAGAAGAGACCGTGGTGATGGCAATGGTATCAATGGTGTCATTTTTATCAGTGATAGTACTAGAGCTGCCAGCAGAATCCAAAAAACGAGGGGTGCCCTCAGAGGAGGTCACTGGTAGACTCACCGAGCCATCCGAGCCATCCGCAGCTATGTCAGGGCTAGAGGTCTTCGTAAGGGGCAGAAAGTGGTTCTCCAGTGGAACTGGAGGGGCATCACATTGTATGGTCAAAGCTAACTCTGAGGACCTTACAGCCTGCTCCATAATCTTGAAATAAGCCTTGAGTGATGGAGTAATTTTTTGAGAAGGACGAATTGCTTTGGGATCTTTCAATTTTTTAGTGTCACTGGGTTTCACGGCTTTCCTTTCGCGTGGAATTATGGGAGCCACCCCCCCCCCCGGGCCCTCTGTGGGGTCCAGAATGTTTTTTAGTTTTAAAATCCAACTGTGACCGCAGCTGGTATCTCTTTTTAACGGGGAAAGACTCCCCCCTCTGAAAACCCTGCACCCGTACTCCACTTCCACTCCTCGAGCACCGTTGGGCTGGGGTATCAGAATCCCCCCCAGGTGCTAGAATAGTTACAACTCCACCCCTCGGAGGGACCGCTGGGCACGAAAGGACAGAATCAGCATCCATACAGTCACTGCCACCCCAAACACTTGTTATTGATAACCACCTTACCGGATCTGAGGGATGCTGAAAAAGCGAAGTAGCCACTGAATATCTTAGGGAGTCACTAAAAACGAACCCTCTAAAGCTGACTCTCGCTGCTACCATCCGAGCCCGCGTCCAAAGCCTCACTCGGCGGTCTCCCGGGCCGTCGTACGCCGACTCCGACTCCACCTCTCTGCCAATCCGTGGCTCCTGCTCCCGCTCCCGGTCCTAACGCCTACCGCTTTCCGCCTGTAGCCTTAAGCACCAAAATTCTTTAATTCTTTAATTTTTCAGGATATCCTAATTCATCTGAAGCTCAGGCATGATCTCCGCGTTTTCACTCAATTAACTACACATCGTAGTTTAGATATCGATGCCGCGCCTTCCCCGGAGCACCCGCGACCGCCGCCAGTCCGCCGCCATGTTCCTCTGCATTGAAAAACTCAGCTTTTCTTGTCAGCCGTTATGCCCCCCTAGTGTGTGTTGGCCCTTGAGTTACTTACCTTGTAAGTGGCTTGCTTGTAGACTTCCTCGAAGTACCCTAAAACTTTAAAAATCCAACCGCAACTTGCTCCATTGAAATCAATAGGGAACCCGTGGCTGTGTTCTCACACTGCACTCGTCTCCCGTGGCTCTTTTACTTATCTGCCTTGGGTGGATTAGTGAAGCCCCAGCGATTCTACAGGCCCTAGGACTTGTCCCTCTGCAAGTCGACTTTCCTAAACCTCTTTTTTAGTATATGGTCTGGTACGCCCCTAGGGCCCCAGCCATATTTGTGCTTGACTTATTGTGAAACGTTGATATTTGAATGTGTTCCTGGCTTCTAATCTCATAAAGAGATTAGTAGAGTGTGTCTAGAAATAAATACATATATATTTGATATATATACCTGTGTGGTGTCCTTTCATTTGGTAATTCAAGAGATTATAAGGTAAAACAAGCTGCTTTACATTCCTCCGAGACTTAGCCTGAAGGCTGCTCTCCACAGCTACCACTAGGATAGCTTTCTTTAACCCCTTCGGTGCTCATGACGGAACGGTTCCGTCATGAGCGTCGGTTGAGCTGTGCTCATGACGGAACCGTTCCGTCATGAGCCCGCCCGCGCAAGAAACGGTCAGCACCGCGGCGGAATTCGCGCCGCATGGAAGGGGTTAAAAGGTTGTCTTAAACCTATCTACCATAAGAGTCGAATTGGACTGGTGCAAGGTGGACACTATAACTAGTGACCAGCATATGCCAAGCCAACTTCTCACATTGGTGGGCAGCGTGTGGGATTCCAGCTTGCCATTGTTTTACCAGAAAATATCTATTTGAATTACTAACTGAAAACCACTAAAGGTACTCAAGGTACATATAAAAATCAAGCTCAGTATCAATAAGTTCTACTGAACTTAGAGCTGTTTGTGAAGGGATAGCACACCCTTGCTACAGCTCAAGCTAGGATCATTAGGCCACAAGTTAGTGTAGGTAGTGCAACACTGCATAACACTAGAATGTCCTCAAGGGATGGAGCCAGTGGGTCCACCCAGCCTCAGTATAAGGATATGACCTTCTTTGACCTGAAGGCCATGTGTGTTGCAAGACACCTGAAGCTAGGACAGAGTCCCTCCACAGTACACCTGATAGATCTGCTGACAGCAGATGATCTTAGGCTAGCTCCACGAGCTAGTGGATCTCGATCAGGGGGTGGGCCAGCCATAGTCTCTGGGTCTGATGATGAAAATCAAGATGATCTGGACTCTGCGATTGAAGGGCCAGATCCACAAGGATTTGAAAAGGACAGAGGAATTCTCCCTAAGAGAGCTGACAGAGTGGGAGAGAGGCCTAGGTCCCCTTCAAGGGAATCTGACCACTCATCACTCTGGCAGAGAATCTGTCCAGCAGAGGAACTCATACTTTAATAGAAGAGAGACCTCCTCTGACAGAATGTACAAACTGCTGCAGTTTGAGGAAGCCAGAGTAGCCCTCAAGGCAAAGCAGTTGGCATTAAACAAAGAAGCCTTTGAGCTCCAGAAAGCTTCTAGAAGAGAGGGGTAAGAACCCCCTGGTGGCAGCAACAGTGTCCCTAGAGGCAGAGATTACATTCCAGACCATAGGAACCTGTCCAAGGTTGTTCCTCCCTACCAGTGTGGGGATGATATCCACAAGTGGATAACTGCTATGGAGAGGGCCTGTAAAGTTCAACAGGTCCCCCAGAAACAGTGGGTAGCAATCTTGTGGCTCTCCTTTTCAGATAAAGGTAGAGACAAGCTCCTCACTGTTAGAGAAGAGGATGCTGGTGATTATGATGTCCTGAAAAGTGCACTAATAGATGGGTTTGGCTTAACCACTGAACAGTACAGGTTGAAGTTCAGAGACACCCAAAAAGCACAGAATCAGGACTGGACAGACTTTGTAGATTGTGCAACCAAGGCTCTGGAGGGTTGGCTGGTTGGTAGTAGAGTTACTGATTTTAAGGGATTGTATAATCTTATGCTGAGAGAACATATCCTTAATAATTGCCAAAACCAGTTGTTGCATCAGTACCTGGTGGACTCTGATCTGACCTCTCCCCAAGAATTGGAAAAGAAGGCAGACAAATGGGTCAGAACCAGGGTGGGGCAGAAAACCCAGAACCAAGGAGGTGACACTAAGAAGCAGGATCCTAAAGGCTCTGAGAAAGGTGGGGATAAGGCAAAAGACCAGAAGTCTTCACAAGGGCCCCAAAAATCTGCATCTGGTGGGGATTCACAGTCTACAAAGGGAAAAGGCCAAAAGAAGCCCTGGTGCAAATTCTGTAAATAGAAAGGGCACTGGACTTCTGATTGTACCAAGTCCAAAGACCAAACCACCACCACTCCTGCCCCTAAGGCAACTGTTCCCCCTAGTACAGCTACTGGTGGAGGTGGTAATCAGATTATGGGTGTAGTAGGGTTGACCCTGGGTTCTGAAGTGGACTCTGGCCTAGTCAGAATACCCACTCAGGCATTTTTATTTTTTTTATTTATTTTTGTATTGTATTGTCCACAAAATCATATGCATACACAGCTTATCGCCCACAACCCGGAGGCCGGCAGCTTATGTCCAACAGCAGCATGTCAACAAAACACAGCTTATGCGCCTACAACCCAACGGGCCGGCAGCGGTATAGCAATCCAATAATATAGCTCCACAATGTCCATACATACTCCCATTATTGCTGCGAACACAGATTTGTACTTATTTAATCAAAACTTGAGACAACAACTCCCCCCTCCCCTATCTGCTGTTTCCTAATGTACTGCGATGATACCCAGCCTGTCGTGTGATCTACTTGGCTATCATGATCAGGCCGACCCCTGAGTTCCTACTATGTCTGTGCTCTCATATATACCCTCCCTTTGCGTCACCTGTTATATATCGCAGACTGCATACATTGGTCCAGTTCCCTTGGCTTCGACGACCCCATCTCTGCCTCACTGACTATCCTTTCTGAAGGTCAGATCCCCCCGCCGCCAACCAAGCCACTAATGGTGCCCAAATGTCGACCGGTCTGGATCTACTGGGCATTAACTCCCAATAGTGTGACAGCTGGTCTTTACAATAAATCACCGTATTTACCCATGACGCAATTGTAGGGGGCTGTTACTTTTTCCAGTGGATTGCCACTTGTCTCTTCGCCAGTAGCAACAGCATGGCCGTTAACTTACGGGAGCTCTTTGGGACCTCAAAGACAAAACCCAGTAGAGCCGTCAGAGGAGTGACCGGCACCCGGTGTCCTGTGATCTTCCGGATATGCCCAAATACTGCCTCCCAGTACCTCCCTATCGGACCGCAATCCCATGCTAAGTGTAAGAATGTGGCACCAGGTGCCCCACACCTCCAACAACTCGTGTCTGGATGTATGCCCATACGGTGCAGTTGGGATGCCGTTCTATATAGTCTATGTAAGAAGTTGAAGTGGATTAGTCTCAACCTATAGTTTGGTGAGAGATGTTCTAACTGCGAACAGCAGTATTGTCCGTGATGATAATACCTGAGTCGATCTCCCAATCCGCCTTGGCCGTGCATACGAGTATCGGCGATTCTTTTTGTGTCATATTGTAAATACACGTTATCAATTTGCGAGGAGACGGATTTACCAACACGTTTTCTAACGTAGGTAGTGTAGGCGACGCTCACGGAAATGACAAGTAACGAGCACGGCATGCGGCTCGAAGCTGATAATACAGGAGTGTATCCGATGCCGTGCGTGTTTGATCCTTGCACATCTGCTGCAATGTAAGGAATGAATTGTCTGGGAAGAGATCCCCTCCCTTTACCAAGGCATGCAACGTGACTCTAAGCGTAATTGCTTTGTCTGTCAATGGAGTTAGTAACGGGTTATCCCCCAGTGGCATGGATGGTGTGTATAATTCTTCAATATTGGCCCACTTATCTATCCATCTCCATGCCCATCTCGTTGTTTCCACCGTATCTATTTCTAGATGGGGCCTTTTATAAGGCTGGTAGATCGCCGTTTTCAGCGGAGTGGGAGCTACTCTATCAATTTCTATCGCCACATGGGGCTGGAAGGGCGTAGGATGATGCCAATAGTGCAAATATTGCGCCTGGGCACTATACGCATAAAGTTCAAAATCAGGGGCACCTAGGCCCCCCTGAGCAAAAGGTAATGTTAACAGCTTCCAGGATGCTCTTGGCTGCTTTCCCGCCCACACCAGTGCGAGGACTTGAGATCTCAGCTGTTTAAAAAATTGGGTGTTTAGCGGCATCGGTATGTTGACAAACAGATATAGAAGCTTAGGAAGTATCACCATTTTAATAATGGCTATTCGCTCCATGAGTGACAACGGAAGGTGTTCCACTTCTGTATTTTTCACCCAATCCAGTCCATCACCCTTCCATAGTTTGCCAGCCATATTTCCTGAACCGACCGGCTCACCCATATTCCTAGATATTTTACTTCCTCAACCACCCACTGTATTGGGTACTCCGTGTCAGTCTGGGTAGTTGTATCAGTGAGCGGAAATATCACAGACTTGGACCAGTTCACCTGTATACCAGTGAGTCCACCATACCGGCCAATCTCCCACATCACCGGCCCAAAGTTGTCCCCGGGGTTTGTGAGGTAGATTATCATATCGTCGGCATACATTGAGATCAGCAGACCTCTAGACGTGAACCCAATGCTCCTCTGCGTATGGTGTTGACGTAGTCGGGCCGCCAGTGGCTCAGTTGCGATGGCAAACAACAGCGGCGACAATGGACAGCCCTGTCTTGTTCCTCTGGTTATGGCGAAAGGCACCGAGATCTGCCCATTTATTTTTACCCGTGCCATAGGTTTCGTATACAGCAACTGTATCTGTCTGATAAACAGGGGGCTGAACCCCATACGGGGCAGCAACACAAAGAGGAACCGCCACTCCAGCGAATCAAACGCTTTTGTGGCGTCTGGTAGGGCTGCAATTGCTTGGACATGGGGGGCCAAATAGTGCAAAACACCAAAGAGCGGGAGGAGCCTAGCGCGCATCCAAGATGGTCGCGTGAGCACAGGGCTCCCCGGACCCTTGCTGCTCCTCGGAATTTATCCTGAGAATATCCTGATGTGGTTTATGGAATCTGGCAGATGAAGACCGGCTGAGCACATATCTCTTTTCAGAACTCGAATCGGACCTGGGAATCCTGATTTGTCGTTGTTCGAACTTCTGGGACCCACCTGACGGAGGTGCCCGGGGCGAAGGTGATCCGTGGAGCCGTGTCGTAATTGAACAACAGCGGCTGCAGTGCGGTGCCAGCGGCCGCTCTACCACTTTCGGTTTCACTTTCGGACTTCAGGGGGCTGGCCGGCGAACGCACTTGATGTGGCGGGGTGCTTCCTTGGCCTCTGCGCGAGGCTTTGTCTCCACCTGCCACTAGTGTGCCCATCGCCTTGGGTCCCCCCGCACCGCTATATTGTGGTCTCTGGTGCGGCGCTGGTTTGCGGTGCCGTTGCCCCTACGATTCTTGGTCGGCGGTCTTCTTCGGTGTCCGTGACCACATGGGGGGCAAAGGGGGCCCCGAGGGGCGTAAGACTAAGGCCTCCCTCCGCGGGGGACCGGTCCAGGCCAACAACATGGACCGCTACACTCAGGGCAGAGGGTCCCCTGGAGCGACCGCCCCCCCCCCGGACGCCGCCGGTGGAGGCACGACCGTCTCTCCGGAGCTTTCCCTGCAGGACATCATGGGCGCCATTGACGGCATCAGGGAAACCATCGCCACGCAATACGAGGCCCTGGCCCGTAAAATCGACACGGTGGCAATCGATGTCACCTTAATCCGGGCAGATCTCTCCAAAACTAACGAGAGGGTTCAGGCTCTTGATGCGCGGACCTCCACCCTTGGTGCGGATGTGTCGGACCTGCAGGCCGCGCTGGGTGACATCAAGGCGGTCAACGATCAGATGGCCCGGCGGCTGGAGGACTTCGAGGGACGGGCCCGACGCAACAACATCCGTGTCATAGGCGTACCGGAGTCCTCCGACAACCGCCCGGTTGACCTCCTGGTCGAGGAACTCATCCTCCAACAGTTGACCCCTGCAGGCCTAAGTAAGTTCTTTGCCGTGGAGCGGGCCCATCGAGTTCCGGGCGGTCGGCCACGGCCGGGGGCCCCCCCGAGGCCTATTGTGGCCAAACTGTTCCACTATAGAGACCGAGATGCGATTCTGCAGGCCTCACGGGTCCACGGCCCGGTTCGTCATGAGAACTCATCCATTAACTTTTATCCGGACTTTACCCAACTTGTCCAGAAACAGCGGATGGGATTCCAGGGGGTGAAGCGTCGTCTCCGTGAACTGGGCCTCAAGTACTCTATGCTCTACCCTGCAAAACTCCGAGTGGAACATGAGGATCGGACTGCCTTTTTTGACTCTCCTGTGGCCGTGAGGGACTGGCTGGACTCGCTGCCGGACAGGGGTGGCCGTCCCGGGCCCTCTGCAGGCGCCGAAGGTGACGGGTCCCCTTTGGAGTGACTTTTGGTCCGTGGTTTTGCCATTTTGCACTGTTCAGCTGGGTTTTACTTCTTTTGTTAATTTTGTCTCACTAGGACCTGTGTGGGGGGCGGGCGGGGACGGGTCCCTTTCCTCCTCCGGGTTCTTTTCGTAGAATGGGGTTAGTAGGGCGACAGGCACACTGCAAGTTGGGGGGGTTTTTTGGCCCGCAGGGGTGCAGGGTGGGGGGAGTTGGATTTGGGGGGGGGTTGGGGGGAAGGAGGGGTTGTTTTGTTGTGTGTTTTTTTTGTTTTAGGGCGAGGTATTGATTTTTGTCCAGATTCGGGAACTGTGCTGCTGACTGGGGGGCCTTTGACCTATTGGAGGGGATGGGGGGGGACGGGTTGAGACTGATGTCATGGAACGTCAATGGGTTGGGGGACCGTATCAAACGGGGTGTAGTACTGCAGTATTTGCGTCGTCTGACTCCTGATGTGGTGTTTATCCAGGAGACGCATCTGGTTGGTAATGTTTGTCATGCAATGAACAGGGGGGGATACCGCCTCGTGGCCCATTCTGGTTACACAACTGGTTCCTGGGGGGTGGGCATTCTCCTGCGATCCTCACTTCCGTTGGATATCACTAAGGTAGTCTCGGATGACAGAGGGCGCTATGTGTGTCTGACTGGGAGGTGGGAGGGGCGGCCCCTTTCCCTGGTCTCAGTTTACGTCCCCCCGGGCCTCCAGAACTCCACCTTCGCGGACCTGGGTCGAATGCTGCTTAAACTTCCGGAGAGCCTTTTGATTATGGGCGGGGACTTTAATTCGGTGGTTTCGGGTGACCTGGATCGTCACCCACCCAGGGCCCTCCCCGCTGCCCAGGCATGGCTTGGTGGACTGTTGGAGACCTTCGGCCTGGTAGATAGTTGGAGATTAATGCATCCGACCCAATGTCAGTACACCTTTCACTCTGGGGCGCATGGGAGTCTTTCTAGGTTAGACTATTTCCTTATGCCCGCGGCGCAGACTGGTCGGATTCGAGAGGTTAGGCACCTGGCACGGGGTATCTCCGACCATTCCCCGTTGTGGCTGCTCTTTGACACCGAGGCGCGGTCTGCAGGGCGGATCGCTCCCATCAACCCGTGGTACCTGCGAGACCCTACGACTCGCGACAGCCTGGTTAAGGCTATGGACCAATACTTCCTTGAAAACGAGGGGTCGGTGTCGTCCGCAATGTCCCTGTGGGAAGCCTTTAAAACCGTAATCCGCGGACACGCCCTCTCCCAGATAGTGGTGGCTAAGAAGCTCAAGAGTGAGGCAGTGGTGAAGCTGGAGACTGACATCTCGGGGCTGGAGTCGGCCTTGGAGACTGGTGTCACTCCGGACGGGCTACATGCCCTCAGCCTGAAACAGTTTGAATACAGGTCTCTTGTCACTGACGCTGCCAAAACGATGTATAGGGAGCAGCAGGGTCGATTGTATGATGCCGGAGACAAGGCGGGAAAGTTGATTGCGTGGCTGGATAAGAAGGAGAGAGTTAATCGTGTGGTCCCGGAGCTGCGTGTCTCGGATGGAGTGTGTGTGACTGAGCCTGGTGAGATTGTGGAATGTTTCGCTGACCACCTCCGGGCCGTGTACTCCCCGGTGACTGATAGGGATGAAGAAGACTCTCGCCTTCTGCTGAGGGATATTGCTTTGCCTTGCCTGTCCGACGACGACCGTGAGCGGCTGGACGCCCCCTTGTCTGTAGATGAAATAGCAACTGCGATTCGGTCCCTTCGTTCGGGCAAGGCGATGGGTCCCAACGGTCTGCCTATAGAATTATATAAGTTGCGCCCGGATAAACTTGCGCCCTTCCTCCGTCGTATGTTTCAAGAGTCCCTTGAGGCAGGTTCCCTTCCTGACGACCAGCGTCTGGCTACGATAGTCATGATCCCCAAGGACGGTAAGCCACGAGACCGCTGTGCCTCCTACAGGCCTATTTCACTGCTAAACGCAGAGCCTAAAATCCTGGCTAAAGTCCTTGCCAATCGTTTGTTGAGCGTCATCTGCGATCTGATTCATCCTGATCAATGCGGCTTCATCCCTCATCGTAACACCGCCCTTAACTTGCGGCGTCTTCACGGCGCCCTCGCCAGGGCGGAGTACCTCTCCGAACCAGCCGTGCTGGTTTCTTTAGACGCCACGATGGCCTTTGACACCATCGAGTGGCCATTCCTTTGGGCTGTCTTGACCAAATTCGGCTTTGGGGAAGGATTTCTTGGCTGGGTGAAGCTTCTTTACACGGGACCCATGGCTCAGGTGGTGGTTAATGGGCGGGTCTCTCGGCCCTTCGCTCTCGGTAGGGGTACGAGGCAGGGGTGCCCGTTGTCCCCTCTGCTCTTTGCTCTTGCCCTGGAGCCGCTCGCTGCTTGGCTCCGCTGGGAGCCCTCGATCAGAGGGATCCGGTGGGCCCCGGGCTTCGAGGATCGGGTCTCGTTGTATGCGGACGATATTCTCCTGTATCTCACCTCGCCGCGGCGGTCGCTTAATGTTCTCTTTGATGTTCTGACTTCCTTTGGGAGAAATTCGGGTCTAACGATCAACTGGTCTAAATCCTGTGTCTATCCTATCTCCGGTGACCCTCCTCTCTTGCCGCCTCGGCTTCCGATCCAATTATCTCTGTCCGGCTTCAAATACCTGGGGATATACGTCTCGTTGAACCCGGTGGCTCGCTATGAGCAGAATCTCCTGCTTCCACTTCGGCGTTTGAGGGAGGACACGGCTCGGTGGTGTAAGCTGCCCTTGTCCCCGCTGGGTCGGGCAGCACTGTTTAAAATGCTGTCCCTTCCCAGATTCCTCTATGCGCTTCAGAACTCCTTCGATGTCATTCCTGTGTCCTACTTTCGGGAGGTGGAGAGCCTGCAGAGGAGACTGGTGTGGGACGGACGGGCGCGTATCGCTCTGGCAAAGCTTACTCTCCCCTGGTACGACGGGGGCATCGCGCTTCCCGACATTCGCAGGTATTATTGGGCCTCACAGCTATCGGCCATTAACCATGCCACGTATGCGCCCGGCTTGAATCCGGCGTATGGGAAGGATAAATTCCTGCTTCCCGGCGGAAATTATAACAGGGCGCGTTACTCCAGATCGGCTGGACGGACCCTTACGGGCCCTACTAAGATTGCGGTACGGATCTGGAAGGCGGCCAATGTAGCCATGGGCTGGAGTGGGCGATTAACGTGTGCTACTCCTCTGTTTGCCTCCGATCGACTGGGAAGCCTCTGGACAACGAAGGGGTTTGACCGTTGGGACACGATTGGTATTAGTAGAGTGGGAGACCTATGGATTAAGGGTGCGGTTAAAACATTCGCGGCGCTCCAGAGCGAATACGAACTTACGGGAAGGGAGTTCTTTCGCTACGCCCAGGTTCGGCATGCCCTGCTCTCGGTTTTTGGAGAGGGGACCAAGATCCCGGATTCTTCGCCTCTCGAGGACCGCATACTCGATGGTCATGTCCCCGACAGTACTATCTCTTTAATTTATAAAAAACTTATCAATAATCGGGCTGACCTCTTGGTGCGCCTTCGGGAGGCGTGGACAGGGGATGGGGTGGAACTGGACGACGAGGACTGGCAGTCCGCACTGTCGTCCCCCAAGGAAGTGGCCATTCCAGCCCGTCTCCGCCTGGTCCAGCTAAAGATTCTCCACCGGGTGTATGTGACGGGTCCCCGTTTGGTCTCGATGGGATTCTCTGAAGACGGGCTCTGTAAGCGGGGATGTGGGCTCAGTGCCACCTTTCTCCATATCCTCTGGGAGTGCCGCGAGGTGGCGGAATACTGGCGCCGGGTACATGTGGTCATGGGCCGGGTCACCGGGGTGGCGCTTCTGCCGGAGGTGCGTCGCTGTGTCCTGAATGTGTGGGAGCCCAATGATTATAACGCGGCTCAGACTCGGTGGGCGGCCCTGGGGAACATGATTGCCAAGAGAGATATAGCGCAGCTTTGGGGTTCCCAGCGGCCTCCCACCGTGTCCGTATGGAAGGAGAACATGGACTGGTGCATGTTCAGGGAGAAGACTGTGTATGTGGCTCGTGGTAAACCGGGGGCATGGGGTAGAATCTGGGGGCAATGGAACACGTATCGTGGGGGTATCTGTACTCCCCCCCTAGTGGACACCGATATTGCTTTGTCCCCCTGACCCTTGATGGTTCCTTGCGACTTTTGGAACAACCGAATATAGACGTTCCTCTCCCGTGACCCCCCCCCGACCTATTAGTACTCCTCCCTCTTGATAGCTATTTTAAGGTCTGAAGTAGAGTCCCCCGGATGTAGCCTTACCCACACTTTTTGCCCGTATGCCTCGCCTTTTGTTTTTACTTGTTATTTATGTTAATCCTATGTATCCTGCTTCCCTAGGACTATCCGGAGCCATGTACGGGGCTGGGCCCCGGGAGCCGACTATTGCCTTAACAACTGTATGATCCTTTCTGAATCTAGCGGCCGGCCCTGGTGGTTGTAGGCCCATGCTTGTAATTGATTTATTGTTCAATAAAATTTTATAAAAAAAAAAAAAAAAAAAAAAACCCACCAAAGAGCGTGCGCAAATTATGGGTGGTTGAGCGGCCAGGTATAAAACCCGACTAGTCTTGCTGTGCTATTTGCGGCAGCATGGGTTGCAACCGGTTAGCAATGAGTTTGGCATAGATTTTAGCATCCAGATTTATGAGAGAGAGTGGGCGATAGGAGTCAGGGGCCGCCGGATCTTTTTCCGGTTTCAGCAAAGCTATGATAATAGCCTCACGCATCGTTGGGGGAAGGATGCCCGACTCCACAGCCTCAAGATACACCTGCAACAGGCGTGGCGCCACTATGTCGGAGTACTCCTTATAAAAGGCCGCTGTAATACCATCAGCCCCCGGAGCTTTCCCAGTCGGCATACTCCTTATCAATAGCCGAATGTCTTCCACCGTGATGGGAAGCTCCATGTACTGTCTGGCACTATTACTAAACCATGCCAGTGCCACGGTATCAAGATAGTCTATTATATCAGAGTGGAAAGGCTCAGTCTTGGACGTGTCTAACGCTTCGTAATACCGGGACATTGTGTTCAAAATTTCTGGCGGTGTCCGAACCATCTCCCCGTCCTCCGTATTCATCTCAGTAATGTAGTCTGCTCCCCTGGGATGTCTAAGCAATCCCGCCAGAGTTTTCCCGGCTCGATCTCCTTCTCCATATCGCCTTGCCTGTGCATTTTTGTATAAGTACACTGCCTCTCTCTCCGCCTCCGCCTGATGTTCTGATAGCTTAGTCCGAATCTGCGCCATATTGTCGGGTGTTGGGACACGAGCCTGCAGCCGCTCCAGCTCCCCAATTTCAAGCTCCAGTCTCCGCAACGCAGTGCAGATATCTTTAAGGACACCTGTTTTAAGTGCAATGCAGTCACCACGTAGCACAGCTTTAAATGCTTCCCATACCACCCCAGGTGAGGCCACTGTGCCTTCATTCAGTGTGAAGTAGTCTTCTATTCTCCCCCTTAGCTCTCCTCTAAAGACTTGATCTTGCAATGCCCCAGAAGGAAATCTCCAGCTGAACGGAACTATATATGGATCTGGCACTCTGAATGTCAACTGTACGGGTGCGTGATCTGAGAGTGTACGCGGGTGGTGTTCAGCTGCCGTTACCCAAGTATGCATGTCCCTAGAGACTAACCAGTAGTCTAGCCTCGACCAGGCGCTGCAATGGTGCGTGACACACGTGCCCTCCCGGAGTGTCGGATGCAACACTCTCCAGGAGTCCACTAAACGCATGTCAGTGAAAATGTCCTGCAGCATCGCCGTTGCTCTCGGGTGGTGCTCACGCGATGTGCCCTGCCTATCAGCTACGTCCGAGAGGACTGCATTGAAGTCTCCCCCCATATGACCGTGGTGTTATTGAATGCTTGCATCAGTTGCCCAATATGTTGGAAGAAGCCAGGGTCGTCCACGTTGGGGCCGTATACATTGATGATTGCCGTGGGTGTGTTGTATAGTGTACCCTGTAGTAGAACGTACCGCCCCTCTCTATCTATCACTGTGCAATGCGTGCGCCAATGTAGTCCCCTGCGCAACAGTACAGCCACCCCATGTGAATAGTTGGAGTATCCACCGGCGACTACCTCGCCCCATCGTTTGTGTCTAAGCATACCTACAGTGCTGTCCGTCAAATGTGTCTCCTGCAGCAGACATATGTCCACTCCGTGTCTAATGAGATATGAATGGACCAATCTCGCCTTCCGGCGGTCGTTCAGACCTTTAATGTTCCAGGTAATACATTTAAGTTGTAACATCCGAGCATCAGAGAACATGCATTCCAACTCCCCACGAGGGCCACCCGGGCTCCCGGGTCAGCCGTGCAGAGATCCCGGACCCAGGTGCCATCTGTACCAACAGCAGGGACGCGCCCCAATGTGAACATAGCCTCCCTCCATCACTGTCTACGATTACTGGGTGTACATGTATCTTGAGGCATATTACCATAAAAAAACTTGCCCTTGCCCCCCTTTCCCACCCACACCAACCCCCCAAATAGGTTGTGAATTCCACCCCTTTACCCCAAACTTGAAAACAGAGGCCCCATAGTAGGAGCCTTGAGGGAAACATCCCGTGGGGAACGTGGGTCCACCAGCATTACTACCCTGCGCTCGTGGCATGGTGGCCGAGCTATACACTTATCGCCCCATGATTCTGAGCTATTATGATTATGTACCAGTAGCAATGTATACAGCAGGCAATCCCCAACAACACCAAAGCACACAACTATTCTTACTAATAAAATCTTACATTAATGTAACCCCGCTTACAACTAAACCAACGTTACACAATGTCTCAAAGCCATTGACTTATCTGCTCGTCCCGTGCAGCACTTCGGAGCCCTCAGTCATTGTCGCTCAGGTTATTTGTTTCAGGCGCTCTGTCTGACTGCGGCTTCTGCCTCTGCTCATTGCCATCTGCTTCGCATACGACAGAGCAGCCTTAGCATCCGTGAAGATGGTGGTCTTGCCGGGACCCTGCACCCGCAGCTTAGCGGGATAAATCAGCGAGTACTTAGTTTCGATTTGTTGAAAAATTTTCTTGGCTGGCAAGAACTCCCTGCGGGCCGCCTGGACTTGCATCGTAAAGTCTGGGTACATAGCAATGGTGTTCCCTTTGTATTGCACGTTCCCTTTCTCTCGTGCCACGCGGAGGATCGAGTCGCGGTCCCTGTAGTTGAGAACCCTTGCCAGTATAGGCCTCGGCGGAGCTCCCGGCCGCGGCCTGGGGCCCAGCATTCTGTGTGCACGCTCTATGAGGAACATGGAGGACAGGGCAGGGCCAAAAAGCTCTTTCATCATAGTCTCTATGTATCTCTCCATATTCTGTATGTCCGTGGTTTCCGATATGCCTGTAATCCTAACGTTGTTCCTTCTCGACCTGGCCTCCAAGTCCTCATTCTTTAGTCGGATAACCCGTAGCACCCCGTCCATATCTCATAGTTTTTTGTCCATTTCTGTCTGACCCTCTTCCGCTTCCGTTACCCTAGTTTCCAGCGCTCCCAGTCTGTCCTCCTGCTTGTCCATTCTTTGCGTTATTCAATCCATCCGTACCGCTAGGGAATCCATTTTGGAGTCGAGGCCCTGAAGACTGTCCTTAAGGTCCTTGAACATGGCTCGAATGTCCTCCACCGGAGGCGCCGCGGCGGCCCCCTCCTCCGTCTGGCTCTGCTGCCCAGACTCGCCATCCGCCGCCTTGTTAGTTTTTTTGTCAAAAGTGAGTCTTGGCTGTCTCGTGTCTGTTTTACCCATCTCTGTGCCTACCGCAAACGGGTCCTACGCCACCCGAGGCCCCACCGCCGGGCACCAGACCCAGCGCGAACACCAACAGCGGCTATCAGCAAGAATCAGGCAGCATCGACCAATGACACTCCCGGTGTCCCTCTCCACCGTAGCCGAGCAGGACGGGCAGGCGTCTCACCTTCTCAGCCTCGTCCCGGGGCACTCATAGGACGACGCCCTCTGGACGTCGCAGCATACTCCCCAGCTGGTCTGGGCCTGTGTAATCACTGTCCTCCACCCGGATTGGACCGTCACCGCAATACCAGGCTGTTACCTGCAGTGCGCGTGTATACTATGGTCTTCAGGGATCGTCCCCCCCACGTCGCGGCCCACGGTCAGAGCCCCCCGGTCTAACCCGGCTGCTGCAGTTCGGCATTCTGTGCCGTCATGGAGGATCAGCAGCAACTCAGGCCAAGGCGACAGTGCTACCACGCCTATCTGATATCAGCGCTTTCTACTGCACCACAGCTCTCCACGCAGCGCACTCCGAGAAGGCCTCAGTTCATTATCACAGCAAATGGACTGAGGGCCGCTGCCCCCCCTATAAGCCGGTCTCCCCCAATCACACCGGCCAGACTCAGCTCTATCCTCTGCCGCCCTTCACAGTCTCTACAGTTGGCCGGTGCACCAGAGCGCCTCTTCTCTTCTTGGGCTCAACAACACCTGCCGGCCATCTTTATCCCAGCTGACTCCATGCCTGCAAGTAGTGGTGTGCCTTAACTTTGGAGCTGCAGCCAGGCAAGACCTCCTCGTGGCCACCTCGTCCTCCAATGATAGTGGGACGCTATTCGCTGTCGGCTGGGGCCGCCGACCTGTGCCCCCCTGCCCTCACGATGCGCTGCGTGAGCCTTTGTATACTCTACAGGCCTCAGTCACACTGCGTCCCGCCGCTCACCCCCGTCTGCCAAGTACGCTGCATTCCGCTGCTCTCATCCGGGCGTGGCGCGCGGCGGCGTCCCAGATCTCCTCAACTATTGCTCCTCCACACACCGCGGCCCGTCCCGCAGCGGCCGCTGAACTCCACACTTCGCTCTGCGGGGGGGCTCGCTCCGCAGTCTCCTCTCCGCTGCTTGGTTGCGGTCGCGTCGCTCCGCCGCAAACCAGGGCCCTCCGGCGATCAGCCACGCGAGGTCCCGGCTTCACAGACGTCACGTACCCGCAGGCCATGTCTGTAAATGCGGCTCCCACCACACCGGCAACGTTCACAGTCGGTCTTCGGAGCTGTCGCTGCTTCCACAATCCCGTGGGATGGCTACAGGAAGAAAGTTGGGGAACTGTGTCGGATTTTTGTAGGATTAATACAACTCGGCCGGCGGAGCCGCTTTAGTGTGCGGCCATTCCGCTGCTCGGCTAAGCCACGCCCCCCAACCCACTCAGGCATTGCTGGTTTGTGAGGGAGACATTGATATGTCCTTCCTAGTGAACCCCAGTAATCTGGGCAAATACAAACAGCAGCCTGTAATAAATGGCAAACAGGCTTTGGAATTCAGGGACACAGGTGCTAGTGTCACCATGGTGGCAGAGGATCTGGTGGACCTTGCACAGATCATCCTGGGCGAAATGTACCAGGTTACCAATGCAAGCAATGTCAGGACCAACCATAGTCTGGCAGTTGTGAATTTCTCCTGGGGAAGGGTAACGGGCCTCAAGAAGGTAGTAGTCAGTGCAGACCTCCCTGTCGAAAGTCTATTGGGCAATGATCTAGAGACTTCAGCCTGGTCTGAAGTGGAGTTATGGACTCATGCTGAGATGTTGGGCATACCTGCAGAGGTATTTGCTGTGACCAGGTCACAGGCTAAAATGCATAAAGCTGAACCAGCTTAGATCCTGAAACTATGGACCAGATGCTACCCAAGAGGAGGAGCAGTAGGGTTAAGGCAGTGCCTTCCCCTCTGTCTCAGATTCCCCTCCTGAGGGAGGAGAAGCAGATCCTGAAGAAGGAACTGCCCCAGAGGAACTTGAGCCTGGTCAGGTTGAGTTCTTGGGGGCAGAGGGACCTTCCAGAGAAGATCTGAGTAAGGAGCAACAGTGCTGCCCCTCTCTTGAACCCCTCAGACAGCAGGCTGCTGCTGAGGCTGCTGGGAGTGCTAGTGGGTCCCATAAGGTTTATTGGGATGAGGGACTCCTATATTCTGAGGCTAGAGATCCTACCCCTGGAGCCACCAGGAGGTTGATAATACCTCAGAGGTTTAGGGGGTTCCTCTTGACCCTAGCACATGACATCCCTTTAGCAGGACACTTGGGCCAAAACAAGACCTGGGATAGGCTTGTTCCACATTTTCATTGGCCACATATGTCAGAGGACACCAAGGAGTTTTGTCGCTCCTGTGTCACTTGACAAGCCAGTGGCAAGTCAGGTGGCACAACAAAGGCCCCCCCTGATACCACTACCTGTGGTGGGGGTACCCTTTGAAAGGGTAGGGATTGGGGTAGGGATTGACATTGTTAGTCCCCTTGACCCTCCAACAGCATCTGGGCACAGGTTTATCCTGGAGGTAGTGGATCATGCCACCAGGTACCCAGAAGCAATTCCCCTGAGGACCACCACAGCCCCTGTGGTGGCAAGAGCCCTCATTGGAGTTTTCTCCAGAGTGGGTTTCCCTAAGGAGGTTATATCTGACAGAGGTACCAACCTCATGTCAGGGTATCTAACTGCAATGTGGAAGGAGTGGGGTGTAAACTACAAGTTCACTACTCCCTATCACCCACAATGCAATGGGTTAGTTGAAAGGTTCAACAAAACCCTAAAGGGAATGATTAAAGGGCTCCCAGAAAAGCTTAGGCGAAAATGGGACCTTTTACTTCCCTGCCTTCTGTTTGCATACAGAGAGGTCCCACAGAAGGGGGTTGGGTACAGCCCTTTTGAACTTCTGTTTGGGCACCCTGAAAGAGGTCCATTATGTTTGGTGAAGGAGGGCTGGGAGTTACCTCTCAAACCTCCCAAACAGGATGTGATGGACTATGTACTCGGTCTCCGCTCCCGGATGGCTGAATACATGAAGAAGGCAACCAAAAACCTGGAGGCAAGCCAAGAACTACAAAAAGCTTGGCATGACCAAAAGGTTGTACTGACTGTCTATCAGCCAGGACAGAAAGTGTGGGTGTTGGAGCCTGTGGCCCCAGCAGCTTTCCAAGACAATTGGAGTGGTCCCCATACAATTGTTGAGAAAAAGGGAGAAGTCACCTACTTGATGGATCTTGGAACTCCCAGGAGCCCCCTTAGGGTGCTCCATGTCAACAGATTACAGCCATGTGTGGGCAGGGCTGACATGGGCTTGCTCATGGCAACTGATGAGGAACAGGAGGAGGAGAGTGACCCTCTCCCTGACCTGCTCTCACAGAACCCTGATGATGGGTCAGTAGATGGTGTTGCTTTGGCAAGCAGCCTCACTGACCATCAGCAAACTGAATGCAGACAAGTTCTGCAGCAGTTCAGACATATGTTTAGCCTGACCACTAGTCAGACTTCCTGGTGCACCCATGAGGTGGACACTGGAGACAGTCTGCCTGTCAAGAGTAAAATCTACAGGCAACCTGACCATGTCAGGGACTGTAATGTTGGAACTAGGTGTGATTGAGCCTTCAGATAGCCCTAGGCTAGTCCAGTAGTCCTTGTGCCTAAACCTCATACCCAGGGTGGTAAGAAAGAAATGAGGTTTTGTGTTGACTACAGAGGCCTCAATGCAGTCACCAGGACTGATGCCTATCCAATTCCCAGGGCAGATGAACTCATTGATACTTTGGCCTCAGCAAAAAAATCTGAGTACATTTGACCTAACAGCTGGCTACTGGCAAATCAAGTTAGCTGATGATGCCAAGGCCAAAACAACGTTTTCAACCCCTGGTGGGCACTACCACTTTGTGGTGATGCCCTTTGGTTTGAAGAATGCACCTGCCACTTTTCAGAGGTTGGTGAACAAAGTTCTGACAGGTATGGAAACTTATTGCTCAGCCTATCTAGATGATATTGCTGTCTTTAGTTCCACCTGGCAGGATCACCTGGTCCACCTCAGAAATGTTTTGGAGGCCCCGCAAAAAGCAGGCCTCACTATCAAGGCCACTAAGTGCCAGATAGGACAGAATCGGGCTGTGTACCTGGGCCACCTTGTAGGTGGAGGCCAGGTTCAACCATTGCAGAGCAAAATCCAGACCATAATGGAATGGGTAGCTCCAACCACCCAGACACAGGTGAGAGCCTTTTAGGCCTGACTGGGTGCTATAGGAGGTTTGTTAAGGGATATGGATCTATAGTGGCCCCCATAAATGATCTTACCTCAAAGAAAATGCCAAAAAAGGTTCAGTGGACAGCTAGCTGTCAAAAAGCATTTGATGACCTGAAGCAGGCCATGTGCACTGCCCCCATCTTACAGAGTCCAGACTACACAAAAAAGTTCATTGTCCAAACAGATGCTTCTGAGCTGGGTGTGGGAGCTGTACTGTCTCATCTGAATGATGAAGGTCAAGACTAGCCAGTAGCTTTCATAAGCAGAAGGCTGACCCCTAGAGAGAAACGTTGGTCAGCTATAGAGAGGGAGGCCTTTGCTGTGGTGTGGGCCCTGAAGAAGCTGAAGCCATACTTGTTTGGCACTCACTTCATAGTTCAGACTGACCACAAGCCCCTCCTATGGCTCAAACAGATGAAAGGTGAAATGTTGGACAGGCCACACGAAGGGCTTGCTCCCTCCCCGCACGACAGGGCCCGAGCTCCGGCCCACCAGGCATAATCCACGAAAAGCACCTGTACCCCGTCTCCCGACGGATCTTCTGCCCTCGGACCTCTACTCATCACGGGGCCCAGCCCCACCGGCTCCCCCGGCCGGTTCAAGCCGCCATCTTGGGCCCTGCACCACGAGGCCGCGTGGCCTCGCCCCGACCCTAACCCCGGGCCTGGCCGGCCCCGACATCCCGGCACCACCATCCACCCGGGAGGTGAGCGGACCACTTGGCAGGTCAATGGGAGGACGAAGTGTCAAGAGCTCTTCCCCCGCCAGGTGCCGATCGCCTCCAGCTCCCCCAGGCGCTGGCTCCACCCCCTGCTGGGTGTCTGGACACCTTCATCCCGGGCCCTCCGACCTCCAAGTGCGAGGGTCCGGACATCAAAGGGCGCCTGCCCTATAACTGGGGCAACTCCGGAGCAGGAAGGCAGTTGTATCCTGGAGTCGAGAGACACCGAGAGAACTCAGCCTTGACGGACTACTGGCGCTGCCGTAGCCCGCTCTTGTGAACCATCGTCCTGCCTGCTGGCGCTGCCGCGGCCTTCTACAACATCCATCCTCGTCGGGACCTGCTGGCGCTGCCGCGGCCCGTTGTAACGACCATCCTCACCGGGACCTGCTGGCGCTGCCGCGGACCGTACATCGACCATCTTTCCGGGACCTGCTGGCGCTGCCGCGGCCCGTTGTAACGACCATCCTCACCGGGACCTGCTGGCGCTGCCGCGGACCGTACATCGACCATCTTTCCGGGACCTGCTGGCGCTGCCGCGGCCCGTACCAACTAAGCTCGAGGATTGTGAGCTAATCATCATCTCATCCAAACTACCTGACTGGTAGACAGACTGTCCCGCTACCCCTTACCCTGCTTTGAGAGACTTGAATCGAGGGGACCCCTGAGTCCAGACCTCCTTGTACCATTCAACCGTACCTTAAGAAGTGCTTATAAAGAACACTGAACCTTATCCGTGTGTGGTATCTGTCTGTGGGGGGGAAGTTACTTGTCTGTACGATCGCTGGAGACGGCTCTCCCCGGAGACCTCTCCTCCTGACCCCGGCCGACCCTCCCGGTCCGTCTATCCTTTCTAACATGAAAATAATCCTAAACTGCTAAGGTGGTCAATTTCCCTCCAGGGGATGGACTATACAGTGGAACATAGACCTGGGACCCAACATGCCAATGCAGATGGACTTTCAAGGTATTTCCACTTAGAACACGAAGACTCAACTGTTCAAGGTTAGTTTAGTGTCCCTGCGTTTGGGGGGGATTGTGTAGGAGAGTAGGATCTGCACTTATGTTGCCCCCACTTTTTTTCTGATGTTAACACTGGTTTCTGGCTATAGTCTGGCTGGGTCCCTGCTAATCAGGGCCCCAGTCTCTCTGTTCTCTCTAAACGACTTTGAGTGCATATTAGATGCACTAGTGATTGGATACTGTGGTACCTTATGAGCCCCTAGGATATGGTACCTTAGGTACCAAGGGCATAGGTACTTCACAGGTCTACCAGGGGCTGAAGCATGTATTATACCACCCCTGGGAAGCAGACTAAATCTGACACCACAGGCCTGCTACTGCAGCCTGGGTGAGGTAGTGTTAGCACTCCTCACTGAGGTATAGGTTCCTATATCTCACCATACACACACATATAAACCTATCAGTCACCCCTAAGGCAGGCCCTATCAATCCTGAGGGCAGGGTGCTTGGTTTAAATGTGAGGGGGTGCCTCTGCATGAGCAGGACCCCTCTGCAGCTGGCAGAGTCTATCCGATGTGGCTGTTTGTGGATGCGGTTAAACCGTATACTCTTAAGTGCATTATAACCTACCGGTCAATGCTAACTTTGGAATGACTGCATCAAAACATGTCCTGTTTTGTGTCAAATAACTTGGAATCATACCCCCACACGTAACTGGTGTGGGAGTGTGATCCCACCCTTCTAGAGGGGACGACATGTGCCTACTGTGGAAACACGGTAGAAATCTGAAAGAGCCCTGGCATCACACAATGGATGCCACCAGCACAGAAACGGGGCTGCCCTCCTGCTGCTGACTGAAACTCGCAGTGGAGGAGGCCCAACAATAGGCATCCTGTCACAGGGAGGAGTAACCACCTTCCAGACAGGATTTAGTGTATTGGGGCTGGGTGGGTGCACTCATAGAGTGCTTTGAAGTCCTGCACTGGGGGAGCAGTAGGCTCCTCTGTGCATATGCTAGCTCAAACCGGTTCAGGGGCTACCTGACCCTGCTCGGGCACGAAACTGGACAAAGGGAAGTGGGTGTAACCACCCCCTACCCTGACCCTCCCAGAGGAGTAGTCATAAAGCTAGTCCCTCCCTTTCTTTTAGTATAAGATAGGGAACCCTTGCCATTGCAAACTAGATATCCCTGGACGACGCTTTACAAGAAGAATCCTGGTCCTTCGACGTTCCACTACCTTTGGAAGATGGAAGAATCTCCCTTGGAGTCAAGGAGTGACTCCCCTGCTTGGCAGGCACCAAAAACTTGAATCAACGGCCGCAAACTTTCCAGTTCCCGCCGGAGGCCGAAGTCCCTGCAGCCCCAGAAGTGGATTTCCTGACTTCTTGACAGCCATTGTGAGTCCCCCAGCAGAGCTGAGGAGAGTGGACCCCACTTGTGACGAGGAACAGCAATACCCGGGTACCCTGCACTATTGTCAAGTGCAACCCCTTCACGATATTCTACGAACTTGTGCTTTGGACCATCTGTGGCCCAAGCCTCCAGCAGGTTGTGCACTAACAATCAGAGGCCTACCAAATCACGAGTGACCGTTGGCTCCTGTGAAGCATTTCCTCATGAGTTGTCTTTGCGATCCCTTGCCTGTTTGCTTCTTGGTCCCTTGAAGACTTTCTTCTCAAACCAAATGGCTCCCCTAGTTGCGGCAGGCCTGCCCTCACTCACCATTGCTGGGTGAGTCCCTCAGACCTTGCTGGTCTGCACCGCTGACTCTATTCGCTTTCCATGAGACTTGCTGTTGCCAAGGCTTGTTGGCTCCAATCCGGTTGACGACACCTCAGTAAGCTGCAGACATTGTGGGACACTCTGAATCCAGCTGCTGGTCATCGTCGATGCCTCCTGGACCTCGTGGGCGAAGAGTCAAAACACCCTTGATCACCTGAAATCACCCGACATCCGTGGGCATCCATCTTCCTGGCCCCGGGTTCCTGGCATGTGACTGTGAACACTGTCCCTTCTGCTTTCAGGTCATCTTCATCTTGAATCCAGCCTTGGATTCCACCGGACACTTCTTCAGTCTTCGCAAGCAGCAAATCTTCTTTGGCTTCCATAGAAAACAACGACGCGACCCGACCCGACACCAAAAGACACCTATGCACCTGGCTTCCCTGGGTGAGGTAACTCGTGCACTCCGGTGCCCTTGTGTGTGTTGGCCCTCGAATTACTTACCTTGTAAGTGGCTTGCTTGTAGACTTCCTCGAAGTACCCTAAAACTTTAAAAATCCAGCCGCGACTTGCTCCATTGAAATCAATAGGGAACCCGCAGCTGTGTTCTCACACTGCACGCGTCTCCCGTGGGTCTTTTACTTACCTGCCTTGGGTGAATTAGTGAAGCCCCAGCGATTCTACAGGCCCTAGGACTTGTCCCTCTGCAAGTCGACTTTCCTAAACCTCTTTTTTAGTATATGGGCTGGTACGCCGCTAGGGCCCCAGCCATATTTGTGCTTAACTTATTGTGAAACGTTGATATTTAAATGTGTTCCTGGCTTCTCATCTCATAAAGAGATTAGTAGAGTGTGTCTAGAAATAAATACATATATATTTGATATATATACCTGTGTGGTGTCCTTTCATTTGGTAATTCAAGAGATTATATGGTAAAACAAGCTGCTTTACATTCCTCTGAGACTTAGCCTGAAGGCTGCTCTCCAGAGCTACCACTAGGATAGCTTTCTTTAAAAGGTTGTCTTAAACATATCTACCATAAGAGTCGAATTGGATTGGTGCAAGGTGGCCACTATAACTAGTGACCAGCATATGCCAAGCCAACTTCTCACATTGTAAATCTGAAAAGACCTAAAGGAGTGATAAACAATGTTAAGTCCATAGAACTTTCCTCCAATCTGATCTGGTAGTAAGCAGACCTTATGTCCAAAGTGGAGAACACCACTGCACTCTCCAATATAGCCAACATCTCCATAATATTGGGAAGGGGATATTTAACCCTCTTAAATCCACACATAGCATCACATCATCTGAAGTTTTATGAACAAGTACATCCAGAGCTATCCACTCTGTAGTTTCCACTTCCTTAATAATTCCATCCTTCTTCACTTTTTTAATCTCATCAGCCATTGCCTATCTCAAAGCAAACAGAACCCCTCTGACCTTGCAATGTAAACAACAGGTCCTTAATTGACATGTATGAATACAGTGTTCACATCAGTTCATTTTAATATGAAAACATCAGTCCAAAATTTTGGTTCTTGTATTTCCGTTTTTAGTTTGTGCAAACTAAAAACGGAAATACAAGACTAGAATATTGGACTGATGGTTTCAAATTAAAATGTACTGAATTAGGGACCTGTACCTATGAGTTATAGGATGTACCTATATTGATAAGTATATTTAGAGCCCCAAGTTGAGGTGGCTCTAAGTTGGTCCTTGTAGTATTGATTTCATTTCTGTTGTTTGTTGTTGGCATTTATTGGCACTGAAGTATGCCAGTGGAGGATGAATGTGTGTGGTATGAATGATATGGGTCGGGTTTTGATTTATGAACTTGAGTGACTGTAGGGGGATAAACATTTCATGAAGATTCCCAGAGAGAAAATGTCAATGTATTGGTAGAAACTAAGTACATACTTTGTTGATACTTACTTGACAGTTTTTATATTAAATATTGAAGAACGTGGTACCAAACAAGATTATTGCTTTATTATTGAAGGTCCTGATGACATTATGTGTCAGAATCACATGGCTTAGCAGCGACTATGAGCTTTTTCTAGATTATAGTGAGATTTTCTGCCTATTTGCATTCTGTGAAGTTTTCTTTTGGTGTTTCTTGGTATATTTCACCTCTGCATTCCTGCCTGTTTATAGATATTTACAGGGACCCTCTTTAGTCTTGTTGGTTTGAACACTGTGACCCTATTCAAAGGGTTCTAAATATAAAACTCCTTGGGAACCAACCACATTTTCACACCAGAATCTAATAACATTTGGATTAACATTCACTCAATCAACTGCATTTTTTTTTCCTGGTGTCCCACCTGAAGAACAAACTCGCCACAGTGAAGACTATCCTATTCACAATCTCCTCCAACATCACCTCCTTCACCCTTTTTATCTTATTCTGGGACTTACAATACTTACCATAGTGACCAGGTTTCCAACAGTCACAACATTTGACTGACCAAACAGGGCAAAACTTATCATTTGCCAAATGACCAGGCACATCACACCTGAAGCAGCAACCCATGATTTTTTTTCTCTTGAATCTCGGAGCTTTTTTCCCTTGGTGACAATATTTATTTTCTCCAAAGATGAACAATATTTTCTTTTTTATCACATCCACATATGTGAGAGAATGCTACGTTTTTTTTTAACTATCAACAACCCTTCATCTAGTTTAGGGTCATCTTTCTGCCGCAATTAATGTCTGATTCCTTCTATAAAACTCCCCTAACATGAATTGATCCCAATTGTGTTCTTCTGGGGCTCCTTCAAATTTGCAAGAAGCACCCAATTTGCATAGATCAGTGACATAAGTCTCTACTGATTCTTGTGGTCTTTGTACCCTTCTACCCAAATAATACCACTCTACGATTGTGCTCACTTTAGGAAGGTAGTGCTTATCTAGTTTCCTGATGCAGACTTGAAATTCATTCAAACTCTCTGCTTCACGGTCATCAACATCAGGGGCCGTATTATGGTAAATGCACATTTGCATCGTTTGCGCCGGGCAAAAACAGTGAAAATGCACCCTATTACCATGAATATTCTTCCCCCAGGGCAGCTGCGAACTCGTGCCGCCCTGGGGGCAGCGCATTCCTGTGAAAAATAGACCAGCTGTTTTACAGGAGCTCCGTGTTTTCACAGTGCAGGCGGCATCACATCTGCACTTTTAAAGGGGATTAAAGATCATGTTGTAGGCGGATGCAATCAGTCACGGCAATCTGCCTGTAAGGGGATATTCGGGGGGGGGGGAGTCCATGGGGCCCCCTACCCCCTCTAGACGGCAGCCATCAGGAAGCACACTAATAGCACACCACCTTTTAGATGGTGCACTTTAAGTGCGCCTCCTGGAGGCTTCTTTGCCTCTGTGCCCAAGTCTTTAATAACTGCGCGGGCACAGAGGCAAAGGGATTCCCTCATTTGCATGGCGCACACCCCGATTCAAATGAGGGGAGGCCCCTGCAGTTAGCACTGGCGCCTGATGTGCACCAGTACTTTCGGTATTACAGAAGGGTCCGTAGACGTAATACCAAAGTGCCCCGGGGGTGCGCAAAGTAGGCGCAAAGCCCTTGGCCCTCTCTGCACTCAACGAGGTCCTACACACTCTAACATAGTGGGAGAACACTTTTTTCCACTTGGACCATGTAATTGTTCCCTCCCCTGAAGAAGATTTAAAAAATTGTGGGAGAGTGAGGTTTTGCATTATAGTATTTGATGTAAAACAAGGAAATTTGCATAAGCAGAAATTGCCAATGTAAGTCCAGAGAATAAGTAAAACCAGGAATTTTCCCCTCCTGACCACCCCCAATGATCCATTGAACCAATTCCGAAAAGCAGTTCTCCTCTGTTAAGTTCTTTTTTAGTTTAATAAAAGATAATTAACAGAAATTAACAGAAATTCCCACACCGGTATCAGATACAGTACCCGAGTTCCACAAGTAATATCCCCTGTTCAAATATGTGAGAGACATGTTAGGTACGATTGGATGTAGAGAGCTGTGGGGTGTATGCGAGGATGTCCCAGTTACCAGTAAATGCTTGTTTAAAGCAAATTACCGCCAGATCAAACTGGGACAGATTTTGTCAGCTTCTAAAATAGGTACCAAGACTGACGAATTTCTCCAAGTTAAAGTCTCAGAGAATTGTTTTAAATACCATTCATTAGGCCTTCCTAGCAATATACCATTAGTCCCCGTGAGATTGGATTTGGGGTTAAGGCCCATCTCAGAGGAACTTGACCTTATACCCATTGTTTACTGGCTACTGACCTGGGCCACTCCTACACTCTCATCCTATTTGAATGGCTTTAAAGATGTGCTTTGGATTCCAGGGACAAGTAATATCCGCCATGGAAAGGCGAAAGACCGCCTGCTACATAATATGGACGGCGGTGTCTTCCAGACACCGCCTCCATGTTAGGGGCCTTTTCCGCCTGGTCGACGAGTCGACCGGCGGAAAACCAGCGGACGGTCTTTCCGTCCGCCGGGGTCCCCACTGCCATAGTAATATGGCGGGGGGAAATGGGTGACGAGCAGTGGATTATGACGGGTGGATCGCGACCGGCATGCCGGCGGTGGCGATCCGCCCACCATTGTAATTGACCCCTAAGTTCTTAAGGAACTTGTTTTCGGTCACTGTTAGGTGGCTCAGATTTTCGAAGCCCCAGAGTTCTGCCCCGTAGAGGGCACTACTTACAGCCTTACTCAGTGGAGGATTCTCTTTGAGGGCGTCGGGGCTCCACCCCCTTTACTTTCTGCCCCAGGGCAGGACAAAATAAAATAATTTTGTTTTCATATATAACTGTTTTTTTTTAATTAAATAAAATATGCACACACGTTTTGCCTACTGGCTGAGGGGCTGAGGGGCTGAGGGGCTGATGCACCCTGCCACCAACCTCACTTGCTTCCATGGCAGACCGGGATGCATTCCTTAAATTGCTGCCCCTGGGCATGCTAGAAGTCTAGAGTATTTGCTGGGCTGACGCTCTTACAGCCCTGAGGCCTGTGAGGTCATCAGCTCGGCAAAGACGTAGTCTTGTGGACCAGTGATGCTGCGTGGATAAAATTAGCCTCAGGCGTTTTACACTGAAGCCTGGTATTTCTAGGGCTTCCTGTCAATCAGGCAGAGGAGACTAAAGAGCACGATTACTCCATACCCCACCCTTTCCCAGCTCGTCACAGGGTGGGGTGGGCCTCACCCTGTGATGTGTTAGGAAAGGGTGGAGTTAAGGCTGCAGGCAGCCGGGAAGCTAAAGAATCGAGTCGGCACAGTTTGTCTTTTTGAATTTTGAAGACACACTTCGCAGACTCTAAGAGTTTGCTTCCCACGCTGCACTTATTTCAGGATGGCATTTCACTCGAAATGACGTGCCTCGCTTGAAGCTTAGCTCCAGTGAGTGGACCAGCAGCTAAATAGAAAAAAAAACTTTGCAGCCGCCAGCTGGGGGAAATGAGTAAGGGACTCTCTCGGGCCTGGCCTATTTGATGAAGGTAAAGCAAGAAATGTGAGCAACGTTCCCGGCCTCATGAAAATGTATAATTGTATTGTATTTAGCAGTTGGTCACATGGTTTTCTGTTGTGATGGTTTTTGGCCATTATACTGTGACCACATGAGCGGCCTGCAGTCGCTTTCTGCTTGTCTGATTAAAGACATTTACAAAGAGTGAAACATTCCCACGTAAATCGAGAGACTTCCCCATAAGCCAGCGTGTCTCTGCTCTGATAGGACGGAAGGGCTGGGGCAGAGTCAGTCACACATCAGTTTCAGGAGGTAAAGACATGAGCATGCCTGGCACAGCCTGGCGTGTGAATGAGTGTTCTCTTCATGAGGTGAAAGTGACATGACTGTTGTCACATTCCCTGCCCCTTGTAAGAATTGAGTTTGTGACAGACTCTTCCCCCACCCTTCTGGATTTGTGACTCACTCTTCATTGGGGAGCCTGACACATGACTGACATTCCCCTCGGTGTACTGGATGATAAGGGGGGAATGACTGACTCTTCCCCACTGGCTGATATGTGACCATCTCTGTCAAGGGTTCAGGAGACATTTCGAGGGGGGTGGTTAGAAGTACATGGGCAAGCTTGGAGAGAGAAGAGAGAGCCATGGGTCACGCTTGGTTTTGAGATTCAAGACACAAACTGGAGCATCCGAAGATGTAACTCAGACAACAAATGTCAATAAAAAAACACGAGAAAAACTTTAGGAAGTCAAATAAAATATATATTTATATTCAGCATTTCTCAGTGTTCTCAATTAATTATTTTATCACTGAATTTAGTGATATTTATTTAAAGAAATTAAAAAACAAAACAAAAATAACATTCAAGAATACTCCCATTGTCCAGGGACATCTATAGGATTTTGGGAGCTCTGGGCCCAACTTATTTTAGGGGCCCCTTTTCGGAACAGCTTTGAATTTATGATTCAGTTTCAGCTCTTTAATGCACTCTACCTCCAGGCCACTGACAGTGCACAGTCACACTGGTGCAAATTCTAACTATGTTGACATCTAATGTTTAGGGATAGTGACGTGTGTTTTCAGTATTGTAACACGCCAGCAGCTCGCTAATATTACTGCAAATAATCTTTGCGACATATGAATATGTGAGGTCCAGTTCTGATCTAAAAGAAACCTTTTTTATGGATGTTGCATGAAAAATAAACACAACGTTTCTCTATAAACGCCTGTAACAGACTTTCACACATCACTCACATTAAAAATAAATGAAAGGAAAACAGCATTTGAAACAATCTCTTTAAGAATTATTCAAAGTAAGCGGGGCAAGACTCTACAGAACAGAGCTGGCTCTATCAGGGGCCCCCTGAAAGGCTGGGGCCCTGGTCCAGAGTCCACTTTGAACATGCTTTAAAACGTCTCCACCATTGCCTGACAAAGTTGCCAAGAGTCACCCAATGTGTGGGGAGTTACCCAATGTGTCCATTTGTTGTGTTCTCTGTACAGCCCAAATAATTAGGAAATGTGACCCAAGATTATTTAATATCAGCCATACTCAAGCCAGGTTTGTGGAGCACAGATCCTATCCTGATCCACATGAATGGCCTCTCAACCTGGTACATTACTGGTATTGTATTCATGGTGCAGTCCTGCCTGCCTGCCTGCCTGAATACATCCTCTAAAATTGGTGGATGGCTCGTAGTTACTGCTATCCAGAGTTAGTTCTCTTCCCTCTCCCTGCATGTCTACTGTGCTGCTCCTCGGAGCCCCCCTCCCACTGGAATGCTTGTAAAGCCAAGTGCAGTGTTTGACATTGAATTATCATAATTTGAAGGGCAGTTAATTTATGGAACTGAACATTAACTGTTTCCAGAAGGCAAGGTGTGACCTGCCCAAAGAGAACACTTGAACAATGGCTGGGGCATGAAAACGTCCTTTTGGTTTTTGCAGGCTGTGCAACACTGGATAATTCCTGTTTTCGGGTGACTACGAAGGCTGCTGCAGGCAGCCAAAACATTCAGTGTGCATAACTGTCTTTTCTCTTTTTACGTGTTTCTCATGATGAAATGCGCTACATAAGATATCAAACTTCCAAACAATTTTATTTGCACCCAGATTTTGTATCATTTTGCTGCAGGGATTTAGACTTAATTCCTAATGCTTACACAGACACTAGAGAAACCTCTCATCTATTCATCGTCCTCAGGGTGTTGTTCCAATTACAGCTATCTCATTACTGCTAATGCTAACCTGCGCCACCCTAATGTGAAGGCAAACACAGTGACGCCATCGGCAGGTGAGAAAATATGAGAAAAGTGCATGTGCGATGCATCAAGATTTTAACTACACGACATCTTAGCGAGCCACTTCGCGGGCAAATGCAGCCATTGATCCAGCACTGAATTCCAATGCGCTGGCTTTACAGCTGCTCTGATATTCGGCACTCAGTGCACATGTAACATGCAAGTGCGACCTCACTAGAAGAACTGCACGACAATTGGGAAATTTTGCAGTCCGCAGAGTACATGAGAGTCGTATTTAGATAGTTTAGAGTATTTTTTAGGAGGCGTTAAAATAGTGACAAAATGTTTTCACCTACCGAAATGTAAGGACAGAGTTGGTGCTCCGGTTTTCTTACTCAGTGGATCAACATTTCAAAGTAGAAATCACAACCTGGAGTTTTTGATCAATCTGATCTTGTACTTAATTTTTGTGTAGCTATAATTATTTTGTAGTGTGTTTGTGCTATGTATGCTCTGTATATATATATATATGTATATAGTTGTGCATTCATTTATTCACTCTTCACTCTTCCTCCCCTCGTTCAGGGCTTCCACAAATTAATTTGAAACATATTAATCCCTGTCGCTCTAAACACTTGCCTGTGGCTTTAAGCGCTATGCATGTGTTTCAAGGGTATTGTTCAAAATGCTTTGTTTTTGAATCCTCACACTTGTGTTGGTGCCCCAGCCTGAAGCATGCACCAAAGCCTGTAACTGCCGTGCCCAGGTGGTCATATCTGAGAGGACGCAGTGCTTATGGCCCTTTCTTCCTTTCCTTTTTTGTAGTTTTATATAGCACAAACGTTCTCTCACACAGCTGCTCTTGGTTTCACTCCCTCATACAACTCCCCTTGGCTCTCTCATTCAGAATGTTGTCGTGAAGTCACTGTTGCACTTTTTTTAATAAATGGCGTTTCTTGCATGAAATTGAAAATTAATTTAAGGACATAGTGGCATCATATTGATGTACAGCACTGCACAGTCAATGAATGTATTTATTGTATAGTTAAAGTGTATCAGTGTGTTCAAAAGGTAATATGGGCAAATGATAACTTCAGCATATGCAAAGATTGTCCTCTATAGCTCATAAAGATTGGCAATTTCTTAAATAATATATAATTCAATCGTATTGCTTTAGACACCTTCCTGCTTCCTCAAATTTGCTTGAAAATGCACCATTTATCCACTCTTTTTTCAAAATTTTCTTGGGGGGAACACCAAGTAGGGTAGGGTGTTTGGGCTCGCTCGCAATGCTCGCTCGCCTCAGTGCAGTATGCCAATATTTTTACGCCTCACCACTTTCAAATGGCACCATCCGCCACTGGCCTTACTTTGGTATAGTTCCATTGCTGGTGCAACGGTTTTGTATAGGAGCAATGGTGTTCCTTCCTTATAGCTCCAGTAAACTGTGAAAATTAAGATGTTAAGGAATAATAATAATAAATCAGCTAGGAACCTAGGGAAAAATGGGGGCAGGGATAAGATGTCACAAACAGCAGCTTAGGATAATCTTTGAACTGCTGCTCAGATATCTTCAAGTGAGAGAGAGACAAGGAAACAATATGAGATTTCACAAATCAACAAGCACTTAATATAACACACCAATGGCATTTATAGCTTATCTCTTGCTAGGTGAGGACGTACTGTGACTAGCTCCAGCCTTACCAGGAATCAGGCCTTGAGCTGAACATGGACATCATTTAAGGGTCACTTGGGGTCGTAGTAGCTGCCCCTACCTTGTCCTTTGTGACCCTTGGTACTGGCTTTGTGACTTCTGGCCTCAGGGGCGGTAGAATCAGTGCCAAGAACACAGGGACAGTCTTCTCTATTCCCCCATTTTATATTGCAATAAAAGTGAATAATACTCAATTACTACATATCTGTGCAATACCAAAAAAGCACCAAGACCTGGAAAGAGACCTTCTCTGGCAGCTGAGGTAGCTAAAACAATGCTTTTAAATGTATGTTGTGTGTATGCTTGCAAGTGATAGTGTGTTTGTGTGAAAGTCATGGTGTGTGTGTGATCATATGTATCTGTATGTGTGAGTATGTGTGAATGAAAGTGAGTGGGAGTCAGTGACACGTAGTGAGTGGGAAAGAGTGAGATTGGATATCAGTGAGTATGAGTTAGAATGTGTGAGTGAATGTAAGAGTGACTGCAAGTGAGTGAGAGTGGGTGAGTGAGCATGAATAAGAATGAATGGGAGGTAGTGTTAGGAGGCATAAGCAAGAATGAGTGTGAACGAAAATGAGTGACAGTGACTGATAGTGATTGAGAACTGTGAGTGAGAATGACTGAGTCAGAGTGAGTGAGAATTAATTAGAACAAGTGTGATTTCAAGTGCATGAGAAAGTATGAGTGAGAGTAAGAGTGAATGTGAGTGAGAATGTATGAGTGACAGTAAGTGAGAGTGAGTGAGAATTAGAGAGACAGAGCAAGAGTGAGTATAAGCAAGTGTGCATGAGTGAGAAAGTATAAATGAGTCAGAGTAAGAATAATCGAGAGAAAGTGCGAATGAGCGAGAATCAGTGCAAGAGAGTGTGTGTGAATGAATGAGAGCAAGTGAATGTGAATAGATGAGTGGGTGAGAATCAGTGTGATTTAGTGAGTATAAGTGAGTGTGATAAGAATGTGGTGATAAGGTTGTTGAGTATGCCACTGGCCGTGGTATACTGAATTCAATTCTTGGTTTATAGAAACGCCCACATCTAAATACTGGCGCTGGAATACTGGAGGCAACTTTTTGCATGACAGACATCTGTGACAGAATACTGACACTGGCATACTGGGTGTAGTTTTTAGCATGATAAACACCTATGATAAAATTCTAGAAATGACATACTAAACTTAATTCTTTACATACGGGTCACCAGTGGAAACATGCGGATACTGGCATTTTCCACATTTCCACCCTTAGCAAAATGTTAGTAGCATTGGAGGTAATTTTTTTTATCAGGGAGGACAACATAGGAGATGGGCCAACCTTGACAGAGTAGAGGTAATCTTTGACATAAGGGATATTTATGGCATTGATTGCAAAATCGTGGCATGAGCATATTGTATGTAATATTTGCCATAAGGGGCACATACATGAGATATGAAGCTCACGTATAAGAAAACGCTGGCCCTGGCACAAAGGAGTTCATCTTTAACATATGGGGCACCTATAGCAAATTTTTTAAGAAAATGGGATCAGCTCAGCGGGATCATCATGTTTCATTGGCTTGCCACACCATAAAAGGACTTGAAAATGTAATGAGGACCTTTCAGAGCCTAAGGTTTTTTAGCAAATCTATCTGAAAATTGTACTTTGAAATTCACTATTTAAAAGCATTTTATTTTGAGCCTCCCTGAGCTCACGCCCTTTAGTGTTTCATTCTCTACACTCATTCGGCACAATTCGGGGCAAGTATTATGCCCCAGCACTTACAAAAATCATGTCAGCACCCTAATATAGTAGGTACCTAAAAAATAAATTTATCAGTGTCGTTATAATAATCATGCAATTATTATGCAACTCTAACAATCACAATTATTGTAATGTCCTCAGAGTCAGATTAATGTGACATATTTTCCTGGGAACACTTCAGGATGTCATAGGTCATGTGATATCACTTTCTGTGATGTCATTAAGGCCAAAAGGTGTGTGATGTCACTTCTGATATGCCTAGCATTTTGGTAAATGGATGTTCGTTGAGTCAAATGTCTGAGGACAGGAGCTAGCACTAAACTGCTGTAAGGGAGCGAGGCAGTACACCAGCTCTGCAGAATGGTTGCAGAGGTTACAGCAAAAACTGATACAAGCACCACAGAAATGCTGCTGAGATGGAAAGCAGTAGCATATTACTTGATATGAAGCACAGAGGGGAAATGGAGCTAATGAACTTAAAAGGAACAAAAGAGTAAGCAGGCAATAGAGGATAATAAAAACCAGTGGGTGAAAAGGACAAGTAGGAAGGGGGAATCAAGAAGGGAGCATATATCAAACAGTGAGGAATCACAAATGTGCGAGTGATGAAATAACAGAGGCAAAGTAAGTCGAAACAATTGTGAGGTGTTGCCAAGTGCCGCCTGTAGGAAACTTATACTCCTCGCAACATGGCCACCTTTGGTCATTAGACTTCTCTCTATGTTCACACCTCTTAAGCCTCCCAGTATACCTATGTGCATTCTACTTTGTACTTGAAGGTTCCAAACTTGTCAGTTGATGGTCTGGTCAGCTGGAGAGGTGTACTGCTCTGCTGTAACTTAATAAACCCCAGGACCCAAAACAAAATGCTTCTTCGTCTTCATCATCTGGAAGTCCATGAGGTCGCTGACCTCCTATTTGTCTTGATGTTAATTGTTGTTGTCTCCCATGCTTTCTGCTTTCTGCTTGTGTTTTGTTTGTTTATTTTCTTTTCCATGTAAAGGAGAAAGATGTGTAGTAAACTTATACTCCTCGCAACATGGCCACCTTTGGTCATTAGACCTTTCTCTATGTTCACACCTCTTAAGCCTCCCAGTATACCTATGTGCATTCTACTTTGTACTTGAAGGTTCCACACTTGTCAGTTGACGGTCTGGTCAGCTGGAGAGGTGTACTGCTCTGCTGTATCTTACTAAACCTATCCTGTAACTTATCTAGAAGTATCTTGTGATCCATCTATTGATATTTACAACACCGCCCTAGTGCCTGCATTGGCCTTTTACAGTCTTTGACTCTAAAGACCCCAGACGTTCTGCTAAAATGGAAGCAAGAACTAACCTAGCTTCTGTTTGTCCATCTTCCATGCTCATGAAGCTCGACCTCTTTGAAATTTAAAGGTGGGTTAATCTAAACCATTCATGTATGGAGAAATGTACTCTGCTTGAACAATCTTTCTTGATATTCCTGACAGTAGCAGTGAATCCCCACATATTACTGCTACTACAGTAAAGGTTCCCACAGGCTTTGAAGACAACCAACAACCAGCTGACGGAGTCTTAATCAAATCAAAATAGTAACGGCTTGTGAATTGGTCTCCCTCCTCCCAATTTTAGAACATTATCAAACTCATATCATCATGAGGTTATAGCCATATCAATGTTCTTAAGGTGAAGACTTCAATTCCCAAGCTAATTTATTCCGAACTTCGTTCCCTCTGATTATGCCCAAGGTAAAGAGGATGGTGTAGTGACCTGCTGGTCACTGTTCTAGTCTTTCCTTGTACCAGCCACTTCCTGAGGGCTGGCTTACACTCCACTCCACCCCACACCCATCCAACACAGGCAATCACTGGACATGTGACCCTGATAATAAAAGGGGGCGAGCGCACGTGTTCTAGTCCAGTTCCACCAACTATATTCTAGTGTCTGTGTTGTGATTCATAATGCATGGGGGCCTAGGGCCCCACTACTTTACGTTGGCGATGAGCGGGTTGGACCCACGTGTGCTGCCGCCTTGTGAGTGGGGAAGAGGGGGAAACCATTGCACATGTTGAGGGTACCACGCCAACACCGAGGCGGATTGAGTGTGCGCCTAGGAACACTGAGGGGTTAGCTGGCTGAGTGGTCTGCATGTCACAACCTCGTCGGTGAACAGGCGAAGTGCCAGCTGACCCGCCGGGTATGAGGTGAGCCCATGGGGTGTCAGAGGTGCTGAAGGGCTGTGGCGAGCCCCTCCCCTGTGAACAAAAGAAAAGTTCTGCCCTAGAAGTCAGCAGTGAGGCAGATCCTACCCAGCACCTGTGAAGGAGAGCAGGAGGTGCTGCTGAGCTGCATGAGGTCTCCTGCTGCGTGTAAACCAGGCAGCCAGGAGCAATTGTGACCCACCCAAGGAGGCAGTGAACACAGAATTGAATTGAGGAGTCTGCAGCGGACTGGATCAGCTCACGGCCGGTGAAGCAGCAGGACAGGAGGAAAGAAGTGGCTGTCAGTGTGCCCGGGAGAGGCGCTGCCCACAGCTGGAGAGAACCTGCTAAGGCCGCTCCAGACACTGCACCGGATACACCAGCAGCCCTCAGTCAGATGAATAGCTGAGGAGTGGAACTGCTGCCGGGTGAGAGGATGTGGAGAGGCGCTCCACCTACTGCAGGAAGAGTGGTGACAGAGGCCACACCAGCACGGTGAAAGGCCCCGCAAAGACAGTGAGTAACTGCTACCGGGGGAAAAAAAGCACATAAATCAAAAAAGGAAAGGACTTACCCTGGAGAGTCACTGAGCGAGGCCATGCCCGCGTGCGAGGCACCGGCGGCGTCAGGGGAAGCCATGTTAATGATACGTGAGGCAGCAAACATCGACGTTGTGCCTGTCCTGTGGCTCTGTGGGGGAGTGAAGAGTGTAGCGTAAGGGCACCCAGCTGGAGATTGGGAGTGAGGGTGCCCAGTATCAACAGTGTTTCCAACACGAAGCCGCAGCATCAGAGCCACTGCATTGACCCGCGTAGTAACAGAACCCCTACTCCCTTTTCTTTGCTATAATGAGCACAATAAAACTGTGGTGAGGATACATTGACATAGTGGTTGACATCTGGAAAGGAGATTAAACTGCCTCCCCCACCTTTCTCGCACTCAGATTGAAGACGTGTATAGCAACTAAAACTGAGCTGGCATTCCATTATCTCCTCACAACACAATCAAACGAAGCTCTTTCCACAAAGGTAGAAAGAAACATACCTGCTAGACACTTCCTTTTTTTTAGTTGACATATACCACCATAAAGCACTAGCAGATACTCCTTAGGACCAATACTTGAGGATCAGAAGAAAGGGTTCTGACAAATATTTCTTTGATACCCAAACTGAGCAGCTGAATTTGCATTAAAGAGAAACTAGAACATATGAAGTGTTACTATGTGCGCCCATCCTACTTACAAAGTTAAAAATCGTATAAATAAATATCTGAGTTTCCTTAGCAGTGGTGAGAGATGATATGAGGGAAGCCCTTGTTTGCTCTGAAGCGGGGCAGCAATCTCAGGGACATTCTACACTCACACTAGCAAAGTAGCACAATCCTCAACAAGCCCTTTGATATATGCTTAGGACCCACAGACGTAATACGTGTTGTAGGGCAGGTAACCACATAAAGGCCTTTACTTGGGCTGAAGGACATCATGGGAATAGCCAACTATACTAAGCGGTATCCCTCTAGACCTAAATTGTTTCACTTATTTGGTACACATGAAGATAATGGGAATAGCTACACTTTAAAACTGTCTCCACTATATTGGCATGACCACCAGGCAAGTCAAAATTTGTATTTAGGAACACAAAAGTAGCACATCATCTGCATGACTTACAACTAAATTGGTCACTTATTACTAATAAATGAAGCACCATGTAGACATAGTGAGAACACCTCAGTCCAATATATCTTACAGAGCAAGGAAAACAAGTATTATCAAAGTCAATAGGTATTGCATTTCTGAGATGCATTGGTTGTGTCAATGATTGTTAAGTCAGCATAATTCGGAGGCCAAACAATTCAGACATGACCACCCATGTGTGTGCACACATGCACACCCAAGGGTGATTATTTTTGAATTTTTTCACTGAGTATAACACATTATTACAAGGTGGCTGTTCTGGAGGTGCATATGTGCTAACACAGCCACACACAACAGCAGACATCTTGGAATAACTTTTTGTAGTATGAACAAAATTCCAAGCAGTCCGTCCAAGTTTCTGCATACATGTACATTCATGGGCAGACATATTGCAGTTTTCCTAGAGCATAATGAAAACCATTTTAAGATAGTTGTCAGTGCATGTGAATGCGAGCTTATGCACAGTTATTCCTATAATCATTTCTTTCTTTATCCATTTTTTTTCAATTTACTTTTCCAAGATTTAGGTTGGTCATTTTGGAATGGTAAATTGAGAGATAATTTATGTGTGGGGATGCTGTGTAAACACAGAGAACCAAGCAGACCAGTAGCAGAGTGCAGGTGTTGGTCTATTGCAATTATAATTGTAAAAAAGAGTAAAAAAATACAATAATTCAGGGTGGGAAAGTAATGGGTGTGGAAGTAACTCTATAATAAATTAGTAATAATATTAGTCTGTTAAATATTACTGTAAATAAGTTTTAGATATTTACTTTAAATGTAGAACAAAAAATGGTACAGTACTATTAACCTAATTTTGAAAATAATATTTTATTAAATTAAATATAGTAAATGAATTTATTCTGAAGTTTAAATTGAAAATTAATTTCCTACATAACGTAAAAGAAAAATAATATGCAATAATAATTAGTGATGTATAGAATTGACGAGCATTTAATTATATTTTGCATTAAAGCATAAATGTGAAACATTTTCTAACATTATATTATAGTTGTTTATAATTAAACATATTGTAATAATTTAATTTAATTTAACATTATTTCCGACAAAGCTTTATTTTAAGCTGCTGTCACCAGCATTTTCTGTGGGAAGGTGTTGGAGTGTCAATGGTTGGCCATGTGTCATGCCGGACTTGCTACTGTTTCTTTTTGGCATTATATCTTACACTGATAAATTTAATTCCACACGTTTTTTCAGGGGGTGAAGATTAGTAAATCTACACTTTTTAGTAACTTTACACTCAGATTTTGAAAATAGCAAAAATTGTAAAGTTGTTCAAAAGTGTAAGAGTAAACAACACATGTAAATTACTAACAAATGCAAGTTAGCTTTGTGAATAGCCCCCTAATTAGAAAATACTTCTCCACTCTCCCAATGTGGAATGGGATCTTAAGCTGGATTATAATGCAGCAATGACCGTGCCTGTGCGCATGTTCCATTAGAAATATATGACACACAGGTTTAACACCATTATTAAGTGATAGGTCTGTGAAGAACAAAAAATTCCACTACTGGTTTTGAATATATGAGCCGTGTATGTAGTTCCTGCAGATGTGGTTTTCCCAGTGCACAATGAAGGTACTAAACAAAGTCTAAAAGTTGCTGCTCTTTTGAATGCTTGGTCTCTGTTGCACTAGCATGGACGTCATTGATGGAAGAAATACCAAGTTCCCCATTGTTTGACCTCTCCACCTTACACCCATATGGCTTTTTAGCACTATGTGAGAAGGCACGATTGAGGCATTTTGGCTATTACGGATGAAATTTGCTGGTGTTCCCACACTATTGTTTTGTGACAGAAAGCTAGAGTGCATCAAGAGAATGCGTCCCAATATAAGCTGTTGTAAAACAAAAACATTAACATTGAGGTGGGACATTATGGTCAGAACTTGTTCATTGCAAACCTCATTTACCAAGAATATGAGACTACTTAAAGGTAGAACGTGCGGGTTGAAAAATATATATATCCAACCATTTCCCTTCTGCCCTGATGAATGTGTGTGATCCTTTGGGACAGTACAGAATTCGGAGACATGTTTCAATCCGCATTTTTTTCTTTCAATTCTAGTACTTGTACTCCTGAATTTTCTAATGGAATAAACAAACGCTAATTACCAGAATGCACAAAAAACCTATCATGGAAAACCTACTGCCACTGATGACGAATCAAGGTAAACAATAGAAATGAAACATTAATAGATATGCAAAGAGGATACAAAAAATCTTTGGTGGACATCAATCCCTATCCCCAACTGGGTATAAAAAAAGACACCTGATATCAAGAGCAAATGTTTTGGTGTTGATGTATCAGTGGCGCAGTAAGGAGGCGACCGGGGGGGGGGGGAGTTGGTCTGCCCTGGGCAACACGAGTTGTGGGGGCGGTGGCACTTTTACCCCTGTCCTCGTCTGTCTCCCCCATACCTTGTTCTGTGCTCTTACCTGCGGCTGTGCAGGGCAGCAAGCGCAGGGACCACCATGGGTGGCAAAAGGTCTAGCTATGCCACTGCATTGTATTGCTCCTGCATTTCAAATAAATAGCACCAGAAAGTGTGATCGATTTCTACAAAATGTTTTTCTAAAAATAAATCTTTAACCTATAAAGAGATATACTTAATAATTTTTAGGTCTCTCTCCATCACAAATAAAACCTATGCAGAGGTTAATTAAAAGGTTAGATATCTTACAGGCTTATTCTTTTAAATAATGTGTGTTGAACATCATGAATATTTTACATTAAAAATGAAAACACTGCATTTTATACAGCTGTATTTTAGGTCCAAATTAGGGCCAGACGCTATCTTGAATCTCAACACAGTCATGAAGCCTGTGTTTTAATTTCTTGTTTCTTCACACCTAACAAAATGTGCTCTAATCAAACGCTGTGTGCTGACATGCTCGTTCTAGAAGAACTCTGGTAGAAATATCCTTTCTCATGTAACTGTGAAAGGCCTTTCCTGCTTGTACTACTGTATAACCTTTCATAAGCTTGTTGCTCTTTTGTATGAAATTGGACTTGTACTGTGACATTGTTGGCATTAGGTCATATAGGGACTGACAAATATTTTATTTAGCTAGATATTGTTACATATGCGAGTATTGTGATGGATTGAGTCCTGCAACACCGAGTTCATTTGTATTTCATTAGTAAAGGAGCACAATGTTGGGGTTTGGCCATGAGTTACGTTGCGACACCTTGCTTAGGACACAGAATACGTTAATGAGGATTGACTTGATGTCACTCATTATTATTAAAGTTTATTGTTTGATTAATTAAAACCTTACAATATATGCGCAATAATTCTTGACTATAAAATCGGTTATAAAATCAGTTATAAAAGCATTTAAACTTCAAGTTTGTTACACTATTTACATATTATGTACTTCCTACATTACATTCTTTCAATTTATGGTATTCTAACTTAATTCTCAGTCGTGTTAGAAACCTTACAAAAGCCGAGTTTAAAATGATATCATCAGTATGGAGGCATCTTATCAATGCTTGTCTGCAACTCCTTATTTCACGAACAATAAAATGTCTCTTAAGAATAGATATTCTTTCAACTTTCAGTTCTGGACAAACACAAAGGAGGTGCATAATGTTCTCTTCTCCAAGTTTACATAAGTTACAAGTCATTGGACCCTCTGTACTCAACCATGGCATTAGATGACATGTGCCCGGAAATGCTCCAAAACGGGCTTTTATAAAAATGTGTTTAAATTTCACAGACCAAGGAGTTTCAAGGTACGGTTGCACTTTTACCTTGGTATAGCCATTCAAGAGCGGCCACACATGTTTTCTTTTTGAAAAGGTATCTTTATCCAGGAGTAGTGATAAATGCTTTGTTGTACTATTAATAACTTTAAAAAAAGAGTTCAAAGTAATTGGCATTTCCCAGACCAAGTTTACTGAATATTCCTCTAGTGATGTGAATAGATATTTCCACGCCTCTGCTTTCTGGTTTAAGTTTATCTCCTGCCACAATAGTTTGGACAATTGATTTACAGTATCCGTTTTTATCCTTTTCCACACTTTAATAAACTGACCTTTTCGCGCAAGTACCTGATTAGTCATCCCAAATTCCATTCGTATCTGCGCGGGTGATGCATTATGTGGAATTAAAAAGAGAGCTTTATAGATTTTCATGACTGCGTTAATAATTATGACCGAGTCTTTTCCACACAATGCTTCACTTCCATATGTCAAAGTTGGTAAAAGTTTTGCTGATAGTACTTTCAACAATGGACCATAACTCTGTCCTCCTATTGATCTCTGTATAATTCTGAATGCCACTAGCAATATTTTAGCTTTCCGTTGAATATCCATCTTGTGCGGTTGATATGATCCTCGTTCATCAAATAGTACTCCTAAATATCTATATGTATTTACTTGCTCTAATTGTGAGTTATCCAGAAACCAGTTATACTTATGTTTTGACCTTGAGTATTTGTTAATTTCCATGATTTTTGTCTTTGATTAGTTTATCACCATTCTATTTTCTTTGGAGTAGGTAGATATCTTATTTAACAGGTGTTGTAGTCCGACCTTTGTTTGGCTAAGTAGAATGACATCATCTGCATATAACAGGTTTGATATCGTAGTATTAGCTAGTTTAGGTGGGTAGGCATTCACCTCATCCAGGGCTCGCGTTAGAGCCGCTAAAAATAAATTAAAAAGCAACGGGGCAAGGACACATCCTTGTTTCAAACCTGATGCTGTTGGTATTTTTTCTGTTACTGTTAGGCCATCTCCCATCCGAACGCTGACCCATGTGTCAGTGTAAAGAAGTTGGATTCATTTTAAAAGGGAGAGTGGTATACCTAGATCTATTAACTTCTGCCACAAAAGGTTTCTATGCACACAGTCAAAAGCCGCCTTAAAATCTACAAAACACAAGTATAGTGACTGCTTCTTAGTAATGCATTTATCCATTAGAACGGATAACACAAGGATATTTGTTGTGGTACCTAAACCTTGTGTAAATCCAGTTTGATTAGGAGGTATTATCTGCTTTTCTCTTACCCATTCTGTTAAGTTAGATAGCAGTACACCTGCAAATAATTTGGCATCAGTATCCTGGAGCGTAATTTTCCGGCAAACACCAATCTCCTTTTTTGTGAATGGGAGCTATCTGCGATGCCTTCCAAGTTTCAGGAATCGATGATGACCATACAATTTCATTAAAGACCTTTGGCAGGTATCCTGACCATAATCTGGGGTCAATCTTATAAAGTGCAAACGGTATACCATTTGGGCCTGGCGCACCATTTTTTTGTTTCTGGATTAATTTACAAATTTGTTTATCTGTTATATAAATTTCTTGTATCTTGTCCTTTCTTATTGGTTCGAACATATTAGCCCTAGGTTTCAGTTGTATTGTATCACCAACAAATTTTGAAAACCGAGCAAATGGATTCAAAAGTAAAGATCATATAATGGTGCAAGTACACATCAAAAATGAAGTTCTTTGGTTAAATGCCAAATGTTCATATGTTGTCTTTATTCCGTGATATACTTCTTCGCTGCAAGCCCACTGCAAGCCAACACGTGTTTCGTCCTGACATTAATAAGTCATGGACTTCATCAGGGCTGAAGACAAAGAAATAACTGAATTTCACAAAATTTATACTAATAATGACAAAGGGTGCATGTAAATATTCTAACATCAATGAATAAGAAACATTTAATAGTTAATAGAAAGATATTAAAGTGCTATTCTAAAGTTACATAAAAACCAAATAGATAATCATGACGGGAGGAGAAAAAGGATATAATGTGCAGTGTCACCGAATAGTAAAATAAGGATAAGTAGTGTCTATAGGAAAGAGGGGGAAAAACATAGCGAGGGAGTAAAAATGATAAGGTGAAGTAAAGAACCCAGTGAGGATAAATGTGTGTAAAATCAAATGTAAACCGTGAGAAAGGTATAGAAAAATTAAGAAAAGTTAAAGACAAATTCAATAAAAGACAATATATGTATTAAAAAGAATGTTTAAAGCAAGAAACTACTATCATAAAAATAGAAGAACAAGTCAAACTGACCTAACAGTAAAGATCAAGTGAAGACAAAGAATGGTATAATGTTAATTTTATAAGTTGATCAGATATTAAAGTAAATAATACAGAGGACTCACCAATTCTTATTGGTATCAATTAGCGTGTCATACAAGGCAAGGAGCCAGAAACGCAACGTCTGCGAACCTACAATTAAAGGAATGTATAGCTAAGATTTCGTATTAGAATACTTAAGTAACTACTAAACCAGTGGCAATTGCTAATAAAAAGCATACCCAGTTGAATCTTGAGCTGGAAGGCTCCAATCGGGTTATTTTTCAATGTATCTCTCTGATGTATTCAGCTCTAGGAATCAGTCATGTATCCTGAAACAGAATTTCAAATAGACTTCACCGAATAGGCAGCAGTAAATAAAATAATGTACATAATGCCTTACTCAACAGAAACTACGATCACGAGGAACACAAATTAATAGAACCACTATCGTGAACCAGTAAGCACAAGGACCAACAAAAGCGAACTAGGACCGTATCAAATCATAGATGCATTATTGAGCTAAAAAGTTAGTCATAATACCCGATAAGTTGAGTGAATAAGTAAATTCTCTAAATAACGAAATGTATCAGTAATAATGACCTAACATATATTAGCATAGTAACGGTCTAGCAGAAAAACCGCTCTCAATTCTCGGCGCATAAAGAAATTGTATTTAACCTAAATAACCAATATAAAATAGAAGGCCACAGTTCGCAACAATAAAATAAATGTTCGGTTAGACAGCTAAACAAGTTCTCGCAATTACCTTAAAGTATCCGGTTAGGGTCCAAAATCTAGACCACTCGTGGTATCCTCCGCGTCTGCAATACGCGCCATATTGGAAGGGGAATATATAGCCCTTCATGAAAACGGACTAAGTGAGTTCAAAGTTGACACCACCAGTAAGCGCCATATTGGATTAGTAATTACATTCGTATAATATACTAGGTAAAAGGTAAATTTATGTAGAAAGTAAAAGGTCATAGAACTGTAAGGGAAATAGGTCCAATAGCTCTTGATAATTAATGTTGAGCAAAGATAAAGAAAACCAGTAACCAGAACGGGTCTCCAATCTAGACCACTCGTCACGTCCATGGCGTCTAAATTACGCGCCATCTTGGGTTGGGACTGTATAGCCCCTTACGTAAACGGACACTGTCTAAACCTAAAGTTAGTGGCCCTACTCGAACTCTAAATAAGTATCATACAATACTATTAGGTGAAATCTCTAGCAAAATAAGTAATCACAGCAAGTGAAAACTAAAATAAGGCACATAAGCAGAACTATTATATTTACCGTCATAATGGCTATATAAGTCTAGATCTAATGCTATATTGAACTCAAAGTAGAGAGAAAAAGGTAAAGTTACAGAAGACCAAATAGAACCCACGAAGATAGTTGTTCCTGCTAGAGAAAGGCACAAAGTAATAGAATACATAGTAATTCACGTCCATGGATTGATCAATTACACAACATCATCATCTTCAAACAGCCTATTATGCAGAAGAAAGATCATTTTACAAAGCGAAAAATTACAATCATAATATAATACAAAGGAGAGACATAAGGGAAAAAGTACATGAAATATTGGAGATATTCAATAATTAATGTACGATAATTAATAAAATTGATAGGAGATCAACTTCACAACCTGTAACAGAAGTTATAATGGAAATGATTGGAGTACTAAGAATGTATTATGTACCCAAGAAGTACTGCAGTTCATTCTCAATATTAATACCCATGTTTACCGCATGTAACCTCAAAATCCAACGTGCTTCAGTCTGCCGCAGCTTTAGTTCTCGATTGCCACCTCTAATGTCGCTTGGTACAGTTTCCAAAGCATGGAATTTAAAGGACTGTTGTTTACTCTGATCTGAGCATTCTAAAGCATGATGAACTATTGGATATCTATCATCCATATTTTTCAGAGCTCTGAAATGTTCAGCAATTCGGGTTTTAAGGTTTCTGACTGTACTGCCCACATAAATCATTGAGCATTTACAAATAATAACATAAATCACAAATTTTGTATTACAATTAATGTACTGATTAATATGAAATTTTCTGGACCCATTGTACGCGAATTCTATACCAGATAAAGCATATTTGCACATACTGCAATCACCACATTTATGAAAACCCAAGTTTCTACTTTGGAGCCATGACACAGTATCCAAATTTTTCTTGGGATAACTTGGGCTGACCATATTCCGAATTGTTAGGCCTTTACGGTAAGTAAGACTTGGGTAATTGGTCAATATTTTGTTAAGATCAGAGTCTGATGTGAGAAGATTCCAATGACGTTTAAGTATATTATACACTTTATGAGACCAAGGGTGAAAATTTGTAATCATTCTCACTTGTTGTTCTTGTTTGTCATTGGGGTTATGATGTGATTTTTTGGGTATCATTCCTGTTGAGTTGATTAGCTCGCCTTTTAGCTGTATTGATTATATTTTTATCATAGCCCCTGTCTATGAATCTTGCTTCAATATCTGCAACACTTTATAAAATTAACAGTATACCATTCTTTGTCTTCACTTGATCTTTACTGTTAGGTCAGTTTGACTTGTTCTTCTATTTTTATGATAGTAGTTTCTTGCTTTAAACATTCTTTTTAATACATATATTGTCTTTTATTGAATTTGTCTTTAACTTTTCTTAATTTTTCTATACCTTTCTCACGGTTTACATTTGATTTTACACACATTTATCCTCACTGGGTTCTTTACTTCACCTTATCATTTTTACTCCCTCGCTATGTTTTTTCCCCTCTTTCCTATAGACACTACTTATCCTTATTTTACTATTCGGTGACACTACACATTATATCCTTTTTCTCCTCCCGTCATGATTATCTATTTGGTTTTTATGTAACTTTAGAATAGCACTTTAATATCTTTCTATTAACTATTAAATGTTTCTTATTCATTGATGTTAGAATATTTACATGCACCCTTTGTCATTATTAGTATAAATTTTGTGAAATTCAGTTATTTCTTTGTCTTCAGCCCTGATGAAGTCCATGACTTATTAATGTCAGGACAAAACACGTGTTGGCTTGCAGTGGGCTTGCAGCCAAGAAGTATATCATGGAATAAAGACAACATATGAACATTTGGCATTTAACCAAAGAACTTCATTTTTGATGTGTACTTGCACCATTATATGATCTTTACTTTTGAATCCATTTGCTCGGTTTTCAAAATTTGTTAATGTATTAGGTAAACCTAGTTTGCCTAAATTACGACGCTGGTGGTCGTCGTATTGTTAACTTTGTAGCAAGGGTTCTAGTTTGCTTTCAGTAATAATATTTTCACTTCCCTGCGCAAATTGTCCCTACCACTGTGTTTCTTGTTGTATTGTATCACCAGCAGGATTTAGATGTATAGACAGGAACCTGATCCACTCATTCTCGTTTAAGGATGATGTTACAGCTGTTCTGTTTTATCGTGCTAAGCCGTTTATCAACATCCAGTTTGATTGTTTACTACAAAAGAGTATTTTAGCCCAAAGATCATGTTTCTTTTTAATCATTTCATCCCACAATAACTTCTGTAGGTTACGATTGACCCTTTTTAATTTTAAACCCAAATCCATATCTTTAGGATTTATTTTTATCTGTCTCCTCAGTTGATTACGAGATCTTTTCAGAATCCTAGTTGTTACGGTTAGAGTAATTTTGTTCTCTCTTTCTGCTTGCACCTTCAAAACATGTTCCTAAGGGCCGTCTTGATAGTATCTTCTTTACTGTGCTCCTTCCAAATTAATTTCTTATAGTTTACTGAGCCCGTCTGACCTGGCAATGTTCTATATTCAGTATGCTTGTTAACAGTCAAATTAGTAATAAGTATTTGTTGACTGTGATCACTCTCAGATGCTTTTACAATTGAAAAAGAGATCACATTAATAAAGATTTTCAAAGATACCATAGTGTAATCAATTCTTGATTTATGATCCTGTGATTGAAATGTCCAAGCCGGTGGGGAGTCTTGGGGTAACCTCCCGTTTAGGATTCTTAAGCCCAGTGCTTCTAAGTCGTTAACAAAGGTTGCGCCTATTTGGGTTTTGAAAGCATTTGGAACAGTTGGAAGTGTTTGCTGCGGAATTGCCCAGAGATTATCTTGTTCCTGAATTAACTCATCACGCATATTGGGTACAAACAGATTTAAGTTAAAATCCCCTGATATAATATACTGTGTGAAAGGGTCATCCATCATTAGCTGAGATAGCATTGCAATCAGAGTGGTTGTCATAATGCTTCTTGCGCTTACCGTAGGATGTATATATACATTTATTATAAGCAGATTTTTTAATAGATTATTTTCCATATACCGCAGCTTTACTATAAATAAATTTGGGTTATTTGTGTCAATTTGCTCGTGTTCCGTTCTTAATTCTAGAGCAACAAATGTGGCTAAACCCCCACTGGGACGTCCCCATTTACTTTGTTTAATTAAAGGGTTAAAATATCCTTTGTATCCCTCAAGCATTACAGGGTTGGTAGACCAGGTTTCTTGTAGAGGTAAAACCTGATAATAACTAGACATTGGTGATAAATATGCATTGCTTATATTTCTTCTTAGGCCATTAATCTTCCATGAGCATAATTTAAATATTTAATTTTCTTCGTTCACTTTAGCTCTAGACTTTACTTTTGTATTCTGTCATTTATGTTACTGCCATGGAGAGCAATACCTATCCACTTTTCATTGACTCCAATTGGTTTTTCTATTTCCACTAGATCCGACGATTGTTTAAACAATGATTCTGTCTTTCCAATTGCATTTTTTAACACAGACTGTACCTGTGAGTTTACTTTATTTTGTTGATGGAGATTCAGGGATAAAGGTATAGCAAATGTTTTCGGATACATTGTAGGCTGTGGCCTATTGATTTTTATTCCCCAGCTGAGAAAAGCTTCCTTTACATTTATAATTAATTCGGCTACGAGGATATTGTCCAATGTTATCAATGTCATTTCCTTGCTACTATCAGAATTTGTAAGAAATTCGATGGATTCAATGTTTTCACTAGAGATTTTTTCTAGTGAGTTAATAGATTTAAAGAGGTGGAGAATATTTCCTCTATTTAAAATATCATGGCTACCTCTTGAACACATTCAGGGACAAAAATCAATTGTGGTTTATCATGTACTGTTATCTTTGGACTTTCTAAGTCTATAGTGGGTAGAAGGACGTAATTTGAGGGCTGCCGAGGCTCTTTGTCATGATCCCTTATACCTTCATAGCTCGTGTTTTTTTGCCTTTGGAGATCCTGAGGACTATTATAGTTTATGCCCTGAGTTGGTCCTAGGATTTTGTTTGTTAGTTGACCGTCCATGTCCTCTTTCCTCATAACATTGGTTTTTTCCATTGTAACTAACTTCTTAGCAGTTTCCATCTTTTCACATATACTGTATGGTAAATTATGTTGAGCCTGAATTGTTCTTTGAAATATTGGTTGTATTTGGTTTTCACTCTCATCCTCTCTTCCTATCTTGATCCTCTCATTTATAGTTGGAATTTTTATAATCCGTCTTTTCCACCTGTACCTGTATTGTTCTTTGAATTGTTTGTAAGAAATGTCCTTCTACTTTCTCACTCTGCTCCTCCTTCAATTTTACATTACTAGGGGTGATCATTGGTTCTGTTAATTTTTCCTTTCTATTTTGATCCGTTTTCTGTTACACCATAAGGTCCTAACAATCCTCTCTCTTTCCCATCTCTTTCTGGATCATAAGACTTTATTTCACTAGTTGATAATAAGCTATCTCTGCCTTTTAAATTTTGTTTATCATTTGTGTCTTCTTTAGGATAATTTTCCCTAGTGCCTTTGTTAAATAGGGCAAAATACTTCTTACTACTTCCATTGGTTAGAGAGCTCCTATCCACATGAAATTCTTTAACTTGTTTTCCCTTAAAGCCTTCAGTTTGATTAGGATCGTTATCTTTCAAAGCATTAGACTTTCTTTCTAAATCTTTTGTTGTTATTACCAAGCTAGATTTGGCTTTATTCCTTGCTTTACAGAGTTTTTTCTTATGCTTTTTTGATAAGTAATACTTTGGCGATTTATCTTCCCTTGCTAGGGGTTTCTTCATCATTTAAACTTACTGATTTTTTAGTATCCTGCAGTAGACTCTGATCTACTTCCATTCTTCTGTTATCCGCAGTTGCCATTGTTGGATAACAATTGATCTTTTTTACTGTTCTGCCCGATTTTTTCCTAGATGGTTTCATCTCACTAGGAGGTGAGGGTTCAAATTCATTTATTACTGGTTCCTTCACGATTTCTCCCTTACATGTATTGACCAGTTTCTTTGCCTCATCAGAGATCCTACTTTCTTGTTGCAGGTCATTTCCTGTTAATGTAGTTGAACTACCTTTGAAGGGCACTTCCCTGGGAGGGATACACTGATCAGACTCACATTGTTGGTTTGCCTCGCTTTTTGCATTGATGTAATTGGTTTTACAATTCTCTCCGTCTTCTTCATGTCTCCCATTTTGCAGACTTATTCTTACATCTTCAAGAATTGTAGTCATTGCCTGAGGTAATGTTATTAATTTTCTTATTATTGGGGCACATTTGCAATCAATGATTGTAGTATAGGCCTGCGTTTGTGCTCTTTTGATTAGACTATTTAACTCGGCTAGTTTCTGATCTATGCCCACCACCGAGTTTGCCATCATATTAAGTAGGTCCACTTGAATCTCCATTTTATTTGATTGAAATGTCAAAGCTTCTAATGTCATAGCAGATGTACGATAGAAAATATCCCAGATTGACCCTAGTTCCTGGTTACTTGTAGTTGTTGTTGTGGAATGATGGTGTTGTTGACTACTCAGATTTCTTTCAACATTACAATCCAATTGAGTGACATTCTCGGTCCCCCCTTCATTATGTAATTGCTTTCCCTGTATTTTATTTACATTACAATGGGATGCTATGTTATTAAAGGAACATCTATCACTCGGTGTATTACATAACTGTATGTCCTCTTTCTATATTCTCCTTTATTTGCTTTATATCCATCCAGGTCATCCATGTTAAGGTAATACGTTAAACTATTATCCTTGTCAGATTCTTGGTTAGGAACGATATTCCCATCAATTTTTACACAGACATCACTACTAACTATGCATGGTGATGTTCCATCTCTGATTAATTCTTGAGTCTCTTGATTTACTATTGGTAATATTGTGTTAGTCTCTGTGCTAGGTTCCCATTTGATTTTCTCAATTATTACATTTACCTCCAAAGGTGGCCGGTTACTGACAGTCGATATATCCAATGATCTTTCAGGTGCATCTAAATCACTCTGTTCCTTTTGGATTGCTTGGACTACACTTAGCATTTTAAGATCCGTAACATGACCCTTTATTATGTTTGATTTTACAATTTTTTCCCTTTCTAAAGGATGCATACACGTAGTCAAAGATTATGCATCTGAAACTTGACCAAGATTTTGTACATTTTTATTATCCGGCTTAATCGTTGTTTGGAGATTGCTTGCTTCTACTGCTGTTTGCATCGACATAATAGCCTCCAATGGATCCTTCATAAAATCAAATTTATATGGGATTTTTGAAGACTTTTCAAACATTCATGCAATAGGAGAAATTAAAGATTGATTCCCTCCTACTGTATTTGTTTTGATTTTTGGTGCTTTTAATGCTTGAGCTTTTCTTATTCTTCTTGTGCTAGTTGCAGAGGCTCTTTCTCTGCCTGAGCATATAGTGAAACCACTCCATGATATCACTCCTTCTGCTGCATTTGATTGAACCTTATGCTAATTCCCTTTCTTTGAATCATTATGCATTTTGACTTACCATGATTGTTTTACTTTTGCATTGAACTTTGATTATCTAATATATCGTCTGGACCTTAGGGGCACATTGTCTTATATGATCTTGAGGAGAACACTGTGCCTGATCATGGGTGGGTGCTTTAGCTAAGATTACTCAATAAGATGGTGTTAACAAGTCCTTATGGCTCCCTTGACTCTAAGGGGCATATCATCAAGAGCAATTTTTTGCCGCTAATGTTGCGATATTGTTATTGCCCTATTAGCAAGATGTCGCTAACAGGCGTTAGCGACAGTTTACAGGCGATAGCGGCCGGAACTTCCATCGCCTTGCATGCCAGCGATATTTATCGCTAATGACATGCAAGGTAGGCGTTCCCTGGCAAAATTTCACTAAAACTCATGCTAACACCACTTCGCCATATTATCAAGGATGGCCCAGACCCGCAAAGCACTAAGGCCCGTTAGCTGCAGGAAGCTAAGACCAGAAAAAAGCAGGTCTAAAAATGGTGATAACTATTGGTGCCTCATCAATGCAGCATTTGGTGCAGGACAGCACTGCAAGCAATGTTGCAGCGCTGCCCTGCGACAAAACTACAGTGTAGGAATGCACACAATCAATAAGATAGTGAGCATACCGGTGCCCCAGTCATAAAAAGTGTTGCTGCGCTGCGACAAGACAGCGTTGCAACACTTCTCCCTACGCCCTTCTTGCGACAACATGGATGCGCTGTAATCACTGGACAGCGCTCCATGATGCAAGTAATGACAGAAACGTCAGGAATCCTGATGTATCCGCCTGCGCTAAAGTCACGCATTGCTGCAGTCATGTCACAACCATGACGCAACTCCAGCAATGCATGGGGCCAGCCTATCCCTGTGGCACTGCCTCATCCTCACGCCTGCCATCAGGCAGGCGCAAGGTACTGACGCAGTGCCGTTCATGAGGGGTGACCGAATGTCGATGTTGTTAGAAATCCATCCGTGGTGGTTCCGCTCTGATGTGACATCATTTGGAAGCGTTGGTGGAGTGTTGGTGCAGAGGGAGTTGTTGAGACGTCCCGCGGTGGCCCTGATCCAGCTGCGAGGGGGTGCGATGATGGCGCTGACGTCTGGTGGGCAAGGTGAAGACGTGATTTTTTCAATGATGGTAGTGCCAGGAGAGTCTGTTGTTGTGGCTGTAGTTGAAGTACCCGCTGGCAGAGGTGACGTGCTCGACCGTGTGTCCTGCAATATGGCCTGTTGAGGTGACTTGCTGCTTGTGTCTGACGACGGTGATAGGAGAGGGTGGTGCTCTGGTCGCTGGTGTAGCCCAGGTGGAACTTGAGTTCACAGATTTGGATGTCATAGGTGGAAGGGAGACCCTGGTGTGAAGGGGGGCCATGGCTCAGGGGGTCTGCACATGAGGGTGCTGCAGAGGATGTCCTTGGGCTTGGTCCGGATCTGGGACTTGACCTGGTCCATGGTCACCCTTGGCACATTAGAATGCCTCCTCCTTGATGTCCAGGGTGTCCCTTGCGGGTGAAACTGCAGCCGTCAGTGATGGCAAAGGTAATGTCCGGTACGGAGCAGAGGTTGGTCCTGACAGGCGAGGTGGCGTACAGGGTTGATGGCGAGGAGGGTGCAGGCACCGTAGCGGTGGAGTGTCCAAGAGGAATGCACCTTGGTGCTCAGCGCGGGCCAGGGGCAGGCGGATGCCAACGACATAGCCCATGGGTTGCCCTTTGCACGGGAGATGACCATTACAACGCAGGCAGTACATCGTTAACAACTCAACTACGACAACGCGGGTGCCTTAACATTGCATTTGAATACAACGCATTCTCAGGTCAGTAATAGGATCATTTGGGGTCTTTTATGGGGTAAAAAATGAAAAATGGGGTGTATTTTGAGATAAGATATGAAAAACGGGGTGTTTTGGGGCAAAATATGAAAAATATGGAGGGAGTTTTGGAGTACAAAAATACATTTTTGGGGTATGCATTTGTCTCAAATGTGATTTTTGGGTGTCTCTTGGGGGTTCTAAAATGGAATTACAGGGTTCACATTTGGGTTTGTTGTGCTAAGGTTAGTTTTGGTTTGCACTCACTGAAGTGGGAACAGTGATCTTCATGTGTCTGCCATGCAACACCTACTCTACTGTTGCGATGTGCCTGGTATTGGTATGCATTGAATGGAATGCGATGTCATGGCATGCGTCGCAACCACGTATGTGCCTTTGGCACTCGAGTGGTATGCCCACTGTGCATGGGCAAACACCAGCCAACATTGAGAAGTGTGGAGGGGTCTGGACAGCTGTGAGGTGATAAAAGCCATAAAGAACACTGGATGATGCATGGACGCGGGGATGTGTGTGTGAGCGGATGTCGTCAGAAATTTATTGAGGGAAGTCTTACCTCAAATCCGTCTCTCGTGTCTTCATAGCTCCTGCTCTTCTGCGTCTGCTTCCATTAAAATGAAGTAGACAGCCAGGCTCCCTCCCCTGAGTCAATCACAATGCTGCGATGCAGCGGTAGGATTGGCAATTGGCAACAGGACAAGTCATGCAGCCAAGTGCCGGAGAGGTGGGCATGTTATCCATATAGGCTGTAATGCAGCCTGCATTGCGAACAGGGAAGAGCACATGACTGCTTTGGGCGGCCTCAGTGGGCTGACCAAATAGTCAATGCACACTTGAGTGTGAATGCCCATCCACCCATGCCCTGCTTGGTGTTTGGAGCAGTCCTACCCCCTACCCACCCCCTGAGGATACATAACATGATTACACCAGTTAGTTATCCCATGTTTTTCCCATTTTGTACTTTTCTGTTGGCTTCTCTGAGCCCGCACTTCAAGCTTCCTGCCGCTGCTGCCCCCACGGGCCGCACCACGGTCCTCGACCATTCCTGCCTCCCAGGTGATCGGTCATCCACCCTAATTATTGGCGGACACTGCACGATTGCGCAGTGGGCGCGCCCCGCTGGCGCGCAAAAGGCGCACCTAAGCCAAGCCTGTCTGCGCCCGTCTGCGACCCGACCACGACCACCGCCATGAACCCTGGATCCCAGGCCACCCACTGCTCCAGCACAGCCACACTCCGCGCACTCAACCCTGGAAAAGTCAGAGACTGCCAACAGGCCTTGCCAAACACGACCCAGTTCTCTGGCCACCACTGCTGCCAGAGCTTAATCACCACACAGGACTCAAACACAGCTGATGCCAGCACCGGTGACACCCTAAGATGCATCCTTGTCAATGTGCGCTCCGTGCACAAACACGCTGAGGAAATCCACTCCCTCTCGCCCGGCATTGCCTTCTTCACGGAGACCTGGACCAACGTCTCCTCCGCCCGACATTAACACCGCCATCCCGGATGGATACAAGATCCAGAGGAAGGACTGCCACAACCACCCGGGAGGGGGCCTCGCCATTGCCCAAAAAAAAACCACCCTCTGCCTCACCACCTCCAACTAAACCTTCCTTTCCACTGAACAACTGCACTTCCAGATCCAGACCAGCCACAACTCCACATTCCGAGGAACCCTCGTCTACAGAACCCCCGGCCGCCAGACACACCAGCCAGCCCACCATCTCCACCGGGAAGCCAGTCACAGCCGAAGACACCGCCTCGACCATGAAAGACATCCACTCGTGGGCCCTCACCAACCCATGCCCTCCTCACATCTACCACAGAGTTGCGTCTGCCATCACACATGATCTACAACGCACCATCAACACCACCTTCAAAACCGGCACCTACACAGATGACTGGAAGCGTGCAGAAGTCTGGCCCCTGCTTAATAATACCACAGCTGACCTCACCAACCTTAAGAACTACTGGCCCATCTCGCTCCTCCCCTTTGTGGGAAAATTTGCTGAGTAAACAGTCAACAAGGAACTGACACGATTCATTGATGACAACACCATCCTCGACCCGTCCCCAATCCGGATTGCCAAGCAACCACAGCAACGAGGCTGCCCTACTTGCCACCACAGATGACATACGCACCCTCCTGGACCAAGGCCACTCGGCAGCCCTCATCCTACTTGACCTTTCACAGGCCTTCGACACCTTCTCCCACCGCCCACCAATCGCCAGACTTCACGACGCCGGCATACAAGGAACAGCCCTAGACTGGATCCGATCATTCATCACCGGAAGAAGCCAAAGGATCAGCCTGCCACCCTTCCTCTCAGATCCCACGTAAATCACCTGCGGAGTCCTAAGGAGTCATCTCTGAGCCAGACCCTCTTCACTATCTACATGGTCCCCTCGACGCCATTGTCCGACAACACAGCCTCAACATCATATCCTACACTGATGACACCCAGCTCATCCTCTCCCTCACCAAAGACTCCACCACAGCCAGACTCAATGTCAAGAAACGAATGCCAGATGTCGCAGTCTGGATGACCATCAGCTGCCTGAAGCTCAACATCGAGAAGACATTAGTCCTCGTCCTTGGAACCACACCTTCAGCATGGGACAACAGCGGTTGGCCTCTGCCCTCAGAAGCCCACCTACTCCCTCTGACCATGCCTGAAACCTCAGCATCGTACTTGACCCAACCCTCACCATGAAACGACAGGTCTACTCCATCACCTCCAGCTACTTCAACACCCTCTGCATCCTCCACAAGACCTTCAAAGGGATCCCCCCAGAGTCAAGGAAGACAGTCACCCATGCACTCATCACCAGCAGACTGGACTATGGAAACGCACTCTATGCCGGCATTTACAAATCCATACTCCGCAAACTCCAGACATTGCAGTGCACCGCCACCAGACTCGTCCTCGGCATCCCCCAGAACAAACACATCAGCCAACACCTACGTAGACTCCACTGGCTCCCCGTGGAGTAAAGAGTCACATTCCAAATCATCACTCACTCCTACAAATGCCTACACAACAACGTAACCAAATACCTAAATGACAGAATCAACTTCCACGTAGCCAAATGAGACATCAGATCTTCCAACCTCGCACTGTCCTAAACCCCATGAATCTACAGAGCCAGAGCAGCCCGAAGATCCTTCTCCCACATTGCATCCAGGACCTGGAATGTACTGCCAGCAGACATCAGAGGTGCCCCCTCCCTGAACACCTTCCGGAAGACCCTCAAGACCTGGCTCTTCGACTAACAGATCTGTACCCCCCCCCCCCCTCAGTGCCTTGAGACCCTCACGGGTGAATAGCGTGCTTACAATACCCCTGAGTGATTGATTGATTGAGTTATGATCATGTGAAGATTGTTCCTCTTCTGCACAGTTTGAGGTGGTGGGACAACGCTCTTCCACCATAGCCGTCGAGACGCCACTGGGGGTGCGCCATGTACATGTGATAGGCATGAGCGACTCACCCCCTGGCCCTCCTGCACTATGCGTCCTACCTTCTCCTTGCCTGGACATTGACCCAGTGGCGCAATCCACTGCACTCTCTCCAAATCTGTGACTCATCCAGCAGGAGCCTGAGCCAGGTGTGATTTCACTGGGCTGGGTACAGCAGTCACTGCGTAGTCCGCATGTCGACCTCCCGATGCAGTTGATGCAGAAGGACTCCCTTAGGCGTGTAGTTGCAGCACTCAGACAACACAAATTGGGCGTAGCACAGGGGCCTCACCCTCCACAGCGTCCAGCCATCCCAACATCATCCGTCCTGTGATTCAGGGAGATGGCACCAACCATTGGTAATCCACTCCGTGCACACCGGTGTAGTGGTGGATTGTAGTAAGCGATGCGGACCTCACTATATTGGTGCGCATCAGCACCTCTACCATTGACTGCTTCATGGTGCGCAAGGCGGACTTCTCACACAGGTCAGCAACGTGTCTCCATGCGACCTGCCAGACTTCACCACCCGGTGCGGGCGATCATCGCACATCAATGTTTCGTGCCATGGGTCATCGACTTCACAGCTACTCCACATCCCACGCCAGGCACCAAACGCAGGTCCAGCAGGCATCCAGGCACCAGATGCAGGTCCAGCAAGGCATCCAGGCACCAGGCGCAAGTCCAGCGAGGCATCCAGGCTCCAGGCGCAAGTCCAGCAGGCATCCAGGCACCAGATGCAGGTCCAGTGAGGCATACAGGCACCAGACGTGTTGATAATACGTCGCTAACAAGGCGAATTGAAAGGGCGATAGACGGCGATAAGAAAACTAACGCTAACCTAGGTTAGCGATAGTTATTGCCAGTCCTTGATAATATGCCTCCAAGGCTATGATGTAACCTTTTTCTACCACTTCAACTATCACCTCCTGTATTTTATTGACCCGAATCAGAATGTGGGTGATCCAGAGGAATGACCACAGCTTCTTGTCCCAGGGCAGCGGTGTCACCCCAGCATCAGATCCTGTAGGGCTTCTTCTTCGAAGTAAGGAGGTTCCATATAGGTCTAAGGTTTGCAAAGCTGGGTGCTCAGAGACCATTTGTGTCACCACTCATGCTCTTGACTCGTTTAAGTGGATCTTATTGAATGCGAAAAGCACAACATCTAACACAGGCCACTTACAAGCAGGCTCTATGTATTTTATATGCCTAGTGTTGTGTTTAATTTGAATGAAAGTCTTCAATTTGCAGGTGCAATGACACTTCACATAAAGATCGTACATTAGATATGGACGCAGGAGCAGTCACATCAAGGAGACACATCAATAATAGTATACAACACTGCTCAATGCGCTTCGGACTCATTTTAGAATCAGTGAGAAAACACAAACAATACTAGGCAAATAAAATACTTTGGGGTATATTATCAAGACAGGCGATAAAATTATCGCCGTTTTAACGGCACAAAACTGCCGCTAAAACGGCGATGATGGGCTTGATAATATGCTCTATGGAATTCCAATTGAAGATCAGGTTAGATGTCCTTCACATCTAACATGGGCTTCAATTGGAATTCCATAGAGCATATTATCAAGCCCATTATCGCCGTTTTAGCGGCAGTTTTCTGTCGGGTGTGATGCTTATCGCATTCGATAAAATCCATCACCTTTTCCAGTTTTTGGAGAATACATGCAGTATGTGGTGTTTACCGCACCAAAATCTGCATGTCCTGGCAAACACTGGTTCTTTTAACACTGTTAAATTCCAGCAGGTATTGCCTGCCGAAATTTTGACATAAGGTGGGATCTTTATTGCACATGGTAATTGCCTACTGTGATAGACATTGCTCCAACTACGATTGTGACCTCTGTAATTTAACAAGGCCAGTGTAATGGGGCCCTTAAAGCTGCATTTTGAGACAGAAAATGGTTGAGAGATCCCTGCCTCTCAAATAAAAATGTGAGTAAAAATACACGCCAATTCACCAGAGAATTAGCGATGCATCAAGCATCGGCACATCGTAAAAGCAAACTTTTGCATTTTACTTGATTATTTGATCCAGATATGAATGCATTGTTTGATTGTTGTGTGTTCTGGCATCATGGATAAGGAGGAGCAGATGCAGTATGTGCCTGATTTCTGTATTCCTAGTCGAGCACACATCCACTATGCTACCCTTTAGTGGTTGGTGAACAGAACACTGCAGCCGGCACTTGATTTTGCAATTTCATCTCCACAAACAGTGTGGGTAAGTAAACAAGAAGAGCTTGCTGAGGTATGAGGTTGCCAGTGATTCTCAAAAATAATGAGCAGCACTTTTAAAACAAGCATAGGCAACGCCAATAGGACTGGCATTGGCCCCCAGCTTACTTGCACTTCTTGTTTTGTTTTTTCATGGTTTATGCAAAACTTTGTTGATTGAGAATTTGACAGACCCTCATCAATTCAAAAAATATAATTTGCTGCACATTACCATAGTGCTCTCTGGCACTGAAGGGAACTACTTTGTGAGTGGAGGTTCTGCTGGGAAAGAGCAGGAAGGCGTAACTCATAGTGAAGTCACCCAACGGCTGAAGTGGACTGATACATTGTACCTTAATGCATGCTAGAGTGGGTGGAAGAAAACTGTGAAGGACACCAACCATAGACTAATGGATGAAGTCTTGCTGAACCCCTATAAATAACTATGCTATGAACATAATTTTAGTAAAATCAAAATGTCTTGGTTAACACAAATCTAAAAAAGGTCAATAGGGCTGGGATTGGCAGCAAGTCTCTAGAAATAAATTAAAGAAAGGAAGAAAGAAAGGCAGATAAGAAAGAAAGAAGGCAAGGAAGACAAGAAAGAAAGAAAGAGATAAGGAAAGAGGGACAGAAATAAGGAAAGAGCAAAGTAAGGAGAAAAAAGGAAGGAGTGAAGGATAGAGAATGAAATAGACAAGGAAAGAAAAAAGAAAGAAGGAAATAAAGTAAGTGAGAGAAAGAAAGAAATTGAAAGAAAGAAAGATAAAAAGATAAAAAGAAGAGGATAACTTAAAACATAACAGTTTCAAGTGGTCACAGGTCATAATGGAGGCTCTGCAGCCCCCGATGTATGGGCCATCAGGGTTTCTTGTTTTGGACGGGGCCCCATCACCCTCTAAGTCATGCCTTGCAGAATGCATGGAATAGCATGGACTAAGAAATAGTTAAATGCTCAAAAAAGCCACTCTGCTTTCCTAAGTAGGGCCCTGAAGCATTGGGCGGGGCCCAACCATTTAGGGGGCTCCCATTTTGCCCACTACCAATGACTTTCTGTGCGCTTTGGGTGACGTCGGAGTCCCCCATCACATTCAGCAGGGGTCGTCATCTTTTTGTGTTACACCACTGAATGGACACAATCTGGAATGCTATGAAAAAGAAGCAAACAGAAAAGCAAACAAACATTGGTAAATGTGATAGCTTTCACCTATGTGATTAATAATAAGCTGTTTTTTGTTGTAAGATGTAGCTTGGTGAGCAGTTGTGCAATATAAGTTACTGAAACTATGTGTCTCCTTGGGTACTGTCAAGAGGGTCGAATTCACACTATATATAACTACAAAAGAAAATCAAATTTTACGGTCCAGGACGGAAGCTGTGGAGGTGTAAATATAAATGTAAACGTGCAATCCTTGTAAAAAGGAGACTGTGGTAGAGGTTCCACTGCCTAGTGAAGGTTGCATACTTTCCTCCACATGCATTAAAGTGGTTTCCCCGATATTGAGGCCCCGCAGTTGTCAGCACTACAAGAGCACTGGGTGGAGTTTTCGGTAAGACGAAGCGGGAGCTTTCAACGCCCTCATATTTGGCTCTGTGAGAGATAGTGGCCACACTAAGAAATATCAGTGCATAAATCTTTGCACGCTTCAGCGGTTCCACAACTAAAAGGTAGAGTAGCGTGGGCCATTGTGTGACAAATAAAGACATGGAAAGACTAGCCATATAGCACAGCTAGCAGAGGCTCGGAGAGTAGCTTCATTGTTAAGAAAGATGAGTTGGTTAAAGGATGAAATAAGGGATTTGGGACTAAAGAACCCCATCATAAAGTAACATGGGAGCACTGGGCAGGAAGTAGGTTTCCTGCTGAAGAGATAAACAGGCAGAAGGACTAAGTGACTCCACTTATAAAGGCATGAAGTGCTGAGCTGGAGGTGGCAAAGGGTCAGCAGGAGGAGGACAAGGAATTAAAGAAGCGCATGCATAGGAAAGCGGTAAGAGACAGATTACCCAGTGGTAAGGACGTGCAGGGTAAGAGGGCAGGGAGGGTGGACCTAAAGGAGGTCAGTGGGTATGGATCCCAGATGATGTGCAAACACAATTGCGGAAGGGACAGGTTGGAGCAGCTACTTCCTTGCACAGGACCACAGCCACCTCAGGTTGGAGGGACCCTGGGTACTTTGGGGGATTAAACCTGGCAAGGAGGCCAGAGTAACAAAGAAGCAACCGGTCAAGTCCATAACGGCCTGTGCATGCAGGTCTTAAGGGAAGGGGTGGCCCTCCTAACAACAAGGGAACTAGCAGCATTATCAGCATCAAAAGATATGCATATTGATTGTGAATGGTGAAAGACCAGGTACGAGTATAGCAACTGTAAAGAAACTGATTTAGGGGTGCTTTAATTGGAGTGTATGGTCTTTAAAGCACTACACCGAATAGGCCCAGACCTTTTGAAAAAATACTTTTGGTGGTACACTCCTGCTCCCTCAGGTTCTCCACAGCGAAAACGTATAACTGTCCCTTCATTCATACTCACTCGTTGGGAGGTACAGGCTTTGTACTAAGACCGCAAAGGCGTGGAACGCTCTTCCATTGGACATTAAATCCCAACCTAACCTCTTATTGTTCGGGAAAGCACTCCAAACCTAGCTCTTTACGTTCACCGAATTTGTTTTGGAAATCGTTTTATCCTCACTCAGCTAGCACCAAGACGCCCTTTCGGGCATTCGTGAGCTCTACAAAAAAACAATTACCATTAACATTATTAAGAGGAAAAAGAAAAATTGGAAGAGGGGGAAAATTCCCACAGGACTCAAAGGGGAGGGAGTAAAAGAAGTAAAGCCCACGAACTGGATGGAAAAGGGGAAAAATGTTAACTTAGGCACACAGTTTGCTCTTTGACAGGATATCCAGACAGTGCACGGAAAGGCTTACAGAATTATGGGTGAAAAGAAGATGCTGCACACTGAGGAGATGGATGGAAGGGGGATGAGTGAGGTGCAACTACAATCGGGTGGGTGTCAGCAGTGTAGATCGTGGGGTTGATCATATGACGGAAAGGTGAATAAGGGAGTGAGTACACATTCATTGGTGTTGGGGGCAGACAAGAAGGAGAGTGACAAGTTGGGAAATAAAAAGATTGAAGAGCAGTGGTGTGAAAGAGAAATGCTGGCAATTGAATGATCTGTAAACGGTCCCAGTGTCCACTTGTGGTGTGCTGGGCGAGGAAACGACATACAAAGCGGGCACCGGGATTGCCGGGAATTGTAGTCGTGCTCATTCAAACATCATCCTTAAAATACCATTCACTGTAAGTGCCGGGAAGAATAATCCCAGTCACAATTTTGGGTACAACAATCAAAAATCTAAATCTGCTATGACCCATAAATAAAAATACGTGGATACAATAGAATTGTGTAGGCAGGAAGAAGGGAAAGCATCGACAGTGAAAAGACATGAACAATAAAAACCGATAAACAGCAAAAATTAGGAAAATATATACTTGGGCCTCGCCCAGTCTGAAAAGTAGAAGCAAAGGGGCAGGACAGAGGATGTGGTGTAATAACCAGAACTGCCAATCTTGGAGTTGGGGCACCGAGTTCATGTCAGCTTAACATTCTGTACAAGCACGCTTTAAATGTATGCTAGCACAAAAAGATTAAATCAAAGACATGAGATACACAGAAAATTATCAGTTGAGATCCAGAGTTTCTAATTAGAGAGATTCAGTATTGTTCTCTTCTACATTATCAGTGGGTATTTATGTCACTAAAATGCAACATTCAGGATTTAAACATTTTACACCAATGAGCAGTAAAGGTTACAGCTGCTTGATCGTCATAGTGGCATTAAACCTACATTAAACCATCAAATGCATTTCGATCAGTGAAGTGGAGTGAAGAGGAGCAATATATGACCCAGCCATTAACCCTATTCAGGAATCTGGGTGGGATGTGAGCCAGACACTCGAATGAGGGTGAAACGCAATAACAAAAAAAAAAACACAAGTAATGAATAGTGGGTGTGGGCATCCAGAAAGAAATAATGAGTGACAGTAACGCAATGGGATAGGAGTCCAAGGCACCATTGACAGCACCAATAACAGGCATCTGACTACACACTTCAATATCTATGTGAAGTAAAGTAAGACACAATAACATGAGAACGGATCAATTAGAACCCATACAATCACGGGCATGGTAAGTTGAGGAGGGCAAACATGCCAACCATTACAGCTATTTTCGAAGAGATTGGAAGGCAAAACTCTTGCACAACCACAGTTCTCCACTGAACCAATCCGAATGGAAACTCAAGACCACTTTAAATATAATTTCTCAATTATATGCAAAAATGGACCACGACTATATACAGTGATACGCGCTGGTTAAATGTTTATTTTTTTCCTTGTGTGAATGGCGTTTTGACAATTCGTGCAGTCGTGCAGTCTATCGGTCTCATCAGAACCTAGGGATGTAGGGACATCTGGTAGATAGACTGCGCAGCCGCGTGTGGAGTGTGTGCCACAAGTGAGTGAAAGTAAGAAAAAAGTTACTCACAAGGGAACCCAGCTGGGTCCCCAAGTGAGGATGAGGTGTGGCTGGCAATCAATGGATGGAACAGTGAAAAAAAAAAAGAAAAACATGCAGTGGAAAGGCATGCTTATAATGCATGCAGGCAGGGAGAGATTAGGTAAACATGAACAAAAAAACGCAGTGCAGACGAAACTGAATAAAACAAGTTACACCCACCAACACAGATGAAAAAGAGCACATGGGCCATGGGACAGTGATAAGAGTAACACACAAGAAATAACAGGAAACAACATGTTACTACCAAAATAAATTGAGGAAAAGTAAGTGACAAGCATACAAACCAAAAAAAAGTGAGGGTGGGAAATAAGCCCCTTTTAAGATTTATATTAAATTCAATAGATCTCATGAGCAACGCGCACACGCTGTGCAGGCGGAACCTAAACACTCCAAAAAGAATTTACAGCATAATTTGCAGGAGATGGGATCTGATAAAATGGAATGTGCATAAGAAGCATCCTACTATCGCATCAAGCTTTGGAGCTTTTAGAGTTAGGTAACACTAAAGAAATTATGAAATAAAAACAAAAACACTGGCACTGAAGAGAACTAGCTAGTGTGCGGGTGTGCTCCTTGTGAGAGAGCAAGCAGTCACTCAATGGGAAGTTAACCAGTGGCTACGTAGGCTGCCCCATTGCCCCATGTTATATGCTGTAGTTGGTGGAAGCGAAATGTGACTGACACAACAACAGACCAATGGATGGCGATAGGTGGCTGAAAGCCCTTATAAATAAGTATGTTATACATATTTTAGCAAAATCATAAGGTCTTGGTGAATGCCAGACTGAAGAATACATAATGGGCTGCACCTATTTATAAAAACAGAAAATAGCAATGCCCTTCCATGTCAGTGTAAGGTCCCTTCACACTGCATGCACTGCATTAGAAGCTTATGAGGCCACTTGGCAACTTATGTATGTACTTCAGCCCGCCGCTTATTAAAAGTCTCAGAGCAGTGATTGGTGGTTCCAGCCGCCTCTTGATTTATGGTCGAGCTAGCAAGGGCTTATAAATTATTTAGATGCTGGTACTCGTGTTTGGCCGCTTTGTCGTGAGTTATTTTGATCAAAGTCAGACCAATACAATCTCTGACACAAATGGGAACATTTTGCAATGTGTGTCTGCCAAATACACATGAACTGGGGTCAGAAATTAAATAAGTTGTGCCCTCTTGCCTCAGCTCTCTGTGCCCCAGGCAACAAACAATCCTGTAAACTGTAAGCTACAAAACAGAATGCATCAATGTGAGGCTGAGAGCTGCAGTCGTCTCCCCGGCTCCTGAGTGCCCTTCAACCAGCAGCAGTGTCATCTGCAGTTAGCACTGATGAACGGGTCTGTCTTGGGGCTTGATGTGTTACCTGGAGTGCGCCGTTTATTCCGCTCTTTTTTGGCACTGTGATTTCAGGACATGTTATATTATTTTTACCATGTCATGAATCCGACCTATCCGGCATTTTCGCTCTGCAATATTCATGCGATTTAGCAGCAACATTTACCTGCCCCATACTGTCATTGCAGCGGCGCGCCATAACCTGTTTTATTTATTTTCTGTCAACCGCATTTAATTTATCCTCATTAAAAGGTATATTTTTAGACACCTAAGGTTGCCTCTCTGCAGGTTGTACACAGCTGAAATACAGATGCTGGGAGGCAGGCAGCAGGCAGTGACTACATTTAGAATCACTGAGTCGCCCCGTTTAGATAAAGTAAGAGAGCACAAAAGAGAGACATTCAGGACTCGGGGTGTTAATGTCTCGCTCAAGGGTGTGTGAAAGACAAAAGTAGTCACTGGCGAGTTTGTACTTTCTCAAGCACAGTCACTGGTGTAGTACATCGTTACAATTGCTCATCGAGTGTAGCTGGTGCAGAAAGCCAGTTGAGACATCACACAATCTACCATGGGATAGACTTCTAAAGCTAATCTGAATTTACTTTGCGAGTTCAGACCGTATGAAGTTGGGACGTTGGAGAGCACTCGAAGAATAGGCGGTTTCTCACCAAGATGCACAAAACGCATGAGTGGGAGGTGGGACCATAAGCCTCCACTCACTGAAGAACTGAACTTCCTGTTGAGGCTGCGATCAAGGGGGTCATTTTAAGCAGACACCTGTCCACGGACAACTGCTCTGCAACAACCAACTCACAAAGCAAAAGTTACAGTAGCAACTAATCAAAATATTAGCTAGAAATGCATGTTGATCTTGCATCAGAATTTGAAGGGCAACCTAGAAGTAAGGTCTCTGGAACGCTGTGTCAAATATTGGTCATCCCGTTAGTAGATAATCAGGTATTATTAATGGAAAACTGCTTTTGACAGCACATTTTGGGGCAGATGGCTGTACAAAGACCTGGTATTACTTCTTGCACTGCAACTACTGGTAACGCCAATGACATTCCATCAAATGCCACACAGTAGGCATGGTACTTTCCCAAGTGATCCTATGACGGTGTAGCATTTATCACATCACTTAAGGATGGTGCACATCCTTTGAATGCCAGCCTGCCCTTTCCCTCTATCCCTGACATCGGTGGTGTATTTCAAGATGAGAAGAATCTGTTCCTTTCTCGTGGTGTCGCTGGCAGGAATCAAGCTGTAGAAATTTAAGTCATCTATTGCCTCCGTGCAGGAGCCCCACAGGACACCAGAATGAGGCTGGGCTCAAGAAGTACCACTTCATGGTTCAGTTATATGTAACTCAATCCCAATCCAGAACTGCCTGTCCACATTCCTCCTAAATTTCCCCAAAAATGAAGACCCATCTCTGCAAGTAAAAACTCATTGTTTGTAACCTCTTGGCCAACAGACCACAACTTAAGAACTTCCACCCATGCACTTGATTACAATGAGCAATGTTTACCAACCATCTTCTCTCTCTGTAACATTACTCCTTGTAACTTCTGCTTCTAGCCGCCCACCCCCCCAACACCTACCATTTTACCATACCTGTCGCCTAACCTTAGCCCCACTTGAACCCCCCACTCAGTAACATCCTCCCTTAGCCCCTCCATGCACTATTTTACAAGATCATCAGTTATAGCACTGCTTCAGTGTTAGGTTTGAGCATTATTAGTATCATTTGCACTCAAGCCATGCAATCTAAGCACCCTCACTTTGATGAAAACATCAAACCCGTGTATGTGGGGTCTCCAATGAAAAAGAAACCGACCCACTGGACCAATAGCGCAGGGTCGGAAGGGGTCACACATATTTATGGGGCTCATCTATTTCCCTCAGCATTATTGGCTCATTTGACATTATGTAACCACTCTTGCTAACAGTTTTTTATAATTTTGTGGTCAGAAGTTCATTACTAATTGTTAGACCTGGCATCATTGGCGCGGGTCTCCCTTCCTCTTTTCACTTCCTATCTTTTATGTTGGCTGGATTTAGATGCTCTGGGCGCTGGGCCACTGCTAATCAGTGCCACAGCGCAAATGCTCCCTGTGTAAAGATGACTGTATGAATTGGGATAACCATAATTGGCTCGTTTGGTTTACCTGTCAGACCTTAGTATAAGTGCACTGTGTGTGCCCAGGGCTGGTAGACCAAACACTGCTGGTGGGCCTGCAGCGCTGATTTGCGCTACCCATCGAAGCAGCTTTCAAAGTATGCTTCAGACCTGCCGTTGCAGTGTCTCCCGGCAGTCCAGAACTGCCTTTGTAACTGTGAGGTGCACCCACTTCCCAGTCCCTGCACCTTCCCTTCGCACCATGTAAGACACCCCTATGGCAGGGTGCGTTGTCTGTGACAGGAAGAACATGCCTAGGTCTGTGTAGCATGTTCTAATAGCGAGTTACCCTCCATTTCACTGATTACTATTGTGAGGCTATCCGTTCTCATAGGCCAGAAGGGTCAGGATGAGTATTACATTCCATAATCCTACCTGCCCCCAGGAACCTGATAGGAAATTCGAATTTGATATGTTTAAGCTCAGGACATTGAGATACACCTTTTAGTAAGGATCAGACCTGGCTGGGGAGAGAGATCGGCATTCAGAGCATGGAGAGGGGTGACTCTTTGATCTGAGCAGGGCCATGCCTGGGCGTCTGATAGCAGACCCCTGATTCTCAAAGGGCAGGATGTCGCCTCGTAAACCAAGTGCTGCCCAACCCCACTGGACTGGTTCTGGCTGGATTCAGTGATTTGTGACTTTAGAGAACAAAGACCTTTTAGGTATAAAACGCTGCGCTGAAAACCTCCTTCAAGGGTGTTCCTTCTAGATGTCAAGACGAAACTCTGTCTGAGTGAACAGAGGAAAGGACTTTGAAACTTTCACCAAGCTTGCTGAAGAAACTACCCGAGGGCCTGAATTGAGAGCGCCTCCTGCTGAAGTCTCAGGGACATTAGACTTCACCGCGTCAGCTGTCTGAATTCCTGTGCGAGGGATTCTACTTGCAGGTGAGGCCTCGGTCGAGTAATTCAAAGCTTCTAGTTCTACTGGGAAGAACGCAGGCTGGTAACCCTTGTTAACTCTGTGTGGGCCGCCGCAGCTAAGAGAGAGCTGCCGCCGCTGATAGCCCGCCATAATTTGAACCTTCGGAACCGTCACTGAATCTGTGTGAGCCGCCGCAGCTAAGAGAGAGCTGTAGCCGCTGAGTGCCTGCCGTTGTGCCAGCCTGGTCGAGATCATCCTTTGTCCTGTGGGCTGCCGCAGCTAAGGGAGAACTGCTGCCGCTGAGTGCACTCACTTGTGTCAGCTGTGCATCATTGTGATTTGTCCTGTGGGCCGCCGCAGCTAAGAGAGAGCTGCTGCTGCTGAGTGCCCGCACCTTTTCCAACTTTGCATCATTGTGATTTGTCCTGTGGGCTGTCACAGCTAAGAGAGAGCTGCTGCCACTGAGTGCCCACACCTTTACCAACTTTGCATCATCGTGAGTCATCCTGTCGGCCGCCACAGCTAAGAAAGAGCTGCTGCCGCTGTGAGCCCACCACAGAGCTGCACGACGAGAGTCATCGCCACCACCAACCCGGGCCGCCGCAGCCACGTGCTGCTGCCGCTGAGAGCCCGCCTGTCCCGAGTGCCCGAATCATTGTGAGTGCATGCTGCGGACCACTGCAGCCAAGAGTTATGGTCGCTGGGAGTCTGCCTGTCACCTTCTCCGCTTCCTCGAGAAGCTGCATGATGTGTCCCCTTCCAACAGCAGGTATCTGGTGCGCAACGGGTCGATTAGACCGAGGCCTTGAACTCAGTCAGTACCATGTTCTGGTGAATACGTTATAGCATTTTTAAGTCCATACTGATTTATGCGCATGGTGGCTTGTTAAAACGCTTTGAGAGTCTGGTGTTAAACCTTAGATAAAGATACTATTTTTCTATACCTACTTGAGTTGTGTCCTTTTGTGGTGTCATTACTGCCTTATTGTGCATGGTCATAAATGCCTCACACACTGCCTCTGAGATAGGCCTAACTGCTCGTGCTACGTTACCACAGGGTTGAGCACGGGTTATCAAAGGGGGTAGCCCACTTGCTCTGACTTAGCAAGAAGGGTCCCTATTTGGACATTGGCGCCAGCCATTGCCAACTAGAGACCCCCATTTCTAACACTAATCAATACATAACGTCTCTAGCCATGTCATTCTTAAACTAGTCAGCTACTTAATTTGGATGCAGTTACCAATTTACACACATAAAAAATAACACAACGTGTTTCATTAACTTCTAAATAACGTCTTGTCATATCTTTTTTGATTGATTTAATTAATTAATAAAGGGTTAATCCAGCCCCAATAAGCAACAGGACACTTTGCAGGACATTTGATTGCATAAACATAAGATTCTGTAGTTAACAGTGTGTGCATGTGTCTGTGTGTAAATGCATGCATGCGTGTGTGTGTGGGATGGGTGTGGGGGTGTATATGTGGATGTATGTCTTTTTTTAGGATCCTGTTAAAGCACATTCCAGAAATCAGGACTTAATGGAGATACAGCAGTAGGGACATGTAATCGGGACGTTAATAAGCAACAGTTCTTTTTTTCATCAGCCAGTATCATTACCTTTTGCATTTTAATGTGCGCCAATCATTGAGGACAGCCTTTTCATACAGCTATCAAGCAGACCAACCTCCATAAGTCGTGGCTGGATCAATATGTGAACAACCTTCTTCCTTTTTATTACGTTCACAGGAAAGCAAAGGTTTCTTTTTTGGATCCTTTTTACTCCCACTTTTTATGCCTATAAGATTAATCATTCTCTTCTATCAGGCTCTACTGAGTTGCATCATGCTAGAGGTTTGGCATTCTTTTCTTACTGCTTCATTTGCCTATATTTAATTAATAACAAACAGGTGTGTGTGCTTTCTTGCAATATCTGTTTTCCTTTTCCTTTCTTCACACACCTCACCGTGGTTTACTTGTTCTATTTTCTGTTTCCTGCTTAAGCCCAATGCTGCTCTGCCATGTCAATTAAACTTTGTGCCTGATTTAGATCTTGACGGTCCGTCTGCCGGCCCACTGCGGCAGCAGGCTTCAGTACTCCATCGGATTGACAGAGTCCTGTTTGCCATATTTAGGTGTATATGCGATACACAGAGGATCACCGGTGTGTCGGTCTTCTGTGTACTTGGCAACCCACCCTCCATCACTGCCCTGACGCGAGACCCTACTGAGCCAATCTGGAAGTTCCTGTTAGGCCGGTTGTCTTCTTTCGGCAGAGTGAAGACGGGGGGGTGTCCGTGGTGGTGGTTAGACAGGTAAGTGACATTTTATTTTTTACGTGTACACACCATGTACAATTACCTTTGAGTCTGTCAAAACATGGTGCTGGTCTGCCAAGGTGCGCCAGGAACAGGGCGACCTGGATAAAGGTGAGGAGGAGGAAACTGCATCCTTTACCCTGAAAAAAGGCGTTTTCACCCATTTTTGTCCCGTTCCACCAACTTGAAGTAGGACGGATTCTGGTCAGAATTCCATTTGAAACAAGCCAGAACCAAATACCAACTGTGGGAATCCTCGCTTGCTGCAGCCCACCCTGCCGAACGGGCAGGAAGTGAAGTCCTGGTGGGACCGCATCAGTCTTCTCATCCATTGAACTCCACCATCTAAATTGGGTGTGCAGATCGCCAGGTAGGCCATAGGGAAGACTGCCAAAAAGGCCATTCCTCACAGTCCCGCCAAGATCTAAATCAGGTCCTTTGTTTTTTCCATCCATTCACCTACTGTGTACTGGTAACTCCTCTGAGTCTTGATGTTTGTATTTTCCATTGCATCCTTATGACCACTTACTACATACCTCCTCCCTCTAAGCATCCACCATTCACATGCCCTTCTCTCCATTAATAAAACCGCTTTCATTCTAGCTGTCATTTGATTTCCCCCTGTCTTTTCATTAACCGAAGCCACCTATTTGAGGAACCTAGCATTGCATGCTTCAACCTCTGCTTCCTGATACTGGAGGGGTCATGTGCTATGACAGACTATTATTGGTCGTAATCGAGATGTCAAATAAGTACAAATGTAAAATGGGACACTATTTGTCTACTAAACTAACTACATTATGGGCACACAGGGACAAACAGGGAGATGACAGTCTATGTTTCAGAGATTAAGAGAGAGTACATTCTGCAGCACTGCTGGGAACCAGTTAAAATGCTGATCAGAACACAAACGAGTTCACCAGTAATTATGCCAATCAATAAATCAAACATATGTAGAGGGTGACAAATCCCCTGTGAGGGTCTTGAGGTGCTGGAGAATTTGGCTGCTGCAAGGTGGGTTGTTTATTCGAACATCCAGGTCTTGAGATCTTTCATGAATTGCTGGAGCGATGGTACAGTCATGAGGTGCAATGGAAGGTTGTTGCATGCCTTGGCTGCCAGTTGCGAGAAAGAGCGTCCTCCACTGTTGGTTCGGCAGATCCATGGGGTGTCTGCCAAGGAGAGGGAAGCAGATGGAAAGTGTCTGGTCGGTTGGTGGAAGGTCAGGCGTTTGTTGATGTATGCTGTTCCTTCTTTGTGCAAGGCCTTGTAATGGTGGGTCAGCATTTTTGACTGGCATCTCTTTTGGATTGGGAGTCAGTGTGGTTTCTTGAGGTGGAGTGTGATGTGGGTTCTTCTGAGGAGGCAGAGGATGAGTCTTGCCGCTCAGTTTTATTTTATCTGGAGTCTCTTCAGGAGGCGTGCAGTGATTCCTAAGTAGAGTGTGTTTCCATAATCCAGTCTGCTGGTGATGAGAGCCTGCGTGACGGTCCGTCTGGTGCTGACTGGGAGCCACCTGAAGAATTTGCGGAGCATGTGAAGTGTGTGGAATCAGGCTGATGAGACTGCGTTGGCTTGTTTCTTCATAGATAGCTTGCTATCCAGGATGATGCTGAGGTTGTGGGCGTGGTCAATTGGTGCAGAGGTTGGGTGGGATTCAGTAGGTGACCATGCGTCATTCCAAGGCTAAGTGTTGTTGCCAAAGATTAGTTTTGTCCGTGTTGAGTTTGAGATAGTTTTCCTTCATCCAATCAGCAACGTTCCTCATGCATCTGTGGAAGTTGGCTCTGGTGGTGGAGGGTTCTTTGGACAGTGAGAGGATGAGCTGGGTGTAGGCAAAGGAGAGGATGTTGAGTCCATTCAACCTGACGGTGTCAGTCAGGGGGGGTCAGGTAGGTGTTTAAGAGGGTGGGGTGTAGGGATGTTCCTGGGAGGATTCCGCAGATGATTTTCTTAGGCTCTTAGGTGAATGGTGGGACATGGATTCTCTGGGTTCTACCAGTCAGGTATGAGGCTATCCATTTGAGGGAGTCTCCCTGGATCCCGATGTGGTGAAGTATGTTGATCAGGATGTGATGGGAAACGGTGTCAAACGCTTCTCCATGGTTCAGGAGGGTCCTGATGTCATTGGTGGCTGTGATCAGGGCTGTCTCAGTGCTATGGTTGGCTCAAAATCTGTATTGGGAGACGTTCAGGAGTTTGTGGTATTCTAAGTGTTGGGTGAGTTGATGGTTGATCAGTTTCTCAAGGACTTTTGCTGGATATGGGAGCAGAGAGATGGGCCGGTAGTTCTTCGGTTTGGCTGGGTCAGCGGATGTTTTTCAGGAGGGGCTTCAATTCAGCATGTTTCCGGTCCTCAGGGAAGAAGGCCGAGGTGATGGAGGTGTTCAGGACTTTCCTGAGCTTGTCGCTGATTGTCTTGCTTCCGAGGTTGAAGACATGGTGGGGGCATGGGTCCATAGATGCTTCAGAGTGCACAGAGTTCATGATGGAGATAGTGTCTTGCATTGTGAGGAGGTCAAACAACAACATGGTGCTAAAGAAGAAACCATATCCATTCCAAATGAAGAACATTCTTCTCAAAAGTCAGCAATTTCAAGAGAACCCATATGTGAGCAATTAGCCACACCCAAAAACACTGGATGTGTTTGTGCAGAGATTCAGCAATCTGGAAAATATAAAGTGCAATTATTTAAAAAAATATTAGACTTTGTTGGACCTGGCCCTCTCTGCAGGTTTAACCCAAACTTTTTGCCTTCTCTCCTTGTACTTTTCGAAATTTGTTTAGGACTCTGTGCACATTTCCACTGCTAATCAGTGCTAAAGTGCTTGTGTTCTCTCCCCAAAACATGATAAAAGTGTTCTACACCAGATTGGCAGTTTTTATTCAATTGTAATATATTAAATTACATTTACCTATGGACTGTAGATTCATTGCTACTAGTGGGCCTGCACAAAAGGAAGAGTAGGACAAAGAGAAGGAAAGAGAGAATACAATAAAGAGGGAAAAAGAAAAAGAGAGAAAGAAAAAAAAGAATGGAAAAAATGAATGAAAGAAAGAAAGAAAATAGATAAGGAAAAAAGAAAGAAAGAAAGTAAGAAAGCAAGAAAGAAAAAGGAAAGAAAGAGAAAGGAGGTAGAAAATAAGGGAAGAACGAGAGACAGAAAGAACAAGAAGGCAAGAGCGAAGTAAAGAAGGAATGAAAGAAGGCAAGATGGAAAAAGAATTAAGAAAACAAATGGAAAGAAAGAGAAAGAAAGAAAGAAGGAAAGAAAGAAAGAAAGAAAGAAAGAAAGAAAGAAAGAAAGAAAGAAAGAAAGAAAGAAAGAAAGAAAGAAAGAAAGAAAGAAAGAAAGAAGAAGTAAGAAAGAAAGAATGGAAAAAGAAAGAAAGAAAGAAAGAATAGAAAGAAAGAAAGAACGAAGAGAAAGAAAGGAAGAAAACAAAGGGAGGAAAGAAGGAAGGCTAGAAATAGGGTAAAAAGAGGGAGAGTTAAGAAAAAGTAAAAAGTGGATAACTCAATACAGAACAGTTTCAACTGGACACAATCTGGTATGCTGTAAAATAGCAACAGTCAGATAAGCAAAACTCTCCAAAAGGAAATCACAACAGCATTGGCAGGAGATGGTATCTGATAAAGATGGCATGTGCATCAGAAGTGTCCTGCTATCACATCAGGCTCTAAATACAAAGACAACACTAAAGTAATCATAAAGTTAAAACAAAAACAATGGCAATGAAGGGAACTCCTTGGTGATGATGTTCTCCTTGTGAGAGAGCTAAATGCAGTCACTCCAAGTAAATTTGACCAGTGGCTTTAGTAGGCTGGCCCACTGCCCCATGCTATATGCTGAAGTGGGCAGAAGCAAAATGTGAATGACACACCAACAGAGCAATGGATGAAGAGAGGCAGATGAAACCCCCTAAATGTAAGTATATTATACATATTTTAGTAAGATGAAAGGGTATTGGCTAACACCAGACCTAAACATTATTTTCTTCACTTAAACTTTCTGGACACCCTCATCATAGACTTTAAGGGTTTCTAGAGCAGACCTAAACAAAAGTATCTGTGGCACCTCTGTGCCAGGAGCGCAGAGATCATCTACCACTTCATTTGTCTTCACCCTGCCCTTTAAGACCTAAGCAAAATCTATCTGTGCTAATCTTCAATGAGGAATTCTGTGGGACTATATGTTTTTAGCACTGTCTTTCTCTGGTAAAAAATAATTGAATAATCAGTTGCTTAGTGACGTTCTGGTGAATTAGTGTGCAGAGACTCAGCAATGCTCGTTTGCTGGAGGCAGACTCCTGACGTAATTAGAAACCTATCTATGTGCCTAATTCACAAAGAGCCTCCACACTCATGGCGGAGGCCTCTACAGTTGTGGGGGAGTCTCTGCATTCGGGGCAGAATCTCCACAATAAGAAATCCCAATCCTGTTAATCATGGATCTAGAAGACCTAGCTAGGATGAAGATCTTTTCAAAATTTACTATAGGCTTGTGAGGCTTTATGGGATCCACCTTTAGACTGAGCCTCCCGAATCTGTTACACCACGTCCTTGAGACACTTGCTAGTTTGATACTGACCAACCCTTCCAAAAAGAATCTTTTTACGGTTAAGATATAGTACCAAAATATTTATCATTCGGCAAGAAGCTGAACCCAGTCTCTATAAGTTCTGGAGCTGGCTCAACACACAAGGTGCTTTCTTGTGATTCACTGCAAAATCAAACCAAATGTTCTTGCTCATATCTTCTGATGAATGCCAAAAACGGGTTTCTAGGAAACAAATTTTAGCAAAACTAGACAGTACAACAAATGCTCCTTTTTGCAAGCTGCTTTCAATGACGACTCTTCCAATAAAAAGGTTCCTAAGCATTGGAAGAAACTGCTCAGAATTGAACATTTTTACAAATTTGGCAGATAGTTTGACCACAAAATTGCAACAGTGAAATTATCATCTAAGGCCATAAAAATGGCAAAAAAGAGCTTGAAGGAACGACAGAGAAGCTCTCCTTGATAAGGTTGAAAAGACAACACAAGACAGGGTGACCTGTTCAACAACTATTAATCTTTTCTTTAATACCATTGAAAAAAAACATCAACACATTTGACGTAACTTCCACACCTATAAAGACAACTCACAAATGCCACTGTATGCCTCTGCACCAGCAAGGTCCTCAAGACCTGACTCTTCAAATCTGCTCAACCCCCCCCCCCCCCCCTCCGCCTTGAGGCCTTCACAGGTGAGTAGTGAGCTTTACAGTCCCTGATTGATTGATTGAGTAGAGGACAGAATCTCAAGACTATTTTGGTTCAACCAGTAGACAGTGGTCCACTTTAGAACATGCTTTTATAAACGGGCCATTTTCCTTGCAACAACTGTGGGAAAACAACCATTACCACGCAGTCATTACCATGCACTACCATTAGCAAGCAGTCATTAGCACATGATGCCTTTACAACGCACTGCCTTTACCGCGCAAATTCTTTACCGTGAATATGCCTTTACAATGCATACCTTTACAATGAAAATATAAGTATACATATACAAACACACATATGTGTTTGTGTGCGTGTGTGTATATTTATATATATTTATGTATTAGGAATTAGGGTAAAGGCATTTAAAGGGTTTGGGTGGGTAAGGGTGTAGAGAGGTAAGGGTGATTTTAGGGTTTAGGGGTGGATAAGGGTATTGGGTGGTAAGGGTACTTTTAGGGTTTGGGGTGGACAAGGGTATTGGGTGGTAAGATTTTTTTAGGGTTTAGGGCTGGGTAAGGGTATTCAGTGGTAAAAGTGGTTTAGGGGTGGGTCTGTATATTGGGTGGGAAAAGTGCTTTTAGGGTTTAGGGTGGGTAGGAGTTTCTGTGGTAAGGTTATATTTAGGGTTTAAGGTGGGTAGGAGTATTGGGTGGTAACAGCGTTTTTAGGGTTTAGGGGTGGGTACGGGTATTGCGTGTTAAGGGTAATTTTAGGGTGTAGGATGGGTTGGAGTATTGGGTGGTAACAGCGTTTTCAGTGTTTTGAGGTGGGTAAGGGTATTGCGTGGTAAGGGTATTTTTAGAGTTTAGGGTGTGATAGGGAAATGGGTGGTAATGGTGTTTTCAGTGTTTAGGGCTTGTCACACAGATTCTAATGATAAACAGAACTGTGCATTGGGATGTCAGAATGCAGAATGCAGGGATTGTATCTCTCTGCTACGTCAGTACCTGGCAACCCAAATCAGGGCTAGCTCACCGTGCCTCACCTGAACTCCTAAACTTTCCAAAGTAGCAGGTGATTTTTGCACACCTAGAATATGAACATATAGTCCCCAAGGGTGCCATGGTAACAGATCATCACTTTTCGTATCTCACTCATACATGTCCTTATTAAACAAAGGAAAGACACAATGGAAGTTCACAATACATTTATTGAAACTATCGTAGTCTATTATGAAGCAGATGTCCTGCGATTAGTCGACAAATACAACCAAGCAAAGTAATCAACATTACTAGCAGACTGTATACAATGAACAACCTAGCCATGGCAAATTATTTATCTGTCAAAACCTATTCTTACTATGCAAGCAAAGGGATATATTAGTGATCTCTGAGATTAATAATGGACCCCATACCTGGCGTCCATCGTTTCAGGACAGGTCTCTCTGATTGTAATTCTCTTCTCTGCTCACAAAGGACCAAAACACAATTTATATGATAAAACTATTGTATTGCAAAGCTCCAGATGGGTTACCATGTTATGTCTAAAATGTTAAGAGCTGTTGCTGACTGAGCCGAAAAAAGCACAACATGGTGTTATGTATTCTAAATGTCCTTGTACGAAATGTGCAGACAAAATCCCAAAAAAGAGTCACTGAATAATAGAACAACATGTGCATCGTATTGCTAAAATAATGTTACCAAAAAAAAAAGTATTTTGTGCTGCTGTGCTAGGCTAGCAGAAGCAGCCTAAAACATCTAATATGCTAAACTAAGGGATCAAGGTGAGACCAGAAGGGACATCAGTACAGGGTGGGTAAGGGTATTGGGTGGTAATGGTATTTGAGGGTTTAGGGACGGTAGGGGTGTTTCGTGATAAGGGTATATTTAAGGTTTAAGGTTTAGGGGTTGGGCATTGGTAAGGTAGGCCGAAACGTGTCATGGCGGTGGTACGCTTATGTTGAGCTGAATATAAGAAACTTTTTTGCACTTATCTTTGGATCCGTGTTCGTCTCTTGCATGAGGAACATTTGCAAGCTGTGAGACGACTCCTGTGGCATATATATAGATATATAGATAGATAGATAGATGCGTGGTATAGGTATATGAGTTGGAGTGACTTGCGTGGTAAAGACATTGGGTGGTAAAGACTGTGTGGTAATGGTAAGCTTTGTAATGGCATGCGTGGTTCCGTCATCCCAACTATGGCGCATAGTAAATTTGCCAAACAGACAAAAGCTGAAGCGTCTCTCACTCATTCCTGGTTCCAAACATCATATGCTAACTGAGAACCCAATCACATCATATACATGACAGCATACCCTGAGTCCCTCGATGAATATTAGCATGACTAAAGGAAAATTGAAAAATTCCATTAAAGAACAACCACTTTCTTACTCCAAAGTAAGGAACCATGATTGGTCTAAAGCCTTTCAGGCACACGGTTTGTGTGACAGGATATATAAAGACCTTTTCCAACTTATGCTAATATCCACTGTTATTTCCTCTAATAATAGTTAACTGGATATCCCTTCTGTGAACCCATCTCATAGAGAAGTCCTTCACAGGTTTTAATGCAAACCTGTAGAAGATGCTCACAAAGATGTGATATAACTTGCGAGTTTCCTAGACCGTAACATATCACAGCCCTACAAATACTATGATTATTCTATCTCGGGGTTACCATCTCCATATACGAATTTGTATTTGGTGTTCTGAACATTCTCCTAAACTGATACATGAGGGGAACCTCTTGAACACTGCATCCATGGGGTATAGGTTTTCAGCTCCTTCAGCACACAAGATTAGCGTACCAATTAAGGGTTTCCATTCACTAAACCCTGCAGTTCATACTTCACTGAAAAACTCAGGCTGACGGTCTGCGGATGTGCAAAGTAATTCCAGCTGCATGCAGGATGTCGTGCAGCACGTTGGAGGTTTCTGTACCACTGCCTGTAACCTCATATGGGTAACATTACGTTGAATGTCATCCTAGAATTTTATTCAGTTCCTTTGATTTTATTCCTTCATATTTGGGATGGCTCTCACGTCTTACTTAAATCTCACCGGAGCAGTACAGAGAATTCATAAATGGAGGTATGGCCCTCAATAACTTTGATAATCTACTATCCACTTAATCTGCCCCAGCAAAATAAAGGGTAATTTAATTTTCCCTCCACTAGAATCGAAGCAGCAACCATATTATAACAAGCACTGGCACAGCGAGTAGGTCTCAGCAGAGGAACCTATTGGGTTTGCCATTGATTTTATTGGCTTAGCTCCCACTGGGAATGCACGTGCATCCGCAGCAGCCACCTTGGAGCACGTTGTAAACATTTACAAATGCATATTGGAGAGATCCTCTGCGGATACGCTCGCATCCGCAGCTGAAATCTTTGAATGCATGTGTCATGTTTTTAGTGGCCTGCGCCTTCCACAAATGCTATAAGACTCTCATTTTACAGGCGCAAGACATGGGCAATGCAGCTGTCCATGGTCCCAGTCTGTAGTTGGCGGGCATTGGCTACAGCCTTACAAACCTTACCAACAACAAACGTCCGAAAGGATCCTTCCAACAAAGTTATCACAGTGCACAGCAGTCCACAATATGAGTTTCTTAAAAAGGAGGGGTAGTTAAAAGGAGGCAAAACAATGGGCATTCCTCAGGGTCTCACAGAATCACAGCATATTTTTTAAAAAGAAGATGAAAATCTGGAAAAGTATTTTTAACTAATTCTCCTTTAGCCGAAACTCATACTGTGAAAACGTGTGCAGTGTGAGCCCTCTGTTGGAAGAAGCTGCAGTTTTGAATGTATTTTGGTTTTAATAAATACTGCCCATTGATGGCTACTATTAACGAAAACCCACAGTGGTAATTTTTTAATAGGAATTAGTAAAATAAAAAAGACCCCTTCATAGGTGGCCACCTCACGATGCCCATTCACACTTGCGGGTAGCCATATGGTAGGGGAAGACGAAAGCAAATGAGAACATTTTTTTTAAAATTTTTAACAAAAACGAAAACTGCTGGAGTCAGGAGGTCCCTGGGTGGATTGGGAAGAAAGGTGAGTATTGGGGAACAGGAAGAGGAAATAGACTTTCCAACCACTGCAAACAGGTCTGACGTCAGTAGTGAAGGATACATCATCCAATCACAAAACTGTGGTAATGAAATGCTCCAGGTTGGGAGACCACATGAACAGGGAGAAAAGCCTTCGGATCAGAAACAATGGTGTGAGATAAATAACACATCCATTCAATAATCAGCAAGGGGCTTTCCCAAGGGCACACTCAAAGTATATGTAATGGACTGGACACACTAGGTCTTCAAAACAGACAGCTAAAGTTAGAGTTAGATCAATCACCATAAGCTATCTGCCAGAGCGAGATGTGCCACAAGACATACTTCAACATTGAGGCAACAGTAAATTAATAGTTTCCTTCATAAAAGAAACTTTCAACACATCTGCACTCATCCCATTAACCAGTACGTGGCACACCAAATGTGAATGTTTAATGGATGCCTTTGCTTTTCTGTTTTTCGTTTTAGAAAAAACAGAGTGGTATAGGCTTCTGTGAATACAACCAGAGATAACCTCTAAATAAACAGCTAGTACAAATAGTTTTTTTCTATTATTGATGTTATGGGAGTACATTCCAAACTACCCATTTTTGTATATGTTTGTTTGAATATAAAAAGAAGAATACTAAAATAAGGGACCACATCACATAAGTGAGCACTTTAAGTGTTAATTTAAAACATGTCTGGGCTGACGACTTTTCTAAATAGTTGAAGACTGAAACAGTAGTAATTTACTCCTTTGATATTGGTAACTGATTGCTTGTCAATGGAATTTTAGAGGAACGTGCTGCTTTCGGACGAAAATGAAGCAGCATTAGCTGACATTGTAATACAGAGCACAATGGTCAAGGGTATAGCTTAGTCATTAAGATTCAGGAGGTGTGAACCTGAAATTTGTAAAGCAGCAACCGCAGGGTAAATGAGTGAGATGTCAAGGTTCTCGGTGGACAGTTCCCATGAGAGGCAGGGTCAGTACTGATTTGCGTTTAGTGTTCTTCTGTGGCTGATTTTGGCATACATTGTACTCTGTCACAAGGGCAACAGAATACCCTTGCCAGCTAACTCAAGGCCCACCCGCCAGGTGGACCCAAGTTTTACGTTGACAGAGTAATATGTACTTAATTGGTGTAAAACGTCCTTCAGGGGCCTGACAGAGTGGGGGCCATCAGAGGTAAGCCATCCGACTGTCTACACTATTAAGAACAGACGGTTGGATGCTTTATTTAACTGTCTGTTACCACCAGATATATCCTGGTGGTGAGGGACAGGAAAAAAATGTAAATGACTCTTAGACTATGGGAGGTAGCTCCCACTGTGTGAAGTCATTAGATTTTTTATCTTCCAAAATCAAACTGCCACTTTAGAAGTTTTGTTTTTGAACAATAAAAATCTTTAGAAAAGTTTGACGACTGGCCATCATGTTTAATAGAGCCGTCTGTCAAACTATTCTTATGCGAATAGGAACCACCATTACGGCGAGTCCTGCCGGTGTATAGAGATGTTCAAGCAGCTGTTGTACATCTGTAAATTTTGAGTAATGACAGGCTGGCTCCTTAAAGCATTCCCCCACCCTGTCTGGCTTTACTCCGTCCATCAAAACCTAAATCAGGTCCTCTGTCTAGAGTGGCACAGTCGGTGGAAAAGAATGACTTGCAATGCTACCCAAGCAATTGTCAATGGATAGACCGTTTGCAAGCATTCAACTCATCACCTTTTGGGTGTTTGATTGCCAGTGGCATGCCTGGAAACATGTACCTGGTGCAGCTTTCCAAGCCTACTACATGCAAATATTTGTTAATAACATAGAGTAGTAAACTTGCACCATTCGATGCGGTCAAATGCCTTTTCGACATAGATCATCAATTTGTCAGTGTGATGGATCGATCTTCTATTAGCCTCTTCTTCCAAATAAAAAACCCTGTGTATTTTATCAAATGTCTGGCAGTTCCTAATTAACCCCTGCTGCTTCAGATCTATTAACAAGGGCATGTATCTCTCCAATTTGTTTGCCAAGACCTTCATTTAATCTGAATTGAGCAGAAAGATAGGCCTATATGGGGTACATTGTTCTTTAGATTTACCTTATTTGTGTATCAGTGTCATATCAACTTTGCTCATGGATAATAATAATAATAATAATATCATTTATAAAGTGCCTGGCTACACCAACTGGTGTCCCCCCGCGCTATAGGATCAGTTACATATGAGAGTCAGACAAGTCGGCACGGCTTATAACAGGTAAAGTAACTCTATATGTATTCCAAAGATGTTACGTAGATTGATCGTATGAAGGGCCAGTAGTAAAACAACTATTGTATAGGACCAGATGACATTATGGTCTTGGGTTCAGAACTTTAAAGAACAGCAAGTTCTTAGAAGCAAATTTCACCTCCTCGCAAGTGTTGTGGCATATTTAACCTCCTCACCCTTCTTGCCTTTCCTCCACGGTCATCAACAGTTATGCAATATTAAGCTTAGCCATAGTAATTGTCATGGGTAGAATTGACAAGTGGGGTGACTGAGAAAAAACATCTGTGACCAACGACCCCTGCCCCCTACACCTTCAGTTTGTTGTGATCATTACTGTGTTGCAGTCATTTCATTCATTGCCTTAGAAGTTATTGTTTAACATCCAGTGTCTGAGCCACTCAATTTGATTTTGCTTTTAGATTCCCTTTTCCTCCGCTTCTGGTCTGTCAGGTTTTGATCTCCCATCCTCCGTTTTCATTCTGATGACGGGACTTCTTCTAGGGATTGGAAGACCTTGAGCTTGTGTTTGGTAATCCCAAGTAGACTCTTCCCGCTTCCATTGTTTTGATCTATCTTGTTTTCCAGTCGTTTGGCAATACTAGGGTTATGCCCATTTCTATATGATCTGCCTTTGTCTGAGTTTGTTATTTTGACTATGGATTTCCTTCTTGCCAGAGTCATTTGAGAGACATTTTGCTAAAGCTGTATGATGCATTCCTCAAATACAATTAGATCCTGTTGATGCAGGGCTCACAGAATCCTATCTTTAGTTTCGGATGACATAAATGTGCTAGGCCTGCTGTGCGTCCTCTCACAAGCTCAATGTGTAGGGTTGCTTCCGCGCACACAATGAGCTTAAATAAATGGAGACAGAACCCTCTTTTGCCTTCTATGTGCTCTCTTTATTATAACAGTGGTCCTATGAGACTCTTTTAGGGAGGTGACTGTTATGTATAATTCAAAGATAACCAACTTCTATTTAGACTTACATATATCACTTAATGAGGCTGTCAATCATCAAATTATAATCAATACAATTGAGCGTCATATATATTCTGTACAACATTTTGTAGGTTTACAACTTAAAAAAACATCTTTGTGGCAATAGTGTAGGAGACATATAAAAACACAACTTGATAATTCCTGGCCCGTGCAACAATCTAGATAACTTCCTGTTCACAGGCATTCTTTAAAAGTCAAAGTCCTTATAAGCCAAGATATTTGGTGTTAATGTTTTAACCTAAATACAACTCTTAAGGTACCATCAGGACACGTTGTCTGACTATTGTAGGAACATACAAAAGGAAATAGGAGGCCCCAAAGTTTGAATAGGTAATCTGTGAACAAGGTCCCACCCCTCTCCTTGGTGGATACTCTCTAAATGGCTTGTTGAGTATACTGGCCAATTCACTTTAAGTTCCACATATTCTGCTCTAAAAAGAAGACAAGCCAATCTCAATTAGATGTCCTTGTAACAACCAATAACACTGTGCCCACCCATTGCGTTGCCTCCCAAGATGCTCCCAGTTGGCTTCCTCTATTATCAATTAACTAATCCATGCACCCACATGCAGTACGGACAGCTATACTCTGATTGGGCTCACTTTTTCTGACACATACTGGTGTAACGATACCTGTGGGTGTATTGCCTCTGAGCTGTACATGAAGAACAAACAAGTGACACTTCACTTGGTGCCTGCCTGCACAGTGGAAGTCTAGTTTAACACATAATCAAGATTATGCGAAAATATGCAGATGTACAACTTATAAAATTCTCAGTTTCCATTCAATTATTTAATAAATAAAGAATTGATTTCAGGATGTATCACATTTAAACAAACAAAACCTATAACAGTTGGTTCTAAAAACATGCAATTAGGTTTCAAAGGATTGAAAACAACATTTCTTGAGTTGGCCTTTAAAAACACAAAGTTCTTCAACATTCTGTTGTTGGTGATGCCCAATGCATTTCAGGATGTTGAATCCCTTCTTCAGGGGCCTCAATGAATACAAAATAATAAAACTCAATCAGTAATGAAACTATATAATATACAGGGGTAAGAACCTCAACACAAAAATGTGATTGATGGTGGGAATGGTGGAAAATTAGCCAAAAATTCACTAAAGAGTGGTGAAAATTAAAGGATGGCCAGATCTGGTGACACGAAAATGGTGAAAAACCACATATTCACCAAAATCCTGTGGGAAACATGCAAAAGATGAAGAAAAAAGGTAACAAGCATTTGCAATGCAATAGGTCTCGCATTACTGAAAGTTTGAGCTATTGCTGTTGCAAACAATAATGCAACGCCAATAGCTCAAACTTTCAGTAATGCGAGACCTATTGCATTGCAAATGCTTGTTATATTTATGGCCCCATCCCATGTTGCTTCCCAAACGTCCCTCATGTTTGTCTGCACCGCTGTCTGTGCTCGCTACTCCCTCCTTGAATTGTTGATTTTTCTTCCTGATCAAGACAATCTAATATGCATTTGTTTCCCTATGTGTGTTGTACAAATAGCAGCATCAGTCGGACATGGTATCCGAGCAGGGATTACAATGGCCGTGCTCATCTTGAGACAGTTCGTCTTACATGATGTGACTTTCATCTAAATTGGCCCACATTGTTTTAGGCAGAAAGTAACCTCAGTTGCTCAGATCAGTTCATTTTACCTGATGACTTTAAGTCATCATTCACACCATAAAGCAGGGCCAGAGTCTCATTCAAAAACCTGTTGCATTTTGGGAGCTGTAGTTCTGGTTCACCTCAATTGAGTAAATTGAACAAAAGTTCAAAATTGAAAGGGTTTGTGGATAAAAAAAAATAGAGTATGGTGGCTTCCCAATGACGTGAAGTCATCTGGTAACTTTAATGTTTATTTAACCCAATTCAGTCTTGCACTGAAAGTTCTTCTTCTGGGGCTCTTCCGGTCTGCATTGGCTTATACTCCAAAGACTTAGTGCTGTTTTTCTTTTGTGTCTATTTTATCAATTAAATTATGACAATTGTCCAATAAAGGGAAAAACAACAAATCAGAACAATACACATCTATACTGAATTAGCAAGTAAGAATTGTTATTGTGCTGCACCAGCCCAAGTCAATGAGTTGAAACTGCTGATTAAACCATCCGTGAGCCCGGACTGTGTGAGGCTTCCATTTACCTCAAGAAAATTCTTATTGACTTAAAAAAATACATTTTCCTCACAATTGGGAAACTATTGCAGCTCTCAGCTGCAATCGGGCTTCCCAAATTGACACTTGCTGGTTGCGCCGTAAGGTCGCACCTCTCTGTACAGACGTGGCAGCCCTGACGCTAATGTCCCACACAGCACAAATATCACTTACACCCTTTGTTATTACTCATGAAAGCAGAGGTCACACCTGCTACTCTTGATTCAGAGTCCCACCAAATCCTACTTCAAATGTGTACAGGGATTTATCCCTCACCGTAGAGGCAGAGCCCTGAACATTGCTACTACCAGCCTCAGGTCACTGCCAACTCTGGTCTGTTTCTTAACATCTTGAATCTATTCAGGTGCCATCGACGAGTTGATTCATCGTCTCATATCAACTCCAGGTTTACCAATTGCTAAACCAATGTCCAAGAATTTTTGATAGGCACCACTATTTTTCATCCATTGCAGAAGTCCTAGTAGACACAGAGTCACCGAGAAACCCTGATTGAGGGGGCACGTGACGGTGACATGCTGCTCTGGTGGGCGAGAATGAAGTTCAAACGCCATGCTCGTCAGCTTCTTGGCGCTGTGCACAAGTGCGCCCCACCCACTTAAACCCCCTCATTTCACATGCTCTTCAGACAGCATTGACTTTGACCACCAGCAGCCTGGTGGATATGAATCAGAGATGTAAGTGAAAAGCTCTCTTCCCTTGTGCCAAGTTTGTGAGCTTTCCGGTCCCGCCTTCTAAATCGTTTCTCCCTGAGCCCAGTCAGACCGCGAAAAAACGTGTCCTTTCACAGAAATTACACTGCCGGCTTGTAATCTTTAATGAACTGTGCCTAATTTAGTAGTTGCATACCCACTTTTCAGCGTGATTAAGGCAGATTTGTTAAACGCTGTTACGGTGGACGCTGGAATCGCGTATTAATGTGGAATCGTGGGCAGCGCGGCAGTTCAAGTTTTTTCACAGATGTAAGCACAAACCATACGTGGCCCGGGTCATCATTTCTCTGATATACAGCGCTTTGAAAACAGCTTTGGGAAAAGCGCAACAAAACAGGGACAGGTATGTTACATCTGGCCATGGCTAGGGAAAGGCAGAAGCTGGTGAAAGATAATTGTCTTGATATCTGTTGTGGGAACAGTGATAACTTCACTTGCATGTCATCATAGCTATCGTCTTTCTTATGATAAGGAGAGATAAGAACTGCTGAAAATAAAGGTGACAAATTAATCATTTGAACTCAAGTCCCCTTATCTGAATAAAAATCAAAGTACAGTGATGTTCGTACTTGCTCCCTGTTAAGATAAATTCTCTGCATCCCTCTTTTGCAAAGAATACCCTTGCATGTGGCACTATTATTTTATAAGAATACGTTTAAGAATGTAGAATTGTTAGGCATTGTTAGAATGTCGAAGGTTGCTGTCTTGATCAACTAGTGGTGAGCGCGCACCACAGAGGATTGGGGGGAGGGAGCGTGGCAGTGGCAGCGAGGCGACTGCACGTGCTAGCCACCGTCTGGAATGGGCATTACAAAGGCGGGACATGCGCCCGCCTTTAACCCAATCGCGTGCTTTTTTTTTTTTTTTTAAATGACGCGAAAGCCAATGCCTGACGGCGAAAGCCTGATCACACGCACGAGCGTGTGGTCATCTTTCAAAACCCCAGACAAAAGGGCTCACGCTCTGTGCGAACAGTGCAATGCACTGCAACGCAGGCGCGAGCCCTAAAAACACCAATCAACAAGACATCCAGTGCCACAACGCCTCTCAAGTGTAAAGCGAAATGGAGATGATTACTGATGTAAAACGCAATATCCTATTAACAAACGTGACTGATGATCACGAAGGTCAAAGCACACACAGCGCTCTGTGAAGTGCAACAACAGAAGGGGAATATGCCTTCCCTGTGATTTTCATTGATCACTTAAGGCCTGACTTAGATCTCGCCGGACGGGTTACTCCGTCACAAAAGTGACAGATGACCTGTCCGCCGTAATAGAAATCCCATTGTATCCTATAAGATGTATATTTCGGCGGACGGGCTATCTGTCACCATTGGGACGGAGTAACCCATCTGGCGAGCACTAAGTCAGGCCTTTAGTTATGTGTTTGTTTGAAGCAGATGCCTGAGTGCCATGTTTGTATAGGCATCTGGTTATCCCCTGATAGTTGTAAGGGGATGTTTGTAAAAGGATTTTACAAATATGTTTCGTCCTTGATCATAGAGAGTCCTGCAGGGGCATCTGTCTAAAGGCAGAAAGGCCAGAATTTTTGATGGTATTCATTTTTGTGAACCTGATATTCATAATCAACAACTAATTGATTGAATAATCATAATGCAGCATATCCGTATTTTCAGAGCTACATAAACATTGTTGTTTCACTTTTACATCAGCACAGCACAATGATGAGGTATTTTATGCCCAGGCATCGTATCCTCTACCCATTGGTGACTTCCGATGTCTCATAGTTAGGTGTCTCATGTGGAGACAGCCAGACAGCATTGTCATGATGTTGTAAGGGGGGACCTATCTCTCGTCTGTTTCTTAAAGGGGTACGTGACAGGTATGACTTTATGAAGGCCCCATATATCTTTGAGTCTGGATGCTACTGGTAGAAGTTCTGAATACATGGTTAGTTGCTCCTGGCAGTAGAATAGCTCCTGTAGCCATTCCTTGAACTTAGGAGCTCTCTCGGTCCTCATCTACACGCACCCTTTTGCGTGGCTAACAGTAAACCAAGGGCCACAAAGCGCCTTATAGATGTTTCTAAGTTATCCGTGTACCCAAGCAGCGGAATGATTGGAGTAAGAAATATCTGCATTACCACCATCTGGGACAGAGCCTCCCTCACCCACCCCAGTATTTAAAGATCCTTTTGCAGGTCTAGGCTAGGTGGGGGAAATCTGCCCCCTCCCCCTGCATCTTTCACATTTGTCATTAGTTCTCAGATCATAACGGTGTAACCTTGCTGGGGTATAATACATCTTATGCAGGAACTTAAAATGAATAATCCACAGTCTGCTACTGGCTGTTAGCCTTACAGTCTGCTGACAGCAGTACATGCACTGTGTGTCATCCAGTGAAACTCCTGGTTCTGTTTCGAATCCCTCTCGACCTGTCAGTGGTCCCAACGTGCAAGATAAGGGCACTCAGGTAAAGTCACGCCACTGCGTGTGAGGAGTTGGTGGCTTGGAGCATGTTGTGTAATGGCATTAGTGTGGGTGGTTTCTTCTGGAAGTCTGGGGTATCTTTTTTGACGTGAAGTCTAATGTATAAAAATATCTCTATGGGCATGGAGGTATATTCGCCAAAGAATTCTTCGCTATGGTGAAACATTCCCTCGAGATACAGGTTCCCCCATGTATGAATATTATAGCGATGTAGCATACGTCGGCCGATTCCTTCATGAGTTACCAGGATGGTAGGATGATAGGCTAGGGGTAACGCAGGGGAGTACACCATAGGCGCTTGTAGCCGCTTTGCGATGCCTTTCCAGGCTGCATTCATACACACTACGGTAGAGACTGCACCTCCAGCCATCTCCCGGTCAACTTCGAGAAAGACAGTTATTGGTATGGGGGCAATGTATGTGTAAGGGATATTTATGAATAGGTATACCAACCGAGGTAGGATTACCATTTTCATTGGCGCTATACGCCCTGCCAATGACAGAGTCATGGCAATCAATCGGGTGATGGATTCTGATAAGGAGTCCAACACTCTGCCATAATTTGCTCTTAATAGTTCCTCCTTATCTCTTGTAATTACTAAGTATTTGAGTTCTGACTCACACCATCTCAGTGGATAGTCTGAAATAAAGGGGTGAGTATTGGGAGTGAAAGGGAAAATCCAGGATTTCTCCCAATTGATTGTTATACCAGAAAGTTCTCAAAACCTGATACATTTCCGGAGTATCATATTGAAACTCTTCTGGGGGTCCCTGACATATAGCGTAATGTCATCTGCATATAGCGACCCCATCACATGTCTGAATGGGCATCTCAGCTGATATTTCCAATGGTGCTGCTCAACTTCTCGGTTATCTCGATCAGGGCTAAACCCACTGCTACAGCGAGGTCCGACGATTCTGCACATATCACCGTAGAATCCTCACTGGTTCACACGTATTGTTTACATTCGACAAGGGCTCTCAGTGCTGGATATTTATGTTTTGGGTGTCGCAGAGTGCAAGAGCCTCACTAGTGTGCAGCCATCTTGCTAGTCTGCCCTCTAGCGCCCCCATATGAATTCTATAGTTTGGGTGCTTAAAAAGTGGTTTGGTAGGAATCACTGCATGGGAGATGAGCTGGGCTCAAATTCCGTTGCTACCCACATCACCAAAATTGGTAATTTTTCCTGACCAAAGTTTGATGTTTGCATATCTTGTTTTAGGACCTTTCCTGTTGCTAACACTATTTCCACCCACACAAGTTGGGTACCATTTTTTTTAGGAGAAGTGTAGGAATGATGTGTGGCATAAATGTTGAGGATTTCTGTAGGTTCCAGAACTTTCCCTCACAGGGATGTGAGGGGGAAAGAAATAGTGATTGTAACCATGGTTTGAGGTTTGAAAGGCATTGTAGGTAAGAAAAGGTAGTGGGATCCAAAATGGCACACCAACCTGGAAGTCTAGTTTTCACAAGTGTCTGGATTTGGTAGGTTTTCCTCTTTAGTGTCTAAGCCCGGGCCTAGAGTCTGCAACTAACCACATCACCACAATGGGTTATTTTTAATGACAAAAATTAGACCTCTCCATGTCACGTTTTAAGGCCCTTCCTGTCATGGGCCCTGGGCCTAGACACACAAGTGGAAAACTGTTTTTATTGGGTGAAGTTTAAGAAGATAGAATAAGGAATATACATTCCTATCCTCTGCTCATGGCTCACAATCCAGGATAGATTACTTTCTTATCTCTCATCCAGAAGTTGCACTCACTACCGAGTCCCACATTTTGGAAGCCACCATTTCGGCTCACTCCCCTGTTCTTATTGCCATAGAGCTTGGTCTAACTTTCCCCGGACGAAAACCATGGTGCATGAATATTCAAAAGTACCGTTCACCACAGGGCAAATCTCATTTACGCTCCCATTTTACTGAATACCTAAATAATAACAACTCATCATTTCCTTCTTCAAGAATTGTTTGGGCAGCTGCAAAGGCAACCATTCGGGAACAATTGATGAGAGACACAGCTCTGTCCAATAAAGCAGCATCTCTACGCCGTACTGAACTTGAGGCTCAAATTAGCGCTTTAACTTGTCTATATACTTCTCAGCCCACTGCAAGTAATTGCAAAACTCTGGAATAAGCTAAAATGGAACTCAATAACTTTTATACTTCCAAAGCAGAATATGCCCTTCAACGTTTAAAAGGGAGACATTATGAGCAAGGCGAAAAAGTAGGCCGATTACTCGCGGCACAACTTAAACAACGCGAGGCCTCTATGGCCATCCCAGCAATATGCACTGAATCGGGCCAAATCTTCACTAAACCACAGGAAATAGCCAACACTTTTGCATCTTTCTACAAGACACTTTATACCCCCGAAAAATTCAATATCTGAAGAACATATATCCACTTATATTAAGAATATTGATCTTCCGTGTCTTCAAGATGAGGGTAGACAGTTACTTTGTGGTGATATTACGAGAGAGGAGATTGCTGCAGTCATTTCCAAATTGCCTTATCCTAAATTTCCAGATGAAGACGGTTTTCCTGCGGAATACTAGAAGTGGTCTGGAGAGGAAACAATTGACATTCTTCATTCTGCTTTCCATGAACCTATCCAATCCTCTTCTCTTGGACCCATTTCCAATAAGGCATTAATTGCGGTTATTCCCAAACCGGGGAAGGATCCGCTAGTTTGCGTAGTTATCGGCCTATTTCCCTAATAAATGGGGATGTCAAAATATTGGCAAGCATTTTAGCGGCGAGGATTAGAAAAGTCATTCTCTTACTAATACACCATTCGCAGGTTGGTTTTGTCCCGGGGTCGATCATCCAGAAATCATCTTAGAACATTAGCCCATACCTTATGGTCTGCTAGAGATCTGACAGAAGATGCGGTCGCTCTCTCTTTGGATGCAGAGAAAGCGTTTGACCGCATTCATTGGGTTTACTTGTTTGCCACTATGAGAAATTTTGGTTTAGGCGAGAAGTTTATTTCTATGGTTCGACTTTTATATGGCAACCCTACAGCTCATGTTAATTGTGGAGGTTTTCTTTCTGATCCTTTCTCAATTCTTAGAGGTACTAGTCAAAGTTTCCCATTGTTCCCTCTCTTTTTTTTATTAGCGATGGAACCTCTTGCTTTGCTTATTCGTCATTCATCCCAAATTCAGGGCATACCTATACCGGGAGGAATTTCCAAATTATACTTATATGCTGATGATATCCTTCTCACGATTAAAGATCTTTCTTGTTCCTTACCAAATTTGCTTGAAATTATTAAGCAGTTATCAAAGATTTCTGGTTACAAAGTGAACTGGGACAAAAGTGAAGCTCTACCACTCTCTCCTTGTACCACAAAAGCTTCAATAGATGGATATACTTTCTGCTGGAAATCATCTCAATTAAAATATTTAGGAATCCTGATCAATCGTGGATTAGAGAGAATTGTTTCAGATAATATCTCTCCTCTCATAGCACAAATGGAAGTTGATTTTGCCAAATGTCCCATTTGAGTTTCTCCATTTGGGGAAGAATACAGGCGGTGAGAATGGTTACTTAACCTCAATTTACTTATGTCTCGGGAATGGTTTCAATTATTATACCACACTTCGTCGTATAGACTCTCACATTTGATCCTTTATCTGGGGAAATTTGTGACCTTGTTTATCTGCTGCTAAACTAATAGCACGCCGCTCCCATGGTGGTCTAAGTTTATCATCGATAGAGCACTACTCACTAGCGTTACATCTTTCACAACTGTCTTATTTGCTTCCAGGCACAATTGACTCTCCCCAATGGGTCACAACAGAACCCTCAATACTTTAATGTGAGAACGGTCTTAATTTTTTATATAATGTTTGTAAACCTAGAACTACCCCTCACATCCTGTGCTCTATGCCACATATCAAGCATGGCAACGTGCACATCATCTACTGAGGACTTCCCATCGTTTGCATTCTAAAGCTCCAGTATGGGGGAATGAAAGTGTTCGTATTAATGGAGGAGCACTTTCCTGGCCTGAGTGGAGCTCGAGAGGAAGCTTACTCTTAGATCAACTTAAAGTAGGTGGTGAACTGAAATCTTTTGAGCTTCTCTGTGAAGAATTTGATCTTCCTTTACACCAGGCATCAAGATACTTATAACTTCAACATTGTCTGAAGAGATGTCGTGGCCTCCCCCCTTGGCCATTGCAAACCTCGCCGATACTGACTTCTCTTAACACTTGGGGTCGGCATAAAGGTGTCATGTCAGGTGTATATAGAACTCTAATTAACCATTTATACTCGCAGCCGCTTCTTACTACTCTTCGTGATAAGTGGCAGGAACGTTTGCATATCACTATGAATGGAGATACCTGGCCAGGTATATTGGAAGCCCTGGACAAGATCACTCGTGAAGCGCGAATGAAGTTTTGTCTTTTTAAAACCTTACATGATTGGCATTGGACACCTTTGAAGTTACAACAAGCTGGATTATCATCGCATTCTATGTGTTGGAGATGCTCTGGAGCTAACTGTGACCTTCTACATATAATCTGTGAATGTCCCCTTATAAAACAATTTTGGTCACAAATAGGAGCAGCACTACTGGAAACAATTCCTCTTACACTTCCTCTTACACCTGTCACTATTTTACTACATGACCTTAGACGTTTTCCTACTATTTCATGACCTCAGAGTCGGCTCATACATGCTGCACTTTATACTGTTAAACTATGTGTTTTAAGACTGTGGCAATCACCTAACCCTCCCTCCAAAGAGGATTGGAAGGTTGCAATGATACAGACCGCATCATATGAACATGTAATAAACAAGATGCAAGATCAAGAACAAATATTCCAGCAGGTGTGGACCCCTTTTCTTCGAGATTCCTGAGCTTTTACTTTACTTTCCTTACCCTTCTTATATGTAATGTATGTATGTGTATGTATATTTACGTGTATATATGTGTGTGTATGTATGTATATATATTTTATTTTTTTTTCTTATCTTTTCTCTCTCTCTTTCATAGTAGGTTACAGGTGTATACTATTTGTCCCATACTGATTTCTGGTTTATAATATTGTTTTGAATTTTGCGGAATTGCATATCTTTATCTCCAATAAAAAATTATGACACAAGAAGATAGAATAGTAGAACATTTGGTACTATCATTTGAATTTCTCTACATTTTTGGCATCCGGTTTGCAAGAATAAACACATTTTGCAAAATGTTGTCTGATCACAGTAGTATGAGTAACCCCAAATTTAGAGTTGTACAAAAAACTAATAATCCTAAACCTTGTATTTTATGCACATTTAGAAAATATAAAGGTTTACTTATATGAGAAATTTCCATTATGCCAGTGCAATGCAGCGTAATTTTCCATTACACTTGTCACACGGAATTCTCGAAATTCCGATATTATGGGCAAGTATGCTTTGTTTGCAGCAAAACTTTAGCACAACCGCTTGGGAAAAACACAAACAACTAACGCGAGCTGTTGATGTTCTCAGCATATTTGGTTTCTGCTCTATATTTTAGGGTGAAATGTTCGCTTGCATCTAAATTGGGAGAGAAGGACTATTTTGCACTATAATATAGTGCCAAAAGCAGGTTTTGCATTTTGCATAAGCACACATAATTTTACCTAACTTTTCTGAAATTTTACTTAATTAAGCAAAAGCACATAATCCACATTTTGCACACCCTTATTTCCTTCATATGCATTTTTCAGTCAATAGGTTTTTACCGTATGAATTGCTGCATGGTTGGTATGGTGCAGTTCAGAACACAAAATCTCCCCCTGCTTCCACGGACAGAATGATTTCTCAGTCACACGCACATACACACATCACACGCTGGTGGGGCCCATAACACCAACTTTCATCCACATCAAACTATCCGTGTATTACAGAGGAAGGATATCCCGATTTCGAACTGCAGCTATTCACTTTGGATAGAGGAAACACATCTATTTGACTTACTCTAACAGTTCCTCCATCCGGAGGTCGAATTGATCATTTAGTTGGTTTGGAATTTGATGGAAAACCCTTTAACCCTCATATTAATCAATAAAATATCACAAGAAATAATCACCGACACAGTTCTTCTAATAATGTTTTTTTTTTCTTTATCTAATTAAATTTGCAAGTTAAATCCTAACAATGCCATATTATCTTTTGTCATATTTACCTATTCTGGCTATTTGTCGTTTTCTAAGTCAGCACCAGTCCTCAGAAAGATCATCAGTATTCTAACGTCCCGTCCTCTTCTGTCAGCATGGGGTGTCGCATAGAGTAGCATCGATCAGGGTGCGTCTCAAGCACAAGGGGTGGTAACCTAACTTCCCTCTGTAGACTACTAATATTTATACCAAAATTTACATATTATAGTATCATTTTCTTTATTTCTAGGCCGCGGATTGGCTGAATTCAGCCCCGTCCCAATACTTTAAGAAACATTCTCAAAATTTCTCATACGGATGATGAATAAACTAGGCGCATGGGAAAGGCTGTTCCCAGGTCAGGAAAGTATCAGTCTATTGTGAATAGGTGGCTTTTGGTTCCCAGATGGCAACATTTGCTCCATGTTCAGGGACATTGTCATCTCGCCCAGAGTAGTCTTCATGGACCCGGTTCAATAGTTCATGGAAAGGCCACGACGAAGTCAGTGCAGACACCTTCCTCCATCGCTTAATGCATGAAGTCATGTACTTTAGTGAGGATTCAGTCGGCAGCCATCTTTTAGTAGGCCGAAATAGTCAACTTAAGTAAAGGAAACACAAATCGCAATTAATACATAGAAATGACTATATCAGTGTTATTCCCTTACTAATACCCTTATGTGTATGCATTTATCTAGCCATATGCAACATTTAAAGCCGTTAATGCTGGTTTATTTAAGCGCAAATCACGTTGACACTGCTTAAGCTAAACATATAAATTTAATATGCGTACAAACTTAGTTCACTTATTATTTTAGCCATGCAAATGCATTCCCACGTGTATTCTCTTGGTTAATAAGGTTGATTAATTCAATCACAACACCCTATTATTCATTAGAATTAGTTCTTTTATTCGTTTTAATATAAATATATATAAATGGATTGGGTATACTAAAAAACATTATTTTTTTTTTTTTTTATTTTTTTTTACCCGCTCCATCAATCCCCCCTTTGGTGATTTTATCACCACAAAAACCCATCAATTTATTTCCCCTTTTGCAAAAATTTTGAAATGTCTTTTTGCTTAATTAAAATTCTGTTTCTCTTTCGTCTTCTCTCTTTGCTTTGTCATACATACTCTCCTTCCACTCTTCCATTTCTATTTCATTGAGATCTTTTTCTGGTTTCTTTTCTCTCTTTTTGTAAATTTCTCGTTTAACCTTCTTTTTATTTCTTCTATATCAATAACATATACATCCTAATCTAAGTATCAATAATACGAAAATCACACAGGTTAATGGAAATAATGATTTCCCTATTATAGTACTACCTAATTTACCTAAGAAAGTTTTAATAGCAGCCATTTTATTACTAATTCTAGTCCAGAGACTTTCAACCTCCAGTGGTTTTATTTCATCATGCAATTCTGTAATATTCTTTATATAGACTTTTAGATCTCTGCTTTCGTCAGGAATGTAAGTGCAACAATGTTGAACGTTCAGCATTCCACCCTCTTTTGCCAATAAGATATCAAGGGCAAGTCGATTTTGCATAATCATAGCACGCATGGCAACCAGCTCAGTGTTTACCAAGAGAAATCCTCCAGCGGTGCTTGTTGACAAGCGATCCACTATGGTGGACAACTTCCGAATATTATTTGCATTCAAAGATATTCCCACTGCTGGTATCAATGCTCCAAAAATATCACCTACAATTTCTAACCAAGTTTCTCTTCTGCTACGCATTAGTAGGTTATTTGGTCCACTATTTTCTACTCTATCCATGTGAAAAATCTTTGGAAAGACCAGGCCAACATAACATGTGCCATACCAATGGTTGGGCAACCTGTAGTAAGCCTTGTTCCCACAAATATAGTACAGTCCAGGGAAAACTGGATCTTCTCCACCTCTAAATCCCCATACGGATGCAATGAAATAAGTATCATGACATTCACTTGTCCCTATATAAATATAATCATATTGGGACCTTTCCCTCATGATGCATAATTTGCCTTTCTGGGGTGAGTCTATTGCTATTGTCGGTTTAACTTCACCCGGTGTCTCCTTTTTCCCATCTATTTCCCAAATGTTTTCCCCTTCCTTATGTCCCTCTGCATTCTTGTGTATTTTCAATCTTCTCTCCTCAACCATATCCAAAAATGTTTTCTCCTCTGTTTTCAGACTGCAAGTTAAATTGTTCTTAAAAATATATTCTAGAGTTAGTCCTTTAGTTTCTATAAAAATCTCTCCTAATACATTAGCATCTTTAGCTGGATTTAATTCTTTATTCATGGGCAATCGTCCAAGAATATTATCTATATTAGACAAATTATATTCTAATGTCCCTACTTGATAAAATATACTAGTTAAGATGCTACATGTTATTCCATAAGTTTCTGGGAGGTGATGATAAGTCACCCCTTCTGAAACAGATGCAGGTAATTGCATACATACGTAGCAATCCCTTACTTCCATTATTTTTACATATTCATACAATAATTTTGAAAACACATTACTAGAAAAATCAGTTATTGACCTATCTTGATGCACATGCTCTGTGCTTGTTCTAACCAGTATTACTTTTTGTGAGCTTTTCACTATATTAGTCATATTCTCGGTATGTCCTGCTAGTGTATCTGAAGTTACTTTGAAAGAGATCAAAAGAGCGAGTACGCTCCAAAGAAGCATTAATAGTCCGGTACAACAACAACATGTCTTGCACCACCTTCTCACGAAAATACATCTACTCTTGTTATCATCTATGTTAGCCATCTTGTTAGAATTAACCGTGTCTTTTGACTTAGCCTCTTCTACTCCGCCTCTTGTAGTTTTCCTACAAGAGCTAAGACCTTATCAGGTGATCCAAATACTTCAATTTCTTATTTAATCCTGTGTATTCCTACAAGGATCGTTTAAAATTTCTCAGCTCGGCCTTTCGTCGTTTTTCACATCTTTCTCATCATCCACATGCAGGATTTCCTGATCTTCCGCTTCTTCTCCGATGTCGGATAAGATAACTCTAAGGATTTCCCCTGTTTCTTCTTCTTTTATCAAACTCAGCAAAGTCTCCTCTGGATTTCCTTGACTATCTGCGTCTTCCCTTTGTTCAGGCAGTGCCACGTACGTCCATTCAGGTGATTTATACTTCTGGTTTGGTTTTCTTGCTCGTTTGTTTGCTTCTGACACTTCTGTTTCTCCCTCTTTCTCTGGATGCTGGCTGGTTACTTTATTTACTTGTTCAGCCTCTGAGGGTTTAACTCGTGTCAATCGATATCTCAGCTTCTTAATTTTGTTTGGCCAAAGATCACCTTTAGCATTTCTTCTTGGTTTTCCGTTTCTTTCCTCAATTCAAGTTTTCTTTTGACTTTATATTCTCATTGCTTGACTCATCACTTGATTCTGATTCGTCAAAGTATTCTTTCCCAATGCCGTCTGCTGGATTTGGAACTCTCAGAGTGTGACTTGCATGTATTCAGTTTTTCAGTCCCGCACACTTCACAGCAGTTGTTGTGGTCAAGATGACCTGTCTTGGCCTTCCCCACCTTGGAACCAGGCAATTTCTTCTTCTGTGGACTTTTATCCTCACCCAGTCCCCTGGGCTCAAATCATGTGCTGGTTTCTTTTCAAGTGTAGTGGCATCCGCTCCAACCTGGTGAAACACAGAATGAACTGCGTCAGCCAGGCCTTTACATTAATCCAAAATCATGTCATCAGTTATAGTCATCAGCTTGTTGACTGGTACAAACACATGTCTCATGGCGCGTCCCATGATGATCTCGTTTGGACTTAAACCTGTAGTTCTGTCTGGAGTAGACCTTATGGTCATCAAAACCAGAGGCAAGACATCAGGCCATTTCAAACCTGTGGCTAAACACATTTTCCCTATTCTGTTTTTGATAGTACCATTCATTTGCTCGACCACACCAGAAGCCTCTGGTCGGTAGGCACAACGCAGTTTTTGTTGTACACCCAATGCTTCACAAATCAATTTCATGATCTCATTGTAGAAATGTCCTCACCTGTCTGATTCTATGGTTATTGGGAACCCGTACCTTGGGATGAATTCCCTCAACAATAGCTTGGCCACTGTGATTCCATCATTTCTTCTGGTCGGGTATGCTTCCACCCACCTAGAGAACAGACAAACTACCACCAACACATACCTCAGTTTGTTAAAAGGGGGCATTTCAATGAAATCTATTTGCATTCTGGTGAAAGGTCCTTCCTCCCGGCCTATGGTGCCTAGACTCACCACAGTTTTTCTTCCAGGATTGTACTGCTGACATGTCAGGCATCTCTGACAGAGACTTTCTGCTATTAGCCTGAATTTTGGATTGTACCAGGTCTGCTTAAAAGCCCTTATCATGGCATCCCTTCCCAGATGTCCTTGGCCATGATACATCCGTGCCATGGTTGACATCATGCTATCAGGCATTACTGGTCTTCCATCCCGATAGACCCACACATGATCTTTTTCCCTGGGTGCACAACCTGCTTTTACCCACTGCCTCATTTCCTCATCAATTGCCTCATCCTGCAACTGTCTCACTTCATCCCATGTTCCCACAACGTTAGTAAACATTATGGAGCAAGAAGACATTTCCTTTTCTTTTGACCGATTAATTGAGTATTTATTTCGGGCACAATACTGAGCCATGTCGTTTGCGAAACGGTTTCCGGTAGTGATGTAATCACTACCTTGTCCATGAGCAGCACATTTTACCACAGCCAATTCTTTGGGCATTTGTATTGCCTCATGCAATTTTCCAACCACTTCTGCATTCCTTATGGGAGTTCCACTTGAGGTCAGGAAACCTCTTTGCAGCCATAATTGGCCGAAGTCGTGGACAACTCCAAAGCCATACTGGCCATCAGTCATCACAGTCACTCTCGCATTTCTCCCAATTTTGCATGCCTTGGTTAATGCCACTATTTCTGCTACTTGAGCGGATTTAACTCCTTTCAAGGGTGATGCTTCTATAACTGCTAAAACTGTGCATACTGCATAGGCTGCGCTCAACACTCCTTTATCCGTTCTCAAACAGAATCCATCCACAAAAAACACATAATCACTTTCTGGCAGTGGCAGATCTCTTATATCGAGGTTTTGAGCAGTAGTCAAGCACATCCAGACAATCATGATCAACCTCTTCTCTTATCTCCACTCTCTCTGCATCAGGCAAAAGTGTAGCTGGATTCACATTCACACATCTTTCCAGACTCACATTGTTTGCACCTAGAATGACTTTCTCATACTTAGTCAGCCGACTATGTGATATGAACTGTGTTCGACTCCTTGTTAAAAGGATCGCCACACTATGGGGTACAAACACTCTTACTGGATTCCCTCACTCTGCTCTAGGCTTCGGCATGTGGCTGCTACTGCTTTCAGACATCCTGGCAGACCTATCGCCACTGGATCTAACATTGACGAGAAATATGCCACTGGTCTCCTTTGCCTTCCATGTTTCTGTATTAACACTGAAAGTGCGCATCCATTTCGCTCACTACAGTATAGCTCAAACTCTTTTTCATAGTCTGGCATACTCAGCGCAGGGGCTTCACAAAGACTGTTCTTCAACTGTTTAAATGCTGCCAATTCTTCTTTGTTCAGTTCAAGGGGGTATTTTACCTCGCTTTTTGTCAATTTTACCAATGGTTTGGCAATCAGGGAAAAATTACTTATCCACTGACGACAGTAACCAACCATTCCTAGGAACATTCTCACTTCTCTTTGGGTCATTGGAGCTCTCATTCCTCTAATGATTCTGATCCTGTCTATGGTTACTTTCCTCAGGCCTTTTTCGATATTATGACCCAAGTATGTTACTTCCTTCTTACAGTATTGCAATTTTGCTGGAGATACCTTCAGTCCTCATCTGCCAAATGATTTAACAAAGCTATAGTGTCTGTTTCACAGGCCTCACGTGTCTTTGACACCACCAATAGGTCGTCAATGTACTGGACTAAAACTGAACTCTCAGGCATAATAAGACTTTCCAGGGATTTCTTCAACAACTGATTGAAAATGGAGGGGCTCTCTGTGTACCCCTGTGGGATTCGGCACCATGCCAAAATACGGTTTCCAAACCGAAATGCAAAAAGCGGCTGGCTGTCATGATGCAACGGAATGGAAAAGAAAGCATGACACAAATCAATTACTGTGTACCATTCTGCATCATGTGGGATTTGATATAAGATTACTGAGGGATTTGGAACAATTGGACAACATGAGACGACAATCTTGTTAATCTTTCTCAAATCTTGCACAATCCTGAATTTCCCACTTGGCTTTTTCAGTCCCATGATAGGCGAATTACATGGACTGCTCATTATCTCCCTCAGCACTCCTTGCTGGATCATTTTCTTAATCAAAGGGGTTACTCCTGCTATTATTTCAGGTGTCAGTCTGTATTGCGGAATGTTTGGGTAAACGGCTCCTTCTTTTACAGCAATTCTCACTGGGTCTACATTTCTCATCAGGCCTACATCTTCCCCAGTGAAATCCCAGACTGCTGCTTTCACTGTCTGTTTCAATTCTGGGGGCAATTCATCTGGATTGAATACTGCATAGGTTCCAGCAACCTCACACTCTCGGTTAGCTATGGTCATTTTATACAGAACATCTTCATCTGGTGTTTCAAAGGCTATTTCGTCTGGTGTACAGAATATGGTGTAATTCATCTTGCACAACAAATCCCTTCCTAGTAAATTCACAGGACTGGTGTCACACACCACAAATCGATGCATGTCTGAAAATTTCCCTATTCTGACCTTTACAGGATCAGTAAGGTACGTTTTAATCTGGGTGTTAGACACACCAACTACTTGGATTGTTTCATCCGAAAGAGGAAGATTTTTAACATCTGCTGATCGTGTAGCTCCAGTGTCTACTAGAAAAGTAATGTTTTCATCATTAACTTTCCCATCCACAAATGGTCCTGTTTAATCTATTTCTAGAGATGCGCCAAGTACGCACCCTGCTTCCTCTTTTCGGCACCGTCAATAAATCTCTTCTGGCTCACTTTCGTCATTTTGCAGCCAATACTGTGACACAGCACTCGAGCGTTGCGGTTTGTTTACCTGTTCTTCATTGTAGAATCCCGTCTCTTTGCTATACTTCTATGTGGTAAGGGCGGTTTTGGCACCTGATTCTGTAGATTAACAGCCTTCTGCTGTTGCGGCGGTGGGCCACTCCCCTCACACTGCACCTGTGGATTCAATGACGGATTTTCATCATTAGTACCTGGTGGATATTTACACTCGGATTTCCAGTGCCCTAATCTTCCGCAACTGTGACAGGGGAACTTCATTTTGGCTTATTCTATATTACCTTTTCCTTTTCCTAGGCCAAATTTTGATTTAATGCCTGGATTATTAGCTTGTTCTATCAGCTGAGCTTCCTGTCTCTCTGCAACCTTCACTTGAGCCCACATTGCCTTTTCTTTTAGTTTTCGCTGCTTTGCCTCAATCTCATCACTAAAGTATTTAGCATGCCTCAGGATCTCATCTATTTTCTTGCTCTGCCAGTCCACGGTGTGCTGCTTGATCATGTCCCCAATCTCGGGACGCAGACTATACACAAATCTATACACAAAATGACTCAGGTCCTTTTCTCCCAGACTGTCATCCCCACTAAACTGTTTGAAAGCCAAAATTAGCCTCTCATAGTATGCGTGGACTGACTCTTTTGCTTCCTGATGTGTTCGATCTATTTTAACCCAGTCTGTTTCTTTTGGAGGCACTTTGTTTTTCAAGAATGCCATGACCTGTTCATATTTCTTCATGACCTCTGGGTCTGGGGCTCCAGTTTTGGGATCTCTCGGGTATTCTTTGGTGGGCCAATCTATGACTATCTTACATTCTGCCCACAAGTCTGCTGGCACTATTATATCAAACAGATTATTCAAATCAATCCACAACACCTTTGACAATTTCACAAATCTGTCTACCTGTCTGTACCACTCAACCGGCTTTTCCCGTAATCGAGGGAAGTCATTTGAAAATGACAAAATGTCCTGTCTGGTCCATGGGACATGCACATATCCCCCTCCTGGAATCTCTCTCATAGGGAACTCCATCACCACCTTCTCCTTTTCTCTCACAGGAAACGCTGGAAATGTTCTGTCTGAAGTGTCATCCCGCTTCCTATACCACCTGCTCTTCCATTTGGCCACATCTCCCCATTTCCTCAATACTGTGATTATGTCCCTAATCTGCCCTATCCGTACTGCAGCATTCAGATTCTCTATATCTTTTTCTGTGAAATCCACTCGGTATGGCTTTTGTAAAGCCTTTACCTTGTCCATGTCAATTCCCATTTCACTCGCAATTTCTGCTAGTCGGTCATGTAAATTCTTTGCTCTCCAAGTGACACTTTTACAGAGGAACAGCAGTTCCTCATCTTGGTAATTTTTCAGCTTTTCTGTGGGGATGGTCCATACAATCAATTCTTCCAATACCATCCGTAATTTTGCCACATCAATGGTGTGAGATTCTTTTCTTTATCCTGCAAGCCTTTCAGCCATTCATTCAATTCTTCAGTAGTTATGCTCACTGATTTCTCTACATTCCCTGGTTCTGTCAATCTCTGTGGTTCTAATATTGATCCTCCTACCATTCTACTTCTCTCGGCAGTATCAGAATAGTAAAATGGGTTCTTTGACACATGCAATTCACCTTTACCCATAGTAAGTCCCCAGGAATTCTCTTTTGCTCTCATCAGGGGCTGTTCTTCCTGTCTATTGTTCACATACGGGACCGTTAGTCCGTGCTCACTGTCTTTCTGCCTCTCAAAAATAGGCATAACAGGACCTATGGTCACTGGAACTGTAACTGCTTCTAGATTTTTCGTCAATTCTCTTATTTTCTCTGTTAGTTCTAATGTGGTTTTTGCTAATTCCTTAGAATGTTCACTCTCGGCCCTATTTCCCTTCTCTTTAAGTGAATTTCTTCTCTTTACTTCTGGGGTCACAACTTCTGTTTTAATGATTCTCAAAGTCTCCCTCACTGGTGTCTCTGTAGTTGGCGTTTCTGGTTCCTGCCTGTACGGAGGTGGGCTTTTGTAAAACATATCGTCTAGGACATCATCGTCGGTCTCGTTAGCCCCATACCTCCGGATTTCTACATGATTTTTCTTTTCTAGGCATTTCCTTCCTCCACTTTCTCCTTCTGTTCTAACGGGAAACAATCCTTCCGTCATACTAGCATCTCGCCACCTTCTCATTCGATCCCAATGAGTTTCACGATTGTTTGGCCGTCCGAACATATACCGGTACCTACTGCCATTTCTCTGTTTCTCTCGCTCATGCATCTCATCTTCCCACTCTGTCAATGCCTCAAACTGCGTAGGCCTAGGTCGCGGATCTAAGCTCATCATCCTCTCCCGTAAGTTCCTCAATATTGCCAAATTAAAGGACCCATCCTCTGGAAACGCTAAAACTCTGTCTTCCTTTGTATATTTTGCCCAATTGTCTAACCAGATGCACGTATGGTACCCATATTTCGCAACCATGAAGGATGCGGGGGTTTTTGCTGGGGGAAGTAACTGTCCTTCCCTAGTCACAATCTCTTTGTCTTTTACAAACCAATTCCGCATTTTACTAAATAAAGATTTTTTCTTCTTTTCGGGTGAATGATAATACATCTTCCTGTCTTTCGTGAACCCTTTAGTCTTTTCTACAACTGTACGATCTTTAGTCCAATAGCAACGTGATTCTTACTCCTGCACCAATCCCGGCGCATCTACGTCACTGTCACAATTTCCAATCCTTGCGCGACTCACAATAACGCACCAATTCTGGAGCGTCTACATCACTGTCACAACCTCCAATACTAGCGCGACTCACACTAACGCACCAATCCTGGAGCGTCTACGTCACTGACTAACTGTCCAATGCCAGCGTGGTCCACCTGACGTCAACAGTTGCTGCAGCAGCTCCTGCTCCTGACTCCCGTCTTCAGTCTACCCCTCCTTTACAAAACTATTTGATAGACTTTGTTTCAATTTTACAATACTTGTTAGTTACAACATACAAACATCTCCATTGTCTGCTCCGATAACCACAGAATAGTAAAAGACCTTTCCCACGAGAATTCTGTCTTCCCGAGAGCAGCGCTTACCTCTGCCCTACTACAGAATCATTACGTCCGTTGGCAAAGTAGCGCATCCCTCTACTTCACCCCTCTTTCAAGCATCAATTAACTGTTTTCTCCGGAATTAAAACACATAGGTGGAAACGCAATGCTCCTGAGAAATAAAACCAGAGTTCCGCGATTAAGCTGAATGCTATTTCATTCACGCACTTTCACACGAGGAAAAATATAGTTCATTCACACAGAATCCTGCCTTTTCCGAGAACAGCGAACAGTCTGTCCCACTACAGAATTATAACATATGTTTAACAAAGCAGCGCTTACCTCTACTTTGTCCTTTTAACAAGCTCAGAGAACACCTGCTACCTTTTCAGTGATAAGCGTTATCGGCATACCAATTGGTTTTCTGGTACTTAAGACCAAAATTTCACAGGTAACCCTTTGCTATCATACGCACTTCTCTCACACAGAAATTGTCTCTAATGGCAACACACACAGCTATGTCACCGAATCGAACCCAGACAATGTGACGCGCAACTTCAATTGTCACACGTTTTTCCCGTGTATGGGCAACTACAATCCCACCTTTCCCGAGAGCAGCACTTAACTCTGCTCTACTACGGAACTGTCATCAATTCCCGACTTCCTACCTCCCAGAAGCCGTACAGACAACATAAAACTCAATACGACTTCAACATATAGTGTTAGTACATAAATCAATACCAATCAATAATCGATAAGCTATATACATGCCAAATCATCAAACCAAAACAATAACAACCATCATCTTGCTACCAGAAATACTGGTGCAGTTCAGAACACAAAATCTCCCCCTGCTTCCACGGACAGAATGATTTCTCAGTCACACGCACATACACACATCACACGCTGGTGGGGCCCATAACAACAACTTTCATCCACATCAAACTATCCGTGCCTTACAGAGGAAGGATATCCCGATTTCGAACTGCAGCTATTCACTTTGGATAGAGGAAACATATCTATTTGACTTACTCTAACAGTTCCTCCATCCGGAGGTAGAATTGATCATTTAGTTGGTTTGGAATTTGATGGAAAACACTTTAACCCTCATATTAATCAATAAAATATCACAAGAAATAATCACCCGACACAGTTCTTCTAATAATGTTTTTTTTTCTTTATCTAATTAAATTTGCAAGTTAAATCCTAACAATGCCATATTATCTTTTGTCATATTTACCTATTCTGGCTATTTGTCGTTTTCTAAGTCAGCACCAGTCCTCAGAAAGATCATCAGTATTCTAACGTCCCGTCCTCTTCTGTCAGCATGGGGTGTCGCATAGAGTAGCATCGATCAGGGTGCGTCTCAAGCACAAGGGGTGGTAACCTAACTTCCCTCTCTAGACTACTAATATTTATACCAAAATTTACATATTATAGTATCATTTTCTTTATTTCTAGGCCGTGGATTGGCTGAATTCAGCCCCGTCCCAATACTTTAAGAAACATTCTCAAAATTTCTCATACGGATGATGAATAAACTAGGCGCATGGGAAAGGCTGTTCCCAGGTCAGGAAAGTATCAGTCTATTGTGAATAGGTGGCTTTTGGTTCCCAGATGGCAACATTTGCTCCATGTTCAGGGACATTGGCATCTCGCCCAGAGTAGTCTTCATGGACCCGGTTCAATAGTTCATGGAAAGGCCACGACGAAGTCAGTGCAGACGCCTTCCTCCATCGCTTAATGCATGAAGTCATGTACTTTAGTGAGGATTCAGTAGGCAGCCATCTTTTAGTAGGCCGAAATAGTCAACTTAAGTAAAGGAAACACAAATCACAATTAATACATAGAAATGACTAAATCAGTGTTATTCCCTTACTAATACCCTTATGTGTATGCATTTATCTAGCCATATGCAACATTTAAAGCCGTTAATGCTGGTTTATTTAAGCGCAAATCACGTTGCCACTGCTTAAGCTAAACATATAAATTTAATATGCGTACAAACTTAGTTCACTTATTATTTTAGCCATGCAAATGCATTCCCACGTGTATTCGCTTGGTTAATAAGGTTGATTAATTCAATCACAACACCCTATTATTCATTGGAATTAGTTATTTTATTTGTTTTAATATAAACATATATAAATGGATTGGGTATACTAAAATTTTATTTATTTTTTTGTTTGTTTTTTATACCCGCTCCATCAGATACACAATGAAAAATTATTATAAGATGCACCTCACTTGTTGGCTCTGAGTATGTTGTGTTTTTCTACAACCAACAAACATCAAATATCCTTACAGCAAGAAGGGTCTTACAAACGTGAAGCTGTATTACTTCTGTAAAATAGCTACTGAGGAAAATACATTTCAGATGAAAAAGTTGCCATCTATTGCTATTTTTTCCTACTCATTTTCTTTAAAAAAAATGTATTTCAACCATCAGTTTTGGGGGAGAAAACCAAGAGCAATTCACAAAAAGCATTTGCAATGCAATCGGTCACGCATTCCTGACCTTATAAGTATTTGGTGATGCAGCACATTATCGCATATTGCTATTTATTAAAAGGTAACTGTTAGAAGTTGACAGATGAACGGTGTCCCCATGCCATATATAACAGGGTGGAAATACATCTTTCATTGTATCGCCGATGGGATGGGCCTGTGCAAGAAGGCCTAGCACTTAAACTCAGAAGTTGGAGCCTAATGTTGGTCAAGAAGAAGGATGGAACTTCCTATGTTATTTACCAAGTGGTGGTAATGTCCTAACCTCTCTGTAATTCTTTTAAGTTGTATAGCTGTATAAGGACTGTGTTCATGAATGGCAGATGAGTGGAGGCCTAGAAGCAGTCCTATACAGCAATTTCACACCACTGCTTTAAGAAGTGAAACTTGTTTTTTTCTCTCCAGATTCTGCTACAAATGTGAATGCATATTCGTTTTTAAACATCAAAAACAATCGAGCAACGAAATAAACTGTTGTAATCTGTTCCCGTTCCCTCCTCCCTTCCCCCCCCCTTTCCTCGCCATATTGGGTTTGCCCAGCTGTAGAATGTTGGGGCTGAAGCTCGAGTTAGAATGTTGGTATTACAGAGCGAGAGGCTGAAGGATCCGCTTCAATAAACCTCTTCTCCAGAACTGTTGGGATTGGAGTCTTTTATTTACAACATTAATTTGGCGACGAGTCAACTTACCGTGCTGGGGACGGTCTGGATCCTTCCCCCAGTGTCATTCTGCCTTTCGTTGGATTTCCTGGTCGCTGACAGTCCGTCTCTAGGAGCTGTGCCTTCCACTGTTCCAGTCACGAGTGCCATTGTCACTCATTAAGTGGGCGCCTGAGTGGGTGATCGTTCCCACGTCACAGAGAAACGCTGCTGACCCAACGCGGCTGTATGGTGAGTCCCTGGCCGCCCTGCTTCTCAGCGTTGTTCCCCTCGAGGTTGCTGCCTGCCGCTGCTGCTTGCCGTGTCGCCTGCCAGTGCTCCCATTGACGTCATGAGTGCCTGATATTGATTTGCCTGGAGTCTCGCAGCTGTCGGCTGCTTCACTGAGGTTCGTGTGCTCCGGTGCTGCTCTTCGTGCCTTATGGTGTCTGCCTCTTTTGCCTAAGCCTTCGGCGGTGAGTGCTCCTGATTCCTGGTCAGCGCTGAGGCGGCGTTCGCTTCCTGCTCCTGGGGGGGAATAGTCCGCTTCCTGAAGTTTCCGCCCCTCCACTGACGTGGTCTCACAGAGGCCGTTCCGAAGAGAGACACTGCTCCTCATCTTCTCCGGCACTGCTCCACCTGCTGGGGGATAATAACATTGCACTTTGAAACTCTCTTCACAATTCACTTCAGCCTGCTTCGAATTTATCGCTGACTGGCTCAGCTCACGCATAATGTTTATGTCCCACTAATTCATTGCTCTACCCACAGGCTCAATTTCTAGTACACTTTTGCGTCAAATTTGGGGGGTATCACTTGTGCTTTGCCATTTACTTCTTCTGTTTCTTCTATTGTTTTACTTTTCCTTCTATTTCGAGGTTTTATCATTCTTTTCTTTCTATTTTCTCACCCTTATCTTTCTTTTCTTTCAATTTTCATCACTTTTCTCCCCTGTTCCTGTTGGTTTATTTTTCCTTTTCCTCGTTTCTCCATTATGTCCGCATTTGCAATGTCTCAACCCCCTCCATTCCTTGATGAGAGTGGGGATCCTGTGATTTCATGGAAAAAATGGGTAAACCTATTTGAATCTTACCTTATTGCCATTGGGGGTGACAGATTTTCAGCGGTGCGTAAACAACATGTCCTACTGCATAATCTGGGAAAGCATGGGAGGGAAATTTTTGATGACCTACCTGATTCTATTGTTGAAAATGTAAATGTGGGGGCAGAGGGCGAGGGAGATGTCCAACATGATGTGTATCCGTTAACATTATTGAAATTGGAAGCACAATTTGGTGACAAAATTAATATTGTTTTGGAACGCCACAAATTGTTCTTGCGCATCCAAGGGAAAAATGAAAAAGTGATAAATTACATAGCTGTTCTGAGGGGTTTAGCCACTACGTGCGAATTTGGTATGTTAACCGAGTCTCTAATTAGGGATCAGCTAGTAAGATGTACCAGTAACAAGAAAATTCAAGAAAGACTACTAGCAGAAGCCCCAGATCTGAAACATGCAATTGATATTGCTAAAAGCATAGAGCATACAGCTTATTGTATGAACGAAATGAAGGAAGCTGTTGAGGTAAAACAAGTTGCGGAGAACAGTGTACACAAAATCTCCAGTAAAGACAACAAACACAAGCCTCCATTTTCTGGTCCTGAGGTACACACTGCATTGGGAAACTAACCCAAATGTTACAGGTGCGGAAATTCCAATCATCTGGCCAACAGCGTGAATTGTCCTGCAAGAGGCGTTGTATGTAGCAAGTGTAAGAAAAGGGGCCATTTCTCTAAAGTGTGTCATAATGCAAAAAACAATGTCACCCACATGATAGGGGGTGATCTAGATCCACAACTCCCTAGCGATGATATAGTTTTCCAAGTATCCAACTTTCCTGAATGCAATGGCACTTCCTACCCAAAGTGCGAAATATTGTTGGACAATATTAAGTATGAGGTTTATGCAGATTCTTGTTCCCCATATACACTCGTGAATGAAGCTAAGTTTCTAGCTAATTCAGGGGCACGGGTGTATAGTCTTTTGCCTCCAGACATCAAACCAGGGGGGTATAATCAAGATCCCATACCACTTGTGGGGATGCTACTTATGAACATTGACTTTAAAGATAGATTGACCGTGGGGAAAGTTTACATCACAAAAAATGGTTCCAATCTGCTTGGATGGAAACACCAAAAGGATTTGGGAATCAAACTAGACCCCAACGCGCCTGAACCTGTGTACCTGATCGACAGGTCCAACATTGGGATGGAAATCTGCAATAAATTACCAGAGGTGTATACAGACAAACTTGGACTCCTAAAAGGTTTCCTCCACAAAATCAAACTTAAAGCCAATGCCAAACCTATCGTCCACAAACCAAGGTCCATCCCACTTTTGACAAGAGAACCGCTCAAGAAGGAGCTGGACAGATTGGAAGAATGCAATATCATAGAAAGAATTGAGAGCTCTGAATGGTTGGCGCCCATCGTGGTAGCAGCCAAAGGTGGAAACAAGGGGATCCGTCTATGTGTTGACCTTAGGGATTTGAACTCTAATATTTGGGTGGACAGACACCCCCTACCCAACATTAATGAAATGCTGTCTGCCATCCATGGAGCAAAAGTCTTTACAGTTCTAGACCTATCCTCAGCATACCACCAAGTCGCTCTCCATCCGGAATCTAAACCTCTCACTTCTTTCATAACCCCGCATGGGGCTTATCAGTTTTCCAGATTGCCTTTTGGTCTGGCATCCGCTGCGGCAGTATTTCAACACGTCATGCAACATAAACTGCAAGGTCTGGGAAAAGTTCTTTGTTTCCAAGACGACATCCTGATCCACGGTTCATCAGCTGAAGAACATAATAAAACTCTGGAAGCGGTGTTGACCAGACTCAGTAAAGCAGGTTTCACCACTCGGAAAGACAAATGCAAAATCGGGGTGGAATCTGTGGTCTATCTCGGTCACACCATCTCAAGCGAGTGAATCAAACCCAAATCCAGTTTGGTAGACTCCGTGAAACTAGCCCCAGCGCCCACCAACAAGGATGAGCTCAAATCATTTCTCGGTTTGGCGGAATATATGTCCAAGTTCGTCAAAAACTTTGCAGATCAGGTGCGTCCCCTCAGAGAGTTGCTGAAGAAGGGATCTAAGTTTAATTGGAATCAAGATCATCAATCAGCTTTCCAACTCTTCAAGGAGGCCATCGTTGATACACCTATTCTGGGTGCTTTTGATCCCAATGCCAAAACCACTCTTACCACAGATGCTAGCACGAAGGGGTTGGGAGCTTCACTTACGCAGAGGACAAATGGACAAGAGACAGTAATAGCTTTCGCTTCTAGAACATTGAGAGATGCCGAACTAAACTACTCCACAATAGAAAAAGAAGCCTTGGCTTGCTATTGGGCCATAAACCACTTTAAGTATTTCTTATGGGGTATCCCGTTTTTGTTGAGAACGGACCACAAACCCTTACTACCGTTATTCTCCACTAAACGGCTGGAAAGTACCACTCCACGGATATCTAAATGGGTGCTGAGTCTGCAAGGGTTCAACTACACCATGCTATACGTCCCAGGAAGTGAGAATAGGGTAGCGGACTGTCTCTCGAGGCGACCTGTGGGAACCCAATGCTAAACCCACCGGAGGAGACAATCCTGTTGGTTGAAATTCCGGCCATCAATCGCGAGGAGTGGGAGAAATCCGTAAGAGATGACAGTGAATTCGTTACGTTAAGAAACATGATTCGCAGTGGTTGGCCTGTTAACAAGTCTGAGGTGCCGGAATCTATCCGCCAATTCTGGCCTGTGCAAGATGAACTATCCATTGTAAAGGACCTAATTTGTAGAGGTAGTAAGATCACTCCTCCGAAAAACATGTATGAAAGAATAATTCAGATTGCACATGAGGGCCACCCTGAGGTTCTGTAGCGATCCGAACCCGTGTATTCGGTATCGTAGTACTGACACGATTTTGGTACCAATGAACCGTAAATGATCCATTATATGCATGACAGTGTTTTCGCTGCGCAACTAGCATGAATTCACTGAGAAATAGGACATTCTGTTGTTAAGTCATGGCATCCATTTTAGTTACGGCATCCATTTTGTTTCTTGCCCTCACATAGTCAATGAACGGGCGATGACCCCGGCAGAATCACCTTGTTAAGGATACGTAAGCTCGAGCCCCGAGAAAGGCTGACGCTGCATGACTAGGCAGAATCAAGCTGCCTCCCTTGCCTGAGGCCAGTCCTGCTATACTGGTTCTCGTGTCCATTGTCCTGACTGAAAGGCCGAAGACGGTAGCCATGCCCGTTTATGATCCATAAACACCTCTTATCCCACTTTTCAATCCTTTGCACCTGGCTCTGCTCCTCTCCTTCTGGGCTTTTACAATGGGGAGGTTACGATTTTTATGATGGGGAGGATCGGGCAAAGAATGGAAAACTGACAAGGGGACCTGATCGAATACCGAAAACCTACGACTAATTATTGTTTGATGTCTATTTACTGTTTGTTTGGGATACCGGGTTGGGCATGAGAAATATTCGTGTAATGTTGCCTAAAGACATTTTTCGTGTATTTAAGGAACAACCCACTTAATGCAATTTGAACAGTCTCGTAGATTCTGCCTCTGTGTGGTTCCTATGACTTCTGTGTCCCTGCAGTGAATAAATCTTGGTCTCTGACGCCACCATCGAGAAACCCGCGTCTCTGTTTATTTGTGCACCGAGACAGGAAGGAACTCAGGGGTCTTCGGGTGTTGTTTCCCTGACACCTCTGGACTCTTAAAAGTCCAGAATCTCAACCCTGGGAGGAGCATGACGAAAAGCAAGATCAGGCAGTACTATTGGTTCCCCGGTATGGATTCACGTGTGGAGGATCAAGTAAAGAATTGCGCAGCCTGCGGCTCCAGTGACAAAACCAAAGTTGTCCGTAAATCACCGCTATTCCCAGTCGAGTTCCCCACCATACCCTGGGAAAAGTTGGGATTGGATATAATTGGTCCCCTAAATCTACTGAACCAATCTCATAGGTTCATGTTCGTTCTTATTGACTACCACTCTCATTGGATTGTAACGAGAATGGTATCTTCCATTACTACAGCGTCGTTATTAAATTTTCTGAGAGATACCTTTTCTAAAGAGGGTATACCAGGCGTCATAATAACTGACAACGGGGTCCAATTCGCCTCAGAAGAAATGAAGCAGTTTATGTCCACACTGTCCATCACACATCTCAAGTCCCCACTCTACTGTCCCAAAGCCAATGGACTGGTGGAAAGGGCAAACAGGATGTTAAAGGACACCATTCAGCTTGCATTGAGCTCCCAGGTACCGGTGGAGGAGTCCATGAGGAAAATGCTGTGGTCATATCATACGACTCCTAACGCTGTCTCAGGAGTGTCACCGTTTGTTTCACTCAAAGGAAGGAACCCTGGTTCTAAACTTACTCCCAACTGGCTAAACGAAGGAACTCCTGTGTGGGTGGACAGAGACTCCGTGTTGGAGAAAACCCAGAAACATCAACAAGAGTACAAGCACAGGTACGACAGACATTGGGGAGCATCCAAAAAAGGGTGGAGAGAAGGCCAATGGGTGGTCGTCAAGAGGCCTTCTCTGTCTAAATCCAAGATCTCCTCATTTTCCAAACCACTGAGGATAACTCGTGTTAACAACAATTCAGTAGTGCTAGAAGATGGAGGCATGTGGAGCATGGACAACATAGCTGGTTGTCCAAGCACTTGTGATTCCCAGCCCACCTGTGGGGATGATCAAAGTCTTGCAACGCCCAGTAGTGAGGAGCCCAAAGTTGCAAGGGTACGTAGACCCCCAAGTTGGCAGCCTGACTACAAAATGTGACCGTACTCTTTCTTTGGTCTCTCCTTCTTTTATTCTAGTCGCCTTAGAGCTTGCTAGTGAACTGAAATGTGTGGGATTGCATTTCTTGTGTATTTCTCTATTTACCCTTTAGGCCTTGGGGAGTGTTTATTTTTATCTTATGTCTGTTTCAAATTTTCTCTGTCCTGCAGGGAGATGTGTTGTAATCTGTTCCCGTTCCCTCCTCCCTTTCCCCCCCCCCTTTCCTCGCCATATTGGGTTTGCCCAGCTGTAGAATGTTGGGGCTGAAGCTCGAGTTAGAATGTTGGTATTACAGAGCGAGAGGCTGAAGGATCCGCTTCAATAAACCTCTTCTCCAGAACTGTTGGGATTGGAGTCTTTTCTTTACAACATTAACGTTATCTAGATTTGTCTCTTAAGGGTCCTGAACTACCTACCGCTGCCTATAGCAGTTAGGTTGCTACTAGACAGCCACCAATCCCGGCCTGGTGCCTATTGCGCACAAAAAATAAAAAGCTGCCCTCTCCTATACAATTTGCCTGGTCTTAATTGACTACCGTTCTAAATAGCTGAAAGTTAATTCCAGTTTTGCAGTTCCTCATGGAAGTCTTTAGCTAAGAAGATTTCCCTGAAACAATTACTATGGCTAATGGCATGTATTTCACATGTACTGACTGAATTCCTCCAGTTACATGGTATAAAGCACCTCAGAATCGCCCTATATGACTCACAACGTAATGGGCAATTTGAACAAATTAACTGTTATCTCAAAGATGGTGTACACCTCATTCGCCAGGGTTGGATTTCTGCATCACCGGCCATCCAGTAGGGATTGTGGGTATACAGGATGTCTCCCAACAGTCACAGGGACTAGGCCTTTCTAATTGTTAAAAGGAGGGTGCACCACCTGGGTGGTATATCCATGGAGACCAAGTTCAAGTTGCCCCGTGGCACGTTTGTAGACTCTAGACCTGGACTTCATACAGTCACTGATGAGGCGGTTTTCCAGCAGATCCAGAGAAGGGGACTTTATAATGTGGCTCAATGTAAAACCCTCTGGGATTGTCCTGGGGCATTTGGGCTGTGTGTACCGGGACAAGTGGCAAAGGGTGGCTCCAAGTTCTTTCATCAATGCAGAACCGTGAAAGTTAACAAGAAAAGTATCATTACACAAGATGGCAAATGTTGGAAAGAAAGACTTGCAGACTGTGAGAAGAACTGATTGAGTGCTTTAACAGGTGATGGTATCCCCATGAACCAAGAGCATGGTGTTTGCCTCTGTAACGGGGTTTAAGAAATTACCCAAAAAGAAAGTATTGAACAAGAAGGCCGTGATACTAATGTGCACGTTCCCATTGGACATAATACAATTCCGGATGTAGAGAGCAACTGAAGTGTGACAATTCCATCACTGGACAGGTGACAAATCCACAAGAACTAGAACTTCGTCTTGGAGAACCTCCAGGAGGAGTATATTGTTCCTTTCCTGCATTTATTGAGGAGGAAGAGGTGCTGATTCTGAGGTGAGGTTACGTTTTTCTTTATTGTTTTCACACACTTTTGCACTATTCCCTGTGGTTTTATCCTTGGGATTCTTGAAGTTCATCGAAGTTTGGCCGCCAGCTAGCGGTTTTCCTGGTGTGGCTTTGGTGCTGATAAGAAGTACTTTCATAATAATTGGACCACTTGCCTTGCATCGTCTTGCTCCAGATTACAACACAATTCCGTGTTTGGCACTCATATTAAAGGCTATAAAAACGGGGGATAAGATTTTCTCCCCTCAAGAATCAACAGCTGTTTCTTAACATAAAAAAAACATGACAACAATTCGCTTGGCACAGTGCGGGCAAGGGTGTCACTACAGCCAGTCTAATGTGCACATAACCTCCTACCTCAGACATTTCCAAAAGAGTAATCGCATACTGATCAGCTCTGCTGTGGTTTGCCAAGTGGCATTCATCTACTGAAGAGCTGAAAGGCCGCCCCCTGGGCTCTCATGCTATTATTGTGCTTGCAGGGTTCACTTGTGCTTTGTATTGATACTAAGCATGTTCTGCGTATTATTAGTAACACAGGACAGCCATACCGCTGTTGGTGGATTCAAGTTTGACATGTCCCAGTTCTTAAGCTGCTCTACGACTTCCTTTAGCACCCCAGCTGGAGTAACAGGGCAGCCTGGCAAGTAAGGACATGGCCTGCAGCCTGCCAGCCACCGGCAAGCTGGCTACCTGCCCAACGTGCGATCAGGCGCTGCATTTCCATTCTAGGCAGCTGCAAACAAGGAAGAGGAGCTGTAAACCCCGGCACATTGCCCTCTAGAGCCGAGTCCTTGGCACTGGTGGCACCCCGCATTCAGAGCTGAGATGTGCCCACCTCCATCCACCCCAGTTTATCTATTTATTTTTATTTATTTATTTAATGCATTTTTATATAGCGTTGACTTTACCCAAAGGTGTCAGAGCACTTCACAATAGAACCAAGAACATTACATGAGGAGAATTTTACATATTTACACATTACAGATAAAAACGAGAAAGAAGAAAAAGTAAAATAAAACAATAGATGGCAGTCACACAAAAAACAAAAAAACACATTAGGATGAGGATCGTACAGGCATAGAATTACACATTTAGAATATTGTAAGAACTTCCTTGAGGGACATGAAAAGGGATGTTTAGTTCTGGAAGTGTATTTGGAAGAGAAGAGATTTGAGGTCAGTTTTGAAGGTCCGGGTAGAAGTGGTGGTACATAGTAGTGGAGGAAGCGAGTTCCAGATTCTAACCGCATTGCCTGAGAAGGATTGAGCCATCGATCTTTCCCTTTTGAAGGTGGGGGCTCAAGCACTACATTTTCCGCATTACGAGAAGGTCTAGAGCCTCCAGAGATTATACGTTTATTTGCCAGGTATTGAGGGGACAAAGTGTGCAAGGCTTTATGGGTAATACAGGTAGTCTTGTAGATTGATCATGCCTCGATGAGAAGCCATCGAAGAGAAGACAAAATGGGTGTGATGTGGTCACTTCTTTTCGCCCCAAAGACAAAATGAGCTGCAGAATGGAGAACAGATTTAAGAAGAGAAAGGTTGGATTTGGGGAGGCCAGCAAGAAGAGAATTGCACTACTTCAATCTTGAGAGAACCAGAGATTGGACCAAGATTTTTAGGTCTTGCTCTGGAAAAAAACGTCGAATCCCCCAGAGAAGGCGCAGTCGGTATCACGCATTCCTTGCAATGAAATTGATGTGGGAGAGTAGATTGAGCCTTTTGTCAAGTATGACACCAAGGGATTTAGCGCTGTCCCCTACGATAGGTTTATTGCTAAGTAAAATTCAGCTGATCTATCCAAGATTGAACAGGAGGAGGAGAGAGTGAGGTAGAGAGGAGGAGGAATTCAGATTGGAAGGATTCAGAATGACTTGATGAGCTAACATCCAGTTTTGAATAGAGTTGAGAGTAGAGTTGAGGATTGAGATATTGTGTGCGGAAGACACTTAAGGTAGATTTGAGTGTCATCTGCAAAGAGATGGTAAAGGATCCCATTTACTTAGGAGATTTCCAAATGGTACCAAATAAAGATTGAACAAAGTGGGTGCAAGGATAGAACCTTGAGGGACGCCTTGACCTACCGCCAATGAAGACAAAAGACTGTTTGCTATTTTGATCATTTGGGATCTGTCCGAGAAGAATGAGGCAAACCATTTAAGGACTGTGCCTTCCATGCCCATTCTCTGTTGAAGAGTGTTAAGGAGAGTGTTGTGATTAACAGTGTCAAAGGCTGCAGAAAGGTCTAGAAGAATCAGAAGAAAGGCCTTCCCCAAATCGAGTACATGCAGTGCATCGTTGATCACTTGCAGCAGGGCTGTATCGGTACTGCAGTTTTGAATGAAACCAGACTGGAAATTGTCAAGAAGATTATTATCCTTAATATGTAGGGAAAGTTGTTTCGCTACACATCTTTCTGTGATTTTTGCAACAAAAGGGAGGTTGGTGATGGGGCGGAAGTTGTTGAGGTCGTTCGCATCAGCTGAGGATTTTTAAGAAGTGCGGTAACCTGTCCTGTTTTAAGGGCAACAGGAAGGGAGCCTTGGCTGAGGAAGAGGGTAACCAGACTGGTCCAATAGGAAAGAGTATGGGTGTAGAAATCAATGGCAATGTCACTAGGAGTGAGGTCAAAAGAATGGTTAGAGTGTTTTGTTTCGAAGATACATTTGAGTAGGCCATCTTCAGAGATGACGTCAAAGTTCTGCCAAATGACTAAGGATTTGCGCTCCCCTAGAGGGGTAGGATGAATGACCTGCTCCACCAGTGATTTAACTTTTTCATCATAGAATACAGCGAATTCTGCTGCTTTCTTTGGAGAATCATCAAGCTTGAGGGTTAAGGGAGAGCAGTTTGGCTTTTCGATAAGGTCAAATAGCTTTTTGGGTCTGTTTTTGGTCGATGAGGGTTCTGATGTGTGATGCTTTTTCATGGAAAATGTGTTTGTGGTATTTTGATCTTACTGAACGTAGAAGAGAAAGATTAGTGATGGATGGAGATTGTCTACATTGGTTCTCCAGGATTCTCAGGTTCTTCCTTTATTCATAAATGGATTTATTGAACCATGGTGTTGAAGGAATAAGCCTTTTACTTTTGCATTGAGGTGGAGCAACATTATCAATTTGGACTGCAAGGACAGAGAGGCATTGGGAGGTAAGATCGTTGACATCCAAATTAGGGTCTAACCTTGGAAGTGATAGTATAGCAGAATCACAAAGAGTGTCAAGGTCAATGTTTTTGGTGTTACGGAACCAGGTAGTAGTCCTTTTAGGTTGGCCAAGAGTTATAGAGTGTGATAGGTGAGGAGAGAAGGGGATGAGGAAGTGGTCAGACCAGTCAACTTGAATAGGGATAGCAATAGTAAGCATGTCTGCTTTGGATATAAAAGGTCCAGAATTGAACAATGCAATGTTGTTTCATTGCAGTGTTGGATAAGATCATTTGCTGAGAGAAAAGTGGCAAGCCTATTGGCAGCTGAGTCTTCCAAAGAGCCCCAGTGAAGATTAAAGTCTCCCAGAAAAATCTGTCTGTCACTTTGAGAGTATTGGTCGGTGAGTTCCTCCAAAAAAGAAGGGTAGTCACCAGACAGGTGATAAATGGCATGATATCTGAAGGGAGAGCAGTGTTGCACTTAAAGCTCCAAAGACAGGCATTCGAATGTACGGAAGGAGCTGTTAGGAAAAGCCTTAAATTGAAGGGACTTTCTAAATATGATTGCAGCACCTCCCCCAATTTTGTCTGTTCTGTCATTTCCAAGGATAGAATAGTCAGTGGGTAACAGAAGATCAAAAACAGTATGAGAGGTGTCGTTGAACCAAGTCTCAGTGAGGAAGAGAATGTCAAGATTGTGGAGAATGATGTTGTCAGAAATTTCCAGTTTGTGTTTAATTGCAGATCTGCAGTTGTGGAGCAAACAGCGCAACTCTGACGCGACTGTTTTGGTGACGGGGCGTTTGGGCTTTTAGGGTTGATAGGGATAATGTTCTTGTAAGAGGATGCCAGGGTAGAATAAGGCTGATGTTTAGTTCTGACGGAAGAGATGGTCGGAATAGTGCACAGAGTAGACTTACTTGAAGAGGAGAGTGAAAGGGGGGTGGCGTTAGAAGTCTTGTAACTAGCCAGTAAGTTAGTGATGTTTGCAGAAGGCAGATTGTTATTGGCTTTTTTGGGGCACGGGAGCAAGGTACTCCTTGGGAGATTGGGGAAGTGAGTATTTGCCGAGGGAATTGGGTTGTTTGGAAAGGTGGATATCTTAGTGCATAACAGTGAGATGGTAGCTTCAAGCTGGGAGATAGAGGAGATGAGAAATCCCAATTTGTTTTCTAGAGAGAGTAGGGCTGAGCACAGAATGTTAGGTGGCTCGATGGATACAGAAGGAAGTGCAATTGTAGAGGGAGGGCAGGGAGAGGTGGGGATGCGGGGGGAGTATTGTGGTGCAAGAGTAAAAGGTGGAGATAGATGGTGGTTGAGAGAGGTTGTTGGTGCATCTGAGGTGGAAAGAGAGTTATCTTTGTTGATGTTGAACAGAGGAGAAGAATTGAGATCAAATTTAGGAGGAGACAGGTGAGGAACGAGAAGTGGGGGCGGAATGCAGGAAGGGGAAAGAGGGGAGTCATAGAATGGCAGTAGGTTTGGGGAGAAGAGAGGAGAAGGGGCTGAAAAGGTCCCGTAGGCATGGAGAGGTGAATGTATGGGGACAGGCACCAAGCAGAGTGGGGGGGATTGGGCTAGAGGGTAGTTGAAGAAAGAATATGATTCTGCTAGGTCCGGGGGAGGGAAAAGGAAGGGATTGCCAAGGGGGGATAAAGAGTTGAGCAGCATTACTAGAGGAATGGGAGGATGAAGAGAGAAGAAACGGGTTTGTGCAGAATTCAGGGTACAAGGAGAGGGGGAGAGCGGGTACGGAAGAAGAGAAGGGGGAAAGTATGGAAAGTTAACTGGGAGATCAGGTTGTAGGAAAGGTGGATTAAATAAGGAGGTGGTGGGCAGGGTTAGGGGGGAGTAGGTTACAAGCCAAGGTCTCAACCTCAACTAGCCAAGTCAACCCGTTCGAACATGACTGACCCCCTGAGGCACCGTGCAGTGATGCAAAAATCCAAATTTACCTTTGTGGTGCACCAGTATACAACCCTTTCCCAAAACAGCTTGACACAAATGCACAGCCCTCCCCCATCCTCGCTTCCCCCTGCATCGCTAAGGGCACTGCAAACAGCCAGCACCGCTAATCGCAATGCCACACAATCCTAACCCCAAAAATAAATGCCGCGTCGCTTCACCAGGATATTCCTGCCAGACCGTCACCACGGGGAGATGAGCAAGGGGGATGTGTATGAGAGCCAGATAGGGGAGGGCACTGCAGTCTGGAGTTAAAAGGCAAAAAATTAAAGGGTTCAGAGCTTTAGAGCTGATTTAAGCATAAGCTGGAGTTCTGAACAACTGATGACTAATAAAATAAGCAAGGATAGCTGCAGCATTGACAGTCTCTTGTAAGAGGCTGGGCTTTAGGTCTGGTTGATGGGGGGGGAGAAACATACACAATCGCAACAAAGCAATTAAGCAGCGTTGGGATGGGTGGGGGATTGAGGCGCCCGTGTTGTTATTGAAAGCGGGCACCCATGTGCTGCATTCAGTAAGAGAAACTCATTAATGAAAATAGTGCTTACAGACTAAAGAAGGCCTACCATGTAACAACCGAAGTAAAAAGGCCAGTCGCCATGGGAGGTTATAAATGAAGACAAGGTGGTACTAAGGAGGGACTAACAAGCCTACTAAGGAATCAGAAGGCAGTATTTATGAAGGACAATGACACAAGCCAATTACAGATATGGGCGGAGAGCGGGCGGAACTTCTATTCCACATGCCACGACAACCAGTTTCGCAGTGCAGCGCATGCGTGCTGCCTCTAGGCTCGACCTAAAAATTACTGGGTTCACCCACAGGTTTCATGCTTGTTTCCATAAACTGCAAGAAGGTTCATACCATAAAAAAGAGATAATAGACTACCAATAAAAAAAATGCAAACAGCATGATACAGCAATTGCTTTTTTTACAACTCTACATGTTCCTAAAAGCTCATTTTATTCCCCCAAAAAACATTTTGTTATTTTGGCCATTTTAGCAGTTATTGCACAGGAATCAAGAAACCGTGGGTAGCTTTGGACAGTGGCGGCTCGCACAGGTGAAGCTGTGGGGCACTTAGGCTGGGCGGGTCTTGGTGGGGGTTGTAGTGGAGTGTGACATACGATGGGAACGTTGAGAGTAAATAAATAAATAAACAAAAGTACTTACTTTGCGCTCCGCGATGCTGCGAGAGCAAAGTAAGTGCTTTTATTTATTTATTTATTCTCAACGTTCCCATTGTATGTCACACTCCACTACCCCCCACCGAGCTTGCCCCTCCTCACCGCCCTACAGAGTTACATGTGCGAGTCGCCACTGGCTTTGGAATCCCCAAGATAGGGGACGGAAAGAAAGAAAATTTGGTCTTAATAACTTTTGTGGGAAAGGGTTATTAAGGCTTAAGCATAAAGTGCCCCAAACGTGTAAAAAGAAGCTAAATACTGGGGGTAATAAATGTTCAGGAACTAAGAGGTTAAAAGTTGCTACACATATGGAAACATAATTTTTAGCATGGTTGATATTAAGCAGAACGCAAAAGTCAATGTTTTTCTCTTTAATTTCCTTACATTTTCTTTTTTATGAGATGGTTTTGAAATCAGATCAGAAAATGTGTTGTATTTAATACATTTTGAAATGTTAACAAAATACATAAATTCTTTTAGATAGATAGGAATATTCAAACTAAAGATATATGAGTACAGCTACATTACCTATTTGATTTGGCAAAAGTCTAGTTTTACTAAGTGAAAAGAAATGATATTACTTTCAGTTGATTCATTATGACTTTAAATAGTTTCATTAACTTCATAGTAAATATTAAGAACGCCCTAATGTGACTATAAAATATAATTCTTGATAACCACAGCTGCCAAAGTTGGTAAACAGGGGGACTGTACAGCAGGAGAATTGCTTTTTAATGTCTCTTTTTAGTTTCGGCATAAGTCATGGACTGCCAAGTTCTTGCCCCCAATGACAAATAAAGTATTAATGGTCAATTCTACACCTTTGTATGTGGTGAGAAACTGCAAGTTAAATCAATATACTGTAGCCCGGGAAAAAACGTATTCCATGAAGCAGATGTTTCTCAACCTGGCGTCTGCCTTGCGCTTCCGAATGCTTCGCGGGAGATTTTGACATTCAAAAGAGCCCATACATACATTTTACTAAAATTCAGATAAGCACAGAATTCTGCTTGGTGGAGGCATTCTACATTTATGTTGGAGGGGAAAGGAGGTAGCGCGTGGCTCGTTAATTTCAAATGAGTACATTGAGATTTTCTTTTCAGCATGGAGTCATTAATGTCATGTCCTATGCTGATCTATACATGAAATGTTAGCACTCCCTTTCTGTCGGATGAATCGACAGCTAAACAGCACAATTAAGAACCATGTTTAAGGTGCGTAGGAGTCAGGGGAGGACTGACAATTATGTCTGTATGGCGATCGCTGGAAAAGGTTGGTTCCATGAAAAGGCTTCAGCACCACTCCCATGCTGGCCTATATGCAGATGTTTGCATTCCTCATTAGCATCTCTTAATGTAAGGTCGTGTTTTGCCGCATCCTTTGTGTGCTGCAGCTAGGGTGACCAGATTTTGAGTACTAAAATCAGGGACAGACCAGAAATAAAAGTAGGACCAAAGCCATTAGTCTTACTTCTATATCTCACCTGTCCCAGTATTGCCTAGCCTTGTAAATATGTGCTTATATATGTATACAGTAGGCTTGTAAAAGTATATATATATATATCACTGAAAAAACCATAGGTTTCAGGCACGTTATAGTTAGGAATTAGCATTTAAAAAACCTTAGAAATTCACAGAAAAAACTATAGGTTTCAGGTGCGTTATAGTTAGCTGGACTTTTCACTCGTACAAAACCATTGAAATCCCCCCGTTATAGTTAGTTCAGCTAACTATAACTCGCGTGCCCACAATGCACTGCTGATGAGTCACATATTACATCACTCATGACATGGTCAGTGACATCACTCATGACATCACTGATTACATCTCAAATGACATCACTGATGACATCATCCAGTGAATGTGTGTTTTTCTGAAAATTACATATGTTTTATATATGTATATATCAAAGTCAATGGAAGAATAAATGGGTATATAAGTGTCTAAATGGATGATTTGTTTTTGAAAAATTGATTGTATAACTGACTGATTAAGTGTATCTTAGTGAATACATTGCTTAGTGAGTAATGTTTAAATATGTAAATATCTGTATCAGTCTCTCACTTTGTGTATAAGTGGCTGCATGGGTTGGTGAGTAGCTACATGAGTGTCTATATAGGTTATTAGTTGGTTTTTTGAGTATCAGTATGAGTGTCTGAGTGTCTGTATGGTTCGGTGGGGGAATTACGTAGTGCATAGGTGCATGAATGAGTGACTCACTGTTTGTGTTGAAGACAGCATGTGTGCAGGACTGTATGGGTGGATGAGTGTGTGCATGGGTGTGTTAGTGAGTGAATGACTGTCTCAATATGAGTAACTACATATGTTTTAAACTAGTATATGTGACTATTGGTGTATATAAGTGAGTATATGTGAGAGTGAGAGATTGAATGAGTTCCTGTCTGAATAAGTATGTGTTTCTATAAGTCATTGTTTAAAAGACTAAGTATGTGTAAGTTTCTGTAGAAGTAAGTGTGGTGGTGTGTGTATAACTATATATGCAAGTAAATGGATGTTTGATTCTTTATTAGCATGAGTGACATGTGTATGAGTAACTCTATGGATGAGTGGCGTTGTGTAACAGGATGTATAGGTGTATGAGTACATATGATGAGTGAGTACATGTATGAGTGACTGTATAGGACTGTTGGTGAATGAGTGGATGTGTATGTGGATCTTAGAATTACTGAATAGGTTGTTGTAACTGATATTGGTATGTCCATTGTTTTGAAAATTTTAGTTTCTATTTTTGAATGTGTGTATCAAAGGTTATATTAGGGGGAGAGGAGGTCTGCCAATCTATCAGCAAGGATGATGTCATCAGTGATGTCATTTGAGATGTCATCAGTGATGTCATGAGTGATGTCACTGACCATGTCATGAGTGATGTAATATGTGACGTCATCAGCAGTGCATTGTGGGCGCGCGAGTTATAGTTAGCTGAACTAACTATAACGGGGGAATTTCAATGGTTTTGTACGAGTGAAAAGTCCAGCTAACTATAACGCCCCTGAAACCTATGGTTTTTTCAGTGAATTTCTAAGGTTTTTTAAATGCTAATTCCTAATTATAACGTGCCTGAAACCTATGGTTTTTTCAGTGAATTTCAAAGGTTTTTTAAATGCTAATTTCTAACTATGCCTACAGAGATAGGACATGTGAAGAAAGAAGAAAAAACGCACAGAAAGAAAAAAAGAAATGCAGAAAGAAGCAACAGAAGTCCTCAAAGACGAAGAAAAGTGCAGGAAGAAGGATAACGTGCAGAAAGAACAAACAGAAGAGCAGAAAGAAGCCTTGTTGCAAAATCATCCTGTACCCTCAACTTTTTCAGACGGATGCTGGTGGTAACTGAGTCTGACTAACCAGTCCTAGAGTCAGTGCTATGTTAAAAGACACTCAGAATACAGTGAAAACACCTACATACACTAGGGAACACTATGCGTTGGGGTCCCCCTGTGATCAGCATGACCTCCTCTGTAAGCCCCTAGTATATAATAGGGCAGGGGATTAAAACTACCTCTTAAAACGCGCCACAGGGCGTGTTTGCACACGTCACCTCAGGCCCCATCCCCTCACTTCCCCACTGTGTAAACACGCCCTGTGGCCGTTTTAAGTTGGGAGATTAAGTCCCCTTGAATCCTGAGGATCCCTAGGGTCCAACTAGACCACTAGGTACCTCCAGTAAGCGCCACAGAGCTGCGTTGCAGAGAGATGTAAAAAGGGGCACGGCCTAGACCACCTCTCTGCAACGCAGCGCAGTGGCGCTTACTGGAAGCACCTGGTGGGCTAGTTGGCCCCCAAGGTCCCTCAGGATTGAAGGGGAATTATTTCCCCAAATTAAAACGCACCACAGGGCTTGTTTGCACACGTTAACTCAGGCCCCGTACCCTCCCTTCACCACTGTGTAAACACACCCTGTGGCCGTTTTTTGTTGGGAGATTAAGTTCATTTGAATCCTGAGGGTCCCTAGGGTCCAACTAGCCCACTAGGTACCTCCAGTAAGCGCCACAGAGCTGCGTTGCAGAGAGGTCTAAAAAGTGGCACGGCCTGGACCACCTCTCTGCAACGCAGCTCAGTGGCGCTTACTGGAAGCACCTGGTGGGCTAGTTAGCCCCCAGGGGCCCTCGGGATTGAAGGGGAATTATTTCCCCAACTTAAAACGCGCCATAGGGCGTGTTTGCACACGTCACCTCAGGCCCCGTCCCCTCCCTTCCCCACTGTGTAAACACACCCTGTGGCCGTTTTTTAAGTTGGGAGATTAAGTCCCCTTGAATCCTGAGGATCCCTAGGGGCAAAATAGCCCACTAGGTACGTCCAGTAAGCGCCATTGCAGAGAGGTGTAAAAAGGGGCACAGCCTGCACCACCTCTCTGCAACGCAGAGCAGTGGCGCTTACTGGAAGCACCTGGTGGGCTAGTTGGTCCCCAGGGTCCCTCAGGATTGAAAGGGAATTATTTCCCCAACTTAAAATGCACCACAGGGCGTGTTTGCACACGTCACCTCAGGCCCGTCCCCTCCCTTCACCACTGTGTAAACGCGCCCTGTGGCCGTTCTAAGTTGAAAGATTAAGTCCCCTTGAATCCTAAGGGTCCCTAGGGTCAAACTAGCCCACTAGGTACCTCCAGTAAGCACCACAGAGCTGCGTTGCATAGAGGTGAAAAAATGGGCGTGGCCTCAGAACACCTGTCTGCAACGCAGCTCCCTGGCGCATACTGGAGATACCTGTTGGGCTAGTTGGCCCTCAGGGACCCTCAGTATTGAACGGGAATTAATTCCCCAACTTACAACTGGCCAGGGGGCGCGTTTGCAGAGTGCTGCAACGAGGGGGCGTGGCCTCCGGCGCGATGCCGGTCTTTTATTTATTTTATTTTTTTAAGAAGGAGGGCTGTGTGGCCCCCCTTCTTTTTCTAATTTACTGGCCCTGGAGACCCCATACCCCAGGGCCTGCACCCTAACTTTTTTTGTTGAAAAAAATAAATGTGGCCCTCCCAAGGCCTTAATCGGCCCCGGGGACCCCAACCCCCGGGTCATGGCCTTCTTTTTTTTTTATTCTTTAGGAGGGGGCTGCGTTGACCTCGGCCCACTTATGGCCATGGGGACCCCATCCCCCGGGGCCGGCCTTTGTTTTTTATTATTTAAAAAAAATATATATTTATAGAAACACCTAGGACATGCTGGACAAACCGTATGTACCTATCACCATGACGATTTGCGTGATATTCATTAAAAGGCGACTATGCATAGAATGAATCCACATGGAATGTATTTACACCGCTAGTGAAGCTCTGACGTGTCTGACGCCCTACCGTGCCTAATGCCAGTGCCCCCGCCGGTGGGTACTCTCCAAGTAGACACCCTTGGCGTTTATTTATACAAACATGGGTAGCTATTGACGGCCACATTTAATATACACGCACACCAAGCCATTCAAAGGGGATTCGACAAAAATTCAACCAAACTATGCAAGAAACCCCCCTCACGGTTAATAAAACACACATCCACCGCCGGATGTGTAATACTTTTTATTTTACTCTCTGGAAAGGAGACGAACCTCACTTGAGAGTCACAGCGTGCTCCTGGCTGAGCCCAATGCTGTGTTACACCCACCAGTGCCCGCCGAGTGCCTCACACCTCTGTGTTGTATTTCACCAGCTAGTGTGTATGCTATGACACTCTCTAGCCCATGTGCACTGTAACACCACCCTGTGAATATGTCATGCCACACTTGCCTTCACACGGGTTATATTTCCCCATCTAACGTGCCTTCCTCGATGCCTATGTTATAACGCACAGTGCTATGCCATACATATTACAATCTGGGATCCATATCTTTGTCACAGTGCATATGCAACGTTACACTTCCCAGCACATATTTTATATTACAACTTTAGAGACTAGCTAGGTTACACAACACTGCCCTGTGCATATTACACTCCAAGGCGCATACCGCATAGCCCACGCTAGTGCCTGTGCTATCTCGCGCTCTCCAATGAATCTGTCATTGCGCACAATGTATTGCATATTATATTTCACGCCCCGGTTCATCTTATATCACACTTTTTGGTGCATAGTTTATACCATATACTATATCTAGTTTTCATTTTCAATCGTGCTCCAAGGACTATGTTCTATATAACACTGCGTCCACCTACCCTTTTCACGGACATTACATTTTGTGATGGGGTGGAGGGTCAGGGGGTGTTTCTGCCAAGTGAGCCCGGAGTCACAGTCACAAACGTCCTCTTCTTCCTGAATAAAAGTGAGATTATGCTGCATACTTGTTCATATTTTAAGTAGTTCGCACAGACACACATTTTTAAAACAATAAAGTTCCTAATACCCACCTTCTCTGAACAGTTAGCTTGCTGTCCCATCCACCTCCTCCCTATCCTCTGTTGTCTGAATCCACGGACTAGCCTCCTCCCTCCTGCCATGCATGGTCTAATGTGCTGCCACTGCCCTCCATTTAGCATCATGTACCAGTCCACTCCTCCTGCCCTCCATTGCCCAATTCTATGGCCCATCATTGACCTCCTGCTTAGCCTCTGTGCTTAGCTTGCTGCCCCTATTCTCCTTCCCCCTGCCCTCTTTGTGCATGCCCCTGCTCCATCCTTTTTGCCCACCATGTTCCATGGACCTGCCACTCCAATCTACTCTGAGTGTTCTGTTGAGCTGCACTCCCCTCCCACCTGCCTAGCATTGTCAGATGACTGTAACCTGTCCCTGCCACCTCCAGTCTGCCTGTCCACATGCCATGCCCCTATCCCCTTCCTCCTGTCCTCCATGGTTCATTTTACTGCCACACCCTTCTGCCCTCACGGTCTGTTGTGCTGCAACTGCTCCTCCTGCCTGCCCCGTGTGGTCTGTTGTGAGGCCCCTTCCCCTGAACTCTCTTGTCTGTGCCCAGGTCCTGACCCTCCCTTCTATCCTCCATGGTCCTTTATGCATGCCCCTGCACCCTCCTTCTTGCCCATCATAGACATTGTGCTGCCACTAACCCTCCCGCTTGCCATGCATGGTCTTCTGTGCTGCCATGGCTTCTCCCACCTTCCATGTGTGGTCAGCTAGCTGCCCCTGACCCCCTCCCACCTTCCCTCCATGATCTGTGTGTATGCCATCATAGTCTCATTGTTGCTTTCTATGGTGTGTCTTGTTTCTAGTGCCCAACCTGCCTGACCTCCATGGTCATCTTGCTGCTCCTGCCCTGCCCCCTTGCCCCCAGCCCTCTGTTTCTATGTGCAGACCCCTATTCCCTCCCTCCTGGCTTGTCTGTTCCATTGTAATGCCCCTGATCCGTCCCTCCTGCCCTTTATGGTACGGTATTCTTCAGATCTTTCTCCTGTCTGTCCATTATGGTCGGCTAGCTACCATTGCCTCTTTTCCCTCTGTTCTCTGTTGTGCATGTGCATGGTCCTGTCCCCTCCCTATTGCTTTCTATGGATTGTTGTGCTGCACTCCCGTCCCACATGCGCTGTGTGGTGTATTGTGCTGCTGCAAACCCTGATGCCTGCCCTGTAGGGTCAGTTTGGTGCACCCCTCCATGTCCCTCCTGTCCTCTGTTATACGAGTCCATGTCCCTATCCCAATTCCTCCTGCCTACCATGATCCAATGTACCATACTTGCGAACATTTTGAACTTGGTAAGAGGGAGATTTTGAAAAAAAACTGGGGTATTGATTTTCCCCTTTGAGTTACATTGAAAAAGAGGAGATTGTAGACAGGAGACAGATCAAATAAAGACCATTTGAGCTTAAAAACATTGGACGTTTCCTGGCTGAAACGGGTCTGTTGGCATGTATGGTTGTACTACCACTAATTCTTCCTTCTGCCCACAATAGTCTATTATAATGCCACAGCCTCTCTTGCCAGTCCTGTATTGTTGGTTTGTTGCCCCTGCCCCCCTTTCCACTGCCCTCCATAGTCTGTTGTGCTGCCACTGCCCTTCCTGCCTGCCCAGTGTGGTCAAATTGTTGCATCTGCACTCTCCTACTTGCCTTCAATTTTCAGAGTCCGTGCCCCTGGTCTCTGCCTCTCAGCAGTATCCCAATGAACAACTAGATTGCTAACATTCTATATTTATTACAAAAGTGTGGAACGCCTGACGTCATCTTGATGTAATCAAACTGTAATACCTAGAGTATTTCCTTTAGAAATTACATATATGAGAGGGTCTTATTTGCATCAAAATTATGGTTAGTGCTCTAAAAAACTAAAATGAGGACATATTTTCTTAGTTTTCAAATAGCGACAAAGAACTTTTAAATTATTTGTAATCTTTATGTTTTTTTATCCAGTTGATCACTTGATTAAATGTTGCACCTAGGGGAGAGGATGTGGTGTTACTTCCAGAGCTGCAGACTTTGCAACTGGGGAACCAGGGTGGAGTTTCTGCTTCAGCTCAACATTCTGTGATTCTGGTCAAATCATTTAATCTCCCCATGTCTACAACCAAAATGAATTTGATCTTGTGTGATGTAACCAATGCTCATGTAAAGCATTCCAATACCTGACAAGTCTGCACTATATAAAACTGCAAATACAAAAAAATAAGGGGCAGATTTATGAGCCCTTTGCGCCACTTTTGCGTCACTTTTAACATGGGAAAAGTGACGCAAAAGTGGCGCAAGGGGCTCATAAATCTGCCCCTAAGTGTTTTGCACACTTCTGTCATTGGGTTACATGTGGGCTACATCTGGGTGAGATTTGTGCTGCATTTGGGCTCTTTTGTCTCTGGTGGCCATCTTGGGAGATTTATTTGTTATGAAGTTTCCTAATATCCTCATTTACTGCAGTCTCCTCAGTAGGAAATGCTTTCAGTTTTTTACTTTGATTCCATCAAGAAGGTATTCAGATATGTCACACATTTGCCATAAATTCTGAATGTTAGCACTCTAGTTGCTCATTAGATCACTGTAGTAAAGCTACTGCTCACCACGGAAGTCTGCTGCTGGTATTAAAAGTGCATGTTTCAGTCTGCATATCAGAATTTTTTTAATGAAATAGAAGAGGATTTGAGAAGTCACTCAAAATGTGCCCTAATTTTTCTTTATGCAGAACTAATCATAATATCTATGGCAAAATGAACCCCCTCATTTTGTTCCTTTGGAAATTAAATGTTTTAAGTGTTACCACTTAATTCCAACCAAGATGGCTTCAGGTGTGCCATACGTTTGTCATAAGTAGGACTGTTAGCGCTCTAGTTGTTCTTTAGAACACTCTGGGAAGCAGCAGTAGAACACAAAGGAATCAACTGACAGTCTCTGCCCTTGTTGGATGTACATGTTTTACTGAGAATGTCAGACTTCATTCTCACATGACTGAGAAAGATAATGTGAATTTACAGAAAATATGCTCTCAGTTTAGCTTATAGATCACCTTCCAAACCTCTGTGGGAAAAGCATGAGAAAATAGTTTTCTCTCAAACATGATTCATGATATCACAGCAGAAGGCTTTTTCACGTGGTAAAATCACCATAGAACACACCACAATTCCTAAAATGAGTATGGTACCATCAACAAATGATTTATAATGTAACTAAAGTCTTAAAACCTTCTATTAACTGCAATGCTTTTTAATGAGGTGCTATCATGTATATTGGTCCCAAGATGGCTGCCAACACTTCTTGGATGAAGTGCTGACAGCCAATCAGATCTCACGGTGAGATGTGTGGTTAGGCTCCGGCCAGATATATATGTGATTTTACTTTTGATTTTCTCGGGAACTACTGAACAGATTGACACCATATATGCAAAAGGCACATGCCTGACCTGAGGACTACCTCTTTGCCAAATTTCAAGTAATTCTGTTCAGCCGTTCGGGCTGTACCTTCGACTAAAGGTCCTATGGGAAAATGCATAGGGAAAATGCGTTTTGGGACCCCCCTTTTTTCTCAGCCCCCGCTTGACGAATCACCTCGAGACTTTCAGGGTAGGAGCTGAGCGGAGCGCCCCATTAGTTTTGAAAATTTCACGGAGATAAGTCAACCGGCGCCAAAGTTATTCAAAATAGAATTTTCAGATTTCCTATGGGAACTCGGTCCTAACTATAACTATCTACTGGCGACCGCCAGTAGATAATATGGATTTGTGGTATGGTTTCAGAATGTCTTTATGTTATCCATTTGTCACCTGTAGAATGTGCATGATGTCATAGGGAATGTTAGTTGTGTGGGGTAGATTCAGTTGGACTTTGTGTCAGCAGGATGTGTTTGCTGTCACAGGTGGGCTTGTTATTGACACTTCAAATAAAAGAAGTATTTTTATATCTCCTGACTCTGCTGCTTTATTTCAGGATTTATGTGTATATATAAATATATAGGCACTCATACAATTACAAGGCTAAATTTGCTTAACTTACCATGGCAGGCCCTCCACCCTGAGCCCATGCTCTCCTCCCCACCCTGTCTCCCCTCTGCAGTGAGCATGCAACCCAGCCGACCTCCTGATGTGCTGCCTGACCAATAAATTACTTAGTTTTCCTGTCTTCAGAGGCATCTGTGAAAGGAGAGCATACTTTTTTTTGTTCTGCGTTGATGAATTACCTGACCCGTGCCCCAAAAACCGGGACATGTATTTAAAATGAAGAAAAGTGTCGGACATGGGGACAATCCACCGAAAATCCGGGATGTCTGGTCACCCTAGCTGCAGCATCCCCTTACACCCTACCTTGAAAACAACCTCTCGCCTTTCCCAGATGCTGATTCAAATCTCACGTTCACATTCTACAGGATAGTTCTAGGGACATCCAACCTAGCTCTAGAAAGACATATGCACAGCCTCTGACAACATCCAGCCCGCACCTCTCAAATGTTCTCTGTCTGCCCCTGGTAGGATTGATTAACTGTACAAAAAAACAATTAGTTCCCTGAGCAAACAGAATATATCAGGACCTTCAATTTGAAATCATGGAAATAATTCGAAGATCACAGATTAATATGTTAATAAATAAATGCATTTATCCATCTTTTAAAGCTGAGAGTACCGAAGTTCCTCAGAAATCCACGGCAGTGCAGGACTGGACATATTGCCAGTGCTGCATTTTCCCAGAGTAGTGCCAATAGTGTACCTGACTACTCCTTGATTTAACTGCTTCCCAGTTGAATTAAAAGATCACTGGAATCAATCCAACTAGATCTGGTTATTTATTTAACCTCTTAACATCTCATTTTATAAATCTTTTTCTTATTTTCAGATAGTCTGGTATGAGACATACACTTGTTCATTCAAAAAAGTGAATATACAATACAAATACAAACAACAACATGTATATACATTTAACATTCCTACATGGCTACATGGAAAACAAAACAGTTTTCTATGCACCAATCTAAATCCGCGAACAGGGAAAATCCTTCAAATTACATTCCTTTCATCGTAGAAAGAGGATGCCGACACGTCGGGTCTTGAAACGCATCGGCATTTTCACATTGAGGAAGAGCCATATGGTGGCTATTCACAGTTAGGGGGAACCATAAAGTCATTGTAATCCCGGCTGTTATCATAAATGTTCCCAATGTCGATGAAAGGAATGTAATTTGAAGGGTTTGCCCGCTTAGTGAATTTAGATTGGTGCATAGAAAACTGTTTTGTTTCACATGTAGGAATGTTAATTGTATATACATGTTGTTATTTTTATTTGTATTGTATATTCACTTTTTTGAATGAACAAGTGTATCTGAAAAAAAAAAAAGATTTATAAAATGAGATGTTAAAAGGGTAAATAAATAACCAGATCTAGTTGGATTGATTCCAGTGATCTTTTGCTTCAACTGGGAAGCAGTTAAATCAAGGACTAGTCAGGTATACTGTTGTGCACTACTTATTTCGTCCTTACCTGGCTACGGTTTCCTGGGTCAAACTCCCCTTTTTGTGCATTTTCCCAGAGGGCAGCCTATAATTGGACTACATTCAGAGCATATTGCATGCCCAACCATACCTCCACAACCCCATTTCACTCTTGGCCTCTTAACTTATGGAGCCTAACTCAATGCTTCCATCCACTATATCTCACCAAATGTTTTGGTTCCAATTTCTCCTCATATGTAAAATCAATGGTTAATGATCATATTAAGACATAGTAGTTGTCTGGCGGTTGACAATGCTCTCTGTCTTACTATATTAATTACCCCATGAATGGTTTCAAGAGATCGTGCAATCTGCCTGATATCTCTGGCTCACAGATCACGGTTAACAACAAGCATTATCAGTACCACAAGTACAGCTCCTTAAAAAGGTTATTATCTAATGATTTTGAGAATGAGAACATTTAGTATTGAGAAATCCACTTTTAAATATTTACCAAACAGGACCAGACATTGACAAAGAAGGTTACCTTGAAACACATGTTATGTGTCTTGAATAAGAGGGTGTTTGGATTTTGGATTATAAAGACTTTATTGAAGGGATTCACAAATAAATAATTGTTTTTTGGAAAATATTTGAATATAGCACTTCTACATAGCTTTAAATGAGTTCATATTTATTACTGAGGTAGACCTACTGCAAGGTAGAATTGACTAATGCACCTTTGGTGTTTGTTGCTAGAGATGAAGTAGACTTCAAGTTAGTACTACAAGCTTGAAGTTAAGAAATTTCACCACCAGGGTTACCCACATTACCCCATGATTACATCTTCTAGATGAAGAGAGTGAAAACTGAAATTCTATTTATGGAGATAACTGAACCACACTCTACCCAAAAAGCCATGAACCTTCAGATAACCTTCAGGTCAGGACTGTCATTTGCCATCCAAGTACTCTTACAGCATAGAGTCAGCCTTGCTGCTTGCCTCCGGGTTTGCAAAGCAGATAATGGATGAGAGCACCACCACAGCTATGCGTATGGTCAACCTCAGTGCAGCATTTGATACTCTATCCCACAATATTTTGATCAAGGGGCTCTGGAACAGTGTCATTGGTGACAAAGCGCTGCATTGGTTGGCTTCATTTCTGCAGGGATATACCTTTCAGGTTTCACAAAAAACCATCTCAATCGTCAGTTCGCTCTCTGCAGCAAGGAGTGCCACAGGGCTCCTCATTGAGGCCAACTCTTTTTAATGTTTATGTCAGTCCTCTGGCTGAGGTCATTGAGCAGTATGGTTTTACTATTATTTCATATGCCAATAACACACAACTCATCATCACCCTGTCCTGTGCCAGCAAGCTCATGGCCTCTTCTCTCAGTGCGTGTCTTTCAGATGTCACCACTTGGATGGACCTTAACTGTATGAAACTGAATGCCAGGAAGGCTGAGATGCTGGTATTGGGCAAGCGTCTCAACATTTGGTCCAACTGCTAGTAGCCAGGTAGACTTGGTCCTATACCATCCTCAAGCCCAAGGTTACGAACCTGGGCATCTGGTTCGATGAGAAGCTTTACTTCGATGCCCAGATCAATGCCCTTGCAGGAAAGTGATTAGGGATATTGACATCCGTGAAAAACATACTTCACCCCCTTCCTTATTATGCCCAGAAAACAGTAGTACAGGCTCCAGTTAGGTCCAGATTGGACTATTGTAATATTCTTTACCTGGGTGGTACACAAGCGTGATTGAATAGGCTCCAACGGGTTCAGAACATGGCAGCACAGATGCTGCTTGGTCTCCATAGATCAACCTCTATCAGTGCCGCATTTAAGAAATTGCGCTGGCTTCTGGTAAAATAGAGAATTCCCTTTAGGTCTCTCTGTTACTGCTACAAAGGTATTTCATGCCAAGGCCGTGCCTATTTGCAATCTATGATTACCTCTTATGCCCCTGCTAGAAATCTTAGGTCAGCTGCTTCTAAGCTGGCCTTTGTTCCTAGATCTAAAAAATCCAGAATTGGTGGCTGTGCTTTTAGTCAACTAGCTCAAAAAATCTGGAACTCTTTACCCCTGGAACTACGGCTAGCCCCTCCAAAATGATTTTCAGAAAACAATTGAAAACGTGGCTTTTTGGACTCACTTAAACCTCCCAATCTGTGGCCAACTCTTCTTCCGCTATCAGCATCCTAGCACTGGGACACTTCGTTAGAAGTAGCCATGCACCCTATATATGGCATTATTATTATTATGTCATAAAGGGTCTCTATCTCTAGCTCCTCTTACGTTGCGGTATCCATCTAAATCACTGTGTAGAGCTGACAAGAGATCTGCTCAAGTTACACACAGACTGTTGCAGTGTCATCTACATTAGTCACATCAGAAAACCCACTACCATCTGGCTACAAGGCCAAGGAAACAGTCAGCCAGATTGGTATTAAACTCCCAAAAAACAGGTTCCCATTAAGCCTGACCTGAAAGTTCCCTTTTGGCTGTATTAGAAACAAGAATCAAATTCAGGTTTCTCTCAGTTGCCAATTGACTGGTATGTGACCACTATCCCAACTTTTTATTGAATGCAGAAATTATTTGACTGCCAAGATATTCTCAAATATGTGGCATTATTTCTTTCAGAGCGCACTTGTCGTAGAATGATGAACAAATTGAACCTGTGCCCAATTTCTACAATTCCTGGATCATCTTTACCACCTTTTACAGCCACCGAGAGGCCACATAGAACAGATCTGGAATGATATTGTTGGTGATAGATTGACTGGTTGATAATGTGTTTTCTTATCTGTCCTTTTTCAGTACAAACACCTTAAGTCAAAGGTCGTGAAGAATAACCAAAATGGTCTTACATTATAATCCTTCTTTAACTTTAATGAACACTACTGTTCTTTAAAAAAAATACTACCAAAAGCATGATGGTTTTTTTCAGACAAAACACCTTCATGAATATCCACCAGGGAAACATTTGACCCACAAAGTTGGTTCAACAGGTCTACCCACTTGGGTGCCGATTCCGATCCTGTAAAACCCGGGTACGAACCGTCGTACGGAGCGTTTTCTCCATCCGACTCGTACCCGGGAAAACCACCTTACAAACCCACAAGTGCGATTCGTACAGAAATACCATTTCCGTACGATTCGTACAAAACACCGACCGGCTAAAATATACCCACAATTCCAATCCGGGACACCGCGTACGTGACGTCCGGACGGATTCAGGCAGCGTTTTACGAACCAGCAAGTACGATTCGTGCCGACGTCACTCCGCACGTAGCATTTTTTACGGGAGCCAAAAACTGCCGGGAAATTGAGGAGGACGCGAGGAAGGAGCACCTGTACGCAACGGACAGCCATGGACCCCATCCTACGTGTCATCCCGGCCCTCCTAGCCTACGACCTGGTGCACAGGAACCGACACAGACGCCGCAGAAGGTCAGAACAACACCCGGGGGAAAGGTGGGGGGCAGGGGCAAGAAACATAACCCCCACCCAAGGCAAAATGTATACATGCCCTGTACATACCGTACCTCCAGGGACTGGTCACTCGGGGGGGGCGTGTCCACCAAAGCCTGCATCCCGCCACAACGGAAGTGGACGTGGACGCGTCCCGTCACCACAACAATTTTGGTACGCACTGTGCCCAAGCCTTAAGAGCATGGGTACGGAGGCGTACCACGCCTACCCCTACATCAACCCAACATTGGGGGTACGGCCCGTACCCAGGCCTGAACAGCATGGGTACGGGTCACACCACGCCTACCCCTACGTCACCCCAACAATGGTGGTACGGCTCGTACCCACGTTCTGTAGGCCTGGTTACAGGCCGTACTCCTACGGCACCCCAACAATGGTGGTACGGCACGTACCCAGGCCTGAAGAGCGTGGGTACGGGTCGCACCACGCATACACCTACGTCACCCTAACATTGGGGGTACGGCCTGTACCCAGGCCTGAACAGCATGGGTACGGGTCGCACCACGCGTCAAGTACGTCACCCCAACAATGGTGGTTCGGCCCGTACCCAGGCCTGAAGAGCGTGGGTACGGGTCGTACCACGCCTACCCCTATGTCACCCCAACAATGGTGGTACGGCCCGTACCCACGTTCTGTAGGCCTGGGTCCGGGCCGTACCCCTACGGCACCCCAACAATGATGGTACGGCCCGTACCCACGTTCTGTAGGCCTGGGTACGGGCCGTACCCCTACGGCACCCCAACAATGGTGGTACGGCCCGTACCCAGGCCTGAAGAGCGTGGGAATGGGTCACACCACGCGTACACCTACGTCACTCCAACATTGGGGGTACGACACTTACCCAGGCCTGAACAGCATGGGTACGGGTCGCACCACGCGTACCCCTACGTCACCCCAACAATAGTGGTACGACCCGTACCCACGTTCTGTAGGCCTGGGTATGGGCCGTACCCCTACGGCACCCCAACAATGGTGGTACGGCCCGTACCCAGGCCGTGAGAGCGTGGGTACGGGTCGCACCACGCGTACACCTACATCACCCCAACATTGGGGGTACGGCCTGTACCCAGGCCTGAACAGCATGGGTACGGGTCGCACCACGCGTACCCCTACGTCACCCCAACAATGGTGGTTCGGCCCGTACCCAGGCCTGAAGAGCGTGGGTACTGGTCGTACCACGCCTACCCCTATGTCACCCCAACAATGGTGGTACGGCCCGTACCCACGTTCTGTAGGCCTGGGTCCGGGCCGTACCCCTACGGCACCCCAACAATGATGGTACGGCCCGTACCCACGTTCTGTAGGCCTGGGTACGGGCCGTACCCCTACGGCACCCCAACAATGGTGGTACGGCCCGTACCCAGGCCTGAAGAGCATGGGTACGGGTCACACCACACGTACACCTACGTCACTCCAACATTGGGGGTACGACACGTACCCAGGCCTGAACAGCATGGGTACGGGTCACACCACGCGTACCCCTACGTCACCCCAACAATGGTGGTACGACCCATACCCACGTTCTGTAGGCCTGGGTATGGGCCGTACCCCTACGGCACCCCAACAATGGTGGTACGGCCCATACCCAGGCCTGAAGAGCGTGGGTACGGGTCATACCACGCCTACCCCTACGGCAACCCAACAATGGTGTTACGGCCTGTACCCAGGCCTGAAGAGCGTGGGTACGGGTCACACCACGCGTACCCCTACATCACACCAACAATGGTGGTACGGCCAGGACCCAGGCCTGAAGACTGCTGGGAGTGATAGGCACCCACCCCTATGTCTCTGTCCACTGATGTGGACCGTAGCACGACACCCACCCACCCGCCCACACACTCCGAAGGCCTGGGTACGGGCCGTACCACCATTGTTGGGGTGCCGTAGGGGTACGGCCCGTACCTAGGCCTACAGAGCGTGGGTACGGGCCGCACCACCATTGTTGGGGTGCCGTAGGGGTACGGCCCGTACCCAGGCCTACAGAACGTGGGTACGGGCCGCACCACCATTGTTGGGGTGACGTAGGGGTACGCGTGGTATGACCCGTACCCACGCTCTGTAGGCCTGGGTACGGGCCGTACCCCTACGGCACCCCAACAATGGTGGTACGGCTCGTACCCAGGCCTTCAGAGTGTGTGGGCGGGTGGGTGGGTGTCGTGCTACGGTCCACATCAGTGGACAGAGACATAGGGGTGGGTGCCTATCACTCCCAGCAGTGCCCAGACATATGAGGGGTGGGTGCAGAGGACTCCCAGCAGTGCCCAGACATATGAGGGGTGGGTGCAGAGGACCCCCAGCAGTGCCCAGACATATGAGGGGTGGGTGCAGAGGACTCCCAGCAGTGCCCAGACATATGAGGGGTGGGTGCCTATCACTCCCAGCAGTGCCCAGACAAATGAGGGGTTGGTGCCTATCACTCCCAGCAGTGCCCAGGCATATGAGGGGTGGGTGCCTATCACTCCCAGCAGTGCCCAGACATATGAGGGGTGGGTGACTATATCAATCCCGGCAGTGGCCAGACAAATGAGGGGTGGGTGCAGAGGCCTCCCAGCAGTGGACAGAGACATGGGGGTGTGTACATCATTCTCCCATTAGCAAAACTCCATGGGTGCATGAAGGCATCCACAATGTGCGACTTGTTGATAGTGCCATGACAACACATCACTGACAGCAGTGTCCCACTCCCATGAGGATGGATGTCCTTCCCCCACTGCATGACACACCACATGTGGGTGTGATGACAAATTACACATGCATACCCACCCCTGGCGGTGGCAGCACAATACACACAATGAGATCATGCAACAAGACTGTATCCTCATGTGAAACCCCACTAAACTAAGAGAGCCTAAGGGAACACACACTGTCACCCACATTCCAGGACTGATAGGAATGTACAGGTGCTGGGGCAGCCAACAAGTTGTTGCCTCCCATGGAAGGAAAAGGGTGGAGTACCCACAGATACAATGCCCACAATTGTCAGTCAGGTGCCCAAATACCCTGCAGAACAAGTAACACATGTGTGCTAGGCTGGGAGTACACACATGCATAGTGCGGAAAAGGGACCATGTCCACATTAAGCCATGGCAACATACCCCATACACAAGTACAGTGACTACCAAGGATGGCACAGACGATGCAGGCGGAGACATTGCTGAGCAGGCATGGGCAAAGTTGAAGGGATCCCTCACACAGCAAGGAAATGTAGACACAGGTCAGCACAACAATTGGGAAACACCCTGCAGGGGAGAAGTCAGGTGCCACAGAGGAAGGAACACTCCTTGGGACAATCTCACCATACAGTAAGAGCTTACATGACCAAAGATTATTTGCAGAGACCTTGTGATGGCACGCAGATACCAGGGTCCTCCCCATGAGCAGCACACTACTACATTTCCCAGACACCTAACACATTATCACCACCCCAACAGAGGGAGCAGCAGCACCAACAGCAATACCAGAAAAGCATTTGTGTGCAAATGAAAAACAAAATGCTTTATTCAGCATAAAAAAAGAGTGGATTTGAAATGTACACTATATACAATTCCCATAGGCCAGTCCATATGCGAATTCCGGGGGGGACACATTGGGACGCATCTCCCCTAGCTTGCCTGCACAGTTCAGAGTTCCTTTCCATCCACAGGGGGGGGCATCATGTGGGGGGGAAGGACCAGGCACCGCAGGGACAGGAGGGGCAAGGGTAGGTGTTGTGGGTGCAGGGACGGACGACTCCACCACAGGGGGTGGGGCAGCACCAAAGGTGGTGGTTAGGATGGCGCTGCACACGGTTGCAAGGTCTGCCAGTGTCTCCCCTGCACCCGAAGGAACCACAGGCCCCAAGGAGGGGGGGGGTTGGAGGGATGGGTTGCAGCGCTACTGGGGGAGGGTGTGGACAGGGGGGGACTCAAATCCCCTGCCTGGGGACTTCATTGACCGCTTGCGGGGTGGTGTCACACTGGGGCTGAGGGACAGACTGGCCATGAAGGACTCTTTGTCCGACTGTTGGGCAGGGGAGCTAAGGGGAGTGGTTTTGGAGGAAGTGGGTCGTGAGGACTGCGGACTCCCACTGTGGCTGCGTGGCTGCCGTTTGCCCCCCGACCCAGTGGGTGTGCCTACTTCCCCCTGTGTGTGCGTGACTGGAGGTGTGCGCTTGGCCTTCCCTGTTGGTGTGCTGCCTGTGTCTGGTGGGGTGCGCGCATGGGGATGTCTGGGTGTACTTGGGACAGGCATGGGAGTGGGAAGTGTGGATGGGGCAGGGGTAGGGGGGGACGGAGCGCTGCAGGAGATCCACTGCTGCCGTCAGTGACGAGTCCATGGACCTCAGCAACATCCGTTGGTCAGACATAGCTGATGACATGCCCTCCATGTACGACACCATCTGTGTCAGCAGTCTGGTGTGGCCATGGAGGACATTAAGCAGCGATGTCTGACCAACCTGCAACTGCCGCAGGATGTCCACAGACTCGGCATTGACGGCAGCAGGGGAGACAGGGGTAGGGGGTGCGGTGCCTGGTACGAAGGAGACATGTGGTCGCCTAGCACGGACAGACGGGACCCAAGCAAGTGGGAGGGCGGTGATGGGAATGGAGGGGGCGGCGAGAGATGTACTGCTGCTTTCAGCTGTGGGAGCAGCCTCCGCCCCCTCTGGGAGCTCAGCCTCGGACCCGTCAGCGTCATAGCCAGTGTTGGGACTGGAAAGGTCCTCCGCCTGACTCCACTCGCCCTCCGTGCCACTTGCTGCGCCAGACTCCCCAGCGCTGGTGGCACCGGTGCTGCATCCCTCCTCCACGTCCGTGCCGGTGTCTCCCTCGGTGTCCCCCAATGATGCTGTGGGCAAGGTGAAGAGACAGGAAATAATCAGACACCTGTATACATATGACACATGAGTCCAAACTACATAGGTCACAGTGCATAGCATGAAACGCATCATGAGTAACATCTACAATACTACGCACATATGTAGGCCCTGCACTGCACAGTTGGGTGACCCACCATGCCACTTTGATACAATGGAGAGCATGACACAACAGCAAAGAACTTGATATCGAATTATACAGAGAAGCTAGTGTCTGTGGACAGTCAAGCACAGCATCTGGACCACACACCGTTGCCAAAAATGAATGAGCAGGAACCATGTCTTTTAACTTTTGACACATGCTGCAAAGCACAAACATTAAACCCTACACCACATGACTGGGTCAATACTTGTTGAGTGTCTGTTCCGACTATCATCACACACAGGCCAGACTCGGCAAGGAGACATATGCTTTGGACATGTAGGCCTTGCTTGCACAAACCCCCCCCTACCTGAGACAATGTGATTGAGACAGAGGAAGGACTTACACCTCATAATCAGGGATCACAAAAATGGGCTCCATTAAATCCTAATTGCACTCTAACTACCCCTCGTGGGGCGGACCACACATAATATTGACAAACAACCATCATCAGATAGTTGTACACAGACACACAGGCACTGGCCAGTGTGAGGATGCACAAGCCACATTGAGTCACCCTGTACAGTGTACACATGTAGCACACTTTACGTAAATACAAATGTGGCCAGGGTACAATGCCACAGAGGCCAACCTATGCTGAAGACACTGAGAATGTCCACAGTGTTGGATGATACACATGATTCCTAGGAAAATGTGTCTCAGGGGACTGTAGTGGCCACACTGCTCCATGGTCCTGGATAGATCTGACTGCAACAGGATCAACTGTCCCCGCACTATGCATATCTCCCCTCATGCACATCATGTCTGAGGCCACAACATCGGTCATGCATGCTGCAAGGCAGTTCATTTTAAGCCTCACACTCCTATGTTGAGACTCTGCATCAGTGCCAACAATCATGGACCCCCAAATGACTGAACTGGACAGGGCACAGGCAAGGTCCCAACACATGTCAAAGACCACCCCCACACATGATGCTGCAAGCATTGGGCACTTGGATTACCTGCCAGCCTAGATTACCTTGTGCAAGAGTGACTACACACAGACCACGGAACACATGTCAAGGAGGGGAAGGGTTGACTTTGGGGAACAGGATATGCACTGCACATATAAACCCTGGCAGTGTATCCAGGCGACTGAGCACTTCCAAAAGCTGGTGACACACAACAAACACACATGTACCTACCCCCTTCCTGCTGCTGCTTCTCCTGTAGCCGCCTATCCATGTCAGGGAAGACCACCGCCAGGACACGCTTCATTTGGTGGGTCAGGTGCCGGCGCCCGCCGTGTTTGCGTGGAGGTGAGTCCTCCAGCAGGACCCGGGCGATCCTCCTGGTCCAGCACCGGATATCCTGCCAGCGTTTCCTCACCTGGGCCAGGCGCCGACTGCCACCCTCCACTGACCTCACGGCCCTGACGGCCCGCTTCCAAATCTCCCCCTTGGCGTAGGCGGCTACCTGTGAGGATGACAAAGTGAGACAACATCAATACACCTGCTCCATGTCACAGAGACACACATTAGAACAATTGGGCTTGTTTGAACAGGGCATAGTAAGCAGCAAACTCATTGCACCTTTGTCATAGGGACATTATCCTCTGGGGAAGGCCAAATGCACTACGTGGCATTTAAAGTACACAGGTGGCACGAGTGGTGCGACAGAATCAATGATCATGGCTCACACTGTGCATCACAATACCAGGATAATGGACAGCACCTCAAAGCAGTCAAATGCCCCAGGCCACTGACGCAACCTCAGCGGAGTACACAGACACACACAGGCACAGGACAATCACCTGCCATTGGCAACTGCGGGTACAAACATTACTCTGCACATGTGCCACTTGACTGGGGGGAGTCACAGGTGTGGGCCTAGCTCAGCACGTCAGACACACAGCACGGCTCCCTGCTCACATCAGATGGGTAGGGCATATGCATCCTCCATGCAGCTGGGGTGCAACACTCCACATAGACACTCACCCACATGACAGGGGACTTACACACACACCAATTTCCAGGGGCCGTACACATCATTTGGACACTATCACCACAGGTACACTCAACTCACACACATCTGTGGGTACAGTCACCTGTCACACTGGGGGGACCACACAATCACATCAGGACTATGCAAACAACATTCCCAAGGGGATTAGCCAGGCTGAATGTGGCATGCACCATGCAGTGATTGTCACAGTAAGCAAAATGCAAGTGAGGAGTGCGGATATGTACCACATCAGGCTCTGCATGGACATAAGGCATTCCCCCCCGGGACCCACCATGAACAACATTGCATGTCTGTCACACCTGGACACAATGCCAGAAGTGACAGACACAAAAAAAGGGGCACAGTCACAGCTAGTGGAGTCAGCACTCACCTGCTCCCCTGGTCTCCCATATAGGCTGGGGTACTGTGGGAGGATGACGTCCAGCAACGCCTCATTCTCCTCCTGGGTGAATGGCTGGGCCCTCTCCACAGACCTGGACATGGTGCCAGAGGAATCACGAGCAGCAGCAGTGGTGTGGAATGAAAGGTTGTGCAGGCAAGTGCTCTCTCATGGGTCCTGGCTGCCTTATATCTCCCTTGCTGGGCTGTTTCATTTACAGGAGTACAGAGTGATTGGTCAATCTCATTTGCATCCTACGTTTCCTCCAATCCCTTTAAACCTACCCCAGTGAGGGCCTTTGCATGGTTCAAAATGTGAGCATGATGTCAAGTCAACAACCACTTTGCAACATAGTATATTGTCTCCAACTGACTTTTGCTGGCCACCTGATGCAAAATTTTGAACTGGAAACTCGGTCTCCATGACAACCAGCATGCATTTAGGCCCTTATACTTGTCCCTCATGTGTCCCCTATGTAATTTCACTATCCACACACAGGTACGGTGCGTTCCACACGTACCCCTAGGGCACCACTACTCCAGTGATACGGTCCGTACACGCAAGTGTAGGGCCCGTATCACTTTGGTAGTGTTGCCGTAGGCGTACGCCATTGTGATGCGGGCCGTACACGCGTGTGTAGGGCCCGTATCTCTATGGCGTAGGCCTACGGCAACACTACCCTAGTGCTATGGGCCGTACCCGCGTGTGTAGGGCCTGTGGCACTATGGTAGTGTTTGCGTAGGCATACGCCATAGAGATAGGGCTCATACCCACGTATGTACGGCCCATATCTCTATGGCGTACGCCTACGCCAACACTACCCCAGTGCTACGGGCCCTACACACGCGGGTACGGCCCGTAGCACTAGGGTAGTGTTGGCGTAGGCGTACGCCATAGAGATACGGGCCGTACATACGTGGGTACGAGCCCTATCTCTATGGCGTACGCCTACGCCAACACTACCCTAGTGCTACGGGCCGTACCCGCGTGTGTAGGGCCTGTAGCACTATGGTAGTGTAGCCGTAGGCGTACGCCATAGAGATACGGGCCGTATATACGCGATGCTGGGTGAGGGTGCTGGGATACGGTGTTGGGGTACGGTGCGTACAGGTGCGGGGCTGTGCTACGGTGTTGGGGTGCGGCGCATACAGGTGCGGGCTGTGCTACGGTGTTGGGGTGCGGCACGTACAGGTGCGGGCTGTGCTATGGTGTTGGGGTGCGGCGCGTACAGTTGCGGGCTGTGCTACGGTGTTGGGGTACGGTGCGTACAGGTACGGGGCTGGGCTACGGTGTTGGGGTACGGTGCGTACAGGTGCGGGCTGTGCTACGGTGTTGGGGTACGGTGCGTACAGGTACGGGCTGGGCTACGGTGTTGGGGTGCGGTGCGTACAGGTGCGGGCCGGTGCTATGGTGTTGGGGTACGGTGCATACAGGTGTGGGGCTGTGCTACGGTGTTGGGGTATGGTGCGTACAGGTACGGGCTGGGCTATGGTGTTGGGGTACGGTGCGTACAGGTGCGGGGCTGTGCTACGGTGTTGGGGTGCAGCACGTACAGGTGCGGGCTGTGCTACGGTGTTGGGGTGCAGCGCGTACAGGTGCGGGCTGTGCTACGGTGTTGGGGTACGGTGCGTACAGGTATGGGGCTGGGCTACGGTGTTGGGGTACGGTGCGTACAGGTACGGGGCTGGGCTACGGTGTTGGGGTACGGTGCATACAGGTGCGGGCTGTGCTACGGTGTTGGGGTACGGTGCGTACAGATACGGGGCTGGGCTACGGTGTTGCAGTACGGTGCTGACATGTGCGGGGTGAGGGGGGCTGTAAAACTTGTATTCGGGCACAAGTTTACCCGTGTACATGTAGGCTACAGCGTTCGCTCCGTACGGGGCCTTTTACATGCGGTTGTGTATTCGGACGGGCGGTACAGATCGTACTTGCGCGCTCGGACTTCTGTTTTACGATTTGCACGTAAAAATGTCTGGCTCCCTATCGGACACTTTTCCCGACGCTATTCGGTCGTAAAAATTTACGGCTCCCTCTCGGACCATTTTCCCGCCGCAATTCGTATGTATTTTTCACGTACAAATCGTACTTCGCAGTTTGTACGGTACTTGTACGATTCGTACGTAAAAAAATACGGATACGAGTCGGACGGTAAATTTTTTTAACGGATCGGAATCGGCACCTTGATGTTCAGTCTTTTGATGGCCTTTTCTGTTATGTTAAATTGATTCATCAAATTTCCGGCATTAAGACACCCCCGCAATCTCTTGCACTTTAAGTACGTTTCCAACATTTTTTTTTAAAATGTATACACCTTATCATTGAGTTCGAACAGTGAAACAGCTTTCTTAGAATCAGCATTTTGGATCTTTGCTCGGATTGTGCCTAAAATTTGTTTACTTTTTGAGAAGAATGCCTTGACAGTTGTGTCTAAATCCTTCTCTTCTTCTTCTTCTTCTACTACTCCTTCTTCAGGGCTAGAAGACATATTCTCACACATCATTTCTAGTGTGGGGGAGAATGCTACCACCAGAGATGTTTGTCAGCAGGTCAAAGGCTCGACATTATTCTTGCCCCATTAATCTTTATCTGTTGAAGCTTATCATGAAGCTCCTGATGCCACAGTTATTGGAGCAAATAATACTACATCAGAGGGAATGTGAACATACTCTTGTCTTTCACCTTATAATAAAAGGTAGCTCTTTACTTCCTTCAGCTCCTTTATAATTTGTAGTGAATATTCAGGATGTAGAGATTCCCATCCTGAGGATTTCACCAATGATTCCTTCTGAACAAAGTTAGCACATATCACCGTGAACCCAACTCTTTTTGTCCACTAACACATGCATCATTTTCTCCCCTCTTTTTAATATATTTAATAAGATGGGGGCCTTCACTAGCTTGCATGAACCAACATCTGGAAAATTGAATTGTCCCATACCACATATTACCATATAGTTTAGTTGAAGGTGCTATGTATTGTGCGGAAAATTAAATTACTTTCATTAAGCAATGAATTCTCAAATATCATTGTAGTCATGATAATTGTGCAAACTGGTTACTATTAAATAACTTCACCACGTCTTTGTGGTATAATATAGTATTCAGGCAATATCTTGGTCATGAGGTATGAAGCTGTGTGACTTTGGAGTATTTTTTCAATGTATCAAAGTGAGAGTGATGGATTTTAAGATAAAGTAATTTTCACTGATAATTTTGGAAATATTGGAATTATTTTGAATGTTTTATGATCTACAATTATGAAATATACTGAACTAAGCAGGTTTTAATAAAAAAGAATATACTGGAAGACATGTCACTCAAAGAATGACTAAGAGCATTAAAATCCATGACCACCATAGCACTCCACTCGTTTCAAGAACAGGCTGTTACTCCTTGCTGTCTTTCACCATTTGAAGTGAAACAATTGCCCAGGGAGGATGCAAATCAATCAATCAATCAGTACCGTATACAACGTCACTTAATTAATTAGTATTCACTGAGGGAAGGTGAGGTGCTGGTATTAATGGCTACTGATAGTCCAGTATTCTCAAAAACAAAGATAATGCCAGATAAATGATGCCTACCAGAAGGCTCTATACAACAAACTCTGAGGAGGAAACCATTAATGACAGCTAAAAGATAAATCGAGAAAGTTATCCACAATCAGTATCCAGGGTGAGCATTAATGAACTGGAATAGCAAAAGACCGTAGCACTGTTTTATTTTTTGGAGTTTTGTCAAATAGGGGCATGTGGCTAGGTTGAGAGCACTTGAGACATGAATAGTCTCTTATCGTATTACTGCATAAAATACTAACAACTATGCTTTTGAGCAATGTACAATAAGCTTTGTGGAACTGATTTTTCAACAGTAAGATTGCTGTTTAGATCATCTTCTACCCGAGGACAACTCATCAAAGGGGAAATTGTTGTGTCCAGACTCCACACCTTACAATCTTTAACTCTAAATCATTGTCGATACCTCACCGCCAATATATTTCTGTCAATGTGTTTGTTGTTGAGAGTTATGTCTAGACCTGCCCCTTACCTGCATTGGTAGAACAGATTTGTCCCCCCTGACCAGACTACCACCTCTAGTGAATGTTCACGAGAAACCTTAGTATAGGATTGCAACGTTACCACACAACTTCTTCTTCTCTGCCATCCACCTCACGAATGTTGCCTGGTTATGCAATACCCCTTTCCATTGTTTTTCTAATAGCAACTGGTCTGAAAATTAGACACTACTGTTATATCGCTCCTTGTGATATCCTGTGCTGGGCGTGCCCATTTTATTGGAGCACACATGGGAGTAGGCGGTGAGCCTCCCCCGCTGACGTATAGAATGTGGTTTGTCCTGTGTTGTAAATGTTTATCCTCTAATGGGGTTTACTTGGTTCTAGCCCTTCCTTTGTGTCCTTTCCCTTCACGCTTCTAGAACCAAGGAATGTTCGTTGTGTATTCTTTCAACCCGGCTGCATTCGAGCTCAGGCAGTTACGAGTCCGGTCAGCTGGGGAGTTGTACGCTGTACTCTTGTGTTCCTGAATAAACCCACACTTACCTTGTGTAGCTCCTTGTGTTCTTTTCGTCAGGTTTACTTACATCATTTGGCGACGATCTTTGAAGTTGACTGGACCGCGACTCGTGTGTGGTTTTTGTGTGGTTTGGAACATTTCTGGACAGCGACTCTCCCCAAACATCGGATCCTGCGTGCGACGGCATCGGCATCGTCTTCGTGCATCCGTTCCTTTCCTCTTGGATTCAGGCGATTTGGGTCCTGTTTCGTCTTGGAGGAGCTTGGCACCTACGTCATCCCCAACTGTGAAATGAATTCTCTTCGCGCGCGAGTTCACGCGTGACAAGCGTTGCCTAGTTACGCTTAGTGTTCACACGACCAACTCAGAGCGCCATCTACTGGCACAGCGTAGCGCTGCGACGTCATTATATCACTTCGGGGAAACATTTGAATTATTCAGGATGCGAAGCAGCTAGAACGCTGACTTCACTAGCAGATCTCGGACTCTGCGCATTAACCCACAACGTGCACTGTAGTGTCTTTAAAGACACGTTAGCCTGATGCGCCAAGAATATTGAAGATTCTTCAGTACCACGCAAAGATACTTGATTCTTTTCTGGCGGAAATCAACTTATCAACTTGGTAACTGGTGACTATTTATTTTTACCTTCTTGTGCGTTCATATTGTGTGTACCTTCATATTTTTAAGCAAAGACATTTCTAGTTAATCAACCGTGGAGGATCACATCCCCAGTCACTATTTATTTTACATTCTTCCGCTTTTATAGGGCTTGCATTCTCACATTTGTGACTATAATCATACCTCACATAGATTCATTTCACCATCATGGCGCAGCAAGTCACTGTAGCCCTTCCTCCACCCTTTTTAAGTGAACCAGGAACACCTGAAATTCCTTGGGAGGACTGGATAGTTATGTTTGATAACTATCTTGATGCCCTTGATGGTCAGGAGTTCTCTGCAAAGCGGAAGAAAGCGTCATTATTAGGTGCCCTTGGCAAAGAAGCACAACGTATCTTTAAATACCTTCCTCAAGCATTGCAAGCTACTGGTCAAGCATTACCCAATGAGTACAATGATGCTGTGTGTAGACTAGAAGTAAGATTCACAAAGGAGGAAAATCTAGTCATGAATAGATATAAATTTTATACACACAAACAACGTATTGATGAGTCTATTGACGATTTTGTAGCACGGTTAAGAGAATTATCTGTGAAATGCAATTTTGGTTCCATGGCAGACGAACTAATACGCGACCAATTGACTGTGCAGTGCATTAATAAAAAGATACAAGAAAGACTCTGGGCAGCCAAGAATCCATCACTAAAGGTTGCAGTGGATTTGGCTAAAGTTGTTGAACAATCTGAAATATGCATGAAGGAATTACAGAGTTCCAGTACCCAAGCACAGATATCTGAAGTATCTGAGAAAAATATGCAAGAGTGCGAAAGTGTTGATGAGGAGTCTATTGCGACGCTCAAATTTAAAGGAAAATCCTTCGGAAAGAAAAATACCTTTGTAAAATACCTTACAACATTTTGTTCTAGATGTGGTAGCAATACACATGCCACTGATGCTAAATTCTGTTTTGCCAACAACAAAGATTGTTTAAAATGTGGCAAGATGGGTCATTTTTCGAAAATGTGTAGATATAAAGGAAAGCCTAAAGTAGCAGTTGTGGAGGATAAGTTCATTGAAATTAAGAGAGAGAAAGATAAGATTTTAATAGTAAATGACTCCAATATAGATGTTAATGTTATTAATGAGAGGAGGGAAAAACGTCCAAGGGCAGACTTTGATATCAATGGTCATGTGATAACATTAATGGTGGATACCGGTTCAAGATACACAATAATTCCTGAACCTGTATTCAGAAAAGAATGGTCTGATTTATCCCTCTCATCCAGTGACATATGTCCTACAGGTTAGCAAGGTGAACGTATAGATTTGTTAGGATATTTCAATGCTGACATTTCTTTTTCAGGCAAGTCCACAAAAGGTAAAGTTTACGCTGCTGTTGATGGTCCTCCAATCCTCGGGTGGATTCACCAGTATGACCTACATATAATTGTGAACCCTAGGGCGTTTCCCCAAGTGATGGTTGTAGATGAGCTTTCACTTGATAGTATTTTACAAGAAGCGAGCAGTGTATTTGAAAATGAGTTAGGTGAACTAAACGGTTATGTTCACAAGGTATTGCTAAAGGAAAATTCTGTTCCCATCCAACATAAACTTAGGAGAGTTCCCCTTACAGTTAGAGATGAAGTTAGATCTCTAATTAATGAAATGCTACAGGGTGGAATTATCGAACCAGTTGAGGCATCCACTTGGATTTCTCCGGTTGTGATTTCCCGCAAATCGGATGGAAAAATTAGATTCTGTGTGGACCTTAGGTCTCTCAATAAAAGTGTCATAGCTGATACCTTTCCTCTTCCTAACATTGGGGAATTAGTTACCACATTAAGAGGTGCAAATGTTTTTACCAAGTTAGACCTTAAGTGTGCATACCATCAGATTCGCTTACATGATGAATCAAAAAGCCTCACTGCATTTATTACTACAGAGGGTACATTCCAATTTACTAGGCTCCCATTTGGTCTAACCTCTGCTGCCAGTGTTTTTCAGCGGATGGTGACAGAATTGTTTAAAGGTATCAATAAGGTTGTGTTTTTCCAAGACGATATCTTAATTTTTGGGGAAACTATTGGCGATCATAATTGTGTCCTTAAAGAGGTTCTAAGGAGGATTGGAGATGCTGGTTTAACTCTCTGCAAAGAAAAGTGCTCAGTTTTAGTACAACAGATCGAATATCTAGGGTATGAAATTTCTGCACAGGGTGTTAAGCCCAAAAAGGATTTGTTGGAAGCCATACGTTTAGCTCCTTGTCCCGCAGATAAAGATCAACTCCGATCTTTTATGGGACTTATTGAATTTTATTCAAAATTTGTTAGGAATTTTTCTGATAAGACTCTGACCTTAAGACTTTTACTAAAAAAAGGTGTGAAATTCGCTTGGGGTGAGGGTCATACTGAGTGTTTCAATGCAATAAAAAAAGAATTGTGTGAGGCTAAAGTTTTAGCATCATTTGACATCAGACGTTCCTCGGTGCTTATGGTGGACGCAAGCGCAACTGGTTTACGGGCTGTTCTTCTCCAGAAATTTGATGAAGGTGGTAGAGCTATTGCGTTTGCATCACACACTCTTTCCACTTCAGAACAAAATTACTCAGTGATTGAGAAAGAGGCTTTGGCTGCCGCATGGGGCGTACAATATTTTAGGACTTACCTTTGGGGTACCAGGTTCCAGCTTATGACAGATCATAAACCGTTGATTCGTGTTTTGTCTCCTGGTGGGGCTGGTAAAGGTTCTCCTAGACTGGCTAGGCTTGCATCCAAGCTTCAGGAGTACCAGTATGATATAACTTATATTCAAGGATGGCGCAATATACAAGCTGATTGTTTGTCGAGATTGTCTATGCAGAGTGAAAGTTGTAAAAATGACTCATCTGAAGTTCAGAACGATGGTGCTATTGCATTTGTTCATGATGTTGTGGCATTGAGTGATGGTACTTTTGATAAAGAGGAGTGGTGTTTTGCCATGTCTAAAGACAGTGTTTTATTAAATGTCATGGATTTGGTTAGATTAGGAGCAAGACGTGAGAGTTGTGTCCGTCTGTTATTAAGGTATTGGATGAATTATCTGTTTATGGCGATCATATTCTTATGAGAGGGGATAAGTTTATTCCTCCATTTACCTTGAGACCCAAATTAGTGAAATTGGCCCATGAAGGCCATTTGGGACAGACTTTCGCTCAACGTAGAATTAAGGCGGATTTTTGGTGGCGGGTTTGGATGCACAGGTTTCTGCCTGGGTTGAAAATTGTCCAGTTTGCAGAGACAGTGAAAAAAGGCTTAAACTAGCTTCTACTCAAACCTTGAGCAGTATTTCTGCTCCTGAACAAGCTTGGCATAGTATCTGCCTTGACTTTATTGGCCCTATGGATGAATTACCATTAGACCAACGTTTTGCCATCGTTGTTGTGGATTTGTTTTCTAAATGGCTTACTGTCAAGTTTGTAAAGGACATTACTACTGAATGTTCTATAAAGTTTCTAACGGATTTATTTTTAGAAGAAGGTTGCCCTTCAATTATGATAACTGAGAATGGCACACAGCTCACTTCACTTAAAATGCGTACCTTTTTGTCTGGCTGTGGTGTAACACACCACCGTACTTCTCTTTACAATCCTCAAGGGAACGGTGCTTGTGAAAGGGCTAATAGAGTGGTAAAAGGCATTATACAAATGTCTTGTTCCTTTGGTCGTTTTACTAATGAGATGGTGCTAGACATGGTATGGGCTTACCGTACCACATCTCATGAATATAAGGGGAAGTCTCCTTTTGAATTAATGCGAGGGAGGCGCCCTGGTACCAAATTGACACCTTCTTGGATCAAGAACAAAGTATCTGACAACAGTAAGGTTGATTCTTGCTTGCATGAAAACAGGGGGTTTTCCAGGTCCATATCTTGTGGTGATTTGGTTAAGGTTAAACCGGGGAGGTTTACTAAAGGTCTCGCTAAGTTCAAGGGTCCTTATAAAGTTAAGGAAAGTTTTCCTGATTATATTGTACTTGACAATGGTCAGAAGTGGAATCTTAGGAGAGTTGCTTTGTATCAAAAATCTTCTTCTCCTAACTTTTCCAATCACCTGATTCAGGAATCCATGTCCAACACTGGTTACATGCTCTCTACTTCAGTTGAAGTAAATCCATCTGCTTCTTCAATTTCTCGCAGTGGCGAAGGAGGTGGTGATGCATTTCAAAGTTGTTCTAGTGAGCAGTTTTCCCAAACTTCTATTAGTCAGGTTCCTCAGGAGTGTCCTTCTTACGTTGAAACCAGGAGTGGAAGAGTTCGCAGACCTCCTATATACTTGAATGATTATTTGTGCTAGTGTTCAGATTCATTTATTACGCAGACCACCTATGTTCTTGAACGATTATTTATGTTAACATTTACATGGTGTTATTTTTATTCTTGTGACTTATATTTAATTGTAAGGGAGAAGATGTGTTGTAAATGTTTATCCTCTAATGGGGTTTACTTGGTTCTAGCCCTTCCTTTTGTGTCCTTTCCCTTCACGCTTCTAGAACCAAGGAATGTTCTTTGTGTATTCTTTCAACCCGGCTGCATTCGAGCTCAGGCAGTTACGAGTCCGGTCAGCTGGGGAGTTGTACGCTGTACTCTTGTGTTCCTGAATAAACCCACACTTACCTTGTGAAGCTCTTTGTGTTCTTCTCGTCAGCTTTACTTACATCATCCTGCGTAGCGCAGGAGTGGTAAAAATAAATAGCGATGCGCGTGTGTGTGGCGTCAGAGCCGATACACACGCAAGCAGCTCGTTACATGCAGCCAAGTGTCCTGTTTTCATTTGCGGCCCAAAGCCCGATCAAGCACGACGGGCAGCCACACAATTATCTTGGTCGGAGTGCTCGATTACACGCGCTCCGACATAACTACCACCTAACACTCAAAGTCCTCTTCCAAAAGAAGCTTCTCTTCCCACTCTTTCTTGACTTCGTTTTGCCCAGCCCTGGAGTATACTCTACTTGGAGTTGTGCTCCGGCAGCATTGTGCCCGAACCTGGCTAGAATTCTGGTGGATATGCTCATGTGCGCATTTGTTTATCGAATATATATAAATCAAAGCTTACAATCTATCCTTAACGCCATATGAACAGATGTCACTTTTACACTGCCCAAGTACTAAAAAGCCATTTTTACGCCATCGCAGAGTATTGTCTTTCATGCGTCTTAAATGTCCATGATGCAAAGGCTCCAGGAGTGTCTGTTACCTTGTTCTCCCATCTGTGGCAAACCAGCGCCAATACCATATTCACCAGCTTCAAATGCCCTTGTTTACCTAGAACAAACGTCTGTTGAATGGACCCCTGAACTTAAAGGATTTGGATTGATCTTTCCTCCATCAAATATCTCTGCCTTTTGAGCAGGCTATTTAGAGTGGAAAACCTGTGCACACATATTGCATATATTTCACACAGCGTGTTCAGGAGCCTCACCAATAGCCTGTCAGAATTCCAGTCTAGACGTGATACCTCATACCTTGATCCATTATAATGTGTCCCGAATACTCCACTTTCATTTTATTAGAACAGATCTAGAAGACTTTACATATGTTCTTAATACTTCCCCCTAACACTGAAAAGCAGTGAACCCACTCATTTCCTTTAAATGTCTCTTCTGTTATGTCGCTGCTGATGCCAGAACAAGTGTCTTGCTCTGGAGTACCCAGTCTGGCGTGTGAAAGCAGTGATTCTCCTGCACCAAAACTCTCTGCTGACAGACCAGTCTCAAATTCGGTTTAGAGAAACACCGGGGCTGGACCAGCGCAGCAACCATCTCGTCAGTGTTGGACAAGGGATATCCATATACGAATGTCACTTGATTTAGGCTGCCTAAGGCTAAGAAGCACATGCATAATATGTGGTTTCTCTTTCGCACAACTGCAATAAGTAACAACCATATAGTTGACTAAATGGTTTCATAATCCCTTCAGCACAAATGCAATTCAAGTCTTTACGTCTTATCATCAGAAGTAAACTCCACAGTGGGCTTTATTCCTGTGATGAATCCACTGAGCATTGTCATAAAAGTTTACTCAAACACGGAATTTAGTAAACACGGGGCATATTATCAAGGACGGCGTTAAAATTATCGCCGGTTTAGAGGCAAAAAACTGCAGCTAAAGTGGCGATAATGGGCTTGATAATATGCTCTATGGAATTCCAAAAGAAGCCCAGGTTCACACCAGAACATTGACTTCTATTGAAATTCTCAAGGGCATTTTATCAAGCCCAGTATCACTGCTTTAGCGGCTGTTTTCTGCCGCTAAACCGGCGATAAATTTTAACGCCGTCCTTGATAATATGCCCCAATGTTCGGATATCCGCTAACTTAAGCCTACTCTACTGTCATGCAAAGCTGGCACATTGCAGTGATGATGTAGAAATCTGTCAAATCTGAGGCTAATTCTACAGTCTGCATAAACAATTTCCGTAAATCCAAGTAATACAGTTATAAGATGTCTCTTGCAGTAGTGTAACACTGGTTTCCCTAATAAATGTTTGCCCATCAGAGTAGTTGATGTAGTAGCCTGGGGTAATGGCCTCTGATTCATTGGTTTCACAGAACAAATAGTCCCATTCTCTGCATGATCAGAATCATTTTCTTTAAAGTCAAAGATTCAGGAGAATTTCGATACTGCACCATTCGATGCAGCCCAGGCACCAGGCCACCAAATGCTCCCAGTCCAATGGTTTGGCATACTTCACCCCGCAACCATTTACCCCAAAATACACACACCTTCAGTAGGAAAAGTTTTGATAGCTTAAACATAACCCAAAGCAAGGACTGTGTTTTAGCATACAGTTCCAGCTAGAATAATAATTATGACCTTTGACCCTGTTCACCAGGCAGGTCGCTCCCCTCACCGCCACGCAGCCCCCTGTGTGACCGTGATCCGCTGCTTCTGCTGCCCGTGTCTGCCCGCTGCTTCCCTTTGAGTGCCTTGTTGCTGTTTTTTTGCGTCCTTTTGCCTTTTTGTGCCCTCGTTATCGTGTGCCCCCTTCTGTACCACTTGTCCCTTGTGCCCTCTTGCCTGTGTGCCCTCTCTCCCACTGTGCCCTTTTTGCTTTCTGTGCCCTTTCCCCTGTGCCCTCTCTGTCCACTCGCCGTCCGTCCGTTTCCCCCGCTGTTTCATGCCGCTGCGTCCCTGCGGCCCCGCCCCCTTGACTCCCATTGGCCGCCCGCTCCACCTCCCAGCTGCTCCTCCCTCCCTCTGCCCCTCATATGGAGGCCGCGCAGCGGCCACACGCAGTGGCCACGTGCAGCGGCGCGCCGCTGGCACGCCGAAAGAGCGCCTAAGGCAAGCCCGTCTGTGCCCGTCCGCACCTGGACCGCGCCCAGCACCAGAACCCCTGGTCCCAGCCGACACCAGGAACCCCGACTGAGATACAACACCGCCCCCCTACACACACTTAACACCGGCCGACCTCCCGCCTGCCACCAAGCCACCCCGAAGCGCACCCATGGACCCTTCACCTGCCAAGCCTGCAAATTCACCTGCCTCCGAACCTCCCCCCCGCCGGCCGGACAAAGCAACGACAACAACCACCTCAAATGCATCCTCCTCAACACCCGCTCCATCCACAAGCACGCCATCGAACTTTGGGACCTCCTCGACACAACAGCATCAGACGTCGTCTTCCTCATGAAAACCTGGATGAACGCCTCCTCGGGCCCCCGACATCGCCATAGCCATCCCGGAAGGCTACAAGATCACCCGGAAGGACCGCATCAACCAAACCAGAGGAGGAATCGCCATCTTCTACTAGAACACCATCAACATCACGACCAACACCGAAGACACACTCTCCGCCACCAAACACCTACACTTCCAGATTCACACCAACCCCAAGACCACCCTTAGAGGAACGCTCATCTACAGACCCCCGGGCCCGCTCACACAATTCAGCGAAACCATCACCAACTTCATCAGCCCGCACGCCCTAGCCTCCCCAGAATACATCCTCCTAGGGGACCTGAACTTCCACCTGGAGAACAACAGCGACAACAACACCACCACCCTGCTCGACAACCTCGCCAACCTCGGACTCAAGCAACTGGTGAACACCCCCACCCACCTCACTGGCCACACGCTCGACCCCATCTTCTCCACTAGCAACCACGTCTCCTTCAGCCACTCCACCAAACTACACTGGACCGATCACAGATGCATCCACTTCACCTTGCAAAAGAATACATCCCACCATCGTACACAACAAATCCCCCGCAGAAGCTGGAGCGAAATCACCACAGACCAGCTCCTCTCATCGCTGAGCCTGAACCCGCCAGCAAACACCGCTGACACCAACGACGCAGCCCACAACCTCGCACAGTGGATCACCAACTGCACCGACAACCTCGCCCCACTGAAGAAACCCCCTTGCATGACTGGCAACAGGAAAACCTCATGGTTCACAGACACCCTCAAAGAATCAAAGAAATCCTGCCGTACCCTCGAAAAAACCTGGCGCCACGAACGAACTACAGAAAACATGACAGCCCTCAAGAACACCACTCGCGAACACCACCAGCTGATCCGCACCACCAAAAGGTAATTGTTCAAAAAGCGGCTCGACAGCAACACCCACAACAGCAAGGAACTCTTCAGCATAGTCAAAGAGCTCTCCAACCCCAGCGCCAACAACAACGACATCACACCATCACAAGACCTCTGCAACTCCCTCGCCACTTACTTCCACCGCAAGATCGCAGACATACACGACAGCTTCGGACCCCAGACATCACCTCCAGTCACCGAACCAACGACGCCCACCACCACCCTCAGCGCCTGGACCCCCATCAGCACTGAAGACACCACCTATGTCATGAACACCATCCACTCTGGCTCCCCCTCTGAACCATGCCCACATCTTATCTTCAACAAAGCCAACATCATCATCGCACCCCACCTCCGGAACGTCATAAACAACTCCTTCACGTCAGCCACCTTCCCTGAGAGCTGGAAGCACGCAGAAATCAACGTCCTTCTGAAGAAACCCACAGCGGACCCCATAGACCTCTAGAACTTCCGCCCCATCTCTCTTCTGCCCTTCCTGGCTAAAGTCATCGAGAAGACCGTCAATAAACAGCTGTCTGCATTCCTCGAGGCAAACAACTCTCTCGCCCCGTCCCAGTCCGGATTTCGAGCTAACCACAGCACCCAGACCACCCTCATTGCAGCCACCGACGACATCAGGACCCTGATGGACAACGGAGAAACAACCGCTCTCATCCTCCTAGGCCTCTCGGTAGCCTTTGACACCGTATGCCATCGCACCCTAATAACCCGGCTCTTCAACACTGGAATCCAAGGAAAGGCCCTGGACTGGATCACCTCGTTCCTCTCCGATAGAACCCAGAGAGTCCGCCTCCCTCCCTTCCGCTCAGAGGCCACCAAGATCATCTGCGGCGTACCCCAAGGCTCCTCGCTCAGCCCAGCCCTCTTCAATATCTACATGAGCCCCCTCGCCGCCATCGCACGCAGACACAACATCAACATCATCTCCTACGCCGACGACACCCAGCTGATACTCTTCCCTCACCAAAGACCCAGCCACTGCCAAAACCAACCTCCAGGAAGGGATGAAAGACGTCGCAGAATGGATGAAGCTCAGTCGCCTGAATTTGAAGTCCTCATCCTCGGACAATCCCCATCTGCCTGGGATGACTCCTGGTGGCCCACAGCGCTGGGCACCGCACCGACACCCACGAACCACGCATGCAACCTGGGATTCATTCTGGACTCCTCCCTCACAATGACCAAGCAAGTCAACGCCGTCTCATCCTCTTGCTTCAACACCCTGCGCATGCTCCGAAAAATCTTCAGGTGGATCCCCACCGAAACCAGAAAGACCGTCACCCTGGACTACGGAAATGCGCAATACGCAGGAACCACTGCCAAACTTCAGAAACGACTCCAACACATACAGCACGCCTCCGCATGACTCATCCTCGACATCCCTCGCCACAGCCACATATCTGCCCACCTGAGAAACCTGCACTGGCTCCCCGTCAGCAAGAGGATCACGTTCAGGCTCCTCACCCACGCACACATAGCGCTCTACGACATGGGCCCCGAATACCTCAACAGCCGCCTCTCGTTCTACACCCCTACCCGCCAGCTCCACTCCGCCAACCTCGCCCTCACCACTGTCCCACGGATACGCAGAACCACCACCGGAGGAAGATTGTTCTCCTACCTGGCAGCCAAAACATGGAACTCCCTCCCCGCACACCTACGACTGACACAGGACCACCTCACCTTCAGGAAACACTTCAAGACCTGGCTATTCGAGCAGTAGCAGCACCCCCCACCCCATCGCCTTGAGACCCTCGTGGGTGAGTAGCGCGCTATATAAATGTACTGATTGATTGATTGGTTAGAAGGTAAAGGGTGGTGATCAAAGTCAAAGGTCACCGACAACCTTATTTTCTTTCATGAGCAGTTTCAATTTAGGCATCACACAACCAGAGTCAAAAGCGCCAGATCTCCACCTACTTCATATGTCTTCATCAGCCACTATTGGGGTGCAGGTCCCAGAGACCTCTCTGTTACCAATATGATGGATTGCCCCAATCAAATGGCCACTGCCCTGGCTTCCAAAATGTGCACTGGCTATGGTCTCCTGAACCTCCTACTGTGTCTGCCAGATCTCAGTTCATACCATTAGCGCTCTGATTGCATTAGATTGTGATCCTCCTAGGTTCCTTCTCTTGCATTCACCCACTTCCAAGTAGTGGCAGCATCTGTAAAGAAATATGTGTTCTGTTAGCCATCTGTTAGCATGCAAGGAAAAAAAATATCATGTACTTAACACTTAGTTGTCGTATGAGGTGGCAGGAGCTGCAGTGAAATATACATTTTTTTAAACTTGTTTTTATTGCATTTTTTTAAAGATAATTGCCACAACAAATACAGTGCATAACATGTTGATTAAGTATTAGCATATGATATAAAAGTGGAAAATAAAGTAACAACAACTAAGTAACTGTGCAGGTGCGTAAGATAAATGATACAAGCAGATCCGTTTGTCATAACAGGCTACCTAACATAGCATCCATCATAGCTCTGAAGGCAATTCAGTCGGTAAGTTCAGGGTGAAGTAGCAAACAGGAGCGGAGCGGCTGCCAAATGTTCTTTGGTCAGGAGGCACGAGGCAGCAACACCGCATATACATCACTAGTTGTGTCACAATACATCAGATCTCTCATCCAGGTTTTTACTGTCAGTGATGCGGATCCGCCCCAGTGTAAGGGAATCTATCTCTTGGCTAGCAGTAGGGCAATAGCAGCAAAGCATCAAATCCTGCCCCCCAGAGGGGCGAACATATCCCAGTAGTGCAAGCAATGGGAAGGGTGTCAACTCAGATTCAACCATCAATGTTAGATGCCCAAAAACCGCCTCCCAGAACTCAAGGACGGGGAAGCAGTTGTGTGCCAAATGGATAAAGTCAGCTTGTGCAATCGCACACCTCTGGCAATTGTCAGGCCTAGTTGGGTCGATTTTTGCAAGGAGTTTGGGGGTGACATAGACCCTGTGCATGTATTTAAAATGAAGGAGTTTGTGTTTATAACTGTTAGAGATATAACAAGTCTGCTCACAGCAGTATGCCCACATCTTATCCGTCAAAGAGTGCCCCAGATCCCCCTCCCAAGCTGTCTGCACTCCCTCACCCACCCCTGGATGGAGTGTCTGAGCGAGGTGATATAATCAGGAGACTAGATGTGTGCTGTCAGGGGGTGTGATTATTGTGGCTGGGGGAGGGAACTCCTGCGGATCCACAGTCAAGGGATGTATTGCAGCAACCAATGCGACTCGTATCCTGTGTACCCGAAATCTATCTAGGATGGATATGTCATGGCTCTCCACTATATCAGAGACTGAATGCACCTGTCTGTCTCGAAATGCATCTCTCATGGTTCGGAGTCGACATCAGGATAGTGCTTGTTGTGTTAGGGTTTCAGTGGTTGGGGATAACCACCGGTTATTGAGTAGTGGCAGGTGTGGGGAGTACATGCGATCGGCTTTCAGGTCCTTACAAAGCTTTTCCCAACCCCAGCATTTGGTTTGTAATGTATGAATCTCTGTCGGTGTCCTCGCAAGGCCAAGTGGGAGAATGGTGGAGAGGGTACAAGGACGGGCCTGTGAATTTTCAGGTTTCAGGTACTGTAGTCGTGCGTCTGGGTGATACCAAAAATAAGCATAGTGCATCTGTGCTTCTAAGTAGTATCAGTAAAAGTCTGATACTCCAAAACCACCCCGTGCAAAGGGCATTGTGAGCGTCTGCCACCCCACCCGGGCCTGTCTTCCAGCCCAGATCAGCCCTGTCAACATGCTCAGAAGAGTAGCCGAAAATGTGGTTGTGAGTGGAATGGGAATAATTTAAAACAAGTATAGAACGCGAGACAGAACAACTATGTCAATGATAGCTATCCTACTAGCGATCGACAATGAGAGTGTTATCCAGTGATCGATCTGTGCCGATAGGCGATCTACGGCTGGGCCATAATTAAGGCGGATGACCTCTGATGCTGTGCGGGGTAAAATCGAATGCCGAGATATCTAAGGGAGGTTGTTGCACCAGCGCAAGGGGAAGTCCAATGTGAAGGGGGGTAGAACCCGTCAAGGGAAAGATCTCAGATTTAGTCCGGTTGATAACGAGACCAGAAAAACACCTAATCGTACCACCTCGCGAATAATTGGAGAGAGATTAGTAACAGGCTCGCACACAAATAAAAGGATGTCATCCACATATAGAGAGGCCAGTAGAGTCCCCTGATGGAATCTGAGTCCCCGCTGGAGGTGGCGCATCTGTGGGTCCATTGCAATGATGCATAGTAGCGTCGAGAGTGGACATCCCTGCCTGGTGGCGCATTAAGGGAAATTGGTCTGGGAGTTCTCCATTAAACTTGGAGCCGAGCCACAGGGTTAGTATAAAGAAGGCGGATAGGAGGACAGAAATTATGAGGGAAGCCCAATTTGTTGAGCGTTGGGTAGAGGAAAGGACACTCCAGGGAGTCAAATGACTTTTCGCATCCAACAATATCGCCGCAGCAGAAAGATCAGGCTCAATTTGGTTTATAACTGCAAATATCGTGCGCAGATTGACAGAGGTCAATCTATTCGGTACAAATCCCGTCTGAAGGGGGGAGACGATTTGATCAATTAAGAGGGATATGCGCGTCACAAGCACTTTAGCCAATATCTTATAGTTTTGATTAAATAGTGAGAGGGGCCTATATGAGGCACACCAATCAGGTGGTTTGCCTGGTTTGAGCAGTAGGGATACAATAGCTTCTCGCAACCTTGCTTAATCTCATGTTACAGATATTGTAGCCCCCTTTGGGATCCTCATGGTAACATACGCAGATGACACACAGCTGGTTGTAGTGTTGAACCATGCAGATCAGAGGTCCAATGGCCTCCACTCCTGTTTCGAGGAAGTTTCCAAGTGGATGGGCCTGTCACATTTCAAACTTAACGGTGAGAAAACCGAGGTCATGATTCTCGGTAATCCTTTAAGCTTCAAATCAAGCACTATGTGGCCAGCATGCATGGGCCCCGTGCCGGCCCAAAAACCGAGATAAAGAACCTGGCAATCTGGTTAGACCAGAACCTTACCTTCAAAGCTCAAGCTAGGAAGACTGCTGCTACATGCTATGGCCTGCTAAGAATGGCCTGCAAAGTGCTTCCCCTCCTACCCTTTCAAGCAAAAAAACTGCTAGGCCAAACACTAATACTCTCAAGGATAGATTATGGCAATGCTCTATATTTAGGCGCCCCAAACTCAGTGGTCACGAATTCCAGACTGTACAAAATTGTGCAGCTAGATTGCTGATGGGAGTCCCCAATCGCTGTTCAGCAAAGCCCGCGCAACACTCCCTCCATTGGCTTCAGGTGCAGGAGAGAATTAGCTTTAAGGCTGGGATGCTCAAGGGTAGCCATGCGCTATACAAATGCCATTATAAAAAATAATGGAGGGGAATACACCTGACTCCAGTGACTCCGCATTAACCTCCAGAAGATGCGGGACCAGTATGATCTTATATGTTTTATAGAATACGCCTGTGAGTCCGTCCGTCCCAGGGGCATGGAAGCCATCAAGGACATCTATGGCTTGAGATATCTAATCAGCGCTAATGGAGGAGGCTAGGAATATCTGTTGGCCCTCCTCAATCCACACTATTGCCACCTCTGCCAAGTAGTCGGGAAGGGCGGTGTCGATTGGTGGGGAGCATGAAGTTTATAGGCGGGTGTAGTAGGACAAAAAGGTAGAGAGAATATCAGCACCTTGAGAGGTGTGGGTGCCGTCGTCTGATTGCAGTTGGGTAATGGATGCGGTGTGCTGTCAGGGGGTGAGTAGTCTGCCCAAGGTCCATCCTGGTCTCTGCCCCTCCCCATATACTCGAGAATGTGCATATTTCCCAGATAAGCGGTCTCATGAGTGGCGAGTTCCTGGAAGTCTTCCAAGAGTTTTGCACGTTGATGCATTGGAATGGGTGCATCGCCCAAAAGGGCCTGTGAGTCAGTCAGTCAATAACTTTATTTCAGCCGTTGCAGCCATAAAAGTATCTATCACATGCATGCAATATAATACAGACATAGAAAAGCAATCAATTTTAAGATAACAATCCATAATAACATGTGGATTTTTCCTCTTGGAGTCCAAACTTCCTAAAGCTCCGAGGGAAAAAATGAGTCCACAAAAGTGCATGTGCATTGGGTATAATAAATGAATAACCTTCTTACAAAAGCAGGAGTCTAGGATTATTAGAATCTGCCTAACCCCCAGTTATCGAATCAGGACCTTTAAAGTGCCAGTGCCTAGAGTGTAAAAGGGACCGAAATTGATTACAATGCAATAATAAATTAATTTTTAAAAAATGATAAAACCAATTAAAATCAATGCCAAGAAATGTAACAGCAAAAGTCTATGCCATGAGAATTAACAGCATGACCAGTCGTGCAGTACAATTCCATGATTAGTTCGATTAAAAAATTAATAAATAAATACATGTATGAAATCATCTAAGAGATATTAAAATACAAAGTGGTTACGTCAGTTGCATGGACAATGCATACCTTCTACTAATCCACATTTTTCCTAGAAATTTAGCAACAGCATAGACAATACGCATGCTGGCGTTAGACATTCAGATACGTAATGCATCGCTGTGACTGCGGGTACCTAGCTGTTTACAGATAGGAGCTATGCACCTAGATCTCAGATGGTGGTACCGAGGGCATGCAAAAAGTATGGGACTTGGCTGCAAGAGAGCAGCCGGGGCAGATCAGAGATGCAGAAGAAGGCAGAGACCAGGAGGCAACAAAGGTGTTAAGAAGGAGGGAACCAAATCTGAATTGCATGAAACGTTTCCTATCCTGGGCATTTGTAATAACCTCCAGATATTGCTCAAAGGCACCTTCTAGTTTAAACTCCATGAAATGAAGGGCTTTTGAGTCAAGATCCCCCAATGCCTTCTCAGTGGCGTTGAGGTCCCGGCGTATAGTGCGGAAGACCCCGGCCTGTTTAGCTATACAAATGCCCCAAATATATACCTTGAAGGCTTCTCATGAAGTGGCATATTGGGGTACTGAACCTGAGTTGATCGGAAACTATTTGATGATCGCGTCTCATACCTCACTTTTAAAGATAGCGTCAAGTAGAACATCAGGTGGCAAGTGCCAGGATCTGTATGGGCGCACAATGCTGGGTAATGCCAGTGATAACAATACCGGCGAGTGGTCAGATAACATGTGGGGTGGGTATTCTGACAACTGCGCATTAATCAAGAGATCTGGAGCTAGGTACCAATGGCCTATACAAGACCACGTATCATGTGGTGCTGAATAAAAGGAGAAGCGTGTGTCAGTGAGATACTTGGGCCGCCAGGCATCATACATCAAGTGTGGGCGCAGCAGAGTCTCAAGCTTTTCTGTGGAGTGTGGTTTAGTGACTTGGCCTGTGCCTGTAGTCTCAGAAGCGGGTTGCAGTGTAAGGTTGGAATCACCCCCAAATATGATCGAGTCGATAGGAATAGGATAGGAGATGTGTGTGGAAATGCTAGTAAAAAAACTACATATATCTACGTTAGGGGCGTACACATTGCTTAGAAGTATCCTCTTCGCACCCAGGCTCCCCACCACCAGTACAAATCTTCCCTTAGGATCCTTAATCACTGTCTCGGTCATAAAGGGTAATGTTTTATGGATCAGGATACAAACTGCGCGGAAGTAGGTAGTTTAAATGGTGAAAAAACTATTGGTGCTCCAGGTAGCGGCGAAGCGGTTGCCTGAGAGAGGAGCGTAGTGGGTTTCCTGTAGCAGGGCTATATGTATTTTGTGTCTAGCTAGATAGGCTAGACCTGCATCCCCTTGCGAGAGATTGACAGACCCCTCACATTCCACGTTATGCACTGCAACTCCAGAGCCCCCGCCCCCCCACTCGGCTTCGCAACAGCAGTTGTAATAGCATGTGGAGGAAAGCATCTATGTATGTGTTGCTAACCAGCCAGCCAGTGCATAGTGTAACATCCTGCATAGTACAAATAAACCTTAAAACGTAAAAAAAGAACTTACAGCCCACCACCCGCCTCCCACATCAGATAACCACCCAACTTGTATCCGCTGAATCCCAGCGTCCCATTATTGAAAAAGTAGGAAATCTCCTAGTGGGTAGGCAACACCCAGAGCGGGCCACTTAGATTAATATCAGTAATGCTTGGATTATATGTAACTGCAATTAAAAAGAGGGAAGAAAAAAAGGGTTACACAGATAAAGGATATTCCATCCCATCAGTCGCTAGTTCACGATGAGTCCAAGCATATTGGGGACCTAGGTTTCAAGTTTACTGTTCTGTCTTTAACATAGTATTGAAGAACGGAGCGTTATTTCCCAGGGTGCCAGTGCATGGTCGATTTATGGCGTTTGCGAAAGTCGGTAACATCTGCGGGTGTGTCAAAGATGTTAGTTTTCCTGTTAATTTGAACTCCAAGGCGTGCTGGGTACAGCATAGCATAACAAATGTTTGCTCCTTTCAGAGTTCGCTTAAGATCCTGAAATTTGCATCGGGCCTCCTGAACTACTGGTGTAAAGTCCGGACAAAATGACGATGACATCCCTTGGAACTGTAGGTCTTCCATGACTCTGGCCCTACGCAGTGCAACATCCCGGTTGTGATAATTAAGTAGTCACACTATAATGAGGCGTGGAGAAGCACCAGAGGCCGCTCTGGGGGCAAGCGTTCTGTGGGCTCGTTCGACTGCAAAAGTGGTGAAGAAATTGTCCCTTCCGAAGAACTCCACAAGAAGCCGCTCCACATATGTCTCCATGGGGACTGTGTTGGTCGATTCGGCCACTCCGGCTATCCGGAGGTTGTTGCGGTGTGATCTTGCCTCTTGGTCCTCTGCCTTGGCTGCCGTTGTTTTTAGGAGGTGCTCTGTGCGATCTAGGCATTTGGCCATGGCCATTTGTGCATCCCCCGCCTCAGAGATGTGCTTCCCTGCTCTGTCGATGAGGGCCTTGTGCTGTTCCAGGTGGCTGTGCATGGTATCGAGACGAGTCGCCAGACAATCGAATCGCGCGTCAACGACCTTGAAGCCAGTGCATAGCTCCACTATTATGGCTGCCGTGCCCTCCTAAAAAGGCTGTTCAGAGTCTGCTGGTTCTGCAGGGCCTGGGGATCACCACACGGCATTGTTGCCGCCCTCCCACGTGGGAGTTTTGGTGGCCTCAAAAGAAAGCTGCCGCTCCTTGGGGTCCCTGCAACCCATGATGAACAGAGGGGGATTAGAAAATGGCCATGTAGCACGTGAAACATCGGTGGCCAGCGGGTTCAGTGGCAGGTGGGTAGAGGCGCCACAGGTGCAGGGTGATGGGGCAAGCCCCTGAAGTATGGGAAGGGCGCCGTCTCTCCACTGGCAGGTCTAGAAGGAAAGAGTGCAGGTGCCGTCCTGCATGTGTCTGCCTCACTGTGCTTTGTCAATGCAAAGAATGGGCCAGTCGTACCATAATGGTGCTGGAGCGGCCCGCTAGCCGCTGCACCATTCAATCCCCAAATAAAAAAGGTGTGCAGACAGTGATGTATCAGGACGTTTCAATGGACATGGCCCCCGTCCTGCAATCAGCCCCGCGTGAGGGCAGTGATGAAGTCCCAGGGCCCGCTATCAGATACGTCGTGCATCGGTTTTGGCACCATCGCAGTATGCACCGTGAGGAGCAGGCAGCCAATGAGCTCAGTCAGTCAGGGTCCGAGCGAGTGACTCACCAATTCAATTTGAGCAGAGGTCCGGAAAGTTCAGATCGACCGCCATGCCTGAAAAGGCCCTCGAGCCCGGGCCTCGATTTTCATAGGAGATGCACCACATGGCCGCAGCCCCACCTTTAGGCTCGCCCGCGACCCCTGTCGCCACGGGGCATCTGAGGGCGCGTCAGGCTGCTGCCATCACAGGGCTCCACGCAGACAATGGTGCCACCCGCAGCAGCTCTGTTGCGCTCTGATCATGCCACAGAGCCTCCAGTGTCCACGGAAGTGCTTGGTGACACAGAGCGCTGCGCTGGGACAGAGCTAGGCATTTTTTACGGCGGTGCGCTCCGGTGCTCCCATATCAAGCCACTATCTAGGTACTCGGTCAGGCCACACCCCCTGCAGTGAAATATTAATGATGAAGTAGATTGCCTTCTTGCTGTGTGTTCCGTTGTCAATTCGGTCTGCAAGAGCTGTGCACTTGGTGTTTCGTTTCTGCTGTTGGTAGCATCTTAGGGCAGATTTGAAGATGTCTTTATCCATGGTGTCTTGACTTGTTCTCCATTTGTGCTCCAGTTGCTTGCAGTGGCGTATCATCAGCCTGAGTTCCTCTGTTTTGCAGCTGGCCTGTGGTCAGCCTCTTGCCGTTGCACTTTAGGGGAACCAGTGTGTCGGCACATGCAGTGATCCAGCTGTTGAGATTCTTGATGGCTTTCGGCAAGTTGCTGGTGTGCTCGGGCCGATGTGCTTTGAGGGGTGGAAGCCCAGCTCTCTTCAATGATGCTGTTTTCCAGCTGCAGTGGGCAGGTCCAGTGATGGTAAGTCTCTGGTGGTGTAGGATGGGTATGCTGTAACTGACGAGGGTGTGGTCAGTCCAGGTCACAATTGCTGGCTTGCGAACTGTCATGTTGCTGATTGAGGAGAAAATCGGGTCACACTGATGGCCAGCGATGTGGGTGGGTTAGGTAATATGCTTGGTGAGTGCAAGATTTCAGAGGCTTTTCAGAAGGGCAGCAGAGTTTGAATCAATGTAGTCTTCTAGGTGAAAGGTTAGGTCTCTGAGGAGGATTAAGGTGCTGATGTTGATGATGTGTGATGAAGTCTGTGGTGTAACCTCCAAAATTGATACAGGTTCCTGGTGGTCTTCATATGAGAGATCCACCTAGGGAGAAGTTTGCTGTAATGGGTATCTTGAACGTGAAGTGTTCCATGTAGCTGGTGGTGGTGTACGTGTAGTTGGTGCAGCTGATAGTGTCTTTGAATATGATGGAGAATTCACCTCTTGGCTTGTGTTTCCGGTTTTGTCTATCGATCTGATATCCAGCTGGAATGACTGTGTAGATGTCCAGTGCAGAGGTTGTATTTAGCCATGATTTATTGAGAAAGAGCAGGTCCGGAGAGAGGTTGTGCAGTATGTCCCATATCACCATGACCTGTTTGGTAAGCCAGCGGCTGTTGAGGAGCCTGAATGCCTGCAAGTGTGGTGTGTTGTGTGAGTCTGAGAGACTAGGGTGCTGACTGCTAATGGTACCTGAGTGGTGGGTAAAGGCTGTGGGAGAGTACATGAGAATTTTCAGGAGGTGCATTTGAATGCTCCTTCTGTTTTGTTTGGAGTTGCAGGAGCGCTGCAAGCAGCGGCCAGATTTCAGACCACAGAGGAGCGAGGCAGAGTAGCGGAGGGTAGGAGGAGTGCCAGGGTTCCTGGTGGCTACCAGATTACAACTTTAAAGTGGTCTGGCGGGCAGGCGGCATGGCAGTGCTCATTTAAAGGTGGCAGTGCCTTTGAAAAAGGCACCGCAATGAGAAAAGCCTTGCAAGGTTCCTGCAAGGCATGGACTTGAATGTCTACACCCTGCAGGAACTGTTGTGCATGCCAGAAACCGGTCCTAGGAAGCTTGTTTCCGGTCCAGGGAAGGCATGGCTTGGCAGTTCGGGCTGGACTGTTCCCATGATGCACAGGGTCAGACTGATTTGCATATGGCCATGTCTGAACTAGGGTGGCAGAGTGGGCTAAAGAACGGTGATGGATTAAGCCCAGATCAGTTGACTGGGGGTGAGTGGTTGCAATGTTCTACACTCCGTCCATCATTTCCTTTGGTTTTTGCTTTGTTCGCCATAAATTGGCAGGGTATGCTCAGACGTGAGTCCCTTGCTCACTTTGCCACTGGATTCAAGCAAGCCTGGCTGAAGACGGCTGATATGCCAGAAACCGGTCCTAGGAAGCTTGTTTCCAGTCCAGGGAAGGCATGGCTTGGCAGTTCGGGCTGGACTGTTCCCATGAGGCACAGGGTCAGACTGATTTGCATATGGCCATGTCTGAACTGGGGTGGCAGAGTGAGCTAAAGAACGGTGATGGATTAAACCCAGATGAGTTGACTGGGGGTGAGTGCTTGCAATGTTCAACACTCCGTCCATCATTTCCTTTGGTTTTTGCTTTGTTCGCCATAAGTTGGCAGGGTGTGCTCAGACGTGAGTCCCTTGCTCACTTTGCCACTGGATTCAAGCAAGCCTGGCTGAAGACGGCTGAAATGCCAGAAACCGGTCCTAGGAAGCTTGTTTCCGGTCCAGGGAAGGCATGGCTTGGCAGTTTGGGCTGGACTGTTCCCATGAGGCACAGGGTCAGACTGATTTGCATATGGCCATGTCTGAACTGGGGTGGCAGAGTGGGCTAAAGCACGGTGATGGATTAAACCCAGATCAGTTGACTGGGGGTGAGTGCTTGCAATGTTCAACACTCCGTCCATCATTTCCTTTGGTTTTTGCTTTGTTCGCCATAAGTTGGCAGGGTATGCTCAGACGTGAGTCCCTTGCTCACTTTGCCACTGGATTCAAGCAAGCCTGGCTGAAGACGGCTGAAATGCCAGAAACCGGTCCTAGGAAGCTTGTTTCCGGTCCAGGGAAGGCATGGCTTGGCAGTTTGGGCTGGACTGTTCCCATGAGGCACAGGGTCAGACTGATTTGCATATGGCCATGTCTGAACAGGGGTGGCAGAGTGGGCTAAAGAACGGTGATAGATTAAACCCAGATCAGTTGACTGGGGGTGAGTGCTTGCAATGTTCAACAATCCGTCCATCATTTCCTTTGGTGCATGCACAAAGGTGGTCACATGTTATGAACCATCCCCCACTGTGCATTCACAAGCCCAGGAGGCACAGGGGGCCCTGTACGCCCCCCATTGTTTCCTCTCCTTCAGAGTAAGAACCTCCATGTAAACCCTGGCATGGAGGATACTTGTAATATGCTTGCCAGGACCGCAGCGGTCCCGCCAAGCATATTGCAATCTCCGGATCACCACGCCACCTCCACGGAATGGCGGTTCCCTGGAAGCATCAGCGGCCCCTTGTGGTCCAACCAGAAAACTCGTAATGCGGCCTTCGGACTGCCGATCCAGCGGTGGCTGGTCCACCGCCGCTGCGCCCCACGAATCTGGAGTCCGAGGACCGCCAGACTTGTAATTAGGGCCTAAGTGGTTAAGAAAGAGGCATCTGAGCAGACAGTAAAGCAACATTCAACTTCACAGATTTCGACTTCACCATGATGAATGAGAGGTGCTCAGCATGCATATATTGGGAAGTTGTTCTAGTGTACTGAGTTGCACTCCTCAGGTCCATTGTCAGGCACCCAGTTCAATGGGTAGCGGTCGAATCACCTGTCACCTGAAAGTGCTCTCATCAGTGAGTATATTGCTATGGGAACTTTACTATGGATATCAGTGGGCATCCCAGAGTGTCATCTTAATCTTCAGGCAGTCAGATAGCCATACAGCTGGTTATCCGCTGTATTATCACAGAAACAAGCCCACTTTGTGCACAAACTGACATCGTTTGCTGTACATTGCAGGCATTGTGCCTAAATGCAAGCAGTCACTCAGATAAACACTCTGAGCAGACACAATACCCGAAGAGATGCCAGTCACCAAACGTCTGCACCATGCTCCCAGCCAGCCCACCCACTTGAGAGCTGCTGTGATCCTGAGTAATCGTCATACTCTGTTTTGTTCTTGCTTGAAGACCCCTGCTGTGGCTGGTTCTACTCTGTCTTCTCCTGCCCGGGCAGCTCTCATCCAGGTCAAGAACAAACATGAAGGTCTCAAGCCCCAAATCTTGCCTTAATATGGACGCAGGCTGTGGGTTCAAAGGGCAGGAGGCATCTTCAAATGCCACCCGCAAGGTCGCAGCTCGGCCTCCTTAAGCTGGCCACCGTCACCACTAGTGCCAGGAAACACCAAGGTCTGCATTGTCTCCGGGTTACTGCTGCCTCATTATGGCTGCCTTAGTCAGCGCATCAGGGTTCATGGAGTCCACTCCTTTAAGTGAGGTGCTGGAACTGACCTGAGATCGTCAGGGAAAGAGGCCGGCACAGGATCAACCTCAAATACACATCCGACCCACATACACTCCAGCCCCACCACCCCACAGTAGTTTTGTTTTATTGTTTGTCTTGAATAAGAAGAAAGATCTGTAAAGCACATATAATACCAACAATACTATCAGATAATATGACCGATCCAATTCATTTCTATCCTCCACGCACAAAGAGGCGAGATCACAATAAGTAGGATGCTTGCAAAAGCAAACATAGCATATAATTTCGTGTCTCTAATCTTTTACTTAAAAGACTTAATCAAGTTATATATATAAGCTTATAAGGCGTGGTGGCATGTTGTTTGCCATAATCATAGGCTGGACACCCCCTTTGTATATCCTATTCAGATGGCAGCGAAGCGTTTGGACTTGTGGTCCCCCATTACACTTTACCTTGACAGAAAGTGTTCCCAGCCAAAACCGTCTCAGCAAGAGGTTCTGAAGCCCCCTTGAATCCCTTGCACGTTTCCAGATCTCTTCATATCTCCAGTACTTATGTGATTTAACTGTTATGTATTAATGGCTTTATTTATTTATTTACTTATCTTTACTCATAAGTTTGATTTCATTTTGTGTAGTGCAATCTACTATATTGTTTTGATGTGAATTGCAGTGTTTTGATATGGATTTTCTGTAATGTTTTGACATGATTTTACTGTTTTGACTCTTGTATTGATACCTTTACTTTTCTTAATAAATTTTTCTTTCAAACTAAAAAAAAAAGTTATATATATAAGTAGTTCATCTCTAAAAAATGTGAATGAACATTAAAGTGCCTGCCTAAAACCTTAACCGTTTCAATGGATGCACTTATATCACACATTTATTTATGAAATAAGACGACAGTCAACATTTTCTAAAGGCTCCCGATCTTAATAAGAATAAAATACATTCCATTCAAAAATAAACATAAAAATGGCAAAACAATGTAAAGTGTGTAGTTGTTTCTCTGGTACCATTATCATACTTAAAGGCATTCTCATGAATCTGGAAGGGTGACCTTTTCCACTTTGTTGATGCTGCATAAGAAAGGAGTGAATATAATCTGGACCTTGTAATTAAATGCAGACTTCAAAAAGGGTTTGTAATCAGCATCCGGGATGGAAGTGTGTCTTGATAGTATTACAAATATCTGTTGTGGTCTGACCGATTGTGCTGCAAAGCTTTGTTAAGGCTGCACCAGATTCAGACAAAGGTCGGGAAAAAAAACAGACACCAAAATTCATTCTTAGTTGATTTTAAGGTAACATTCTTAGTATTGTGCTGGTGACTCTTATGTGGGTAAGAACATGCTTTCATGTACAAGTGATACAGAATAAGTGAACCAGTATCCAAACTCCAAACACATTGGGGAGAACAATGGCTGACTCATTAGGTTCCTGGGACAATGCATGGTGAATACACTGATACTCTTTGCCGAATACGACACAGCTTTAGACACCCAAGTCCTCTGGCCAACTTAATAACTCGAGTTAGTGATTCAGGTGGACTGTAACCCACATACCTCCCATCACCTTCTTGAATATGGTATGTCTAGGGTAACAATCCATACTGTGTGACTACAGGATGATTTTTTACTTTGTTGTGAGTTTCAGAGCCCTTATTTCCCCATGGATGAACACACACAGGAAATCCACTTATATATTTAAAAAGTCTTTATTAATAATGAATGCCCTTGTCTAGGATTCGGATCACTGAGCCCCCATGTCTCTCAGGGCCACCCCCCCAAAAAACAGCACTTCGTGGAACATATTCAAAACTTTTGATGACATCGCCGTTCTTAAAATTCCAACAGCACTTAAACCTTCAAACCACTTCAGCAACCCTCTGCCATGGAATTTCTTCAATGAGATTAAAACCTCTATACTCCCATTTTGGGCCAAGATAGGAAATGCTTCACTGCTTCAAGACACTATACCAGACTGCCTAAAGTATGGCAGGTAGCCTCTATTTTGAAAAAACCCACAGTGGATCATGCAGACCTAAACAACGTCCGTCCAATCTCGAACATTCTGACTCCAGTTAAGTGCCTTGAGAAATGTGTCTAATTATGCAACCATATAGAACAATTCCGACTTTTAGACCAATTCCAATCCATATCACTGAATCGGCTCTAATATACATATTTGATGACAGGCTAAAAATGCTGGATCAGATCGAATCTTGCCTTCTAATCCTCTTCGACCTCTTGTCAGCTTTCGATATGGTCAAATATGACAGCCTCCTAGACTTACTGGAATGTAGGATGTGGCTATCAGGGTACGTCCTAAACTGCTTCGCCACATTTCTCCACAACAGACCTCAAAGATTCAAGGTTACTCAGTCCCTGTCCAATTCCATACTGATCACATTAGGGGTCCCACAAGGGTCCATGTTCTCACCCACTCTCTTAAACCTGTTCATGGAGCCTTAAATGGAAATTCTAAAAATATATAACATCCACTATCAAATGTATGCCAATGACACCCAACTGTACTTCCAAAATCTCTTCCCCCAAAGATATGAGGTCTCTCAACATAACTCTACAAAAAATTCAAAACTGCCTGATCAGCAACCACCTCAAACTAAATGCTCTCAAAACAGAATTCCTCTTAATTTGCCCTCCCAAACAGTCCTCCAATACTGAAGAATGGATGAAGCAACTAACAGCTCTTAACTGTCTACCACAAGTTATAGATTCCATGAGATTACTGGGAATAACGCAAGACAAGAACCTGAACATGCAGGAGCACATCAACACAGCTACTAAAGGAGCGAACCTCCAAATGAACATCTTAAGAAAGATAAAACCCTTACTCCCCCTTAACAACTTCAAGTCAGTTGTTCAAGCCCTAGTGATTTCAAGGTTGGACTATGGAAGTGCAACCCTCTGCGGCCTACCTAGAGCTAAGTTGGCTCTACTAAGGGCCTCTCTTAGCTCTGCTGCAAGGCTCATCACAGGATTTACAAGAAACAACCACATCACCCCTGATCTAAAATCTCTAAACTAACTTCATATGAGGCAAGAATACAGTAAAAAAATTCCTTGCTTCACCCATAAAGCCTACACTTCAACACCCAGAGGTACCTTCACAAATACTGGAGCTAACTGGTGGCTGCAGATCCTCCAGAAGCACCAGCACCTTATTGTTGAAACCACAGAAATGTTATAAAAAGAAAACCTTCAACCTAGCCTTCTGGAGTATTGCACTGAGAATTTGGAACTCCCTGCTCCCTGGAATCAACTGCATCATTCAAAAAAGAAGTTAAAATACTACTGATAAAAAAATATCTGCTCTAGAACACACAATCTCTACTCTCTGGACCCCATTATGATGCAGTGTCTACACCCATGTTTATTACTCGCCTTTAATGATCTTGTTTGTTGATTTGTCGGCTTGGACCTTGAAGCGGTCTCTTCCCTCACCTTGGAGCTGCTACATCCTGTATTTATCTCGAGCATGTTGTTGTTTGCTTTACCTGTTTCTTTTTTTCTGACCATGTGTAAAGTGCTCCGATACCCTCAAGAGTCATGTTTGCGCTATCAAATACTTTATGAATAGACAAACAGTGTAGATTATATGAATATATGTTACTGCAAAAATAAACAATGGCTGTAATTAAAAAGGCAATGAAACAATAAATTAAAAAAGATGATAACATACCAGGTGGTGTTTTGATGGTGTTCACTAAAGCACTGACTGAAGAAACCTATCTGTGCCAACAATCCCTTCCTTTCTAGCATCTAATTAAATCGTTCTTAGCACCAAAAATGCCATGTAAGTTTCGCAGATGGCCTCCACAATACATACATTTTGTGCATAATGAAGTTGTTTTAGATCAGATACTGTGCTTTGAGAAGGTTGTGGCCTTGCTGTGTTATGGCGTTCTGAGCTGGGAAAAGCCTAGATAAGACCAACAGCGTCTGTCTGTGCCCTTCAGCTAAGATCTCTGTAGCACACAGTCTGTACAAAGCGCCCAGGAAAATCTGAAGATGTCTCTACCAAAAGGTAGCTTTGCATCAGAATTCAATACTATTTTCTTGTTATGAAAATGTCAGACCTTGTGATTAGTGATGTAATATGCAAGAATTACCATATGAATTCTGTTGTACGCATCCCTATTATAATTCACACTGATACATATTATGTGAGCAATTATTGCACTATCAACCCATATTAAAGTAAAATATTATAGAATAAACGTGCAATTAATACTAAATGTAACACATTTATGAATGAGAAACAAGCATATGAATACATGAATAAATAAAATGCACTGAGAGGCACATAATCAAGAAAACACAAAATGTGCAATACCACTATGTGTACTTGAAATCCTTTGCTGTTTTTAGTGAAATGAATTATAGATTATGGTGGTGTTATATATGCAGGAACAGGTTATTTGCTATTGGTGGTAAGTAAGGAAGTAGGCTTCTGGGGGTTGTGCCTCTCCTTGAACTAAGACCTTCTGTGAGACAAGAAGCACTAGGGTGAAATGTGACCATGAATGACAAATGCAACAAAGAGCAATAATGACTAGACACTACACCATTACCAGTACTTATCATACCATATACTTTGCACTCTTTAGTTCCATTAATAAAAAATAAAAAAATTAATCATTCTGTATTGATTGTTACCCGAGACAGACCAAGAAAATGTAAGATCTGGAAAACCCATGTGCACCGTCACGGTATGGCCACATGTGCTCAATATGATCCTAGAGTGCACTTCTGCTCAAATGGCTAGGCTGGTTTGCACAACAAGGTTTATACCGTCGGTGCAGACAATCGTGCTATGGGAGACTAGGAAAACATGTCGGGCATAAGATCTCTGCCACTGCAATGTCAGAAAAAGACCCACACTGCAGTTGCTGACATAGCTAAAGAAGCCAGCGACAGTCCGGGTGAGATTTGGCAGTCAGGTTGCCTAGAGGTCACAAGTTGGAAAAAGAATGCTGCAGGATGGATTTCACCATCAAGTAGTAATACAGGAGCAAGGATAGTCCAGTGCAATATTCTGACAAAGAGGTGACCCTTCAAAGAATGCTTGGGTGAAATCAACTGTTTGACAGTCTCCAGAGTTTAGAGAGTCTGCTCCAATCAGAAGATCTTTCCCCTCCATTGGTGGGGATGCCACGAGTTCTGCTTGTGATGTCCCTGGCAAGCAGAAACAGCTGTCATCTTTGGTTCTGCTTTGAATGTAGACCGAAACAAAAGAACAGTGTACCAGGAATTTGTCTCACTAAAGACCGAAAGAGTTCCAGTTTTTGCAAGACTTTTAGATTTAACCACAGTTGGTCTTCTAGATATAGAGCAGAGATGCTCAACAGATCAACTTCCCTTCTCCTTTCTACTATTAATACACAGGAAAAGAGATGACTATCTGGCTCCACGGTTCTACAGACCTTTCCGGCTCCGGGACAGTTGCACTGGTGGCTGGAACCAGACTGCATGTGCCCACGAAGAGGAGAATATCTGATCAGAGTTGCCTGCCAGAGTCTAGGGCGACTGACCCTGGTAACGTTTGCAGAGTCCACTAGGTTGTTAGGTAACTGAGATACACACGGTGGGACTTGGAGAGGACCTCTTGTCTCCCATAGTGTAAAACTGAGTCTGGCTAGAGTTTTGCTTATTACTTAGGTGAGAAGTTACAGTGAATGGTAACAAGCATTTTCAGAGGTCCGGCCATAGTTATTGTTTGTCTCCCACATGAGTGATTCATTGTTAATACTTAAATGCATTAACTTCACATAAATTGTCACTGGCTACCTTGCAGATAATGCCAGCAGCCTAGGATTATGGGATTAGCTACGCTCCGAGAGAAACCTCTAGGGGATGGGATCCCTACCCTGGATATATGCGAGGCCCCATACAAGAAGGTTTTTAAATTGCTAATCCCTCTGTCATTGTGATTACTGCTTGATATACTAGTTTGCCAAATTCATATAGTGCATATATTTGTGGTTTCTATGCATAGTATGTAGCTTTGTGTTAATTGAAGTACCATTCCTTTTCTGAACTAAAAGCACCGAATCACTGGACTTTACAACGTATTGTCCATCTGATCGATGCGGTGAGTCTTACAGAGGGATGGAGAACGGGTAATGCCATCTAATTCACCATTTCGCAGTGTGCGCCAAGTCCAACCCTTGTAATATGTTCGCGCTTTTGCAGATATTGCAAGGACTGAAAATTTGCGGGTTGGAAGAAAACTCTGCATAAGGCTTAGGAAACAGAACAATATTGCTGCCCTGTTACACTTTATCAGCGGCGAGCCCGCATTCTAAGAGGAATGCTCACTAAAGAATTGTTAAACTCCTTCAAATTATGTGTGCAACAGTAAGCACAGTATGAGAAAAACATCCCCATTAAACGCAGGCGGTTTCCCGGGAAAGGATTGGCTGATCCTTGCTTGGGCGCCGAATCCGTCGCAAAGAGACTTCAGCGGCGCTCTCCACATAATGGATTATTAGACACATAAAAACTGTAAAATTCAAGCCGCAGCGAGCATACAATATTTTCTCGTCTTTCATTTTTTCAATAGATTGTAACAGTCCTGAAAGCCAATTTCTGCTGCTGCAGTGGCTGTATTTTACAGCAATTCAACTCGGTACCTGGAGCCGAGAATAAAAACCCAGCAGTGGGGGCAAATGCGACATTTTATAAAAACCCGCGCGTTTGGTGTGGCGCGCCTGAAAGAAAAGGTCATTTATGACCTCAGCTGACGTAGGACGTTTGCACCTCGAACGCGTGACAACACGAATGGAATATTCCGACTCATAATTAACCTATAAAGGTGCACTTTGTAGGACGTGGCAGTAATTGCAAATATTACCATTAACAGCAGTTTAGTCAGCCTCGCGTCCCATTGAAAAGAAATGGAATTGTTCACCCTTTGTCACCATCAAGAAAAGCAATCACGTCTGCTGCCAAGACGTCACAAGAACCGTTCACCGAGAACGGCATGAAATGTGTGTGTGATGTTTAATTTGGAAAGAGAGTGATTAATGCACAAAGAAGTCAATGTTCATCTCTATGCAGCTGGGGTATTTTTTATAATCCAACAGTAAGCCAGGAGTCGCAGCTTTGGGATATTTGACCCAGTTCAGCGGTCTGCTGCCTGTGGCTAGGTTCACACAATGGAAACACCACATACATACATACATACATATAACCAGAAGAGAGTACAAGGTGAGGTATTTGCGCCAAGGGCACCAGTATTCTCAATGCTTCAACTGGTTTAACCTGTAATAGAATAAGGGCCCGTCGTTTTTCTCGGAAGCCCGTCACAGTTGCTTCTGAATGTTGGGGTTCTCTAGTCGTGATCCCCATTGTCTCTTTCATTCGCCTCCTACACTCTTTGCCTCTTTAGCTCACCATTGTAGCTTTTTTTCAGCCCTTCTTTATCCCCTTATCACCGTTCTCAATTATTTACGTCTTCTTTCTGCATTCTCAACCTTTCTGTCTGTTGCTTTAGGTCACAGTCTGAACATTAGAAATAAGTCCCTGTCCCCGTAAATGACTACTAGTTGACTCCACCCACCGGCTCAAATGCCACCCTGCGTGGCTTTTCATGGCCTTGTAAATACGGCCCCTTTTCACGCATCTCTTTACGTGAAAGGGGCGTGCCATGGGTGTTGCTGTGGGTGTTCCAGCGCAACACCCATGGATTCTTACACATTCCCAGATTTACAACATTTCCTAAACCTGGTAATACTTCAGAATCCTATGCCTCCCCAGGAGAGGCGCAACAATGAGAAATACTTTCATTGCTCCTCGTTTTTTCCTCTTTCTTTGCATGCTGCATTCTGCAGCTCACATAGAAAGAGAAAAACACCTTCAATGATTGTTTTTGTGCAGGAAGGTGTCCTTTCCTGCACATATACAATCATCCCTGCAACGCAGACTCCCGTGCCTGTGTTGGCGTATGGCAGCTAAATGTGCGCCAGCGCAGGGGATAGTACAGGGATGTGTCATAGTATTGTAAATATGACCCATCCTTGTGCTTTTAAATTCACGCAGCTCGTCGCAGCAAAATGGCTAGCAGCGCTGCGCTGCGTCATTTTGATGTAAACGAGGCCCTGAGTATTCTGCTACTGTTTTGGCAGTGGTCCTATACCACTCCATCTAAGAACAACTACTGGGTGACTTTCTCATAATCACATTGCACCACGTACTCTCATCCTTGTTCATAGTCTCTTGCTTCCAGGCAATTTACATCTCCCTTCTTGAGACCTTAAAGAGAACAAGTGTGTAAACTCCGGTGTGGGTCGAGGAACCCAGCAACTCTTCTGCACCTTTAAACATTTAGCTCCATTCGGTTCCACGAGTTAATTACAGTACAAGATTATAAACTGGGAAGATGACTTTCTCATCACCCAATTTTGCTTTTAGAGTTGAATACAGACAAAAATATGAGCACTTCTTTTCACAGATAGGAGGTTCCAATCCAAACAACCATAGCATTGAGCTATCACAGGATGAAAGTGACACAACATTGGTATGCATATTTACAAGGTCCTTGTGCCACAGCGCATCACTGTTTAGGACACTCGGGTGGCGCAAAAGCCCTGCTCCATATTTACAAAGCAGTATTAAGCCACTTTGCATGGCATAACCCCACTTTGTAAATCTCGTACCCTTTCACGCAGGTATCTGTGCCAAAGGGGATTGCAATGGGTGTTGCTGTGGGTGTTGCGCTGCAAAACACACTGCTTTTTGATGCTGCCCCAGACTTACAAGGATCTGTAATGCTGAGGCAGCACCAAAACTAACTCCACTCAAAAGCAGGCGTTAGATTTGTGCAACGAGGAGAAGTAATTTTATTTCTCCTCGTTTTTGCTCTTTCTATGTGTTCTGCTTCTGCAGCACACTTAGAAGGAGCAAATCGCCTTTAATGATTGTTTATGTGCTGGAAGGTATCCCTTCTGCACATTAACAATCATCCCTGCAACACATACACCCTTGCACCATGGTGCATGCGAGCCTGAGTTGCAGGGAATCATCCCTGAAACACAGGCAGCCTTGCACCATGGTGCATGCGAGCCTGAGTTGCAGGGAATCATCCCTGAAACACAGGCAGCCTTGCACCATGGTACATGCAAGCCTGAGTTGCAGGGAATCATCCCTGAAACACAGGCAGCCTTGCACCATGGTGCATGCAAGCCTGAGTTGCAGGGAATCATCCCTGAAACACAGGCAGCCTTGCACCATGGTGCATGCGAGCCTGAGTTGCAGGGAATCATCCCTGAAACACAGGCAGCCTTGCACCATGGTGCATGCGAGCCTGAGTTGCAGGGAATCATCCCTGAAACACAGGCAGCCTTGCACCATGGTGCATGCAAGCCTGAGTTGCAGGGAATCATCCCTGAAACACAGGCAGCCTTGTACCATGGTGCATGCGAGCATGAGTTGCAGGGAATCATCCCTGAAACACAGGCAGCCTTGCACCATGATGCATGCGAGCCTGAGTTGCAGGGAATCATCCCTGAAACACAGGCAGCCTTGCACCATGGTGCATGCGAGCATGAGTTGCAGGGAATCATCCCTGAAACACAGGCAGCCTTGCACCATGGTGCATGCAAGCCTCAGTTGCAGGGAATCATCCCTGAAACACAGGCAGCCTTGCACCATGGTGCATGCGAGCATGAGTTGCAGGGAATCATCCCTGAAACACAGGCAGCCTTGCACCATGGTGCATGCAAGCCTGAGTTGCAGGGAATCATCCCTGAAACACAGGCAGCCTTGCACCATGGTGCATGCAAGCCTGAGTTGCAGGGAATCATCCCTGAAACACAGGCAGCCTTGCACCATGGTGCATGCGAGCATGAGTTGCAGGGAATCATCCCTGAAACACAGGCAGCCTTGCACCATAGTGCAAGGGTGCCTGTGTTGGCGCTAGGCAGCTTTTTTGAGCTCAATGGAAAACACAAGAGTGTGCCGTATTCTTGTGAATACGGTGCATCCCAGCATTTTTTGAATGACGCAGCACTGCTAACTTGCTTGCAGCGCCGCGCCGCACCATTTCGTTGTGAATATGCCCCTGTGTGTCTTGGAGGAGTGTGTGGGAGGTACAAGAATTTTCTTTAGAGCAGAGCGGGGGCAGGAGGAATTTTATTGAGCACATTTGATATCTTTTCCCGCAGTCTTGAACCTATGCTGAGTTTAAAGGCACAATATACCCCAACAAGAAAGCATGTGCCGCATTAAAACAATGGTAACCACGGTGGAGTGTGGCATTTGGCATTAAGGTGATAGATTTGATGTGGATCTTTGATTCCTTATTGAACCCCGGCAGTGGATGGCATAAGTGAGAACTTTGAAATATGCACTGGTTAACCAGTGCGGTTGACAGTGCAATTATATAAACTGTGTAGTAAAAAAAATCACCCTGGTTGGTATGATCTATTTGGGAATGATTCACCCTACAGTCTCCTGTCCCGTAAACGTCGTAGTATGTGTTCTATTCTGATGTTTACAGGATTCATATAAAACAGCCTCCATTCAGAGGTACTGTGCTATGGTGTCAAAAAATGAAAAAATACAGTTGATGCGAAGACAAGGAGAAGTCATTTGTCACAAGAGGCTAGCCTGTGTACATATGGATTCCAAAGTTCTTGACTGAAGGAAAATAAATGTGGTGTTGAGCACTTACCTGCTGGAGCCGCTCTCCTGTGAAAGTGGATCAAGACATTATGCAAGGGTGGGAGTCCACAGCACTCCCAGGTCATGCACCGTGAAGCCAACTACTGCTGATGTTGCCATAGTGCACCACGAAAGTGTTTTTTTCAGATTGTCTTGATCCATATATGATGAATACAGGCCCCAGCTAGGCCCGCAAGACACAAGGGTTCGCTCTCCTGTAACGGAATCTATAAGGAAGTTGGCACGGAAACTGCAAAGTACAAAAACAACGTTTATTAACCCTTAAGGGTGGTCCTACAATCCACACAACACTCTTCAGTATTGCATGGAGTAGCACACAGAACATTCGTACACAGTCCCCTTTTATACACAACGGAGGGGCTCATAGTGGGTGGATACAACGTAAGGCCGAAGAACATTACCATTTATGGTCATTCTCGATACTGAATCAATACATGGGCGGAGCCAACACGCTCCTTGAGCCCGCGAAACACATGGTCAAGCAAGGCTAATTATAACAGATGTGGTCAAGTCTGGGCATGCGCCAGATGGACAAGAGGGAGCTATTTATAAACTGTTGCTAGGCAGATTACAAGAGCAACTAACACAGAGGTCGGACTCTCCTCGTGGTGAACACATGGCAGCATGCCAATACAAAATGGAGTCCGGACTTCGGTCAACATAACGAAGAAAACATGATCTAAAGGGGAAGCATTAATGTTTTCAGTAAATGCTTAATCACATTCTGCCTTAATTTACAACAGACGACCCTTTCAGCATTTACTGAAGACATCCGGTTTCCAAGAATAATCATCATATATATCAATTATCCTCATTCCCTTAACCTCTTTAGCTAGACCCTTCTGTCGAGCAACATCGGCAATAGCTTTCTTATCTGGAATGCAGAATGAAATGCATACGGAACAGCACAATGGTCCACATTGAATACACATACAGAAAAGGAACAGAACTGCTATAATAATGCAGAGACCAGTTAAGACCTTCCATCCCCAGGCAGTAACCAACGCCCAAAACCATCCAGAAAAGGACCAAGTGCCGTTTTCTGTGTGGATTTCAGCTGCTATTTTATGCAGCTTGTTAATGGCGTTATAAACGGATGGCGTATGATCAGGGATGAACACACAGCAGCTACTTCCAATAATTTTACAGGCTCCACCTCGATCAGCTAGCATTACATCTAGTACCATACGATTCTGCAATGCAACAATCCTAGTTATTTGTAATTCTTCCGTAAGATTCCCAAGAGCGGCAGCAGTCTGATTTGTCACAGCTTCTACCACTCTTGTCAATCTTCGGATCTTCCTACTGTTCAAAGCAGCTCCAAGAAAGAAGAACAGTCCTAAGTTAAAATCAATATACTGTTGCAAGCTGGTATCGGTCTGATCCACATCATCAATTGATAGAGTACGTTTATATCTATTTACAGTCACATTATTCAACAGTTTCAAATCCTTATGATATGACGCAGGTGCTAAGAATACAGGAGGTAATAGGAATGATACATAGCATACCCCAGACCACCCAGCCGGCAAACGGTAATAACCTTTATTTCCACATACAAAATAGGTATTATGGGACGCTAGGAAGGTACTGTTGTTCAGCCCGTCAATGTTCAATACAGTTATACAATCACTGACACCAACAGGGATAAAACCCACACTCTGGACACACAAATCCGCTTGAGCTTGTGCTACTTGGATTACGAATTTGTCCTTCCCCACAGTGTCTCTTGTGTTCGTGAAGATATAGGGAATGGATTCATTGTCCGGTCGGTACTCTTCCCATTCCCAAATTGTCCCATTCGCTTGTGGATACCCATTCTTGTCTTGATGGCATTCTCTATTAAGTCTAAAAAGCAATCGTCCCACTGTCGGTTTCCGAGTGGCAAACAGCAAAGTGTACCATGCTCTACAAGAGCCATTATGAGAGAAAGGAAGTGGTATGAATGGCGTTCCTCCTTTCTTCTGATGGGCTGGCATCATCCCACATATCCAACAGTTCGTAGCGTTCGTAGCAACGTGGGTGTGATGCAGCATCTGAATGAAAGTGTTATTCAAATAGGATTGTCGATGCTTCAACTCTTGATATGGCAGTGTATAAAAGTAGTGCTCCGCAGGCACTGGAGTCGTCAACACAAGTGTCTTTCGAGCAGGAGTTGCCTCCTCCACAAACCATGTGGTTATACCAACGATAGCTACTGTTAGCATGAACCCCAACGCACAAAGGATTTTCTTCTTCTCCATGTCAAAAGAAACAATACCCTGATATCTTCCTGAAACTAAAAAGTCTGTCAGAACTCTTCCCCTTGGGCAGCGGTTGATTTCTTCACCAGCGGGCCAAGACGGGTGTCACTACACTAATGCAGGGCTGATCCCCCCCCCTTGCCTCATCGGCTCTCCGTTTCACTAACCCAAGGGCCGTTCTGACAGTATGTCCCGGCACTGGAAACCTTACTTCCTTGGTCGAAGATGATATCGCCTTCCTCCAGAAGTCGTGTGGTCCGGAAAGAGCTCCTCAGTGTCATTCGGCTTCGCAGCACGGCCTGTCTCTGCTGCTAGGATTTCTCGTTGATCGGTCAGCACGGCAGACTCCACCAATCCGGGCGGTACCTTTCGGCAGTGCAAGGAATGGATCCAATTCTTCCTGTTCGAGACTCGCACTGCCGTCCTCGTTGCAAGGAGGACTTGTTCAGGTCCTACCCATCTCGGCTCCAAACTGTTCGTTCTGTCGAAAACCTTCACCATAACATGATCTCCAGGCCGGAGACCATGTCCTTCACCGGTAGACCGATCAGGGAGCGCCTCTCGGACCTGTTGATGAATAGAAACCAAATTATCCGTTAACTGTGCCAGATAATCGCTCATCATTACACAAGGTACATCATACACAGCCTTAGGCCTTGGTGGACCCCAAATATTCATTGGGCGTCCAAATACGATTTCATATGGCGTAAGGCCAGTTCGAGAGTGTGGCACCGACCTAATTGACAATAACGCCAGTGGCAGGGCGTCTGGCCAAGTCAAAGATGTTGAAGCTTGGATTTTGGCGATCTTAAGCTTCAGTGTACCATTATACTTCTCGACTAGTCCTGCAGACTGAGGGTGGAACACGGCATGAAACTTCTGAGTGATGCCTAGACCCTTCAAGACATACTTTATAACATCCGCTACAAAGTGAGGGCCATTATCACTCCACAGAAGTCTACAGACGCCGTATCGAGGGAAAAACTCTTTTAGCAGCAGCTTCGCCGTGGTCATTGCAGTATTGTCTTTCGTAGGGTACGCCTCAACCCATTTGCTGAAAGCGCAAACCACTACTAGAACATACTTCAAATTGTTACAGCGCTCAAGCTGGATGTAGTCCATCTGCAGAACCTCAAAGGGTGCAGTGGGCGTCGCAAATCCTCCTGCTGGAGTTCGAGTGCCTTTCCCTGGGTTATACTTCAGACAGATCATACAGGTCTGCACCACCCTCTTTGCTGTGCTAGCAATCTCTGGATGCTCCCAGACTTGGGTAAGCAATTTCACAATTGCGGAAGCTCCAACATGTGCTAGCCCATGTGCCATTTGAACCATAGGTTGTACGAAAGCCGTGGGTAACTTCCATCTATCCATCTGCTTATTTCTCCAACAGCCCTCATCATCCAACTCTCCCTCGCTAGCCCATTGCTCCCGCTCTTTATCAGAAGCGGTCCTTTGCATTTCTCGCACTTCCTCCTTCGCATCACGCCATCTTTCCACCTGTGACTTTACTACATACATGGCAGTAGCGCCGGGCTGCATCGCAGTCTCCCGTGCTACTCGGTCTGCTAACGCATTCCCTTCTCCAACTTTATCAACTACTTTCCTATGGGCACTACACTTAACAATGGCAATTTTCTTCGGGTATGTCAATGCGGTTAAGAGATTGTGGACTAACTCCCCATGCATTATCTGTACCCCATGTGACGTTAAGAACCCTCTCTCCTTCCAGAGTAGGCCGAAATCGTGCGCTACTCCGAAGGCATAGCGGCTATCTGTGTAAACATTCACACACAATCCTGTACTGAGCTCACATGCTCGTGTTAAGGCTATCAGTTCCGCTGCTTGAGCTGATTTCTGTGGTATGCGTGCTGTCTCCACTATCGTGTGTAATGTGGTAATTGCATACGCTGCTGAAGTCGTACCATCTGGTAGCTTCAGGCATGATCCGTCTACCCACAACTCTCCATCTACCTCTGAAAAGGGCGTATCCTGGAGATCAATACGACCCTTTGTTTGTTCCTCAGTCACAAGAATACAATCATGCGCTTTCTGCGCCTCAGGCTGGGTCTCGGGGTATGGCAACAATGTGGCCGGGTTTAATGTCACGCACCTCTTTAACGTAATATGAGGAGCCAAAAGCGTCAGCTCATATCCCGTTAAACGGGCACTGGTCAAATGCTGCGTCTTTGTTTGATTAAGCAGGGCATCCACAGCATGGGGAACTAACACCAACAATTTATGGGACAACACAATTCCTTCACTTTGGCGTATTGACACAGCTGTCGCCGCTACCGAGCGAAAACACCCTGGTAATGCTCGGGCGACAGGATCAAGCACAGCCGAAAAGTATGCACAAGGGCGCTGCTTGTCGCCGTGCATCTGTACTAAGACTGACAATGCACATCCATCTTTCTCATGCACATACAACGAAAAGGGTTTTGCATAATCAGGGGTCCCTAACACTGGTGCTGAACAAAGGGCCTGTCTCAATTGCTGAAACGCAGCATCACACTCATCTGACCAGGGGATCGGAATGGGCGTGTCTTTTGTCAAGAGAGCTAGTAATGGCTTGGCTATGTGTGAAAACCCCAATATCCACTGTCTACAAAAAGAAACAAGACCCAAAAATGCACGCACATCCTTCTGCGTGGATGGTCTCGGTGTGTCCAAAATTACTTGGATACTATCTGGTGTGAGTGCACGCCCCTCCTTAGACAAAAGGTGACCTAAATAAGTCACCTTTGGTCTACAGAATAGCAATTTCTTCCTAGACACTTTATGATTGTGGGATGCTAAAAAGGAAAGGAGGGATAACGTGCTCTTTTCACACAACTCCAGGGTGTCAGCCGCCAACAAGATGTCGTCGACATATTGAATGAGGGCGACCCCCTCGAGTAAAACAAAGGAATCCAACTGTCGTTTCAAAGCCTGACTGTAAATACTAGGGCTTTCTGTATAGCCTTGGGGAATTCTACAAAAACGATAAGATCTATTGTTTAATGTGAACCCAAAAAGAAATCGGCTATCAGGGTGAATGGGAATAGAAAAGAAGGCATTTTTCAAATCAATCACTGAGAACATGGTCGCCGTAGGCGGGACCAAGGTAAGCAACGTCGTGATATCGGAAACCACCGGGTACTGAGGTATCACGATCTTGTTTACCTCCCTCAAATCAATTATGAACCGATAGACCTTTGCATCCGTGTCCTTTTTCAAAATTGGGAGAATCGGACTGTTACAGATATTATAGGGAACTTCTTCCACTACCCCTACTGCTATCAAGTCTTGCACAATCTGTATGAGAGCCTCCTCGCCCTCCTGGGAAATACGATACTGCGGGAGGCGTGGTAGCACCGCCCCCTCCTGGACACTAATGTGGACCGGAGGAATCACCATTTGTCCCACATCTGTGTCCGAAGTCGCCCATAAAGCTCGGGGGAGGGTAGCCAACAATGCATCCTCTGATATCGTACACATCCGCCCAGACCTGGGATAGTTGTCATTTAAGATCACCCTCACACCCTCAGGGGAGCAGCGGATTGTAGCCCTAAAGTACTTTAACATATCAAGGCCCATAATGTTATCCGGTGTATATGGAGCAAGCAGAAACGGACAGGGCGCAGAAAAACAATCAACTTTAAATGCAAGGGGCTGTGAAAGAGGGCTTCGGGAGAGTGTACCGTCAAACCCTACCGATGTAACTATTGAGCCGGATGGGGGAGCCCCCGGAACCAAGTACCTAGACAATGCACTACGTGTCGCTCCTGTATCCACTAGGAACTGATCAGTAGAACCTAAAACCTCAGCCGATACATAAGGACCCGTCTGATCGACCGGCACCTCAACTGATTCGGACCCCCATCCAACGCATTCCTATGCATGCTGAGAATCATGATATCCCGATTGATCGATGTCCGATACATGATACTGGTGCTGGCGATCAAAAACATTTGAGCCATCTCGGTGCCGCCCGGCAGTATCGAAACGGACATTATCGTTAGAATTCCCTCTAAAGTTCGAGAAGCCCCCTCTACCTCTCGGGCCACCCGGAGTGTGCCCCTGACGCGAAGCACGCAACGCTGGGCAATCCCTGGCCCAATGGCCCAACTGCTTGCAGTACGCACACTGGTTCCTATTCAAATCAGATCGGCCCGAAGGGGGACCATAAGATCCGCCCCTTCCTCTATTATTATTACCCCGTCGGGGCGGGCCATATACTTGTGCTAACGTCACCTTGGTTTTGAGATCTTTCGATTTCTTCTCCTCCTGGCCCTGCGCCTCGTGCTCCTGACGCTCATAATACTGAGCGATAGTCAGAAGGGCCGTCGGCGTCGCGGAGGACCAGGAACTCTCGCTCGCTTTTAACCGGGCCGCAACTGCTGGTAGCAGATTAGCCACATATTTGTCCGCGAAAAGGTGGCGGCCCGTGTCGTCAGTAAGCGACTGGCCACTAAAATCATGAAACGTCTCCTCAAAGCGCGTAAAGAAGTCCGCAACTGACTCGTCAACTTTCTGCTTACATGCAGTTAACATATTCCAGTCAATCTTTTTAGGGGGGATAATCGTCTTTAACTTAGCCACAATAGCCGCAGGGAGATCTAAAATATTCTGGGGTGGTTTCTGTGCAGGCTTCCGTTCCCTATCCTCATCCTCAAGGTCGGACCACCGGGCCTTGAAGGCAACCGCATCATCTACCTTTCGGACAGAGCGCCACGTATCCGGCGGTAGGATAAGGCCAAAGAACAGGTCTATATCCGCTAAGGTCATAATGCAAGAATTCAAGGCCCCCTTGACTTCTTCATAGAAGGCCGCTGGATTCTTGCGGGGGTCAGGCAACGCATTCTTTAGTGCCATAACATCGGCCCTATGCCATGGAGTGTAAACCCAGTTATATACAAAATATCCCCTTGCATCGGCGGAGTTAATATCCGAGCTAGTCCCTGCTCCCTTAGGAGGAACATACAAAGGCGCCGCCTCTCGCATTGGTTTAGCATGCACTATGTCATCCTTATCTGACTGGGAGGCGGATGGGTGGCCCCCTGCTGCAGACGAATCCAACTGCTTCCCCTCCTCCGTTTGTTGGCGTGCTTTCTCTCTAAGGGCCAGCACCTCGTCCCGTAAAGCGAACAGCCGCCGAGCCGCCTCAGGAGCCTTAGGGGGAGAAAAAACACCATTACGTAATGCTCCGGCATCCGAAGACACTTCGTCAGGCTCAAGGACACTAGAATATTTTCGGAAAGCAGCAATTACTTCATCCGCGAAATGAGACAGAAAATACACCCTCTCTCTATCTTGCCACGACCCCCAAGTATGGAACAACTCCTCCTTAGACATCTTGCCCTTAAGTGCACGGAGGGAAAGTTTCCGAAGCTCAGCCATATGCTCGGCCGATAACATGGACCGTGTGTCGACCTTACCCGGAGCCGGGCCAGAATCTTGCGGCCGCGGAGCAGATGCGCCAACATAAGGGGGCGGAGAGCGATCTAGTAAATAAAAATCATCATCAGGATTATTAAGGACAGGATAAAGTGGCTGGCGAACAACATATTGACCCGAGACCTGTAGCCTACGCTCTTTCTCTCGTCTGTCCGTGTGCTCTTTGTCCTCCCGACGCTTCGCTTCCTGCGCTCGCACATGGTCATTCTTCCGTTGCTCTTTATCAAACAGCGCTTTCTCACGTTTCTCTCGCTCACGCACTTCCTTCACCCATAATCGCACACACTCAAACATATCCTGACGAGCACGTCGCTTACACATACACTGTTCCACATACTCAATCTTACGTATATCAAACGATCCATACAAAGGCCATCGCAACTCAGGATCCTTCCTCGTGTATTTCCTCCATAGCGTGCTGTACATTATGGAAGAAAGACCATGCTTCACATACATATCCCTATTAGGAGTCCCCTCTGGGGGAGCTGGAGCAGATTCCTCGAGGTTCAACCGGTTACCAAAACAGCAGCACCACTTACGGAGTGCGCTGAAAGCAGGCATGCTCCGAAATAGTGCAAAATATGCAATATTATAAGGAAAAATGGCACTTAATCGTTGCGCCGTTCAAAGTTTACACAGCTCCTGGAGAAATTTCTCCACATTACCTGCCTATATGTGTTGCAACGCATATATTTTCACAAAGACAAATTCAAAATATGACTAGTCATCATCAATCAAAACTCAAATAGCCAACCCAGGCTTCAAAACTCGGAGCAAGTACCGTACAACGGTTCTTACCAATCAAGAGTCCAGGTTCCAACTGCCAAGCTCCACAATCGCCCAAACGGCTCTCACGGCAGGACCGACAGAAGAGGTCTCAGTCGATGACCGGCGCCACCCAGACGGTCAGCTCGGAAGGGAAGGAAGAAAAACCTCGGGATGCCAGGGCTAAGACGCCGCTGGCAGTGATCACGTCCCCGGCCAAACTCCTCACCTTCGTCGCGACCAGTCCTTCGAGCATCCGAGTCGCCGATGAGCCCCACGTGACGGGCGCCAATTGATGAATACAGGCCCCAGCTAGGCCCGCAAGACACAAGGGTTCGCTCTCCTGTAACGGAATCTATAAGGAAGTTGGCACGGAAACTGCAAAGTACAAAAACAACGTTTATTAACCCTTAAGGGTGGTCCTACAATCCACACAACACTCTTCAGTATTGCATGGAGTAGCACACAGAACATTCGTACACAGTCCCCTTTTATACACAACGGAGGGGCTCATAGTGGGTGGATACAACGTAAGGCCGAAGAACATTACCATTTATGGTCATTCTCGATACTCAATCAATACATGGGCGGAGCCAACACGCTCCTTGAGCCCGCGAAACACATGGTCAAGCAAGGCTAATTATAACAGATGTGGTCAAGTCTGGGCATGCGCCAGATGGACAAGAGGGAGCTATTTATAAACTGTTGCTAGGCAGATTACAAGAGCAACTAACACAGAGGTCGGACTCTCCTCGTGGTGAACACATGGCAGCATGCCAATACAAAATGGAGTCCGGACTTCGGTCAACATAACGAAGAAAACATGATCTAAAGGGGAAGCATTAATGTTTTCAGTAAATGCTTAATCACATTCTGCCTTAATTTACAACATATAGCTTGGACCCTGATCTAGGCAAACGTTGAAACAAATCGTCTTAAGTGCATCCCTTTAGCAAGTATTCTGTCCCGTTGTGTTTTTATTCTGCCCTGTGTGTGCAACTGCTCTTCTGCCCATGTGCTCACGTGCAAGATGAAGGTCTGCTAGTTAACTTTAGTGCCTGCTGTGGTGCAGGACAAAGTGCCACTGCAGGTTGCTGCCTCAGTTGCCCTCTCACCATGAGAGGAGCATGTATTGATTAGTTGATCTGATATTAGGGAACAGACAAAGAATCAGCAGTATACTATGGCGACTCCAGTATTACACTAGCGAGAGCAATGGTAGTGGCAGATAAATTCACAACTCAAAGGTGGCTGAGGTCCATATACTTTAATGTTGTTATTTTGATCGCAGATTTTTAAAGGGATCGGCTCTCATTCCTTGTCGATACGACCCTAATTCCCACAGAGATGTATTACAGTGGCCAGGATGCCAGTCCAGGTCCGCATGGACAGTTGTGAATGTATGCTGTTGTTCTAATCTGCACAAATGTCAATATGGGATTGGTTGGTTACTAGCATTTGTGTACCACATACTCTGTCCTTGATGTGAGATCACTGCGCTTGTGGTAGTGCAGGAGTTATCTGCCACATGGCTCAGTTTTGTTCAGTACAGATTGAAGTTTGACTTAGCTTGTAATGATGTTCTAGTATCATGAACGGGTATGTCCCAACATAAGGTGAATATGTCACCTTAAATAAGTTGCTACTAAATGATCCTAATGCATCATGACTGAGACATAAGGGTTGTGCCAAATGGCTTGTGCATCTTCTAGGATGATAGGTATGCCCATTCCCTGCAGGAAGTACATGTATAAAGCAATTGATCTTAGCAACTTCTGTGGGATGCTGTAGTTAATACCCAATTAATGCCATACTTGAGCTATCTTGGACAAATGTTTGTTTTGTCTTCACTTGCTCTGCAGTATGACAGTGAATGGGTGTACTGATGAAATGCGCTGTTGCGAGCATTCAGGTGACCAACTACATGGCACACCTGTGCTCTGCTTGGTGCATGTACAATGTTGAACATATATTGTTGGATACAGTGTAAGTGCCACGTGATATGAAATTAATTTTTTCATGAAGAAGGTGAAACCCACTAACATGATATATTGATGTGGTGCTGAATGTGTGTGCAGTGTTCTGTATACCATGCCCTACTGAGAGCTTGTATGTGTTGTTCATGCCTAGGATGAACAAGTGGAAAGGTGGAATGGTGTGAACACTATGGACCTAACAAACAAGAAAATGGGGATATAAAAAACAAGAGGACGGTAATGATAGTTCTGAGGTAAGAGAGAGAAAGTAAGTTCGGTCTCTTACACAGGTTATTTGAGCTACATTTATTTATTTATTTTTGGTAGTTTTAAAGATTGATAAACATTACCAGCGGTATGCTGAAAAAGTGGGAAGTTGTGTTAATTGATAGGGTGTTGTCATTTTGCGGAGTTGTGTGACTAAGTATCATATCCCAAAATATACAATATCGCCAAACAGTATCTGGCACAAAAATATCAACTTTACATTATTTTATGTGAAGAACAAAATATCAGCTACAAAAATAAATACAATCAAAATATCATCACAAAATCGAAACGCATATAAAAGTTTAATGTCAAACAGTATATTAGCTGTAAAAATGTATTTACCTAAAGGATTATATTAAAAATACATATAATACAAAAAAGATAAAATTTCATTTTATAACTTATAATCATAAAATAGAAATATATACTTTAAAGTAAATATAAAAGAAAATTACATTTATGAAAAACAAAGACTATAAAATACGAATAATAAAACATAAGCAGTACTAATTAGGAACACTCTACATCAAATATTTAAAAATGCATTTGCAATAAAAAAATATTAGCAGGGCTCACACAAATCCTTACCAGTCCGGCCCGCCAGGACAGCGCATCATCGCAGGCTGCACACCCGCTCAGCACTTTTCCCTACCTCAGTGCACCGAAAGTCACCGTCCCGTGGTGGTAGGTCCGTGCCGGCCGCAGTGTAGCCGGTGCCACCAACTCTGGGCAACCCAAGTCATGGACCCTTTATGATTGAGTCTCGTGATATACCGGGCGGACGCAGCCATGTCACCTCCGGCAGTGGGGAAGAACTGGGACACGTAGCGTTGCCGTCCCCCCGAAAGCTAAGTGGTCTGGCCAGGCCAGAATAGGGGTATGAATAATTATCCCTGGGCTCTGGGCGTGGTTTATTTCTGGGCTGGACAGGAACCCAACTGATGTGTGTGTCTCTGTTGCAGTGTTGGCACAACATGGCCCACAATCGACAATGTTGCAATGTTGAATGCACCCGGAGGGCAGCTGCGCACAAAGGGATTGTACAAGGAGCGCAAAGCCGCTCAGGCTCCTGGCTCATACATGCCAACTGTTGTGTGTGTATCGCTATTGGTGCACCATAAGCCTAAGGCCTAGCCTCAATTCCAGCATGAAAGCCACATCACATTTCCAGAATGCAAACAGTAGTCAGACTGACATTAGGGATGAAAGCTCCTTGGTCTCAATACATAAGGCGGAAGGACATCAGCACCTCCTACCTTGGTCTTGCATGCGGCAGGCACACCCTGAGAGAGATGCCATAGCAGATGATGATGACTACCACACTACGCACAGCGCTAATGAAAGACCAACGTATCCACACCCCACGCACAGAAGTCCTTGCTCGAGGTACTCTTGCATGGAATGCCCTTGACACCTACGTACACAACAACCCATACGTCCAACTGTTGCACACACATACGACTCATTGCTCCAAGCTGTTGCATATCATCCACATAACTGCCGCAGGTCAGAAGAGTGCCGGTTCTATGAGAGCCCCCAACGAAATGGCAGAACATCCCGGGCACATGCACAACGCCTGTCACGTGGAACTGTACCGTGACCGTATTCTGTCTGTTAGTGTCTGATGCATTGGTCTGCATGTTGTGGCCCTTGTCTTGCCCGTACTGACACGCACATGCTACGCAACTTCACTAGTGTTCAACTGTGATGAGTGTTGATTAGAATGACAGATCGTGTGCCTCAATGAGCATTGTCCGTACACAGTGAGGGACTGACTGATGCATTTCACTGAGGGGTGAGTCCCTATTGCCAGCTCCACCTCTGTGAACCAGACATTGTGGTTGGGATAGTTGCTGATAGACCTGGGCTCTTACGTGTCTTCAGCAATGTGAGTATGGTGTCCAACTTCTTGCCATGTGGATCAATGCGACCCTCACTACAGGCTGTGTTTACCCAGTTGAGTGTGAGTAGGTATGCAAAGAGATGTTCTGTTGTCAAATGTGATGGGGGACACTACTTTAGGCCTGCCAATGACTTTGACATTTCATACACAGCCCTATAGTGAAATTGTGCAATTGTTGTTCCAGAGCAATGAGGCTACAGCTAGTGCACACATTCCCAGTCATCTCACTGCCTATGTGTGTCGCCGTCAAACATGCACATTGCTTCCATTTTCCAGGGTGTAGCCTTTTGTGCAATCGATGTCCTTACGTTCATCCATACCTACATACTTGGTGGATTATGGACATAACACATCTGTGTGATTTTGAATGCTTTATTCACATTCGGTGGAGTGTCAGAGCTGGAGCAGTACATGGCCATGCAAACCCCACATTACATTGTAGCCCAGTGGAGGGCCAGCCAGAGTCATTTAGGGATTGACAAGTACATCGGAAGAGGAAGAGTACAGTCCGCAGTCTGATTGCTGTGTCATTGGTAAGCAAACAAAATATGGCAGTCCATTTAGAGGTCCAAGGTGAGTGTCGCAGAGTGTTTCGGGGGACAGTGGGAGGTGTTGTTACATGGCATGATGCAGAGGGCAAAACCAAGCTGAAACAGGGCATTTGGCAGAGAAGATTGCTACTAGCTCATTCTTAATACAAAGGTAGAATCACCCGCATCTTTGTCCTCTTTGTCATCTGTCTGACATGTGGGTGCTGATGTTTGGTCTGCAGCACTGTGTGCCACTGACACATCAGTGGCCGGAGATGCGTGTGTAGAAGTACCAGCAGCATTCATCAGCGACTGCCTTAGCGGCAGCAATGCGATGATGAGGATCTGCAGGGCATGGAAGATACCAACAACTTTTCGCTGGTGAGCATCCGTGGCAGACATTCTCCCACATGCATCCGCTCCATGTTCTCCATAGTCCTCAGCATCTGTGCCAACTCTCGGCTGACATCGCTGAGGCCACTCTCACTAGACAGTTGTTCTACTCCCAGAGTCATGACTCCAGCGATGTCAGGCATGGGTTGTTGGACATCATGGAGCAAACTGTGGGTGTCCGTTAGGGAGTCCCTGATGTGACCTGGACACCCACGTATGTCATCTAGTTTGGCTGCCATGAGGTCGAACCTCACACGCACCTGTTCAGCCACCTCCTTCTGGCAGTCTAACACCTGACCTTGGAATGCGATGTTCTTCGATGAGGTGCTGTGAGCCAGCCGTGGTGGTGGGTGCTTCCTGCTGTGTAGTCTATGCAGTGGGTGGGGTCTCCTCGATGCAGCTCTGCTGCCCTGCTCCTGGAGGTGGGTTGCGGTAGCTGTCCATGAGCTGTTGGAGGGCATCAGTGTCGAAGTTGGGGAGGTCCTCTTTGTCATCAGTGAAGAGTTGTTGGGTCTGCTCTGCAGGAGGTGTTGATTGTCCCTCTGCAATGTGAAGGGGAGATGCATTTTAACATTGTGTTGACATGTATGTTGACCCATTGTTCAAGTTTACATACAGACTGCATGACAATGTAAATTGTGACTGTTTGGGAGAAGCTGACTATTTGATGCGGGACAGTGGACATTTGGACTACATCACGGATGTGAGTTTGTGCACGTACATTATCACCTCACAGTTTCCTGCTATGCCAGATGTGATTGGCCAGTTTCTACGCACAAGCGGAACCAGTTGTGTACTCTGTTCTGTGGTGAAAGTGTTGCAGTTTGTACCACATTGTCGTCAATGTTGATGTGCTGTTATTGCTATGTTTGTGTGCTGCATTGTGGGAGAGTCGCCCCTGCAGCTGTGATTTTGTTTGCTGCCCCTTATCCCTTTGAGGCGGTGTGCCTTTGACTTCTGTGCTTCTACAGTGCTGAGATGTTGCAGACATGGCTAATTTTGGCTCTTGTTCCGATTTTGGACTCTTGGGTATGGTTTCTCCACAGATGTGTTGTTGACGTCAGGGGTTGTTTGTGCACGTGAATTTGTCAGAGTGTGACCTGCTCCTTTCCAGATGTGTTCCAAACTCAGCCACCTCAGTGTCGTGGCATGCACCATGTCATGATAATTGGACTGCAGCCATGTTATTCGTCATGCAGTGTCCCCTGCATTGTCAGTATGGCTCACAGACATGCAGCTTTGCTGGTTTTCACATGTGTGCATGGGTTGGTTGTGAGATTGGTGCTGTGTGGGGAGGGACGCATTTGTGCCAATAGTGGATGGGGGCCTACTTCCTGTTTGTATGTGTGCTGCAGTGTGCCAAGGGGATCAGGGACATGATCCAGAGTCATTGTGGGTATGCAGTGTGCTCTACTTAATTGTGCATCTGTGCCATTGTGCCCATCTCCCCCCGTCCCCTCAGTCCCTGTTCGGTACTCACCCTGGTGCTGTTGTGTCAGGTCATATCGAGCAGTGTCCAGACCCCCAACTCCTGCCACTGTCTCCCCGCTGATGACTGTGGACACAATTTCCTCCATCTCATCCCGCTCCTGGTGTTCCGCTGGACTGCCACCTCCAGTCTGCATTGCTACCTGATGGTTGTCAGCGAGTTTCTTCTTGGTTTTGCGCTTCGCATTATTCCAGCACCTCTTGACCTCTCCAATTGTCCTCCTCCTCACTCCGGCTGCATTCACCTGGTCCAGGATGGACTGCCATATTGCATTTTTATTTGCCAATGACACGTTGGAGGTGACGAACAGTTGGTGGTGTTCTATCACCTCCGTGATGATGATCCTGTTTTCCTGCAGACTGAACCTCGTCTTCCTCGTCTTCTTCTCCTTGCCCGTCCGTGAACCCGAGGTCCCAGGCTGGTCCTTCTGGGGGCTTGTGCAGTTCTGGTCATCCTCTGTACTTGCTCCGGCTTCCTCCATGGTGCTACGCAGTTAAAATTATTTGTTTGTGTTTTTCGGTGCTTTTATAGTGCATTTTCCCGCTGACACGTGGGAATTGCAGGCCTATTGCTGGATATCTCAGATTTTTGTATCGCGATTTGGGACTTCGCCGCTTTTTTCACGTTCGTGTTTCGCATTTTTTCAGCATCACGTTAATTTTAACGTGGTCATTTGGCACGTTATTGTGAGACTATCGTATGGTGCCGCCGGCTTGAGAATACAACGTTAGCACGGTGTTATTTTGTCGCGATAGACTGCGATGTGCAAAGTTGCGTTAAGCTAATTTTGCGGTAATTATCACACGTTCTTGAGAATATTCCCGTAGTTTTTAGAATTGATGAAAATAATTAAAAATTAAAACGAATAGATTAACAATTATGAAAACAACCTTCAAATATTTACTAATTAAAAACCCAACACCCACAAACACAAATTCAAATAACGATTGAACAAAATTACTAACACACATTACTGATTAAAAAGTATATGACAGTCAATTAATATATAAATTATTACTGTCAAATATTTAATAAAATCAGACATCGAAATAACCAAGTCAAAATTGAAATATTTAATTACCATTTTATTTGCAACTATCCATTAAATATTTTGCGCATTTATTTACATAATTAATCAAATTAGCACATTAAAAAGTTAAAAAATATATTTATAAACAATAAAAAAAATACTTTTCACCCTATGAGCTACAGTAAAAAAAATTAGGCATACTTTGCATTAAAAGAATATTAAAACAAAAACTAATAGATCACCAAAAAAAATTGATAAACAATTTTATACACAACTATATTTTTAAAAAAAAACGATGTAAGGTATCTCGAAAACGATATTCTTACCTGCTGTATTCTTTTCCACAACATTTTTGACCTCACAATTCTGGTGGAACACCTTTAACGGGAGTGGTTGATCAGTTGCCTACAAGGTGAAGCATGTTTCTCAGTTTAACCGTCTAAAGAAATTGGGGTGTTGGGAGCAGGCTACATTAACAGTATTAAAACACTTAAAACAAACTAGGAAATTGCCTACTTGCAACAGGTAGACATGAGCTGTGTCAGACTTTTTCCTTCCCAAGTCCTGCATCATGACTGATCTGGCTAGTGAAAATGAAGCTGATCTAATCTTAGCTGAGCTAGTTGAGTGGGTTGGCCCTCTGCATGTCATAGCCCTTAAAGTTCCTGAACATCCTCAATCACACAGGGTCTTTAGAGAGGTTTGCTTATGGCATTTGGGGCACTATTAAATATGAGAGGCGTCAGTCTGTGGATAATTTGAGCATAAAGTCACGGTCACGAATGAAAGTGGCTAATTCACAAATCAAACAAACAGTGTGTTCAGTTAGGTAATCAACCGATTTACAAGGAATCTAGGATTCAAGTAATTGGGAAGTTGCATGGAGTCCAACATCAAAATTGACAAAGTGACCCCTCATTAAATATACGGCATCCAGGCACTATAGGTCTTCCAGGCAGGGTCTCTTGTCTGCTGTGTAGTCCTGCCCTAGAGGAGCACATGCCATAGCCTGCATTGCACTAGAGATGGTGGGCTGCCCACCAAAGGCTAGATGTATCCCTACGACACAGCTGTGTGTTATAGACTCCGATCAACTTCTCGAACCCTTAACTCATGGTGCATGGTGCAGATTTAGGGGCCTATTAGGATGGCGGGCGGACCTGAGTCTGCCTGCCACCCTAACAGGAATGGGACCACCCGCCTGCCATGCAGAGGTCCCGCACCCCTGATTATGATGCGACCTGTCGCATCTGGCATTTTAACATTGCAGCGGGTGCTGCTGGCTGCAGCACCCGCCGCAATGGTAAAATGCAATGTTGTGCATTTCCATGCACAACATGGGAGGCACCGTGCCGGGCCTGCCACCTTGTGCATGGACATGTAGGGGGTACCATAGGTATCTCCCAAGTGCACCCATCCACACCCCCACCCCCCAGGCGCCCGCCAGAGGCCCTCAAAGTAAATCCCCGCCAGCCTTTTCATGGCGGCATTCCCGCCATGGAAAGGCCTTGAAATCTAAACATCCTAATATGGATGGCGGTGCTTGCTAGGCACCGCCACCATATTTGAGCCACAGCTCCACCCGGCCAGCAATCATAACGATTGCCGCCCGGTGGAAATGTGGCAGACGGACTTTCCGTCCGCCGTGATACCCACCGCCTTCGTAATATGGTGGTGGGTATTTCACATTACGATGGCGTAATGGTCGCCACCGACAGCTCGGAGGTGGCAATTAATATGCCATCGTAATGGGCCCCTTGGTGAGGTGTATTAATACAGAGGCTCAACAATGGATTTTTGGTCTGACTATCAACATTCATGACTTCCTGTTTCCTCAAGAGAACCCTAATGTTAATGTCCCTTTGAACATAGCCATAGGAAATGACATCATAATATTCATTGAACGTTTTTGCTAATACACAGAAATGTGATGCATAGTTACAGTGTAGAACAATCCTTTTGTCAACATTGTGGCCATTACCTTTTGTAACTGATGAAATATTGAGTACATTGGACTACATTTAGATCTATAATATAGCTTTGATTAAGGAAGTAATTTAGCAATATTCATACTGCTTACTGTTTTTCACTTCAGTGATATTTTAGTGTCCATTGCACTGCTGGAGTGAAATAAAAAAATTGCTTTGGCGAAACAATACGTGTAATGTCTGAAATAGGAGTTATTAGTGTTCAAAAGGTGTAAAGTATCAGACACTCTAGTGTTCTTTCGCGTAGACATCAAACATTCTGCAGCTGAATAACAATCTGTGAAATGCATTTCATATCTCAGAATTCTGGCTGTAAGTGCCAGACAGTGGCTCTTAAAGCACAGAACACTACTTGTAAGGCCGGGCAGCAGGAAGAAAACATCACATCTCTGCTTTTATTTTTAAGCATTTCACATGAAAAAGCGCGCTTGTTCAAGAGCTTATTTACATACTGTCCAATGTCTGAACGGCAGGGACCGCAGAGGCTCATTTGATGTGTGGTGAGTGCCACTAACTGCTGCTCTTTGTAAATTATTCGAGGGTGAGAGAGCACAAAATATGAAGTTATTTATTTGATTTGTAATACATCGACATATCTTGGCGCGGCTGATATTAATCCAGTTCGTGCATGAAGAGAAATATTATGATGAACATGCAGATGATGAGAAAAAAATGAAGGACAAAACATTCCTTGTCCTCCAATGCATACTTAATGAGACTGAGCACTTACTGTGGAATTACAGATAAAAGAAAGTAAGGGAGGAACTTTGGATCAAACGAATTCAATACTTTAGAGGCTCACTTCAATTATTTAAGAAAATTATGACTGTTCTACATAAATCATTTGTTAATCCACATTTTATGCCAAGACCGAGGGGTCCTAATATGCATGTTTAAAAGATACTAACAACAGAAACAGTACAAAAGATACAGGTTTGCAATAGAAAGCTGTAAAAGTTGATGCAGACAATCACTCAGTTGCTCTCAGAATATCTTCTAGATGAGTAGCTGCTCATAACCTCTTGGAAGCCATAGCTCCTCTGGAGTAATTGGCTCCAACATCGATAATGTCAATATCAGCTCCGGCCTTAACCCGCTTAACCCATCTGGGTAAAGTGGAGGAAGACACAGGTAAATTACATTTAGGTGCCGATTCCGGTCCTGTAAAACCGGGGTATGAATGGTCGTACGGAGCGTATTCTCCATACGACTCGTACCCGGGAAATCCTCCTTACAAAGCAGCAAGTACGATTCGTACAGAAATACCATTTCCGCACGAATCGTACAAAACAACGTGCGACGAAAAAATACCCACAATTCCGATCCGGGACATCGCGTACGTGATGTCCGGACGGAGTCAGGCAGCGTTTTACGGACCAGCAAGTACGATTCGTGCCTACGTCACTCCGCACGGAGCATTTTTTACGGCAGCCAAAAACTGCTGGGAAATTGAGGACGACGCGAACAAGGAGCACCGGTACGCGACGGACAGTCATGGACCCCATCCTACGTGTCATCCCGGCCCTCCTAGCCTACGACCTGGTGCACAGAAACCCACGCCGATGCCGCAGAAGGTCAGAACAACACCCAGGGGCAAAGGGGGGGCCAGGGGCAGCAAACATAACCCCCACCCAAGTAAAAATGTAAATATGTCCTGTACATACATGACCTCCAGGGTCTGGTCACTTCGGGGGGTGTGTCCACCAACCCCTACGTACCATCACAACAGAAGTGGACATGGACGTGTACCCGTCACCACGACAATGGTGGTACGGACCGTACCCACGCCCCCACAGCGTGGGTACGGCCCGTACCACCATTGGAGTGGTGATGTAGGGGAACGCGCCGTACCCACGCTCTGGGGGCGTGTGTACGGTCCGTACCACCATTGTAGTGGCGATGTAGGGGTACGCGCCGTACCCACGCCCTCAGAGCGTGGGTACGGCCCGTACCACCATTGGAGTGGGGATGTAGGGGTACGCATGGTACGGACCGTACACACGCCCCCAGAGTGTGGGTACGGCTCATACACCCCATGAATGTGGGGGTACGGTCCGTCCCACCCGTACCCCTACAGCACCAGTACAGAATGGATACAAGGCGTACACATGCCACGAATGTTGGCTTAGGGCCTGGTGCAGCATATAAGCAGTATATTGGTGTGTGTGTATGCACAGGCCAGCAGTGTACTGCACCAAGGGGGCGGGTGGGTGGGTGGGTGGCTGGGTGGCTGCAGAGGACTCCCAGCAGTGGATAGAGACATGTGAGGGGTGGGTGCCTATAACTCCCAGCAGTGGACTGAGACATGGGGGTGGGTGCCCAGGACTCCCAGCAGTGGACAGAGACATGTGAGGGGTGGGTGCAGAGGAATTCCAGTAGTGGACAGAGACATGTGAGGGGTGGGTGCAGAGGAATACCAGCAGTGGACAGAGACATGGGGGTGGGTGCAGAGGAACACCAGTACTGGACAGAGACATGGGGGTGGGTGCAGAGGAACACCAGTAGTGGACAGAGACATGGGGGTGGGTGCAGAGGAACACCAGTAGTGGACAGAGACATGGGGGTGGGTGCAGAGGAACACCAGTAGTTGACAGAGACATGTGAGGGGTGGGTGCAGAGGAATACCAGCAGTGGACAGAGACATGGGGGTGGGTGCAGAGGATTCCCAGCATTCTCCTGACATATGAGTGGTGGGTGCATCATCCTCAGATGAGCACAACTCCATGTGTTCATGAACGCATCCCCAATGTGCGAAAATGTTGAGAGTGCCATATCAACACATCACTGACAGCAGTGTCCCACTCCCATGAGGATGGATGTCTTTCCCCCACTGCATGACACACCACATGTGGGTGTGAGGACAAATGACACATGCATACCCACCCCTGGCGAATGCAGCACAATACACACACTGGGAACATGTCACAAGACTGCATAGTTATGTGAAAGCCTACTAAACTAAGAGAGCCAAAGGGAATACACACTGTCACGCACATTCCAGGACTGATAGGAATGTACAGGTGCTGGCACAGCCACCAAGTAGTTGTCTCCCATGGAAGGAATAGGGTGGAGTTCCCACAGATACAATGACCACAATTGTCAGTCAGGTGACCAAATACCCTGCAGAACAAGTACCAATTGTGTGCTAGGCTGGGAGTACACACATGCATAGTGCGGAAAAGGGACAATTTCCACATGGAGGCATGGCAACATACTCTATACACAAGTACAGTGACTACCAAGGATGGCACAGACGATGCAGCCGGAGACATTGCTGAGCAGGCATGGGCCTAGTTGAAGTGATCCGTCAGCCACCAAGGAAATGTAGACACAGGTCAGCACAACAATTGTGCAACTCCCTGCAGGGAAGATGTCAGGTGCCACAGAGGAAGAAACACTCCTTGGGACAATGTCTCCAAACACAAAAAGCATACAGGAGCAAAGAATCTTTGCGGAGACCTTGTGATGACACGAAGATACCAGGGTCCACCCCATGAGCACCATACTACAACATTTCCCAGACACCTAACACATGATCACCACCCCAACTCATGGAGCATCAGCACCAAAATCAATACCTGAAAAGCAATCGTGTTCAAAAGGAAAACAAAATGCTTTATTCAGCAGTAAAATAAAATTTATAAAAGGACACTATGTACAAAGGCCATAGGCCAGTCCAGATGCGATGTCCTGGGGGGGGGACACATGTCCACGCATCTCCTCTAGCTTGCCTGCACATTCGAAACCTCTGGTTCATCGACTGGGGTGGGGGCATCATGTGGGGAAGGACCAGGCACCGCAGGGACAGGAGGGGGCAGGGTAGGTGTTGTGGGTGCAGGGACGGATGACTCCACCACAGGGGGTGGGGCAGCGGCAAAGGTGGAGGTTAGTATGGCGCTGCACACGTCCGCAAGCTCTTCCAGGGTCTCCCCTGCACCCGAATGAACCACAGGCCCCAAGGAGGGGGGGGGCGGAGGGATGGGTTGCAGCGCTACTGGGGGAGGTGGTGGACAGGGGGGGGACTCAACTCCCCTACCCGTGGAGTGCCTTGCCCGTTTGCGCGATGGTGAAGCAGTGGGGCTGAGGCCCAGCACAGCCAAGTAGGTCTCCTTCTCAGACTGTGGGGCAGGGGAGCCAGGGGAGTGACATTGGAGGGACTGGTGAGTGAGGCATGCGGACTCCGACTGTGGCTGCGTGTCTGCCCGTGTGCCCTAGACCCAGTGGGTGTGCCTTCTACCCCCTGAGTGTGCGTGACTGGAGGTGTGTGCTTGCCCTTCCCTGTTGGTGTGCTGGCTGTGTCTGGTGTGGTGTCTGCCTAGGAATGTGTGTGTGTGCTTGGGACAGGCATGGGAATGGGAAGTGTGGATGGTGCAGGGGTAGGTGGGGGGACCAAGCGCTGCAGGAGACCCACTGCTGCCGTCAGTGACGAGTCCATGGACCTTAGCAACATCCGTTGGTCAGACATCGCTGATGACATGCCCTCCAAGTACGACACCATCTGTGTCAGCAGTGTGGTGTGGCCATGGAGGACAGTCAGGATCGATGTCTGCCCAACCTGCAACTGCCGCCGAATGTCCACAGACTCGGCAGTGAGGGCAGCAGGGGAGACAGGGGCAGGGGGTGCGGTGCCTGGGACGAAGGAGACACATTGTTGCCCTACATGGACAGAAGGGACCGGAGCAACAGGGAGGGCGGTGATGGGAATGGAGGGGGCGGTGACAGTTGTAGTGCTGCTGACAGCTGTTGGAGCAGCCTCCGCCCCCTCAGGGAGTTCAGCCTCGGACCCGTCAGCATCGTAGTCTGTGTTGGTACTTCCCAGGTCCTCCGCCGCACTCCCCTCGCCCTCCGTGCCACTTGATGCTGCCGACTCTCCAGGAGTGGTGGCACTGGTGCTGGATCCCTCCTCCACGTCCGTGCAGGTGTCTCCCTCAGTGTCCCTCGATGATGCTGTGGGCAAGGTGAAGAGACAGGAAATAATCAGTCACCTGTGTACATCTGACACATGAGTTCAAACATAATAGGTCACAGTGCATATCATTAAATGCATCATGAGTAACATCTAGATGACTCCGCACATATGTAAGCCCTGCACTCCCCAGTTGGTTCACCCACCATGCCACCTTAAATAATGAAAATTAGGACACAACAGCAAATAACTGGATATCCAATTATACAGAGAAGCACTCACCACACATCAAATGAGCCTCTGCGGTCCCTGCCGTTCAGACAATGCCAAATAACAGACACCAATGCTGAAGGTGTCCCCACACTCATAGACCTGTGAGTACTTTAGAAAATCCAAAGAAATACTTTCTGATCCATTGGGAATCACAAAACTTTACACAATTGACAAGTTTGGAATGTGTGAATGTTCCACTTGTGGAACAGAACACACATGTGCATGAATATCAGAAGTCACACAAGGAGGTGCACACAAAACTACATTTACACAGTCACTGTATGAGCTGACAGCCTAATGCCAAGAAGCCATTGTTAAGAAGAAATGTGGTATCAGGAAGTACATATACATGGCACCACGGTGGTCCGGATGACTGGACACCGGTAAGTTGGCATCAGCAACAACCAAGGACTAACCCAAATGCAAACACACTGTGGGAACATGGATATGTATAATTCCAGAACAAATTTTGGACAAAACTGTGCCTTTGTTTGAAATGTGCCAGCGTGTTCCCCCAAAGTGTAAAGGTGGTTTCTTGTGCTCTTCCTTGGGAGACATCTGTCATGCAGGCACATTATTGCCCTTCACAATAATCAAAGTGAAGCATCGAAACTATTGGGACATGTTGACAAGTGTAGTGAGTGCCAAGGTACAAGACTTCTTGAATGACAACTTAAAACATGCCACCTGTCACATGGCCATCTGCACCATGATGACACAGTTGGCAACACATCTGACACACTACCTGTCATGTGGATTGGCACACATGTCCAGATACAGGACAATGCATTAGCTAATGGCCGTGAAATAGTGTTGGAATAAGGAGCACCTGCACTGAGGAGACACCCTGATAGGAACGAAGAATGTCCACACAGATGTCAGCACACACAGACCAAACCACATAGCATCGGGAGCACACACCGGTGCCAATAATGGATGAGCTGGAAACATGTATTGTAACTTTTGACACATGCTGCAAAGCACAAACATGACACCCTGCACAACATGTCTGGGTCACTGCACGTTGAGTATTAGTCCAGACAATTAGCACACACAGGTCAGACCTGGCAAGGAGACATAAGGTTTTGACATGTATGCCTTTCCTGCACAAACCCCCCATACATGAGACAATGTGATTGAGACAGAGCAAGTAGTTACACCTCTCAATCTGTGTTTACTAAAAGGGGAATCAAGAACTCCTAAATGTACTCAACATCACCTCGTGAGGCTGACCACACATATATCTGTGACAAACAACCATCAACTGATAGTTGTACATAGACACACAGGCACTGCCCAGTGTGAGTATGCACAAGCCTAATGGGGTCACCCTATACAGTGGACACATGTAGCACACTTTACGTTAATACAAATTAGGGCAGGGAACAATGCCACAGAGGCCAAACTATGCTGAACACACAGAGACTGGCCACAGTGTGTGATGCCACACATGATTCCTAGGATAAGGTGTCTCATGGGACAGTAGTGGGCACACTGCTCCTTGGTCCTGGAATGATCTGACTGTAACTGGAGCAACCGTCCCGGCCCTATGCATATCTCCCACTCATGCACATCATGTCTGAGGCCACTACATTGGTCATGCATGCTGCAAGGGTGTGTATTTAAAACCTCACTCTCCTATGTGGAGCCTCAGGACAGTGCCAACAATTATGGACCCCCAAATGAGTGGACAGGACAGGGCACAGGCAAGGTACCAACACATGTCACAGACCAGCCCCACGCATGATGCAGAAAGCATTGTGCACCGTGATGACCTTGCAGCCTAGATGACCATGTGCATAGTGATTACACACAGACCAGGGAACACAGGTCAAGGAGGGGAAGGGAGGAAGAACAGCAGCGGTTGACTAGGGGGAAAAGGATATGCACTGCACATATAAACCCTGGCAGTGTATCCATGCGACTGAGCACTTCCAAAAGCTTGTGACACACAACAGACACACATGTACCTACCCCCTTGCTGCTGCTGCTTCTCCTGTAACCGCCTATCCATGTCAGGGAAGACCACCGCCAGGACACGCTTCATTTGGTGGGTCAGGCGCCGGCGCCTGTCGTGTTTTCATGCTGGTGAGTCCCTCAGCAGGACCCGGGCAATCCTCCTGGTCCAGCACTGGATGTCCTGCCAGCGTTTCCTCACCTGGGCCAGGCGCCGACTGCGACCCTCCACGGAGATCACGACCCAGACCGCCTGCTTCCATATCTTCCCCTTTTGGTAGGCGGTTACCTGTGAGGATGACAAAGTGAGAATAGATCACTACACCTGCTCCATGTCAGAGAGACACACATTAGAACATCTTTGATTTGTTGAATAGGGCATAGCATGCTGCAAACTAATAGCACCTTCGTCATAGGGAATTTCGCCTCTGTGTAAGCCCCAATGCACTACATGGCATTGAAAGTACACAGGTGGCATGAGGGGTGCAACACACTCCCTGATCATGGCACACACTGTACATCACAAGCAACACAAGGCTGATGGAGAGCACCTCCAAGCAGTCACATGCCCCAGGCCACTGACCCAACCTCAGCAGAGTACACAGACACACACAGATAAATCACCTGCCAGTGGCAACAGCGGACACAAACATCACTCTGCACATGTGCCACTTGCCTGGGGGGTGTCACAGGCGTGGGGCTAGCCCAGCTAGTCAGACACACAGCACGGCTTACTTCTTACATCAGATGGGTTGAGCAGTTGCCTCCTCCATGCAGCTGTGGTGCAACACTCCACATAGACACTCACCCACAGGACAAGGAACATTCACACACATCAATGTCCAGGGGGCGTACACATCATTTGGTCACTCTCACCACAGCTCCACTAAACTCACACACATCTGTGGGTAGAGTCACCTGTCACACCGGGGGGAACACTGAATCACCTCAGGACTATAGAACAAGAATGGCCAAGAGGATTAGCCATGCTGAATGTGCCATGCACCATGCAGTGAATGTCACAGTAAGCACAATGCAAGTGAGGAGTGCACACATGAACCACATCATGCTCTGCATGACAGACCTAAGCCATTCCATTCCCCCTGGGACCCACTCTAAACAACATCGCATGTCTGTCACACCTGGACACAATGCCAGAAGTGCCAGTCACAAAAAGAAGGGGCACAGCCAAAGGTAGCGGAGTCAGCACTCACCTGCTCCCCTGGTCTACCATACAGGCTGGGGAACTTTGGGAGGATGACGTCCAGCAACGCCTCATTCTCCTCCTGGGTGAAAGGCTGGGCCCTCTCTACAGTCCTTGACATGGTGCCAGAGGAAGCCAAACAGCAGCAGTGGTGTCGATGAAAGGTTGTGCAGGCAAGTGCCCTCTCATGGGTTCTGGCTGACTTATATCTGCCTTGCTGGGCTATTTCCTTTACAGGAGTACCGAGTGATTGGTCAGACTCATTTGCATCCTACGTTTCCTCCAATCCCTTTGAACATACACCAGTGACAGCATTAGCATTTTTTCAAATTTGCTGCATCATGTCAAGTCAACAACCACTTTGCAACAATGTATAAGCTGGCCAACTGCTTTTTCCAGGCCACATGATGGAAAAATTTGATCTTGAAACTGGGTATCCATGACAACCAGCATGCATTTAGGCCCTAATACTTGTCCCTTATTTGTCCCCATTGTAATTTTCAAATACCCACACCGGTACGGTGCGTTTCACACGTAACCCTAGGGCACCACTACTCTAGTGATACGGCCCGTACACACGTGTGTAGGGGTCCTATCTCTATGGGAGTGTTGCCGTAGGCGTACGCCATAGTGATACGGCCCGTACACGTGTGTGTAGGGGTCATATCCCTATGGGAGTGTTGCCGTAGGCGTACGCCATAGTGATACGGCCTGTACACGCGTGTGTAGGGGTCGTATCCCTATGGGAGTGTTGCCGTAGGCGTACGCCATAGTGATACGGCCCGTATCACTATGGCGTACGCCTACGGCACACTACCATAGGGATACGACCCCTACACACGCGTGTACGGGCCGTATCACTATGGCGTACGCCTACGGCAACACTACCATAGGGATAGGACCAGTGTGTACACGTACGTGTATACGGTCCGTACACACACACGTACTCCTACCCAACCCCAATATAGTGATACGACCGTACACACGCCCTCAGAGAGTGTGTATGGTGCGTTTCACAGCTTACACTGGTGATAGGAGGCGCACAGGAAAGGAATGGATGTGTCAGACTCGCACAAGGATAGACATCATTGTCAGTGCAGTCCTTCATGTGTAGGGCCTAGGTGTGTCAGGCAGTGATGTGGCACATGTCTCCTCATGTTTTAACCCAATAGTTGTGTGATGACCTGTGTACACATGTCATGTGTGATGGGGCACTATGTGGCACACTTCCCCTTCACACCTTTTACATGTGTGCATGTAGTGCAAATTTGTCAAGCACTGCATCACTGGCATGGCACAGTCACCAACACCCGCAACTGTCCCCTGATGCCAGGTACGCAAATGATGACACCTGACATCTAACTACCAGCGTGCCACGATGTGACTATGTAATGTGTGTGTCATGTGTTCCCATGAGCTTGCTGTTGGTGTTCCGTCAACTGCATCTGCTGTAGCTGCATCCAACATGTGTCTGTGTGTAGATGGCCATGGCACACTATTACGCACAACGGGGCGTCAACACCTTCTGGGGTGTGTTTCCTGTGCACAGCTCGGCCTTCAGTTTCATGATCCGGTGTCAGTCATCTTTGGTGATTGTGCATCCTTTATCTCTGGGTGTGCCATTGAAAACCGGTCACTCCTTCCTTTACATACACCTGTTGCAGTAGTCCTTTCTGACATCCTAGTCTTTGTGTGGAAATTGTGGCATAGTTCCCAGGACATGCCGCCTGCTGTTGCAGCCACTGCAGCAAGGGCACACAAAGTTTCCTGATTTGGCAACACACACACATCAAAGATGCTCCTCCCTTCCTCCCTCAACCCATTCATTTCGCTGTCATCAGCTTGTCTGTGCCACAGTTGCGGCCACGCGGCGCCAAAGGCTGGACCGTCTGCACATGCAACGTGCACATTGCACAACCCTCAGGTCCTTGCATGACCCACATCACACTACAGTCTGATGTTGCAGCCACCCTCCAAGCAATGTCCATCCACACATCTCCCGCCTGCTCTCAGGCATACACTAAGCGCACACACAACACCTTTGCATGATGAGTGTGCAACTCTGACTGCCTACACAGCGCTGCCACGCCTTCCAGGCCCTGTCACACCCACCAGGTCATGTCCCTCCTACTCCCCACCGGCTCGGTACCCCGGCAAGGCCATGGGAGTGGGACTCAAGGCTTCTGCATGTAGTATGGTGTCGTTGTCAGGCACAGGTCACAGGTATCATCTCTCAGCATGTCAATCTACAATGTGTCCAGGACCCCCCTCTCCACCATCACATGCACACACAACCTCATCATCAGCTCATATGCCATTGACAGCCAGGTGCTCCACACCCTCACCATGTACACAGACATTGCCAGTTTCAATATTCAAGATTGCATGAGATCCATTGATGAATGGCAGAACAGCAGCCACCTGAGGCTGGACTTGTACAGGACTGAGGTCAACATCTGAGGATTGTCCCCTTACAGCTGGGTCAACTGCTTGTGTCCCACCCGCAAAAGCCCTGCACAAGCACCCAGTGTCCACGCACACAAGATGGTGTGCATCATGGATTGCTTGCTCACATTTGCCATGTTAATCACCAGCATCTGTGCCTCAGACTGCAACACCCTCTAAATTATGCACATGATCCCCAGATAGATCCACTCCAAGGAAAGACGGACCATCCCCCAGGTCCACAACAACATCCGTGTCAAATACTGCCCTGCCCTCTACGGAGCAGCCACATCCAAACTCCCGGGAAACTTGTCCACATCCATGCTGCATCTGCACACCTCAGCTGCAACATCCCGCACCCCAGCCACATCACCGTCCAGCAGAGATAGCTGCAATGTATCACTGTGTGCAGCAGGATGACCTTCAGACTCCCCACCCACACTCAGGAGGCAGGCCACAACCCCGACCCAAAACCAACCTTGTACCACTGTCATCCGAGACCCCGTAGTGCCATCTCCATGCATCCAACCTTGACCTGGCCACCATTCTTCAGATCCACTGTACTCCAGCATGCAGGACATAGTTCTCCCACCTGGGAAAACATACCTGGGACTCCCTCCCCGCGAACCTCCGAATGAGGCATGACCTCTACGCCTTAATGATACTCTTCCAAATAGGTCTGTCCGCACAGTATTGCAAGCACCCCCTCAGCAGCTTGAGGCCATCACAGGTGAGTATTGTGCTCCATGTCTGCATTGAATGATACATTGTGACCCATGTGTGTCCTGTACCAGACTCAGATCCCAGGGTATGGATGGGTGGAGTTAGTTCAACACTCAGGCATAGTTTGACATTTACACACACATATGTTGTGGACTAATGCCAAATGAAAGCAACATCTCATGACAAAATAAAGTTTTTATTTTTGGTGGGGTAAGTCTTTTGTTAGATGAACTAAGGTGCTCTACCGGGTGCATAGAATCCAAAGTTCACAGGGGGAGATGGCATCCTTGTCAGTTGGAGTCATCAGAGTCCAGACCACAGTGTTGGTCATCATTGGTCAGACTGTGACCAGCAAGTCCATGTGGCAGAGAATGTCATTGGGTGAGGTGCTGCTGTTGCGCCAGAGGGCCAGGTGCCAGGCCAGGTGACCTGGGAGATGTGGATGGTCCACTGACTCTCACGGTCTTTTCCATGGACGACCCACCTTCCTGGGGGGACCCTCAGATGCAGGCCATGACGATGTTTGTGATGCTCCGTCAGACGAATCCTCCTCCTCCTCCCTCCCTGTGGCTGGTGGTGGTCTTCGCCTGGTGGCACAGGGAGGGTTGCCCATGTTGTCGGCGATCTGACGGAGTGAACGGCTCATGTCCGTTTGCACCGCCAGGAGCTCAGCCAGTCTTGCCTCCATCCGTCCTTGGTGTTGTTGACTGGCATGTTGCTTGGCCTGCAGGTTCTTCATCTCGTCGAGGGTCCCCTTCATCTCTGTGAGGCTCGAGACTACCTGGCTGATGCCCCTGGTGTCACGCCGGTATGTGTCCAGGATGTGGCGTATGTGTGACATACCGGTTCCCTCAGCTGCCTGGTCAGGTTCTCGCCTCCGCCTGCCTCCACTCCCACTACCCCTGCCCACACGAGCCTGGCCTGCCGTTGCGGGTACATCGGGTCTACGGGACCCCTGAGGGATGGCATTAGCGGGGTTGTCTGCCTCCTCCTGGGTGCCCGGAGAACCTTGTCCCTCCTGGTCAGACTGGCTCTGTTGTTCAGTGCGAGCAGGGCTCCTGGGTGTCTCCTGGGATGTGGCAGGAATGGGGGTGGGGGTTGGCACAGATGTACCTGATGCAGGTGCTGCAGGGGGTTGGGCACCAGAGGGGCCAGGTTGGTCGGGGTCATCCACGGAGTGGTGAGAGTCGTCGCTGCCGGTGGTATCATCTTCACGCTGAGCCTGGGACTGTGATTGTTCCCCCCATTGTTGGGGGGAGGTCGATGACGTTGCCCTGTGTGTGAGAGAGAGACAATGTTAATGCTGTTTCATGCCACATCAATGTTTCATACATATTCAAGTTGTCACAGTTCCTCTAGGTAGTTGGATGTGCCTAGTATTCCTCTCAATGTACACTTGGGGATGGGTATGTTGCGGGGGACAGATTGATATGTTCTCCTGAGTGTTTGACCAGTAGAATTTTGGCTAGGATGCTTATTTGGCTATGGATTGGTCTTGTTGTGTCACATGTCCATTGTGAGAGTGGGTAAATCCATTGCCTGCCCCGGGGTGTGTGCTTGTGTGAGGGGGGGGTGTGTGACCGGGCCTGCTGTTGGGTGTAGTGTGATTTGTCATTGGGTCTCCCAGGTGATGTGTCTGTCCCCTCATGGTGCATGCTGGCATGACAGTGAGTGTGAGTTCCTGTGCTAGATATCTGAGCTTGTGGAGTTGGTGTTTGAGTGTACAGTGGTCACAAGAGGGCCTTGTGCTGCATACAGCAGGACCAAGTGTCAGCTACCTTGTCAGTACTTTGCCAGTCCCTGTGCATTGGGCATGGTGCATGGGTATGTACCTAGGCCATATGGGCTGAAGGCATTGGTGTCTGCTTCTGAGTTGCACAATGTGTTGTGTGAGCCCCACCCTCCCAGCATCCCGGACATCCAGTCTTGGGTTTGTGGTTGGTGTGGCCTGGGACATGGACTTGCCTTTATTTGTGAATGGGGCATGGAGACGTTAGTGGCATGAGTGTGATTTTTGAGTGTGGTTGTGTGCGGTGAGGGCTTGGGGGAAGTTGCGTGCATTTGATGTATTTGTGGTGGGCATGCCATTCCCCCCATGTTACGTGAGTTGTTTGTGTACTCACCAGGCTCTGCGACTCCTTCGACTCCGTGTACTCCCACCGGCGGAAGCATGGCCATCACCTTCTCCTCCCAGGGATGGTAATGTACGGGTCTGCGGGGCAGCACACCTCCAGTGATGTTACTCTGGGCGTATTCCTCGTTCATTTTCCTCTTGACTGCCCTGCGCAGATCGTACCACCTGGCTTGGCATTCATGCCTGGTCCTTCGGATGGGCGCAACAGCATTCACCTTATCGACGATCCTCTGCCACAGGCTTGTTTTTTGGGCTATGCTGGTCTGTCTGTGGCTCGACTCTGATGACTTTGTTGACAAGGAGGTCCAGCTCCGCCCTTATGAACTTTGGATTCTTGTCTGTGGGCATGGTGGATGTGGATGGTTGTGGGTGTGAATGTGACGGTGTGTGTGTGAATGTGAAGAGGGGGTGTTTGTGAAGGAGGTTGTGTGAAGGTGTGTAAGTTAAGGTGTAGTTAAGGTGTAAGTAAGGTGCAGCTGTTTGTCTGTGGGGTCTGGCAGCAGTGGGTCTGTTGCAAAGGCTCATGGGTTGTGTGTGTGAGCCCTTTTTATTGGTCCATTTGTGGGTGTGGCTGGGTTTGAATTTGTGGTGGGTGTGTTATAAGAGGTGGTTGTGATTTAGGGCCTCTGTTTGCCTGTTTGGATGTGCCAGGTCAGTCATTGAGATGTATTTTGTCATGTAGACGTGTTTTGTGGTGTTGTGCGAGTCGAATTGACCCTCCTTGTGCTGTTTTACAGTGTCCTGGTTCTGTACGAGTCTTTTTCGCGTAGGTAAGGTCCGTGATGCTGGGTGAGGGTGCTGTGGTACGGTGTTGGGGTACGGTGCGTACAGGTATGGGGCTGGGGTACGAGCCTGTGGTGCGGCGCGTACAGGTGGGGGGCTGGGGTACGGTGTTGGGGTACGGTGCGTACAGGTGCGGGGCTGTGCTACGGTGTTGGGGTACGGTGCGTACAGGTACAGGGCTGGGGTACGGGCCTGGGGTGCGGCGCGTACATGTGGGGGGCTGGAGTACGGTGTTGGGGTATGGTGCGTACAGGTATGGGGCTGGGGTACGGTGTTGGGGTATGGTGCGTACAGGTGCGGGGCTGGGGAACGGGCCTGGGGTGCAGTGCGTACAGGTGGAGGGCTGGGAGACGGGCCTGGGGTATGGTGCGTACAGGTGCAGGGCTGAGCTACGGTGTTGGAGTACGGTGCGTACAGGTACGGGGCTGGGGTACGGGCCTGGGGTGCGGCGCGTACAGGTGGGGGGCTGGGGTACGGTCCTGGGGTACGGTGCATACAGGTACGGGGCTGTGGTATGCGCCTGGGGTGTGGCGCGTACAGGTGGGGGGCTGGGGTACGGGCCTGGGGTACGGTGCGTACAGGTGCGGGGCTGGGAGACGGGTCTGGGGTACGGTGCGTACAGGTGCGGGGCTGGGCTGCGGTGTTGGGGTACGGTGTATACAGGTACGGGGCTGGGGTACGGGCCTGGGGTGCGAGGCATACAGGTGGGGGGCTGGGATTTGAGCATGGGGTACGGTGCGTACAGGTGCGGAATGGGATACGGTGTTGGGGTATGGTGCGTACAGGTATGGGGCTGGGGTACGGGCCTGGGGTGCGGTGCGTACAGGTGGGGGGCTGGGGTACGGTCCTGGGGTACGGTGCGTACAGGTGCGGGGCTGGGAGACGGGCCTGGGGTACGGTGCGTACAGGTGCGGGGCTGGGCTACGGTGTTGGGGTACGGTGCATACAGGTACGGGGCTGGGGTATGGGCCTGGGGTGCGGCGCGTGCAGGTGGGGGGCTGGGGTACGGTCCTGGGGTATGGTGCGTACAGGTATGGGGCTGGGAGACGGGCCTGGGGTGCGGCGCGTACAGGTGCGGGCCTGGGGTACGTTCCAGGGGTACGGTGCGTACAGGTATGGGGCTGGGGTACGCGCCTGGGGTGCGGCGCGTACAGGTGGGGGGCTGGGGTACGGGCCTGGGGTACGGTGCATACAGGTGCGGGGCTGGGAGACGGGCCTGGGGTATGGCGCGTACAGGTCCGGGGCTGGGGTATGGTCCTGGGGTACGGTGCGGAGGGGGGGGTACGGTGCTGACATACGGGGGTACGGTGCTGACATATGCGGGGGAGGGAGGGCTGTACGGCTCGTATCCGGGCACAAGTTTACCCGTGTACATGTGTGCTACAGCGTTCACTCCGTACGGGGCCTTTTACATGCGGTTGTGTATTCGGACGGGCGGTACGGATCGTACTTGCGCGCTCGGACTTATGTTTTATGATTTGCACGTAAAAATGTCCGTACACTTTTCCCGACGCTATTCGGACGTAAAAATTTCCGGCTCCCTCTCGTACCCTTTTCCCGACGCAATTCGTATGTATTTTTCACGTACGAATCGTACTTCGCAGTTTGTACGGTACTTGTACGATTCGTACGTGAAAATATATGGATCCGAGTCGTACGCAATTTTTTTTTGCCGGATCGGAATCAGCACCTTAATGTATGAAATTGAGAGATGGTCTTAAGACGTTCTGAGAGATAAGTTACGTTACTTGGATGCTTTGAGACACCTCACAACTTTAAGTTTTGGATGTTCAGGAAAATGGAATACTCCAAAGAAAAGGAAGAAGTCTTAGTTCTCCTGGAAATAGGAAATGACCATGAAAGGGGTAAACTGCCTCAGAAAGATCCTAAGCACTGATGTTTGAAACTCTTTTAGATAGATTTGGATCTATGGTTGGAGAGGATAGAACCTGCCAGCAATGGTAGGTTTACAGGACTTTTACATAAATTTCCCCTTCATTTTTTTGTTTAAATCTGTTTTTATTGATTTCGTAAACATAGTTGCAAACTTACAGCTCACTGGCATATGCATTCCGTAGTCGGAACTCTTAGTGTCAATAGCATTACACATCGCACATGCTAGGGACATGATCAAACAACAGCTCATCGACTGATAGCTCTGTCCAATGCCTCAGGACCCCTGTCACAGTTCAAGCCTTAAACAGTACGATGCACAACCCACTATTCCTCTGCATTAGTCCATCAAATTGCCCCAGTAAGTCTCTCAACCAGATCCGCAACTATTTTCAACAAATGGTAATAGAACAACAACCCCATGGAAAACCTCAACCACCTCGAACCTAGACCAGCTCCGCTGTACATAGCCCTGTTCCTGCCACCCATCCGCCCCCTGTCCCTCACGTTAATGTGCTGTGGCTCAGCCGTGACGCACAGTCTCGTATCTAAGCGCGTGTTCTCATGATACCTAAACTAGATGCATAGCATGCGTGGAACACCACAAAATCATTCCGGCAGGCCCCCAGGCACCCGCCTCGGAGTCGTCTCCCCACTCGCTGTCTCACCCTCCCCATCCACCTCCCCAACACGTCTGAGTGCCCGGAGTAACTCCTCCCACTGTGTGGCTATGGGCGTCTTCCGCAGCCCTAATGTCTCCTCCCGTCTGATAGCAGTCCCCTCTGCCCCGGCCCATGCAGCAAGCGAGCACCTCCATGCCCGCGGGTGAGGTGGGTCCTGTGCCTTCCACCTCTTAGTTATAAGGCGCTTTGCAACCGCGAATCCCAGATCTAGGAATCGAGACGTCACCTTAGTTGCCAGGGATCTGCGAAAGTGGTGCAGCAGGTGGACCACCCAGTCAAAAGGTATGTCACGGTGTGTAATAGTGCGCAGGGAGTCGTGGACCGCGTTCCAGTAGGATTGTAGTTTACAACAGCCCCACAACATGTGAATGAGATCAGCCCCCATCTCCGCGCACCTAGGACATTTTGCGTCAGTACAGCGAAAGTAGCTATTAAGAGCCGCAGGGGTGAGATACGCTCTGTGGAGTACAAACACTTGTATCTGCCGAAGGCGCATATTTCTAGGGATACGCACCGGGCTTTTCAGCATACGGACCCACTCTTTGTCTGTCAGCAGTCTCCCTAAGTCCGTTTCCCACTTGCCTTTAAGTGGTTCCAGGGCAAACGCCGTATGTGTCCGTAATGACACTGCAAACCAATGAATCAGTCGCCGGCCTCTCCTCATCACGTGCAGATACTGTACGGTAAGGTGCTGACTGGGCTCCGCAGTCATATCTCCCCATCTGGCAACCAGGGTCCTAACTATGGAATGATAAGTCAGGAATTGCCCAGGCGGTAGCCCCCACTCCTCCACCAGCAAGTCGCACGAAAGGAGCACCCCATCCCGGTACAAATCTCCCAGAGTCTGAATATCTACCTCTCGCCACTGCAGTAAAGCACAGGAAGTGAGCGGTCCCGCCACTCTGGGGGTGCCCTCCAGCGGCAGCGCCAGCGCGTATGGGGTCACATGGCGAGTGAGGAAGAGACTTCTGCAAAAGCAGCGGTACGCCACAGCCAGTAGGAGCGGGGCCGGCGCTGCAGTCCTGGCGGCCGGGTGGAAAAGCACCAGTAACTGCTCAAGTGAGTACGGTGGTAACAGTGTCGCGGTGTCTTCCCGGCCCCTATCCACCAGCCAGCGGGCTATCCACTGGAGTTGGGCCGCCAAGTAATAGTGTTCAAAGCAGGGTACAGCCAATCTTCCCTGGCCTGTAGGGAGATAAAGTTTCTTAAGCGACATCCTATGATGGCCATTTCCCAGATGAAGTCTCTAAGAATTTGCGACAGTTTGGTAAAGAAAGCCGCTGGGACATATAGGGGCAGGTTAGCAAAGTAATATAAGAGTCGCGGAAGGATCACCATTTTAGATAGTGCCACCCTGCCCGTGACCGTCAGCGGCATTGTGGTCCAGAATCGTATCTGGGATTTTATAGCCGCAAATGCCTTGCCTAGGTTGCCATCCAGCAGGTCCGCCGGTCGGCGGTAGATGCGAAGCCCCAGGTATCGGAAGGTGTCTCCCCTCCACTGTACTCTGGTGCCATTCAAGATATATCCGGGATCCTGGCCTCCTAGTTTAGGCCCACCACCAACCCCGAAGGAGTACATCAAAAGCCTGGGAGTGTGGCTTGACAAATCACTCACTCTGAATACCCAGGCTACCAAAACTTCAGCAACATGTTTTGGTATCATTCGTATGCTGAGAAAAATTCTGCCCCTCCTACCCTTTGAAGCTAAACAGGTGGTCATTCAGGGCCTCATCCAGTCCCGGATAGACTTCAATAATGCTCTCTACTTGGGAGCCCCTGAGTACGTGCTGCTAAAACTACAGCGAATTCAGAACTGTGCGGCACGTACTCTACTTAAGATACCGAGAAAAGAATCTGCCAAAATGGGAATTCGATCACTACATTGGCTCCCGGTGAGGGAAAGAATAAAATACAAAACCCTATGCATATCCCATCAAGCATTTCACAGAGCAAACCCGGAGATCAATCACTCTCTTCTCACTCCCTACCTCCCCTGGAAACTGCTGCGCTCAACTTATGCCTTTCTAGCCACAGTACCCAGAATTAAGAGGTCAAGAGCAGGAGGCAGAACCTTCACCTTCAATGCCGCCAAACTATGGAATTCTCTTCCCCTATCCCTCAGATCCAATCCTAGCCTCCCTTCCTTCCGCAAGGAATTAAAAACTTTCCTGTTCAGAAACTAATCCCACTCCTTTCTCCCTCAACTACTCCCTCAGTGAATCAGTTTTTCTACTCAGCGCTTGGACGCCTTGGGGCAGCAGCCGCGCTCTATAAATCCCCTTTCATTTCATTTCATTTCATTTCATTTCATTCATTTCATTTCATTTCATCCCGTCGTCCCTCGCCAAATGCGTAGAGATAAGATTTGCTGGCATTCACCCGTAGTCCCGAAAGGGCAGCAAATTCACACAAAATTTGGTCCAACTGAGGGGGTATATCATCAACGTCTCTAACGTATACCAGCAGGTCATCCGCATAGAGTGACACTTGATGGATCGCGTCCCCCAATGGGATGCCAGCCCCCATCCTCTCACGCATGGCCACCGCCAAAGGTTCCATCGCCAGAGCGAACAGGAGCGGCGATAGTGGGCAACCCTGTCGGGTTCCCCTACCAATCGGTATGGCGTCCGAGGTATACGGGCCTAGTCGTACCCGCACCGTAGGATCCGTGTAAAGAAGACCCACCAGCTACAGGAACCCCAAGCCAAGATCGTACCGTAGCAGCAGAACCGACAGGTATCACCATTCCAGGCAATCAAATGCCTTTTCCAGGTCTAATATTAGACAGCCCGCCCTAGGCCATGTCTGCGAGCTATCTGCCGCCACCCTGAAAAATCTCCACAGATTCAAGGACGTACTACGTTTCGGCACAAATCCATTCTGATCTTTATGGACTAGGTGCGAGACCACCGGCGCCAGGCGCAACGCCAACACCTTTGCAAGGACCTTATAGTCAGTATTAAGAAGTGCTAAGGGGCGGTACGATCCCAAATCCATGGGGTCCCGATCCGGCTTGGAGAGAGACACCAAATAAGCCTCTCGCATCGAGGGAAGTAGTCTGCCCGCCTCAACCGCCGTCATATATACCTTATGGAGGTGCGGCACCAAGTGTTCCCGGTAGGCCTTATAAAACTCCGTGGGCAGCCCATCCGGACCCGGAGCCTTCCCGGATGCCATGGAGAATATAGCTTCCCCTATCTCCTCCAACGTGAGAGGACAGTTTAGGGCCTCTAAGTGTTCGGCCGTAACCGTTGGCAGTTGCGCTTGTCCAAGAAACTGCTCCAGGTCATCTCCCAAGCAGCGACCTCGCGCGCGATACAACTGGGTTTAATGGTCTACCAGAACCCTGTGAATTTCCCCCTGGGTGCACACCAGCTCTCCGCCTGGCGTGCGCATCGCTGCGATCGGGACACGAGCGGCCTCCTGCCGCAAAAGCCAGGCCAGCAGCCGTCCCGCTCTGTCCGTCGAGGTGTGTGTGCATGCTGTATGCGCCGCATAATTCAGACACCTCAGGCGCTCCAACAGTGCCGCATGAGCCGCACGCAGGTCTGCCAATTGTTGCGCCTGCTCACCTGGGCCCTCACCCTCCCGCTCATACTGCAACAGCTGGGACTCCAGTCTAGTAAGCGACCTCGCCAACTGCCTCCGCATGTTCCATGTGGCTCCCAAGCAGTGACCGCGGAGCACTACTTTAAGTGCGTCCCACTCCACCCCGGCGTCGCTCGCTGTGCCCTCATTGAGCTCTTAATAAGAGAGGAGAGCGGTCTCCACTGAGGAGCAAAATTCCGTGTCTTCCAGCGCTGTGGGCTGCAGACGCCACGCAGGGATGGGAGGGCGATCCACTTCCCAGTTAAGTTGGAGCCACAGCGGATTGTGGTCGGAGTGCGTGCGCCCCAAGTATTCCGTCCGTGCCACCAGCGGCAACAGCGCCTGAGATCCTACTATCCTATCCAGTCGCACATGTAGGTCGTGCAGTGTGGAGTAGTAGGAGTAGATGCGGTCCATGGGATAGAGAGCCCGCCAAATATCTAGTACCCCCCACTGCGAGAGCCAATCAGCCAGCGCACACGCCGTAGAGGCAACGTATGTCGCGCGGAGCGGAGGAAATGACCTATCTAGCTGTACGTCGAGTACCGCATTAAAATCCCCTCCCAACAACCAGGGGAGCCCAGCGTATGGGGTGAGCGCCAGTGAGAGCCGGGGAGGAAGGATATTTGGTTGACGTTTGGAGCATAGATCGAGGCCAGCAGTATAGGCAGGCCATTAAGTGTGCCCCGTACTAACGTGTATCTGCCTGCAGAGTCCACAGACACCTCCCCACAGACGAACGGGACTCCCGCCCTAACCCACACGAGCGTGCCCTTGGCATGTGCCGAGTACACTGTACCATATATCTGACCTCTCCAGCGCCTGCGCAGTTTCTCTAATTCGGGCTGTGTCATGTGCATCTCTTGTAATAAAGCAATACCGACCGCATGTCGCTGGAGGTAGGCAAAGACAGAGTATCGTCGCGTGGGAGTGTGCATGCCCCATATGTTTCACGTCATAATATTAACGCGTGTCATGACTAAGCAGTATAGGTCCGGAGGGAAGCGGGCCCGGGGCTTTGTAAAATTTTATCTTGAATTTTACAAAGCCCCGGCCCCACCCTCGTCGCCAGTGTAAAATTCAAGATAAAATGAAGATAATGAGGCTCCAGATATTAAAATGAAGATGTAGTTTAATCCAGTAAAGTGATCCCATCCATCAAGCATGAGAAGTCAGGTGCAACTGACAGCATGAAGCAGAAGCATCACCACACCAGGTTCTATTACCATGGTGCTCTTTTAAACATAAGCATAACATGTGCACAGACTACAATAATAAACCTATATGTGAATTAAGTAACTCTAAATAACTCAAGGATATTACAGGCTTGCAGCAGCCAGCCTACATTGCAGTAAATTAAGAGAGTAGTGGTCTGAGGCAACATTAACAACAAAAATACAAAAACTGCTTAACGATTGGGGCGAACCTCACAAGTGTGTCCGTCCAATTTGCGTAACCGTACGCAGGTGAAAACTAGGTCAGGGTGTGACCTGGGGGAATATGTGTGCAGATGGCAGCTCCCTGACTCTGTCCCCGTGTGCCCCTTAAGTGCGGCGTGCCGCTAATAAACGTCATCTAATGCTGGGTGGTGCGGTTAGCGAGGCCCAGTCAAAACTCCCAGGAACCAGCCCCAGCAATTACTCTCCCTCTATGGGCCTTAACGCGGGACAGGTAGCTATAGACACATCAACTTACTCTCCCCGATCGGTGGGTCCACCCGGTCAGTCCCATGTTCCAGACTTCCTCCCCTCCCCATGTAATTAAATCAGCCAGTTACAAGATACTTGCACGAATGCCATTTGCTAGGCCACCTCTCAGTCCAGGATACCGTCCGCAGTCTGTGGGGTGACCACTGGCCCACGCTAGTCCTCGGAGTGTGTCGTCAATGGCGACGTAGATCTGCTCCTCAGCACCTCGGGTCGCTTATCCGTGTCTGATGGGTCCACATCGCTTGGGCTCGCGAGCATCGTGACCGCCTGTAGTACATCTTTGCGCTCCAGTCTCATTTTCTCCGGCGTAGGAGCCGCTGTCCACGCCGACATCTCCCGCGTGGGTCGTCTCCGCTTCCTGCGCCCTTCTCTCTTGTGTGGGTGGGCACCGTCTCCCAAATCCGCTAGCCTCGGCCCTGTCCATAATCCCTTCTCCTCCAGCCAATTCCAGACCTCCGCTGGGGAGTCGAAGTAGTGTGTTTTCCCTTTGTCAACCACTCGCATCCTGGCTGGGAATAACAAGGAGTCCGGCAATGCCAGTTCCCGGAGCCGGCGCTTCACTTCCATATAGTTGTTTCTGCGGCGCTGCACCAACGCCGTATAGTCCGGGAAAAGCATAACTTGGTTGCCACCCACTGAGAGACCAGTCGCGTTGCGGGCCTCTCGGAGGATGGCGTCTCTGTCTCTATAGTTCAGCAGTTTGAACAAGAAGGGACGCGGTCGGGCTCCCGGCGGCGGTTTTTGGGCAGGCACTTGGGGAGCTCTTTCCACCGCAAATTGGGCCGACAGTTTCCCCGATGGCATAAACGTACGAAGCCAGTTTTCCACGAATTGCTCCGGGTCTCGCCCCTCCTCTCCCTCCGGCCCACAGCGCGAACATTGTTGCGACGGAATCGCCCTTCTGCGTCCTCCGCCCGGTATTCAAGAGCATGGATACGATCCAACATGTCCTGCAGGGCAGCAGCGTGACTGCGAGTGACCGGTTGCAGTTCCTTGAGCGTCTCCCCCTGGGTGGCGACCGTGTCCGCCAGCTTCCGGTGGTCCGCAGGAAGGAGTGTAAAGTCAGATGTGACTTTATCTATGCGGTTCTCCAAGGACGTCCTAGTATGCTCCTGAGTTGTCCCTATTTTCTCCACAGCGGCCAGCACGGAGTCCATTTTGGCCGCAAGTGACGCAGACGATGGTCCCTCCTCCCTCTCTGCTCGGTGGCTGGGGCGGTCGGGGGCCGATACTTGCAGCGGGCCCTGCTGTTGCCTGGCGCGCATGCGGCCCATCACCAGTTGCTGCGCCGTGGGCATCCGTCACCAGTTTTCCATAAGCCAGATGCACCTGCGGTGTCACCTCGTCGGTTTCCCCAGAACAATGTCAATTGATCAGTAGGCGAGGTCCGCTCGATCAGCGTCCCCCGCTGAAGGTCCACAGGTTCCACTCCCCAGGAAAACTCAGCACTCGACAGGTCGCAATCCGGGTCCGTCAGTGGGGTCCACCCCCACCACTAGAGGTAGGCCTGCTCTCACTTGTACCCTCCGCCACTGCTCTCAGCAGCGACAGTGCCCGACAGGCGTAGACAGCTCCGCTCCCTGGGACCACAAAGCGACCTCCAGCACCCGCCAGATGCCAAATGGGACAGCACACCTTAGCCCGCCGCGTCGGTCACGTCCCAATGCAGCAGACAATAGTCGGGTGGAGGCCTCTCAGCTTAGTGCTGCAGTTCACCCCTGGGGCATCTCCTCAAGTGCAGATTCGCCATTCACGCCCTCCACCACACCACACAAGTCGGTCTCCCCGCGTCTTTCGGGAGCGCAGACAGCCCTCTCCGCCGCAGCCATGCCAAGGTCCTCGGCAACAGTCGCCGCCACTCCGAACCTCTCACCTTCGCTATCCGACAGACTCAGGCACTATGCTCCCAGGCTCACCACCATATGCACCTCACGGCATCAGTCGCTTATGCGCTCCCCGCACAGTCTGGCTCTCACCATGCCCAGTAGCCGATAAACGCAGGCATCCCCGAAGGTCTCGGCTGTCGTCTCCCGTAACAGCGGGGACCATCCAAATCTTCCCACGTTGCAGTCACTCCGTGCGTAGCATGCCCACTACTTCGTCTTCCGTGTGCCTCATGCGGTGACTTGTAATTAGCGACCCCAGGGAGGAGGCCCAAAATGGCTGCCACCGCCCGGCTCCCGTGCCTCTCAATCGTCACTGAGGGCGATCCGATGCCTCCGGCGCTCAGCGCGCCCCGTCTGCCCCCGCCGGCGATCGCTCGCCACCATGCGTCGCACTGTATCGTGTTGCCGAGGTACGGCGCTCAACAAGTCTGCGCTCCCGTCCTCGTGGGGTCTCCACACCGGCAGCCTCTCCCACAGCTCCCCTCCTCACTCCCGGCGCCGCGGCTCCAGCCCGCTCGCGCTCCAGGGCTCACCTCCGGGGTCCCGTTCAGTAGCCACACACCCTGTCCTCCAGCGATGTCCGGTACCTGCCCATGCCAGTCCGGCCATCCCGGACCCGTCTCCACCGCAGCAAGCGCCTCCGGCGCCCGTAGTTCCAGACGCAGTCCACACGGCTCTTGGAAGAGTCACCGTCCTCAGCCCCGCAGGCCAGGCATTGCCATCGCTCCGCAGCCCGTCCGCTTCACATGCAGAGCTCCAGAAGCTCGCCGGCACTCCCGCTTAACTACACCTCCATTCCGCTGTCTTTTAGCTCGAAGGCGGCACCGCAGGATCCCCCTTCACAGGATAATTCGGGGATTTGCGGCAGAGCTCTACAAACTTGCGACCGCCATTGTGGCCAGTTAGCCACGCCCCCATAAATTTCCCCTTCATGTTTGTCAAGAGGGGTTCTTATTCGTGCTCAAAGGTACTCCTCAAAATGAGAAATAGTTGCCTATTCTGTGATCAGGGGCCGCACGCAGGTCTGCCAATTGTTGCGCCTGCTCACCTGGGCCCTCACCCTCCCGCTCATACTGCAACAGCTGGGACTCCAGTCTAGTAAGCGACCTCGCCAACTGCCTCCGCATGTTCCATGTGGCTCCCAAGCAGTGACCGCGGAGCACTACTTTAAGTGCGTCCCACTCCACCCCGGCGTCGCTCGCTGTGCCCTGATTGAGCTCTTAATAAGAGAGGAGAGCGGTCTCCACTGAGGAGCGAAATTCCGTGTCTTCCAGCGCTGTGGGCTGCAGACGCCACGCAGGGATGGGAGGGCGATCCACTTCCCAGTTAAGTTGGAGCCACAGCGGATTGTGGTCGGAGTGCGTGCGCCCCAAGTATTCCGTCCGTGCCACCAGCGGCAACAGCGCCTGAGATCCTACTATCCTATCCAGTCGCACATGTAGGTCGTGCAGTGTGGAGTAGTAGGAGTAGATGCGGTCCATGGGATAGAGAGCCCGCCAAATATCTAGTACCCCCCACTGCGAGAGCCAATCAGCCAGCGCACGCGCCGTAGAGGCAACGTATGTCGCGCGGAGCGGAGGAAATGACCTATCTAGCTGTACGTCGAGTACCACATTAAAATCCCCTCCCAACAACCAGGGGAGCCCAGCGTATGGGGTGAGCGCCAGTGAGAGCCGGGGAGGAAGGATATTTGGTTGACGTTTGGAGCATAGATCGAGGCCAGCAGTATAGGCAGGCCATTAAGTGTGCCCCGTACTAACGTGTATCTGCCTGCAGAGTCCACAGACACCTCCCCACAGACGAACGGGACTCCCGCCCTAACCCACACGAGCGTGCCCTTGGCATGTGCCGAGTACACTGTACCATATATCTGACCTCTCCAGCGCCTGCGCAGTTTCTCTAATTCGGGCTGTGTCATGTGCATCTCTTGTAATAAAGCAATACCGACCGCATGTCGCTGGAGGTAGGCAAAGACAGAGTATCGTCGCGTGGGAGTGTGCATGCCCCATATGTTTCACGTCATAATATTAACGCGTGTCATGACTAAGCAGTATAGGTCCGGAGGGAAGCGGGCCCGGGGCTTTGTAAAATTTTATCTTGAATTTTACAAAGCCCCGGCCCCACCCTCGTCGCCAGTGTAAAATTCAAGATAAAATGAAGATAATGAGGCTCCAGATATTAAAATGAAGATGTAGTTTAATCCAGTAAAGTGATCCCATCCATCAAGCATGAGAAGTCAGGTGCAACTGACAGCATGAAGCAGAAGCATCACCACACCAGGTTCTATTACCATGGTGCTCTTTTAAACATAAGCATAACATGTGCACAGACTACAATAATAAACCTATATGTGAATTAAGTAACTCTAAATAACTCAAGGATATTACAGGCTTGCAGCAGCCAGCCTACATTGCAGTAAATTAAGAGAGTAGTGGTCTGAGGCAACATTAACAACAAAAATACAAAAACTGCTTAACGATTGGGGCGAACCTCACAAGTGTGTCCGTCCAATTTGCGTAACCGTACGCAGGTGAAAACTAGGTCAGGGTGTGACCTGGGGGAATATGTGTGCAGATGGCAGCTCCCTGACTCTGTCCCCGTGTGCCCCTTAAGTGCGGCGTGCCGCTAATAAACGTCATCTAATGCTGGGTGGTGCGGTTAGCGAGGCCCAGTCAAAACTCCCAGGAACCAGCCCCAGCAATTACTCTCCCTCTATGGGCCTTAACGCGGGACAGGTAGCTATAGACACATCAACTTACTCTCCCCGATCGGTGGGTCCACCCGGTCAGTCCCATGTTCCAGACTTCCTCCCCTCCCCATGTAATTAAATCAGCCAGTTACAAGATACTTGCACGAATGCCATTTGCTAGGCCACCTCTCAGTCCAGGATACCGTCCGCAGTCTGTGGGGTGACCACTGGCCCACGCTAGTCCTCGGAGTGTGTCGTCAATGGCGACGTAGATCTGCTCCTCAGCACCTCGGGTCGCTTATCCGTGTCTGATGGGTCCACATCGCTTGGGCTCGCGAGCATCGTGACCGCCTGTAGTACATCTTTGCGCTCCAGTCTCATTTTCTCCGGCGTAGGAGCCGCTGTCCACGCCGACATCTCCCGCGTGGGTCGTCTCCGCTTCCTGCGCCCTTCTCTCTTGTGTGGGTGGGCACCGTCTCCCAAATCCGCTAGCCTCGGCCCTGTCCATAATCCCTTCTCCTCCAGCCAATTCCAGACCTCCGCTGGGGAGTCGAAGTAGTGTGTTTTCCCTTTGTCAACCACTCGCATCCTGGCTGGGAATAACAAGGAGTCCGGCAATGCCAGTTCCCGGAGCCGGCGCTTCACTTCCATATAGTTGTTTCTGCGGCGCTGCACCAACGCCGTATAGTCCGGGAAAAGCATAACTTGGTTGCCACCCACTGAGAGACCAGTCGCGTTGCGGGCCTCTCGGAGGATGGCGTCTCTGTCTCTATAGTTCAGCAGTTTGAACAAGAAGGGACGCGGTCGGGCTCCCGGCGGCGGTTTTTGGGCAGGCACTTGGGGAGCTCTTTCCACCGCAAATTGGGCCGACAGTTTCCCCGATGGCATAAACGTACGAAGCCAGTTTTCCACGAATTGCTCCGGGTCTCGCCCCTCCTCTCCCTCCGGCCCACAGCGCGAACATTGTTGCGACGGAATCGCCCTTCTGCGTCCTCCGCCCGGTATTCAAGAGCATGGATACGATCAAACATGTCCTGCAGGGCAGCAGCGTGACTGCGAGTGACCGGTTGCAGTTCCTTGAGCGTCTCCCCCTGGGTGGCGACCGTGTCCGCCAGCTTCCGGTGGTCCGCAGGAAGGAGTGTAAAGTCAGATGTGACTTTATCTATGCGGTTCTCCAAGGACGTCCTAGTATGCTCCTGAGTTGTCCCTATTTTCTCCACAGCGGCCAGCACGGAGTCCATTTTGGCCGCAAGTGACGCAGACGATGGTCCCTCCTCCCTCTCTGCTCGGTGGCTGGGGCGGTCGGGGGCCGATACTTGCAGCGGGCCCTGCTGTTGCCTGGCGCGCATGCGGCCCATCACCAGTTGCTGCGCCGTGGGCATCCGTCACCAGTTTTCCATAAGCCAGATGCACCTGCGGTGTCACCTCGTCGGTTTCCCCAGAACAATGTCAATTGATCAGTAGGCGAGGTCCGCTCGATCAGCGTCCCCCGCTGAAGGTCCACAGGTTCCACTCCCCAGGAAAACTCAGCACTCGACAGGTCGCAATCCGGGTCCGTCAGTGGGGTCCACCCCCACCACTAGAGGTAGGCCTGCTCTCACTTGTACCCTCCGCCACTGCTCTCAGCAGCGACAGTGCCCGACAGGCGTAGACAGCTCCGCTCCCTGGGACCACAAAGCGACCTCCAGCACCCGCCAGATGCCAAATGGGACAGCACACCTTAGCTCGCCGCGTCGGTCACGTCCCAATGCAGCAGACAATAGTCGGGTGGAGGCCTCTCAGCTTAGTGCTGCAGTTCACCCCTGGGGCATCTCCTCAAGTGCAGATTCGCCATTCACGCCCTCCACCACACCACACAAGTCGGTCTCCCCGCGTCTTTCGGGAGCGCAGACAGCCCTCTCCGCCGCAGCCATGCCAAGGTCCTCGGCAACAGTCGCCGCCACTCCGAACCTCTCACCTTCGCTATCCGACAGACTCAGGCACTATGCTCCCAGGCTCACCACCATATGCACCTCACGGCATCAGTCGCTTATGCGCTCCCCGCACAGTCTGGCTCTCACCATGCCCAGTAGCCGATAAACGCAGGCATCCCCGAAGGTCTCGGCTGTCGTCTCCCGTAACAGCGGGGACCATCCAAATCTTCCCACGTTGCAGTCACTCCGTGCGTAGCATGCCCACTACTTCGTCTTCCGTGTGCCTCATGCGGTGACTTGTAATTAGCGACCCCAGGGAGGAGGCCCAAAATGGCTGCCACCGCCCGGCTCCCGTGCCTCTCAATCGTCACTGAGGGCGATCCGATGCCTCCGGCGCTCAGCGCGCCCCGTCTGCCCCCGCCGGCGATCGCTCGCCACCATGCGTCGCACTGTATCGTGTTGCCGAGGTACGGCGCTCAACAAGTCTGCGCTCCCGTCCTCGTGGGGTCTCCACACCGGCAGCCTCTCCCACAGCTCCCCTCCTCACTCCCGGCGCCGCGGCTCCAGCCCGCTCGCGCTCCAGGGCTCACCTCCGGGGTCCCGTTCAGTAGCCACACACCCCGTCCTCCAGCGATGTCCGGTACCTGCCCATGCCAGTCCGGCCATCCCGGACCCGTCTCCACCGCAGCAAGCGCCTCCGGCGCCCGTAGTTCCAGACGCAGTCCACACGGCTCTTGGAAGAGTCACCGTCCTCAGCCCCGCAGGCCAGGCATTGCCATCGCTCCGCAGCCCGTCCGCTTCACATGCAGAGCTCCAGAAGCTCGCCGGCACTCCCGCTTAACTACACCTCCATTCCGCTGTCTTTTAGCTCGAAGGCGGCACCGCAGGATCCCCCTTCACAGGATAATTCGGGGATTTGCGGCAGAGCTCTACAAACTTGCGACCGCCATTGTGGCCAGTTAGCCACGCCCCCATAAATTTCCCCTTCATGTTTGTCAAGAGGGGTTCTTATTCGTGCTCAAAGGTACTCCTCAAAATGAGAAATAGTTGCCTATTCTGTGATCAGGGGCCGCACGCAGGTCTGCCAATTGTTGCGCCTGCTCACCTGGGCCCTCACCCTCCCGCTCATACTGCAACAGCTGGGACTCCAGTCTAGTAAGCGACCTCGCCAACTGCCTCCGCATGTTCCATGTGGCTCCCAAGCAGTGACCGCGGAGCACTACTTTAAGTGCGTCCCACTCCACCCCGGCGTCGCTCGCTGTGCCCTGATTGAGCTCTTAATAAGAGAGGAGAGCGGTCTCCACTGAGGAGCGAAATTCCGTGTCTTCCAGCGCTGTGGGCTGCAGACGCCACGCAGGGATGGGAGGGCGATCCACTTCCCAGTTAAGTTGGAGCCACAGCGGATTGTGGTCGGAGTGCGTGCGCCCCAAGTATTCCGTCCGTGCCACCAGCGGCAACAGCGCCTGAGATCCTACTATCCTATCCAGTCGCACATGTAGGTCGTGCAGTGTGGAGTAGTAGGAGTAGATGCGGTCCATGGGATAGAGAGCCCGCCAAATATCTAGTACCCCCCACTGCGAGAGCCAATCAGCCAGCGCACGCGCCGTAGAGGCAACGTATGTCGCGCGGAGCGGAGGAAATGACCTATCTAGCTGTACGTCGAGTACCACATTAAAATCCCCTCCCAACAACCAGGGGAGCCCAGCGTATGGGGTGAGCGCCAGTGAGAGCCGGGGAGGAAGGATATTTGGTTGACGTTTGGAGCATAGATCGAGGCCAGCAGTATAGGCAGGCCATTAAGTGTGCCCCGTACTAACGTGTATCTGCCTGCAGAGTCCACAGACACCTCCCCACAGACGAACGGGACTCCCGCCCTAACCCACACGAGCGTGCCCTTGGCATGTGCCGAGTACACTGTACCATATATCTGACCTCTCCAGCGCCTGCGCAGTTTCTCTAATTCGGGCTGTGTCATGTGCATCTCTTGTAATAAAGCAATACCGACCGCATGTCGCTGGAGGTAGGCAAAGACAGAGTATCGTCGCGTGGGAGTGTGCATGCCCCATGTTTCACGTCATAATATTAACGCGTGTCATGACTAAGCAGTATAGGTCCGGAGGGAAGCGGGCCCGGGGCTTTGTAAAATTTTATCTTGAATTTTACAAAGCCCCGGCCCCACCCTCGTCGCCAGTGTAAAATTCAAGATAAAATGAAGATAATGAGGCTCCAGATATTAAAATGAAGATGTAGTTTAATCCAGTAAAGTGATCCCATCCATCAAGCATGAGAAGTCAGGTGCAACTGACAGCATGAAGCAGAAGCATCACCACACCAGGTTCTATTACCATGGTGCTCTTTTAAACATAAGCATAACATGTGCACAGACTACAATAATAAACCTATATGTGAATTAAGTAACTCTAAATAACTCAAGGATATTACAGGCTTGCAGCAGCCAGCCTACATTGCAGTAAATTAAGAGAGTAGTGGTCTGAGGCAACATTAACAACAAAAATACAAAAACTGCTTAACGATTGGGGCGAACCTCACAAGTGTGTCCGTCCAAACTTGCGTAACCGTACGCAGGTGAAAACTAGGTCAGGGTGTGACCTGGGGGAATATGTGTGCAGATGGCAGCTCCCTGACTCTGTCCCCGTGTGCCCCTTAAGTGCGGTGTGCCGCTAATAAACGTCATCTAATGCTGGGTGGTGCGGTTAGCGAGGCCCAGTCAAAACTCCCAGGAACCAGCCCCAGCAATTACTCTCCCTCTATGGGCCTTAACGCGGGACAGGTAGCTATAGACACATCAACTTACTCTCCCCGATCGGTGGGTCCACCCGGTCAGTCCCATGTTCCAGACTTCCTCCCCTCCCCATGTAATTAAATCAGCCAGTTACAAGATACTTGCACGAATGCCATTTGCTAGGCCACCTCTCAGTCCAGGATACCGTCCGCAGTCTGTGGGGTGACCACTGGCCCACGCTAGTCCTCGGAGTGTGTCGTCAATGGCGACGTAGATCTGCTCCTCAGCACCTCGGGTCGCTTATCCGTGTCTGATGGGTCCACATCGCTTGGGCTCGCGAGCATCGTGACCGCCTGTAGTACATCTTTGCGCTCCAGTCTCATTTTCTCCGGCGTAGGAGCCGCTGTCCACGCCGACATCTCCCGCGTGGGTCGTCTCCGCTTCCTGCGCCCTTCTCTCTTGTGTGGGTGGGCACCGTCTCCCAAATCCGCTAGCCTCGGCCCTGTCCATAATCCCTTCTCCTCCAGCCAATTCCAGACCTCCGCTGGGGAGTCGAAGTAGTGTGTTTTCCCTTTGTCAACCACTCGCATCCTGGCTGGGAATAACAAGGAGTCCGGCAATGCCAGTTCCCGGAGCCGGCGCTTCACTTCCATATAGTTGTTTCTGCGGCGCTGCACCAACGCCGTATAGTCCGGGAAAAGCATAACTTGGTTGCCACCCACTGAGAGACCAGTCGCGTTGCGGGCCTCTCGGAGGATGGCGTCTCTGTCTCTATAGTTCAGCAGTTTGAACAAGAAGGGACGCGGTCGGGCTCCCGGCGGCGGTTTTTGGGCAGGCACTTGGGGAGCTCTTTCCACCGCAAATTGGGCCGACAGTTTCCCCGATGGCATAAACGTACGAAGCCAGTTTTCCACGAATTGCTCCGGGTCTCGCCCCTCCTCTCCCTCCGGCCCACAGCGCGAACATTGTTGCGACGGAATCGCCCTTCTGCGTCCTCCGCCCGGTATTCAAGAGCATGGATACGATCCAACATGTCCTGCAGGGCAGCAGCGTGACTGCGAGTGACCGGTTGCAGTTCCTTGAGCGTCTCCCCCTGGGTGGCGACCGTGTCCGCCAGCTTCCGGTGGTCCGCAGGAAGGAGTGTAAAGTCAGATGTGACTTTATCTATGCGGTTCTCCAAGGACGTCCTAGTATGCTCCTGAGTTGTCCCTATTTTCTCCACAGCGGCCAGCACGGAGTCCATTTTGGCCGCAAGTGACGCAGACGATGGTCCCTCCTCCCTCTCTGCTCGGTGGCTGGGGCGGTCGGGGGCCGATACTTGCAGCGGGCCCTGCTGTTGCCTGGCGCGCATGCGGCCCATCACCAGTTGCTGCGCCGTGGGCATCAGTCACCAGTTTTCCATAAGCCAGATGCACCTGCGGTGTCACCTCGTCGGTTTCCCCAGAACAATGTCAATTGATCAGTAGGCGAGGTCCGCTCGATCAGCGTCCCCCGCTGAAGGTCCACAGGTTCCACTCCCCAGGAAAACTCAGTACTCGACAGGTCGCAATCCGGGTCCGTCAGTGGGGTCCACCCCCACCACTAGAGGTAGGCCTGCTCTCACTTGTACCCTCCGCCACTGCTCTCAGCAGCGACAGTGCCCGACAGGCGTAGACAGCTCCGCTCCCTGGGACCACAAAGCGACCTCCAGCACCCGCCAGATGCCAAATGGGACAGCACACCTTAGCCCGCCGCGTCGGTCACGTCCCAATGCAGCAGACAATAGTCGGGTGGAGGCCTCTCAGCTTAGTGCTGCAGTTCACCCCTGGGGCATCTCCTCAAGTGCAGATTCGCCATTCACTCCCCTCCTCACTCCCGGCGCCGCGGCTCCAGCCCGCTCGCGCTCCAGGGCTCACCTCCGGGGTCCCGTTCAGTAGCCACACACCCCGTCCTCCAGCGATGTCCGGTACCTGCCCATGCCAGTCCGGCCATCCCGGACCCGTCTCCACCGCAGCAAGCACCTCCGGCGCCCGTAGTTCCAGACGCAGTCCACACGGCTCTTGGAAGAGTCACCGTCCTCAGCCCCGCAGGCCAGGCATTGCCATCGCTCCGCAGCCCGTCCGCTTCACATGCAGAGCTCCAGAAGCTCGCCGGCACTCCCGCTTAACTACACCTCCATTCCGCTGTCTTTTAGCTCGAAGGCGGCACCGCAGGATCCCCCTTCACAGGATAATTCGGGGATTTGCGGCAGAGCTCTACAAACTTGCGACCGCCATTGTGGCCAGTTAGCCACGCCCCCATAAATTTCCCCTTCATGTTTGTCAAGAGGGGTTCTTATTCGTGCTCAAAGGTACTCCTCAAAATGAGAAATAGTTGCCTATTCTGTGATCAGGGGCCGCACGCAGGTCTGCCAATTGTTGCGCCTGCTCACCTGGGCCCTCACCCTCCCGCTCATACTGCAACAGCTGGGACTCCAGTCTAGTAAGCGACCTCGCCAACTGCCTCCGCATGTTCCATGTGGCTCCCAAGCAGTGACCGCGGAGCACTACTTTAAGTGCGTCCCACTCCACCCCGGCGTCGCTCGCTGTGCCCTGATTGAGCTCTTAATAAGAGAGGAGAGCGGTCTCCACTGAGGAGCGAAATTCCGTGTCTTCCAGCGCTGTGGGCTGCAGACGCCACGCAGGGATGGGAGGGCGATCCACTTCCCAGTTAAGTTGGAGCCACAGCGGATTGTGGTCGGAGTGCGTGCGCCCCAAGTATTCCGTCCGTGCCACCAGCGGCAACAGCGCCTGAGATCCTACTATCCTATCCAGTCGCACATGTAGGTCGTGCAGTGTGGAGTAGTAGGAGTAGATGCGGTCCATGGGATAGAGAGCCCGCCAAATATCTAGTACCCCCCACTGCGAGAGCCAATCAGCCAGCGCACGCGCCGTAGAGGCAACGTATGTCGCGCGGAGCGGAGGAAATGACCTATCTAGCTGTACGTCGAGTACCACATTAAAATCCCCTCCCAACAACCAGGGGAGCCCAGCGTATGGGGTGAGCGCCAGTGAGAGCCGGGGAGGAAGGATATTTGGTTGACGTTTGGAGCATAGATCGAGGCCAGCAGTATAGGCAGGCCATTAAGTGTGCCCCGTACTAACGTGTATCTGCCTGCAGAGTCCACAGACACCTCCCCACAGACGAACGGGACTCCCGCCCTAACCCACACGAGCGTGCCCTTGGCATGTGCCGAGTACACTGTACCATATATCTGACCTCTCCAGCGCCTGCGCAGTTTCTCTAATTCGGGCTGTGTCATGTGCATCTCTTGTAATAAAGCAATACCGACCGCATGTCGCTGGAGGTAGGCAAAGACAGAGTATCGTCGCGTGGGAGTGTGCATGCCCCATATGTTTCACGTCATAATATTAACGCGTGTCATGACTAAGCAGTATAGGTCCGGAGGGAAGCGGGCCCGGGGCTTTGTAAAATTTGATCTTGAATTTTACAAAGCCCCGGCCCCACCCTCGTCGCCAGTGTAAAATTCAAGATAAAATGAAGATAATGAGGCTCCAGATATTAAAATGAAGATGTAGTTTAATCCAGTAAAGTGATCCCATCCATCAAGCATGAGAAGTCAGGTGCAACTGACAGCATGAAGCAGAAGCATCACCACACCAGGTTCTATTACCATGGTGCTCTTTTAAACATAAGCATAACATGTGCACAGACTACAATAATAAACCTATATGTGAATTAAGTAACTCTAAATAACTCAAGGATATTACAGGCTTGCAGCAGCCAGCCTACATTGCAGTAAATTAAGAGAGTAGTGGTCTGAGGCAACATTAACAACAAAAATACAAAAACTGCTTAACGATTGGGGCGAACCTCACAAGTGTGTCCGTCCAAACTTGCGTAACCGTACGCAGGTGAAAACTAGGTCAGGGTGTGACCTGGGGGAATATGTGTGCAGATGGCAGCTCCCTGACTCTGTCCCCGTGTGCCCCTTAAGTGCGGTGTGCCGCTAATAAACATCATCTAATGCTGGGTGGTGCGGTTAGCGAGGCCCAGTCAAAACTCCCAGGAACCAGCCCCAGCAATTACTCTCCCTCTATGGGCCTTAACGCGGGACAGGTAGCTATAGACACATCAACTTACTCTCCCCGATCGGTGGGTCCACCCGGTCAGTCCCATGTTCCAGACTTCCTCCCCTCCCCATGTAATTAAATCAGCCAGTTACAAGATACTTGCACGAATGCCATTTGCTAGGCCACCTCTCAGTCCAGGATACCGTCCGCAGTCTGTGGGGTGACCACTGGCCCACGCTAGTCCTCGGAGTGTGTCGTCAATGGCGACGTAGATCTGCTCCTCAGCACCTCGGGTCGCTTATCCGTGTCTGATGGGTCCACATCGCTTGGGCTCGCGAGCATCGTGACCGCCTGTAGTACATCTTTGCGCTCCAGTCTCATTTTCTCCGGCGTAGGAGCCGCTGTCCACGCCGACATCTCCCGCGTGGGTCGTCTCCGCTTCCTGCGCCCTTCTCTCTTGTGTGGGTGGGCACCGTCTCCCAAATCCGCTAGCCTCGGCCCTGTCCATAATCCCTTCTCCTCCAGCCAATTCCAGACCTCCGCTGGGGAGTCGAAGTAGTGTGTTTTCCCTTTGTCAACCACTCGCATCCTGGCTGGGAATAACAAGGAGTCCGGCAATGCCAGTTCCCGGAGCCGGCGCTTCACTTCCATATAGTTGTTTCTGCGGCGCTGCACCAACGCCGTATAGTCCGGGAAAAGCATAACTTGGTTGCCACCCACTGAGAGACCAGTCGCGTTGCGGGCCTCTCGGAGGATGGCGTCTCTGTCTCTATAGTTCAGCAGTTTGAACAAGAAGGGACGCGGTCGGGCTCCCGGCGGCGGTTTTTGGGCAGGCACTTGGGGAGCTCTTTCCACCGCAAATTGGGCCGACAGTTTCCCCGATGGCATAAACGTACGAAGCCAGTTTTCCACGAATTGCTCCGGGTCTCGCCCCTCCTCTCCCTCCGGCCCACAGCGCGAACATTGTTGCGACGGAATCGCCCTTCTGCGTCCTCCGCCCGGTATTCAAGAGCATGGATACGATCCAACATGTCCTGCAGGGCAGCAGCGTGACTGCGAGTGACCGGTTGCAGTTCCTTGAGCGTCTCCCCCTGGGTGGCGACCGTGTCCGCCAGCTTCCGGTGGTCCGCAGGAAGGAGTGTAAAGTCAGATGTGACTTTATCTATGCGGTTCTCCAAGGACGTCCTAGTATGCTCCTGAGTTGTCCCTATTTTCTCCACAGCGGCCAGCACGGAGTCCATTTTGGCCGCAAGTGACGCAGACGATGGTCCCTCCTCCCTCTCTGCTCGGTGGCTGGGGCGGTCGGGGGCCGATACTTGCAGCGGGCCCTGCTGTTGCCTGGCGCGCATGCGGCCCATCACCAGTTGCTGCGCCGTGGGCATCCGTCACCAGTTTTCCATAAGCCAGATGCACCTGCGGTGTCACCTCGTCGGTTTCCCCAGAACAATGTCAATTGATCAGTAGGCGAGGTCCGCTCGATCAGCGTCCCCCGCTGAAGGTCCACAGGTTCCACTCCCCAGGAAAACTCAGCACTCGACAGGTCGCAATCCGGGTCCGTCAGTGGGGTCCACCCCCACCACTAGAGGTAGGCCTGCTCTCACTTGTACCCTCCGCCACTGCTCTCAGCAGCGACAGTGCCCGACAGGCGTAGACAGCTCCGCTCCCTGGGACCACAAAGCGACCTCCAGCACCCGCCAGATGCCAAATGGGACAGCACACCTTAGCCCGCCGCGTCGGTCACGTCCCAATGCAGCAGACAATAGTCGGGTGGAGGCCTCTCAGCTTAGTGCTGCAGTTCACCCCTGGGGCATCTCCTCAAGTGCAGATTCGCCATTCACGCCCTCCACCACACCACACAAGTCGGTCTCCCCGCGTCTTTCGGGAGCGCAGACAGCCCTCTCCGCCGCAGCCACGCCAAGGTCCTCGGCAACAGTCGCCGCCACTCCGAACCTCTCACCTTCGCTATCCGACAGACTCAGGCACTATGCTCCCAGGCTCACCACCATATGCACCTCACGGCATCAGTCGCTTATGCGCTCCCCGCACAGTCTGGCTCTCACCATGCCCAGTAGCCGATAAACGCAGGCATCCCCGAAGGTCTCGGCTGTCGTCTCCCGTAACAGCGGGGACCATCCAAATCTTCCCACGTTGCAGTCACTCCGTGCGTAGCATGCCCACTACTTCGTCTTCCGTGTGCCTCATGCGGTGACTTGTAATTAGCGACCCCAGGGAGGAGGCCCAAAATGGCTGCCACCGCCCGGCTCCCGTGCCTCTCAATCGTCACTGAGGGCGATCCGATGCCTCCGGCGCTCAGCGCGCCCCGTCTGCCCCCGCCGGCGATCGCTCGCCACCATGCGTCGCACTGTATCGTGTTGCCGAGGTACGGCGCTCAACAAGTCTGCGCTCCCGTCCTCGTGGGGTCTCCACACCGGCAGCCTCTCTCACAGCTCCCCTCCTCACTCCCGGCGCCGCGGCTCCAGCCCGCTCGCGCTCCAGGGCTCACCTCCGGGGTCCCGTTCAGTAGCCACACACCCCGTCCTCCAGCGATGTCCGGTACCTGCCCATGCCAGTCCGGCCATCCCGGACCTGTCTCCACCGCAGCAAGCGCCTCCGGCGCCCGTAGTTCCAGACGCAGTCCACACGGCTCTTGGAAGAGTCACCGTCCTCAGCCCCGCAGGCCAGGCATTGCCATCGCTCCGCAGCCCGTCCGCTTCACATGCAGAGCTCCAGAAGCTCGCCGGCACTCCCGCTTAACTACACCTCCATTCCGCTGTCTTTTAGCTCGAAGGCGGCACCGCAGGATCCCCCTTCACAGGATAATTCGGGGATTTGCGGCAGAGCTCTACAAACTTGCGACCGCCATTGTGGCCAGTTAGCCACGCCCCCATAAATTTCCCCTTCATGTTTGTCAAGAGGGGTTCTTATTCGTGCTCAAAGGTACTCCTCAAAATGAGAAATAGTTGCCTATTCTGTGATCAGGGGCCGCACGCAGGTCTGCCAATTGTTGCGCCTGCTCACCTGGGCCCTCACCCTCCCGCTCATACTGCAACAGCTGGGACTCCAGTCTAGTAAGCGACCTCGCCAACTGCCTCCGCATGTTCCATGTGGCTCCCAAGCAGTGACCGCGGAGCACTACTTTAAGTGCGTCCCACTCCACCCCGGCGTCGCTCGCTGTGCCCTCATTGAGCTCTTAATAAGAGAGGAGAGCGGTCTCCACTGAGGAGCGAAATTCCGTGTCTTCCAGCACTGTGGGCTGCAGACGCCACGCAGGGATGGGAGGGCGATCCACTTCCCAGTTAAGTTGGAGCCACAGCGGATTGTGGTCGGAGTGCGTGCGCCCCAAGTATTCCGTCCGTGCCACCAGCGGCAACAGCACCTGAGATCCTACTATCCTATCCAGTCGCACATGTAGGTCGTGCAGTGTGGAGTAGTAGGAGTAGATGCGGTCCATGGGATAGAGAGCCCGCCAAATATCTAGTACCCCCCACTGCGAGAGCCAATCAGCCAGCGCACGCGCCGTAGAGGCAATGTATGTCGCGCGGAGCGGAGGAAATGACCTATCTAGCTGTACGTCGAGTACCACATTAAAATCCCCTCCCAACAACCAGGGGAGCCCAGCGTATGGGGTGAGCGCCAGTGAGAGCCGGGGAGGAAGGATATTTGGTTGACGTTTGGAGCATAGATCGAGGCCAGCAGTATAGGCAGGCCATTAAGTGTGCCCCGTACTAACGTGTATCTGCCTGCAGAGTCCACAGACACCTCCCCACAGACGAACGGGACTCCCGCCCTAACCCACACGAGCGTGCCCTTGGCATGTGCCGAGTACACTGTACCATATATCTGACCTCTCCAGCGCCTGCGCAGTTTCTCTAATTCGGGCTGTGTCATGTGCATCTCTTGTAATAAAGCAATACCGACCGCATGTCGCTGGAGGTAGGCAAAGACAGAGTATCGTCGCGTGGGAGTGTGCATGCCCCATATGTTTCACGTCATAATATTAACGCGTGTCATGACTAAGCAGTATAGGTCCGGAGGGAAGCGGGCCCGGGGCTTTGTAAAATTTTATCTTGAATTTTACAAAGCCCCGGCCCCACCCTCGTCGCCAGTGTAAAATTCAAGATAAAATGAAGATAATGAGGCTCCAGATATTAAAATGAAGATGTAGTTTAATCCAGTAAAGTGATCCCATCCATCAAGCATGAGAAGTCATGTGCAACTGACAGCATGAAGCAGAAGCATCACCACACCAGGTTCTATTACTATGGTGCTCTTTTAAACATAAGCATAACATGTGCACAGACTACAATAATAAACCTATATGTGAATTAAGTAACTCTAAATAACTCAAGGATATTACAGGCTTGCAGCAGCCAGCCTACATTGCAGTAAATTAAGAGAGTAGTGGTCTGAGGCAACATTAACAACAAAAATACAAAAACTGCTTAACGATTGGGGCGAACCTCACAAGTGTGTCCGTCCAAACTTGCGTAACCGTACGCAGGTGAAAACTAGGTCAGGGTGTGACCTGGGGGAATATGTGTGCAGATGGCAGCTCCCTGACTCTGTCCCCGTGTGCCCCTTAAGTGCGGCGTGCCGCTAATAAACGTCATCTAATGCTGGGTGGTGCGGTTAGCGAGGCCCAGTCAAAACTCCCAGGAACCAGCCCCAGCAATTACTCTCCCTCTATGGGCCTTAACGCGGGAAAGGTAGCTATAGACACATCAACTTACTCTCCCCGATCGGTGGGTCCACCCGGTCAGTCCCATGTTCCAGACTTCCTCCCCTCCCCATGTAATTAAATCAGCCAGTTACAAGATACTTGCACGAATGCCATTTGCTAGGCCACCTCTCAGTCCAGGATACCGTCCGCAGTCTGTGGGGTGACCACTGGCCCACGCTAGTCCTCGGAGTGTGTCGTCAATGGCGACGTAGATCTGCTCCTCAGCACCTCGGGTCGCTTATCCGTGTCTGATGGGTCCACATCGCTTGGGCTCGCGAGCATCGTGACCGCCTGTAGTACATCTTTGCGCTCCAGTCTCATTTTCTCCGGCGTAGGAGCCGCTGTCCACGCCGACATCTCCCGCGTGGGTCGTCTCCGCTTCCTGCGCCCTTCTCTCTTGTGTGGGTGGGCACCGTCTCCCAAATCCGCTAGCCTCGGCCCTGTCCATAATCCCTTCTCCTCCAGCCAATTCCAGACCTCCGCTGGGGAGTCGAAGTAGTGTGTTTTCCCTTTGTCAACCACTCGCATCCTGGCTGGGAATAACAAGGAGTCCGGCAATGCCAGTTCCCGGAGCCGGCGCTTCACTTCCATATAGTTGTTTCTGCGGCGCTGCACCAACGCCGTATAGTCCGGGAAAAGCATAACTTGGTTGCCACCCACTGAGAGACCAGTCGCGTTGCGGGCCTCTCGGAGGATGGCGTCTCTGTCTCTATAGTTCAGCAGTTTGAACAAGAAGGGACGCGGTCGGGCGCCCGGCGGCGGTTTTTGGGCAGGCACTTGGGGAGCTCTTTCCACCGCAAATTGGGCCGACAGTTTCCCCGATGGCATAAACGTACGAAGCCAGTTTTCCACGAATTGCTCCGGGTCTCGCCCCTCCTCTCCCTCCGGCCCACAGCGCGAACATTGTTGCGACGGAATCGCCCTTCTGCGTCCTCCGCCCGGTATTCAAGAGCATGGATACGATCCAACATGTCCTGCAGGGCAGCAGCGTGACTGCGAGTGACCGGTTGCAGTTCCTTGAGCGTCTCCCCCTGGGTGGCGACCGTGTCCGCCAGCTTCCGGTGGTCCGCAGGAAGGAGTGTAAAGTCAGATGTGACTTTATCTATGCGGTTCTCCAAGGACGTCCTAGTATGCTCCTGAGTTGTCCCTATTTTCTCCACAGCGGCCAGCACGGAGTCCATTTTGGCCGCAAGTGACGCAGACGATGGTCCCTCCTCCCTCTCTGCTCGGTGGCTGGGGCGGTCGGGGGCCGATACTTGCAGCGGGCCCTGCTGTTGCCTGGCGCGCATGCGGCCCATCACCAGTTGCTGCGCCGTGGGCATCCGTCACCAGTTTTCCATAAGCCAGATGCACCTGCGGTGTCACCTCGTCGGTTTCCCCAGAACAATGTCAATTGATCAGTAGGCGAGGTCCGCTCGATCAGCGTCCCCCGCTGAAGGTCCACAGGTTCCACTCCCCAGGAAAACTCAGCACTCGACAGGTCGCAATCCGGGTCCGTCAGTGGGGTCCACCCCCACCACTAGAGGTAGGCCTGCTCTCACTTGTACCCTCCGCCACTGCTCTCAGCAGCGACAGTGCCCGACAGGCGTAGACAGCTCCGCTCCCTGGGACCACAAAGCGACCTCCAGCACCCGCCAGATGCCAAATGGGACAGCACACCTTAGCCCGCCGCGTCGGTCACGTCCCAATGCAGCAGACAATAGTCGGGTGGAGGCCTCTCAGCTTAGTGCTGCAGTTCACCCCTGGGGCATCTCCTCAAGTGCAGATTCGCCATTCACGCCCTCCACCACACCACACAAGTCGGTCTCCCCGCGTCTTTCGGGAGCGCAGACAGCCCTCTCCGCCGCAGCCACGCCAAGGTCCTCGGCAACAGTCGCCGCCACTCCGAACCTCTCACCTTCGCTATCCGACAGACTCAGGCACTATGCTCCCAGGCTCACCACCATATGCACCTCACGGCATCAGTCGCTTATGCGCTCCCCGCACAGTCTGGCTCTCACCATGCCCAGTAGCCGATAAACGCAGGCATCCCCGAAGGTCTCGGCTGTCGTCTCCCGTAACAGCGGGGACCATCCAAATCTTCCCACGTTGCAGTCACTCCGTGCGTAGCATGCCCACTACTTCGTCTTCCGTGTGCCTCATGCGGTGACTTGTAATTAGCGACCCCAGGGAGGAGGCCCAAAATGGCTGCCACCGCCCGGCTCCCGTGCCTCTCAATCGTCACTGAGGGCGATCCGATGCCTCCGGCGCTCAGCGCGCCCCGTCTGCCCCCGCCGGCGATCGCTCGCCACCATGCGTCGCACTGTATCGTGTTGCCGAGGTACGGCGCTCAACAAGTCTGCGCTCCCGTCCTCGTGGGGTCTCCACACCGGCAGCCTCTCTCACAGCTCCCCTCCTCACTCCCGGCGCCGCGGCTCCAGCCCGCTCGCGCTCCAGGGCTCACCTCCGGGGTCCCGTTCAGTAGCCACACACCCCGTCCTCCAGCGATGTCCGGTACCTGCCCATGCCAGTCCGGCCATCCCGGACCCGTCTCCACCGCAGCAAGCGCCTCCGGCGCCCGTAGTTCCAGACGCAGTCCACACGGCTCTTGGAAGAGTCACCGTCCTCAGCCCCGCAGGCCAGGCATTGCCATCGCTCCGCAGCCCGTCCGCTTCACATGCAGAGCTCCAGAAGCTCGCCGGCACTCCCGCTTAACTACACCTCCATTCCGCTGTCTTTTAGCTCGAAGGCGGCACCGCAGGATCCCCCTTCACAGGATAATTCGGGGATTTGCGGCAGAGCTCTACAAACTTGCGACCGCCATTGTGACCAGTTAGCCACGCCCCCATAAATTTCCCCTTCATGTTTGTCAAGAGGGGTTCTTATTCGTGCTCAAAGGTACTCCTCAAAATGAGAAATAGTTGCCTATTCTGTGATCAGGGGATAGGTAATGACACAGAATAGGGAGTCAAATTTTTTTAACTACATTAATATCGAGTTGGAAATATCGTAGAATGGAAATAATGTGTGCAAGAATATTGTTGTCAACAATATCGATTTGAAGGTAAATAACATCGATTTTAAAAATAAAGAGGTAATTACTATCGTTTGCAAAATTATAGTTGTTTAAAACATCGATTTTTTAATTAGTGTTATGTATTTTTATTATACATATATTTTAAATGTATGTCATGTAATTGTTTTGTATAAGTATTGTTTATGTTTTTTAATATGTGTTAAATTTCTAGTAGTTATTACATTTAATTTAATTCAATTTTGCGCCTTTTAGTTCCGTAGTGGGTTGTGGGTTTATAGGGGAATAGGGTGGGAAGTAATGCAATTATTATAATTTAATAATTATTTTTTATTCAACCTTATATTTGATTGACATTTAATAGTGTTAATTGTGCTTTCAAGTCTTTTGGGAGGCGTACCTTTTATGTGTGGGTTGTGGGGTTTATAGGGGTAAAAGGTGGGAAGTATTTTATTTTTAATTAATGAATAACTAGTTGTTAATTAATATTAATTAATTGATAATTAATTATGGTAATTGTGTAATTTTTTGGGTGTGGGCTGTGGGCTAAAAGGGGAAAAGGGTGGGAAGTAAGGGGTCAATTAGGATGGTGGTCGGACGGCCGCCGCCGGGCCGGACTGGAGTAAGAATAGTAAATTTTACCCATCCGCAAGCCAACCCTTTCCCTACTGTTGTACTGACTGGAGTGGGAATAGTAAATTGTACCCCTCTGCAATCCAACGCTTTTCCGACCATTATACTGACTGGATTGGGAATAGTAAATTGTACCCATTTTCAATCCAACACTTTCCCTACTGTTGCACTGACTGGAGTGGGAATAGTAAATTTTAACCCTCCTCCATCCAACGCTTTACCTACTGTTGTACTGACTGGAATGGGAATAGTACATTTTACCCCTCCTCAATCCAACACTTTCCCTACGGTTGTACTGACTGGAGTAGGAATAGTAAATTTTACCCCTCTGCAAACCAACGCTTTCGCTACAATTGTACTGAATGGAGTGGGAATATTAAATGTTACCCCTCCTTAATCTAGCGCTTTCCCTTCTGTTGCACTGACTGGAGTGGGAATAGTACATTTTACCCTTCCGCAATCCAACACTTTCCCTACTGTTGCACTGACTGGAGTGGGAATAGAAAATGTTGCCCCTCCTCAATCCAGGCGTTTCCCTACTGTTGCACTGACTGAATGTTTATTATGAATTTTATTGTTGTGTTAAGTGTAGTGGGAATAGTACATAGTAGTATTTTGTAGTGTTAAATTTTATGTAATTTTATATTTATTGTAGTTAGGATAGTAAATCATATTTTGTGTGGTGTAAAATATTCTGTTACTGTTGTGTTGTTTTAGGTGGGAATAATTATGTTTTTATTTATTTAATAGGAAAATGTTTTCTTTTTAATATGGTGGGAAATGTATATATATTTATTTAAAATTGTAATACTTTATTTTATGTTGCAACGTATGTAATTATGTGTTTGATTTATTATAATAATAATATAATTTGAAATATTTTTTGTTTGAAATTTATTTTTAATTAGATTGTAAAATATGTGTGTTGTTTAATTTTCATTTTAAATTAAATTGATTATCCTCTTTATTGTTTTGTGTTTTTGGTGTATTTAAATATGTTGACATATTTTTAATAATATTATGCTATTTAAGATTTTTTTAATTGTATTATAAATTTAAATATTAGTTATATTAGTTTATTTATGAATCATATATGTGTGTGTGTGTGTTTACATTTTTTAAAGAAGTTTATTTGTTCGAATATACATTTAATTATATTTATTTTTTATAAATGAAAGTTAGTATTTAAATTATGTTTATTTTAATATTTTAAATCATATATATATATATTAAATTCGATATTTGATACAACTATATTGTTGTAAACTATATATTTGTTCTCAATATTTTTAGTATAGGTAGTCGATATTTTAGCATTCTATATTATTACCACGATATTTTTTGCATCTATATTTTTGTGGTCTATTTTCTGTCAGTGAACCCAGGTGATGAAGGAGTAAGGGTGGGATTTCCAATAGAGCCACATAACTCTGTATGTGAAGAAAACCTCTTGTTTTCGCTTGTGAATTTCAAAGTTCTCTTCAGCTTAAGTTTATTTGGTTCAAATCAATTTAAATTTGAGCCATATTGAGTATCATAATTTAAGTCAGAGAAATATTGACGAACATCAGACATACTGACTAACATGATAAAGGGCACGATTTGTATGTTGGCGTTAAACATACACTGCCGCAGGAGCAATGCAGTATACATACTGGCAACATAAAGGTCCATCCGCCAAATTTAGATGTGGGCTGACCTTTAGTTTAATAATCTCTGATGGACCTGTGGAGTAAGGACCATTGGAGACAGACCTGTAAGTTAGCCCACCTAAGTTAGATGTCTGAAATTAGAGGTCAATTTTCACTGCCTCTCACCGCCAGAAAAACCCTGGTGGCAAGGGGCAGTGAAAACTGCTAAAAGCTCCCTTTGCCATGGGAGAGGACTCCCATGATAAGAAGAGCATTTTCCTTTTTCTTTCAAAAAGAAAATCCCATTTTTAAATTTTCTTTTTGAAAATAGCAAAGATATCAGTTTGGTGCAGAGTTCCATCATGCTGAGAGAGCTTTGCAACAAACCGCAAAAAGCACCGACTGGAAGGGCCATTACGGCGGGTCCAGGCAATTCTTTAAGAAATTACCACAGGGTTGGAGGTCATGAATAAATCTGGCTGATGGTACCTCCGTCAGACCGAAGGAGTAATTTACTCTGTCATCCAGGAGGAGTAGCAGGCTGTTTCTTCTTCTCTGGCCAGCCAAGATTAGTAGAGAGTGTGACATTCTCAATGACCACACCAACAGCTTGGGAAATGCCCTTGGAAGGAGCACTCATGGGCTCGGAGGCCCCATAGTTTGTTTTGCAAGGACATTAAAAAACTTTGCATCTGATTTATAGGTTGATGAATATCCCATCGCCTTATAATAAGTGACATAGGATATAATATACTTGTAGTAAGACACGCGGATTACTCTACCTCTAAGTATAAATCAGACCCCTATTTTTAACCTTTATTTATCATTTCATATTGCTTACAACATTGCATGGGTACTCACTGTAATCATATAAATCAATAAAAATAAAGACAAGCATCATTTAGTTTACTCAAGCGTGCAACGCACCAATGTCTTGGGGTAGCGTATATATCATACATTGTGATATCAACATCTGACCAACCCAGGCCACCGGGCTACCCCTGCTGTCTAGCCCCCACTTTCCTTGACCTGATAAACACAACAATTGAGCAAGCTAGATGGAAAATGAATTACCCCACCCCAGTGAGTACTATCCCAGTGGGTTGCTGTGAAATAGGGGCGGCACTGATCTCCAGCAAGTAGTTATTAAGAGGCTCCCAGATGTCTTTTGGTTGGGATGCCGGGAGTTGGGTTGTAGCATAAAGTTCACAATTCGTTTTGGAAAATGTGAGGCTATTAAGCCAATCTCTGACTGTGGGGGAGTCTCTACTTCCCTACTTGAGAACTATTTCCCCTTTTGCAAGCAAAAGGGCAATGGGCGTGAATTTGCACAACTTCTTCGGGAGACCCCCCACACATCCCAACAAGGTGTGTCATTTGTGTTATTAATCTTAAAAAGGATCTCCAGAAGTCCCCGATCTTAGCGCAGTTCCAGGTCCGGTGGGCATAATCGGCTTGCGGGCCTCCGCACTTAGGACAGGTGTGTGGCCGATTAGGATCAATGGAGTGAACATTTGCTGGGGTCATGTAGACCCTCCTCAATGTTTGAAGTGTATTAGCATATATATGCTGTTTAGCAGTGGTGTGGGTGGTAAAACTCTGGAATTGGGCCAAACAAAGTTGAGTAAAGATATAAATAAACAAAACGAATGACATTGCGCACGCTGCAACGCCAAATCGGTGATGCAGCTTCCAATGTAATTCTGTTTATTTATTTATTTCTTTACTCAACTCCTTTCCGCCCGGTCCCGGAGTTTACTACCCCTAGTGTAGGGGATCCGCGCGTCTGGGTGATACCAAGAGTGTGAGAAAATGCACTAAGCAACCAGATAGTAGATCTAAAAATTGGGGACCCCAAACCCACCTTTTCCATATGGTAAGGACATAGTGTCCCCAGCTAACTCTGGGTCTTCCCCCCAAACCAATATGATGAGATGGGAACGCAAAGTGCGAAAAAACAGTTGGGGAGCGGGATCGGAATGTTATGAAACAGATACAAAAACCTAGGAAGGACAATCATCTTCACAAGTGGAACTCGACCGGCAAGAGAAAGTGGGAGCCAACGCTCGACCTGCTGCTCCAGGTTATGTACTGCGGGACTGTAATTTAGTCTGATAAATTGCTTGGTTTCTCTGTGAATCTGGATACCCAAATATTTGGCCAACTCCTCACACCACATCAGTGGGAACTCACATTCCCAACAAACAGGGGGAAAATTTCTGATTTACCCCAATTTATACCCAGCCCTGAAAAAACACCAAACCGGATAATCTCTCTGATGAGCGGTTCCAAATTCTCCTGGGGGTTGCGGACATATAGGATGATGTCATCCTCATATAGGGAAATTAGGAGAGGACCCGTTTTGAACTGGAGGCCTCTGTGCAGGTGTCTTTCCTGGATATGGTGAATCAGAGGGTCCAGCGCCAGTATGAAGAGCAGCCGGGAGAGTAGACAACCCTGCCTGGTGCCGCGGGTAATTGCGAACGAAGGGGATAGCATGCCATTCAATCGAAGCCTGGCAGTGGGAGCAGTGTATAGCAGCAAAGTAAGGTCAATAAATCCCTTAGGGATACCCAACTTTCTCATCACCGCCAAGAAAAAAGGCTACTCAAGGAGTCGACGGCCTTTTCGGTTTTGAGTAGGACTGCAGCTGCAGGGACCTCCGGAGCGATTCTATGTATTACCACAAAAAACGTGCGCAGATTTAAGGCAGTCAACCTGTGGAGGACAAAGCCCGACTGGCTCAAGGAGATAATACGGTCCAGCAGCAAAGCCAGACTCAGTGCAATCATTTTAGCCAGAATTTTGTAGTTGAGGCTTAAAAGTGATAGTGGCATGTACGGGCCGCATAGAAGTGGATCTTTCCCGGCTTTTGGAAAAAGGATTATTACAGCCTCACGCAAATTGATCAGTTGGCTGGGGGTGAGTGTTTGATTTGCTCTAACGCTCCGTTCATCATCCCCTTTGGTATTGCTTTGTCACGCAAAGTGGGGGGCAGTTCCTTGCGTTCGAGTGCTTCATTATAAACCTCTAGTAGGTAGGGCGCTACTAAGTTCTTATAGGTTTAATAAAAAATACCAGTAAATCTATCTAGGCCCGAGCCATTCAGGGCATGAGATGCTGGGATGCCCTATACCATGTTGCCAAATTTGGGGAGACAAGCCAATAATCTGATCTGGTCCAGGTACCTTATTGGGCAGCGTAATGGGTGTAAGCGGCATCTCCCGGGTTGCGCTTACGCCACACATCCACCAGGAAAACAGAATCGCACATATCCAGCAATACGTAGCGCGCGCGGGTTTTAGTGTCAAATGAGTTGGACATACTATCCCATGCAGGGTCCAACAGGAGATTAAAATCCCCGTCCATGCATATATATTCTGCATCTAGTTGTAGTAGCTGTGTGTGGAGGCCTTGGAAGAATTCTGGGCTGTCAACATTAGGTGCATATACGCAGATAAACGCCATACGGTGTCCCATCAAGTGACCCTCCACCATCGAGTAGTAACCCTCGCTATCAATGTGCGCCCAGCACATACTTGCTGTACCCTGAAAAGCAGCGATGCGGTCCCCAGCCTGATGCAAAAGTGGTGGTGGCAGCTTTGGGCAGGTGTGTTTCCTGTAAAAATGCAATGTCCACCCTGTGGTGCTGTAAATAATACAAGCCCTGCTTCCCTTTCCTAGCATTGTTAAGCCCCCGGACATTCCAGGTGATCAGTGTCAGATTGAAAATGTTGACAACCTACCCCGCTCCAACATCCCAACAAATTAACAGTGATTCAAATTGTGTGTCACAGTTAAAACATACCATGTTGCAGTGAATAAACAGATATGGAAACAATGGTAACCCGAGAGTACTGACAAACCTCCCTCTTCCCCCCACCCATCCCTTGGCACCCTTTCGCAGGGAGTGACCCCATTGAGCATGTGAAGACATGCATCATGTAAACACCCTGACAGATAAAGAAGGAGCAAAACCAGATGCATTTCAACTATTGAAGCAAACACAAAGTGATCAACACTTGGGGTGTGGCAACGCCACACCAGTTACCCAACTTTGTAGCAATCAATAAAATCACATATTCGCCCTAAAATCAAAAGTCACAAAGAACATGGCCGCAGCATTTCAGTGCGGGCAACACTGATTACTCATTGGAGAATAGCTCCGCCCTGGCCACCGAACCACTGTTAGAGGAGGAGACTCTGGATATGCTGGATTGTGCCACACCATCTTCTAGATCCAACACCCTGCCCTCCACAGTATCTAGGCGCTTCTCATGTGTGTCCAATTTGGTGCCCATAGTATCTAAACACTTTTCGAGGGCATCGAAGTGACCATCAAATGGTTTAAAGCCAGCTCTCAATTCAAGGAGCAGTGCTCCCGACACTGCAGGGGCATCGCTAAAGTTGGCTTCCTCTGCACCCCCCTCAGCCATGTTGCCACCAGACTCCAAAGACTGCTCAGCTGACTTGCCAAGTATAAGTAGCCGTTGTTTGGGGTCTTTATGCACCATTACGTCCCTGCAAGGCTTGTTGTTTGCCAGCCTGCCCTAGGAGCCCCACCAGAGTCATCAGCCTGGCAAAACGGTGCGTAGGTCTGGCCCACTGTGACCCAATTTCCTCCCAGGGGCCCAACAACAGGCAGCATGGTATGCTAGGATACTAGGAGCACACTTATGGATCACAAGGCCCCAGAGCCTTGGCGCAGCACACACAGCACCACACAAGAAAAGTCTCACCGCTATTTGGACCCAGAGATATATGCAGCAGCTAGCAGTGATTCCAGGAGCGTCGGTGCACAGGAACTTTCACCCCGCGTAGTTAGCCTGGAGTTGTGCACTTACATTTTTATCGTCATCATAAATAACGGTGCTTGGCAGGCACACCCTCCGCATAGCAAGCACGAATCCCCCGGCCAGCCCGAACAGCCGGGTGGTTATCCCCCAGGCTTACCCACGGCCCCTCTCACCGCAGGGCCTCCGAGAGCAGAGCAGGCCAGTCTGCAGCTGTAGGTGTAGGAGGGGGCTGAAATCAGGGGGTGTGACGCCAGAGCGCGCTCACCTGATGGCCAGCGGGCCCCGTCAGTCCAACTCCCCATCGGGTAAGGCTGCCGGTGTGCCATTGGCCGTTGTTGTTTTCGGATCCATGCTGAAGCGCCATCCCCATGCTCTTGTAGGCCTCTGCATTCTATATTTCAGGCCCCCAGCCGATCAGGACGGACAACTAGCACCATTTTACGCACTAGTGTCAGAATATGGACAACCGCAGGGCCAGTTTGTGCTATATGACTCTCTGCTTGTAGAGTTCAGAGCATGGTGGAACGGTGTGTCGCAGGAACTCGCAAAACATCACACTATCCAATACATTCACAGCATGGGCACAGGGAGGCATCCTGTCCAATGGTTTGCTGACTCCTTGCACATGCACGCGACACACCAACTGACTCTACTCAGAAGCCGCTGGGATGCCGGCCTGCAACGCCCTAGCACTGACAAAGACTGGGAAGCCATTTTGATGGGGCCCGTATTTATGCCCAGAAACACCAGGTTCCGCCTCATACAGTTCTACATAATACACAGGGCACATCTTATGCCAGAAAAAATAAATAGATATTTTCACCTCATCGATGTGCAATGCCCTCGCTGCCAGCCAGTGAATGCAGATCTAACCAGCATGGTCTGGGGCTGCACTGCCCTAGCCGCTTACTGGCTGGCTGTCACCGCTCACCTATCTGACTGCACCGAGCGCACAGTGCGAAAGACATGGGAGGTATGCATCCTGGGTCTGTTCTGCAGATCCCAAAAATGTAAGGCGGCTTCACGATTCATAGACCTAGACCTGAACACCACTAAGCGCTTGATCACCAAACAATGGAAAAGTCCAGAGCCCTTGTCATGGGAAGTGTGGCATCGCTCACTCACACACTGGGCACAGGTGGAGAGTGTGACGCTGAGGCGGTAAGATCCCTAGGATTACGCAAAACTCCACTGGCATCCGCATGGGATGCTATACTTCTAGACCTTCAGAAAACTCAGCAGACTAACAGGGCACCTGAGATAAGTGGGGACGGAACTCAATAGATGCAACAACCAGTCTCCATGTCCAATACACAAACTTACACCCCCAACATTCAGCTCCCTCTCACTTAGTACCACGTGTACCTTCCACATGGGTGATACACCTACCGGCAGTACTGATGTAGTGGGTAGAAAACAGGGATTGAATCGCCAGAGTATACAGTTGGGCAGGTTCACACAGTTCACCCCCCATTAGTCTCCCCCCCATATGCACAGCAACTCAATACCAATATCACTATTAGATGCAATCTCGCTTGGTCACCGCGCACACAGAGTCCCTAAGCAATGGACGTGACATTACCACCTTACCAAACTTAGGCACGTCACAAAAATTGATGCCCACTAACCACAAACTGAACTGCTATTGAAACAGCAACGTAACTCAGATTGCATATGTTAGCTGTACTTGCATGGGAATGTCCTTTGTTAATTTACAAATAAAGAAATGTAAACAAAATATGGAGCAACAAGTTCAAAGGCTGAGTTTCTTTATAGGATTATTGAACTCCGACGTGACTTAAAATATCCTTATTATGTACACCAGTGGGTAATTTATTCTGTATCATACATGGTCACACCATCATCTTTCCCACAAACCACACATCACAATAATATCCTAATCATGTATGCCGCTAATTTGCCGATCACTGAGTGAGCACCGTGCGGTTCATTCGTCTTTATGCCATGTAGTAAGTCCTTCCCTTAAAACCTAGCACCGGACCTGCCAATTTCAACCCCAAGAAAGAAGCAAACAATTAATTATTAATTCACTCCCTGCTCTGATAACAGCAGGAGAATAACGCCCATTTAATACCATCTGGTTCCAATAATCGGCTCAACAATAAAAGAAACTAGAATGATGGTGGTGCTTAGCAAATGGGGAAGTACATCACGTGTGACTATATGTTTTTTTCCCACCAAAATAATTCTCATGATTCGAGATACCTGGGTAACATTTCAAAGCCCTTGCATCTGCTTCTCTGCTGCACTTCGAAGCTAAGAGCGCTCCGAGAAGCCTTGAGCTGGCATGGCTGAGAAATGAGATGTTTTTCTAACAAACTTTTGGGGTCATATCACGTTCAGCTGTGAGTGTTTGTGGAGGTTTGTGGGTGTTTGAAATGACTGGAGAACTATATTGTGTGAGTTGCAATCTTTCCTGGCAATACAAACAAAACACTACGGGGGATATTCTCAAGAACGTGTGATAACTACCACAAAAGTAGCTTAACACAACTCTTCATATCGCAGTCTATCGGGGGAAAATAACACTGTGTTGCTGCAGCACTCCCAAGCCGGCGGCACCATGCGATAGGCCTACAATAACGCGTTAAAAGTCCGCGACAAAGTCAACGCGACGCAGCCGAAATGCGAAACACGAACGCAAAAAAAGCTGCGATGATGCCAAGCGGAATACAAAAATCATCGAAAACCAGACACAGGCCTGCAATTCCACGCGTCATGCGGGAAAATGCACCATAAAAGCAAAAATAAAAACACACCAAAACCAAATCAAACTCCATAGCACCATGGATGCACCCGGACCGAGTGCAGAGGACAACCCGAACCCCACAAGCCCCACGGAGGACCAACCAGGAACCCTGTGCATGGGAACGGGCAAGGAGAAGAAGGAAGAGGAAGACGTGGTTCAGTCTGCAGGAAGACCGGATCATCGTCACGGAGGTGATCAAACACTACCAACAACTGTCCATCACCTCCACTGTCGCATTGGCAACACAAACAGAAATATGGCAGTCCATCGTCACCAACGTGAATGCAGTCGGCGTGTCGAGGAGGTCAATGGAGGAGGTCAAGAGGCGCTGGCATGAAGTGCACAGCCAAACCAAGGAGAAGCTCGCTGCCAACAGGAAGGTATCAAAGGCGACTGGAGGTGGGACTCCTGCCCCACAGGAGGAGCTTGATGAGCTGGCCACAGTCACCAGTGCGGAGGCGGTGCAAGGAGTTGGGGGTCCGGACACAGCTCGACATGACCTGACCCAACAGCTACAGGGTGAGTAACGTCCAGGGACTGGGGGACGAAGGGAGATGGGCACAATGGCACACATGCACAATCATGCGCAGCACACTGCACACCCACAATGAGTGTGGAACACGTCCCTGACACCCTTGGCACACTGCAGCACACATAGAAACACCAAGCAGGCCCCCCGTCCACAATGTGCACAAACGGGCCCCCCTCCATATCTCCAATGCCACAACCTACCCATGCACATGTACTGAAACTGGAAAAGCAGCGGCTCCATGAACCACACGGACCATGCAAGTGACAATGCATGACAGATAACATGGCTGCTCTCACAATACATGACATGGTGCACGAGATGACCTGAGGTGAACCACATCCGTGAAGGAGCAGGTCACACTCTGACACATCCACGTGCACCTACAACCCATGACGTCAAAAACCCATCTGCAGACAAACAATGCTCAAGAGTACCAAATATGTCCAAGAGCACAAATGACCCAAGTCGCAAACATCACAGCACCCGAAAAGCACACAAGTCAAGTCAAAGGCACACCGACTCAAAGGGATAAGGGGATGCCAAATTAGAGCTGCAGGGTAGACTCGCCAACAATGCAGCACACACACAGCACTCACGGCACATCAACATTGACGACAATGTTGTCCAAAGTGCAACACGTACACCACATTACAGAGGACACAACTGGTGCCCCTCATGAGTGGAAACTGGCCAATCACATCTGGCATTGCATGTCACCGTGACATGAGAATGTACGAAAAGAACCTCACATCCGTCATGTAGTCAAAATGTTCACTGTCTCCCATCAAATAGCCAGCTCCTCCAAAACAGTCACAATGTCCATTGTCATGCAGTCTGTATGTAAACATGTACAATGCGTCAACATACATGGAACACACTGTTAACCTGCATCTCCCCATTACATTGCAGAGGGACAATCAACACCTCCTGCTGAGCAGACCACACATCTCTACAGTGATGATGAAGAGGACACCCAGCACATTTGCCCAGACACCCTCCAACGGCTCATGGACAGCATCCGCACCCCATCCCCAGGAGAAGGGCAGCCGGCTGCATCGCGGTGACCCCACCCCCTGCACAGACCACACAGCAGGAAGCACACATCACCATGGCTGGCCCACGGGACCCCCACGACCAACACATGGAATTCCAACGCTGTGTGTTAGCATGCCAGGTGGAGTTGGCAAATCAGCTGTGGGTGGGTTTTGAGCTTGTGGCAGTCAAACCCGATGCCATACGTTGGTGTCTGAGTCCCATCAGGGACCACGTACAGTCCCTAACGGACACCCCCTGTCCGCACCATGCTCACCGACAATCCTTGGCTGACCTCGCTGGGACCATTACTAGGATACAAGAACTGTCAAGTCAGACAGGCTCCAGCGATGACAGCACGGAGTTGGCACAGATGCGGAGGCCACTGGAGACCATGGAGCGGATGCAGGCTGGAAGGATGGCTGCCACTGCTGAACACCAGCGAGATGTAACTGGGATCTTCCCGGCCTTGCAGAGCCTCATCTTTCCATTGCTGCCACAGAGCCTGTCTCAGATAACTGTTGCTGGAACTTTGACACACACATCTACACCCCCTGATGTGTCATTGGCACACAGTGATGCAGCCCTATCATTTCGCACTCTGATGTGTAAGTGGCCCACAGTGATGCTGCCATAACACCACCACACACACCTGACACACCGGACACAGAAGACGTCTCAGAGGAGCAATATGTGAAGGGTAATGACTGTGTGAGGAAGGAGGTAGTAGCATCCGTAACTGCCACATGGCCTGTCCCTGCCTGGTTCAGACCTATGCATCATGCCCTGAAACAACACCTCCCACTGTCCCCCCGAACACTCTGCGACATTCAACTGGTCCCCGACATGGACTGCCATATCTGCTCCTGTACCAATCACACAGAAATCTGGACATGGACTGAACTCCTCCGCTTCCGATTAACTTTGCATTCCCCCAAGGACTCTGGTTGGCACACCACTGGGCAACCATGTCATGTGGGCTTGTACTGGCCATGTAGCCCTCCGGCTCGGAGGCTCCTCAGAATGTGAATAAAACATTCCAAGTCACACGGATTTGTCATGTCTATGTTCACTCACGTGTACAAATATGGATGAATGTATGGACATTGATTGCACTGAAAGGTACACCCTGGTAAATGGCATCAATGCGTATGTTTGTGCCTGACCCACATGGCCAATTGGATGAATGTGAAGGTGTGAACTAGCTGTGGCCTCATTGCACATGAACAACAATCTCGCATCCCCCAACGTATCCCTACGTCCATGTATCATATAGGGCTTTGTGTGTAAATGTCAGAATAGGTATCCCGCCCGAGGTAGTCTCCCCCATCGCACGTGGCTACAGAACATCTCTTCGCATGACGTACTCACACACATCAGCGTGGACACAGCCTGTTTCAACGGATCATATTGATTCACATGGCAAGAAGTTGGACCCCATGCTCACATTGCTGAAGACACATATGGGCACAGGTCTACCAGCAACTATCCCAAACACAATGTCTGGCCCACAGTGGCGGAGCTGCCAATAGGGATTCACCACCTATGCACCAGAGGCAGTCTGTCCCTCCCTGTGTACGGACAATGCTCATTGAGGCATACAATGTCTCAAACTAATCAACACTCATAACAGTTGTACACTGGTGAAGTTGCGTAGACTTTATTAGCAAGTGCGTGTCAGTACGGGCAAGTAATGGGACACAACAGGCAGACAGATGCTTAAGACACTTACAGGCAGAATGGGAACGTTTCGAGGTGAAAGGAATGATGTGGCAAAAATTAACACATATCCTTACGGTAGGCAACGGTCTCAGCCCACCTTGCCTTGCTGGTCGAGTCATGTAATGTTTGGTGTCTGCTCATTGCCCCGTGTCAGGGGACACGACTCATAGCCCATGGGATCTGCATGGTGCTGTACCCCGGACTGCGCCAACTGTGTGCTATGCTGAAAATGAGCCGGTGACAGGGACCAACAAGGTCACATGTTGTGCTACATTGCCATGTGTGTAGTCTCCCTCCAGTAGTATGTCCGATTTAGGAACGTTGACAAGCGACGCTATGCAGCTCCGCCCATGGGGCTGCAGCAGCTTGCACAGGTGTGTGACAGCACGTGTAGGTGCACGCACATGCATTCTGAGTCCAAGCGAATGCAGACATGTCCACTGTTGTTCTGGCTTATGTGACCAATCCTCCATGATGCAACACGGTGTTGGGACCTGCGCTCTGGGTGTCAGTCAGTTGTGGCTGCAGGTAGGTAGTTACTCGTCCATGAATGCGAGCGCTGCTTTATAGGCAATCAGTTCCAGAAGTACGTTGTTCTTGAATTCAAGGAACACGAGGGAGAGCCAATCCATTAACTGATCCAGACAGATGTGCTCCGACCATGCTGTTTCACCAATCCACAACACAGCCCAATAGGGGAGCGCCTCGATGTGGTCACTGCACACGATGACTTGTGCAATCTCCCATCCACTGCTGCTGGCACAGACACCACATATCAAGGCATCACATGCCTGGGTATCCCTGTTGCACTCCTGTTCGTGGGCCAACAGGCAGCGTACACACAAGTCATAATCCGGTTCAGCTACCATTGTGTTGGATAGGCAGACCTCCATGGGCCACGCGAATGTGCATGCCCGACAGTGGAACCATGGCTGGACTCATGTGACGTACACAAGCCAGAAACTCAGACGGTAACTGATTCACAAAACTGCCATTGGCAGAGCTCCTAACGGTACAGTTCCACGTGACTGGGGCTGCGCATGTGCCTGGGATTGCCTGCCATTGCATTTGTTGGTCTCGTACCACCGGCACTCCTCAGAACGGCGGCAGTTCTGTGGACGATATGCCACTGCTCCGAGCAATGGGTCGTATGTGTGTTCGACGTTTGGACGTATGGGTTGTCTTTTTTACAGATGTGTTGGGGGCATGCCATGCAGGTGTAGCTCGAGCAGGGACAAGTGTGTGTGAGGTGGGGGCATGTTGTTCTTTCATTAGCACAGTTCGTGGTGTGGGAGTCGCCAGAGTCTGGTATGGTATCTCACTCAGTGGGTGCCGGCACATTGGGGACCAAGGTCGGTGGTTCGGATGTCCTTCCGCCTTGTGTATTGATACAAAGGAGCTTTCATGGCTAATTTTAGTCTGACTAATGCTTGCATTTCTGAAATGTGATGTGGCCTTCACGCTGGAATTGTTGCCAGGCCTTAGATTTTGGGTGCACCAATTGCGAGACACACGCAACAGTTGGCATGCATATGCCAAGGGCCAGATTGTCCTTGCGCTCCTTGTTCAGTCTCTCTCTCTGTCTTTTTCTCTCTCTCTGTCCTTTGATGAGTGCCAGACACCGCCTCGAGCCTGTCAATCAGTAAAAAAAACACAGCTTTCATTCTGATAATTTGCCTTTATTTTCGAATACTAAAGTTATTTTGAGATGGATGAAAAGTTGAGACACTCAGGCGTTTGAAATCTTCTGTCAGAAGACGGGAGGATTTAGATTTGTTGCATATTGAAAGCATGAGAAGTTCAATCACTGACCCGCTGTCCACTGCTATCTGTTGCTATCTGCTGCTACCTGCTGGGTCTCTTTCACGGCTGGAGCCGCTGAAGCCGCATTCCGCCAATCACAGCGCCAGGAGGCGCTTGAAAATTGAGCGCGGGCTCCGGCAGGGCGGGTCCCGCTGTCCACTGCTACCTGCTGGATCTCTTTCGCGGCCGGACCCGCTGACGCCGCATTCAGTCAATCACAGCACCAGGAGGCGCTTGAAAATCGAGTGCGGGTTCCCTGGGCCGCACCCGGCAAAGCCAGGGCCAAGGATAGGCCCGCCCGAGCCCGTCAGAGGCCGGAGGAGGCCGGGCTGGGGCACCCCTTTTGAGTTGGGTTTCGTTGAACCTGGAACAACACGACTCCTGGGGCAAGTACTCTTACTGACAATAAGTTGACTTTCTTCTTTTTTCAGTAATTTTTGTGCATTTTTTGTAAATCACACATTACTTAAGTGATTTGCAAAAGGGACATTTTATATGTAACGTTTTCATCTAAGTAGTAATTTGCTGGGCCTGTGACTAACATGGGGAAAAGAAAATGAACAGTCAATACTACTGTGAAACATTCTAGCAAACGAAAAGATGCTAAAATAACCCTGCTAAATTACCTAATGGGGGCTGTAGCTGCGATAGAAAAACAGATATCTTGCGTGGAAGAAACTTTAAGCATAGACGCACAGGGGTTACTTAGTAACAGCAAGGAATCATCTATACCTGAAACAGTGACAGACAAAGTCCATTCCCCGGGAACATCAAACCCAGAGTTATTAAATAATGGGTGCATCCGGATAATTCCTGACGATATCTCTACTTGTGAGCTGGAGGCTGAAATATCACCTCCATCAAAAAGACCCTGTAACCCAAGATCCGTTGAGTCACTGGATAGTTCCTCCCGAGTAATATCTCTGGCCCCCCTCGAGAACATATCATCGAAAACTAACCCGAAAAAACAGCAGGAAAAAAAAAGGTAATGTTCAGCCTCATAAGGGTAAAGGAACTGAACACCGATTAAAACACACAGGAAATGGTCCGCATAATGAAAACGAGAAATTGACCAAATTGATCATGGACTTATCAGTGTGTGAAACAGTCTATTAGCACTCTAGAAGGTAGATTAGAAAAATTTGAACTAGGTCTGGAGAAAGTTGTAGGAAATGAGAGCCTAATAATGCAGAAGGGGGACATGTCTAAAACGGTCCCTCCAAGTACATCAAAAGTAACACAAGGTGTAAAACCAAATTCCCCCGTAGCTTCTGACAACAAAGATAAGGGTGGGTCAGAAATACCCACTGAGGTGAGACATGAACAAGAGCCACCAACAAAAACTCGACCAATTAATTTTGATACACATGATAGATTATGCAGTCGGCCCAGCCTAAATTTACCCCTGGCAGCTACCCCCTTTACTGTGATTCTAGCTAATGTCCCCGCCAAGTGGAAGATGAGACATGGATATCATTGCGGAACAAAGCCATTAACTACTTAGGGAATAAAACTAGACTGACCAGGGAAATGTTTAGAGAATTTAAAATGGTCAGATGGGTACCTTGGGTTGGTAATAGTAAAAAAAGTCTTAAGGGGGATTGTGTCGTTCTTTCTTTTGGTGTTCCTGCCTTGGTAAGGGAAATTCTACATAGAGCCAGGGACAGAAACATTACTGATTTAGATATCAACGTTCTGCCTCTGGGCTACTTTTATCAGCCTAAATTCTTCACCCGACAAGAAGGAACCCAGCCCTCTATTCAACCTACCGGCTAGCTCTCCTATAATCTGGAGGTGAAAAATAGATTTGGGCCTCTTCAATCTTTGAAAGCAAACGACTGACTACTCAGTCAAAAAAGAACAGAGAACTCCTGCAAAGGATGTGGTAAATAGGATAACCCATACAGCCCGTAACGATTTTCCCAGTACGGATCCGATGGGCAACACAACCAATGAGGGAGAAGCTCCTGGTTTAGCCCCTGTGATTAGGGACATCTTAGACCAAAGTATGCCTAGTAATCGCATACAGCAATCTAGTCCTAAATTAGGCCATCAGACAGAATCGGACTGTGGACCAAATTCCCCTAAAAAAGTAAGTGTTCTATTTTGGAACATAGCAGGCTTACGTAATAAAGTTAACAATCTAGCATGGTATGAGTTTATTGATACATTTGAGATCCTGTGTGTACAGGAGACCTGGGTGATAGATGAAGTTCATTTGAATGGATTTAAGACCTACCATTTTCATGCAATTCACTCAATACACGGGAGGCCAAAAGGAGGGATATGTGTGTACATTTCTAATCTGCTGAGTGTATTAAAGATTGAATTAATAAAATTGGACAACTATTACCAAATAATATTGATTTGTATAGACTCTAGCTATACCCTGGCTGTCGTTAACTTATATAATAATGTAGAGAAGGGTCAACTGGGATCCATTTTAAAACAGTTAAGTGAGGACCTGGGCAAACTAAGAGCAAATACTAGTACGAAAAGGATTATTGTGTGGGGGGGGGATTTCAATGTCAATTTGTGCCAGCAAGCTGGGCTGGGGATTTCTGGGATGGAGCTAGAAGAGGATGAATTCCTGATTCACTTAGACCACACTGCTAGGGGGGAGATGTTCAATGAAATCCTGTTCTCACTTGATCTTGGGTTTGCGAACTGTCTGTGTTCCCCAAATGTGAAGTTTGATTACACCTTTATTGGCAGGGGACTACGATCTACAAAAGATTTTATTATTGCTCCTAACTGTTAAGCTAATTTTATTGCAATCTATAAAGTACATCCAAATGTAATGAGTGATCACCGGCCCTTGAGTAGTACCATTTGTCTGCCCACAGCTGTTAAATTATATTAAAAAAACTAACTGGCATGGACTAAAAATATTTCTCTTGTATGTTTAAATGGATATACCCTACGTTGGTCCAGTCAATACCCTGTTGAATTGAATAAGAAAATTATAACAATGGCTTATGACTTTATTTTAACGTGTCTGGGGGAAACTACCTCCCATGATAATACTTTGTGGGCTTTTTCAGAAATTTCTCATATTATCCAATACCTGTTAACAGTGGAAATGAAGGGTACACGATCCTGTAAAAATTGTTGGTTTGATTAGTTTTGCACAAAAATTTATACACGACTTAAAGAGGCTTTACACAGGGCCGTGAGAGATCAGGAGGAAATTAGAAAATGTAGAAGGACATACAATCTGGCTAGGAAATCCAGAAAGAAAGAGCTAAAAGACCTAGCTTCGGATGCCCTCCACGAAGCATCTCTGAGCAAAGATAGCTCATCATTCTGGAGGGCAGTTAATGCACCGTTCTGTACCAAATCTGACGTTGCGACATTAGCGGTCGCAATCGACGAGAAAACTTGGATAGATTTTTTCTGAAACGTGTATAAATCACAGGACAGTGCAGATAATACCACGAACACTGCAAATAGCCAGGGGGAGATCCCTTAACCTTTCTGCCAATTGAACTCCATTTTAATCAAGAAGATGTTATTGTGGCGATTAACGCAAGCAAGGGTGGTAAGGCCCCTGGCCGTGAAGAGGATCGCTATTGACTTGTTTAAGTTAGCGCCTTCATTATGGTCCCCCTTAATAACTCGGGTTCTCCAAGCTTGTTGTAAGAAGGATTTTATTAAAACTTGGTCTGAATCCGTTGTATTGTGGATTTTTTAAACAAGGGGACAGGGAAAATCCAGCATGTTATCACCCGATATCCCTACTCGACTTTTTGATGAAAGTAGCAGGAAGTATAGTCCTAGATAGATTGCAGACCTGGGCAGAAGAGAATAATATTCTAAGTGATGTCCAATATGGTTTTAGAGAGGGCCTCTGAACAAAGGAGCAGGTTTTAAATGTAAGTATTTTACTATGAAAATACACCCAGGCAAAGACAGGGACATTTTTTGTAGCATTTGTAGACCTCACAGCCGCCTTTGGCTGTGTTATACACAGCAAATTATGGGATATTCTGGCGGACCTGAAGGTCGATCAGGTTTTGGTCCAGTTCCCAAGACAACTATATTCAAGGGCCACCGCTAAGGTGCGGTATGGAATTAAAGGGGAGTGTACTGTGCCGTTTAAAGTGGAGACGGGAGTGAGATAAAGCTGCATCTTGGCGCCGTTCCTGTTCACTTTATATAGAAACTCTTTGGAACAGGAGTTGGCAGGAAACGCTAGAGACCCGCCATATGTAAACAAACGTCCAATTGTCTCCCTTCTCTACGCAGACTACGCAGTTGTTGTATCCAATTTTCAGTCTCAAGGGCCACACTTACCAGTGGCCCGCAATGTAAGTCAAATAACGAGCAGTTGGCAACGTAGAAGGTTCAAGCGTTTATTGGCCAAACAGGAAACTCTACATAGAGGAGCCTCATCGGTCCTCACCCAAGAAGTGTGCCGAGGAAGACTGCTGGCTTCTTGACAAACTCATACTTTTATACATTACAGTGCAACATACAAAGCCTTATAAGTGGAAAAGTACCAGCCAGTCTAGGCACTCCTAATGAGCTCATCCTATATCTAGTTTCAATGATACAAAAAAAGCTACTATCTTTAAGAATAGAAGGTCGACCGGGTGACTCCCTTCTCGTCCCAGGTTCAGAAGGAATTTGCTTGGTACTCCCTTTTGGCAGATGTGACCTTGCTTCTCGGTCGTAAATACAATTCAGCCTGTCTTCTAAAACTAGTGTCTGCTGAACAAGGAAAATACGGGTTCAGGGAACCACGTGATTGTAGCTCCTTTAGACGAGAGAGAGCCGAGGGCCAAGATGGCCGCGGTTCTGTTTTCTGCCCTTTCCGCCGTACTTACTAAATGGATGCACAAGGGCCTTCTTATGGGGCTGAGTCAAATAAGTTAATTTTAGTTACACTGTGCTAATCATATTCTGAAATTTGGATCCTACAGAACGGCCCTTTAAGCATAGTGTAGCTAAAATAAAATAAAAATAAGTATGACTAATCCTCAAAGATACCCTCATCTATCTGCATTAGATCACAAATTTCTTTCTGGGTCATCTGGGCATGAGCTTGGGTAGGTGGGGATTTAGGTAGTGCAGAGCGAAATTGGGTGGCACAATAGGAACAACAGGCAGGGCCGCATTGGATACAAATGCAGCAGGTAAAGAGGAAACCCACAATACCCAACAGAAACATGAATAGTTTCCACCCCCAGGTGGTCAGAAGGTCCCAGAACCAAGTTGACAGGGACCAGGTACCAGTCTCGGTATGGATTTCTGATGCCAGTCGGTGGAGTTTCTGAATGGCTAAATGAACCGAAGGGGCGGAGTCAGGTATATATACACAACAGGAACTCCCGATCACCCGGCATGCTCCTCCGCGGTCAGCCAGTATGACGTCTAAAACAAGACGATTTTGAAGGGTCACAAGCCGGGTCGCCTGAAGCTCAACAGTGATATTAGTCAATATCCCGGCCGTGGTATTGACTACTCCCTCCACCACCCTGGACAGCCTTCTGATTTCCTTACTAGTGAGGATAGGGCCCCATATAGGTAGGACCCCTTTCATAATGTCTACGAAATGTTGGGCCGGGGTATCCGTTTGATCAGTGACATCATTATCAATGGATAGGGATAACAGACTTCTTTTATTCAATGAATGAGATTTATGGTAATCGGAGGGGGCAATATAAACAGGAGGATAGAGGAAGGACAGACAACACCTGCCGGCCAACCATCCCCTGGGAAGCCAGGTGTAAGCATTCTCCCCACATACGAAATATATGTTCGGGGGAGTCAAAATGGGAGGACTACTAAAAGTCCGTAATCGATAAGTGTAGTTACATCTGCTAAATCCTACAAACAAGTGGCCGGAACCCTGGACACAAAAGGAGGATGACGTATTTAGTACAGGGACAGGTATAATCTTGTCTTCGGAGACATTGCGTTCCTGAAAATATCTGAAGTACTCGGTGAAATTGAAGGATACAAAATCTAATATCTCATCCCTTAGCCAAGTATCATTCTCATGGTCCATGTACACATTCATGCAGGCTGTTGGATCTAAAGTGCCATCAGTGCCTTCTGCATTGGGAGTGAATCCCTGATGCCTCTCTATGTAGGCCAGGATTAGGTCATAATCTTTCTCCGAGAATCTATGCGCATCCACAGTATAATGCTCATATATCATAGACAACAATCTAAACCAAGCTTCACAGCTCCCTAGATGTGACAACGGCATTGATATAAACAAATCATGTTTATGCATTACTGAAGGGAGGAGGCCACATAACCAGCAATCGGTGACATTCGTGGAACTGTGAGTCTGATGCAACATCTCTATGAAGGCATTATGTACATAAGTCTGGCGATGCCTTTCTTTGTGAGGGGCCAAAGTCTGAAAATGGTGTTCCTGAGGAGTGGGGGTAGTCAACACCAAGGTATGGACTGGGTGGCGGAATTCTAGATAAATAAACAATCCTAAACATAATAGAAATGACACGGCTATTATAGAAATAAACACAATTTTAGCACGCAAACTTCATGTGGAAAACATTGGTAAATGTGCATATCTAGGGCGGGGGATTATGGGGCGCTCTTCTTCAAGGGCGAAGCGAGCAAAGGGATACATTCTCACTAAAAGTCCAGTTCTAAGCTCGGGAAACAATGGAAACAAAAGAAAAACTACACGCAGTCCATTCTGCCGGAGGGTGTTTCTTTCTTGTGTCCGAGTTAGAGCCTCACAGGCAGACTCTTAGCATTCCAAAACAGTAGAAGTATCAAAGAAAATAAAAAATAAAAATCAAGGGTGCAAAAACTTCTCGCGTGGGAGCTGCACTTGACGCAACTCTGGTCGAAGAGGAGGATTACCTGGGCCCGTTTTACTATCAATGTCTCTATCTTCTTTATGAACAGGGCTATCACTTATAGTTCTACGCCCTCCACGAGTTCAGTCCAGTGTTCATATGATCCCCTAGGTCCCTTAACTCGGACTTCACTTTTTATGGTAAGCCGGACCGGGGGATCTCATTCCGTTTGCGGGGCCTCAGGTGGTATCGGGTGTGACCAGGGGTTTCAGGATTTATGAACAAAATGGGCACAGTGGGATCAGAGAAGGAACAAGGTGTGTGGCCCTCCTGGTCACGCGTTTGGTCCCCAGGCAGGGCCTTATTTGCCACAGCTGACCCCGAACTCGTGGCCCTCTCTCCCTGCCCTTCCGTTTCTCCGTGGGCTTCGGGGGAGGGCGACTCTTCGGTGTCGTGCTCACCTCTGTGCCGTTCGTTCTCCTCTTGGTCCTGGCTATCCTCGGGCAAGGGAAGCGGGACACGCTTCAGATGGGAAACATGAATCCAATGCTGCCTCCCTTCGACCTTTACCGCCGTCCTCGTGGCCAGAAGCACTTGATGTGGCCGGGTCCATCGGGGTTCCAAGCTCGACTTTCGCTGGTAGTTCCGAATTAGGACCCACTGACCTGGTTCGATGCTGTGTCGGGGCCCTCCGGCAGAGGCTGCAGTACTGCTGAAATCTGTTGGTGGATAGAACGGAGATCTTTAGTTAACACATAAAGGTAGTCGGCCAACATAGGATACTCAATATCCCTAAATGACTTGGGCCGGGGCACCCCCCATACATTAGCTGGTCTCCCAAAAACCACCTCGTAAGGGGAAATCCCACTCCGAGAATGAGGGGTGGTTCTTACAGACAATAGGGCCAATGGCAGAAGATCGGGCCATTTCAGGCCAGTCGTGTCCTGTAGTTTAGCTAATTTTAGCTTCAGGATCCCATTATATTTCTCAACTAGGCCTGCTGATTGTGGGTGCCGTGCGGCGTGGAACTTCTGTCGTATTGCCAAACCTTTACATACATGCTGAACTAAGTTGGCATTAAAATGTGTCCCATTATCACTCCAGATTACTCGTGGTAACCCGTAACTCTTTTATTAGGGCTCTGGCAGTTGCTATAGCTGTGTTTTCTCTAGTGGGGTATGCTTCCACCCATTTACTGAAGGTACAGATTACCACCAAAACATATTTAAGGTTGTTAACCCGTTCCAGTTGTATATAATCCATTTGGAGTACCTCGAAAGGCAAGGTAGGTGGGGCAAAACTTCCTGACAACACAGGGGTACTACCCCCCGGGTTATGCTGGAGGCAAATCATACAATGCTGGACCAGATTTCTAGCTGTTTTCTGGATATTAATGTTGTACCATACAGGGTCCAACATTGCACACATGCCTCGGACCCCGACGTGAGCGGGACCATGTGCCATGGCCACCACCGCATTCACGAATGCATTCGGTAACAGCCATCTGCATTTTTCTGATAAATCCGTCCAACACCCATTCTCGTCTAACCGCCCCACCTGCTCCTGCCAATACTGTAGTTCCTCTGGGGTGGCTTCTTTTTGCAACTCTCTCACACTATCTACAGTGTTTCGAAAAGTGTCTGCTTCTACCATCCTTCTGCACTGACTAACCACAAACATGGAGGGGGTATCTGACTGGGCAGTTTCCTTAGCAATCTTGTCTGCAAAAGCGTTACCCCTCCCAACATCATTGGTTACAGCCTTATGGGCACTACATTTTACAATGGCGAGGGCTTTTGGCAAAGGTAATGCGGCCAGCAGCCGTTCGACCAATTGTCCATTCTTTATCTTTTCACCATGAGACGTAAGAAACCCTTGTTCTGCCCACAACCTCCCAAAACTATGGGCTACACCGAAAGTGTACTGGCTATCGGTGTAAACGTTCAACCTCAGTCCCTTTCCCAACTCACACGCTCTAAGTAGTGCGATTAATTCAGCCGCTTGGGCGGAAAGATATGGTAATTTGGCCGCCTCTACCACGGTCCGCAAGGTGGTAATTGCATAGGCCGCAACTGTATTACCGTCGGGCAATTTAAAACATGAGCCATCAACATACAATTCTCCTTGGGGTTCCGATAAGGGGGTGTCTGTTAGATCTATCCGGCCCTTTGTCTCTTCTTCAGTCCGGAATATGCAATCATGTACATCCTGGCCACTTTCTCCCGGGGGGAGGGGTAGCAACGTGGCAGGATCCAGAGTCATACATCTTTTAATGGTTATGTGAGGTGCAAACAGGGTCAATTCGTACCCCGTAAGACGCGCACTAGTTAAGTGCTGCGTCTGAGTTCTGTTTAACAATACGACCACAGCATGTGGTACCATTACTGTAAGATCCGTATTTAGGACTAGCCCTTCCGATTGCCTGATCGCCATCGCTACTGCGGCCGTGGCTCTCAGGCAGCTGGGAAGTGCTCTGGCGACGTTGTCCAAAACCGCTGAGAAATATGCACAGGGTCTTTGCTTACCTCCAAAGTCCTGTGTTAACATTGAAAGCGAACAACCGTCCACCTCATGCACATAGAGCACAAAAGGCTTCCGGTAGTCTGGGGTGCCAAGCACAGGAGCAGAACATAAAGCAGCCTTTAGAGAAAGGAAAGCCATTTGACACTCATCAGTCCAAGGTAGGGGTTCATGCACGTCTTTGGTGATCAAATACAAGAAAGGTTTAGTGATGAGAGAGTAGTTAGGAATCCACTGGCGACAGTAAGAGGTTATGCCAAGCAAAGCGCGAACATCACGTTGCGTGTGAGGAACAGACATGTTAGTAATGGATGCAATACGTTCCGGGGTCAATCGCCTTCCCTCCTTCGACAGGAGATGACCGAGATAGGTCACCTCCGGTCGACAATATTGGAATTTTGACAGTGATACCTTATTACCATGTTTTGCCAAATGCTGTAGTAATTCCACTGTTGCCGTCCGGCAGCCTTCCTCAGTATCAGAGGCCACCAGGAGATCATCAACATACTGGAGTAATACATTACCTGGCGGCAAGCTCAAGGTGTCCAGTATCCTTTTCAGTGCCTGACTATAGATACTGGGGCTTTCTGTAAACCCCTGGGGGGCGCGACAGAATCTGAAGCTACGGCCCCCCAATGTGAAGCCGAAAAGATAGCGGCTGTCTGGATGTATAGGGATACTAAAGAAAGCGTTTTTTAAATCAATAACTGAGAAAAATTGCGCCGTTGGAGGAATCATTGTCAGGACAGAGTTAATATCAGGTACCACAGGGTACTGGGGTACCACGACCTTATTGATTTCTCAGAGGTCAATCACAAATCGATAGGTATCAGCATAATCAGGAGTCGGTTGTGTCGGGGCTCGTTTAAGAATCGGAAGAATAGGGCTATTACATGTATTAGAGGCCGTTTCTTCCACTACTCCGGTTTTTATCAAATCGTAAATGATAGCCATTAGAGCCCGTTCCCCAGCAGGGGCAATTTTATACTGGGGAATCTTCGGCAACTGAGCGTCCTGTTTTAAGGTAATCGATACTGGGGTTATTCGTAAATGGCCCACATCAGTGTCTCCGGTCGCCCAGAGGGTTTCCGGAATGTTCGCCAGTTCTGGTGGTAGTGGTTCTGTTTTGGATAAGCATTGTGCAGAGAGGGGAGAAGGGTCTTTTATGGTCAGGTAGACCCCCTCTGGGGAACAATAGATGTGAGCATGTAATCTTTTCAATAGGTCCATGCCTAAAAGGTTCTCTCCACACTGGGAGGTCAAAAGAAAAGGTGAGTCTATTGATACCGGCCCCAGGGTAAGGGGGAGCGGTTCTGAGATGGGGCTTACCACCGGAGTTCCAGAAAACCCCACAGACACATTATTCTGGCCAGACAGAGCAGCCCCCGGGACTAGGGCACGTGAAACAGAACTGTTCATGGCCCCAGTGTCAACTAGAAACTTACCCGATGCATTCAGTAATCGTGCATGAACATAAGGTCCAGCTTGATCAATTGGAATCGACACCTGCCCCTGACTCTGTCTTTGGCTGTCCTATGCTTGAGAATAACCTGATCCTTCGCCTGACACATAATCGTCATTATAATACTGCTTTCCCTGACCGTGTTCAAAACAGTTCTGACCTATCAAACCTGTCGCCGAATGCTCTGATCTCGTAGATCCCCCTCGCTGTCCGGAGAAACGTCCCCTCTCGGAGCACTGTTCTGTTCATAGAGTAACGGACACTGGGCTCGCCAATGCCCCTCCTGTTTACAGAAAGCACATTGATTTATGCCCAAATCTGTCCGTCCCATCGTCTGTGGCGGACCCGCCCCTCTCGAAGTAAAATTCTGTGACCCTCTCCCTCTTCCCCGTCCTCTCTCTGCTTGCTGTAACAATACTCGAGTCTTCAAGTGCTTCGACTTCTTTTCTGTCCTGTCCTTGCTTTCATTCTCCCGATGTTCATAATATTGAGCCATACTCAATATTGTCGACGGGGTGGTGGTTGTCCAGGTGCTTTCGGCAGCCTGTAATCGAGCCGACACCTCTGGCAACAGATTGGTCACAAATCGATTCACGAACAACCGTACCCCCCCCTCAGTTGCTAGGTCCTGTCCACTGAAGTCAATGAAAACTCCCTCAAATCTCGTAAAGAAATCAGATACACTCTCATCCTTCTTTTGCTTGCAGGCCGTCAACTTATCCCAGTCCACTTTTCGGGGAGGGATCAGTGAATGCATATAATTTATTATCCTATCAGGAAGGGCCAATATTTCCGCCCGGGGCTTATTCCCTGGTTTACGATCTCTATCCCATCCCCGTAGCTGTTCCCAGGTCCCCCCAAATTCGGTTGCATGGTCTTGATCATGCACCTGGCGCCAAATGTCCACCGGTACTAGTAGAGCGAAGAATAGCTCGATGTCTGCCAACGTCATTACTGCGGAGGAAGCCGCCTCAGTAAGCTCTTTGTAATACGCGGTGGGATTCTTCCTGGGATCTGGTAACTGACTTTTCAGTGACAACACCTCACTACGTTTCCAGGGAGTGTACACCCATTGTTCCTGGAAGCGCGCCTCCACTCTGGGACGAGTAACTACCCCATGGGCGTCTACCGCTTCCGTGATCTCGGGATGGTAGATGGGGTGTACTTCCCGCATAGGGTACTGGGATAGCCCCGTAGGATTAGTGGACTGCAGGCGGGTTCTATACGCCACCAGGGTCTGCACATTCCCATACACTTCTTCGGGGGTAAGGCGGGATTTATGGGCTTGTGTGACAATATCGTATAATATGGCCGGGGCCCTTCCCTCCGTGTGTGCTTGCTCCCATAATGATATAAGGCGGTTTGCCATATGTTCTAATGCATGCTGCTGCATTACCGGCTCGTAATCCCTCATGGTGCTCCAAATATCTGATAATAAATAAATGGGTTGCCGCATCCATTGGGATGCCTGCACAGCAATAGCGTCTTTCTCTTCGGTTCCCAAGGCCGAACGAGTAAACAACCTTTTACCCTCAGCCAACGGAACCGGACGTGTCGGAGTGGTGACAGCTGCTACTGGCGTAGTACTCGCGGAGGAGGAGGGCAAGGCAGAAGGGGAAGTCATTGACCCGGGTGGCAGCTGTGTTGTCCCAGCTGCTGCAGCAGTTAACAGGGCTGGTAACATAGTAATCACCTCCGACACAGATGTAGACAGTCGGGAGAGCTCTGTCGAAGGAGGGGGACTGGGGGGAGCCGGAGGGGCTGAGGCTCCCGAGGTTCCTAAGGGTGCGGCCGTGGTTGGGGCCGAGACTCCAGCCACCTCCGGATACAGCCGTTGCGGCACATAAGGAGGTGGTGGCCGTATATCCAATAAGTCCTCTATCTCATCTTCAGCATTGGGCCGAGTCACATAGCTCTTATCTACCTTCAATCGAAATTCACGGTTCATACAGTCTATTCCCTTTTCTGCTCGAGACCTATCATAAGCTATGGCCTTCTGAGTCACATTCTGTCCTGCCTTAGCCCTAGATCGCTTCTCCTCCCTTATCCGGCGCTGCTTGGATTCTTTCAGCCACGAACCCAGGTCATCAAACATAGCCTGGCGGCTGCGTCTGGAGAACAGTTGTTCCTGCAAGAAAGCAATCTTTTTCTCGTCAAACGAGCCAGTCTTTGGCCATTGCAATTCTTCGTTACTTTTAGTATATTTATGCCACAGAGTACAAAACAATAAAGGGGTAATTCCATGCTTCACATACATATAGTGGCTGGGACTGCCTTCCGGCGGGGCAGGCTGACTCTCAGCTAGCCGAGAGTCACCCGTCCGACAGCAACAGCTGAAACAATTCAACTTACTAAAACAAGGCATGGTGATTAGTTCAATACAAACACAAATGACATAAACCACAACCAAGAGGTTACAACGTTTTCCACCTAGTCAGTGAGCCAGTCCCACACTAATCGGTAGTATTTCCAACAATAGACATCCCTGACTACACCATGGATCCTCTCACTGCCTTTCTGGTTCACCACTGAGGCCTGTCCCGGGGAGGTCTGTGCCTCACCGAGGATATGTCTCGCGGCTACTCAGCTTGGGTTGTGAGTCTCCCAGGTGCAATCGGGCTATATTCCGCGCGCGGTTCACCGAGTCAGAAAAAAGGGCCCATCAAATCATACCATATGTACATGTACTTTCAAATCAATGCCCAGCCATATCAATCGGGCTTCAAACCAACAGTGGCACCGCTTCTCAGTGCCTACTTCAAAATTAATGCACCGCCCTAGAGCCTGTGCTTCAAATACCACTACACGCTCCACCTCGCGTGTTTCAAAACCAAAACGGGCACTGCTTGTAGCCAGTGCTTCAAATCAAAATTCTACTCACCGGGTGCACCCTGGTACGAATGTCCATTCTTCGCTGCCAACTCCTCTCGACCAACCCGGTCCGTTTCCTGAGTTGAGCCCGTAGGACCCCGGTGAAAGGTGACTAGCAGCAGAGGGCTTCCCGCTCGAGCGCGCGGAGCGGAACTCTCGAGCTCGTTCTCCGCCCACCCGACCGAAACGCCCTCGGACCTACCACCCGATTACGGGGGAGGCCGGACCCTATCACGGGGTCCCTTCGTGGTCGCCAACTGTTGTATCCAATTTTCAGTCTCAAGGGCCACACTTACCAGTGGCCCGCAATGTAAGTCAAATAACGAGCAGTTGGCAACGTAGAAGGTTCAAGCGTTTATTGGCCAAACAGAAAACTCTACATAGAGGAGCCTCATCGGTCCTCACCCAAGAGGTGTGCCGAGGAAGACTGCTGGCTTCTTGACAAACTCATACTTTTATACATTACAGTGCAACATACAAAGCCTTATAAGTGGAAAAGTACCAGCCAGTCTAGGCGCTCCTAATGAGCTCATCCTATATCTAGTTTCAATGATACAAAAAAAGCTACTATCTTTAAGAATAGAAGGTCGACCGGGTGACTCCCTTCTCGTCCCAGGTTCAGAAGGAATTTGCTTGGTACTCCCTTTTGGCAGATGTGACCTTGCTTCTCGGTCGTAAATACAATTCAGCCTGTCTTCTAAAACTAGTGTCTGCTGAACAAGGAAAATACGGGTTCAGGGAACCACGTGATTGTAGCTCCTTTAGACGAGAGAGAGCCGAGGGCCAAGATGGCCGCGGTTCTATTTTCTGCCCTTTCCGCCGTACCTACTAAATGGATGCACAAGGGCCTTCTTACGAGGCTGAGTCAAATAAGTTAATTTTAGTTACACAGTGCTAATCATATTCTGAAATTTGGATCCTACACAGTACTCATGGTCCATACGCAGCTTGGTCTGCAGAAGGCCCTTGCTTCATACACCAGTTTTATGGATCTGGGGATAAAATTAAATGCCAAAAAACCCTTTATTATGACATGTGGACGGGCGAGGAAAAATGCAGAAGTCTCCCTTTGGGAGATAACAGGGTTGCCTCCACTAGCATCTTCACATACCTTGGCGTCGTGTTTGAGCAGACAGGTTCATGGGGGCCAAAAGTCAGGGCGAGGAGCCTACTCTTTATGAAGTCGACTGCGGCTGTGGTAAACTTCTCGAGGAAAATGGGCCTAAAGACCTCCGGGGATCCTCCTGAAGATCTACCATGCAAAATGTGTGAGCATTGCGACATATGGGGCGGGAGTCTGGGGTTCCTATGATGTATCTTCTATTCAAAGCTTGGAAAACGCTTTTTTAAGGTATATTTTAGCTGTACCTGTTAGGTCCCCAGTTTTTAACTTCCATAGCGAATTGGGTATTTCCTATATAACAAATGTGATTAAAGTACAACCGGTGCTTCTTTGGCATCGTGTTTGGACTTCCTGTTTTACTGGCCTAAATAGGGAAGCCATCAAGGACTCAATGAATTAGTAAGATTACTTGGCTGAAATACGTTAAGAATTTTATGTTTGATTTGGGGCACCAAGAATATTACATTTCCCCAGAGTCAATGAATTCTATACCAAGGAAGGATTTTAAAGTAATGTGCATGTCCCATCTCGAGTCGAATAGAATGGCCGCCGAGATGAATAAATGTATGGTAGTCCAACATTAAATGACCTTGATTACTTATGAAATCCAACCGTATATTTTATGTTGTACTGGGGGATATGACAGATATCTTTTAACACGTTTTAGGTTTGGAATCTTTCATCGTCTAATTAGCCACCCAAGAATGAATAATTGGTCTAGTAACCTCAGCCTCTGCCCTTGAGACAACATTTCCCCCTCAATCCACTAGCCATTCAATATTATTCTGTAAATTCTATGGTAAGGAAAGATTAAGATGGATTATGCCTCTGTTAAAGGTTGGAGGATGGAGGCAATGCCGTCCTGTCTTATTATATTTGCAACTGTTGGATAGCGCTTATTGTATTGGTGTTATGGCTTTCTAAAGAACATCTTGAAAGCAAGGAAAACGATAAATAGCTAAACTTTCTATATAAATGAATTTGTTTGTACTATTAGCCGTAGGGTTGGCTTGTTTTTGTATGTATTAATATGATCAGCTTATCACTGTTTTTTAACAAATGAACTTTGTAATATGTGTATGTTTGTATATATGTATTTTATCTGTTTGCGTTTGTGATTTTAATGGTTAAAATTGAATAAAGCATATTCTGATCTGATCTGAGGGCCTGACACCCCTTCTTATCTGGGATATTGTCTTACAGGCTGTCACTTACGGATTGTCCAGGGATGACCCGCCATGACTCTTCCAAATAGTTGTTTGGTTAGAAATTTGATTGTGATATTTTGTTTGGACTCTCAATGGTGAATGGTTGGTTCTGCTTTTTCTGTACTCACATGACTGTTAGTTGTTGTGATTCTGTGGCATCAGGTGGATTATTTTGTTCATGATATTGTGACGTTGATGTGCAATCTCTTGGTCCAGGGGAGGTGCGGGGTGCCCAAGGTGGGACCCTAGGGGGGTGGGGGGTGATACGGGGTGGGTGGCGGTGGGTGTTGTGGCCCTCTTGGTTGTCCGATATGCATGATCGTTGGCTCCATGGCATCTGTTGTTCTTCAGGTGTGGCTGTGGTCTGTGCTCCCTTTTCTGGTGCCGGTTGTCATCCGACTTTGCACCAGGTCAGAGCAGGTGTTAAGTTCCTGCTGCTAATGTGCCTTATTGCATGTTTGTGTTCTTATCTCCGATCTGGCTGGTCTTTGAGAATGCTGATGTGTGGTGTTGTTGCTGCTTTTTGCTCGGGAACACCTACTCTGCATCTCATTAGCGATAGTTGCTGAGGTCATCCGTGGCGATGTTTTTGAGGATGCTATCGCCGGAAAACTGGTGGTACCGGCTGTTTGCACCAGCTTGTTAATGGAACGGTATTTTTATCGTGACTTTGGCTGTGCTAATGTGCCGATAACTCAGCGATAGCTCCTTGAGAATATGCCTCTACGTTGTCAGTTGACTTATCTTCAAAATGTAAGTCTTCAACCTGCTTACGTTCCCTCCCCATTCTTTCAAATATTCACCACTATGTAAAAGCTTTGAAATGTGGTTGCATACGCATGTGCATAAACCCCCACTCATCTATAGTAGAATTCACTTACACATGTGACTCATGAATCAGCACTAGTCCGTGAGTCAGGTTAGCTCACAGGGCTGATGGTTTTACTGTTTACATTGGTAAAGTTCCTGAACAAGGCCTGCTCCGATGTCAGCTACAGGGCTCAACAGGCAGCAGCACTGCATAATGGTGCTTACTTCAGTTAATAGTCACGGATCATTAACACAGCTCTAGAATACATTTAAAAGTGATGTCAAGTTATATTTGCTGTATGAAGTATGTACAGATCATAAGTGCTGTAGAAATACCAGCTTTGGATGGTCTCGTTCATTTTTTAACCAGCTGGGACATCAAAATACCGGTGGTGCTGGTAGAAAACCGGTCAGGTAGCAACTCTACCTGGCTCATTTATTAATTTACTGTACGGGTTTTTGTGTACCTGCCACTTTAGCACAGTCTGTTTGTGATGCGGAATGCCCCTGTGTTTTTTGAGCATCCATTGGATGTTTTGGTAAGCAAGCAACCAACCACCAGACAAAAGAGAAGAAAAATGGAAGTACTCCAGAGGCTGGGCTTACATCCTTCTCACCCGAAAAAAAAGTAACATAAAGGGGAGCCACGGACAACAGTCAATAAATAGGTAAGGGGAGCCACAGGTCGAAAAAGTTTGGGAACCTCTGCCTTAGTGCATAACTCTTTCATATGAAAAAGCAAACATGATTGCAAACATGAAGAATAAAAATAAAACCTTTAGTGCAAAATTAAACACATCAAAAACCTGTTAGATATTTGTTGAAAACAGATTTTAGGAACAGTCCAATACAAGTAAGTTTTTTGCTTTTTAAACTGCAGTAGCTTGGATTGTGTTGAAGCATGCAGAACTTGTCTAGCTTTTCTCTATCTAGAGAGTGTAAAAAATAAACACATTCTCTCTGCTTGTCATTGTAAGCTATTAAAATAGAGCAGAAGAAAGAAAAGCCATCTTCAGTTTTCATTGTCTTAAACAGCTGCTTCAATTATGCTCATTGACCTGACCTGTTTTTCACCTCAGCTGCTGTCTCTGGCAGCAGGCATTGTAATGTCAGAACTCAACTGTAATAACTTAGAATAGTTGAGTTCTGATGTCTTTTCTTTATAATTGGAGAGTGGGTGCGTCACAAGGCACCAATTATAAAGAAATTAGAGACTGCTGTTTATATATAGGGTTTACAGAATTCCATGTATTATAAAATCCATAAAGGCAAATGTCAGCAGCTATGACAGTAGAATTCTTGAAATGTTCGAAATTCCCTATAAATATCTCTTCACTGGTGTCCATATCCTGTTGAAGAATGTCCCCTGAAGACAAGTGCTGTGGTCCATTCATATTTAAAAAGGCTTCACAGTCCTACTGTGAAAATGTCTTTGCAACCAGAAAACAATAAAGTTCTTTCGACAGAATGTATGAAATTGACCTTGTATTTCTTTAGTTAAAGGTGAAACACAACCAGTGACCAAGAGAAATAACAATTCTCAAGATATTTTTATGTGGGTCAAGCTCGCCATCAAAGAAAACAAACGCTGACCATGCTCATTTAAGCGAAAACAGGTGAAAGGCAGCTCAGGAGAAGAGATAACATGCAGGGGCCCCTACAGGACCCAAACCAAACTCAGAAGAGCCACACATACCCAGGGAAAGTGCCAGTCCCAGGAATGTAGTCAAAAGGAAATGAAGCGCAGTAGTGTACAGCATGACCATGAAACACCAGTCTAATGGAAATATAAGTTTCTGACAAATGGTATTGGAAATGCAACAAAAAAGAAGAATAACTTACCATACTGACTGAGGACCTGGCTACGGGTTTGTCAGAAAGAAGTTGCAATTAATCGCACCTGATAAATAATGATGCTCTGTGTATGTTATTTATCAAGTGTGATAAATACCACAGATTAGGAGTTTTGGGGGAATGAAGTGCAAGATTTGTTTGGTGCGTACCGCACCAAAATCTGCACGGTATGGTAAATACTGAATACTTTTACCAGCCGCGGTCGGTAATAGGAGTAACTGCAGGGCGGTGTTGTGGGGAGGGGGAGGGGCAGGGTGGGGGTTAGTAAACTATGGATTACGGAGGTTTACAGGTAAGTTAACATATAAATTAATAAAATGAATTTCGTTGCGTGCACTGCATCGCATTTGGGGATGTAATGTAAAAAGCCCTGGATGTGCCTGCCAGTATGGCGGGGGCATCCTAATCGCAGTGGTGGGACCGCCGCATGTCTGGTGGGCAGTCCCAAACACGGCTACGATGGCGGGCGGACTAGTTATCAACCCCTAAATTCTAACAATTATGAGTTAATGTGGATAATGTCTCATTGATACCTAATTTCCCACATATTTACTACATCTTCAACCTTCTAATATCAAGTCTCTAAACAAAAGTCTATCTAGAAGTTGTAACATCTGTATTAATAAAAAAATAAACATTTTGCAGAATCACCAATGATTGTGAAAACAAGTGGAATAGAAAGTCGCGTTCACATTTTCGATTCTGCATTTCAATGTATAAACTCTTCATTACCACCCTTAAATTACTTTTTTATAAAATTTTGGAGGAATTTATATAGCGCGAATTAGATCCAAAGGTATCAAAATGCTTTACATGAGCACCAGTTGCATTATAGATGGACACATTCATTTTTTTATTATTAGCCACAGGCAGATTAAATGATTTGCCCAGAATCACAGGATGTTGAGCGTACCTGCCGAGGCTCGAATCCAGTTACCCAGCTTCGAGTTCGACCGCTCTAGCCATTAGACCATATCCTCTCCCAAATCATTTGTCAACAGTGGTCTTTATGTATAAGGAACAATTTTATGGAAATATTTGAAACTATATAAGTAACTTATTATTTATCAATTCTTTCTCATGCAGAGGTCAAGAATCAAACTTGTTATGCCTATTTAGAATGTATTTTCATCAAAGCTTGCATGTAAATTCAGCGCATTTATTTTAAAATTTGTTATTTTCTGGTTATTTTTAAATTCTCTCCCTCAATTTGACCACAATGGAGTTCTTGCGGTTCAAATAAACACAGGATTACTTTGCAAAAATGTTGTAATGCTTCAGCACAACATTCTTCTCTGTAATAAAGCAACATTTTTAGGTTTCGTAGAAGGCACAGGTGTGCCAGTAATGTTTTAATTCACATTGTTTTTAATACAACCAAAAATGATCAGGTGTTCCATTAAAGAAAACTGGGCACTGCTCGTTGCCCTACCCGACAGGGCTCAAGCTGCCCCTCCCAGCCACTAAACCACATCTCTTTCTTTTCTATCTGCTCGAAGAAGAAAGAAAAAGGCTGTATGCAGCATTTTACAAAACCTCTTAATAATAATTAAAAAAACATTTTAACAGGCTGGTGTTAGAAATGGGATTCCTGGTTGGCTGAGGTATGCACCAGACCAGGCATGAACCACTACTCTAGTCAGGGTAAGCTAAGTACAAACTAAAAGATAACCTGTGCTCACATTCTGGTAGCTTGGCACAGAGCACACAGGCTTATCTAAAGAGGTAATGTGCAAAGTATTTATGAAAAGCACACACACAGTAACACAATGAATACACCACAAAAAGACTCCACACAACAAAACAATATACAAATGACAAATTTCCAATTTGTAGAAGTTGAGATATTGAATTTTAAAGGAATAAATGTAGTAAAGTGCTTAGATGCAAGTAGTGCTTAAAAGGTTCCTTTAGGTCATGCTGGACCGGGACAAAGTCACAGTTTGGGCTGAACTTGTGGAAGCGCAGGCCATAGAGTCCCCGATGAACAAAGTGCCTTTCCTTGTACCCTGCAATGAAATGCATTGATTTTCTACACGCAGAGAAACCGATGTGTCGGTTCCCACAACTAATGCCAGAGTTGAGAGACGACTAGTGATGCATTGTTTCTGATTCATGCAGTTGGGTCGATCCATCAAAGTCGAGCCTTTCGGTCGGGACCTCGGATTGGCGCTGCATTGTCGTAGAGCCTCATACTTGGGTACCGCGTCATCATCAGGACGCACAGGGCGGTCTTTGGATAGGACTGCATCTACAGTGAAGAGCACTGCATTGGTTTCGACCATCGCAGTGGTGACGATACGTCTATTTTGTAGCAAAACAGCTGCAGAATCCACTTCTGAGGCACAGAACTGGAGAGGGCACCTCAGGCAAGGGTAGGACTCCCAGATGGCAGAGTTCAGCAGCAGCACCAGCAGAATTGCAAAAAGTGTTTTGTGTCCCTCAGACTTCAGGAAACCGGAGGCAAGCCAGCAAGCCCTTGGAGATCACTTCAAGGGAAGGCAGAGCCCAACTCTCTTTCAGCCGTGTCAGGGAGCAGCAGGGAGCAGGGCAACACATGAGAAAAGCAGCCCCTCTAAGTCTGTAGTCCACAGAAGAGTGCTTTAAGCAGCACGGCAGTCCTTCTGACAGAGGTTCAGGTCAAGATCCAGAAGTGTCTGACTTTAGGGCTCAGAGACCCAGTTCTTATACCCAAAAGTTCCTTTAATGTAGTGGGGTGACTTAAAAGTAGGCCTGGTCGGTAAATGTTGCTCCGCTCACGGAATTTGCGTAATTTTGGCAAGTCTGTGTTCCGTGGAGAACGCAGAATTGCCAAAAATTCTGCGATCCGCAACACAGCGGAATTTTTTCCTTGTTTGCGCTTTCAAAATGCGTGTTCGTGCACGCGGTAGCGACTTACCGGGATCTCTGCTTTCACCGATGAGTTTTCCTACGCGTTTGCGTGCACCAGGAGATTTTGGTAGCCGGCCGTGTGATCCCGCGAGAGTGTGAGATCGCGAACACGTCATTTGGACGCGCCATCGGACATCTGCAGTCGCAAACAGGAAACAAGCATCGCGAGCGGGCGGGACAAGTGAAACAAGATGGCCACGCCAATTGGCGACCGCATGGGCAAGTTCGCAAGATATTTCCCCCGAACAGGAAAAACGCATCTAGAACGGGCGGCACAAGCAATTTCACACGTTCGCGATACTCTGCGTAGCTCGCGGAGGTTTTTTACAATTTTGCGGAACTTTGCGTAACGCGGCTATGCAAATTCCGCCCACCCCTACTTAAAAGCAGCTCTTTGAAGTGCACAAGGATTCCTTTCAACCCAGACCTGTCTGCCAGGCTGTCTGTGGGTGGTAATCAGTCCTTTCTGTGGGGTCAGGACCAAGCATATTTAAGTGAAATGTTAGCCCCCTTCCATCCTTGCCATGCAAGGCCATCAGATTGCAGGTGTATGTAGATGGGTGCTCAGACACATCTATTCTTCCTGTGTTGTGACTGCCTAGATGGAATGCACATAGTGTAGCTGTCACCCACCCCAGACGTGTATTGGAGACAGTCTGTCAGGCACACAGGACAGTAAGTGCAGAGAAATGTCCCCTTTCTAAAAGTGGCATTTCTAAAACAGTAATGTTCAATGCAACTTAACCAGTAAGGAGGATAAATCATTACCATTCCAAACATATAGAAATACGAAAATGATACTCCTCTCTGATCAGGAATAACAGCTTAAAGGTGTGTGAAGGAATTCCCAATGCTAGCCTGTGAGAGGAGCAGGCTTCACAGTAGTGAAAACGAAATGGACTGTTTGTCACTACCAGTACTGCAAACAGATAGGTACATGTACTACCTTTTACTCACATAGCACCTTGCCCTTACGGTTACTTAGGGCCTACCTTAGAGCTGACTTATATGTAATAAAAGGAGAGTTTACAGCTTGGCAAGCAGTTTGAAATGCCAAGTCGAAGTGGGAGTAAACTGCACACACAGGCACTGCAGTGGCAGGCCTAAGAATAGTTTGAAACGCTACTTCTGTGGGTGGCACAATCAGTGCTGCAGCCCACTAGTAGCATTTGAAGTATGGGCCCAGCGTAAATGGTATGTCATTTTACAAGGGACCCTACCTGTACAACAAATATGCCAATCGGGTATGAACCAATGCCATCATGTTTAGGGGAGATGCACATGCACTTTAGCATTGGTTAGCAGTGGTAAAGTGCTCACATTCCTAAGGCCAATAAAAAGAATCAGCAAAACTTGGAGGCAAAAGGGAAAAAGTCTGGGAAAAGACCACTCTAAGGATGACATGTCTAACAGTTGGTTACTGGTTTTAAATCCACATTGACAATAAAGCAAAGTTTAGAAATAAATTTTGGATTTAATTAGAAGACCAACTAACTTTTGTTCAGTGATGCCAATAATTAAGTAAAGGTTCATCTGCAGAGCTTCACCTGAATGGATGAGAGGGGGGCTTCTTGTTAGAATTCATGGGCACCGTGTGCCTTTAGAAGCAGATTCATGTGACCTGAAATGTGCTTGTGAGAAAGTCTTCTGCATAACAGCGTGGTGGACCTTTGACTGTCTCCAAATGAATCATTATAAAAAGCACAAAACACATTAAAATACTTTGCTTGTACAGTTGGTTTCACAATAGGAAATGCCAAAAGGGTAAAAAACCATGACTTGTTCATATGTTATTAGAACATTTTCTTTTTCTGTGCATCTAAGGCCTAATCATGTGTGCTAGCTGTGGATTTATTGACTCAGACACCCTCTCATGTGTCTCCCATACAGGCACTCTAACAGTAACAATGAAACCCTGGTGTTTAAAGAAAGAAATATGTGCCCTTCAAAGGGAAATATGTGGATGGTATTACTCACCAGGCACAGCATTGTGCTGCATGTTATTTTTCTAGCAAATAATAGCTAACTTCAATAGCACATTTTCACTTAGTGGAAGGGGGTCAGCATCAAGATAGTAAAGCCATCTTAGGCTAAAAGCAGCACAGTGTGCCATTTGACAAAGCTACATTCTACTCTGCCAATACAAACCAATTCCAAAGAAGTGTTAATTGAAAGAAAAGAAAAAAGAAAATGTATGAATGATAACGATATTAGCAAATTGCATAATGACATCATTAATAAGTTTTAACTGTTGATACAGAAGTTGAAGCATTTTGTGAAGATTCTCACGAGATTTAGAGAATTTGACTATGTGGGGAAGGGATGATTGTCTGGTCTTCAGGGTTGTCGTCAATGGTAACAGACCTAGTCATTTTGTACCAGCATCTGAAATCCAAATTGTTTTAGGTGGACGAGTAAGAGGCTAATATATTTGTTGTGAAATATTGGTAGACAGTGTATTTTTCATGTGGCCTTTGTGGGAAGAATTTCTATGTTGTGTGTAACATTTGGAGATTGTTCTCCAATCATGTCACTGTGAACTTCTAGCTGCACCTAAGCAAGTTGGATATCAGATATGGTGACGAGATAGGCGTATTGCAAATTCTACCAGAGTAGTGAGACTATAGTGTTTGCCCGGACGTGGTGGAGAAAAGGAAATGAAACACAAGGATTACCATAGACGCCACAGTGGTGGGATTATAGTGCCAACCCAGAAACAACGAAGATGAAACAAAAGTAATACTCAGGCATGACAGTATTAGGATTATAATGCTAACCAAGAAGAAGTGGTGATGGACCCTAAAGTATACCACAGACACTATAGCATGCAATAATAATCTGGATGTGCTTTCACCATTACTCACTAATCCATCCTACTTTTTGGATATTTTGCCTTCCTTGCTCTCCTGTGGCACAAATGAAGGCACTATTGTTGGACTTGGCCCTCTCTGCAGGATCATTCCTAAATGTTTTTGTCTTCACCCCCACCCTATTTTTGCTGAATTCATTTTTGTGGTCTTAGGACTCTATGCGCTTTACCACTGCTAACCATTTCTAAAGTGGTTCTGTTCACTCGCTAAAACATGGTAAAATTGGCTTCTACCTGATTGGAATATTAAATGTACTTATAAGTCCCTAGTAAAGTTGTATACTATATACCCAGGGCCTGTAAATTAGAAGCTAGTAGTGGGCCTGTGGGACATATTGTGCCACCCACTTAAGTAGACCCTTAAAACTTGCCCTAGGTCTGCTATTGCAGCCTCTATGCAATTTAAATTTCCAATTCGCCTTGATAATATAACCCCATTGCTAAACCTAAAACTCCCTTTTTGTTACATATAAGCCACCCCTAAGGTACCTTGCCTTAAACAGCGCATAGGGCAGTGTGCATTGTAATTAAAACGTTTGACGTGTACTTTTAGGTTTTGCATGTCCTGGAACTGAAAAAGCTCACAAATTAATTGTTGACTATTGGGAGGCCTAACTTCCTAATAGTATAATATTGGGTTACCTTATTACAAGTCCTAACTTTTGATTGGGGATAACAAAGTCATGTTTGTTATCTGAGGAATTGTAATTTGAAACCCTCTTTAATAGTAAAGTTGGTGTTTAAGTCACAATTCTGAAAATGACACTTCTAAAAAGTAATTATTTTCTTGTTCCCACCATTTGGTGCCTGCAGCTTTTTCTAGGGTCACATGACTAGGTGTGAGTGGTAGTTTACCTTTGTATATTCCTGCCATACAGCCACACAATAAAGGTTTTAGGTGTGCCTGGATGGGCCACCTCAGGCTGGTTGGGGGAGGGGTGAATCTGGGCACAGCCCCACTTGCACATCAATAGGTTGAGCCCTGCTGTCACACAAATAACATAACACTAGCTCAGTGTGCCAGGGCAGGGTGGCAGGAAATTCCAAGCAATTTGAAATGGGAGCCTCTAGAAACTCTTCCCACTTCAAAGAATGCACCAGAGTTTTATAGGGAACTGTCAGATCCACTCTTCAGTTCACTTTCTGGACCTGCGGAAGGACTCTCACAGGACTGTTTTCTGCTGTGGCCTGCTATATACTTCTGAAGACTGCTTTGCTGTCCAAGAAGGACTGCTTTGCTACCTGAAGCCAGCTCTGAGCCTCCAGAGGTCTGCTCTGCTGCTGTGCCCTACACATCCCTTTGAACCCAGGTCTAACAGAGGGACCCCAAGGGTCAGTTGGATGGCCTCCTTATAAGAGCCCCAGGAACAGAAAAGGTTCCACCCATCTTGAACCCACACTTGGACCCTGCCTGAGTGAGTCTTGCCCTCCAAGTGGTGCCTCTCTAGTTCAGGAGCATTGGTAGTGATGCTGATAGTGCCCAGATAGCCAAAATCCAAAATGTGGTACTCAAAAGATTCTTGCTAAAAAGTGCTCGGATGACCGAAAGAAGACCGGGATCACCATGCTCGTCTATCCGCTAAGGGTTGGCTCAATTACGCCGCAGCTCTCGCTATTTTCTTCTCTGCTGCATCACATTTTGTTCAGCATCTCCTCATAGAAGGGGTATCCAGCCTCGCGGAGCTCTCATCAGATACAGCCTGCAGCTTCGTCCTGTGGAACATATTTGACTTCCAAAAAATAGACTAAGTCCAAATGGAGGATTCTTCACCACTACTTCAGCCAGCGGCTCCCTGACAGCAACGTCTCCTCCTGGACATCGCTGCTGCCTTGCCCTGCTGAACTTTACCTTCGCCGACATTTTTCTACAGACTTTCTTCTGAGTCAGAAGGTAAGCCGAGACATTGCTGCATCCACTTCTTGTATCCAAACTGTGCTCAGTCACCATAACTTTTGACCGCGGTTGTCGCTTTGATCGTTTAGGCGCTAGGTTTCATATAAATGTTAAAAATTCATAACTCTAATTCTACTGATTAGATTTTTGTCATTTTTGTGTCAAATAATGTATTAAAATTTACTCTGTGTTTGTAAATTGTTCTGGAATTTCTCTCATGTTGTGTTTTCACTTTATTACTGTTTGTGTTCTGCATACGTACTTTACACATTGCCTCTAAGTTAAACCTGACTGCTTTTGTGCTAAGCTACTAGAATGCGAAGCATGGTTTAATTTAGTGACTTAGGTGGTTTGCCCTGATGGGGATTGTGGCTGCTGCTTGAAGAGGGCTCACACCCCCTTTAACCAAAACCTAATTTCTCACAGCTATCACCTGTAATACTATTATATGGATCTAGGAAAAGGTAGAGGGTAGTTATTGAAAGGTCTTCTGGTTACTAGGAAAACATTGAGGAATGTTAATCCAGAGAGCTGATTTAATAAAATTTTTCGTGCCTTACAGCTGTGAATTCATTTGACACTTAAGAATGTTTTTAATTTAAAAGACAAAGAGATCGATCCTATAAACAACCAGGATCAATTGAAGATGTGTCGGTTGTAGGAAACAAGCATTCTTGCAACTTTTTTGGATTTAAAAAAAAAAGAATGGTACCCGACAATGCAAATTGGGATTCCTCAAACTACCAGGAACTGTTGACTATCCTTCAAAAGATCATAGACACTGTTGGGCTCTGATTTTTGACTGAGTTTAGTCTGACATAAAATATTTTGGCAAGTCTCATAGTAAAAACGGAATAACATCGATGTTAGAGAAGTGGGCTGATTAATTTATTCAATATACTTGCTAGTCTTGTAAATTGTGTATGCGGCCCGGGGAGCAATTTAAATATATGGCCTATTGTTACATTTATATGGCATTAATTTACAATATTTTTTATTTTAAATAGTTTCTATTTCAATCCATACCTTGGGTACATACAAGATCATTTCATAAATAAGATATAGATTAAGATACACAAATGTTTCTTAAAAAGAATAGAAAAAGTTCATTGGCAGGATAAAAAGAGAGCAGCAAGTATAGAATTACTCATAATACATGGATATAGTCATACTAATCTTCCATTTTTTCAATCATAGGCCCCCATATCTGTAGGTCTAGTTTTCTTTTTACATGCCCCTTTGAGAGCATAAGGACTATGTTCCAGGTTAAAAACAACATAAAATATAACTCTCCACATCTCAAAAGTTGGGGTTTCCTTCTGCAACCACATGAAGTCTACACATATTCGGACACAGCTACTGCAATAAAAATCAGATAGCAAAATTCAGAGGCTGGTTGTCTGTCTGTCATACCTTCCACTATACCCAGTAACATAACGGGCGGCGTAATTCTTATTCGAACCCCGGTGATTTCCGCAAGGAACTTCTCAATGTGGCCCACTAGCTGTGTTAAATGCCCACATGTAAAAAAGATATCTACAATATCGGCCAAATCTGCGCCACACCGGAAACATTTCCCATCATTAACTCCTCCCAACTTCAACATTTTTGCACGGGTGTGGTATACATTAAATATAGTTTGAAAGTGCTGTGCCTTTAAATTAGCAAAAACTAAGATCCTCCCTGCTGTATCAATCGATTGTACCACATATACACCTTGACACCCCAGTCGGTTTCCCCATTTCAAATTTTGAGTCTCTAAGTCATCTTTCTGTATGTCTAACTAAAAATTATATACCACCCCAATCCGATGCTTACGTCTAAGGGCCTCGACTATCAGGTTCGGCTCTATGATCCTCTGTTTTTTTACTTAAAAAGTCCTGAATCTGTAAAGATTTAAAAACATTATGTTTTTGGGAGTTTATATTTATCAGCCAATATTGCGAAAGGGAGAAGGTCCCCATCTTTATATAGATTTCCTTTATATAAAATCCCTTTACTTTTCCACTTATTAACTATCCTATCCCTAAAGACAGCAGGTAGTAAAGTGGGAGTGGCTATAGGTGTATAGTGGCAAACCCCCGCAACTTTCTCTGTACCACCTTCTAAACCTTATAAGCAGTTGTTATCACCTTGAAGCAGGTCTTTTTGTAGTAACTAAATTCCAGCACCTTAAACAGACAGTTCTTGATCTCCTCACCCAATAACATCTGATATATAAATGGAAACTCTGCAGGGTTGTCTACCTCCTCCTCTGTCAACATTATCCGCATGTTTTGTAGAATACAAGTGTAATAATACAATGTAAAATCTGGTACAGCCAAGCCACCTTTCTCATGGGGTAATGACATAAAGCACGTTGCTCTCTGCCGCTTTCCTTGGGCCCCAAAAAACCTTATACAATATGATTGTAGTTGTAGCAGCTGTTCCCGAGTGAGCTCCAGCAGTACAAATCTAAAATAATAGTGAACTTTGGGTAAAATAATCATTTTTAAGATATTACACCTCCCCACCAGTGAATGATGAAGGCATTCAACTTTCTCTAACTGTTGTTTAACGCTTGTAAGGATAGCACGCCAGTTAACCTCTACTAATTCCTTTAAAAATGTTCTAATCTTCACGCCCAAGTATGTAACTTCATTGGGCACTCGGGGATCCTCATTGCAGGCCTGGTTTGTGCAAATAATCTGTGTTTTCAATATGTTGAGTTTATAGCCGGACACAGATCCAAACCTGTGTGCCAATTGTTCTATCTTGAGTATAGCTACCGCGGGATTGGATGTTACAACCGCTAAGTCATCTGCATAGGCTAATACTCGGAGCTGCTCCTGTCCGCAGCCCACATGTTTAATTCTTGGGCTTCCGTCTAACATAGTTAAAAATGGTTTTATATGTAGGGCAAATAGCAATGGGGAGCATGGGCAGCCTTGTCTTGTACCTCTCAATATGTACACTGGTTCAGACTCTAGGCCATTGATACAAATTCGAGCCTTGGGGGTTTTATACATAACGTGGATCAATTTAGTATACCAGAACCAAACCCCAGATGGCGTAAACCCCCCTAAAACATTCCATGAGACACAGTTAAATGCCTTCTTAGCGTCTAACAATACCAAACCTAGCATGGTACCCTGCACAATAGATGTATCAAGAAGGGTCACCACCCTATTAATGTGGTTGACAGTGCCCCTGGTGGGTATAAACCCATGCTGTCGTAGGGATACCAGTGGTATAATAACCGTAGCCAAGTGCGAAGCTAAGATTTTAGTATAAATCTTCATGTCGCAGTTCGCCAAAGAAATAGGTAATTAAGACTCCGGAAGATCTGCTGGTTTATCCTTCTTCTTAAACACAATAATATTTGCTTCTTCCCAAGATGGCGGCACCACCCCATGTTGCACCTGTTGCAGGGTGGCCAGCATATCCGTTTTTAGTTCCTGAAAAAAGGTTCTATAAACCTCCAGGGGCAACTTATCAGGACCTGCCACCTTACCACTACTTAAATTCTTAAATTATTTATTGCCTCCTCAAGCTCCTCCATTGTAATAGGGGTGTCCAGAATACGTGCTTCCTCCCCGCTTAGTCATTCACAATTCATACCCTGTAAAAAAAGCCTCAACTGCCTGCCCCCCATTGTTGTCTTCTATATAGAGAGCCTCAAAAAACATATGAAAAACTTTCAATATCTCAATAGGAGTATCAACTATCTTGCCCTGGGTGGGTGTGGCCAAGCTGCGGGCCAAGATGGCGTATAGTTTTGACGCTCCGCCAAGCCGCCCGACATCAGGACAATTATCCTGTACAAACCAAGCTATCCTGAGATGAGAGGCATGATATTGAAATCACCAATGTGCCATCTACAAAACGCTGGCACCCCGACGGCATAAGATGTCCAGGAGGCCAAGATACAGTTTGTGACGCCTGACGCTGCAGCGACCTGGGGCCTGAGGAAACGCAGCCGCCCCTTGCTGGGCCTACGTGGAGCTGCCTGTCTCGGAGTGACGAAGGTGGGCTACTATAATCAGAGCGACGCCGCACCCAAGAGATCCCAGCTATTCAGGTCACCCCGGCACCCTCAATGATTTCATTTCAGGGATGCAATACCAGACAAGCTGCCGGATTGAGACCCGGAGTACCCTGAGACTTCGACCGGTAACGCCCTACATTGCAGCCGCTGCATCGGGGCCCTACTGCGACGGTGCTTGCATGGCACGGGTCACTGGCCAGAGTGTGGCCTTGCCTCGAAGCAGGCCACAACAACACAGACAGGTGATGAGATTTCAGGCCCCTTCGTTCTGGAGGCCAGAGGGAGCATGATCGCCCTTGTTAGATTTGTGTGGCTCATCTGGCCTGGAGATGCCATTGGTGAGCCGCGGTGGTCTGCATGATATTGCGCCCTGGGTCTTTCCAAAATCTGCACAGCCCCGGCGCCTTTCACAGCTCCTGAAAAGTTGGAGTGGTTGAGTTGCCTGTTTGAGACTTGCTACGCTGTGACTTGCTGCATCGGGGCCCATTAGTGGAGAATATGCAGTGTTGACTGCTGCCTTCTTGGTCTTCCCGGTCACTTGCGCAAGTAAGCCGGCTCCGTTATTCCTCCGGAGGCCCTGCGGCTACAGGGGCCGCGGGTGAGCCTGGGGGCCGGCCACCAGGCCGTGCGGTCTGGTGGTGTGCGGGGTGACTGGGGTGGCTGGGATTGAAATAGCTACTGAGGTGGCCCATGATTTTCCACTGGGACGCAAATGACACTGCACAAGCTACTTTGCAGAGTGCTGCCTTGGTCCAGGATGGATTTTGACCTCGGAGATAGGTGATGGGGGTTGAGTCCCCTTTGAGATGAGGTTATGGTCATATGGCACACACTTATTGAGGCCCCTTGCTTAAAACATACTGTGGGGACGTAATTATTGGTCACTTGCAGATTGGAGCATAGCATACCTCCCAGGCTTTGGCAGTTCGCCACGACCAACAACTGGTTTTGACACCCGCTTTGATACACCTGAGCGGGTTGGTGAAACACCATCTTTCCTGAGTTTGTGCAGCTTGTGCCATGGTACAAAAAGACCCAAAGCAAAGAATACAACAGTTTTCCAAGGCCAGCGGCAGTTCGGGTAGCACTGATCCCAACATGGCAGAGGGAGGTACAGAGCCCACCCAGACAATGAGTGCCCATCCTGGCTCGGACTCCATTATGGCAGAACTGCGTGCAGGGTTTTGCTCCTTAGACGGACGATTTGATTCCCTTGAAAAGAGGCTAGACACCATGGGGGCCAGATTGGATGCACATGATCGCAGGCTAGACACATCAGAGAGTCGAATATCAGACTTAGAAGATGGAGCCGTGCAATCTGTCAAAAGACTAGACTGGATGGAAAAGATGCTAAAAACTGTTGCAATGAAAAACGAGGATTTGGAGGCGAGGAGTAGGCGTAATAATTTGCGCATTTTAGGGGTTGCGGAATCTAAAAACACTGGTCGAATTGACCTTTTTGTTGAAACATTACTCACTGATTTGTTTGGGAAAGAAGCTTTCACACACACCTTCCTCATGGAGAGAGAGCACCGATCCCTTGGCCCCGGTCCCAACCCGGGCACCCCGCCTAGGCTGATTATAGCGAGACTTATGAACTTCCGAGACAGGGACACTGCATTGCACCTAGCGTGGGAGGCTGGCAAGCTATCCTGGCAGGGATCCAAGATTTCACTTTTCCCTGATTTCACGGCGATGGTCCAGGAGGCACAGAGGAAATTTGCGGGAATGAAAGGTATACTCCGAAACCGGGGCCTGAAGTATGGTATGATTTACCTGGCTCGCCTGAAAGTAGACAACGCTGTGAGGTCCCGTGTGTTTGACTCTCCAACCGCAGCCCAAGAGTTTTGTTGTGACTATAAAGGGGTGGGTAGGCCCCAGGGGAAAGGTCCTACAGGGGGTTCACTCCCGCACAGTGGGTCAGTGGCTAGTGTGGAGCTGTTCACATCGGATTGATCTGTTTAGTAAATTTAAATTTAGTGAGACACACTCTCTATACCCCCTCCTAGCACTAAGACAAATTTGATAGTGGGTTTGTATTAAAAGAGACTGCATGGTTGGGTGGTTTGACGAGGCGTTGCTGCCCCCAGGTGTTTATCACCTTTGATCGGTTGCATAGCACGGAATGAAGTATGTTGTTTACTGTTTCTCATTATTATGGGCTGTTACTGTCGTTTTTCCTATTAGGCAATGGGATTGGTCCTTGCGTTTGGGTGTGCGGGGATGGGAGGGGGAGGCAGGGGTATGTTAATTGTAGTTTTGGAAGCTCATTATTGTCTTTATTTGCTTTGCATTGCTGGTACATTGTTCTACAAGTTACGCGCACAGACACATTGGTAAACACCGCAGACTATGACTTGTGACCATTTGGCACCCTTTTCAGAGTTAACACTTCTCACTTGGAACGTCCGGGGATTAAACAATACTAGGAGACGGGAACAGGTGATGTTCAACATGCAGAGGCACCGAGTAGATATTGCGTTCCTTCAAGAAATACATCTACCAAAATCTGCATCTACACAATACGCTATCTCGTGGGACCCGCATAGATACTTCGCAAACTACAGTACATATGCTAGGGGCACGGCTGTGCTCATATATAAACGACTACTCTTTCAGTTGTCTAAGACTTGCATAGACGTTGAAGGCCGCTATGTCATGGTAGCAGGTCACTTGTTTGGTTACAAGATAGCCCTGATTTGTATCTATGCACCAAACGTGGACGATCCAAAAAAATTTCACACCGTTCACTGACAGATTTTTCAGTTAGATGTAGACTATATCTGTATGGTAGGTGAGTACAATCTATTGCTAGACCCAACTAAGGACAGTACATCTGCCGCTGCAGACACCAAGCCTCGAGCCCGAGGTGCGCTGGTGGAGCTTTGCGATGCTTTGGGCTTACTAGATGTACTGCATCACTGCTGCCCAGGGGAAGTGGCGTTTAGACATTACTCTGCCCCCTCCCCATCGCACTTGGATGATACTAGACTATTGGTTTACAACCCCCAGGATGGCTACTTGGTACAAGGCAATTCAACACCTGCCTAGAACCCTTTCAGATCACTCCCCAGTAGTATTGACCCTCTCGATCCCACACCTAGAGGGCTGCGAGAGGCAGTGGCTGTTCCCTATTAAGGAATACTTTGACATTAAAACAGACTCTTGGTCCACACTCTGGGAGGCCTTCAAGTCGTATATGAGGGGAGCGTGCATTTCTAAGCATGCAGGTGTACTGTGTGACCTGAGATCCATGCTTAAAAGAATAGAGCAGCAGATAAGTTCACTAGATAGAGAAGTATTGGAGAGGCCTGATCAGATGCAGCAAGGCTGCAGATTTCGGCTACTGACTGAATTCAATGAGAGTGTGTAAATGCGCTACAGCACGCCAATATGGCGAGGGTGAATGACCTGGCCGTACTCTGGCGAGACTACTGAGACCTGCGACAGGGCAGACATGTATTGCAGCGTTTCATTCCGCGCAAGGGTGGCTACACAATGGCACCCCGGATATTCGAGGTGAATTTCTGAGGTATTATTCCCAGTTATACACATCGCGTTTACCGCACGGGGATGAGAAACAGAAGTCATATTTGGCTGAAGTGGCCTTAGAGTGGCTAGATAATGCCATGTGGCAATTTCTGGCGGAGCCCTTCTCGACTGAGGAAAGCATAAGTGCTATCGATGCCATGACTGGCAAGACAGCTCTTGGTTTAGATGGATACACTGGAAACTTCTGTAAAGCTTATAAGGCTATACTCGCTCCACATCTCCTGGAAGTTTATAATGAGGCCCTAGAGCGACGGGTACTAACTCCAACCCTTTGCGAAGCCGTGGTCATTTTGCTCCCAAAGCCTGGTAAAGACCCGCTTAGCTGCGGCTCCTTTAGGCAGCTATCGCTATTAATTCTAGATTATGAGATACTGGCCAAAATGATTGCTTACGTCTAGCATTACTGCTCGACTGGATAATCTCACCGGTGCAATCAGGTTTTGTACCACACAGGTCCACCGCTTTGAACCTCCATACACTGTTCGCTACTATCAACAGGATAGACCCCGAGGTACAAGTGGCGGCTGTACTTTTGGACACGGAGAAGGCCTTTGATTCTCTCGAGTGGCCCTTTTTCCTAGAGGTCATGAGGAAGATGGGTATTCCAAAGGGGTTTGTAGACCTTACATCCCTACTCTATGTCTCGCCCACGGTTAGAATCTGTCTGAATGGCATACCCTCCTCTCAATTCACATTGACGCGTCGCACCTGGCAGGGATGTCCACTTTCTTCATTATTATTTATTATAGCCCTTGACCCCCTCGTTCGACAACTATAAGAAAAGCATTTACATAGAGGTCAACAATTTAACACTAGACCACTACTCATTATATGCGGATGGCGTCATACTGTATGTACGCAGGCCACAGGACAATTTAGTTCCCCTTATCAGGGAAATTATTTGGTTTGATGGACATTCCGGGCTAGGTATTAGTTGGAGCACTTTGGCAGTCTTTCCGTTGACACCCTGCACAGGCAGCTGGAAGTGTGAGTATCCGTGGGCTTGATACAGCGATACCACCAGATATTTGGGGATTAATATTCACTTAGAAGCTGAACAAATGATCCGCTTAAACTATGGCCCGCAATACATATGCTTGAACAGCAGGTTGAGCTCTGGATTAGGCTTCCCATCTCGCTGCCTGGTAGAGTGGCAATTATAAAGATGATGGTAGTCCCCATATTTTTATATCTATTTCAAAACATACCCATCCCCCTCCCCAACAGTTTTTTTCAAGCACTTTGTTCTCATCTAATCAGGCTTCCATGGGGTGGTAAGAAAGCGTGGGTCAGCTGGGATACCTTGACACTACCCTACAAGAGGGGGGTTTTGGGGGTTCCAAAACTACATATCTATTATTTGGTGGTGCAATGTAGTTTTTCGCGATCATGGTATCATCCTGATGCACGGCTGCCCTACTCAAGGTTAGAAGCAGACCTAGTGCACCCTACACCATTAAATGCTATTCTGCCTAAAGGCTTCCCCAGAGACCCGCAAGATATTCAGACTGTTTCTGCAACCTGCTGGGCTTGGAAGAAGTTAGCGCAAATGACAGGGGGATGGTCCCTTTATTCCTCGGCAATACCTCTTGTTAAAAACCCATGGCTACCCCTCACTGAAGAAAAGCATGTACAGCGCACGCTCACCACTTATTCCTTAGACACCAGTGGAGACCTTTTCCCAGGGGGGCGCGTCTTTCACAGTGCAGAGGATGCAAGATTCAGCGAAGCACCCTACATGGACAAATTTGTCCTCAACAGGCTCCGATGTGCGTTGAGAGAGCAAGTTGCAGAATTTCTCCTAGAACCAGAAACCTATTTGCCTCTGACGATTCTGATTACCAGTGTCGAGGGAGATCATCTAATTTCGAGCCTATATAAGGCATTTATGAGACTCGTCCCCGCCAAAGATACTAAAATAGGGAATGCTTGGGAACTGGACATAGGGCACCCAATTGATGATTCTTAATGGTCCTTTTGTGGCACACAGATTAAAGAAGTGTCTCTAAATAGCAGGCATTAGTTGCTCCACTTTCAGTTTCTGTGGAGAGGATATCTGCCACCAGCCAAACTTAATTCTATCGACCCCTCAAAACCACAGATATGTCCCAAATGCGGAGCACCTTATGCGGACTTTGCCCACAACGTGGACCTGTGTAAAAATAGGGACCTATTAGACTGCAGTGTATGCTATCCTTACTATCATGACTGGCTTAACCTTACACCCTACTCCAGAGGTAGCCTTATTGGGGTATGTCCGCAACATTCCCAAGCAGTTACGCAGATACACATCCATTGCGCTACTACTAGCAAAAAGAGAAAAAGTTCTATGCTGGGGAAGTAAGTTCGACCCGACCACTAAGGCATGGTTAAATAGTCTCATCTAATGCAACACAAATAGTGACTTATATGCAACCACATTACCCAGAACATCCAGACCTAAAAATATTTGGGACCCCTTGAAATCCTATTTATTAGGGATTGAGAACTCCACCTCATCATAACCGTCACCAGGAACAGTCCCTTCAGGAGTGGGATGATCCCCTCCACTCGACCTCACAAACAGGAGGCTTACATACCTTTTGACATACAATCCGAAGAGGGGTTGCATGAATGTATATGGAGGTAGAGTGGTGCTATTGAAAATGGTAAAGAACCTGCCGTAATGTGTATTATACAATACGTATCATAAACATTGTATTATGAACATGTACCTGATGCTTGTTTGAATATGACAAAATGGTAAATAAAGTTTAAAAAAAAAACTATCTTGCCCTGTGTGTCTTTCATGCTTTTAATTCTCTGTGCTGCATCTTTGGAGCGGAGTCTTTTTGCAAGACATCGCCCAGTGGCCTCCCCAAAGTCATAATTCTCCTCCTTAATTTCTATTAAATAGATATCTCCTTGCTCCAATATAAATTGATTTTAGCTTTACTACGAGCAACCTCAGTTTGTAGCAGAGTGACATCTGCTTCAGTCTGTATTCCCCGCATAAGATTTTCTTGCGCTGACCTGAGTTTCCCATGTAAATATTGAATCTCCATCCTCAGTTGTCTCTGTTTGTGCAGTCCCAACCTCAGGACCTCTCCCTGAACCCGGCTTTAAGGCATCCCAAACATAAGCATGTGAGGTCGAATTGCGATTGATTCCTAAAATTGCAGAATCCACTCATTCATATGATTAGTGAATGTTGTGTCTTTTAGGAGCTGACGATCAAACGAGAAAGATCTTAGAGGGGAAACAGTGTTACTAATCAGGATGTCTATGACCAGTGGACCGTGGTCTGCTATAATTCTTGGGTAAGCCTGTATTTTAGCCCCCGAAAGTAATGCCTCTGAGATAAAAAAATAATCTAGCTGCACTAGTTTATTATGAGGGTGAGAATAAACACTGAAGCCAGGGTCTGGGCCCCATAATGTGGGCCATGTATCGATCAGCCCATGGTCCTTCATCATGTGATATAGTGCCCTAAAATCGTTAGGTTTCCTGCCCTTATAGAACTTCCAACCTTTCCGCAGATCCTGGCAGCCCAGATGTATATTAAAGTCACCACACAGAATCAATGGGTTAGGCCATGATGCTTGCTCTAGATTGAGTCGCTCAAATACTATTGCCTCGTCCTAATTGGACCTATAGACTGAGTACTTGGTAAACATAAATGTCCCCCTTAAACATTCAATGACACCAACCAACCATTCTTGTCTACAAGTGTTCTACCTGTGTCCTGGATTCCACGATTAGCCAAAATGGCTACCCCCCGATTCGTGGTAGACTGTGTGCAGGCCAATAATGAGTAGCCTACTTTATTCAAGATCTTCCGTTTACTCCGAGGTATATGTGTTTCTTGTAAGCATACCAGGTTGGGCTGGATCACACGTAATTCTGCAGCCACCTGTTGCCGCTTCCCATTAATATTTTACTCACATACATTAAAGGAAAATATGCGCAGTCTAGATGGTAACATCTTATCCCCATCATAGATTGCTAGATCTCTCTAATTACTATATCTGCCACAAAGTTTCGCACATCTGCGTACCTCTATCTTCCACTTGCTATGAATTGCATTTTTTTTTCCACCCAACCCCCTTCCTCCTGCCACCCAGTGCACCCTAATCCCCCATCTAAACCCTCCCCCTCCCCCGCCCCATCTCCCCACCCCATCTTTGTGATGCTGACAAGCAGCCTCGTACCAACCCCCCACCCAACTTGGAATGAGGCAATAGGACCAATGGTCCTGGTGATAAGTAACCAATACAACCCAGAGGTCCTCCCCTGGCACAAGTAGCTTAAAATATCCACCTGCATAGTGAACCACAGTCCCTTAGTAAACAAGCATTGGCATAGCCAATAGGTCTCGCCTTTGGGGACCTTATAAGTGTTTAGCCACGCATCACCTTATCCTGGGTGCTGTGCCCCAGGGATTGAAGAGCTATGCCAAGAGCACATGCTGGTATTGTCAGGCCACACTAATAGCATGAAAAGTTTAAAAAAATAATAGTCCCAGAAAAAAAATACATGTCTTGGCCGCCCTTATCATGACAGTGGGCATATTGGAAACGCGAGTGGTAATAGGGGAAACCAGTGTTTCTTCTGTAGTGAGATTGTACATTAAATAAGAAACCACTGGGTTCTAGATGCAGGTGGAACTGTAGTAAGGACTCCCTTAATACGTACATACATTGTTAAGTTAGCATAACCACGTCAGAAGTTAGAAAGCCATCTTGCTGCTTTTGCACACGACACTGCGTTCACATGTTATTGCTTAAACGAACTGCTGACTCGAGTTTTGCCTCACACGAGAGCAATCTGTTGTTACCATCCCGAGCTCTGCGAAGCGACCTTGGTCTGCACACGATGTGACAAACAGTCTGAGTTGTTAGACAATGCATGTTTTCCACTCTAGGTTGATCGACCCACTATTTAGTCATAACACACGAGCAGCTGCACATACCTGAAAGTTGGTGCTTTTAATATCACGGACATCATGTTTATTATTCAGACCGAAGACGAGCCTTCCTGCGAGAAGACTCCTGATGCTCCTGTGATGTGATTTCACTAAGCTGATCTTTGAGGTATGGGGTCCCCTATTCAAGCCTAAGAGACCTTCTGTTAGTCTAATAATAATATTAGCTTCTTAGTAAAGGGAAGGTGGTAGTATCCACTGTCATTATAACATGATCACCCCTTTTATATTCTATGGAATTGTAACTATGCTGATGGTTTTGATTTTAATCATTTGTCTGCTTGTATTAGCCAAAGTACTGCATATTAGGACACGTGGTCTATAAAAATAAACTCTTTTTATTTTCACCGTGTCTCTGTTGATTCTTGTTGTGGACTGATGTGAGAATAATATACGAACAGGTATTTCCGATTCCCACCATTCCTGAGTATGTACTGAGTCGCTTGTTCTGGGTTGTCTTTTCATTGGGACCGCCGAGCTAAATCTCGGATAACGAATGGGACACTTATGCTAGCCGGATACTGGGTTCTGGGTTCTGAGGTGAGTTTCTGGTACACCACAACTCACTGAGGTCCTGGGGTTCTACACATAGTTCTGTGTATAAGCAGAATCCCTGCAACATGGCGCACCTAACGTTTGGTCTATGAGTTGAAACGCCTTAGTAGTGCTCGCGTTTGTCCACAACACCCTCATTCTTGTTTCCGGATAACAAGTCTGACGGATTTAAAACCTACCTAGGTCTATTGATATAGGTTCTTTCAAGCTTGATAACTAAAAAGGTTATTGAACCCTTGTGCTACTGATAGTTTCGAGTGTGTGTTGTCCTAATGTCGGTGGATATTGCGGCGCATAGCCGTGCAGCTCTGAAACGTCATTTGACGCAGTATGGGGTGCCGGACACTGGTATGAACGTCATCTTTGTGGTGGGAGCCGATGCGGCTCATCCCTATGAGTTGTTCTACTCTTGGGTGACGATTCCGGCGGTGGGGGATGATGACACCTTTCATTCTTACACTGCCGCTGCCGTGCCAGCGAACTATACGCCGTATAGGACACAGGAAATACCAATATCTGCTTGGCAGCATCTTATTTGGTTTAATGGCGCCCTTCCCCATGTGGTTATACCGCCGAGAATGGGCCCTTTATCAATTGCAGGGGCCACTTGGCCGGTACTAGCCGGATTTACGCCTCATCCCCGTTACCTCACGGTGACGGTAGCTGAGTTGCGTGTACTACACACTGCCCTGATTACGGTATATAGGGCGTTAGTGCAGTATGTGTCGCGCAATATGCAGGCGGGGGCACCTGCTGTTGCGGGACAGCCTACTGATCATCACGCGGTGGTCATTAGTCCTGTTATGGTTAATTCTGTTATGGGCAAGCGCCCCCAAAATAGGGATGATTTCCCCTTTTGGCTTGCTGAAAAATTTGACCAAATAGAAGCGGTTTACCCGAATACTACTCCTGTGGAGAAACACAGGATCCTCACCATTAGTTTGCCTAAAGACTTGGTCCCCCACATAGATGATTGTGTAAATTGGGGCAAGGTCTTTGCAGCGACGTACGCGCAGTGCTTTGGCACTCCGTCTATGTTGCAGCTGCCCTCCGTTATTAAAAGAGTTCAAGAGAACCATGGTGCGGAGTCTGCGATAGAGTTAGGGATGCGGCTCCTCGGTCAATTTGACCTGGTGGCTACCATGATAATTGGAAACCTAAAGGGTGATGCTTTGCATTTCCAGGTTCGTAATGAACTGAAGCGAGTTGCTGAGGAGGACAAGCCGCAGGAATTTGCGAAAATAATCGCGGAGGCATATCGGGATTTGGGTCGTAGCTCTTTAGGAGTTAAGCCTGTCATAAAGAATCCCGATCTAAAGCAGCAGGGTAAGGCAGAAACGTCTGGTAAGGAAGAACGACCCATTTTTCCAAAACAAAAATGGCAGTTTAAACAACAGGGAAAGCAGCAGCAACAGAAACAGGGCTCTCGGCCTGCCTCTCCCGTACAGTCAAGTAGTGAACGCACTTATGATCTGCGCGATCGTGCTGCTATTAAGTCTCCTGATAGATTTCAGGTTTCTGAACAGCGCTCTCCTCGTTCTTCACAGGAAACATCGGCTACACAGTCCGGTGGCGGAGGCGGTGGCAAAGGTCGGGGTGCTCCACAACAGCGTGACCAGCCCCGACAGACTGAGGGTAAAGGCAAGCAGGACGAATTTGCACGACAAAGACCTCCGTTTCAGAAGAAGAAAGTGGCGGCTCTGACGGCAAGGTATGCCTCAGATAGTGCGGACACAGCTTCGGAACCGGACATGGGCGCTGACGCTCCTGGACAGCGCAGCGGAAATTACCATAGTCCGTCAAGCTCTGCGTCCATTTCTGGCGGTGACAGCAACTGATATCTCGGTTACTGTTGAAACAGCTGACACCAGAGTGGCTCCCCCTGACAGACTTTATGAAATAGTCTTATTAATTGAGGGTGACATACAACGTACAATAAAAGGGATTTTTTGGGATAATCTGACCACCACCTATGATATCCTCCTAGCGGAGGCAGATTGGCCCCCAGCTTTCATTTTAGAGGCTCCTAGAGGGGAGGAAGTAATCCTCCCGTCCTTTGCGCACACAGTGCCTAAGGACCAAGCTGAAGTGTATGCTGGGGAGTGGGCGCTTGCGCTTGCGCCGGCGGTGTATCGTACTCAGGTGGGATGGGACAGATTGTCCCCCTGCCATGAGATTCCATTGCGGTCTATGCCCCAGCCCCAACCTCAATATCCTATGCGTCGTGAAGCGAGACCCCACGTCGCGGCAATCCTTGAACAATTGGAATATCAGGGTGTTATTGAAACATGTGTGTCCCCTATGAATAACCCTTTATTCACTGTAACGAAGCCTGACGGCTCGTACCGTTTAGTTTTGGATTACCGGCACCTAAACTCCCATTGCCGGATCTGCGCGGTACAAAATACACATAGCTCGGCTTTGGTCGACAGTCTCGTGCGTAAAAGATTTCGAAAGAACGACAATTGACATTTCCAATGGCTTTTTTAGTCACAACCTGTCCACACTGAGTAGCCAGTGGACAGCGTTTACTTCGGGCGGCAAACAAAAACAGTTTACAGATTAGCCATGGGTTACAAAAATAGCCCTGGCGTCTTCTCTGCTCGCGTGGTTTCTCTCTTAGAAAGAATAGACCCCGACGCATACTCCTATGTTGACGATATCTATCTTACGGATGATGAGCTGATGCCGCATCTGTCTCGAGTCGACAATATTATCGTGAGTTTTGCTGACTATGGCTACAAATTCAATTTTGCGAAGTCACACATCGCAGAATATACGGTGTTGTTTTTGGGCTACGAGCTCAACAATGAAGGTAAGGGGTTAGCCCCCCACTTTCTGGAAAAGTGTGCACGCTTAAGTGCTCCTACGACACTGAAGAAATTACAATCTCTGCTGGGTTTTCTGAATTTCAGCCGTACGTACATTCCTGATTATGCCCAGCGTATCAAGCCGCTTTACGCCTTGGTACAACCTTCGTTTTCGAAATCTAGCTGGCAGCTAGAACACTCTGCAATTTTACAGTTTTTACAGGCTGACCTTCTTGCTTCACAATACTTGCTGACACGTGATAACCGCACTAACATGGTAATAAGAATAGTACCAGGCGCCGTGGGGTTCACGTATTCGACGTTTAATGAGGGCGACACAGTCCCCATTGCGTACAAATCCCACTTGTACACCTCTGCTGAATTACGTTTTTCCACGGTCGAAAAAGTTCTGACTGCTGTGCAGATGGCGATCCTCAAGGAACGCGCACTGTCGCATGGGAAACAGATTCTGGTTGTAACACCATATCCTGCCTTAGAGGCAGTGACTAAAGCAAGTGTACCAAATTCTAAAGCTTTGCATCCGCGGTGGATACAATGGGCCACAACACTGACGTCGCCAGATGTCACTTACATCTTTGATGCCTCATTACAGACTCAAGAGTACTTGCAGTATGAATTCGTTCATCCGGCACCTCTGTCTTTGCGCCCGCTCGAAGAATACCATTGTGTCATATACACTGACGGGTCTGCGCAACCCGCTATTGGATCGAAGCACGCTTATTCAGCGGCTTGCGCAATTGTCGTAGGTACATTCGTAAATGGTGAATTCCAATCTGATGCAGTGCATACGCAGTCATTGGGTGATTGTACCGCACAATTGGCGGAGCTTCGGGCTCTGGTGCTTGCACTGGAGTTTGCTGATCCCCGAGTCACTACTCTTATATTGAGTGACTCCTTCTACTGTGTCCAGTCCTACAATGACAATTTACACTTCTGGTCTCAGAATGATTACCGCGACACTAAAGGTAGCACAATTAAGCATAAAACGCTTTGGGTTCGGGTGGCAGACTTTAAAGACCGTCTCCCTCTCGTGAGTGTTATTCACACTCTTGGTCACCAGCGGCTTGGTGTCCATGCTGTCGGCAACAGCTTAGCTGACGAGGCAGCGAAAACAGCAGTGGCTACATACTTAGTGGCAGCAGTTACAAGATCCAAAAGTAAGATTGATGATGACATCTTGGCAGCTATTGCTGCTACAGAGAAGGGAGGTGATTACCCGAAGGGTTTTCCCTCTCGGTATATTTATCATTTAAGTCCTGATAACGTCCCATTAGTGAGGATTAACGACGTTGGTGATAGAATTATTCCCAACGCGGACTGCAGACCAGCACTGATCTTGGCTGCGCACGAGGGGTTGGCGTCAGCCCACGCCGGTGTGTCAGCTACAATATCTCTGCTACAACAACGTTACTGGTGGTTTGGTTTATATAAACAAGCGCGCGCTTATGTTCTTGATTGTGACATTTGCCAACAGATTAAACCTTCTACTGTTGCGCGCCCACCACAGACACAGCTGTACATCTCTAATAAGCCATTTGGTTGTGTTTATTTAGATCACTGCGGTCCTTTTTCTTCTGATACTGCGTACAAGTACATCTTGGTTGCAGTGGATTCGTGCACACGTTTTCTATGGGTATGGCCACAAAGGAGTGCTGACTCGCGGACTGTCATCAGGGATTTGCGTGTCTTTGTGGGAACTTTTGCGTGTGGTACCTTCCATTCTGATCAGGGCCCTGCGTTCGCCTCTAAGGCTTACAAGGAGGCTATGAAAAATTTGGGGGTCCTTGTCAAATTTTCGTCTCCCTACCGACCTGAGGGTAATAGTGTGGTGGAGCGAATGAACCGTGACTTAAAGCAATCATTGACAGCACGTGTTTTAGGCACGGGCCGGAACTAGCTAGCCCATTTGTATAACGTCCAACGTGCACTAAATAATCTCCCTAGAAGGTCTCTGGGTGGGCGGACCCCGTACATGATGCTCTTCGGAATCAGAATGTTTGTTCCAGACCTTGATGGTCTAGACATTGCGGCGTCGACCGCACCCTTTGACGTAGATGATCACTGTGCTGTTTTGCAGACTCTACAAGAAGCCAGAGACTCTCTTTCGAAAGAACATTTGCCCTCCACATCTGAGGCTGAGGTTCAGATTCCGGTAGTCGGCTGGCTACCCCGAGTTGGAGATCTGGTCCGTGAGAAGGTGGAGAACAAGAAGGAGTTCGGCCCCTCTTATCGTGCACCAGTTCCAGTGCAGGGTACAAGAACAGTCATTTTACCTCCACTTCCTGGTCGCAAAGAAAACAGGTACATCTCTATTGACAATGTCAAACTTCAGCGAGTGGCCGATACTTCTTAGTATGACTCCGGCAGTTTCATGCCAGACGATGCAAAGACATTCAATGTTGGTTCCTGCTTCTACCACCTTGTCTGATGTTGCCATCGAGATGCATTCAGTTACTGATCCCTTGCTACTACCACCGGCTGGTGGTTTGCCCGAAGAGACTGAGTATGCTTATCCTACACGTGGACCCTCGCCTGTCTTACAATCTACAGCGCTTGGCCAGTCCCGTTTTTCCTTTGACACTAACTCTTTGCCCTCAACTCCCCCATCAAACATTGCTGTTTTTGTAAGTTGGTTTAAGAAACATTTTTTGATAGCCCCTTGGACATACATCTGGTTGATGCTTTTTGGTATTTTTTTGTTCATGTCCATTGGATTTGTTGTAGTTTTCTTTCGTTTGGTGGATGGCCATTATCTCAAAGAGAGATCGACAATTAGACTTATCAATGGAACTTTGGCCCCCCACTCCTCATCCCACATCATGAAAAGGGACGAGACTTTTGTGAATATTACTGCCTGGCCCGTCATGGATGGAATCGCATGGGATGCAGTTAAATTTCAAATTCATGGGCCTACAGAGGTCATTAATGTGCCTAATGTATTTCGTGTTTCTATGGGTGATGTAGTTAAACAGAACATACGTTCTGATGATTGGGATGTACACGCCATTGAAGCACTGTTTTCGGATTTGAAATATTATGCCGCCTTTGATGCAGAGGATTTGTATGTCAATGCGGCTAATTATGCAGAACAGTATTGTTTTCAACATTATGGCAATCACTTCCTGCATAAAGCAAATACGTTTAGAAATTTTGTAAATTTTACACAGTGGGAACACTGTCCCACCCCCTCGTTTGGCAGTTCACATACATTAGTTGATAAGTTTACTTATTTTACTGATTTCGGTGTTTCAGCCCCGGCATCCTTTTATTTTAAAGTTAAGCCTGAGTCTGCCTCCAAGGTTAGACTGACACACACCAAATTGCTATATTCTAAGTCCTTTATGGATGAGTTGTCAATCAAAGGTTATGATCTATGGAAGGCTACTATTGATCTTAAGTCGGTTTGGGGTTCCAAACCGTGGCAGGTTCAGGGAACTGAAGCTTTACACCGTGCCTGTCTAGTACCAAATCATATGTTGTTTTTAAATGCAACCATCTTCCAAACCACCTGTTTCGGACTGGCCACTTCTAAAAAACTAAATTCGCCTTCTGTGCCGGATCTGGGTGCTTACCCAAATTGGAATAATCACACAGATCTGTCCCTTCCTGCTTTGCAGTTATTAGTTTCTAATTCATCTTTTAATATTTCGAAATTTAATAGTGAGGGATGGTTAATTTGGCAAAGCAGTTCTGATACCTGTCAACGCCGTTTTCTAGGACTGAAACCGGGGTATACTCAAGATCGCGTGGACCCCCGGTTTGAGTCGTCACATACAGTAACTACATACTCTGTAGGGAAATTATGTCAGTCCTGGCTGCGACATTCCACCTTGGCATCTGTCAAAGTTCATTTATCAAAGTTACATGACAAAATAGATTTGAATGATTTTGTTAAAGGTCCTGTGGGTGGCAGATCCAAGAGATGGGCGTATGCTATTTACAACGAAGTATGGAAACTGTCGCAAATTGAGGCAGCTTCAAGATTGAGAGCTATTGATCAGGCTAATATGGAAAAAGTATTAGCAGTTATTGATAACAGCATTAACACTCTTTCTTCTCGCATTTATACATTAGATAATATTGTTTCTTCAATTGTGGATATTGTGCAGGATGATATGTCTGTGTTATATCATGGTCAAAACCAGTTGCGTTCTGTTATGCAGTTTGCATGGACATTACAAACATTGAAGGCAGGGAAGGTCCCTTGGGACTATCTGAATACAACATCGCTATTTCTTCCCTTTAACCTTACTGACAAACAGCAGTTCATGTCCATGAAGGATGCTACATATTCCTTGCTACATATTGAAAAATTGGAGCCGTTACCTTTCTCTGTAGCGGAAGTCGACTCCGCTGTGTGGCTCTTACACGGATTGATAACTCTACCGTTCGCACTTTTTAAGTTTACCTCTTGTATGAAACACTATGCTCTGGGTAGATATGAACAGCTGGGTACCGCTTTCATACATGAAGTCTGGTCCCTCCCCTTTACGTATAGATGTACAAGGGACGGTACTGAGGTTTATCTGAAGGGTGAAGAATGTACAACGTCACCTGATCATTCTGTTGTATGTAGGCACATTCAATTACACGGAGCTTGTAATGTACACGCTCCGAATTTGGCCTGCGTCCTCAAAGGTATCCCGGTACCGGTGATTACGCCATCTTTCACGCTGCTTGCAAACGGTAGTTATTTAATTTTAAACAATGAAGCTTGCTGCGGGATGTTAGTAGGGATCCCGTATATAGTAACTGTATCACAGAGGGTTGTCTGCTGCAATAACGTCCTGTTTCCACCCCGCATGGGAGGCTGGATGCTTCCATCTGGCCTTCGATTCCAAACTTGAAAGCAGAGTTCAACAAGATGAGCAGAATAAGAGCGCTATTGTCCCAAAAGGAGGTGCCATTGACTTCCTCCCGGGAAACATTTGTCCTTCACGTAGCAAATACGCGCACCGAGGTACAGGCGCTTTTGAATACTGACCTCCCCCTGCATTTTGGAGCTTTGATCCAAACAATTTTCAATGCCTCGTCCACGATTGGCCTGGCTCATTTTTTTAAACTTGTGGGCTCGGGCCTCGTGACCTCTTTCCAAACTATTTTTGGTGTGATTCCGGCATTTTTTCATTCTATTTTCTCCAGCGTCTTTGGAGGTGTCCCGTTAATTCTGGCTCTAGTGGCAGGTGTGCTACTTTTACTTTTCATCTTGCGGAATGGCTGCTCTTTCTGTGCCACACGACAGCCTGTCCCGTCTGCAGCTTCTTCGTGACAGGATGCTTGATTACTATGGTGTCCTGCCGTTGGCGACTTTGAGCCTGGCATATGGATTATCCTTCCGGCATTCCTACTTCACCTGCGTGCAACCTGTCTTCAACTGCCTAGATTGTCCCTTTGAATGGCCTATGGATTTGTGCTTAACCAACATGGTGTCTCCGGACCCGGATTTTGATCGACTGATGAGGCCCTTAGTGTCTCACGAGTCTGCCTGTTCTGGTGTTCGGATTATGGCCTGCGGTGCGGCGCATGGTATCCTGGGTAATTGTGACATCGTGAGAGTGGCATATGACTTCTTGGATATGAGTTATTTGGAAGTACACGCTGGTTGCCCTCTGATGGTGCTAGAGGCTCCGCTAATAGAAGAACCCGTATGTTCCTTTTCTTTACTTAACTGGATGGCTGAAACCTTCAGTGGCCGTGCCAATGATTTTCTGCTGGAAGCAGTGGCCACATATGCTGCATGTACTTTCATGGATTGAGTGAACTATCGTCCGCTGTGTTTTCCTCACGTGTCTTGAACTGTCCCTGTACGTCTGCACTTCTGCCCGGTGAGGCGTTTTTTCATTTTTTCACCCCCCACGGCACGTTTGAGGTTTTTTGTTTTTTCTTTCCATTTTTGGTTTTTTCCTGTTCGGACTTTGCCTGAACTGATCAATGTTTTTTAAATTGGATACGCCTTGTTCTGCTCTGTTGCGCTTGAACTCTGCGTTCTCTCTTTTCTTGCATACTAAGTAGTGCTTCGATCAAGGGGGCATGTAGTAAGGACTCCCTTAATACGTACATACATTGTTAAGTTAGCATAACCACGTCAGAAGTTAGAAAGCCATCTTGCTGCTTTTGCACACGACACTGCGTTCACATGTTATTGCTTAAACGAACTGCTGACTCGAGTTTTGCCTCACACGAGAGCAATCTGTTGTTACCATCCCGAGCTCTGCGAAGCGACCTTGGTCTGCACACGATGTGACAAACAGTCTGAGTTGTTAGACAATGCATGTTTTCCACTCTAGGTTGATCGACCCACTATTTAGTCATAACACACGAGCAGCTGCACATACCTGAAAGTTGGTGCTTTTAATATCACGGACATCATGTTTATTATTCAGACCGAAGACGAGCCTTCCTGCGAGAAGACTCCTGATGCTCCTGTGATGTGATTTCACTAAGCTGATCTTTGAGGTATGGGGTCCCCTATTCAAGCCTAAGAGACCTTCTGTTAGTCTAATAATAATATTAGCTTCTTAGTAAAGGGAAGGTGGTAGTATCCACTGTCATTATAACATGATCACCCCTTTTATATTCTATGGAATTGTAACTATGCTGATGGTTTTGATTTTAATCATTTGTCTGCTTGTATTAGCCAAAGTACTGCACATTAGGACACGTGGTCTATAAAAATAAACTCTTTTTATTTTCACCGTGTCTCTGTTGATTCTTGTTGTGGACTGATGTGAGAATAATATACGTACAGGTATTTCCGATTCCCACCATTCCTGAGTATGTACTGAGTCGCTTGTTCTGGGTTGTCTTTTCATTGGGACCGCCGAGCTAAATCTCGGATAACGAATGGGACACTTATGCTAGCCGGATACTGGGTTCTGGGTTCTGAGGTGAGTTTCTGGTACACCACAACTCACTGAGGTCCTGGGGTTCTACGCATAGTTCTGTGTATAAGCAGAATCCCTGCAACAGAACTCAACGGATCTGTTTGCAGCAGGCTTTAAATATTTAACAGGTTCCTGAGCTTGGACCAGGACCTCAAACATTGTGAATTACAGACCTTGAAATTATGACTACTGGTCACACACTTCACTTTTCCAAGCCCCTCATACAATCCAGCTGAGTATCTGCAGTTTTATGAACTATGGGCAAAATTTGCCAGGGTTAAAGTGAAAACAAGTTTTTTACGATTCCCTAGGAATGTGCGAAACTGCTTAATATTTTTCAAGAAATTCGATATACATTTCACAAAATAACACTTTTTGAGCGAAGATGTTTGTCAGTGCCTTGCATCATTTTCCACGCGAGTGCACTGTTTGGTTGTAATACATAAGGCATTAACACACTTGTAAAGACCTGAAAGTAATTTATATCAGAGATGCAGGATGACTTAATCACACGATTGCTATTTATTTACTGTGCTTCAATAAAACTAGGATTATTACTTACCTTAATAAACTGTTGTTTTCCCGCGCAGATTTGCAGTAGGCATATTAACCCACTGAGCTATCTTACTGGAACTAGCATGGCAGAGACAACAGAAGTCCAGGAGGCTTAGCATACATTAATAGCTGGAGGTTCTTCAGTGTATGGGTTTCAGCTGTTTCCCAGATAGGGGGCAATTAGTATGATATTTCAGTCTAAAGCCAGGTTTAGCCTTACGTGCGTAAGAGGTTGGGAAAATGGAGTACAAAATTGGATAATATAGAGCACATATTTGCAGCACACAAAAACAGAAGCTCAAAATAAAAAGCTATATAAGAACAGTTATTTTGATTATTACAGTACAATACATCAAGAAGAGCACAAATCAAATGAACGAAAGTGGGCAGGTTATGGTTTGAAATAAGTCAAAGACTTTCCCTCCCTGTAGCCCACAATAATCGAGTAGCCCTCCACAAGACCTCAGTACAGTCCAAACAGTTGAACATAATAGCCTGCCATTACATAACCCACACCAAAAACGTGTATTTTCCCCACCATCTTTCTGAATTTTACCTTAGACTCAGACTTAACATCTAGCCTCTCTCAGCAGACGAGCCCAAAGTGAAAGCGACGGTGATATTAAATAAATAAAGGTGCTTAGCCGTGCCGTGTTGGGAGGCGGGAGAGATCTGAAAGCGCCCGTGATGCTAAATAAATGAAGGCGCTTTCCCAGGCTGTGTTGGGAGGTGGGAGGGGCCTGAAAGCACCGGTGATATTAAATAAATAAAGGCGCTTTGTCATGGTGTGTTGTGAGGCGGGAGGGATCTGAAAGCACCAGCGATGTAAATAAAGGCACTTCACCATGCTGAGGTGGGAGGGGTGGTCTAAGTTAATAAGGAACCAAGTGCTGGCACACATGGTCTCAAATATCCTGCCTTGTTGCGATAGGTGCTCATAATGCGGACATATTCAAAAAAATCTTCACCTTGTCAAGAAGTTTCTGTCCTCTCCTTCTGGAAAAAGCAGCAAGGACAATCGCGTGTGTTAAAAAGCAATGACTCATGAGGTTTTGTTTCCTCTCCTCACTCTCGTTCCTCCTGTGTCCAGCTTCGACACAGTGCGACAGGGTAAGGGCATTGCCTGCTTGGGCTCTTTTGGGCCTGGAAACGGATTAGGGCCAGGAACACTGCGTCGCCCTTCATTTTACATAAGTAATCTGTTGGGAATAAGTGCCCCTCTATGCATCCCATAGCTGCACACTGCTGGATAGTTGATCATGGGTACAGGACATAAGTATGAGGAAAGTAGTACTCGTCTGCTCCGGGACATGCACTCTTAATGCCGAGAGACGGAGTGTGTGTCTATTCCAAAAGATGCACCATCAATTCCTCTCCACTGAAACACCAAACAGCGCAGCTACTGCTAGTGACAACCTAAAACCAAGGACTGTTTGAGTTTAACCCTTCTTGTGCGAAAGTAAAGTGAGGAAGCGTATACTCAGGCACAGCCTTACCCGTCATTATGGGGGACAGCACAAGTCCACCGACGCTTCGCTCTTCTGAACTTAAGCAAAGCAGTGAGCTTAGCCAACCGAAAAGCAAAACCATGAAGGTGGCTGAGGTGACATGAAGTACCACCGACACTGTTTCTGACTGTACATGTCAAATCACTAGCAGCCAATCAGGGGGCAGCTCGGCGCTTTCTGACAAGCGGGAGGTGGTGGGTAACGTAACGCCAAGAACACTGCTGGATGCCAATCAATAGCAGCCCCGAAATGGAAGCCGTGTTCCCCCAAACCCATCCCCCTTGTTATAAAGAGCTGACGACCGCCAAGTTAGTCAAAGTCCCGGAAGCGAGGTGGCCTCTTCGGAGGCAGCATTGACGTATTGATGGGGACAGGAAGAGACTGTTGGCGAGACAGCTTCTGGAGGTTAATGGGCGCGCACGCACTCCTGTGCTTCATCATCCACAGCCGGACAGACTTTATCGGAAAGTTGGAGATGGAAGTACAAAATCGTAGGAGCTGCAAATAAGAAAATTGTGTTTGGGTATTAGCAGAACATTACATTTTTTTACACTCAAGATACAGTCAAAAGGTGGCAAAAAGTAAATTTATTCCATAAGTGCTATAGCGGGAAAGTTGGAGATGAAGCAAAAGTGCAAGATAAGCAGTTAAGAAGGGAAAATAAAACAAGTGGCCGTGCGGCCGAAAGTGATCGCGATTGTGATAAAACCTCAAAGCGGCCGCTAAAGTGAAAGTAATCGCGGGTCAAGCACGGTGCGCGCGCCCGCGCACATGCACTGTAGCTCTAGGCTGGCCTGGTAGCACTTTTTGGAGCCCTCTCAATAAGTCTCGCCAGACCAGCGCATGCGCTGGGTCAGGCGAGACCTAAAAACGACTTAAGAAAATAGTATCTAAGAAGACATAGATAAACCAAAAAGCCAAATACAGATATAAAAAACACAAAAACAGAGAACATATGTCTCCCCTTAATTCCTATGAGATAAACTGTAGATATTCTTTCGCCTTCACTTCTGAGGTAAAAAATGGAGTACGCTCCTTATATATCACCTTCAACGTAGCCGGGTTAAGCAGAAATGCTTGCGCCCCTTGCCCTGATTTAAGGGGATAAACTGTATTAATTGCCATCGATTTTCCACAAAAGTCTGGTCTCACAAAGAATTCTGACCCCTTCTCCATCCTCTTTTTATCAGGGCATGCATGTTCGTACACTGCTTGGCGAGCCAGAAAGTTATTAACAGATATCAAAATTGCTCTGGGTCTGGTGGTATTTTTTCCTGGCTTTACACATTGTGCAAATTGAAATCTGTGCTCTCTTTGTATCTCTTGCTTCCAATCCCACTTTGAAAGCTCAGGGAAAGCCTCAGAAAAAAGGTCGACAACAAACTTACGTGTATCTTGACCTTCCATGCCCTCAGCAACCCCCAAGATTTTCAAATTATTACGCTGGAGGCAATTGTCATGATCTGTTAATTTCCTTTGTGTGTCCTCTTTGGATGCTTGTATTGACTCTGTAATTGCCTTTTGAGCTGCTAGCTCATCCTCTAAGTTAGAAATTCGTGCTTCTGCCTCGTTGAACCTTTCCGCTAATTTGGAGCAGGATTTCGCAATGCGTTGGATCGAGTTTTGTAACTTACGGCATTCACCTTGGGTCCGCTGACTATCCGCACGGGTTTCTTCTCTGTGAGCTATGATGGTTTCATAGATCACCGCCAGCGAGATATCTTCAGGTTTTTCCACTGTGCATTCGGTTGGCTGTTTGATTACACCCCCCTTGTCTTCCCTTATTTCGGCCGAGAATGAGTAGTCCCATATCAGGGTGTCACTCACCCCATCATGAGTAGCATCTTCGCCATGCTCAAACCTCTTACGTACTGTCCCAGGGGCAGTTTCCAATGTATCTGTCCCTTGAGCTTGATCTTCAGGGTGTAAGCTACTTGACTCACTATGCCTGTTGCTCAGGGATCCCCCTCCCTGAATCCGGACCTAAGACTAAGCTCAATTTCATCTCCAGATGAATCCGAGGGGTCCGACAGATAAATAAGTAGTCACCGAAATCAATATCTTTAGTAATGCTTTGTATACTGGTGTCATCATTCCCCCTCGGCTCATCTCCTAGTTCATCCATATCCAAAAGGGCATCTTTCTGTACCCCTTTAATCGAGGTGCTGCTCCGAGAAGTGTTAGGTCCTGTATATTTCTTTTTTTGCACCATGGCAGGGGTCATAGCCATGGCCAAAGCCCTTGAAGGAGTATCCTCCGTTTTACTTGTCTGACCCTTGGACTATCCACCAGTAGAATGATTCATGTTGTTCTCATCTTTCCCTTGACTTAAGGTAGAGTTTACCAATTTACATGTACCTCCTACTGACACCCGAGCCTCTTTCTGTGGGTTATGTTGTTTTCCCCTCTCCCAGGTAGAAATAAAGAGGGGATATTGCGCTTACCGCTATCTTCATTACGAACTTCTCCTCGTTTTTCTCTTCTGTTTCTCCAGTATTGCTAGTGGTGCCATTCTTGCCGCTCCATTGCTGTGGTAGACCGGCTTTAGCAGTGCTTGATGTATCCATCGGTGTACAGGGATTCCCTCATGTAGATTTTGGAGGCATCGAAGCTGGAGATCCAGACAGATTGGCTCCGCCCTCAGCTCTGAAGCAGCTCACTGCTGTATGCTGGGAATACGGAAGCCGAGGAGAACGCCAACCAGAGCTGAGGAGCCGTAGCACCGTAAGTCAGGAAGCCACCGAGACACACCACAACATGCCTCGCTGGGTCTCAGGGTAAGTTTTATCCTTTCTGGGGTACGGAGGTTGCGAGGAGGGCTGCAAGGAGGGCGGATTGCTACTGAGGGAGGAAGTTCTGGAAGCATTAGATGTGCGATCGACGAGCGGGAGCCATCTTGCTGTCAGATAAAGAAATCAATAACATTGGATTACAAGGTTGATCACAATGTACGAGTTAAATGTACAAGTTATAAAAGAAGAAAGTATTAGTTTAAAGACGTAGAAAGGAGTATGATCAGTACAAGGGAAGGAGTAGAATCAGTACTAGTATGGTGCAAAAGAAGAGAATGGAAGAAAGTAGCCGATAATAACAGGGGATAGGTAGTAAAGTGCCAGCACCATTTGCAGAGTTTTTTTAATGACTTATGCAATTTAGTGGCGTGAATTGGGAAAAGAGTTCCAAGTTTTAGTAGCAAATGCAGAGAACAAGCTGGGTGACAGAGATAGTAGGGACACAGTGAATAGGATGACATATTTTGCTAATGTACTTAAATACTTAGGAAGTTTGCTTACGTCTGGCATTACTGCTCGACAGGATAATCTCACCAGTGCAATCAGGGTTTGTGCCACATAGGTCCACCGCTTTGAACCTCCGTACACTGTTCGCTCCTATCAACCGGATAGACCCTGAGGTACAAGGGGCGGCTGTACTTTTGGACACGGAGAAGGCCTTTGATATTCTCGAGTGGCTCTTTTTCCTAGAGGTCATGTGGAAGATGGGCATCCCGAAGGGGTTTGTAGACCTTACGTCCCTACTCTATGTCTCGCCCACGGTTAGAATCCGTCTGAATTGCACACCCTCCTCTCAATTCACATTGACGCGTGGCACCTGGTAGGGATGTCCACTTTCTTCATTATTATTTATTATAGCCCTTGACCCCCTCGTTCGACAACTACAAGAAAAGCATTTGCATAGAGGTCTACAATTTAACACTGGACCACTACTCATATCATTATATGCGGATGACCTCAAACTGTATGTACGCAAGCCACAGGACAATTTAGTTCCCCTTATCAGGGAAATTATTCGGTTTGGTGGACATTCCGGGTTAGGTATTAATTGGAGCAAGTCGGTAGTCTTTCTGTTGACACCCTGCACAGGCACCTGGGAGTGTGAGTATCCGTGGGCTTGGTACAGCGATACCACCAGATATTTGGGGATTAATATTCACTTAGAAGCTGAACAAATGATCCGCTTAAACTATGGCCCGCAATGCATATGCTTGAACAGCAGGTGGAGCTCTGGATTAGGCTACCCATCTCGCTGGCTGGTAGAGTGGCAATTATAAAGATGATGGTAGTCTCCAAATTTTTATATCTATTTCAAAACATACCCATCCCCCTCCCCAACAGCTTTTTTCAAGCACTTTGTTCTCATCTTATCAGGCTTGCATGGGGTGGTAAGAAAGCGTGGGTCAGCTGGGATACCTTGACACTACCCTACAAGAGGGGGGTTTTGGGGGTTCCGAACCTACATATCTATTTTTGGTGGTGCAATGTAATTTTTCGCAATCATGGTATCATCCTGTTTCTGCAACCTGCTGGGCTTGGAAGAAGTTAGCACGAATGACAGGGGGATGGTCCCTTTATTCCTCGGAAATACATCTTGTTAAAAACCCATGGCTACCCCGCAATGAAGAAAAGGATGTACAGTGCACGCTCACCACTTATTCCTTAGACACCTGTGGAGACCTTTTACCAGGGGGACATGTCTTTCACTGTGCAGAGGATGCAAGATTCTGCGAAGCACCCTTCATGGACAAATTTGTCCTCAACAGGTTCGATGTGCGTGGAGAGTGCAGGTTGCAGAATTTCTCCTAGAACTAGAAACCTATTTGCCTCTGACGATTCTGATTACTAGTGTCGAGGGAGATCATCTAATTTCGAGCCTATATAAGGCATGTATGACACTTGTCCCCGCCAAAGATACTAAAATAAGGAATGTTTGAGAACAGGACTTAGGGCACCCAAATGATGATTCTCAATGGTCCTTTTGCTGCACACAGATTAAAGAAGTGTCTCTAAATAGCAGGCATAAGTTGCTCCACTTTGAGTTTCTGTGGAGGGGATATCTGGCACCAGCCAAACTTAATTCTATTGACCCCACAAAACCACATACATGTCCCAAATGCGGAGTGCCTTATGCAGACTTTGCCCACGACGTGGACCTGTGTAAAAATAGGGACCTATTGGACTGCAGTGTATGCTATCCTTACTATCATAACAGGCTTAGCCTTACACCCTACCCCAGAGGTAGCCTTATTGGGGTATGTCCGCAACATTCCCAAGCAGTTATGCAGATACACATCCATTGCGCTACTACTAGCAAAAAGAGAAAAAGTTCTACACTGTGGAAGTAAGTTCGACCCTACAGCTAAAACCTGGTTAAATAGTCTCACCTAATGCAACACAAATAGTGACTTATATGCAACCACATTACCCAGAACATCCAGACCTAAAAATATTTGGGACCCCTTGAAATCCTATTTATAGAGACTGAGAACTCCACCTCGTCACAACCGTCACCAGGAGTAGTCCCTTCAGGAGTGGGATGATCCCCTCTCCTCCACCTCTCAAACAGGAGGCTTACATACCTTTTGACATACAATCTGAAGAGGGGCGTTGCATGAATGTATATTTAGGCAGAGTGGTTTTATTGAAAATGGTAAAGAACCTGCCGTAATGTGTATTATACAATATGTATCATAAACATTGTATTATGGACATGTAACTGATGCTTGTTTGAATATGACAAAAAGGTAAATAAAGTAAAAAAAAAAAAACTATCTTGCCCTGTGTGTCTTTCATGCTGTTAATTCTCTGTGCTGCATCTTTGGAGCGGAGTCTTTTTGCAAGACATCGCCCAGTGGCCTCCCCAAAGTCATAATTCTCTTCCTTAATTTCTATTTAATAGATATCTCCTTGCTCCAATATAAATTGATTTTAGCTTTACTACGAGCAACCTCAGTTTGCAGCAGAGTGACATCTGCTTCAGTCTGTATTCCCCGCATAAGATTTTCTTCCGCTGACCTGAGTTTCCCATGTAAATCTGGAATCTCCACCCTCAGTTGTCTCGGTTTGTGCAGTCCCAACCTCTGGACCTCTCCCTGAACCCGCTTTAAGGCATCCCAAACATAAGCATGTGAGGTCGAATTGCAATTGATTTCTAAAAATTGCAGAATCCAAATGATTCTTATGATTAGTGAATGTTGTGTGTTTTAGGAGCTGACGATCAAACGAGAAAGATCTCGGAGGGGAAACAGTGTTACTAATCAGGATGTCTATCATCAGTGGACCGTGGTCTACTGTAATTCTTGGGTAAACATGTATTTTAGCCCCCGAAAGTAATGCCACTGAGATAAAAAAAATAATCTAGCTGCACTAGTTTATTATGAGGGTGAGAATAAACACTGAAGCCAGGGTCTGGGCCCCATAATGTGGGCCATGTATCGATCAGCCCATGGTCCTTCATCATGTGATATAGTGCCCTAAAAACGTTAGGTTTCCTGCCCTTATAGAACTTCCAACTTTTCCACAGATCCTGTCAGCCCAGAGGAATATTAATGTCACCACACAGAATCAATGGGGTAGGCCATGACGCTTGCTCTAGATTGAATCCCTCCAATACTGTTGCCTCGTCCTAATTAGACCTATAGGCTGAGTACTTGGTAAACATAAATGTCCCCCTTGAACATTCAATGACACCCACCAACCATTTTTGTCTACCAGTGTCCTACCTGTGCCCTGGATCCCATTTTTAGCCAAAATGGCTACCCCCCGATTCGTGGTAGACTGTTGTGTGCAGACCAATAATGAGCAGCCGACTTTATTTAGTATCTTCCGTTTACACCAAGGTATATGTGTTTCTTGTAAGCATACCAGGGTGGGCTGGATGACATGTAATTCTGCAGCCACCCGTAGCTGCTTCCCATTAATATTTAACTCACATACATTATAGGAAAATATGCGCAGTCTAGATGGTAACATCTTATCCCCATCATAGATTGCTAGATCTCTCCAATTACTAAATCTGCCACTAAGTTTCGCACATCTGCGTACCGCTATCTTCCACTTGTTATAAATTGCATTTTCTTTTCCACCCAACCCCCTTCCTCCTGCCACCCCATGCACCCCAATCCCCCCTCCAAACCCTCCCCACCCCATCTCCCCACCCCATCTTTGCGGTGCTGACAAGCAGCCTCGCACCCACCCCCACCCAACCTGCAATGAGGCAATAGGACCAACGATCCTGGTGATAAGTAACCAACAAAACCCAGAGGTCCCCCCCTAGCACAAGTAGCTTAAAATATCTACCTGCACAGTCCTTAGCAAAAAAACTACTTAAGAAAAAGGTAGCTATGAGACATAGATAAACCAAAAAGCCAAATACAGATATAAAAAACACAAAAACAGAGAACATATATCTCCTATTTATTCGTATGAGATAGACTGTAGATATTCTTTCGCCTTAACTTCTGAGGTAAAAAAACGGAGTACACTCCTTACATATCACCTTCGACGTAGCCGGGTTAAGCAGAAAGGCTTGCCCCCCCTTGCCCTGAAATAGGGGGATAAGCTGTCTTAATTGCCATCGCTTTTCCACAGTCTCTTGACAAAAGTCTGGTCTCACAAAGAATTCTGACCCCTTCCCCATCCTCCTTTTATCAGGGCATGCATGTTCGTATACTGCTTGGCGAGCCAGAAAGTTATTAACAGATATCAAAATTGCTCTGGGTCTGGTGGTATTTTGTCCTGATTTTACACTTGGTGCAAATTGAAATATGTGCGCTCTTTGTATCTCTTGCTTCCAATCCCACTGTGAAAGCTCAGGGAAAGCCTCAGTAAAAAGGTCGACAACAAAGTATCACGTATCTTGACCTTCCATGCCCTCAGCAACCCCCAAGATTCTCAAATTGTTGTGCCGGAGGCGATTGTCAAGATCTGTTAATTTCCTTTGTTTGTCCTCTTTGGATGATTGTATTGACTCTGTCATTGCCTTTTGAGCTGCTAGCTCAACCTCTAAGTTAGAAATACGTGCTTCTGCCTCATTGTACCTTTCCGCAAATTCGGAGCAGGATTTCCCAATGCGTTGGATCGAGTTTTGTAACTTGCGGCATACAACTTGGGTCCGTTGACTATCCGTATGGCTTTCCTCTCTGTGAGCTATAATGGTTTCATAGATCACCGCCAGCGAGATATCTTCAGGTTTTTCCACTGAGCATTCGGTTGGCTGTTTGATTACACCCCCCTCGGCTGCCCTTATTTCGGCCGAGAATGAGTAGTCCCATATCAGGGTGTCACTCACCCCATCATGAGTAGCATCCTCGCCATGCTCAAACCTCTTACGTACTGTCCCAGGGGCAGTTTCCAATGTATCTGTCCATTGATCTTGATTATCAGGGTATAATCTACTTGACTCACTATGCTCGCTGCTCAGGGACACACCCCTGAATCCGGACCTAAGACTAAGCTTGATTTAATCTCCAGATGAATCCGAGGGGTCCGAGAGAGAAAAAAAGTAGTCCCTGGAATCAATATCTTTAGCCATGCTTTGTATACTGATGTCATCGTTCCCCCTCAGCTCATCTCCTAGTTCATCCGTATCCAAAAGGGCATCTTTCTGCGCCCCTTTAATCGAGGTGCTGCTCCGAGCAGTGTTAGGTCCTGTATATTTCTTTTTTTGCACCATGGCAGGGGTCGTAGCCATGGCCATAGCCCTTGAAGGAGTATACCCCGTTTTACTTGTCTGACTCTTGGACTATCCACCAGTAGAATGATCCATGTTGTTTTCATCTTGCCCTTGCTTAAGGTAGAGTTTACCAATTTGCATGTACCTCCTACTGACCCCCAGCCTCTTTCTGTGGGTTATGTTTTTTTCCCCTCTCCCAAGGTAGAAATAAAGAGGGGATATTGCCCTTACCGCTATCTTCATTACGAACTTCTCCTCATTTTTCTCTTCTGCTTCTCCAGTATTGCTAGTGGTGCCATTCTTCCCGCTCCGTTGCTGTGGTAGACCGGCTTTAGCAGTGCTTGATGTATCGATCGGTGTACGGGGCTTCCCTTGTGTAGATTTTGGAGGCATCGAAGCTGGAGATCCAGACAGATCGGCTCCGCCCTCAGCTCTGAAACAGCTCAATGCTGTATGCTGGGAATACGGAAGCCGAGGGGGACGCCAACCAGAGCCGAGGAGCCGTAGCACTGTAAGTTGGGAACCACGAGACACACCACAACATGCCTCGCTGGGTCTCAGGGTAAGTTTTGTCCTTTCTGGGGTACGGAGGTTGCTAGGAGGGCTGCGAGGAGGGTGGAGTGCTGATGAGGGAGGGAGTTCTGGAAGCGTTAGTTGTGCGATCGACGAGCGGGCGCCATCTTGCCTCCTCCTGAAGCAGCTCTTGACAATATATTTGCTAGTCTTGTATATTGTGGATTTGGCCCAGGGAGCAATTTAAACATATTGCCTATTGTTACATTTATATGGCATGAATTTACATTATTGTTTCAAATTACATGATTCATATAGCGAAGTAACAATAGGCAATAATGCAAATGACTACATACTGAAAGGATCCTCTTAAGACAAGTGAAAATAACAAATGCATAATGATTCATGGATCATCTTGCTGCCAGCTAAAGAAAATATCAATAACATCGGATTACAAGGTTGATCACAATGTACGAGTTAAATGTAAAAGTTATAAAAGAAGGAAGTATTAGTTTAAAGAGGGTAGAAAGGAGTATGATCAGTACAAGGGAAGGAGTAGAACAGTACTAGTGTGATGCAAAAGAAGAGAATGGAATAAAGTATCCGATAATAACAGGGGATAGGTAGTAAAGTGCCAGCATCACTCCAGGAGGGAATCGGATGGGTCCACATTGGATGTGTCTTTTGAAGATAAGCCATTTGCAGTCTGTTGTTTAATGACTTATGCAAATTAGTGGCGTGAAGTGGGAAAAGAGTTCCATTTTTAGTAGCGAATGCAGAGAACAAGCTGGGTGACAGAGATAGTAGGGACACAGTGAATAGGATGACATATTTTGGTAATGTACTTAAATACTTAGGAAGTTTGCTAAAAACGGCCTGCTCACCATGACTCAGGTCAAATGAGAACATATGTCTTATGTCAAGACACGTTTCTCTCTGGATATGCTGGCCAAGGGACATTAGCAGGGTTGCTGACAACACAATTAAAAGGAAAAAAGAAAAAGGTATATATGAATGTGAGAATGTGATCACAAGCGAGAAAAAATATGATGTGCTGACAAATGCCATTCTAGGTGCTTTGACGATTGATCAAATTGTCGTTGAAATGTTCCATGAGATAATCGTCTGAATCATGGGCATATATGCATGGCGGATGATGAGCAGTATAGGTGACTAATGTGAAATCTAAGTGTTTCCAAACATGCAAAGCAGTGAAAATGTTGTATATGGTTATGACATAAAACCATGATTTTGACAAATCAAGATAAATCCTGCAGAGGACTTAAGCAAATAGAGTAGGACAAGGTAGCTATGGTTGTCCAGTCTATATCGTTAGAGAATGCTGTGAATGTAAAAACAATACAATTTATCTGGTGGTGTGTAGTTCAGTTAGTGTAGCCTTAATTTGAAGTCTCATAAGGGCAACCCTGTCATGCAAAGGTCTTCCGAGCAACACCATCACTACATAAAGCTGATAGGTGTGACCAGATGTGCTCATTTGTGGTCATTATTTCGAAAAGAATGGGCCAGATGTACGTCCCTTTTCTCCTTCCATTTGCAACCGACAAAAAGGGTAACGGCATGTACAAATGCTATTTTGCGAAGTCACTGACTCGCACAATAGCATATGCGACTCTTGCTTTTAGGAAGGGGCGTCTCTTCCTAATAGCGAGTCACCATGCCATGTACTATTGTTTTGCTGAAAAAAGCTCGCAGTTTACCACCTCCTTCAAGCAGGTGGTAAGCCACCCGCAAATGAGAAGGGGTCCCAAGGGACCCCTTCCCCTTTGTGAGTATTTGAGAAAATATTTTTTAAGTGCAGGCAGTGGTCCCTTAAAAAAGATTAAACTGAAAGTGTCATCTTTCTTTTTTAAATGCATCCTGTTTTCCTTTAAGGAAAACGGGCTGCATTTAAAAAAAAATGCTTTATTAAAAAAGCAGTCACAGACATGGTGGTCTGCTGAGCCCAGCAGGCCACCATCATTGTGAGTCTTAGCCATTTCTAATGGGGTTGCAAATTGCGCCTGCCTCATTAATATTAGTGAGGCATGCAATTTGGGAACCCCATTAGGAATCGCAAACAGTGTCTGAGACACTGTTGTGCATCCCGATTTGCGAGTCGTAAATTGCACGTCGTAAATGTGACGCAATTTGCAAGTCGCAAATTGGTAGGTCGTACATCTGGCCCAATATGTGTAAGCCAGCTTTTTCCATCCTTTAATGTCATAATAGCCTTACCATTAAATCCCATTAGATGCACGCTTAAAGCCAGCAAACACCTACATTTCACCCTCGAGTTCCAGTTCTCACAGGTAATGCTGTTATCAGGAGAGTGAGTCCACCCATTATTAGCAAATCGCTTCTGTAAAACAAGTAGAATTATATAGGCGACACAGTAGACTTATTGTGTGTCTTTCTAAATGAGCAGAATGATGTGTGGCAATAGCGAGCAGTGGACTCTGATATTTACTGGTCTGCAGAAATCATCTCACCTTGCTGCACTGCCCATGCCAAAGTAAAAATTGCAGAAATGCGCCGTATTTAAGCAGTACGGTGCATTCCTGTCCTTTCGCCCTTCACTGGCAGCCTAGCGACATGGTGCAAGGGTGCTTCCGTTGCATGCAGGATTGTTTTTGTGCAGGAAGGGGCTGAAGAATGCTACACACATAGAAAGAGGAAAAAACAGGGAGAAATAAACATATTTCTCATTGTTAAATCTGGGGCAGCGTCAAATTCCATGGTTGTTGCATTGGAAAATCCACTGCAACACCCATGGAACGCCTCCTGGGTGCAGAGTAAGGCGGCGCAGCGAGATGTGCTGCGTCGCATTACTCATGATTTATGAGGCCGCTCAGAGCCATGCAGAGTAGCTTTGCGTGGCTTTATAAATCGAAATGAGAGCCCTGCTTCACACATGTACCACTTTACGTGATGCAAAAGTGACGCAGGGCCCTCATAAATAAGCCCCTAAGGGCCATATGAAGGACCATTTCATTTTGTGAGTCGCAAAATGAAATGTACTAATGTGTCTCAGACACATTTATCGATTCTCCTGGGGGTCATAAATGACCTGCCCCATTAATATTAATGAGGCAGGTCACAATTTGCAAACCATTGGGAATGGGCAATAACACAGTGACGGTGGCCTGCTGGGGACAGCAGACCACCATGTCTATGTTTGCTTTTAAATAAAGCAACTTTTGTTTTTTAAATGCAGCCCGTTTTCGATAAAGGAAAATGGGATGTGTTTCAAAAAGAAAAATGATAGGTTTCTGTTTCATTTTTTAAGGGCAGGCATTGATCCGTAGGGCCACTGCCTACTCTTAAAAAAAGTTTTTGCTACCATTCACAAAAGGGAAGGGGTCCCCTTCGTACCCCTTACCATATACGAGTGGCTTCCTACCTACTTAGGTAGGTGGTAATCTGTGATTGTTTTCCAACCGCATTTCGGCCCTTGCGAATTTCTAGTAGGGAGGGACACCCTTCGCATGCCCCTTCCTAACATAGCGACTTGCACGCCCTATTTTGCAAATCGGTAACAGTTACCGACTCGCAAAACAATGTTGGTACATGATAAACGGTGTTCTAGGTAACTAGTCACAATATCGAAAAAAAATGTTGACTGGACAGAATAGCGAGTTTTTGATATCGAATGGACAGAATATTGAATTGCAAACATATAGTAGTGCAGAATATCGAAATGCAGGTAAGAAATATCGAGTTCCACAATATCGAAGTTAGTAATATCGATTTTTTTGTGTGTGTTTTAAGTGTTAGTATATGTCGTAAAAGTATGTATAATTTTTGTAATGTATGTTTGAATTTTATGTTAATTAATTTTTGTGTAATTTATTTCTGTAGCAGGTTGTAGGTTTATAGGGGAATAGGGTGGGAAGTAATTTAACTGAAATAAATTAATTTTTATTGTATTACTGAACAATTTAATATTTACTCCCAGATCCTTCTTATCCCAGCTGCCTTTTTCTGTAGTGTTCGCTCCCAGATTAGTTAAGGACAAGGTCAAAGCATTGTGGTCACTTTCTAAATGCTTGACCACTACCATATCATGTACTAGGGGATAAAGGCTAAGTGCAACCAGGCAGTAGTCGATCCTGCTGGCATGGCCAGGTCTATTATAGGTTACCTCCCCTTTTTGGTCTGATTTTGTTCTCCCGTTAGTGGCTCTTAGGTAGTGTTGTAACGAGAGGCCCTACACCTGACTACCTCTCTTAGTCCACATAACTGGGGGGAGATCCAGCTGAGGGACCTGCCAGACCTTATCCCATTCCTCGGTCAGATCTCTAGGGGTCGATGCTATGGGTTCAAAAGTACAATTTAAGTCCACTGCTACCAGGACTCTCACGCCATCAATGGTTTCCGATAGCATATGGTCTAAGAGTTTAATAGTATTAGTATCTTCGGAGCCCCGATTAACTCTATTGTAAACATTATAGATCCTGATTTTTAAGTCACCACAAGTACTTAGATCTACAGCTAATATGTCAGGGGAGTCTAAATGCACCAATTTTATTTTTAGACCAAGGGTGTTTCTGATCCAGATCGCCAGGCCTCCCGATGGCCTCCCCCTCTCATACCTAATGGCATTTTGCCCATAGGTAGAGAACCCTAATGTCTAAATATGGGTGTGCAGGCTCCATGTCTCTTGAAAAAGTATTATATCATGTGAGTCCACAAAAGACCCCCAACCGGGATCATCTAGGAGTTTAGCAATTCCTGCTACATTCCAAACCAGAATTCTTAGTTGACTTTGCTGGGGTTTTGTAATCATACAATTGATATCGCTCGCTGCGCTTTTCTCTAGTTCTATAATTGGAAAGCTGCTAGGCCCCTCTCCTCCTCCCACATTCCAGTGTACACTACTTCCCTTCCCAGTGGCAGGTACTCCTACAATTGGTTCCACCAATTTTTCTCGGGTTTCACCAGGCGGGGTCATAGGTTCGTCTGGGTGCAACAAGTCTACTCGCTGCAGTCATACAGGTGTACCTGGGCCATTTTTTTTTTCTGTTGGCCCCCACTCTGTGCAAACCCATATATCATTTGGTCCATTTCTGCCGGACATTTATATCTAATTGTAAGAGGTATTAGCATTGGGGATAGTGCGGGAGTCAATTGACATAAGACCATCAACAGGTGCCAGGGAAAAAAAGTGACTAAAACCAAATCCTTTGTGCACCCGGGGACTGTGACTCGTTTAACATCTTTTATATCATCCCTTATAATTGAGTAGCAGTGCCAGGTTTCACTAAACTAGTAGGTAACTTTGTTTTTCAATGTTTCACGGTCTTCGTAGCCATCTTTTGTCAATCAGGGTACTTTAGTTAAATACATTTCATTATTGTTACCCTGCTGGGGTCCCCTATAGATTCCATTCACTATTTTACTTTTCACTGCTGACCCTGTAGGACCAGACATACTGGGATGCCTTTCTAGTGATGCAAAATTCTCCATAGCCACCCTCATCTCCCTATTGCCCTGGAAAGAGCACGGGAGGGCCACCGTCCTATTTAGATGCGCATTGCTGGCCAGACTATTTTTCTGGTAGATGGAATGGTCTGGAAGAGGCCTTGGCCGAGGGTCATAGTGAATCATAATTGTGCCAGGATGAATAGACCTTCCTCTTTCCCCCACCAAGGGCTCTGGGTCTACAAACAACTTTGAATTCTGATAGTGTTTGGGTGAAGAAACAATGTCTACTTCCCTGGGATTTGGTTTATTAGTCCTGCCCCTTTCTGCTAGATCTTTAACCTCTTTCCTTAAGACAGCTACCTCTTCTCTCAGGGACTCAATGGTGATTTTTAGTGCCTGAAACAAATCCATGAATTTGGTGTTTCCACCGCCTAGATCAGCTACTCCACCCACCATACCTCTACTGTCCCTTGCTGTAAGTACCTCAAATCTATTGTGACATTCCACTTGGGATATATGTACTTCCTTGGGTGAGTCCTGGGTAACTCTAGATTGGGTCGATCTATTTGGATTTAAATTTGGCGTGGGTCCAGAAGAGCCGCTTCTGGGCTTCTTCCCATTTTGGGTGCTCTTCAACATCAGAGGGATTTGTATGTTCAAACTTTTTACTAGGGTAGGCATGGAAAGCGGTTCCTGCACGGGTCCAAAGTTGTGCTCAGGGCTGTTGGGATTTTCTATTTGGGGGGGAGGTACAAGAACTTCTTGGCTACTTATCTCATGGCACTCAGAGAGAATGGTCACTATCCTGTCTAATGTCTCTTGGCAGATAGCACCAGCGCCCCTCTTTTTAGAATGTGGTGTACTCTGGGGTTTGTCTTGGTCCTTCCTTTTTCCCATGGCTCTATACGACCTTAATGGGTAAATAAATTATTCAAAAAGCTTCTTGTCTGTACCCACTCTGCTCATTTACCAACAATAGATCTCAATGTCCCCCCCCCACCAGTTCCCTTAGAGTTTCCGCTAGAGGAGATTGTTCCAGACAGTCCAGGGGTCAAAAGAAAAAAGAAACAGTGCTTAAATGAGGGGCAGTCTCTCAGCAGTAGACTCGGCATAGCTACAGCAGTACCTTTGGATGTAGTGTTCTACATGAATGCAGACATGCAATCAGGAAACCCACAACGGCCACTAACGAAGGAACCAAGGGAAATGGCCCTGCCCTGCCTCTTCCTGTAGCTGATGGGCGCAGACGGGCCTGCCCTTGGCCCAGGCTGTCGGAGCCCAGAGCAGCTTTGAGTGTGCCTCCTGGCACGAAAACAGCGCGTTTGCGCCTCCCAGCGCTAAGAGTTCTAGGGGATTGAGTCCCCTAAACTGCCCAGTGCCCAGTGGAGCAGTAGTGATGTGATGATGGGCTCCTGCGCTGCGGGAGCCCGGAGTAGCTTTGAGTGCACCTCCTGGTGCTAAAACAGCGCGTTGGTGCCTCCCGGCACTAAGAGTTCTGGGGGATGGAGTCCAGTGGAGCAGCAGTGATGCGATGAAGGGCTCCCATCTGTTGCAATTACATCATAAGAGGCAAGAGCCCTGTCAGCATCGTGCACGTACTCATTGGATCTAACAACATTTCAAGAAAGGCTAGTCAGCAGACACAACAGATTCACACAGTAAGTGCAGTGCACAAGGGAATCTGTTGATGATGACATTCTGTGTCAGATGTTGCCCCACAATATATACAACTCCACTTTACTTTAGACACACATCAAAGGAGGTTCAAACAGTGAAAAACTAAAAGACTATACAGATGGATTTATAATAGAATATTGACCACAAAAATTTGGGGATGGAAATATATTGTTAAAAAAATATTCAGAAACCTAATATTGATTTTAGCATAATAGGATCGACTACAACCTTTTTGATGTAAAAATATAGAAAAAAGTGCAATATACATAATACAAATATAGAAGACAACTAAATAACAAATGAAAGACCAACTAAACAATAATATCAAAAACATCATCAATCTAAATATCAATAATAAATACATGAAAATATATCTATGTAAAGAGTAAGAGTATTATATCAAAATGTATGGAATATACACATATGTATGTTTAAAAGAACCTCAAACAATCTGAGTAAGCATCTACCAGAAAAGAAAAAGAAAAAAAACAACCTTATATCAAAATGTAACCAATGAAACTGAAGAGAAAAACAGTTAGCAAATAGGAACAATTTCCTACATAAAAAAGAGTATAAGAATGAACACGTTCAACAATCTCCTACACTTGTAGCCACCACAGCAGCAGAAACATAGGGGTCTATTAGCATGGCGGTCGGAAAATCACTCCGACCGCCATGGTAGCGGGAAAACACCGCCCGCCAGGACCGTGGGAAAACCGTCTGTCCAATTATTATGCTCTGCAGTGGAAATCCGACTGCGGCGGTCAGATGGAGGCGGTTAACATTATGGCGGGCGGTGCTGCTGCAGCACCGCCGCGATGTCCAAACAAGCATGTCCAGCATGTCCCTGCACTGTGTTGCAGGCACTGCACAGTGCCTGCCACCTGGTACAGGGACATGACCCCCCCGGTGCACCCACACACCCCCCAACCCATTGGGGGTCCGCAATGGACCCCCGGAGTCATTCTCCGCATGCCTTTCCAAGGCGGTTCCACCACCGCGGAAAGCTGGCTACCGCCGGCGGTGCTTGGCCCTGATCCGCCACAATTGTAGCGGTCCAGCTCCGCACGCCAGGCAAGCAGGCGGACTGCAACCGGCGGAAAAGTGGCGGGTGGAAAATCACACCGGCGGTGGCCAGGGCTTCGATGGCGGGCGGATGTCCACCGCCGGTCCGGCGGTTGCTGCCACCCGCCCGGCGGAGGACATCCTCCCTCCATCCTAATGGACCTCCTACTGTTAGAAACTAAGTTACTGGTTGTCTGGAGTGTGAGCCCTGGTCAAGCAGCAACCACAAAAAAATTAACCTGTGCTCAACCCCCTGGTAGATTGGCACAGAGCAGTCAGGCTTAACTTAGAGGCAACGTGAAAATGATTTGTGCAACACTTCAAACAGTAAAACAAAGAAAACATCTCACAAAAAGGTTAGTGAAATAGAGCTTAATATAATAAATTAAAAAAGACAAAAATGACAACAATTCAATCAGTAGACCCGGAGTTATTTTAAACAATAAACTGCAATATAGCGTATAAAAGCATAAAGCACCAACCCCGGCTATCTGGTCGCGCTGGACCGGGTCAGGCAGATCACGATGCAGTGCGGGTCAGATACAGCCCCAGATTGGTCCAGCTAAAGGTTTACCCTCTCAGGGTTTGTGCTAAGAGTTCTGTTTGCATTGGAAAGGGCCGCAGGCAGCAAGGTGAGCGTCACTGATGGTAGACGGCGTGGCGCGAGGGGCAGGCTGGGAGTCGCAGATGGGCACCTGAAGCCTTGTGTTGGCGGTCCTCCACTGTGATCAGTGCTTTTTGTTCGTAGAGAAGGTCTGGCGGCGGATCGTGCTGATTTTCGGTGCAAGCGGCTCGATTCCAGTGCGAATGGGCCCGTTCGCGGTTATAAAGAGACCAGAAGCTTGATTTAAGAACCCGCTGAGCCACACCAAGGGTCCAGGACCTGAGAGGCACCACTTAGGGGTCAGGAAATCACTGTATGTAGGTCCAGGAGCTGTATGGAATCCTGTTATGTCCCTGATACCCAGATCAGAAGGCCAGAAGACTAGCTACTGTTAATGAGTGATTCCATTTTTTAACATATATTAAGTGAGTGGCTGTATGACTGTGTATATCTGTGTGTGAGTGGATGTGTGAGAAACTGTTTGGGTATGTGAGTGGCTGTGTGAATGGCTGTATGGGTGAATAAGTGGGTGTGTGGGAATCTGTACGGGTGAATAAGTGGGTGTGTAAGTAGCGGTATGGGTCTGGAGTGAGTGTGTGAGTGGCTGTATGAGTTAGTGAGTACCTGTATGGGTGGATGAGTGGGTGTGTGAGTGGCTGTTTGGGTTGAATAAGTCGGTGTGTAGGTAGGTGTTTGGGTGAATAAGTGGACGTTTGAGTAGGTAGAAGAGTTAGTGAGTGGCTTTTTGAGTAGCTGTATCGGTGAGTGGCTTTGTGATTGGATGAATGGGTTAGTGGCTATTGGAGTGGGTGTTTGGTTGATTGGAGGGTGTATGAGTAGCTGTATGGGTGAGTGAGTAGACTTGTTAGTGCTTGTATGGATGTGTGAACGGGTATGTAAGTGGTTCTGTGGGTGTATTGGGTGGCTCTGTTGAGAGGCTGTATGAATGAGTGACTGGGTGTGTGAATATGTCTATGGGTGTGCGAGTGGTTGTGTGGGTGTTTGAGTGGGTGTGTGAGTGACTGATTGGATGTATGAGTGCGTTTGTGGGTGTGTGAGTGAGTTTGTGTGTGAGTGAGTGGTTCTGTGGATGATATAATCAGTATTGTCATTTGAGATGTCATCAGGGGTGGGTCCTCCGCTGTTGTGGAGTAGCATCGCCCCACTGCTGCTACCCAGCAGAGGCAACAGTGAAAAATAAAATTATAAGAAAAATATTTTATAATCATTTTATTTTTTGCCGTTGCCTCTTCTGGGGAGCCAAGTCACAGAGCGGGCAGGGCCATCCTCCTGATCTTCAGAAGGAGGAGTTGTGGGCCGGCTGTTTTAGGCAGGACAAACCATCAGATGCACTTACCATTTCTCCACCCGGCTGTGTTGTACAGCTTGGTAGAAAAAAGCCACAGGCTCCCAGGCACTGTATGAGTGGCAAACCAGGGCGCTCAGACCAATCCCAGGAATTCTCTAATCCTGGGAGTCGTATTCTGGGAATAGTATTCCCCGCATGAGAGAAGCACTGGGATTGGTGACTTACCTGACACTGTGTCCACTCCATCTTCCTCCTCTCCAGATCCTCGACTGGGGCACACTGTGCAGACTCCCAGATACCAATCCCAGAGCTTCTCTCATGCTGGGAATTCCCTGAGTGGGTCTGTGAGTGAGTGAGTGAGTAAGTGTCTAAGTGGGTCTGTGAGTGAGTGAATAAGTGTCTGAGTGGGTCTGTGAGTGGGTGTGGGAGTGTCTGAGTGGGTTTGCCTGTACCTCCAAGAGTGTGTGTCAGTCTTTAAGTGAATGCATCTGAATGAGTCTATGAGTGGGCACGTGAGTCTCTGAGTGGGTCTGTGAGTCAGTGTATGAGTCTCTGTATAGATCTGTGAGTGGGTATGAGAGAGTATGAGTTGTTCTGTACGTGGGTACAGGAGTGTCTAAGTGGGTCTGTGAGTGGGTGTATATGTCTGAGCGGGTCTGTGAGTGGGTGCATGAGTGTCTGAATGGGTTGTGAGTAGCTGTGAGAGTAAGTGGTTATGGGAGTGAGTGCATGAGTTTCTGAGTGTGTGTGTCAGAGTATCTGAGTAGGCCTATGAGTGGGTTTGAGAGTGTCTGAGTGGGTTTGCGAGAGCCTCAATGAGTGCGTGAGTCAGTCTTTGAGTGAATACATAAGTGCCTGAATGAGTCTGCAAGTGGCATGTGAGTCTCTGAGTAGGTCTGTGAGTGGGTTAGTGAGTCAGTGTATGAGTCTCTGAGTAGATCTGTGAGTGGGTATTAGAGAGTATGAGTTGTTCTGTAAGTGGGTGCATGAGTGTCTAAGTGGGTCTGTGAGTTGGTGTACATGTCTGAGTGGGTCTGTGAGTGGGTGCATGAGTCTCTGAATAAGTCCGTGAGTAGCTTTGAGAGTGTCTGAATGGTTCTGTGAGTGAGTGCATGTGTTTCTGAATGTGTGTGTGAGTGTCTGAGTAGGTCTGTGAGTGGGTATGTGAGTGGGTCTATGAGTGGGTGTGTGATTATCTGAGTGGGTCTGTCAGTGAGTGTGTGAGTGGGGATCTAAGTGTCTGTGTGGGAGCATCAGTAGCTGTGTGAACGACTGGGCCACAATGGAATCACACCTGCCCCTTTTATCCAACAAGAGTCCACAGTTTTGCACAAAATATCTTCCCAAGTGGAGTACTTTCTACTGGTTAATTACCTTGTTGGGTAAATTTCCAGTACGTATTCTACACTATGGCTGCATAATGAACCAGGAGGAAATGTCACCAGTGACCTTGTGTGCGTTTTGACAATGTGATTGCCCCTCATACGTCTTTATACAAAAATCTGTGATAACACAAATCTTCCTGTAGATACAACAACGAGACTACAAAGAGGTAAATCTTCGCCAAACAAGGGTCCTTCTTCTTACCTATATTAATTAAGTGCTTCTTTGTTTGGTGGAGATGTTCTTATATTGCTCGTCATCAAGAACAGCTCATCAAAATCGTCTGCAAACGTACTGGGTGCCTCTTGTTAAGCTGTCTATCATCCTGACAAAGGGTGGCAAGACCTTCCCATACTATTAGGTGGGCGGGGCCAAACAGGCGAAGCTCCCAAGTGATTTGTACATTTCAATGCACAAAGTAATTTAAAGGGAGAACCATGGACTCTACTCTTACCAGGTAAGGACAAGAAAGAACCTACTTACCACAGTCACTACAGATTGCACTTCAATAGATAAACGATGCATTTAACTCCCAAAAAGCAAGCAGGCCAGGAACATGTGTCCTTTATAGAAGGGGAGGAGGCCGCATGACCCCCATCCCCCTTGCCCAGCCATAAATTAATGGGGAGGGGGGCCATGCAGCCCTCCTCCCCAGGCCTATTTTGGTCCTGGGGACCCCATCCCCAGGAGCCTGGTCAATTATTAGAAGGAGAGGGGGCCATGCAGCCTCCCTCCCGGGGCCAATTTTGGCTCCAGGGACTTCATCCCCGTGGCCCACCCATGGATTAATGGGGGAGGGGGGTGTTGGACCCGGCCTCGTGGTGTGGTCCCGAACCCTCCTACCAGACCAAACGGGGCAACCCCAACCCTTCGGGGCCCCCCGAGCTTGTACCCCGCTACCCGCACCAGCCTTCGCGACGAGGCCCGCCCGGGCCTCGGTCCCTGCGAAGCCCCAGCATCAAGGCGCCAAGACCCGACCCAAGGGGGTCGAGTGGCCACTCCACAGATCCCGGAGGAGGGGAGTTTTGATGGGGCCTCCCGCCGGCCCCCGACACCTGGGCCAGAACGCCCTCCGGCCTCCCTGGGCGATGGCTCCACCCCCCGCTGGGGGTCTGGACTCTCTCATCCCGGCCCCTCCGGCCCCCCAGGCGCTAGGGTCCGGACATCAAAGGGCTCCAGCCCTATATCTGGGGCCGCCCACAACCAGGACGGCAGTTGTATCCTGGAGTCCAGAGCCCTGCTGATCGGATCGCGGCTGACCCTACGGAGAGAGACTCATTGCCTGGAACTGAGAACTCGAGCCCTGCTGACTGCGTCGCGGCTCCCCCTTGCTGAGAAGAAGACCCTCACAGAACATCGGAGCCCTGCTGACCTCGTCGCGGCTCAACCTCGCTGAAGCAACCACCTGAGCCCTACTGACCTCGTCGCGGCTCGACCTCACCGAAGCGACCCCTTGAACCCTGCGGACGACGTCCCGGGCTGATACTGAGACTGTCCCGCTACCCCCGTTCCTAACCAAACCCTGAGACTCTTTTGGATCCCTTGATCCGCCTGTAAATATTGCCACGGAGACCTACCCTTAATTCTGATAAACAACTTGTGAGCATTGATACCCTGGTTGTGTCCCTTTGTGGTGGGAGGGGATTACTTGGCTGTACGATCCTAGGAGAAGGACCTCGCCCAGGAGGCTTCTCAGCGGCGCTCGGCTGCTTCCTTACGGAACGGTGCCTCTCGGGGTGGTCAGTCCGACACCATCTGACTCCCCGTAGGTCGCCCTTCTAACAGGGGCCACACAGTCCTACTCCCCAGGCCTATTTTGACCTTAGGGACCCCATTCCCCAGGTCACAGACAACACGTGTCTCAGACGCAGAGATGTCATATCTTACCTGACGATAGGTGACGTGGAAGTATAGGGTGTCTTTCCCTGACTCCCACTAGCATTGACTTTATGCACACGGTCCTGATGAAGCGCACAGGGATCCACTAGGGACCAATGGTTTGCATGAAACATGTCGACCACCACTCACTCTTAGTACACCACACACTTTTGTTCACAGTTTGAGAGCAGGTGGGAACACACTAGTCCCTCCCTTTTATTTAGTCTGAAGGAGAGCCTCCAAACCATATCACCTTTTTAATTTACCTCAAGGACCCTTTATTAAACTTATCTAGGTACCGAGAGCTAATTTTACCTTCACCTTCACCCACTTGCTTGGCCCACACACCCACATGCACAAGTACGGCTCCTCCTTAAAAGATCTCCAATAAAGAGCCCTCTTGGAGGGCCCGTGAGGGACTACAGCACCACCCTCATGAGGAGCACCGCCCAATGATGATGCTTTACACTCGCAAGAGTGTGTGAGGGCACAAAGATATTAGGAGGTCTACCCCCACTTCAGGCACACTCAACTGTCTTTTGGAGACACTCACAAGTTACTCATAACCATAGTTCGGTTGTAGAGTACTTGTTCTCTTTTCCTTTAGGAACTGTCACCAATTTGTTATAACAATAGACTGGTTTCCCACAGGGTGCCCGGTATAATAGGAGCGCTGCGTCGTGTTTCTGCTCCTAGTAACTTGCCTCTTTCCAGTGGCTTCCTCTCCACCTTAGCATCGTAAATGCCAGTCCATCCGGTAGCTCAGGGAGAATCAGAGGACCAGAGATGCCCTGATAAGCAACAGCAGGCGCTGCTCTCTCCAGCATGCCATACTTGCCCCACTCTTACAACCACCGATGGAAGCGCTACCTACCTCCTGCTGGGCAGTTCCCGTCAGTGCACCAGCGTCAGCTGTGGCCTCACCGTGAGTCGATTTTCTCTCGTCCCAAAGAGCGCCCGCTGTAGGACGTGACCACTACCTCGCGTTGTTGAGGGACCAGTTCAGCTATGTCACCACGCCTCACTCCGCTATATGCCAGGCACCAGCTCTCAATTGTGGAAAGACCGGGACTCGCAGCATTCATATCTCTGCAAATTTGGGGTCGCACTGTGTCGTTTTTCGGCTCACCAGTGCCTGCTGTGCTTCCGGTGGCCTCACCTCTGCTTGGGTGACGGATTAGTGGGTCGGATTGCGAGAATTGGTTGGGGTTGTTACGGAGTTAGCTTATCCGGCGGCCATTTCTTTCTTTGGCGAAGCCACGTCCCCCCAAAATACACTTTTTGGATGTCCGATTTTTCTTGGCCTCCACTTGATGATCACCCCAAAACTGTCCATGCACAATAGGACCCAGGGACACACTTTTTTTGGAAAATTTTGTGAAGATTCTTCAACTGGCGACAAAGATATAGGCAAGTCCAAAAATGATTCTCCTATAGAAAAAAATAGGTCCATATATAGATGTATAGATAGATAGATCTTATAAATGAATAAAATAAATAACATATACTTTGAATTTGATTATAATTCACAACCCCAAAAAGTTCCAGACTGCCATGCACATCACATACCATATAGGAAGGCCCTTTTTACTGTTAAATGGCTGTACTTATTGTGAAGAAAGTAACACCAACAAGAAAACACATTGGACAGTTACAAAATACTACCCCAATGGATGTTGTATATAATACAGTGGGAAATGTCAGAGAACGCATCCATCGCCAAATATTACTGAGGTGTAATTAAGAAAAGAATTACAAGTCTTAAGGAAAGCCAGTACCAGTTCCTGTGTATCTATAGGAACTATACTTAAAGGTAATATACTGCATGATCCTGAGAAAGCAACATAACAACTATTCATAAGAAGAGTAACAAGATAAAGTACAAGGGCTTCAAGACCTCTAAACATAGACATAGCAGACAACCTTAAAAACACCTACTAGCCAATATTTCATATTATATACCAAAAGTAGTTAAAACAATTATGTTTGCCACTATTAGCAGCTTACTAACACTCACCCAAAGCACAGACTAGATGATGAATGAATGATCTCCCGCAACAATCACACACATTGATAAAATTCACCAATGGTAGTACAGCATTATTGATTGTCAAATAAAAGCCCTACTCCCTAGCAAACTAGTAGCAACATATCATGAACTCTTCTTTTTTTTTTTTTAGTTCAGAAGAAAAGTTTATTAAAGGTAAAGAGGTGGTAATATACAGTACATATTACTGATCAAAAAATAAATCATCATATACATATTCCAGCATAAATATACGAGTGAGAAGAAAATTTAAAAACACAGCAAAAGGATAGTCAAGGAGAACACAATGCATATATAGTTGAAAACTAGAAAAACATCAAGAGAAATCAAGGGGGTTTAAGTACTTCCTGCTGAGATGGGATTGATAAAGAGTGTTTCAATGCACATTTATCAAAAAATGTTGTGACAGGTAACCATAACTGAATTCGCTTCATGGCCATTTGTAAAGGAAACAGAAGAAATGTATCCAGTCTGTGATTATGACATACATCATACCACCAAGCTTTGTAAGAAATCTTCCTGAAATCTTTCCAATTTCTCAATATCTGCTGAAAAGCAACTGCTATTAGTAAATCAACAATTCTGACATTAATTTCGTAGCTATCCCAAATTGGGGAAAGGCTTCCCAAGAAAATGTCCTTTGCAAAGAATGGGACATTGGTGCCAAAAATTAAGGTAATTTGAGACCAAACCTGTTTCCAAAACTTATGTACAAGTGAACACTAAAAAAGCCTATGAAACAAATCAGCATCAGGAGATGCGCTAGACCAACAAGTAACCTGTACAATGGAGAATCTTTTATTTAAGGTGTGAGGAGATAGTAAAAGCCTATTGTATGTATAAAACAGCGTTTGTGTTAAACTAGCTGTTCTGGAGGTTTTACGTATCTTAGCCCAAATCCTATTCCACATTGACAGGGACCATACTACACTAAAATCTCTCTCCCAAGCGATTTCAGTCGTAGATTTTTGTCTAGGTAGACCCTTGGATTGGAGAAGAGTGTATAAAGTAGAGGCTTTAGGTTTAGTACGTAAAAGAGTGGACAAGTCAGTAGGCACATCAGTGGTATGGGAATTATTAGAATCACTGGTAAGCCTAGTGTATACGTCAAGCACCGTACGACGGAGAAAATGGTATTTAGAAATCAGAGCGGCATGCAAGTTATAAGTCTGTCGAAGCAAAGGAAAATAAACAAATCCATTAGTCGAAAATAATTGATGGACCCAGATCAAACCATGTTGCCTCCATGACTTCCAATATAAGGGTTTATTGTTTATTAATAAAGTTGTATTATGCCAAATGGTGGACGCCAAAAAGGACTCAAGAGTATCAAAAGTTAAAGGGAGTAAAGGGGAAAGAAGTTTGGAAGTAAATTTAAATAGGGGAGTAGATAACGTTTGGGGTTTACGGGAAAAAGAGAGATATTCTTGAAAGGAAAAGGGGGACAAAAAGGAACTTTCAACTGATGCCCATAAGGGGCAATCATCTGTGGGGTCAAGCAGCCAATATGCTTTCAAAGTGAATTTAGTAAGGTAAGATTTCACACTTATCGGTATTCAGTTTATACCCTGAAACCAGTGAAAAGGATTGAACTTCCTTGAGAAAGGCAGGAACTGATTCACTAGGGTTGGAAATAAAAAGCAAAATATCATCAGTGTGTGCTGCTAGTTTGACATTAGTCATCGGGGTCTGAAAACCATGTGTTTTGACGAATCTTTGAGAGAAAGGGTTCTAGGGCTAAATTAAAAAGAAAAGGAGAGGGGGGCAGCCTTGACGCACACCCCTACCGAGGTCAAAAAATGTGAGATGAGACCATTAGCACAAACCGCAGCGCATGGACTAGAATACAGAAGTGAGATCAGGGCTGTAAACTTAGGACCAAAGCCAAACAATTGAAGGGTATAAAATAAATATTGCCATTCAACTCTATCAAATGCTTTTTCCGCGTCAAGCGCTATAGCAGCGAGAGAATGTTTTAAATGCGGAGCTTTAGATAAAATATTAAAAAACAGTCTCGTATTATCATTAATGACTCGCCCTTTCACAAAACCGGATTGCTCCCTGCCTAATATATTTGGTAAAATAGGGTCCAAACGTAAGGCCAGTGCCTTAGAATTTCTTTTATAGTCTATATTGACCAGTGAGATGGGTCTGTAATTCTTGCAGTGTTTAAAATGTTTGCCTTCTTTAGGGATTAGACATATATGAGCCTCTGAGAAAGAGCATGCTGATTCCCTCAAAGAGTTAAAGGAATTAATCAGAAGGTGTAATTTAGGTAATAATAATTTAGAGAAGTGGAGGTAAAATTCGACAGTGAACCTGTCAGGCCCAGGTGCCTTATCTTTTTTTAAGTGTTGATGTTCTTCTAAGAGTTCTTGTTGTGTTATGTCTGTTTCTAAGGACGACAAGTCGGGAAAATTTTGCTGAGTTTTATGTATGGTTGAGAAGAATTGTGAAAGCATATGGCTAGTGGGATTCGTTTCAGGAGCATATAATGATTTGTAAAAAAGTGCAAATTCATTCAACATTTCCGTGTCATTTAATTTTAAGATAGAGTTTCCATCAAAAATAGAATCGATATTCAGTTTATTGTGTTTGGTTTTAAAATAGTTGGCTAAAATTTTACCCACCATAATATTTTGCGCTGGACTTCAGGTGGTAAAATGAGGCTCTGTCAGTAGATTCCTTATTGAATTGCACTTTTGCTTTTATAAGGGCATCAAGAACATCTTTTGAATTGGCTAAGAGTTCTAGGGGATTGAGTCCCCTAAACTGCCCAGTGCCCAGTGGAGCAGTAGTGATGTGATGATGGGCTCCTGCGCTGCGGGAGCCCGGAGTAGCTTTGAGTGCACCTCCTGGTGCTAAAACAGCGCGTTGGTGCCTCCCGGCACTAAGAGTTCTGGGGGATGGAGTCCAGTGGAGCAGCAGTGATGCGATGAAGGGCTCCCATCTGTTGCAATTACATCATAAGAGGCAAGAGCCCTGTCAGCATCGTGCACGTACTCATTGGATCTAACAACATTTCAAGAAAGGCTAGTCAGCAGACACAACAGATTCACACAGTAAGTGCAGTGCACAAGGGAATCTGTTGATGATGACATTCTGTGTCAGATGTTGCCCCACAATATATACAACTCCACTTTACTTTAGAGGTCCAGAGCACAACACACATCAAAGGAGGTTCAAACAGTGAAAAACTAAAAGACTATACAGATGGATTTTTAATAGAATATTGACCACAAAAATTTGGGGATAGAAATATATTGTTCAAAAAATATTCAGAAACCTAATATTGATTTTAGCATAATAGGATCGACTACAACCTTTTTGATGTAAAAATATAGAAAAAAGTGCAATATACATAATAAAAATATAGAAGACAACTAAATAACAAATGAAAGACCAACTAAACAATAATATCAAAAACATCATCAATCTAAATATCAATAATAAATACATGAAAATATATCTATGTAAAGAGTAAGAGTATTATATCAAAATGTATGGAATATACACATATGTATGTTTAAAAGAGCCTCAAACAATCTGAGTAAGCATCTACCAGAAAATAAAAAGAAAAAAAACAACCTTATATCAAAATGTAACCAATGAAACTGAAAAGAAAAACAGTTAGCAAATAGGAACAATTTCCTACATAAAAAAGAGTATAAGAATGAACACGTTCAAAAATCTCCTACACTTGTAGCCACCACAGCAGCAGAAACATAGGGGTCTATTAGCATGGCGGTCGGAAAATCACTCCGACCGCCATGGTAGCGGGAAAACACCGCCCGCCAGGACCGTGGGAAAACCGTCTGTCCAATTATTATGCTCTGCAGTGGAAATCCGACTGCGGCGGTCAGATGGAGGCGGTTAACATTATGGCGGGTGGTGCTGCTGCAGCACCGCCGCGATGTCCAAAGAAGCATGTCCAGCATGTCCCTGTACTGTGATGCAGGCACTGCACAGTGCCTGCCACCTGGTACAGGGACATGACCCCCCCGGTGCACCCACACACCCCCCAACCCATTGGGGGTCCGCAATGGACCCCCGGAGTCATTCTCCGCATGCCTTTCCAAGGCGGTTCCACCACCGCGGAAAGCTGGCTACCGCCGGCGGTGCTTGGCCCTGATCCGCCACAATTGTAGCGGTCCAGCTCCGCACGCCAGGCAAGCAGGCGGACTGCAACCGGCGGAAAAGTGGCGGGTGATAAATCACACCGGCGGTGGCCAGGGCTTCGATGGCGGGCGGATGTCCACCGCCGGTCCGGCGGTTGCTGCCACCCGCCCGGCGGAGGACATCCTCCCTCCATCCTAATGGACCTCCTACTGTTAGAAACTAAGTTACTGGTTGTCTGGAGTGTGAGCCCTGGTCAAGTAGCAACCACAAAAAAATTAACCTGTGCTCAACCCCCTGGTAGATTGGCACAGAGCAGTCAGGCTTAACTTAGAGGCAACGTGAAAATGATTTGTGCAACACTTCAAACAGTAAAACAAAGAAAACATCTCACAAAAAGGTTAGTGAAATAGAGCTTAATATAATAAATTAAAAAAGACAAAAATGACAACAATTCAATCAGTAGACCCGGAGTTATTTTAAACAATAAACTGCAATATAGCGTATAAAAGCATAAAGCACCTACCCCGGCTATCTGGTCGCGCTGGACCGGGTCAGGCAGATCACGATGCAGTGCGGGTCAGATACAGCCCCAGATTGGTCCAGCTAAAGGTTTACCCTCTCAGGGTTTGTGCTAAGAGTTCTGTTTGCATTGGAAAGGGCCGCAGGCAGCAAGGTGAGCGTCACTGATGGTAGACGGCGTGGCGCGAGGGGCAGGCTGGGAGTCGCAGATGGGCACCTGAAGCCTTGTGTTGGCGGTCCTCCACTGTGATCAGTGCTTGTTGTTCGTAGAGAAGGTCTGGCGGCGGATCGTGCTGATTTTCGGTGCAAGCGGCTCGATTCCAGTGCGAATGGGCCCGTTCGCGGTTATAAAGAGACCAGAAGCTTGATTTAAGAACCCGCTGAGCCACACCAAGGGTCCAGGACCTGAGAGGCACCACTTAGGGGTCAGGAAATCACTGTATGTAGGTCCAGGAGCTGTATGGAATCCTGTTATGTCCCTGATACCCAGATCAGAAGGCCAGAAGACTAGCTACTGTTAATGAGTGATTCCATTTTTTAACATATATTAAGTGAGTGGATGTATGACTGTGTATATCTGTGTGTGAGTGGATGTGTGAGAAACTGTTTGGGTATGTGAGTGGCTGTGTGAATGGCTGTATGGGTGAATAAGTGGGTGTGTGGGAATCTGTACGGGTGAATAAGTGGGTGTGTAAGTAGCGGTATGGGTCTGGAGTGAGTGTGTGAGTGGCTGTATGAGTTAGTGAGTACCTGTATGGGTGGATGAGTGGGTGTGTGAGTGGCTGTTTGGGTTGAATAAGTCGGTGTGTAGGTAGGTGTTTGGGTGAATAAGTGGACGTTTGAGTAGGTAGAAGAGTTAGTGAGTGGCTTTTTGAGTAGCTGTATCGGTGAGTGGCTTTGTGATTGGATGAATGGGTTAGTGGCTATTGGAGTGGGTGTTTGGTTGATTGGAGGGTGTATGAGTAGCTGTATGGGTGAGTGAGTAGACTTGTTAGTGCTTGTATGGATGTGTGAACGGGTATGTAAGTGGTTCTGTGGGTGTATTGGGTGGCTCTGTTGAGAGGCTGTATGAATGAGTGACTGGGTGTGTGAATATGTCTATGGGTGTGCGAGTGGTTGTGTGGGTGTTTGAGTGGGTGTGTGAGTGACTGATTGGATGTATGAGTGCGTTTGTGGGTGTGTGAGTGAGTTTGTGTGTGAGTGAGTGGTTCTGTGGATGATATAATCAGTATTGTCATTTGAGATGTCATCAGGGGTGGATCCTCCGCTGTTGTGGAGTAGCATCACCCCACTGCTGCTACCCAGCAGAGGCAACAGTGAAAAATAAAATTATAAGAAAAATATTTTATAATCATTTTATTTTTTGCCGTTGCCTCTTCTGGGGAGCCAAGTCACAGAGCGGGCAGGGCCATCCTCCTGATCTTCAGAAGGAGGAGTTGTGGGCCGGCTGTTTTAGGCAGGACAAACCATCAGATGCACTTACCATTTCTCCACCCGGCTGTGTTGTACAGCTTGGTAGAAAAAAGCCACAGGCTCCCAGGCACTGTATGAGTGGCAAACCAGGGCGCTCAGACCAATCCCAGGAATTCTCTAATGCTGGGAGTAGTATTCTGGGAATAGTATTCCCCGCATGAGAGAAGCACTGGGATTGGTGACTTACCTGACACTGTGTCCACTCCATCTTCCTCCTCTCCAGATCCTCGACTGGGGCACACTGTGCAGACTCCCAGATACCAATCCCAGAGCTTCTCTCATGCTGGGAATTCCCTGAGTGGGTCTGTGAGTGAGTGAGTGAGTAAGTGTCTGAGTGGGTCTGTGAGTGAGTGAATAAGTGTCTGAGTGGGTCTGTGAGTGGGTGTGGGAGTGTCTGAGTGGGTTTGCCTGTACCTCCAAGAGTGTGTGTCAGTCTTTAAGTGAATGCATCTGAATGAGTCTATGAGTGGGCACGTGAGTCTCTGAGTGGGTCTGTGAGTCAGTGTATGAGTCTCTGTATAGATCTGTGAGTGGGTATGAGAGAGTATGAGTTGTTCTGTACGTGGGTACAGGAGTGTCTAAGTGGGTCTGTGAGTGGGTGTATATGTCTGAGCGGGTCTGTGAGTGGGTGCATGAGTGTCTGAATGGGTTGTGAGTAGCTGTGGGAGTGAGTGGTTATGGGAGTGAGTGCATGAGTTTCTGAGTGTGTGTGTCAGAGTATCTGAGTAGGCCTATGAGTGGGTTTGAGAGTGTCTGAGTGGGTTTGCGAGAGCCTCAATGAGTGCGTGAGTCAGTCTTTGAGTGAATACATAAGTGCCTGAATGAGTCTGCAAGTGGCATGTGAGTCTCTGAGTAGGTCTGTGAGTGGGTTAGTGAGTCAGTGTATGAGTCTCTGAGTAGATCTGTGAGTGGGTATAAGAGAGTATGAGTTGTTCTGTAAGTGGGTGCATGAGTGTCTAAGTGGGTCTGTGAGTTGGTGTACATGTCTGAGTGGGTCTGTGAGTGGGTGCATGAGTCTCTGAATAAGTCCGTGAGTAGCTTTGAGAGTGTCTGAATGGTTCTGTGAGCGAGTGCATGTGTTTCTGAATGTGTGTGTGAGTGTCTGAGTAGGTCTGTGAGTGGGTATGTGAGTGGGTCTATGAGTGGGTGTGTGATTATCTGAGTGGGTCTGTCAGTGAGTGTGTGAGTGGGGATCTAAGTGTCTGTGTGGGAGCATCAGTAGCTGTGTGAACGACTGGGCCACAATGGAATCACACCTGCCCCTTTTATCCAACAAGAGTCCACAGTTTTGCACAAAATATCTTCCCAAGTGGAGTACTTTCTACTGGTTAATTACCATGTGCTACCTTGTTGGGTAAATTTCCAGTACGTATTCTACACTATGGCTGCATAATGAACCAGGAGGAAATGTCACCAGTGACCTTGTGTGCGTTTTGACAATGTGATTGCCCCTCATACGTCTTTATCCAAAAATCTGTGATAACACAAATCTTCCTGTAGATACAACAACGAGACTACAAAGAGGTAAATCTTCGCCAAACAAGGGTCCTTCTTCTTACCTATATTAATTAAGTGCTTCTTTGTTTGGTGGAGATGTTCTTATATTGCTCGTCATCAAGAACAGCTCATCAAAATCGTCTGCAAACGTACTGGGTGCCTCTTGTTAAGCTGTCTATCATCCTGACAAAGGGTGGCAAGACCTTCCCATACTATTAGGTGGGCGGGGCCAAACAGGCGAAGCTCCCAAGTGATTTGTACATTTCAATGCACAAAGTAATTTAAAGGGAGAACCATGGACTCTACTCTTACCAGGTAAGGACAAGAAAGAACCTACTTACCACAGTCACTACAGATTGCACTTCAATAGATAAACGATGCATTTAACTCCCAAAAAGCAAGCAGGCTAGGAACATGTGTCCTTTATAGAAGGGGAGGAGGCCGCATGACCCCCATCCCCCTTGCCCAGCCATAAATTAATGGGGAGGGGGGCCATGCAGCCCTCCTCCCCAGGCCTATTTTGGTCCTGGGGACCCCATCCCCAGGAGCCTGGTCAATTATTAGAAGGAGAGGGGGCCATGCAGCCTCCCTCCCGGGGCCAATTTTGGCTCCATGGACTTCATCCCCGTGGCCCACCCATGGATTAATGGGGGAGGGTGGTGTTGGACCCGGCCTCGTGGTGTGGTCCCGAACCCTCCTACCAGACCAAACGGGGGCAACCCCCACCCTTCGGGCCCCCCGAGCTTGTACCCCGCTACCCGCACCAGCCTTCGCGACGAGGCCCGCCCGGGCCTCGGTCCCTGTGAAGCCCCAGCATCAAGGCGCCAAGACCCGACCCAAGGGGGTCGAGTGGCCACTCCACAGATCCCGGAGGAGGGGAGTTTTGATGGGGCCTCCCGCCGGCCCCCGACACCTGGGCCCGAACGCCCTCCGGCCTCCCTGGGCGATGGCTCCACCCCCCGCTGGGGGTCTGGACTCTCTCATCCCGGCCCCTCCGGCCCCCCAGGCGCGAGGGTCCGGACATCAAAGGGCTCCAGCCCTATATCTGGGGCCGCCCACAACCAGGACGGCAGTTGTATCCTGGAGTCCAGAGCCCTGCTGATCGGATCGCGGCTGACCCTACGGAGAGAGACTCATTGCCTGGAACTGAGAACTCGAGCCCTGCTGACTGCGTCGCGGCTCCCCCTTTCTGAGAAGAAGACCCTCACGGAACATCGGAGCCCTGCTGACCTCGTCGCGGCTCGACCTCGCTGAAGCAACCACCTGAGCCCTGCTGACCTCGTCGCGGCTCGACCTCACCGAAGCGACCCCTTGAACCCTGCGGACGACGTCCCGGGCTGATACTGAGACTGTCCCGCTACCCCCGTTCCTAACCAAACCCTGAGACTCTTTTGGATCCCTTGATCCGCCTGTAAATATTGCCACGGAGACCTACCCTTAATTCTGATAAACAACTTGTGAGCATTGATACCCTGGTTGTGTCCCTTTGTGGTGGGAGGGGATTACTTGGCTGTACGATCCTAGGAGAAGGACCTCGCCCAGGAGGCTTCTCAGCGGCGCTCGGCTGCTTCCTTACGAAACGGTGCCTCTCGGGGTGGTCAGTCCGACACCATCTGACTCCCTGTAGGTCGCCCTTCTAACAGGGGCCACACAGTCCTACTCCCCAGGCCTATTTTGACCTTAGGGACCCCATTCCCCAGGTCACAGACAACACGTGTCTCAGACGCAGAGATGTCATATCTTACCTGACGATAGGTGACGTGGAAGTATAGGGTGTCTTTCCCTGACTCCCACTAGCATTGACTTTATGCACACGGTCCTGATGAAGCGCACAGGGATCCACTAGGGACCAATGGTTTGCATGAAACATGTCGACCACCACTCACTCTTAGTACACCACACACTTTTGTTCACAGTTTAAGAGCAGGTGGGAACACACTAGTCCCTCCCTTTTATTTAGTCTGAAGGAGAGCCTCCAAACCATATCACCTTTTTAATTTACCTCAAGGACCCTTTATTAAACTTATCTAGGTACCGAGAGCTAATTTTACCTTCACCTTCACCCACTTGCTTGGCCCACACACCCACATGCACAAGTACGGCTCCTCCTTAAAAGATCTCCAATAAAGATCCCTCTTGGGGGGCCCGTGAGGGACTACAGCACCACCCTCACGAGGAGCACCGCCCAATGATGATGCTTTACACTCGCAAGAGTGTGTGAGGGCACAAAGATATTAGGAGGTCTACCCCCACTTCAGGCACACTCAACTGTCTTTTGGAGACACTCACAAGTTACTCATAACCATAGTTCGGTTGTAGAGTACTTGTTCTCTTTTCCTTTAGGAACTGTCACCAATTTGTTATAACAATAGACTGGTTTCCCACAGGGTGCCCGGTATAATAGGAGCGCTGCGTCGTGTTTCTGCTCCTAGTAACTTGCCTCTTTCCAGTGGCTTCCTCTCCACCTTAGCATCGTAAATGCCAGTCCATCCGGTAGCTCAGGGAGAATCAGAGGACCAGAGATGCCCTGATAAGCAACAGCAGGCGCTGCTCTCTCCAGCATGCCATACTTGCCCCACTCTTACAACCACCGATGGAAGCGCTACCTACCTCCTGCTGGGCAGTTCCCGTCAGTGCACCAGCGTCAGCTGTGGCCTCACCGTGAGTCGATTTTCTCTCGTCCCAAAGAGCGCCCGCTGTAGGACGTGACCACTACCTCGCGTTGTTGAGGGACCAGTTCAGCTATGTCACCACGCCTCACTCCGCTATATGCCAGGCACCAGCTCTCAATTGTGGAAAGACCGGGACTCGCAGCATTCATATCTCTGCAAATTTGGGGTCGCACTGTGTCGTTTTTCGGCTCACCAGTGCCTGCTGTGCTTCCGGTGGCCTCACCTCTGCTTGGGTGACGGATTAGTGGGTCGGATTGCGAGAATTGGTTGGGGTTGTTACGGAGTTAGCTTATCCGGCGGCCATTTCTTTCTTTGGCGAAGCCACGTCCCCCCAAAATACACTTTTTGGATGTCCGATTTTTCTTGGCCTCCACTTGATGATCACCCCAAAACTGTCCATGCACAATAGGACCCAGGGACACACTTTTTTTGGAAAATTTTGTGAAGATTCTTCAACTGGCGACAAAGATATAGGCAAGTCCAAAAATGATTCTCCTATAGAAAAAAATAGGTCCATATATAGATGTATAGATAGATAGATCTTATAAATGAATAAAATAAATAACATATACTTTGAATTTGATTATAATTCACAACCCCAAAAAGTTCCAGACTGCCATGCACATCACATACCATATAGGAAGGCCCTTTTTACTGTTAAATGGCTGTACTTATTGTGAAGAAAGTAACACCAACAAGAAAACACATTGGACATTTACAAAATACTACCCCAATGGATGTTGTATATAATACAGTGGGAAATGTCAGAGAACGCATCCATCGCCAAATATTACTGAGGTGTAATTAAGAAAAGAATTACAAGTCTTAAGGAAAGCCAGTACCAGTTCCTGTGTATCTATAGGAACTATACTTAAAGGTAATATACTGCATGATCCTGAGAAAGCAACATAACAACTATTCATAAGAAGAGTAACAAGATAAAGTACAAGGGCTTCAAGACCTCTAAACATAGACATAGCAGACAACCTTAAAAACATCTACTAGCCAATATTTCATATTATATAACAAAAGTAGTTAAAACAATTATGTTTGCCACTATTAGCAGCTTAATAACACTCACCCAAAGCACAGACTAGATGATGAATGAATGATCTCCCGCAACAATCACACACATTGATAAAATTCACCAATGGTAGTACAGCATTATCGATTGTCAAATAAAAGCCCTACTCCCTAGCAAACTAGTAGCAACATATCATGAACTCTTCTTTTTTTTTTTTAGTTCAGAAGAAAAGTTTATTAAAGGTAAAGAGGTGGTAATATACAGTACATATTACTGATCAAAAAATAATTCATCATATACATATTCCAGCATAAATATACGAGTGAGAAGAAAATTTAAAAACACAGCAAAAGGATAGTCAAGGAGAACACAATGCATATATAGTTGAAAACTAGAAAAACATCAAGAGAAATCAAGGGGGTTTAAGTACTTCCTGCTGAGATGGGATTGATAAAGAGTGTTTCAATGCACATTTATCAAAAAATGTTGTGACAGGTAACCATAACTGAATTCGCTTCATGGCCATTTGTAAAGGAAACAGAAGAAATGTATCCAGTCTGTGATTATGACATACATCATACCACCAAGCTTTGTAAGAAATCTTCCTGAAATCTTTCCAATTTCTCAATATCTGCTGAAAAGCAACTGCTATTAGTAAATCAACAATTCTGACATTAATTTCGTAGCTATCCCAAATTGGGGAAAGGCTTCCCAAGAAAATGTCCTTTGCAAAGAATGGGACATTTGTGCCAAAAATTAAGGTAATTTGAGACCAAACCTGTTTCCAAAACTTATGTACAAGTGAACACTAAAAAAGCCTATGAAACAAATCAGCATCAGGAGATGCGCAAGACCAACAAGTATCCTGTACAATGGAGAATCTTTTATTTAAGGTGTGAGGAGATAGTAAAAGCCTATTGTATGTATAAAACTGCGTTTGTGTTAAACTAGCTGTTCTGGAGGTTTTACGTATCTTAGCCCAAATCCTATTCCACATTGACAGGGACCATACTACACTAAAATCTCTCTCCCAAGCGATTTCAGTCGTAGATTTTTGTCTAGGTAGACCCTTGGATTGGAGAAGAGTGTATAAAGTAGAGGCTTTAGGTTTAGTACGTAAAAGAGTGGACAAGTCAGTAGGCACATCAGTGGTATGAGAATTATTAGAATCACTGGTAAGCCTAGTGTATACGTCAAGCACCGTACGGCGGAGAAAATGGTATTTAGAAATCAGAGCGGCATGCAAGTTATAAGTCTGTCGAAGCAAAGGAAAATAAACAAATCCATTATTCGAAAATAATTGATGGACCCCGATCAAACCATGTTGCCTCCATGACTTCCAATATAAGGGTTTATTGTTTATTAATAAAGTTGTATTATGCCAAATGGTGGACGCCAAAAAGGACTCAAGAGTATCAAAAGTTAAAGGGAGTAAAGGGGAAAGAAGTTTGGAAGTAAATTTAAATAGGGGAGTAGATAACGTTTGGGGTTTACGGGAAAAAGAGAGATATTCTTGAAAGGAAAAGGGGGACAAAAAGGAACTTTCAACTGATGCCCATAAGGGGCAATCATCTGTGGGGTCAAGCAGCCAATATGCTTTCAAAGTGAATTTAGTAAGGTAAGATTTCACACTTATCGGTATTCAGTTTATACCCTGAAACCAGTGAAAAGGATTGAACTTCCTTGAGAAAGGCAGGAACTGATTCACTAGGGTTGGAAATAAAAAGCAAAATATCATCAGTGTGTGCTGCTAGTTTGACATTAGTCATCGGGGTCTGAAAACCATGTGTTTTGACGAATCTTTGAGAGAAAGGGTTCTAGGGCTAAATTAAAAAGAAAAGGAGAGAGGGGGCAGCCTTGACGCACACCCCTACCGAGGTCAAAAAATGTGAGATGAGACCATTAGCACAAACCGCAGCGCATGGACTAGAATACAGAAGTGAGATCAGGGCTGTAAACTTAGGACCAAAGCCAAACAATTGAAGGGTATAAAATAAATATTGCCATTCAACTCTATCAAATGCTTTTTCCGCGTCAAGCGCTATAGCAGCGAGAGAATGTTTTAAATGCGGAGCTTTAGATAAAATATTAAAAAACAGTGTTGTATTATCATTAATGACTCGCCCTTTCACAAAACCGGATTGCTCCCTGCCTAATATATTTGGTAAAATAGGGTCCAAACGTAAGGCCAGTGCCTTAGAATTTCTTTTATAGTCTATATTGACCAGTGAGATGGGTCTATAATTCTTGCAGTGTTTAAAATGTTTGCCTTCTTTAGGGATTAGACCTATATGAGCCTCTGAGAAAGAGCCTGCTGATTCCCTCAAAGAGTTAAAGGAATTAATCAGAAGGTGTAATTTAGGTAATAATAATTTAGAGAAGTGGAGGTAAAATTCGACAGTGAACCTGTCAGGCCCGGGTGCCTTATCTTTTTTTAAGTGTTGATGTTCTTCTAAGAGTTCTTGTTGTGTTATGTCTGTTTCTAAGGACGGCAAGTCGGGAAAATTTTGCTGAGTTTTATGTATGGTTGAGAAGAATTGTGAAAGCATATGGCTAGTGGGATTCGTTTCAGGAACATATAATGATTTGTAAAAAAGTGCAAATTCATTCAACATTTCCGTGTCATTTAATTTTAAGATAGAGTTTCCATCAAAAATAGAATCGATATTCAGTTTATTGTGTTTGGTTTTAAAATAGTTGGCTAAAATTTTACCCACCATAATATTTTGCGCTGGACTTCAGGTGGTAAAATGAGGCTCTGTCAGTAGATTCCTTATTGAATTGCACTTTTGCTTTTATAAGGGCATCAAGAACATCTTTTGAATTGGATGTATAAAAAGAATGTTCCAGTCTCTTAATATCTTGAAGTAGGGATCTCGAGCGTTTGCGAGCAATGTTACGCTTCTTGGCCACATAGCTGAGAATAAAATCTCTCGCTGATGCCTTAAAGGCGTCCCAAATAGTTGAAAAAGGTAAGGAGGTAGTGTCGTTCAAGGATAGTCGTCAAAAAAGGTAAAAAATGAGGAAGAGAATGCAGGATCTAAAAGAAGGGAGTTATTAAATCTCCATCTTCTGGGCGCATTAACTTTTGGTAAAATATCCAAATCAATCGAAATGGGGGCATGATCAGATTACAATATAGGTCCTATTTCAGCATTCAAAAGTGCTTGTGAAATATTGTGGGAGACAGAAAAATAATCAATGCGTGTTTGGGAATGAAGCACAGGAGAATAAAAAATATACTCTCTGGTGGTGGGGTTACACACCTCCAAGCGTCCAAAAGTTTGTGCTGAGTGATAGCATGGATGAAAGATTTATGTGGTTTGTTAGGAATGAATGAAACTTTGGAATTCAATCAACAAAGGGATCAAAAATCTGATTGCAATCCCCTGCTAGGATAAAATTATCTTCCATTCAGAGGGCCATCTGCTGGGCAATTGAAGACCAAAAGGAGGAATCACCACCAGTAGGATCGTATACATTGAAAAAGGAGACTGGAACATCCTTCAGCGTCAATTTAACATGGAGCCATCGGCCCTCTGCATTAGATTCCTTTGATATAAATTTACAATCAAGTGATTTTCGACAAAGCATCATAACCCCATTGCGTTTGCCATCACCGTTGGAATAAAATATTTCCCCTACCCAGCCTTGTTTTAGTTTTAATGACTCATTCTCCGTTAGGTGAGTCTCCTGCAAGAATACAATATCAGCATTCAACTTGACTAAATGGGTCATAACTCTTTGTCGTTTGATGGGGGAATTCAGCCCTCTAATATTCCATGATACTAATCTCATCGGCATAGTAGTTCAAGAGTAAAAATAAACAAGGAAAAGGAACAACTCCAAATCGATTCAATGAAATAGTCAGAGAGGACATACAAGGGAATAAAGATCAGAAATATGGTTACCAGGACTCAAGTGTAAGAGAAAAGACAAGAAGAAAGTAGAGAAGAAAGATAAACAATTCTAAAAGGAAAAGTCAGAAAGCAGAAGGAAATATAGCTGGAACTGTGAATCAGAGGAAAATGATAAGAAAATGAATATGAGATGAGAAGAATAAATAACAATAAAAGCTGAGAAATAACCACCTCAGGAGAAAGATCGAAAAGAGAACAGGATAAGATACGCAAAAAGAAAAGGACTTAACAACATCCAAAAGGAGAATAAAGAGAATAGATAGAAGAGAGATAAACAAAAAGAATAAGAAAACAAAAAGAATGGGAATATAGGAGGATAACATACCTAGATAAGGAAAAACCAGGTAGAGATGGGGGAGGGGGGTGGAACCACATGTAATGGACGATGCATCCAGGGGTCAGCAAAGTGGAGGACCGGGAAGACATCATAAAACAAAAGTAGGGAATCTGTGGCAACAAAGCAGAATCAATATTAGAATACTCCATGAGAAGGAACATTAACAATAACATTTAGGAACACTAATAAACAAAGTCTCAAAAAGAAAAACACAGAGAAAACACCTTCAGGTATGCTATTGACAGGGAAAAAACAACATTCAAACTGCCAAACATCAAGATGGGGAAAATGAGAACTCAGTCAGCATTTCAATGAAAAACCATGTCAAACATTTAAAGAGAGGAGGCAGGACCAGAAGAATCGATGATATTCGGTTTACACGAATTGATGAAGCTTTGTAAACGCACAGGATCCTCATATGTGGTGGTTTTGTTATTATATGTGACTTTAAAGAGGCAAGGATGAAAAAGCCCATATCTGGCTCCTATTGAGCATAAGTAAGCTTGCATATTCAAAAAAGCTTTGCGTCTGTTGGCAGTAGCTTTAGCATAGTCTTGCGCAAAATACAAGGAGGAGCCGGACCATGTGACTTTAGGAGATGCTCTGACCGCTGAAAGAAACTTCAACAAATCCGTATACTCGAGGAAGTATAAGATGACTCCTATGGGCCTTGGTGGGGACGTAGCGTGTGCTGGAAGACGACCTAGCCGATGTGCTCGCTGAATGTTGAGGACCGTCCCCTCTGGCATATGGAGCAACTTAGGGAGGAATGATTTGAAAAAAGTAAGAGAGTCTGTCCCTTCAAGTCCTTCTCCCAGGCCATAAATGTGTAGGTTGTTGTGTCTACTCCGATTTTCCAAGTCTTCAACTTGTTTCTGAAGCGTAGACACTTGAAAGTGAAGATGAGAAACAGTAACACAGGTTTCTTTAAAGGAGGAGACATTGTGTTCAACTGACGAGACTCTAGCTTCAAGTTGAGACCGATTGTCCGTTAAGACATGTAATTTAGTATTAGTCTCTTCCATGAATGGCCGAAGAGCTCTAATTTCCTCCAATAATAACTCCATTGACACTGGTGAAGCTGATTTAGGCAGCGATGGAGGATCCTTTTTTAAGCGTTTGGTGTTGGATTTCCCTGAAGCTGTAGACAAGGGCTCCATTGTTGTGTCAAGACTATGAGAAGATGAAGCCAGAGAATCTTCCAATTTAGAGAATTCAGAAAAAGTCTTTGAATTTTTCATAAAAATGTGTTTGGGTTTGGAGAGAGAAGGATGAGGTATTCTTGTTCTACCCACAGAATGCAGTTATCATACTCCGAGCCAGTACTAGTGTACTAGGAATCAAGCACAGTGAACAATGCGTGGAGCACAAGAGAGCACCTTCTGAAAATAACAGGGGAGACTCTTCTAGTCAGGACAGCCGTTTGCAGTCAGTCACCATGCCATCATCAAAGTACTGGTATACCAGAGATAAAAGTACACAGCCAAAAAGCAAATGAGAGCTCCAAAAGGCTGTACTGCGGCTTGTACCACCACTGTTTGAAGGAAAAAACAATATATGAAGCGAAACTCCGCAGAAAATGGTCGTGTTGAGCTTGTCAAGGACAATCCCCCTTGATAAGTATGCTGAGAGAAGAGAAGAGTAGTGGTGCTAAGGTAGGAGAGCACTGCAACCTGAGGACATGCTAAAAGGAAATGAAGATGCACCCATAATAATTCCTGCATACACTTGGGTGAAGAGATTAAGACAATGTCCAAAATAGAAGTATTCAGCAGTAAAATGCCACAGTTCCCCCTCAAAAAACTGCCAGTTAGCGTTTTTGGTGTGTTATCAGTAAACGGATTGGCACTGGTGAGCAAAAAAGATAATTCGACATTACTGTGAGGAGACGCTCATGCGCACGCTGAAATTGAGAATGGCGGCTGCGCTGAGAGCGGAGCCGCTAGAAAACTCACTTCGGTGAGAAAAACATTCAAAGGCCGTATTAGAGGTCCGCGGGGTCCTAGAACAAGCTTCGAGTCTTCAGAAGTCCGTAGGCACATCCGTCCGAGCGGCAGCAGGTCTTGAAGCGCCGAGTCTTCCCAGCAGACAGCGGAGCGTCACCCGGGTGCCGCCATTCACTCGGGCGCCAAGCCACGCCCCCCATATCCTGAACTCTTAATAGTAGTCAAACAACTATTACCAAAAATAATAATACATTTTGAGTATCCCATGATTAAAGTATTAGTTGAGGGGAGTGAGTACCCACTCCAAATAATAATCACAATCCTTGTCAAGTTTACCCACTAAAGTCACTAAATAAACCTGAGCTAAATCCCCTGGTAACTATGGCACAGAACTGAGAGTAATTATGTACTACCAAAACAGTAATAAAGTCAAAACAATGACAAAAAAACAATAATGGATTTCAGAGTTATACATTTTTAAGTTTGAAATGTAAAAATAGTGCACAAAAGCCGGAGTCAAGCAAGGTCATCTTGTTGTGCTTGACCAGTACCTAGGCACAAGTTCGGACTGACAGCGATTGAGTGCGGGTTGGATGCAGGAACCAAGTTAAACCTGGCCAGAAGTTTTACTTTTGTGCTCAGTGTCTGAAATGAAAGTCAAAAATCCTCAGCTGGGCAAAGCAGTAGGCTGTGTTATCAGATAGATGCTGGACGAGTTCTTGGTGAAGCTGTTTACTTTTGGCGAGAAAGCTCAGAGCGGAATAAATTAGAATTTTGTGCCATGTGAAGATCTCTCTCCGGCTGGATACTTTTGCCATCTTCGCCTGGTGAAGATTCATACCTTTTAACTTTGTAACTTTTTTGGTGCTCAGATTCTTCCAGCAGGGCAAGGCTTCAGGCTGTAGCTGACGATGGTTTCATGAGGCTAGATGCCATTATCAGGCGGTACCGCGGAAAAGTATTTGCTGCTGTTAAAAAGCTCAGAGCAGGAGCTATGGCAATCTTCAGCCCAGCGGCGACAACCCTTCATCCGATCAGCCACACAGGTTTGTTCTGGTCTTCTGGAGTTGTTTGAAGACAAAAAGTTTCTAAGTTCCAGGTTTCAGGATTTGTTACCTTGTTGGGGCCTAAGAAGGCTCTCACCTAGGTCTGGGTCTTGGAAGGCTCCCAAGCCATAACGGTCTGCATCTTGGGTTGGAGATATTGTGCATGGCCATCAACAACTCGGTGGTCCAAATACACCACTGCATCCTGCCCTATCTAGCACTCACTGCCCTTGATAGTCAGGCCTGCCTGTTGTAGTGCCTGAAGCACTTCCTTAAGATGGTACAGGTGGTCATCCCAGCTGGAGGTGAGGACAGCAATGTCATCCTGGTAGGCTGCACTGACATTCTCCAGCCCTGCTAGGAGCAGGATGACCAACTTCTGGAAGGTTTCTAGGGTATTCTTTAACCTATAAAGCATCAGGCTGAACTCTCACCCCCCCTCAGTTAGGGTAATCTGCCCATACTCTGATGTTAAGTCAAAGCTACTGGAGAGCTTGTCAACACATAACTTGTCAATAAGCTCAACATCTCTAGGGATAGAGTGAGCATCAGTCTTGGCAAGAGAATTGAGGCCCCAAACAGAAACTCAGTTCTGGGGCGCTAACTGATGGTGCAGCCTTGGGTACCATTACCACTGGATATGACCTGGGACTAAAGAAGGGCTCAATCAACCCCCAAACCCAGCATCTTAGAAACCTCATCTTTGATGTTGGTTCTCACCTAACCAGAACAGCGGAACATTTTATTTTTAACAGGCATGCTGCCTCTTGAGTCAATGTCTTGGGTACACTAGTCGTGAGCCCAGGGAAAAGAAGGAAATGGAAGAACTGTCCTAGCAACTGGTGACAGCCCCTGTACTGCTCTGCCATCAGTGGGCCCGATTCACAAAGGTAAACTTAGACCAAAAGTTAGGTTTACAACTTTAGGTATTCACAAAAGTAAGTTACAAGTAGTATCTACGTCCGCACTCGGGGCGGAATTTCCGTACTCATGGTGGAATCTCTGCCCAGAGTGTGGAGATTCCACTCCGCACCTGGAGTGGAATCTCCACCTCGGCCCGGAGTGTGGAGACTGGACTCTGAGTGTGTAGTGGAGTCTCCGCACTAAGGGCAGAGATTCCTCTAGGAGTGCGGAGATTCCGCCCTGAGTGCAGACATAAAGATACTACTCGTAACATGCCTTTCTTAATACCGAAAGTCGTAAACTTAGACTTTTTGTCTGCGTATACCTTTGTGAATACCAAAAGTCATAAACTATTGGTCCAAATTTACTTTAGTGGGTGGACCCATCCTACTCATTGGAAGACAGCAGGTCTGGGAAGATTTCACTCTCCTCCTCCTTGCCACCATCTGTGGCCATGATCATTGTCAATTCAGACCTCTCAAAGTGTGGCTTCAGTCTGTTGGCATGCAGGACCCATAAGAGGTTCCTGGATGTCTGGAGGTCCAAAAGGTAGGTGACTTCCCCTTTCGTCCTCTTGATCTCACAGGGTCCGGTAAGGCTCCAGGTTCCATAGGCTCAATGACCCATACTTTTTAGCCAGGTTAGTATTCTACTAGAGTGGGTCTCTGGCCATAGCATTGCTTTATCATCTCCTAACTGCAATCAAGATTTTTAGTGGCTTCCTTCCTGAAGCATTTCATCTGAGAGCTTAACAAATAACTGTCAAGATGTTGGTCCAACATCTTGACAGTTATTTGTTAAGCTGTCCACGCACTGTTTTTAAAGTGGCATCAAGACAGCACCAGAATAAAATTGATTGTGTCTTGATAGCCATTTTTAATAGCACTTTTTCCTTTTATATTCTTGGCACTGCAAACCATCACCCCATCTTTGGCACCCACGACTGGGACTACCACATAACCACCACAATCACCTAAGTGGTTGGTCTTTATGGTTAAGTCCATAGTTCCCAGATGATGAATAGCCACCTCTGGTGGGTGATGGGAACTTAACCTTTTTGGGTAAGCCCCAGATGGTTTTTGTTTCACTCAACTGAATATATCAGGTTTTCACTCAGAACTTTAGACCCACAGTATTTTTGGTATGATGTTTGTTGATTGGGGATTTATACTGTAGTTGGTCTTTAAACCTATCCCTCGGACCCCCCCACCCACACCCTCCCTTCATGTGTAGGGTCTTTTTGTACTGAATAAACCCATTGGCCATATACTCATCAAGGTATTCTTTCAAATGCACATTTTCTTTCTCTGTAAGAGCATATATTCTGCTACATGGCAAAGTGGCTCCTGGCATTAAATCTATTTGACAATCAAAATCTCTGTGCGGGGGCAATGTATTGGCCTTTTTTTATCGAACACTTCAACGAGATCGGAATATTCCACAGGAACTCCTTCTAACAATAATACACAATTAGAATCTTTTGGGAAATCCTGTCCTTGAACTAAAAGTTTGGATACTTGGTGTTGCATACATATTGAATGACAAAATTCAGTATGGAATAAAACCGTCTTTTGTACCCAATCTATTTTAGGATTGTGCTTAACAAGCCAGGGAATTCCTAAAATTAGTCGAAACTGTGGAGCATCTATGATGTCAAAAGTGATAGTCTCAATATGCATTGTTGAGCATGTCATAGTCATATTTTCGGTATGATAATGTATCAACCTTGAGGATAATTCTTTACCATCAACTGCTCTAACGACTTCAGGGTGAAGTTTTGGTTCTTTTCGTAAATTTAACTCCTGTAAGAAACATGTATCTATAAAATTGCCTGTAGCTCCAGAGTCGATTAGAGTGTCAGTGGACCAGATTCTCCCGGCAGAAGCCTGAGATTGTAAAGTAATTTTTATACTAAGATGTTGAAAGGGTATTTCAGGTGTAATGGAGGCCAAACTAGTTAATTCACCCGACAAACTGACCTCTTGTTGTGTCGAGCACTGTAGTTTTCCGACTGTTGTATTAAGCCTGCATCGTTGGTTTTCTTGCTGAATTTATTGGGACGAGTTGGACATTCTTTTACAAAATGTCCTGCTTTTCCACAATAAAGACATTGATTTACCTTTTCTTTTTTCTTTCTCTTCTTTCGAGAGAGGTCCTTTTATTGAACCTATCTGCATAGGCTTTCCAAGATCTAACTTAGGAGTAGATTCTAATTTAAAACCAGTCTTTTCTTTAAAGGAAAATACTTTATGATCTGACTTCCCTTTTTCTCCTCTACGTTCAGATAACCTATGGTTCATTTTCATCACCAAATCACTAAATTCTTCAATATCATCTGGAGGATCCAGAATCTGTGTAATCATATCTTTTAAATCATCTCTCAAACCTTTGTAAAAAAAGAGAAACTCTTTTTTCCTCTGGCCATTCCGCCTCAATCACTAATCTATTGAATTGTGAAATATAATGTAGAAAATCAGAAGATCACTGTTTTAAATGTAGAAGCTCATGATCTGCAGATTGTACGAACACATGCTGCATCCCCTCCCAAATATGATAAAATAAATGCAATTTTAGCGGAGTCATCAGGAAAGGCCATAGGCTTGGCTATAAAATGTAAGTTACATTGATTTAGGAAGATAGTGAATTTACTACTGTTTCCGTAAAACCGTTCTGGTGGAGCCAAAGGAACTGGAACTGGAGTCACTACTTGAATTTGAGTCGGAGTAGTGTTAGAACCACTATGCGAATTTTAAAAGCCAGGCTGAAACGTAGGTGATTTAATATTGGTTTTTGAGAGCTCCAAGGGTTCGCACTGGCAACATTCGGATTTTGAATGCTAGTTTGTAAAGCAGTAATATCCCTTTGAAGCGCTGCATTCTCTGTTTGTATGTCCGCTAAAAAGGCTGCGATATCCTGCAAAGATACTGAGGTTGTTTGATCCATAACGTCTGGGCGAAATAGTATTCGTGGGCTTTGCCTTCTATCAGGTTACAAGCAATCTTAACTGTTAAGTTGCTTGGAGTTGATTTCGCAGAGACGATATGGACCAACTTCCCGTTAATCTAACTAAACCCCTGTGAGTTATTTGTTAGACACTAAGGTTGACTAGTTAGAGTTTAGGGAGGAGGGCCGGATCTGGGACGTTAGCTGTTCCTGGTTGTCGACCTGCGAGGCAACAAGGAAAGCAGATTTTTAGTGAAACTCTTTTTGACTATACTCTTTTATACCATTCTTCAGTACAACTATTAAGCATTCAACTTTCACTGTCCCTACCTGCGATCTAGCAAGATTTAGCTTCGCGTCCGTGTTGTCGTAGTGAAGAAGTCGTAGTGGAGTAAGTACTGTTGTCTTTTGATCAAAGGAGTTATTCTTGATGGTAAGGAATCGTGTTCATCTACATGAAAGGTAAACAGGTAAATAAGTTACTGATTTTACTTCTTGTTCCTTAAGTCTTAAAAATCTTTTATACATAAATTTCTACCTCCACTTACTCTGTTGTGTTTGTTGTTTCTTATGATCTTCACTACCTAAATAATAATTGGAATAAATATAATGCACCCTAAACATTGAGTAAACTAAAGCCTAATCGCTTATCTTTTAAATGAGCTAAAATATGCTATACAATACTTGTATATTCATAAGAAAATGTATTTTCTCTTTCAGATTTCAAAAGTTCAAAGATGACCTTCAAAACAAAGTCAGGTAAGTAATTAACTTGTTGGTTTTGCCGCTTGCTTGCGATGGGCGCCAAGTTTTTGAATAAGAAGAAAAATGTTCACTTAGCTTCTCTTTTCTTGCAGCTTCCCGCGTTGCCGATTTTTGCTTCGAGAGAAGTTTCCTGGGAGCGAACGAATCTTGGATCTTCCCCGTGAAGTACTACGCAATTCTTGTCAGGGAAGCGCCAGCGGAGTCCTGGAGAATGCGCTCTTGAAGCGCAAAGGAAGGCAAAGCGTCTAAGCGTCGTTGGGTGTGGCTTTTATACTCTTGCCACACTCGAACGCTTCAACTGACGCCTCGCGCACATTTCCATACACGCGCCTTGCGTCTGAACGTTTATTTTGCTATTGCCATGCCATCAAAAGGATTTCTTTACATTTTGAGCCTACGGAGTACACCAAATAATATTACAAATGACGTGACAGCAAATATTGTTCAAAACTAAGTGTCATATTACATAAATGAGTCTGCCCAGTACAGCGCTAAGGTACTATACACATATATTACATCTAATACCTTTATACATACACACTGGTGTGCAGGATGCACGGGTCAGGGGTGGGTTTTTTAAATTCAAAGACAATCATGTTAGACCATAACGTCAACACTATACTGTGTTGATCATGGGGTCATGACACATAGTCAGAAATGCGCCAGCACTAGGACGGAGCAGAATTGAGCCATATCTTTGTAAATATGTTGCAGTTCTGCTCTCTGACATTCCACAACTCAACACAGAAACATTCTTTGCTCCGTTGTGCTGAGTTGCGTCCAATGTCTGAAAATCTGCACCCAGGTCTTTGGGGATAGGGACTCTTTTACCACTCCTAATCACTTAACTGGACCCAAGGATCTTCTTTGCCTTCAGGTGCCACTCTTTCTGGCTCATCTAATGGGTCAGCGGGTCTTTTCTTCTCCAAGCCTAAGGTAAATGTTTTCTCATCTATTGCTGCCTCTGCTGCTGCCTTCCTTTCCTCAATGGCTTAGGTAACCAGTTTCAGCCTCAAATCTCTCTCAGCTTTCCTCTCCCCCAACTCTGATTGGGTCAAGCTGTGAGAGGACACTCTGCTCCTATTAAGGGCAGGCCTCTTGTGTGGCAACTGGAGCAACTTGTTGAAGCGAAGAAAAGGACAATCACTCCCTGACATGGTCTCTGGCTCCAGATTGTAATAGCTAGTGAGAAGGTACAGCAAAAAGTAAAAGCATGATCATACGTAAAAAAACTGCAGAAGTGAAAAAACCTTCCACCAAGCCAGACCAACCTTTAGGGTGAGTAGATGAAGGAAAGGAAGCAGGAAACAAAGTATAACCAATGAGTCCAATGAGGCAGCAACAGCCTAACAAGCATAATTATAATACAATTTGAAACTGTTCTGGTGTCCTTTTATAACCCAAAAAGAGAAAGTGAACATGTGATGTGAAGAAACAGAAATGAATAGCCACGTTACGTTACTTTGGGAGTTTCTATTTTACAAGGATTAAAGGGAATCCTGTTCACTAAAAAACAAAATCTGTTGTGAAATAATCATGTTCCACCTACAGGTTTCAAAATTACCTGCCAAGACATGATGCCAAGAAACTGTAGGCATTCTAATTTCTTCTGTGCGCTGCTTCTGAGATGATGCCACCAGAAACTAGGTTCACTTGATAATGCCAAGCTGCAATCACATGGCCACTGAAGAAGATGCCACGCAGCAGGACAACACTGTGGAGGAGACCACATCTGTGAAGAACGAAAGACGCTGTTGGCTGCCATGTAAGTAGGTGGTGACACTCTGCCTCCTCTTGGGAGCTCCAGGTTTACAGAGATTTGTTTTTAAGAATTGTCCAATGAGACAAGGAGTGTGATGTGCTTCTGCTGGTTCCCAGGAATAATCACAAGGATTATATCCTTTTCAATCAACGATATATTGTAGTTACCTCTAAAAATCTTGGAATTACACATTTCCTACACCTGGTACTCAGCTTGACCATGAATCATAACTGGTGGTGGTAGTTTTCTAAATGTATTAGGAAGGGGACATGAAGAGATGGTTGTGTTCTCCAGGAAGAAAGGGCTCAGTTACTAGTCTACTGATCCTAGTTATACTAAATAGACAAGAATGTTTAGGACCAAGTTTCGGTCTATGAATCAGGGATAGTATTTTTTTAGGTTTCAGAAGACTTCTTGAACTACAGGAACACAGTCCAGAACCCTGGAACTTTCAGGAGAAATTTGGTTGACTGAAAAAAGGGGAAAATCTAGTTGAACTGTGAACTGATATTGTAGACAAATTCTACAGCCAGAATAAAGGATTTCCAATTATTCTGAGATTCTGTTAAGTCTACAATAAAATATGTGGATATTATTTCGAGGGGTGGGCGATAAATTCCACTCCGCTGGTGGAGTTTGTAGAGTTTTGTTTACTCTGGGTTACGCATGTAACATGGAGTTCTGGTCAAATGCTACCAGCTGCCACATGGCTGAGTTTTTTTCTTGCAAGCAGCTTGCCAATCGTAAATTGGTGAGTGTGAGTGAGATTTACCATCCCCTAGCATGACTTTCGGTTGCTAAGAGGGCACCTGGTGAGATTTCCCCAACGCAGGCAGTCATGACTGTTTGCGTTCAGAAAGCTTCTGTTGGAGTTGAAAATCTACTCGAACTGTAGCAAAATCAACTCGAGTAGCAGTGTCCTCTGGCGCACTAGGTGGTGCTTTCCAGGCAGATTTTTCAGCGCAGAACAAGCTTCCGGTGCTGAAAATCAGCATGAGCAGTGCAATGTGCCTAATTCCACCTGTTTGCGTAACTCTGTGGAATCTCCTGGAGTTTTCATGTAACTCCACGGAATTTCATGGAGTGAAACTCTGTGAGAGCCGCCTACCTCTAATTATTTCCCAAGGTTTTGTTGGCAACCCTGAATTTAAATGAACTGTTTTCTGAGTTTCAGTCCACATTCTGAGCACAATTTTCAAAAGAACTTTATATTCTAGGCTACCATTACTTCCTTTGTTGTAGTTCTCTGGTACTCTTCTTCTCTTTATGGTCAGAGATCATAGAGTCATAGGACAGCTGAAGTGGTAATGTTTGAAGATTCTTGAACAAACCTTTCTTATACAACATTAGCTCATCACTAACATTTAGGAAACTATGATAATTGTGAAGCTGATACGGGTTGATTTTTTAAATATTTTTTGGACATATTTGAACAATAAAGTTGTGATCACAAAGGCATTAGGAGAACGAATCTCTTCTCGGGTGTCAATTTCTTTTCCTTCTGTGTATTGTCTAAAAAGACTGTCACCAATTAAATTAGATGATCCAGAAATATAGGAGCAGGAAAAATCCCACTGCTGAAAACAAGAACACCCAACAAGCTTGACAACTATTCCAGCATTCTGCCTGCTGGAGAATCTGCAGGAACCTATGATCAGTGCAGATAGATAGCTTGAATTGGGGTCCAAGAGGAAATGTCTTCCTTCAATAAAAGACTCTTTAATTGCTAACAGTTCTTCCTGCAACACAGAGTAGTATTTTTCCAAAGTATATTTCCTAGAAAAGAAGGAAATAGGATATTCAAGCTTATCAGGGCCTTCTTGGATTAGTACATTTCCAATAGCTCACTCTGAAGCATGTGTTTCAAGAAGGAAAGGCTTAGATGTGTCTTTTTGTTGAAGAATTGGGGCTTTTATGAACTCTTCTTTAAATTTGTTAAAACCTAAGGTGGCTTCCTGATCCTAATCAAAGTTTTTACACTTTTTAAGAAGATCAGTTATTGGAATTACCACATGTGAACTCTAAATGAATTTGTGATTTTTAGGAATTACAAAAATAAAGCTTCAGCAGGGGATGTAGATGGTACAATCAACCCATGTTTCTGATTTTTGTCAATATACTTCTTGGGAACCTCATTTTCAAGAGATGACAATGAAAAGATTTGACAAAAGGGAACCACAGCATCAGGAATTAGGTCAATGGACCAATCAACAGGCCATTGTGGTGGTAATTCCTTGGCATTCCAGAGAGCCCTGGTAGATTTCAGGAATCAAAGTCAGATGAGCCACCAATTGAGCTGGAGAACTTCCCTGAGAACCTGAGACAGTTATAATATGGTGTATCCTACAGTTAGCCACACAGACCTCAGAGCTAAGAAATACTGTCTTAGTGGACAACTTAATGCAGGGATTGTGTCTAGTCAACCAAGTGATCCTAGGATAAAGGGATGACCTGGAGTCACAACCAGTGCTTAATTTGAGCCGGTGATTTCTGGTGCCCAGCATCAATTGTCAACACCGGGGCATGTGACAGTCTGCCACAAGGTACTGTAAAATTTCCTACTCATGGTAATATAACAAAGAACTTGGCAAAGAATCTGAAATATGAAAAGACATCTTTATTAGACTCAAATGAGTGAGACTACGTCGCACAGAAGCCTTAGCAACTGAATGAGGCAGTCTCCAGAACAAAAACCAGTCTTCTCTTTTATACAGAATATTCCGCTTTGGGCAACACCGCCCCTGTTTTACAAGTGGTTATTCACATATTTTGGCTTCAAAGAAAAGGCAGAGTCATGATGACAATCCCACATTTCAGTTCGTTCAGCCCTCAATCATTTAACCCAGCAAGGCTCAGAACCCTCATCAGATATCAGCAGACCCCAATAAAACGGGCACCTCCTGCTCGTAAAGCAAGCCAAAAAGTAGGAAACAGAGTCAGATGTGAAAGAGATTAGTCAGGGTTCGTGTGGGAAGAAGGAATTTATGATGCCTCGGGCCCTGATGCTTATCCCAGTTGGCCGCAGTAAAAGGAACCGGCCGGACAGGGCTTACCTCGGGCAGTGGAGTCAGTTTGCACAGGTCACAGAGAAGTCACAGAAGGTGTACGTGTCCTTTAGGCCTAGGCATGGCCTTAGCACACAGCCTATGTGAGGGCAACCACAAAAATGGCTACTGTTCTAATATGGAACCCGAGGGTTCAATATGTAGTATTATAATATATATATACGGTGAATTCATTGGTTAAACATGACGAAAACAATTGTACATACCGCATTTGTCATTTGCGGTTTGTTGATACCAAAATCGGCAGGGTAGGGGCATGCGTCCTATGTGGTTCCAAAATTTTATAGTACCACAGACCCTCCTTTTGCCCTTACATAGGCAATAACTATACTCATACTAATCTGAGTCCAGGTCTATATTCATAAAGTCATGAAGATGTTGCTGTAGCATCATCCTATTACTTAGCAACTCTCTCAGGACACGTCTCCTTACACATGTAGTAGCGCAAAGGCCACATATGGCAGAACAAAATAAGGAATACCTCTATCCGTAGTAGGTGGCGTAAGATCACACACCCAACAATTAGTGATGTTCACTACTAACTAGTGTTGATGCAGAAGCTGTACAAAAGAATTGCTTACGAATTCTGATCTTTTAACCTGCTCATGTTCAGGAAAAGGGTGAAAAGAATGCAAGGAAGCAGTAGTAGGAAAGGACATAGGTTGGGAAGCGGGTGCAGAAGTCAATTGGGTAGAGAAAAACAATCCCACCCATAAATGACAACGTCATGTTTAAAAAGACACTAGAAAACACGTTATTAAGAACATATAGGCAACGGGAGAAAGTAGTGACCACTATTACAAATGAAATAATAATTTTTCACAACCCTAAGCAAAAAGCAAATCCCAAAATTATCCAGTAACATTTTTAGGGCTCCTATGCATTTCAGTAATTCTTGTATGTTCAGGTGAAACAGTGGTGACCCTCATCAATGCTCTAAGGTGAAAATACTCTTTCCACAGAAAATGGACTTTATTCTGCTTTTACTAAACAGAATAGTACTTTAAAACAATGCCAGCAAAACAATCAGTCTCCTAACACCTAGTCTATACAATCACACGGAAACCTCTTGTGAAACCAACTATGCCCAGAGTCCATTCAAAAAGCCTCTCTGGCAGGCTTCTATTGTCCATCAAATCTTCTTCTGTTGTTTTCTTTCGCATGGGCCTCTCCATTCAAGCCTTTCATGAGAAAAGTACTGCTTAGTTGGAGTGCCCTCCTGGCAAACACCCACAGCTCACTCGAAAGTCTCAATGTCTCAAGGCAGTCTACCTGTGTCTCTCCTCTGCGGCAGACACTACAAATAATATGCTCTTCATTGGTCATGGGCACAAATCATCTTGTGCAGACCCGGGATCATTCTCTGTCTCCAACACTCATCATTCGGTGTCAGAGGACGCTCAGGCTGCCCTTTCATGGGCACCAGAATGTAGTGCCTTTTGTCAATCTTGGACCCGCCGGTGCACTGCACTTCCATTGGAGCAAAGGAAAAAGAGGGGGGGGGGTGTGGCCAAAAAAATGTTGAACGCCTTCTGATGAAGCAAGTGTGATGCTTTAAACAGTTTGTTGTATAACAAGGGGACTGCAAACAGGTGGCCTGCGGTCTTTCAAAGGAGTGGCCACACGCCATGGGACAATTTTGGTCTAGAATACACTGTCATTCTCAAAAAGCAATACAAATATAAAGGCAGTAGGCAAAACAGTGTCTCTAATCTTTTCAATTGGGTTTCCGTGTGAGAGCCTCCATCATCTAAGGGTAGATAACTACACGAGAATTCCATCTAAATGGATGTCTTCACATATGGTGGCATTGTCTAATGGGGCAAACACATTTTTTTTTTCTCAATGATTACATCTAGGTGTTCCTAAATTCCTTATCTAGAACATCTCAATAGAGAAATCACATGGTACAGATTATCATGGGCATGTAGAAAACTTTCACATCAGGTGCAATATGCAATACACAGGCTAATAGTCAAATATGCAAACAAAAGACAAGAATTAGAGGGTCCTGATATTTGCATGATTAGAACACATCTGATCCCACCAAAAATTAAAGCAGCAGGAACAAAAGGGTAAAAACCACATTAAAAATAGACATTGAAAATTCGTCATGTTCAAAAGGGTAAACGTAAGATATCTCCTATTGATATGGAAAACTTGTCTTACTATAATATTGAGTCAGTTAACCAGTCTATCGCTACCCTGACAGTCAGGCTGGAAAACATTGAAGCAGGCCTAAGGAAAATTCTTGGAAACCAGTCTGGCCATACAAAAGGGAATTATACATAAACATGGGGGTCCCTGGTACATCACTGCAGTCTGGAAGTGTGTACCTGAACAATACACCTACAATAATAAATGGGCTGACTGGTGAAAGGAATATGGAAAAGGGAATTGGAACTAGGACACAACTAAAATCCCCAATAACTAAGCATGATGCGACATCGGTCAGGGGAGAAGCAACAAAAGAAAAAAAAATCTAGAGGAAGAACAAGAAGTTACTTGGGTGATAGTCAGGCATGTGACACAACACCAAGAGTACGGGTGATACACAAAAGGCCAAAGTTACACAAATGTTAACTCTACCGCTGGCGACTACACCATATACGATACTCCTAGGTAATATTCCAGTTCCTTCTTCAGGAAAAAATGAAAACCTGTTTTTTCTTTTAAGGAACAAGAGCCATATGCTACTTAGGAAACAGAACATCATTAACTAATGTAATATAGAAATAAGGCCACCTTGAGTCACAGATCTATAATTTCATCCTTAGGTCCAATCAAGGATACATAAATATAAGGCTGCCTGTTCCTTTAAGGGAAGGGGCAGTAACGTGACTAACTATAGGTGACACACTTTGATCCTGTATATCTCTTTTATTTTCCTTCAATACTATTATAGCCAAATAGACATGCACTGGTGAAGTGTTGTCTCTCATGTTCACAGCATGAAATATCATTAGCTGTGGAATTTAGTAACCAGAACAAGTTCAACCAACTGTTGCGTAGCGATGGGCATCGTCATGACCATCCCCTCACAACACAGGTAAACTTGTAATAGTATCAAAAGCAGCAACAAAGAGAACAAAAACATGCATAATAATAAAAAAAAAACGCACAAAACGTCAAGCCATCAGATATACTTGCTGTATATCAAGCACAAAAAGCATAGACAAAACAATAGCATATGTAAATAAGCGGTGACACACAACACCATGTCATGTACTTTTATGCACTGTAAACCTGCAGCCCAAAACCCAATATACGGGCCTGTTTAATTTGTCAGGTTTAAAATCTTTACCCTCCTTTTGACAGCAGATCACCAGGCAATGGAAATCTGCTGTTAAATATAACTTTACTGTTTCTCTTCTAACGTACAGGACCAGCAAGAACAATTCATGATAGGACCAAATACACAAAAATAAATTTCCATTACTTAACTGTTACCCTCTTGTCAGTTACCTGGCAACATCAAGCCCCCGTAGTTTTACCTTTCTGAAAGTAAAAATCGTTACATGACACTCCATATTAATTTGGCACCTACAGTTTCCACTGTGAAAAAGAAGTCTTAATTGGCAATACGTTCTCACTTAGGCATGTAGCCTTAAAAATTTTAGAAAAGGGCTGCATCTTATTTTCTGTCTAAGACTTAATACAACACTTCGTTTTCTGTTAAATAAGAGCAACTAGCAGGCATCATTCTATTTTTTTAGAGCGAGACACAAATGTATCAGTTCTGCAAAGCATTTAACATGATGTTTGGACTTTCAAAGAAACCCCTTTTCTATATTTTCCCTTTGGAATTAAGTTCTTTAGTTTTAGTGATGTTGTTATGGAGAAACCAGAAACCCCACCTTTAGAGGCCCGTGTAGCAAGGTCATTCTGCATTCCACAGAGACAAGGCCCTAATTTAAAAGGTCATAAATGTCAACGTGGCAGCCTACTCCATTGTTTACGGGAAAACTAAAGATAGCATCTCAGCAGCGTGACTTGAGCCAGCCTCTGCAGCTCTCCTAGCCCCCAGCTTCTGCCACTCTGAATTTGTCAAAGCCAGAAGGCCTTCCTAATTCCTCCTAACTCGCAATAATTTACTCTATTTCGTAAAATAATTTCTCCTTTTTAGGCGCTAAAAAAATTATCTCTATTCCCAGATTATTAAACTACATGTACTGTGAATAATTCACAAAACTTAATAACACACATACCAGTTTTCAGAATGAATGCTCGTTGCAATCTTATGCAATGGTACACATTTCATCAACCTTAAATAAATGAACTTCTCAGTAGGCCCAGCTGAAGTTAGAACCTTCAACCCTGATATTAAAACAAGCCGTTGTACTGGCACATTGACTCATTGAATCATAAGAAGGCACAACCTGTAAATATATATCAAACCTAAATGTATGTATTTACTGAAGCCTGAGACACTTTAAAAAAAAATACTCTGAATGAAAGAAAATGCAGTTTAAACAGTGCTTTTTACCCAAATTAGACTTTGATATTTTAGGCATTAAAAAATGAATATCCTACAATTTTCTTGCATAATATGCATTACCAGAATGTCTATTACATAACCCATGAGTCAGGCCTGCGCCAAGGGAAAATTGTACACGCGAATGCTTGTCATTTTAGTGATGCAACACAACTTAAATCAAATTTTAATGCTAGGAGGTCATAGTATGAGTATTAAGCTTTATAAATATCGAAAAACGATTTTGAAAAGCACTTATTTTTTTAAAATAATTTTTCCATGATTAATAATTTTCTTTAAAAAAAATCCCAATTATTCGTTTTTGTGATAATTCCATGTATAAAAAACAAGTTGCATCTCTTGCCTATCATTTTGGACACATTAACTCACAAGCCTAAGTGCATAAGCCCAACTTGAAACGCGTCACATTTTTGCGCCACTTTCATTTAAAAGGACGGTTCTGCAAAATTCCACCCGTGTTTAACTGGGAAAGTGCTGGCTAAATGAACATTCCTATCAAATATACTGCAGCTGAAAAGTCTGCCTATGAACATCTAATACAATGCATCTAAGGAAAATGCTGTAAATTTATTTATTTTTGCAAAAAAATAGATAATTTCGTTTTTGGGGCCTTATTTATATGTATTGAATGTGTTTCTACTTTTATCCTTTAAGCATTTAATGGCAGTTTTGTATATGTGCACAACTGCTCATTCTATGAATTAAAGAGCAACATATAGCTATGTTAGCACATCACATTGTTCATTTCTGGATTTTTCCTAAGTTTCTACTTAACATTAATTAACCAACATTTTTGCTTACAGAAGTTGCACTAATGAGAAAAACCACATAGATATTTAAACACACAGTTGACTTACAAATCAATACTCAGGACAGAAAGAAAGAACAGCTCACAGACTATACGTGAACCACCATTTGCAAATACTAATTGTAAGTCATATTTACAAGAAACGCTTCTCAATAGTGTTCCAAAAGACTGCATAAACAGCCCAACAGACTGATGTATCTCCAAGAAGTAGTGAATGCGCTCAATTCACTAGCTTTGGCTAGCAGAACACCAAACAAAATCGTTCTGTATATCATCATTCATAAAACTGCGCAGAACAAAGTATCCTTGTTTTGTATTATGTCATATTTTAATTCCCCGGGGATACAAAATCACCAAGGAAGAAATATGTTTTTTTAAAATCTAACCTATTTAGATATTTCCCACACTATGGTACCTTCCAAAAAAGCAACACATTTTTCCATGTGAGCTTACAAATAGGCATGCCAAAAATACTGCGGAAAACGCAAGTATTATAATCAAAATGGTGCTTAAGGTATTTTTCGTACGCGCACCGTTCAACTAAACCAAATGGAGAAATATCTCCTCATTACCTGCCTACACAAATTGCAATTCGCATATCCAAACCTATACAAACCAAAAGTTGGCCAACACAAATTTCAAAGTTCCAAAGCTACATTTCCAAATTTGCTAAGATCAGGCATCTTATAGCTCACTAATCTAGCTTCAAACTTCAAGGGGTTATCTCTACCAATACACTCGCAAATATACGAGACCCTTGGCTATGGTAATCGCAATGACCAAATCAAAAACCAAGAAACCAATCCCTCGGCTTTGGTAATTGCGATAACCAAATCAAAGACCCAAAGAACCAAACGACTGGGAGCGACCCACTTATACTTAACTCTTATCTTTTACTAATCCAAATTCTAACTGTCAAGTTCTACATGACCTAACGGTCTTTTATAATACGCATGCCAAAAAGGGTTCTCAGTCAGGAGTGACAGCAAGTGGAGGATCAAAATCAGGAAGACCAGAAATATACTGGGCTGCAGAATCAAAGAATCTCCAGAACCCCTGCGCACAGAGTACCTTCTTGGTAGAATCCTGTTCTGCCCTCCTCAGTAGATTTCAGTCTCCTGACAAGATCACTCCCACACCGCAGAAAGTCACTTCGCTGATGAGCCACACGTTGGGCGCCAACTGAGGTACTGTGAAATTTCATACTCATGGTAATATAACACAGAACTTGGCAAAGAATCTGAAATATGAAAAGACATCTTTATTAGACTCAAATGAGTGAAACTACGTCGCACAGAAGCCTTAGCAACTGAATGAGGCAGTCTCCAGAACAAAAAACAGTCTTCTCTTTTATACAGAATATTCCGCTTTGGGCAACACCGCCCCTGTTTTACAAGTGGTTATTCACATATTTTGGCTTCAAAGAAAAGGCAGAGTCATGATGACAATCCCACATTTCAGTTCGTTCAGCCCTCAATCATTTAACCCAGCAAGGCTCAGAACCCTCATCAGATATCAGCAGACCCCAATAAAACGGGCACCTCCTGCTCATAAAACAAGCCATAAAGTAGGAAACAGAGTCAGATGTGAAAGAGATTAGTCAGGGTTCGTGTGGGAAGAAGGAATTTATGATGCCTCGGGCCCTGATGCTTATCCCAGTTGGCCGCAGTAAAAGGAACCGGCCGGACAGGGCTTACCTCGGGCTGTGGAGTCAGTTTGCACAGGTCACAGAGAAGTCACAGAAGGTGTACGTGTCCTTTAGGCCTAGGCATGGCCTTAGCACACAGCCTATGTGAGGGCAACCACAAAAATGGCTACTGTTCTAATATGGAACCCGAGGGTTCAATATGTAGTATTATATATATATACGGTGAATTCATTGGTTAAACATGACGAAAACACTTGTACATACCGCATTTGTCATTTGCGGTTTGTTGATACCAAAATCGGCAGGGTAGGGGCATGCGTCCAATGTGGTTCCAAAATTTTACAGTACCACAGTGGCGCTGTTTCAGATGACCACAACAACAGTCAATTATTAATTCAATATACATTAAACATTGCTATTACCTGCCACCCCAAGCCATTCTTATAGCTTTGGTGGCCTGGAATAGTCTGAATTGTCACACTTGTGTTGTTACTATCGCTGGCAGCGTGACAGGGGCAATGTGTGGTGCAAGCTGCAGTGGTCTCCTGACGAGAGCCCAGGCACTCATTTATTTACAAATAAAGCATTGGTCACTAGTAAAATAAATCCTGAATAATTTATTAACTGGGGCAGAGTAATATCCTTCTAACTTGTCCCTAACTCCTGCTTGAGAGCTGAATTGTTTAGTTTCTTACAGTTTGTAAGTGCAGTTAGGCTTGGATCCTATAGGCACCTCTTTCTCATCAGGCACTGAGGCTACTGCAAGGGTATTCTTTTCTTTATCCTCCATTTATCCTCCATTCCTACCACATCCTCTGCCCCATCATCTTCTTGCTCCAGTATCATGGACTGTAGCAGGCTGTCTTCCTTCCATGCTCTGAGGGCTATCTGTAGTCTTCCCACTTGGATCCCTCAGCTAGCTACAGCCCTCTCTTTTTACACAGCTTCCTCCCCTTTGCCATGCTGATGATTTCAACGCTGCTCTGATCCACTTTCGTCCTTTCCAAAATAACAAGTGGAAAATAGAAGGGTAGGAAAGAAATTTTGGAAAAATCAAAAAATGGCCAATTAGAAATCAAAAGTCGATTTGAAAAATAAATGTCGATTTTGATGTCAGATTAATAAGACAGATTTTTGGTTTAAATGTAAATCATTGAGTTGTACTGCCAAACACATATACTAAATTCCACCTCTAATTACCAATGTACAAAACTGGAAAATTAGTTGAGGGAATGAGTACCCACCCCAGATAATAATCAAAATTCTTGTCAGGGTGATCCACTAAATTCACTAAATAACCTGACCACAGCCCCCTGGTAGCTGTGGCACAGAGCAGACAGGCTTAACTGAGAGGCAATGTGTTAAATAGTTATGCAGTACCAAAACAGCAATAAACATATTCAAATAAACATGTTCAAATTATAATATAGAATAAAAATATCATTGAAAATATAAAAATCCTTTAATATCATACATGATGTGCGGTCTTGAGTATATTTGAGTAATAATGCTTTAGTTACTATTTGCTGCATAGTATGGTTACCATGTTACAGTCTACATATGTATATTTAGATCAGTGTGGATGTTAATCCCAAGATTCTAGTTAATTTATTTAAAATATATTTCCTAGCATGTGTTTGCTTTATTTCATGAATTTGTATTACTACTACAGATACAGGCATAGTTAATTATTTAATGCCATTTAAAAATTGATAATAACATATCTGATTCACACAATGAGTGCATGAAATCTGTATGAGCGAGTATGATATGCCTGAGTGAGTAAGATATGCATAGGTGAGTAAGTTATGTTTGAGTAAGTAAGATACACCACATAAGTTACTTGTGAGTGCGTAAATTATGCAAAAAACCTTTACTAACAACTGTAAGTTGTTTAAAAATGAGGCATAACAGGGCTTATCAAATCAATGAGAAATTCAAGAGAAATATTGGGTGGAATAACGCAAATTGTAATAATGTGCATATTTTGTGTTTAGGTAACACCCGTTCTCTCTTAAAGCTAGTAAACTCACAAAATACTTAAATCCATTTCTTTCTGCTTATGTCAGTGCGAGGGTCAAGACTTGAAAGGACATTTTTGGAAGATTCCGATGCTAATACCCAAGATTTCTCCTTTAGAGATTGACATGGTTCTGAGTGAAAGAAGCTCAGAGCATGCTCTCTCAAATTGGGGGAAGCTCGGGAAAAGGTTAGGGAAACACAGGAGGTGTTGGCAGCATGTATTTGTGATCCTTTAAACACACATCAACTTGCACATGTTCTCTCAGTATCATCTAGATAAAAGAACATCAAGAAAAGAAAATAAAAGGTGGCACTACCTCCAGCCATAACCCTTCACTTCAGTCAAGGACTTACCAGGTTCTAAGGTTCTAAGGAGGGAAAGGGGTAAAACAGCAAAGGTGCAGATAAGGAGCAAACACTGGGCGATATTTATGAGTCGGAGAGACATACAATTAAGCTATTGCTAGACAAATTTCTTCTGTTTTTGATTATTCTTAAATTCCGCCAGAGGCTTCCACCCTTCCTCGGTGCTTCACTCTGATTGGTCCCTTAGTGACCTTGACATGAAAGTCTAATACCTTTGTGCAACATTTATCAGTTACCAGCCCTCAAACCTTTCCAGTCTCACTTCTCCCTATTTCTCCTATATCATGCTGGTCTCATGCTCTTACTGGTCTTTTGTCTCCTATTACCACTGACCCTGACACTCCCAAGTTAAGAATACATTATGGTAGAGTAGTTGTGGAATACCATGTCCAATCACCCCAAATTACACAGGTTGGGTGGAGTCAAAACATAAGTGTCAGAGACAAATATTTTGCTTGATTAAAAAAAGGATTTGTATTTAGAAAAAATATTTTAAAAAAATACTTAATTAACTGGCATAAGTTATGCCGGTAGCATAAGTCATGCCACTCGTCATTCAGTCCCTTTAACAAAATAACACATGTTTGTGATTGTATGAGGATAAGAGTAAATCTTTAAAAATTCCTATGATTACACTCAATACCTTGACCATTTTTGTGCATTGCAATATCAGTCTTATGTTTAGAACACTCTTAATCTATTCTTAATATTCTCTTATATTAAGAGACTTCAGTAAATTGGCCCAAAAACTTTTTTGGAAAAAGCAGACTCCTAATACTAATAATAATAAACATCAAAACACAAAGATCCCACCAAACAATTCTATTAAAATAAAAATAAATATGTTAAGTACATTTCAGTAGCAGAGGTCATTGATCAACAATCCAATATCCATGCTCAAAAAAATAAATCCAGGAAAAATGTGAATTAAAAATATCAAAAATTTTGCAAACAACAGTTTATCAAAAAATAGTTAATCCAACAAAAAAAACATATCCTATCCATTGGATTCCTACAAACCTGAAACGTATTTAAAACATGGCATAAACATTCCAAGAAATCAGCAAAAATCAAAGAAAATATATTGTAAAATGTTGGTAAAACATCCCAATTGTTTTTTTTCTTAAATAATAAAAATGTTAGTTGCATTCCAAAAATTACACTGCCCACAATGATAAAAAACCTATAATGAAACGAAACATAAAAACCCAGCCCCCCCCCCAAAAAATACCCTATATGAAAAAATCAAACTTCACTTCATAAAGATAGAAACAAAAGAAAAAATTATATATACTCTTAAACCGTAGATTCCCACACACACAATACTAACTATATTACCAACATTTAGCAATCTTAAGGCATATTAATCTACATAAACTATTTTACTAGCAAACACCAACCCACCAATATACTTTCAAAATAAGGAAACAATCTTGCCTTCAACAGGGCAATGCTACAAAGGGATACCTTAATGGTGAACTCCCACTGACCACTAATGATAACAATAGACTACAACATACATTAACCAGTGAAGAGAAAGGCAGCACATTTGATATGATACTTTCTTTCCATTATAACAAATGAAAATGATTATTGTATTATATTGTAAATATGTATATAATATTTAAATAAAGTATGAGAAAATACAAGTAATTTGTAAAGTAATTATACAAATTCTATTGTGAACAATATTAATACTTTCTGATAAATAAATGAAAAATAATGTATTTACAAAATTAATTTACATATTAAATTAGCAGTGACTAATAATGTATTAGAAATGTGCTATAAACTTTTACAAAAATGTTAAAATTAAAATGTTAAAAAATAAATATATTACAATATGTCAAACATTATTCCATAATCATTGTCTGTTTCTTTAGATTTATAAAAAACCTCAAAAGAGGTTATTGCACATTCAAGTTAAAAACAAAAGAATACAAAAGACTGCTTTCTTGTATTACTTGTAAAACATTTGTTAAAAAAAATGTGTAAAAATATATGTTAATAAAACATGCCTGAAAAATTACTGTACAAAAAAGAAAATGTTTAAAATGTGGCAAATTAATAGTTACAATAGAGAAAACAAAGTAAAATTGCTGCACTTTTAAAAATGTACTTTCAATTTCCACACTGGAAATTTAAAACATTAGTAAAAGTATCATACTATGAAAGGACCAGATTACTTATTATCATTACAAACCTACCACAGATTGGGGAAAATGTTAAACTTCAAAAGGGTCAGATTTACTTATCCCATTCCAAACTTAGGGTCTCATTTGTATGGCGGACATCCATTCGGGATGGAGACTGTCCACCTACAAAGCGGCCGTCCCACATGTTGAATTATGATGCGACTTCCACCACAGTGGTCGCAATGGCTATTCATTGTATTGCGGTGGGTGCTGAAGTCTGCAGCACCCACGGCAGTACAATGAAATGACATGTTAATATCACTGCACTATATTGCATGCACCATACGGTGCTGGGATATGACGGGGGTACCATAGGTGTCCACCAGGGCCCATGTCCGAGGCCCAGGGGGGAAAGGGAGACCGCTATGTTCCCCCAAGTCTGTTTCTGCCTGCCTGGTCATGGTGGGTTAACCGCTGCTGACAGACAGTGGAAAGGGATATCATTATCTCTATGGCGGTACCTGGCAGGCATTGCCGCCATTCTGTGGAATGCGAGAGGTCCGATGCACAGTCAGAATCATTCCAACTGTCAGAGTCATGGCGGTCGATCTTTCCAAACCCCACACATCTGCCCACCGTCCAAATGTGGCGGGCGGAAAACATGATTGCGATGGCGGTGGGACCGCCACAGATGGGCTGTCGGTGGTGGTTCCACTGGCATCGGGCCCTAAGTCACATTGATGTTCTCTAAAGGGCTCAAATATATTATTCTAACTTGCACCTTGACCACATTGCAGCAAGTGTTAGACTCTGACGGGGTCAAATTTACTATTCCTACTCCAAATGAAGCCACACTGTAGAAAGTGTTGGACGCTAAAGAGTTTACATTCACTGTGCCAACTCCAAACTTACACACATTAAGTAACATATTGGACTCACAAAAAGTGACATATACTAATACCAAAATAAGTAGCCCAAAACACAAAATACTAAAAATAATAATTATGTAAAAATATATATTTTTTAAATGATCTAACTACTTTAATCAAGTAAGCTTATCTGAACAATTCCAAGAAACGTGTATGAAAAACAAATTAACTTTTTCCTCTCAAAAAATGAACTCAGAAACCATTCGACGATAAAATCAGTAACCCAAAAATGAAATATTATTTATTTTAAAATGCAACCTCATTCAATAACATTCAATATATAATTACTATAAATGTTGCATGATTATTCAATAAACACATTTTTTAAAATTCTATTAATATATTCATGATGTAAATGACATAATTAAATAACGATTGCAGCACATTAGAGAATTATATAAATATTTCCAAAAATATTCATATTTTGAAACACTTCCCAACCCACTCCCTTACAAAACCCAATAACCAAACAATTCCTATTTTTAAAAAAATCTCGTAGTATACTGCAAGAATTGAAACTATGGGCGGTGTGGCCTGCTGCCGGACGATTATGGCGTCCGACTGATGAGCTCCACAACCGGGCCTCTGTAAATGAGCCCATAGATGTGCCAGCAGCCCTACTTGTGAGAGGTATCCTGGTCTGCCGAGATAAAAGGGATTGCTGCGCAATGTCTTGGATGACCTGGGAGAGAGAGAAAGGAGCAATGGAGATAACAGCAGGCTCCCTGAGAATGGAGCAGATGCAGACCACCATCTTGGGCCTGCGAGGCCACCAGCGACATGGTAACAAAGCCATCACTAGGGAGACTATCTAGCCTGCAGCAGAGGAGGTTTAGTGGGAGCTTCCATAAATTGGACAGTGACACCTTGTGGGCACTGCCGATGACAACGTAGACCTGCCCTGATGCAGTGTGATTCCCTTAGGTTGGCTTCATGGGAATGGGATGCAGGCTAGGAAGGACTCTGTGGGTGCCCTGACAGGTAGAACAGGGACTGTTGGACACCCTGAGGGGAGACCTGACTTGAACCTGCAGAGGCTCGCACCATCACCTCAGAACTATAGTGTATGATCCACAGTAGACAACATTCATGGGCCTGTCAGTGCTCATCCTGGTGACTGATAGCCCCATCAAACCCCTAAGGGCATACCCCATTAACCAGCTTCCATGCCTTACATGAGCAAATGAGCGAAATGCTGGGGGATGGAGACACCCACGCCAGCACAGTTGCGACCACAAGTCCTAGCCTTTTTGCAAAAAACTGAGAAGAGAGCAGACATGGCACCACAGAAGGGTGAAGGGTGGACTGGCCATCACAAAAGTGGATCTCCAAGCATGCCTTAGTGATCTACATGATAGGATTTCAAATATGATGACCACCCAGATGCCACCCTGAAATTGGACATAGGGGCCGGCCTCGCGATGTGACAAAAGAGCACCACAGTCTGGGAGAATGTTTGGCTACTAATGAAGATGACATAACTGCCATGACCCAGAAGCGGGAGAACTTGCAAGCCTCAAGCAGGAAAAGTGTATGAAGACATCAAACTACTGCGGGAGAAATGTTCCTATCTGAAGGAGAGGTCATGTAGTGATAGTATACGCATTTGCATGACCTATTTCTGCAGGAAACTCTTTTGCTTTGTACTCAAAGAGAACCCAAACTACGAAATACCAATTCTCTGTGTCCAAAGAGTGGGAGTCTCTAGACCATGTTCAGGGGCACGACCTAGGAACATGATAGCGAAATTAGTGATAATTGGACCAATTCATTTGCCAGGATCAGGACATAAATCTCTACCAAGATCTTTCTCAGATGACACTGAACAAGGGTGGGCACTAGCACCAGTAACAGCTGAGCTGCGCAGATGAGAAATTTGTTAGTGATGTTCGTTCCCATTTGCCTTGCGGTTTAAGATAGATTAAAAACCATACACAATTTGCACACCTCAGAAGGAAAATGAAACCCTGGGGCCATGTAAGGAAGGCCCGCAAACTCCGACAAAGGAAATGAAAACACTGAGATGGGAGCCTAAGGAGAAATGGTGGAATGCTAAGCCATCATCAATGAAGAGCTATCGGACCTACTTACTCAGTTCTCCATTTCTGACTCAAAGGATGTGTTTTTGGTGAATATAACATTCATTGAAACTATGCAGAAGACTCCACTGTCAGGCACCTTGCTAACCTTCTTGAGATGAATGACCTAAAGCAACTCTGCAACAAACCAACCCACATCAAAGGAACTACACTTGACGCTATCATCAGAAGCAATGAACTGGTCTCCCTTAAGGACATCGTTCCCATTGACTGGTCTAACCACCATCAAATACTGTTCAACATCAAGACCATTGTCAAACCTCCCTCAATCTTAATAAACAAGCCTAAGCTGGGGACCAGAAACCTCAAACAAGTCCCTGCGAGTGAAGTTGAGTCACACATTTGTGTACAACTACAACGTCTCCTGCACTCTCAATACGCAAGTGAGCTCAGTGCCCACTTCAATAAGGTGATAACTGAAGTTTTCAACCAAGTTGCACCGCTCAAACTAAAACAACAAAGAGCAATCCAATCTAAATCAAGGTTTAACACTGATCGCAACAACGAAAGAAGACAACTTAGACTAGCTGAAAGGACAAAACCCCACTACATTACATGAAACTCTCCTTAGAACTGCTAGATTAGCTTACAAGAAGCACATTTTCAGAGAAAAAGCCTCCTTCTTCCGTATCTAACTTGACCGTGCAAAGAATAGGCCCAGGGAATTTTAACTTTGTTAAAAGACAAACCTCATCAACCCCACACAAAATAATTACCTCCAAAGAACGATGTGATTAAATTGCCAGCTTCCTCACAGACAAAATTGCTAAAATTGTTCAATCCTTCCCTCAAGTCATTGCCCTTCCTCCTCTGCCAATTTCTCTTAATGACACCCCTATCTCCACGACAACCCGACCGCCCGAACCTTTCAATAATCAATCAACACCAATTGGAACAGAGGAAAATCTTTTTAACACCCAACTCAAAAACAACGCCAATTGGACAAATTTCAAACCCATGACTGAGCTTGAAGTCTTTAATATCATTGCAAAATAAAAGCTGACCTTACACACCAAAGAACCTCTCCTGCCAAACTAGTACATAACCTAAACCACATCATCACCTTGTGTTGGACAAAAATCATTAATACCTCTCTTGCCTCTGGGTGTGTACCGGATTCTCAACAACTAGGGCAAATCACACCTATACTTAAAAACCCCAAGGCAGACTCTAATGATCCCAACAACCTCCTACCTATCTCTAACCTCCTGTTCCTAGCTAAAACCTTGGAGAAATGCATCTTACAACAACTTGACAGACACATAGGTGAGTACAGCCTACTTGACTCCTTCCAATCTGGTTTCAGGAATTGCTGCAGCACAGAAACCGCCATGCTCAACATTGCAGATGACACCCAGCGTTTCTTAAAGAATGGAGATACCTGACTTCTCATCCAACTTGACCTCTCAGCTGCTTTCTATACAGTCAACCACTCATTCTTACTGGAATCTCTGAAGACACGTTCTTGTTTCAATGGCACAATCCCTAAAATGGTTAACAACGTACCTCCAACATCCAACACAACAAATCAAAATTAATTCTTGCCTTTTGAATCCAACTGCTGTCTCTCTTGGTGTCCCCCAGGGCTCAATACTCTCCCACTCACTCTTCAACCTCTTCATGGAACCCCTACTATCATCCTGAAACAAGCAGGGATCAAATATCACCTCTACGCTGATTGACACGCAACTCTACAACAAAATCAAATCACACAGCGACATCCTACATCTTACCATCACATTGAGTAAGATTCAATCCTAGTTTTACTCCAGCCACCTAAAATTGAACCCCAACATAACGGAAATCATTCTATTCTCCCCCAAAAGTAACCACTTCCCAATCCAAAGCTGGATCACTGACCTCAAAGCCCTAACTGTTCGCTCACTCTATCCAACTCGGCCAAATCCCTAGGCTTCACCCTTGACAAAGATTTGTCAATGAAGGACCATATCAAAAACTCAGCCAAAGGAGCACTTTACACACTTAAACACCTCAACAAAATTAAACCTTTGATCCCATCAGACAATTTTAAATGGATCGTTCGATCACTGGTCCTCTCTAAACTTTACTATGGGAATGCTATGCTCACGGGGACCCCAAAAACTCACCTTCCCCCCCTCAGATCATTACTCAACATGGCAGCCCAGCTTATAACAGACTGCAAACGGTATGAACACATCACACCTACCCTCAAGTCCCTAAACTGGCTTCCCATTGAAGGAAGATGCATCACCCACAAAGCACTTCACTCTCAGTCCCCTGACTATTTAGACAACAAACTCACAAGAGCAGGAAGTGCCAGACCTATGAGAAGCTCCACCGCTCTTCTCAACTTACCTCCAAAACTAAAAAGGAAAACTACCTAGACTCGCTCTTTTTCAGGTAACGCTCCCAACATCTGGAACTCCCACCCGAGGGACCTTCGCTGCAACCCCTCTTCCCAGGCTTCAAAAGAGATCTGAAACACCATCTTCTCAATAAAAACTGGAGCCCATGACTCAAAATGAACCTGATTTCTATCAGACTCTTGTGATCAGTTCATACCTCTGTTGATCTGGTGGCCTTTTTTACCTTGTGTACACCTTTATTGTTCTTGTTGGCCTTCTCTCCAGGGTCCCTAATTTGTTTTTGTTTTGACCTCATTTCAGTAATTTCCATCCTCCATGGCCTTATAATTGTTTCTATGCATACAGTAATGTGTGCTCCTCTGTAGTCTTTTTCTTCTTCTATCTTATATTTTATTTAATCTTGAACCTATGACTATTACCATGTTCATGATTCTGTCCATCGCACTGATACCACAGGGTCCACCCTAGCCAGCGCTTTATGGTCCCTAAATTGTTAATTGTTTGTGACCTCATTTCAGTAATTCCATTCTTCATGTCCCTACAATTGTTTCGCTGCATATTATTAATGTGTGTTTCTCTGTAGGCTTAACCTTCCCTTATCTTATAATTGTATGTAACCTTGAACCAATGATTATTGCCTTGCTCTTGATTCTGTAAAGCGCTCTGATACTTCTGGGTCTAGCTAGCGTTATGTAAAAACTTTAAAATAAATACATAAACCATGACTGAGGACATGCAAGTGAAACGATGCTCATGAATTACCAGGCATTTACTCAGTCTCCATGCCCAGGATCGTTACAAAGATACATACAGCCTGAACAATGTTTATTCAATTATATGATTGTGATGATGACACAAACCAGCAATTATTTGCTAATGAGTGAAAGTGAATGCTTGGAGAGGTACACACAGAGATCCTCAGGGGAACATTGGAACTATCCATTCACCTGGAGGAATGATTATGATTGTTTCATGGAATATAAATGGCTTGAACTACCCAACAAAATGGCATACAATTTGGATGGAGGTAAGGGAGGCCATTCCAGATGTCCTGTTTGTACAGGAAGCTTACCTGAGAACCATGGACACCCACCATATCCAATTACAACACTGGGTCCCCTTTTAACTGAAGAAACTAGCTGCCACCAGATCCTTGACAAAAAGGGAGAAGCTCTTCATCACGTATGAAAATCCCAGGGGGGTCATCTCCAACATCTATGCTATGTTGACAGAGGTAGAACCAAACATGAAAAGATGGGCTGTAACACTTGAGCATGCTATAAAAGCCACCCAATGGGTACAATTATGGTCCGATATCCCTGCTTTAAGTGGACAATATAGAGAATGAATGTATAAAATAATTATGCATTGACACATAATATTTGTTTGAATAAAGTAAATGCACAGCTCTGATGAGGACTTGTGCTGGAGGGGATGTGGTCAAGAGTGAGACACCCAGCATATATGGTGGCTATGCCCAAAATTAACAATATTCTGGGAAGAGGTCCTTAACCATATAAGGCAGGGGGGTAACAGCTACCCATTAAGAATGAACCCTGCTGTGATCATCCTAGATATTTGACCTCTGGGAACTGGTCTCTATGTTCAAAGGGGACTGGCAACTCCTAACAAACATGCTCCTGGCTGCTAAACAACTAATTGCGATAAAGTGTAAGTCTCCAAAACGACCAGCATTGCCGGAGTGAGCAGGGAGACTATGGACACTGCTGGCCATGTAGAAGCTAACATAGTTACTTATTGAAATGGACCACAGATTCATAGGCAATGATAACTGTTGGTAGATTATTTGTCGGACAAGGGGATGATGCTTGGCTGTCCCAGATCCCTGTGATCTCTATGCATGGCAACTTGAAGCGTAAGATATACATACTGTACCCCATAATTTAAAATGCACTTAAAACACACCTGTGTCCTGCTCGTTAAGAAAATTTTATATATAAAACAAAAGTAAAGGCATCAACAATATTTATGTCAATATTATTTACTGAACATAACATGCACTTGCAGTGACAATCGGTCTTGCTTACCTTTGCATTCAAGGTGGCTCTAGGTGGGACTGAAAGGCAGTATACTGGTGTTTAAATCTGGCCCTATTTTCAAGTATTGTATAAAATGCTTTCTCCCGACCGACAGCTGGATCTGTCTGTAGCCAGATCTAAAAAATGATATTATATATCACCTACAGACCCCCAGGACCACGCCCCAGCTCATACGACGCTTTCATCGAATTCATCACCCCACTGTTGTGTAGTTCCTATAAGAAATATACAGGAACTGTGCGTTTAGACAAGATACACTGTAGAATTGGTGTCAGAAAAACTCTGATCACCCCCACCGGGTATGTTGGCCTTTTTTGCACCAACTAGCTCACAGTGGTACTAAAATCTCCCCTTACCAAGGAAAGAATCGTTTTTGGCAACCATCGAACATGACAACCCTGATCCCTCCGGACTGTAGAAACAATATTCTATCTTTCGCTCAGTCACTTGTGCTTACTTAGTTTGTCTCAAAGAAATACACAGAATAAACAGGCTGGGCGTTTTCAATAAGAATTTATTGAACAGTTGGTATTCTGGTGTAAAATAGATGAGCTGCAACAACCGCTGGGCAGTATAAAATATAAATGATTAGCAGTACGATAAAGGTGAATGCATGGTATAGCTCTACCATCTTACTATATTCATGAATACATACGAATATATAAAACACATGATAAAAGATGCGTACTCCTATGATGCCTCCCTAACTAGATGTACCTAAGTGTACCTAGCCTGTGTGTAGGTGTTAAGCCAAGAATCCCTCTATGACTGCGAGCTGGAGTGTCTACATGCAGGAACCTCAGGGTCTCTGGTCAGTGTCAAGGAAGTCGCGGTGTTCTTTGTCTTATCTTAGCAAGATGTGATGTATATATACCCATAGGTCTCCCCAGGGGTCGTACCTTGCTGTATTACTGTGTTGGCCTAAGGATGACGTTGGGCATGAACTTTGTGCATAGATTTTGTACAGGAGATGGTAGTTCTGCTGTGCTTCCAAGAATCCTCATGAATAATGTATGAGATTTTGAACTAGGGAAAACCCACGTTCTGAATGCAGTGTAGTATCTAGGTAAAAGATACATATATAAAGGACTCCCTGCTAAGACTAGAAGTCTCCTAGGGCAAGGCAAATAGCAAATATGAATCTAAACACCCTAGGCAGTCTAGATATTACAAAAACAAAATAATAACTATCGTGACCTATTCAAAAAGGGAACTCAGTGTGCACAATATTTATAAAAACATGTTTAAGTTTTATTTTATACAAATTACAAAAAATATTTGTATATATCTATATATCTTCATTAGAACCAATGATGTATGTATGATATCAGATTATGATGCAAAAATACAGTACATTATACAACAAATGCATATCGATGATAAATCAGTATACAATATAACAGACATAATTATGTCTGTTATATTGTATACTGATTTATCATCGATATGCATTTGTTGTATAATGTACTGTATTTTTGCATCATAATCTGATATCATACATACATCATTGGTTCTAATGAAGATATATAGATATATGAAAATATTTTTTGTAATTTGTATAAACTAAAACTTAAACATGGTTTTATAAATATTGTGCACACTGAGTTCCCTTTTTGAATAGGTCATTTTGTTTTTGTAATATCTAGACTGTCTAGGGTGTTTAGTATCTAGGTAAAAGGTCAGTCCCTGTAAACCGTGACAAGTGTAATGTAGGGAGAGAATATAGGTGAAGGGTAATGAGATTACCGGGGCCTATATTATGGTACCTATGTGGAATATAACAACCACTCCTCTTCTGAATAGACGACTTAGTTAAATTATAGACATACTATGAGGCTGACTAGATACTGGTACCCAAATAGTAAAAAACATTAGTTACTTTGTATGCTTAAAAACAATGTTTAAAACATTTTAAAAAATCAACAAAAAAATAATTCTAAAAAGAGGTAAAAATGGAAATTGACACCCAAGCTTTAGCTCTAATATGTCCATAGGTAGACTTCGAACTACTACAAGCATTTGAAAGCCATGAATGGCCAAAAAGAATGTCAATTTTGATACGGAGTTCCAATTTTTACGTTTGTTTTGCAAAGTACATTTTTTTCCCAGCACACGACAGGCCAAATGAGTCATATGTTTATGTGTCCTGGCTGGTAGACGCAACATTCTCGTTGCTTGCCTCCGTGGTTGGCGGTCCCTGTCATACCTCGCGTTTTATGTCAATTGAACACAGATGATCTTCCGTACTGTCCAGAGCCGGTGCTGGGGCAGCCTGTGTGCCATCCAAGGCCTGGGTGTCAGAGAAGGAGCCGGTGTCCATACCAACAGGAGCAGATACTATCTGTGGTGGCTCTAGGAATGCCGCCATCAACATAGGAATACGCTGGAGACACTGCAGAACATGGGCCGTTATCGGGTCCAGTAAACCATCAACATCCGGTTGCGCATATGATGGGAGTGTCAGACAGAGATCCAACACGCATTCTTATCCGCAAAACAGGCATCGGAGGACAGGTAAGATGCAGTCCATCCAGACTGGCCTAAATGACAAGAACCAAGAATTAGTTAGGTGGTTATTCACAAGAACGTGTGTTAACTACCGCAAGAGTAGCGTAACGCATCTTCCAATATCGCAGCCCATCGCAGGAAAATAACCCAGTGTCAATGTGGAATTCACAACAAGGCGGTACCATGCTATAGTCTGCTGACACCGTGGACAATGTCCGCGATACAACCACCACGACGGAGATAAAAACACAAACAACAACACCAAGAAACACACGATGGGCCAAAGCACGATGATGAAGTCAGCAATAAGCAGCGCCAGGCCTGCAACACACCTGGCAGGCCGAAAAAATCACCATAAAAGAAAAAACACCCACACCCAAACTGACCTACAGCCAAGCACCATGGAGGCAGCCGGAGCAGGTGCAGAGGATGAGCGCAACTCCAAAAGCACCCCGGACGACCAGCCCGGGACATTAGGCACAGGAAAGGGCAAGGACAAGAAGACGAGGAAGACGAAGTTCAGTCCGCAGGCGAACAGGATCATAGTCACGGAGGTTATGGAACACCACCAACAACTCTTCATCAACTCCAACGTGTCATTGGGTACCAAAACTGCAATATGGCGGGTCATAGTCGACAAGGTGAATGCCGTCGGAGAGCACAAGCAGACAATGGACGAGGTCAAGAGGCGATGGAATGACATCAAGCGGAAGACCAAGGAGAAACTCTCCGCCAACCAGAAGGCAGCAATGCATACCAGCTTGTGCTGGATGACATGGAGGAGCTGGTGTCGACAGTCATCAGTGTGGATATTGTGGCCAGAGTCGGGGGACCGGACACTGCTCGACAGTACACAACACAACCGCAACAGGGTGAGTGACCACCAGGTACTGGGGGACGGGTGGAGATGGCCTCGATGGCACACATGCACAATCAAGCAGGGCACAGTACACATACACAATGACCCTGGCACCTCACCCAGACCCACAGACTGTCACAATGTACAATGCCATGCTGTCAGAATGTCAACCTGTACCATGCGGCTACATACATGTAGACACATTGTAATACACCATCTCCACTTCACATCGCAGGGGCTTCGTCAACACCTCTTGCAGAGCAGTCCCAGCCACTCTTCATTGATGACGAGGAGGAAAACACCACCATCGACGCACAAGCCCTCCTAGACATCATTGACCTCCTCGGCGACTCACCTCCAGGATCAGGGCAGCCCATCTACATCGAGGAGACCCCACCCCACACCCACCACACAAACCACCCAGCAGGAGGCACCCTCAGCCCCGGCACAACAAATGGCCTTCCAATGCCATGTGCTGGAGTGTTGGACTTGGCCCTTTTCCCTGAATTTTGTTCGCTTTTATGGGAAACCACATGTTATGGGAATGCATGTTAAACGCCAATGTTAAATGCTGTGCAATGGGGTACGCACCTTTATCTCCCCCATGGTAGAGGAATGTATAGGCCATGTGTGGTGTGAGATGCCATAATGCATGCTGCGCAATGGCGTGCGCAGACTGACTTTCCCTATTTTAACATGCTACTTTTAAAATGGATGCCATGGCTGTGTGGTTGTGCCGCCTGACTGAGGTGGGTTACCAAAACACACCGTTCAACTACTCCTGAGTAGTTGAACGGTGCGGAAGGTTGTCAGATCTCTCGACCGGCGGTAACAAGATACTAACTGTTGACTTTTAATTCACTATTCAACTTGGAGATAAGACAGCGCACATATTTCTATTGGATGGTGTGACCATACATAGGATGGTTTTACATGGGAATTCGTGTTTATGAACCACATGACTGGATACATTATCAACTACCGCATTGAACTTATTGCCTTGAAAAAGTCTTGTGTAAGACGTAACACGTGTCGGCTGGTCCGTGTATTTGGAACTGACTATCCTGCATCAATAAAGAAATGATGAAAAACAGCTATTACTCCAAGGGTCCTGAATTTATCATGTGACAGCTTAAACATTTGAAGGAATTAACTCTATCTTTCTTGACATCAGGACAGGCATATATGATCTGATTAAGCACTGACAACTTGTATCAGTTGGGTACTTTACCCATATATTGTGTGGGAGTGCTACTTTAGTCTTCTAAAATTGCAATAAGGTGATTCCTGTCTGCGGGGGAGGCCGTCCTGTTCATGGGGTTGAGCCCCCTACTAATGTTGTTATGCCTCATATGCGTCACACTTATATAAGGTGATTTAGGCGTGCAGGGCTGATTCCATGCCTGTTATGAATGTCATGCCATGATGTTTTTATTGCAGGTTTGAGGCTAATGCGCTTTATGCCCACAGATGATACCTAAGGTTATGAAGTTTATGCCTACAGTTACGTTCCGGCTGGTGTCATGCATAATGTGCCTGATCTAATGTGTTCTAGGCCTTATGGGTCCCGATGCAGGATGTGGTTCATGCCTAATATGTTGACTCCCCAGGATTAGTGTGGAATATGTTTTATTAGGCCTGCGGCTACTTCCTTGCCTAACAGGAGCATTGCATCCATACAGATATGGTTATGGCTAATGGGACTTATGTTGGTTATGCCTAATGCCTTTACCTGCCTATTGTGATGCCATGATGTTTCCATTACAGGTGTTCCGGCCTAATGTCTAATGTCACACCCTGATGTTTTTATTCCAGGTTAATGCTTACGGACTTTACCTTTATTCTTCACACGTACATTTATCCTAACTGTACTTCGCAATGGCTCTGGCAGGGGCCCGATTGGCCCTGCCATGTATATACTCTCCCCTGTAAATATTGACCTGGCGCCGGTTGGCGCAGAATAGAGATTACTGAAATTATATATAAAATATGTTTCTACAATACAAAAGTTATTCTTACACAATTTTGTGTAGCGTCTCTTTTTGGAGTGTGGCCTGTGTGTCGCCAGTGTGACCTGTGTGGATGCTTCGCACATTTCCTCTGGAGTTTGGCCCACCCGCTCTGCACCACACTACCCGTTTCCAACATGGAGGGTCAGAGGGAGACGGCTGAGCAGGTGCGGGTGGGTTTCGAACTCATGGCTGCCAAACTAGATGCCATCCTTGGGTGTCTATGTCCGCCCCATGGTCTCCAACGAGCCCTCACTGACATCGCTGGAGTCATGATGCGTAGAGTACAACAGCTGTCCACTCAGAGTGGCTCCAGCGATACCAGCCGTGAGCTTGCACACATTCTGAGGCTCATGGAGGACATGGTGCCTATGGAGGCAGAAAGGATGGCAGCCACCGCTGCACATCATCCGAATGTAGCTGGGATCTATCATGCCCTGCACACCTCCATCATGGCATTGCCGCCACAAGGCGTGGCGCTGATGAATGCTGTTGCCCCCACACCATCCACATCCCCAGCCCCTGGTGTGTCAGTACCTCACAGTGTGGCAGATGTATCCACCCAGGCCCCTGATGTGTCAGTGGTACACAGTGACGCAGCCGGGACTGCAACACCCACAGGGGGGGCAGGACACACATCTGGGTACGAGGACATGGATGGGTTTGTGATCAGGAGGCACTAGCATTCATTTCTGCCACCTGCCATGTTTCTGCTTGGTGCCGCACATGGCCTCATGACCTTCCACTGACCCCTGATACACTCCGATGTACTCACCTTGGACAGCGGCATGGACTGCCACATCCTGTTTGATGACTTATGACACGGCGGACAGACTGCAGACTGTACCCTTCCTCTTCCGCAGTACATTTCATCCCCGGATGGACTCAGGCTGGCCCTCCATGGGCCCATATTGTGTAGTGTGCTCAGCATTGCCCTGTACCGCTCCAGCTGCAGAACTGCACTGGATGTGCAAATAAACATCCAGTGAAGCACTGCTGTGTCATGTCTTACATCATTGAGGTATGGATGTGTGGTGTGGATGAATGTGGGGACAGTGCTTTCCCTTGCATCAATCATGTTCATTAGGATGGGCGGCAAATTCCGTTCCGCTCGCTGAACTTGCGCAATTTCGGCATTTTCGCGTTCCGCTCGGAACACGAAAATGTCAAAACTTCCGCAATCCGCGGCGGAACGGAATTGTATTGCACAAAACGGTGGCATCTTCGTGGATAAATATGCAGGGCAGGATTCATTCTATCTAGCTCGGCCTCCGGTCACAAATCTCCATTTTGTACCCTCGATATGCTGTCCAATCACACCAGGGTTTGGTTGTTCCAGGTGCATCAATTCCCCCAGGATGGAGGCAGCCAATTGTTCGACTATCAAAAAACTGTTTTTGAAGAATGGACCAAATGCCAAGATGGCCACCTGAAAGCCAGTTGCTGCATACCAAACACCCAATGACAAAAAGAACCTCTGTGGCTGCTGCCGCAAGGAAACAAATGCAGCCCTATCTCCACCTGGACAGCAGGGCAGGGAGTCTTTACTCAGGACTCGGGCGGCAGATGCTAAATGGATTCTATTCTCTTTGTGGCTGTCAAAAATGACAAATTACAGGTTTTGTGGGGCAGAAGGTGCTTCAGGAAATACCATATGGCTGTCCAACACCTTTGCACGTTCCGCTCCACCAGGCGTTTCCGCAGAAGAATTAAGGGAAAATGACAACAGGCAGCGAGTGATGTGCATTCGGCAGCAAGCCATCTCTCCCCGCGCCAGACTGGAGGCCTGTGAAGAGAGTTTAGAGATTTCGGACGACGCTCTTGGGGACACCCACCATCACAGGCCGTACATTGCTTAAATGCCACACCAAAACTCCCCTAGTTATGAAAGCAATGGCCTAGGGGCATTCCCCTTTACAGAGTGAGAGGCAGAGCAGAAGACTTCACTACTTGGCAGGATAGCAGCTACATCACCCAAGAATAGAAAGAGAGTGGATGGATGGGAAGCCCATCTTAAAATGTCTCCTCAGATAAGAAAACAGAACAAGAACAATCATCAGAATTTATCAGCCAGAGAGAAGCAGCATGTTTTCCTGGCATACAGGCAGCCTGCCACACTAAATCAAAACCGGTCGAGGAAAGAGAGATGTCACTTGCTAGAGAAATGCCTCAAAAGGAACCTTTTGGTACCCCAGAGTCTGTGATGTGATGTCGAGGAAGGGGGGGCATTACTAGTCAATAGTGTAACGCGATATGGTGTGCCCCCCGCTGCAGAATGTGAATAGGGTCCTCTCAGTTTGGCATATCTCACAGATATTCATTGGCCATGAGGTCGAAGTGAGCCCTCAGAAGGATTTGCGGGCCTCCTCCCCCATGCCACATGGGCTGCAGGGTTTTGCTTTAGTCTCCTGTGTGTGGTGGGGCAGAGAGAGGAGGTGAGGGTTAAAGACAGAACCCGATAGTGCTACGCTTATTTTGTTGCTAACAAGCAGTGTCTTCTTTCTGACTGAAATGTGCGACAAAGCAGCACGTGCGGTAGCATTTACTTATTCGTGCACATAGCACCGCTGGCTGGCAGCAGATAAGGCATGCACTGAATACTTTCTCCGCACTGAGGGAGCCTGGAACGTGCAGAACATGCCACAGGAGGCTGCTTTCTCCTCATCTGCTGCTCTGATCGGTCTCTGACCTTTTATAAATATTAGGAATGTGAAATCGCATAGAAGCCCCGCCCGTCTGGCCTGCCCCACACACACTAACGGTATGCAACGTCTTCCTGCCTTTTCCCCCACTATGATGGACAGCTCACTCAAGGGACCTTGGTGCCTTTTGGCGAGGTGGCAAAGTCACAGACACACTTGGTCACTGGAAACAACTCTTTTGGTCCTTTACGCAGCAATCCCCATGTAGTTCCTGTGACCAGGAGACTGCTTAACCCTCATCTGCTGCTCTGATCTGTCTCTGACCCTATCAAGAGTCTTGATAGGGTCAGAGACCGATCAGAGCAGCAGATGAGGGGAAAGCAGCCTCCTGGTCACAGGAACTACACGGGGATTCCTGCAAGAGGCATGTGAACTCGCAAAGAAGCCCCGCCCCCAAAATCTCCTCGAGCACGCGAAATTCTACGTGTTTGCGGAGATTTTTTGCCGTTTCACGGAATTTTGCGAAAGGCAATTTCACAAATTCCGCCTTTGGGATGCGAGTCAGAGGGTGTGACATTGCATTTTGTGTTTATGATCAAAAGGAGGGACGTGGAGCCAAGTTTGTGAGGTCCTGCTCATAGGCCCCAATGGAACAGTAAATAAGGAATGAGCAGTTCCTGGGGGTGCTGTCTAGGACAGGGGAGAAGGGGGGAAGGGGAAGCACAGGTGTTTCTTCGTAATGCCCTCACACACCCCAAGGGATGTCATGCTTCATCATATGGGCATTTGCCCCTCGTCTGGCCGGCGCTGCAATGCCTGACGGGCTCCCGAAACCGGGGCTCTTTATCGGGGATCTTTTGAAGAAGCCGTATGGGTGCGTGTGGGTGTGAGGGCGGATAGGTGCACTAGGGGTGAGGTGGATAAAAAAGGTATAAGAGCAATCCTGCCAATTACAGTTTTAATTCATGAGGTAGCTCCAACCTTATTAAAAATGTGAAGAAGCCCTGTGTAGGAAATAATGTTCCCTAAGGGCTAAACTTGAGTGAGTGTGGTCAACATGTTTCGTGCCCCATCTGCCCCAGAAGGGGTCAATGGCACTTCGTCAGGACCGATTAATAGAGAGGTGAGTGCACCGCCGTATCGCAGTAGTTGCTGATACCGGCTGGAGGAGGTAAGTGAAGAAATGGTACTTGGGATGTACCAAAACCTGTGGGAGAAAAGAACAAGATAAAAAGAGGGGGGGGGGGGTGTTAAAAATAAGACCAGCAGTCAGGCCTGCCAAAAACACAAGACGTACAGGTACTGTGGTGCAGAACCCGTTGTGAACTACAAGTGGCTAAAAGACTCCAACCTGACTAAGGAGTGATGGTAGACTAGCTCGATGAGTCGTGAGGGAACCAGTGTTTGGTAATCCGAGATTGTCGAACGGAGGTAAAAAACATATATATATAGAAAAAAGGCGAGTGACCAGCATGGTGTGCGATCTTAAGTGGTTCAATGGAAAAGAAAGGAGAGCTAGACTAGTTATGGCGTTAACCAGTCATGAGCGTCTGATTAGGCAACATCTAAATAGACCATTACATTTAGCATATAACCACTACAACAGACCGGGATTCGCAGGATAATGAAGTAAAACAGTATGTTGATCTAGTTGTTAGAGCAATGATGGCAAGGACCGAACTGAATTACAAAAACATGCATGGTGAGAAAACTGCTGTAAAAACGGTGGCAGGCATAGGTTGAAAACTCACCCCCAAAGGCCTAATTCGGGCTGACGGGGAAGTACAGAGCACTACAGTTGCTCCGGAGTCTAAGAGCAAGGTGAAACAAAAGAAACAATGACAGGTCCTGTTACAGCAATCTATTTAAAAGCGGCGTGCAGGACAGGCTTACCGTATTCGGAGAAAGACCTTTAGTGGTACTCACGGTGGTAGACAAGCAACCTCGCCGGTGTCCTACCCTCGCTCTGGGCCCCGTGAGGAGACGCTTGCGTGGGCGTGCTTAAGTAGCGCTTTTTGGTGAGCGTACCTGAACGTGGCGGCCATCTTGGGATGGGCTTGTAAGGCGATGCCAACGAGGATCATTTACCGGAAGTGTTCTCCGCCGTAGTATCGTGGCGGCCATATTGGAGTGTGATAGGTGTCCAAGGAAAAAGGTTGTAACCTGTCTGGTCGGGCGCTGACCCTTATTCCTATAGCTATTTGTATGTAAATCATACCCACACTTAATGCGGTGTGGTGCATCATGTAGTCAACGGGGAAGTTAAATAACATTGAGGAGTTAGAGTTTTACCAAGTGCTCATGAAGTGTAGAGTGCCTGGCAAGTCCACCTCGGAGTATGTGTTAGCAGCTAAAAAAATTCCTCATGGGCATGTGATAGTTGTGAGTTCAGCTGAAAAGTCTGGTATTAAAACCAAGGGGTGCCATTAAATGATTAGAGATGACGTAAGGCCCGTACAACCCTGAAATCTCTAATTATTGTTTAGTTCTGCCCAGGGTATATCGTCATTTAAACCCCTGAGATGAGAGCCCAACTTAAAAACCCAGCATTGTTCTTTCCTAAACAGGGCTTCTTTCGTGATGTTGGGGAAGGCCTCTAGAATAGTCCAATTTAGATCATTGGGCGTGTGGTTGTTTTCTGCAAAATGTGAACACATTTTGGTATTAGTCTTTTTGCAACGTACGTTGCTTCTGTGTTCAATTAGTCTAGTTTTGACTTGACGGGTGGTCATCCCAATGTATTGTAGGGGGCATGGACACGTGATCAGATAGATGCAGTTACGGGTGTTGCAATTAGTATGTCTTTTCTGGGTCCAACTCCAGTTGCTAGTCAGTTGAACTGTTTTGGAAGCTCGAGTTAAAGGACAAGCCACACATTGACCGCAAGGGTAGTGACCACAGTCTGGAGGTAGGTTCCATAGGGTGGTTGGAACTGCAGGGTTTGTCTTTTTTGGTCTGGTATTAATAAGGAGATCCTTAAGGTTTGACGTGCGTTTAAAGGCAAATCTTGGTTTTGGTATGGTCAATTCACCTGAGTCCAGGATACGCCAATGTTTATTAATGACCCTTTTTAACATGTTGGATTCTGTGGTAAAAGTAGTGACACATGTGATCAGATCTGGTTCAGATTTGGTTTTTGATTCCAAGAGGGTAGATCTGTGAGTGTTGCGTGCTCGTTTCTGTGCATTGTCAATGATGCGGGTAGGGTATTGTCTCTGAGCTAGATTCATACTGAGTTCAGAAGCTTGTCTTTTATAGTTTTCCATTTGGCTACAGTTCCTGCGGATGCGCAGGAACTGCCCGTACGGAAGGTTGTCCTTAAGTGCTTTTGGATGGAAACTATTGTATAGTAAGGGACAGTGGCTGTCGGTGGGCTTTTTGTATGTGATTGTTTCCAAATAGCCCATCTGGTTGATAATGGTTATGTCAAGGAACGGAAGTTCCTGAGTGGAACAATTGGCAGTGAATTTTAAAAAGGGGTTGAGATCATTGATCCATGTCATGAAATTGGGAATGTCTTCCATGTGACCCTTCCAAAAAATTAAAATATCATCGATGTAACGCTTGATGTCGAGGAAGGGGGGGCATTACTAGTCAATAGTGTAACGCGATATGGTGTGCCCCCCGCTGCAGAATGTGAATAGGGTCCTCTCAGTTTGGCATATCTCACAGATATTCATTGGCCATGAGGTCGAAGTGAGCCCTCAGAAGGATTTGCGGGCCTCCTCCCCCATGCCACATGGGCTGCAGGGTTTTGCTTTAGTCTCCTGTGTGTGGTGGGGCAGAGAGAGGAGGTGAGGGTTAAAGACAGAACCCGATAGTGCTACGCTTATTTTGTTGCTAACAAGCAGTGTCTTCTTTCCGACTGAAATGTGCGACAAAGCAGCACGTACGGTAGCATTTACTTATTCGTGCACATAGCACCGCTGGCTGGCAGCAGATAAGGCATCACTGAATACTTTCTCCGCACTGAGGGAGCCTGGAACGTGCAGAACATGCCACAGGAGGCTGCTTTCTCCTCATCTGCTGCTCTGATCGGTCTCTGACCTTTTATAAATATTAGGAATGTGAAATCGCATAGAAGCCCCGCCCGTCTGGCCTGCCCCACACACACTAACGGTATGCAACGTCTTCCTGCCTTTTCCCCCACTATGATGGACAGCTCACTCAAGGGACCTTGGTGCCTTTTGGCGAGGTGGCAAAGTCACAGACACACTTGGTCACTGGAAACAACTCTTCTGGTCCTTTACGCAGCAATCCCCATGTAGTTCCTGTGACCAGGAGACTGCTTAACCCTCATCTGCTGCTCTGATCTGTCTCTGACCCTATCAAGAGTCTTGATAGGGTCAGAGACTGATCAGAGCAGCAGATGAGGGGAAAGCAGCCTCCTGGTCACAGGAACTACACGGGGATTCCTGCAAGAGGCATGTGAACTCGCAAAGAAGCCCCGCCCCCAAAATCTCCACGAGCACGCAAAATTCTACGTGTTTGCGGAGATTTTTTGCCGTTTCACGGAATTTTGCGAAAGGCAATTTCACAAATTCCGCCTTTGGGATGCGAGTCAGAGGGTGTGACATTGCATTTTGTGTACCTGGTCCCGTGAGCACTACAACAGGGACACACGCATCAGTTACTTCCTTGTCCAGACATGGACTGGACCACGCCCCAAGCCCACGAGTCATTGTGGCAAGCCCTGCGCTGGTCTGGAGTACGGCAGGTCAGACCACTCCGATGACGCACCGAGGGGGGCCATCATTGCTACCCGTCGCAGGCGTACTCGCTGATGGTGTGCAGGTCACTGGTCTAGTCGTCAGCATGTCACAGCCACTCCCTGAGGGCAGATTTGCACACACAACACACCCATCCAGCACAGGCATCACTGGCCATGTGACTCCGCCAACATAAGGGGCCGACGACGTCACATTCTCCTCTTCCAGTGGTGACTGGATGAAGGCCGCACCACGCTTCTCATTCATAAAGGGCCCATGAGTTGTTGCGCACAGGTTTGGTCGCATCTGAGGCCTGGCGCATGACATTGGCCTATCGCCGCGTGGCGCTGACTGGGCTTGCACAGGTTTAGTTGCACTAGAGGCCTTGCGGCTGGCACGGGCCTGCCACAATGTGGCGCTGACTGGTGTTGCACAGGGTTAGTGGCACTTGCGGCCGGCACAAGCACCCTGCCACGGGACGGTGATTTTGGGTGCACTGAGTCTGTGGCACCTTAAGCTGCTGAGCGGGTGTGCAGCCTGCGGTGATGCCCCATCCCAGCGGACCGGACAGCTCAGGTTTTGTGTGCCCTACTGGACCGCAGTGTAGGCTAGAGCCAGTGGGCAGCGCGGGCCGACTGCCACGTGGCATCGCTTCCGGGATCCCAGAGTTAGTGGCACCCATTGGGCTGAGCAGGTGTGCAGCCTGCGATGGTGGCGGGTGCACTGGTATGTCCTCTGCCATGGAGTAATCAAGACCCAGCACCAAACATGAGACCTGTTGGCCTGCGGAGCGTGGCTGCATGGGGTGGAGGATGCCATGTCTGCGGGCCCCGGGCTTGGGGCTTGCAGCGGCACGTGGTGGGACCTCCCATCTACGCGCCGGTGGCAGAAGGTGAGCAGTGAGGCCTGGGTGTGCATGGGCGGCATGCTCCGATGGGCGGTGGGAGGGGTTGGGGTGCCTCTGCCTTGGTGTGCATGGGCGGGCAGGCGATGTTGTCTTGTGCAGGTGTGTGTACTATGCCAGTCATGTATCTGGACTCTGTTTCAGCTGGCGGCTCTGACTCAGATGTGTGACCTGGTGAACTGCGATACATACCTGAATGTGGTTGGAGACACACCGGTGGCAGCAGGTGAGCAGTGTGGCCTGGGTGCGCAGGGGCGGCACTGCCTCTCTCTCCACCTCTCTTCTCTCTCTCTCTCTCACTCTCCCCCTCTCTTCTTCTCTCTCTCTCTCCCCCTCTCTTCTTCTCTCTCTCACTCTGTCTCTCCCCCTCTCTTCTTCTCTCTCTCCCCCTCTCTTCTTCTCTCTCTCTCCCCCTCTCTTCTTCTCTCTCTCTCCCCCTCTCTTCTTCTCTATCTCTCTCCTCCTCTCATCTTCTCTCTCTCCCCCTCTCTTCTTCTCTCTCTCTCTCTCTCTTCCTCTCCCTCCCCTTCGCACTCTCTCTGTCCTTTGATGTGCAGAGGACACACCTTCTCATCATTATTTTTGTCTTGCAAGCTGAGACCTACAAATTGTCCCGAGGGGAGTGGCCATGTGTCTTCATTTCATTTCAGTGTTCATTTTAATAAAGTTTCATTTGTTGCTTCGAAAGTGAATCTGCGCTGCTCTTTTCTGTGTCTGCACATTCATGTCACCAGTTGTGATTGTGCGACGTCAGGCAGATTATTTTGTGCATGTTTATGTGTAGCTGATGTTGCATGCCTTTGGTCCGGGGGTGCCAGGGAGTGGTGGTCCTGAGGGTGGTGTCGGCGGGTGTTGTGGCCCTCTTGGGTGTGCGCGGCCGCATACTGGGTGGCTCCATGGCTTCTCTTGCCCTTCAGATGTGGCGCTGGGATGGTCTCCCTTTTGTGGTGCAGGCTGCCGTCAGACTTTACACCAGGTCAGTGCAGGTGTAGATTTCCTGGTGCTAACACGCCTTGTCGCCTGTTTTGTGTTTTTATCGCCGATGTGGCTGGTCGTTGAGAATGTTGTGGTGTGATGTTATTGCAGATTTTGGCACGGGAACGCCCACTCTGCATCTCATTAGCGATAGTTTCGCGGGTCCTCTGTGGCAATGTTTTTGCTGCTGCTATCACGGCTAAACTGGTGCGGTGGGCTGTTAACACCAGCTTGTGAATGGGGCGATGGATTTATCGCAACTATGGCTGCGATGAAGTGCCGTTGACTTGGCGATAGTTTTTTTGTAAATATGCCCCTTAGTTCTCTTAGGCGAGGTGTACCTAGAAGTTGTACTATGCGAGAACGGTATTATCTCTCCAGGAGTACTGTTTCCATCTCTTTGGTGACTGGGACATCCATTGCATAGCGGAAAAACGACAATCAGGATACCTGCTATTAGAAACAGGATCAGCGGCAGCCCTCCAAATATGCTTCCAAATAAGGAGTGTATAAAGTTTGGTTTAACTCCGGTGACTGTCTGAAAGGTGCTTAACAGTCCAGAAGCTATGGTCTTAAATAGTTGGACAATGCCTGTCTTATCAGACATGTTAAAGATACGATTTACCATTTCTGCGAAATGGAAAGGGCAATTTGTATGTATAAGTGCCTGTATCTCTGCCGAAGATCTTGCTACTTTAAGATCAAAATTCTCTTGAGCGGAAGTTAAGAGCCCGGGTTTCTGTATAAGCATGGCTTTCATACTGCTCAAAGTATCAAACCATATTAATGAAACATTTAGTCAAGGTCATAACGGCACCTCCCTGACTGTATGTGTTGGTGGAAACAATACTTGCGCACAGCAAGTAACCCTGGAACTCACAGTTACCAGATATGCGATGCCCAGAAGCATCCCACAGCAACCTTGATCGTTCAGCATCAAGTAACTCCCATTTGGAAGTAGCCTGAACACTGGAGTGATTACAGCAGCTGTGGAACCCTTCAAGTGACAGGATACATTTGCTACTGAACTGCTACAGGCCCCATGAAGCATTATATCCTGCCATATAAGAGATCCACTTAAAGTATTCTCGCAGTTTGTACCGCTTAGAAACACTTCTTTTTCACCACTCCGGCATCAAAATCTGTAGGTAATTCCCAAGACTCCTTGATGAATTCCCTACCCATTTATTCATATCTGCCTGCCTGCCTTTGTTCAAGGCAATTTTGAAATTGAAAAGTAGTGATTGGAAGAGTTATGTGGCCATGGATTAACCATTTTGTGGACGGTGACTCTGCCACTGTAAAGGACAATCTGTCCAGTTTTTCAATGTGCAGCATTGTATACTTCGCTCAACTTTGTGTCTTTTCTATCAGTTTTTTCATCAGATTGTATGAGGAAAACAGAGACGTGCTGTTTATGAAACGCCAGAGCAGATAGCCTGCACGTAAAGATTGCAGCATCCTGCTTAACAACATAATAGAACGCAATTGTGATTGCTCGTGTTGTAATATGGACAAATTTGTTCTAGTACATCGATACAATGTTGCCCAGTGAATATATTCTGGACGTTAGTGTCGTTAACCCATTGCCGACCACTGCTAGAGCTTTCTCTAGGTTTATACGATCTATTTCTCGTACTCTTTCCGCAGCCTCTTGTGATATTTCCCAAATCTCATCGTAGACAGCGTAATAGAAACGTTTGGTACGTGGCTTCCTATGACCTAATAAAAAATCCCATAGGTCCACATACTCTGAAAGTAAGGATAAGTGTTGTTTCACCTGTGTGATTGTTGAGGTCTTTAGCCAATCGAGGCATAACTTCCCAACACTATATGTCTCTACCCCTGGGAGTTGTCTTTGTACATAGGGTGGATCTGGCCTATTGATACTAAATCATTGAGTTTTTCCCAAGAATCTTTCCTGACAGTTATTGGTGTCTACGGGCCAAATCAACTATCCCTTCCAATCAGGTCTGATCTATTGTATTGCATGATGTAATCTTGTGTGACCTCTTCTTGCGATGTTATATTACCCTCAGTGTGTGATGGTGTGGGCATCCGAGCTGTATTAAAATCTTTATTCTTTGCTAACCCAAGGCAGGTCATTTGTTGCACCGTTTTATTCAAAAACATTTTTTGCTGAGGAATAAGGCATGCTCTTCATAGTGCCTCTGTTCCCTGTACGCTACTGCTTTTGTAATTGTATACAACTTATAAAAAAAAATTACAAAAATAAATAAATAATTAAGTAAATAAATAAAAGAAAAAGCAGCAGAATTTTCTAAATCAGACAACATATTATTTACAGTTTCACAATCCCAATCATCAGAAAATGGACTGGAGGTAATGAAATCTTAAATAAATGTGGTATTTTTACAAGTTCAGTTAGGAAAATATATCATAATCAATCTTGTCCCATACTTTACTGTCAGGTATAGGAACTGCTGTAATGTTCACTGATGATAGGTCTCTTTTTTCACAATGTGATGATAGATGCGGTTTCAGAATCACATTCACTTTTTGTGCTGCAGAGCTTTCTCAAAGATAAGTTCCATTAATAAGCATACTAAAGACAGTTACTAGGCATATCCAGAAAAGAAAGAAAAGTATTCTTGTAGACACCCAGAGTTCCACCCAAGGTGACACCAGGTAAGTCTTTTTAGGAAAGTTAATAAAGTCTTTAAATCGCCATAAACAAGTTTTTGGGGTTGGCATTGTTTCAGGTTCGCTTGGATCTAACAAAAACGTGTAAAAGTGAATAAAATAGCCAGATGCAGTTCGATCAATTTTTGGTAGTTCCGCAGGTTTTGTAGAAACTGTAGCATGCTCTTGTTGCGGCAAGTTGAAAATGGAAAATAGATCTACAGCAAATAAACGTAAACAAACTGTTTCTCTTCCTCCTCTGAAGTCAAAAATGGTGGACTCATTGGAACCCTCCCTTATTACTATCCTGGAGGAATTAACCCCTTCGCTGCTAGGCCTTTCCCCCCCCCCCTGTGCTAAGCCTTTTTTGGGCTATTTGGGGTAGTTCGTGCTTAGGCCCCTGCAACTTTTTGACCACATAAGGTATCCACGCCAAATTTGCGTCCTTTTCTTCCAACATCATGGGGATTCTAAAGGTACCCAGGGTTTGTGGATTCCCCTGGAGGAGACCCAAAAATCAGCCAAAATACAGCTAAAGTTTTGTTTTTGGGGGAACAATGGGAAATAAGTGCTGCAAATGAAAGTGTCTGTGTTTTTCCCTGCAAATGGTATCAAATAAGAGTTTGTGGGGATGAAATCAGAATTTTCCCAGCTTTTAGGGAATGACAGACTATTATTAGAAAACAAACATTTTTTACACAGTTTTGGCATTTTTCTGGGACATAGCCTATTTTTGCTATTTTTTGTGCTTTCAACCTCCTTCCAGTTAATGGTAAAAATGGGTATGAAAGCAATAATGGATCCTGGACAGCTCTACATTTTTGGACAGTAGATAAAATTCTGAATTCAGCAAGGGGTCATTTGTGTAGATCCTTCAAGGTTTCTTTATAGAAACTAACAGTTAAATATAGGAAAAATGTCAAATTAGTTGAAAAAAAACAGCCTTTTGTGTCAACGTTTTCACCTGTAACTCCTTCTAATTATGACAGCCTTTGAAAGCAATACACCGTTACATCCTTACTGGTTGTTGGGATATATAGGACGTGTAGGTTCACCAAGAACCCGACGAACCCAGAGCCAAAAACTGAGCAGCGACTTGCAATGGTTTTTTATTATGTAATGGGTATATAGCAATTACTCTGGGAAAATGTATACATGGAAAAATTGGTATGAAAGACACCTATGTATTTCTGAAATGGGAACAAAATATAGAGTTTAGAAACAGTAGATATTTGCACATTTCCGAAATTGGGAACAGTCATACTAGCATGAGAATTATCGATCATTTTTCAAAATGACTTCTTTTTTACACATTGTCTTTCATTTGGAAGGCAGAAATGCATTGAAAGTCAATAGGTAATAACAGTTGCTTTACAAATCTGAATTACCCTAAGTCTCCTGATAAAAATGACACCTCACTTGTGTGGGTAGGCATAGTGCCCACGAAAGGAAATGGCTCAAAACGCAACGTGAACACACCACATTTTCACAATGAAAAATGACCCTTTTTTTGCAAGGTGCCTAGCTGTAGTTTTTTAACCCAAGCTCTGCCGGCACCTAGGGAAACCTAGCAAACCTATACATTTTTTTGAAAACTAGACACCCAGGGGAATGCAGGATGGGGTGACTCGACTGCCTCCCTCCAGGTTCTGTTACCCAGAATCCCTTGCAACCTAAATGATTGTCAAAAAAACACATTTTCCTTACATTTCTGTGGTGGAAAGTTCTGGAATCTGTTTGGATCCACAAATTTTCACTCACCCCGCATTCCCCAAAGTCTTCCGAGAAAAATGATACCTCACTTCCGTGGGTAGGCCTAGTGCCCGCGACATGAAACGGCGCAAAATGCAACGAGGACACACCACAATTTCACAGTGAAAAATGACCCTTTTTTGGCAAAGTGCCTAGCTGTAGTTTCTGAACCCTAGCTCTGCTGGCACCTAGGGAGACCTAGCAAACCTATACATTTTTTAAAAAGAGACACCCACGGGAATGCAGGATGGGGTGACTCAATCAATCAATCAGTGACACTTATAAGGCGCGCTACATACCCGTAGGGTCTCAAGGCGCTGGGGGGGGGGGGGGTGCCGCTACTGCTCGAACAGCCAGGTCTTCAGCTTCTTTCTGAAGGAGAGGTGGTCTTGGGTCAGGCGCAGGTCGGACGGGAGGGAGTTCCAGGTCTTGGCGGCCAGGAAGGAGAAGGACCTTCCTCCTGTAGTCGCTCTTCGGATGCGGGGGACGGCGGCGAGGGCGTGGTTGGCTGATCGGAGGTGGCGTCTGGGAGCGTAGAAGTTGACTCGGCTGTTGAGGTAGCTCGGGCCTTGGTCGTGCAGGGCTTTGTGTGCGTGGGTGAGGAGGCGGAAGGTGATTCTCTTGTTGACGGGGAGCCAGTGAAGGTCTCTCAGATGTCCGGAGATGTGGCTGGATCGTGGGATGTCGAGGATGAGTCTGGCTGAGGCGTTTTGGATCCGCTGGAGTCTCTTCTGGAGCTTGGCGGTGGTACCGGCGTAGAGGGCGTTACCGTAGTCCAGTCGGCTGGTGACGAGGGCCCGGGTGACGGTCTTCCTGGTCTCTGTGGGGATCCACCAGAAGATCTTCCGTAGCATGCGTAGGATGTTGAAGCACGCCGAGGAGACGGTGTTGACTTGCCTGGTCATGGAGAGGGAGGAGTCCAGGATGAAGCCCAGGTTTCGTGCATGGTCTGTCGGTTTGGGTGCGGTGCCCAGGGCGGGAGGCCACCAGGAGTCGTCCCAGGCGGAGGGTGAGGAGCCCAGGATGAGGACCTCCGTCTTGTCCGAGTTCAGTTTCAGGCGGCTGGTCGTCATCCACTCAGCTACCTCTTTCATCCCTTTGTGCAGGTTGGCTCTGGCGGCGGTGGGGTCGTTGGTCAGGGAGAGGATCAGCTGGGTGTCGTCGGCGTAGGAGATTATGCTGAGGTGGTGTTTGCGTACGATGGCCGCGAGGGGGCTCATGTAGACGTTGAAGAGGGTGGGGCTCAGGGATGATCCTTGGGGGACGCCGCAGATGACTTCGGAGGCCTCTGACTTGTACGGTGGTAGGCGGACTCTCTGTGTTCTTCCGTCGAGGAAGGAGATGATCCATTCCAGCGCCTTGTCCTGGATTCCGATGTTGCTGAGGCGCCGTACTAGGGTGCGGTGGCAGACCGTGTCGAAAGCCGCGGAGAGGTCTAGGAGGATGAGGGCCGCTGTTTCTCCATTGTCCATCAGGGCTCGGATGTCATCGGTGGCGGCGATGAGGGCGGTCTCGGTGCTGTGTTTGGCTCGGAAGCCGGACTGTGAGGGGTCGAGGGATCCGTTCGTCTCGAGGAAGGCGGCCATCTGCTTGTTGACGGTCTTCTCGATGACTTTGGCTGGAAACGGGAGAAGCAAGATGGGGCGGTAATTCTTGAGGTCGGTGGGGTCCGCTGTTGGTTTCTTGAGTAGAGCGCTGAGTTCGGCGTGTTTCCAGCTCTCAGGGAAGATGGCGGTGTCGAAGGAGGTGTTGATGATGTCTTGCAGGTGGGGTGCGATGACAGCGTCGGCCCTGTTGAAGACGTGGTGAGGGCAGGGGTCGGTCGGTGATCCGGAGTGGATGGAGTTCATCGTGCGGATGGTGTCTTCGGTGCTGATCGGGGTCCAGGCGTGGAGGGTGGTGGTGGGGGGGGGTGGTTGGTCGGTCATGGTGTGCGTTGGTTGGTTGTTGAAACTGCTGTGTATGTCCGTGATCTTGTTGTGGAAGTATGAGGCGAGGGAGTTGCAGAGGTCTTGCGATGGGGTGATGTCGTTGTTTCCTGCGCTGGGGTTGGAAAGCTCTTTCACGATGTTGAAGAGTTCCTTGCAGTTGTGTGCGTTGTTGTCCAACCGGTCCTTGAATGCTGTTTTCTTGGCGGCGCGGATCAGCTGGTGGTGTTTCCGGGTGGCAAGTTTGTAGGAGGTCCTGTTGTCCGGTGTCGGTTCCCATTTCCAGACTTTCTCGAGGGCTCGGCAGTTCTTCTTGGAGCTCTTGAGTTCGTCGGTGAACCATGGGGCCTTCTTGTTGCCGGGTCTGCTAGGCGGGGTCCTCAGTGGGGCGAGTTCGTCCGCGCAGTTGCTGATCCACTTCGTGAGGTTGTCGGCGGCCTGGCTGGGGTTCGCTGAGCTGGCAGGAGGGTGCTGGCTCAGGGAGGTGGCGAGCTGGTCTGCTGTGATCTTGTTCCAGCTTCTGCGGGTGGTCTGTTGCTGGTGATGGTGGGACGTCGTTCTCTTGAAGGTGAAGTGGACGCAGCTGTGGTCCGTCCATTGAAGCTCTGTGGCGTGGCTGAAGTCGATGTCTGTGCTGGATGAGAAGACGGCGTCGAGTGTGTGTCCGGCGAGGTGGGTGGGGGTGGACACCAGTTGCTTGAGTCCCAGGTTGGCGAGGTTGTCGAGCAGGGTGCTGGTGTTGTGGTCGTTGTTGTTCTCCAGATGGAAGTTGAGGTCTCCCAGGAGGATGTAGTCGGCGGAGGGGAGGGCATGCGGGCTGATAAAGTCGGCGATGTCCTCGCTGAATTGCGTGCGTGGTCCAGGGGGTCGGTAGATCAGGGTGCCTCTGAGGGTGGTGTTCGGGTTGGTGTGGATCTGGAAATGTAGGTGTTCGGCGCTGGTCAGGGTGTTGTCGGTGCTGGTCGTGAGACGGATGGTGCTCCTGTGGATGATGGCGATGCCTCCTCCCATCTGGTTGGCGTTTCGGTCCCTCCGGACGATCTTGTAGCCCTCTGGGATGGCGATGGCGATGTCGGGAGCTGAAGAGGCGTTCATCCAGGTCTCCGTGAGGAAGGCAACGTCTGGAGCTGTGGTGTCAAGGAGGTTCCAGAGTTCGATGGCATGTCTGTGGACGGAGCGGGTGTTGATCAGGATGCACTTGAGGTGGGTGCTGCTGGTGTTCGGCTTGGCGGGTGCTGGTGCGAGGCAGGTCCGGATGCAGGTGAACTTGCAGCCTTGCAGCCTTGCAGAACTTGACTGCCTCCCACCAGGTTCTGTTACCCAAAATCCCTTGCAAACCTAAAAAATTGTCCAAAAAAACACATTTTCCTCACATTTCTGTGGTGGAAAGTTCTGGAATCTGCGTGGATCCACAAATTTCCACTCACCCCGCATTTCCCAAAGTCTTTCGAGAATAATGATATCTCACTTGTGTGGGTAGGCCTAGTGCCCGCAACAGGAAACGGCCCTAAACGCAACGTGGACACAGCACAATTACACAATGAAAAATGATCCTTTTTTGGCAAAGTGCCTAGCTGTAGTTTTTGAACCCTAGCTCTGCCAGCACCTAGGAAACCTATACATTTTTGAAAACTAGACACCAGGGGGATTCCGGGGAGGTATGGCCTGCATCGATTTCCCAACATTTCCTTACCCAGAATCCCCTGCAAACCTCAAATTTAGCTGGAAAAAAATCACTTTTTTTGTACATTTTAGTGTGGGAAAGTTGTGACATCACCAGGCTGACACAAATTTCCTACCACCCAGTGTTTCCCCGGGTCTCCCGATAAAAATGGCACCTCACTCATGTGGGAGGCCCAAGTACCTGCGACAGGCAAGGGCCAAAACGTAGTGAGGCAACCTCAAAAGTGCCTATCTCAAAATGACCTGGTTTTGCAAGGGGGGTCACCTGGGTTTTTGGCCTGGTGCTCAGCGGCCACCTAGGGAAACCTACCAAACCCACCCATTTCTGAAAACTAGACACCAGGGGATTCCAGGGAGGTATGGCTTGCATGGATCCCCCAACGTTTCCTTACCCAGAATCCCCTGCAAACCTCAAATTTAGCTGAAAAAAATCACTTTTTTCACACATTCTTGTAGTTCACTTTACCACTCATGGATGCTCCCAAAAATTATTTTGCGTGTGGTACAATCTAAAACAAGCAGGCACACACAGCTCAGGGTTAGAAGGACACTCGGGGCAGTACATACGAGTCTCCTTCCGCATACATCTTAGCCAACAGACTCTACATCTCCTAGTGGGAAAGTCTTTTGAGGGTGTGGGAGGAATGTGATCAGGAAAGTGGCGATCTTTCAATCGAGCCACATCCTCCACCACTCCAACTCTAGGAACACTTGCCTGTTCCACAACAACAAGGCTGCCTATCACAGACTTCTGAAACTGAACAAAAGTCAACTTTGATGCAGGAGAGCACTCCTTGAACACAACAAAAGCATTGAAAGTTGCTAAATTGAAGAGATGGATGGCCAACTTCTTATACCAAACATAAGCCTTACGAATAGCAGTGTAAGGTTCCAACCTCTGATCTACTCTATCAACACCACCCATGTGCTTATTGTAGTCTAAAATGCACACAGGTTTGCGCACTTCAGCAATCTGACCCCAAACAGCCACAGGTGAAGTACTCTCATCATGGATGGTGGTCAGCATGTACACATCCCTCCTGATCACAAATTTCACAGCTAGTAGTTCATCACTACGCAAGGAACTGCACTGTCCCCTCTGAAGTTTTTTGCAAACAAGCTCTTTTGGATAACATTTACGGTTATAGCGGATTGTGCTACAAGCAAAAGTGTCCACTTTGAACACTTCCTTAAAGAATTGCGCAGCGGTGTAGAGGTTATCAAGGTACAAATGGTGGCCTCTGTTAAACAGTCCTCTAGCAAGATCCCACACAATTTTCTCTGAAACTCCAAAAGTGGACGGACAACCAAGGGGGTCAATAGTGGAACCCCTACCAGTGTACACACGGAACTTAAAAACATATCCTGTCCTACTCTCAGACAACATATACAGCTTAATTCCATAGCGTGCCCTCTTGCTAGGAATGTCCTGCCTAAAAACCAAACGGCCCTTGAACAGAACCAAAGACGCATCAATAGATATTTCTTTCCCTGGAGTATAGATCTCTGAAAATCGATCTATAAAGTGATCAAGAACAGGCCGAATCTTACAGTCAGGGTGATCTCGTGGCAACGCCAAAGCATTATCAACAAAATGCAGCATCCGAAGCAAAAGTAAATACCGATCACGAGTCATAACTGCAGGAAATATGGCCGTTGCCATCAAGGGACTGGTAGACCAATATGAAGCCATCGACGGCTTCCTTATCAAACCCATCAATAAAGTCAAACCCCAAAAAGTCTTCATCTCTTCCAGATTTGTGGGAGGCCAGCGGGTAGCTCTAGAATGGGGCCTAAGTCTGGCACTGTTGTCCCTCAAAAACTGATCAGCATACAAATTAGTCTGCTCAACAATCTCACCCAAAAATACATCATCCATAAACAACTGAAAAAACAGTATATGCAAAAAATGTTCACAATCCACTCTACACCCTGCATCACCACTAAAGGCAGGCAACACCGGCTGCACCATGTTTGGATCAACCCAGAGTCCAGCACTTCCAGTAGGAAGCCTAGCAGCCTCAGGCTGCAATCCTGATGCCTCTTGCCCCATCGGCACAGCAGTATCCTCCTCTAAAACAGGCACTTCATCCGCACTGAGAGTAGCTTCATCCACACCGAGAGTAGCTTCATCCGCACTGAGAGTACCTTCATCATCCGATGATTCCATGTGGAGAGAAAACTCACTGCCTGAATCTTCCCCACCCTCCTCTTCCTCAGACGCACTGTCAGTCTCATAATCATGGTCAGAGGAAGATTCAAGAAGCATACCAACCACCTGCTGAGCAGTCATTCTACGGCTAGCCATAATGCTTACTACTAAAGGTAACTTGTCAAACAAGTCAACAACAACAAACACTTTGTAAAATAAGTAATAAACAAAATGTGTCTTTATCAGAAAGGCCTATATACTCCAAAACGATACCACTCACTTGCCAGAAGCAGCTAGACTCACCACCACCTACTCTGCACAGACACAGTATGGATCAACAATATCCCACTAAAAAGAAAGAGAAAAGAAAATTACACATAAGACAATGCAAAACACATTGCAAAGAATTTCATGCTGAAAATACTAACTAAATATGCTGCCATTATGACACCACTTACAAAAAAAATTTCAATAAGTAAATACAACAAAAATGTTTTTCTATCCAAAAAAATGCAACTACGCAAAACTGCAGATCAACCACCGCAAACTAGAATAAAAAGGAGAAAAAAACATTACAATCACATATGCAAATAATGCACCAGTCCACACACAATCCACCAGCCAAGCTAAGGGGTAGGTGGGCCTAAGAGTATAAATAAAATATTCACCCCCGTAAAAGGTGAGCAGCCCTTGAGGCCACTCCCCAACACAAAAATTTTAAAAGACCCTGGTGTCTAGTGACTTCTGCCCCCCTTGGGGGCAGATGGGCTTAAAAACATACTGCTATACTGCCACCCAAAGAGGGCAGAAATGCCCACAATAATCCTCCCATAAAGAGGAGCGACCCTTGTCCAAGGGGCCGCTCTTCAACATAAAAAAAAAAACCTGGTGGCCTAGTGGCCCTACAAAAAAACAAATCAGCTGATCTGCCCCTCAGGGTGGCAGAAACGGCCAAATTAATGCTCCCCAAAGGGGAGCAACCCTTGCCCAAGGGGCCACTGCCCTCAAATTTCCCTGGTGTCCCAATGGGCCAATTACAGCCCTGCCAAGTGTCACACATCCTGTGTGACACTAACACATTTTAAGTTACATTACTGCATTACCGCATGTGAAAATGATTGTCACACAAATCAGCGTACTTCAAAGGTGAGTGTATTACAGGTATTTGAGGTTCGTAGAGTCTGAAACACAAAGCAGGCGGGGCACAGTAGCCTATGCGAGTTCTGCTATGTTTGGATGGTTCACCCTGATTGGACGGTGTTTTGCTTGTATTAGAGGTAGGTAGGCTGACTTGCCAACCTCTCCCGGCACTAATTGGTCCTTATAGCACACACGTGCGTGCTATAAGGAATGGCCTGCTGAACACAGCGTAGTTTGTTAGAGCCAGGCCGTCCATGCAGTGTTAGTGCTGCTAAAGGACAAAGTTTTGCTTGTCAGGGACTGAAAGGCTCCAGTCGGCGCAGGGAGAATATTTTCAATTTCAAAATCGTATTGCAACCAGCCCGGGCCACCAGGACTTTCTGCAACCAGAATTAGATTGAAGGACAGGGGAGTCCTCCTTGACACATGCCCCCTTCCCCTGCTGGAAGGGGGGAGGAGGCGGGAAGGGAGTGTTCTCCAGGGGCTATCACGGTAAGAGAATGTGCCGAGGGCCTGAAGGCTCTGAAGACTGCGTGCCAGCCACGCCATGCCATCTTCAAGTGTGGTGAGTATTTCACATTTGATTTCTGATCACTTTTTAAGATAAAAGCGCCAAAACATAGCGCTATAATACAGTGCCTCCCCTGATCACTTGTAAATTTTGCCTAGAAAAAGAGAAACATTCGAAGATTAAATTGTCGATCCGTATTGATTTGTTTCAGTGTGTGCTAAAATGGAATTCTAGTTTAAACAAAGAACAATCAATAAGAGATTCTTGTAAAGGATCAGAACATACATTATTCACACTTTCACTACCACTGTTGCAGAGGCCTAAAGGTGCTGGGATCAGCTACTATACTTATTACAAAAGAAGGTCAGGTTGACTGAGATTCGAGGTTGTTCTATTACGCAGATATAAAAAAATGTTAAACAGTAGAAGAGAGACACACAGCTGTCATGGGCAAAATAAACTTTGAGGCAGGGTACCATTCTCCCTAATTAATCCGTTCCGAAGAGGCAGAGTGATGCTTAACCATGAATGAACTACGCATTTAAACAGATGTAGAAAATTCAGACCCCTCTCTGGAAAAAAAACATGCTGTTCCTGCCTTAAAAAAATCACAAACTACTGCTGCAGATTAGATGCAACTCAGAACTCTATGGTATGCGGAGAGGAGCGTCAGAATCATCTAGGTCACTGTGCTGGCCTGCTCTCTTCGGACTGGCAACCGTCTCTAGCACATCACAGCACTGTCCACAGGCTAAGCAGCTGTCTGCAGTGAGAGTGACCCCACAGGCTGCAGCTACAGTGTAGAGGCCGAGCAGCAGAAGTTATTTTCCCAGCACTGACTCCATTGTTAAGTCAAAGAGAACGTGGGGTTTAATGTTAATGATCAGAGATTTGCCCAGTGCAAGTTGACTCACCAGTAGAGTAAAGGGATAATGTGCCTGCTGCAAAGAACGTGCTTCATGCATATCACAGAACCTAATGTTGCTAAAAGGGATTAATTTGGTTAGAAATGTATTCTTATTAGCAAACCCAACCCCAACTACTGTGGTACGTTTTCAATCCTCAGTTTGTCCCCCTCCAGATCAAACACTTAAAATATATTGCACTGTTACACAATTATTTTACTGTACGATCAGCTCACAAGGATACTAGATGAGTGCCCTTCCATATATGTTCTCCTTGTCTTCATTGCGTGATTTTGCTTGCGAGAAAGTGTCACTCATAGTCGTTGAATGTCACTCATAATTACACTGAAATTACGAAAATGTCACATGTAGCAATCTGGTACCTTGGCACTATGCAATTATTTAAAATAAACGGCGAAATCTGCCCCGCAGGGGGGCAGACCAAGTCATAGAATATTGCCCCAAAAAGGGGATCGACCCTTGCCTAAGGGTCCGCTCCCCCAAACAGTAAAAACTTGGCCCTACAGGTGGAGGAAGGAAAGGGTATCAGGAAGGGGACCACCATGGACAAGCAGACAAGGGCAAGTTGCTTGTTCCAGGACAGAGACATGTTACATAGCTTCAAGGACAGAGACTGTATCCCTTCTTCTACTATGAGGGCATGCTTGGTCAAGTCATGGACCTCACATTGTCAGGGACAGGCCTCGCCTCTGCGCACACTTTAAATTAGCGTAACCCCCGAGCAAAAATAAAAGTCAGGATGCCAGATTTACATGCAGTCGGGCACTCACAGCAAGGGAACATGCCAATTTCCATGCAGGGGAGATTCTAATTCCAAAAGCACCATAAAGTGTTTTCTGTATAATCAAAACCTCAGTGTTTTGATGAATGGCTCTTGGAAGGTGGGCACAGAGTTTTGTATTAAGGGTAAATGTGTAAGTGTGTATTTGTTCCGATTGGGTGTTCTGAATAAGCCCACAACTGTCACGCATATAAGTATAAATCCTTTGGAGAAATCAAATGTCTGCTACAATATCTGCCTTCTTGGAGTGTAGATAGTTATAGCATTTTCTATGAGAAATTCTCTCAGTGGGACGATGTGGCCCAAGCTTCAGTTTATTATTCGCTCTCCTATGCTTTTGCTAGTTTCCACCATGCCTCACCTCTGACGGTTTTCCCACAGAACTTCTAAGCAATAACATTTCAACTAATATCCTTGTAATTTAGTGTTTCAAAAATGCTCAATAGCACTCCTCATGCCAACTACCACTAGTCTTGTGGAAATGTACTGGGCTTCTATTACCCACCTGGTCTGGCTCTGCTATCTTTTTCCATACCAACTTGTTTTGGAAGTGCTTTCAACCATGTTCAGCCATTCTTTGTTCCTCAACCGAGGTATTCATCATTCTAGTTCTGAGACTATGCACTAACACACATACTTTCTACGATAAGACAAGGTCACTGTATGTTTCTCAACCACCTTTCATGATGTTTTACAAGCTTATCCGTGCCTGTGTTTTAGTTGATGAATTTCCTTCTCTGTCCCAGGATTTTGATCTCCTGCTAGCTCCATCATCTATACGCAGCACAGCTTTACCCACAGCTTGAGGACATTCTTAGGCTTTCTACCCATGATGCAGCTTATTCTAAAAAAAAATCCCTGACGTCTAGTGGCCATTTCTGCTTCACGATCGTGCAGCAGGAATGCACAAAAGAGGCATCAGGGGAAAGGAAAACCTTTTCCTTTGCCCCGATGCCTCTTTTGCTAAAACCCCTCCTCCCCAGAGGAAAAACTTACCTCTTTGTTCCCCAACGTGCTGGAAGAAAATGGCTTCCAGCGCATTGAGGAAGAAAGGGAAACCTCCAATGACGTCAACGCGCCTCGTGCGCTGACGTCATTGATGACGTGTATGGGGGCAGGGGGAGGCAGGGTAAGGGCTTCCCCTGCCTTCCCTGGTAATAAGTACCCAGATCGGCGTCCCACGGGGGAGCGCCAGCGCTTCCCACGTGGGTGGGTGCCATGATGAGCTGAACTCGTCATGAGCACACGCCCACTGTGTGCCATGACGAGTCCAGCTCGTCATGAGCACCGAAGGGTTTAAAGGCTGTCAGATCAAACACTGACAATATTGCCATGGAAGTTAAAAATGTACTGAAAGACATGGCCAGTCTTTCAATGAATGTTGCAGATAATTATATCAAGCTGTATGATGTTATAACCAAAACGGATAACATATTGCCAATGGTTAAAAAAATCCCCTTCATAAATACCAGATTACTTGAGTTAGAGAACAGGAATAGGCAACATACCTGACACATTTTTAATCTGCCTGAAGATATTGAAGGCAAGAATTTCAGGCGATATTTAGAGAATCTGCTACCTAATTTATTGAATGTGAAGTTCTCCGAACAATTTGAGATTGATAAAGCACATTGTATTCTATCTCACAGTAAACCAGGTCAAACTAAATCCAGGCAAGTCATCTTCAAGGTTTTGCGCCACCATCACCTCGTTCTATCAGGAAGGCAGCTTGTGAGATGCCTCCTCTCCTAGTCAATGGCTAGAAGATTTTCATCCATCAAGACTTTGCCAAAGAGACGGTTGCGATGCAAAAAGATTTTGCAGCGATGAGACCACAACTAAGAGACTCTGGCTTCAAATATGGACTCTTCGATCCATCCGCAATGCGTGTTTGGAAAGGCGACATCTCAAAATCCTTTCATCCTCCGGAAGACCTCCAAGCGTTTCTAGACAACCACTCTTGAGAAGTGTAGCTCACTGGTTAGAGGAGGCATACCCTGAAGCAGAGGTCAGACCCGGGACCAGGGTTCAATTCCCGACGCGGCAGGGTCCGGAGCCCAATTGTCCACGGACTCGATAATTCTCGCTTCGGTGCCCAGTCTAAGCACGAGTTCACACTATGCAGCTCTGGGCAACAAGCTTGCTTAATCTCCACAACGGCCCCCCGTGGCGGGATGCCTGGCTTTCACCTTGGGGATGCCCAGTACGGGTTATCTCACAGGGAAAAACCAGGACGTGTTCCCAATGCAAGCGCCAAGATGCCCAAGGGTAAGTTGAGCGCTATATAAGAACACATAATAATAATAATAATAATAATAACTCTCCTCCTTCAATGGACACCCATGACTCCCCACCTGAGTTTATTCAATTAGTACTACCACTTTATGATTTATTACTGCTATGATAACGCGCAGGTATATTTATTGTTCAGACAATAATACTCCTGTTGTTATTATGCTAGTCATATAAGTACGGGTGGACTTTCCTCATCCTTTATTTCTTCTTGGATGCATGTGTGTGTCTCTTCATTGTATATGTATGTTCCTTTCTATTTTGTATATTTATCTGTCTTTTTGATTTTATGTCCTCCATTTCTATTGACTACTCCTCTGGTTTCTTCTACTACTTCTGTTGTATATGTAATTCCTCCACTCTTTTTCTATCTTCCTTCTTTTTCACCTCATAAACTATGAATACTTCTCCTAAAGTGAAAGTTGTTTCACTCAATGTCAAAGGTTTGGGTCATCCAGTTAAAAGATTAAAGATTAAAGATTTTAGATGATTTACATAGGCAAAAAGCTGATATCTGTTTGCTACAAGAAACCCACGTTGATGACACCATTTTAAGATACATGCAAAGGAATTGGATTGACCAGATTATCTCCTCCCCTGCGCAAGGTAAAAAGAACTCTTCAGCTACAAGTCCCAGACAAAAAACCTGATTCAGATGGTAGATTTCTTTTGGTCAAAGGTAAAATTAGAGATATGACTTTACACTTAATTAATATCTATGGACCAGCAGCAGATGACCCTAATTAAATTTTTTGTCTCATAATACTTCTGAGATTCTTCAACTTGGGAAAGTTTCCTTAATTTTGGAGGGCGATTTTAATTTGATTAGTGACCCTCTTTTAGATAGACTATCCTCCACCAAATATGCTCCACCTAAAGCGTTTCAGTCTCTCAGAACCTTATATAAAAACACTAAATTGGTTGACATCTGGAGACTACCCACTCAGAAAGAATTCACTTTTTTCTCCAATCCACATAGCTCTCACTCACATTTATATTATTTATTGGTGTCCAGAGATTTAGTGAAAACTGTAACCCGACCTGCTATTGGTAGTATTGAAATCGCAGACCATGCAATAATTTCGCTTCATTTACAAACAGATCATTTTTCAGTTTCTCATTCCTGTTGGCGCATGAATGTTCATGTTGTTCTACATGATACACATAAAGATACCATTTTAAAAGCTATTCATGAATCTTTTTTTGCATAATCTCGATTATGTTACCTCCCCTATTGTCAAATGGGATGCTTTTAAAGCTTATTTAAGAGGAATTGTTATTTCTATAAAGGCACATGAAAATAAATTGTTTAACACCAAATTGTTATACCTTGAAAAACAGATTGTGGAATTTGATTGACTGTTTATCTCTTCACAGAATCTTGTTTTAAAAACCACACTGCAAAAATGTAGATACGAGTATACTTCCATGTTGAGAGAGACAGCTGGTATACCAATTGCAAGCCAGAAAGCTAAATTTGCTTCTAATTCCAACAAGTCAGGAAAACTCATAGGTGCACATGCATCAAAAATCAGAAAAGCAAGTCCTTATTAGCGATAAATAAGAAATTGCAAATACGGATTCACGTTTCGGGATGCATCTACAGATTCGGTAAAATGTAGCGATTCCTTAAAAATCGCTAAAACTAACGGAAAACACAATAGCGATTCCTGAAATTAAAGATTAGCAAATACCGAAATCGGTAATACCGAATTCGGTATTTGCGAATTCGGAGATAGCGAATTCGCAAAAAACGGGTCGCACCTGAAGCAGACTGATGACATCACAACCAGGAAGTCATCCAGCCCATTCCTCATTCACTGCCCTGAGGAGCTCACAGGAGGAGGCAGAGCATACAAGCTGAGCCAAGAGATTTCACCCTCAGAACCCATCCAGACTACAATTGTCCAGGATGGACAAGAATGCACCTACTCCATCAGACACGCCCAGAAAGAGGAAGAGAAAGTTCTCTGACAGGGAACTGGAGCATTTGATCGAGGGGGTGAGCAGCAAGCATGATAAGCTGTTTGAGAAGCTGTCACTCAAGGTGCCCGAAGCCAAGAAGCGGAAGATATGGCTTCGCATTAGGGAGAGGGTGAATGCTGTCGGAGTGACGCACCGCAGCATCGACGACCTTAAGAAGAGGTGGTATGACCTCAGGAAAAGGGCAAAGGAGCGCATTGCCGAAAAGGTCAATGAAGCAGCTGGCACAGGAGGGGGGCCATCCAGAGTACCTGCCAACACAGTCCTGGAGGAGCTCGTAGAGGGGACCATTGAGCCAGAGGCAGTCGTCGGAGTAACCCAGATGGACACCTCCGGCGCAGTAACCACAGAACAAGGTAAGATGCATGCCTGCGCTTATACACAGCGTATTGTATACCCATGCCCATCCCTCCAGGTCAATCACAGTGTACAGGGAGAAGTGCATAACACATATACCCTCACATTAGTATTGCATCATGGGAGTTGTAGTCATGTTAGCCAAGTATGCATGTATGATCACCAATGCACAATAAATGAGATCAGCAGTACAGGCCCAACAGTGTGTCTAAATATGTCATTTATTGTAGTAAAAGTATGCGGAATGACAAAAAGATATTGTTGCAGGGATTCTGCTTATGCACAGAACTATGCACAGGAAACCAGGACCTCAGTGAATTGTGGTGTACCAAAAACTCACCTCAGAACCCAGAACCCCTTATCCGACCAGCATCAGTGTCCCATTCGTTATCCGAGGTTTATATCGGCGGTCCCAATGTATAGACAACCCAGAACAAGCGACTTAGTGTATTTCTCAGGAATGGTGGGAATCAGAAATACCTGTTCGTAATTATTCTCATATCAGTCCACAACAGAATAAACAGAGACACGGTAAAGTTTAAAGAGTTTATTTTATAAACCTCGTGTCCTAAGATGCAGTACTTTGGCTAACATAAGCAGACAAATGATTAAAATCAAAACCATCAGCATAGTTACAATACCATAGAAAATGAAAGGAGTAATCATACTAAAATGACAGTGGATTTCAGCCACCTTCCTTTCGCTAGCAAACTAATATTATTATTATTAGACTAGTAAAAGGTCTCTAGGCTTGAATGGGGAACCCCATACCGTAAAGATCAGCTGAGTGAGATCACATCACAGGATCAGCTAGGCTCTGCTCCTGGGAAAGCTCTTCTTCCGAATGTCATGAAAAACATGCAACGCTGTAATATCAAAAGCACCCGACTTTCAGGTATTTGCAGCTGCGTGCGTGTTATGGCTAAATAGTGGGCCGATCAACCTGAACCCAACAACATGCACCGTCTAGCGACCCAGACTGTTTCTTTACACGATGTGCAGACCAAGGTCGCTGCTCACTGTTTGGGATGTGAACAACAGACAGTTCTCATGTGAAGCAAAGTCGAGCAAGCATTTCTCAATTAATAACATGTAGCTACAGTGTCGTGTGCAAAAGCAGCAAAAGCGGCAAGATGGCTTTCTAACATCTAACTTAGCATTGTACGTATATAGATAGCAATCTTCACTACAATATAGTCACAAAATACACTAACAATGCACTGTTTCACACACAGATGCATCTCCGGTGGACTCTGATGACAGTGAGCGCCTCATCATCTCCGAGACACCGGCAGATACCGATGGAGAGACTCCGCAGGAACGTCAGTTCACATCACCATCACCGACAACACCACCACCACCACCACCGACAATACCACCACCACCACCACCGACAATCCCACCACCACGACAACACCACCAAGACGCAGGGCACATGTCCCCTCCCTGCAGGTGATGGCTACAGAACGGAGACCAGCACCCACAAGTGTCCCCACTCAGACACGTGTCACTTCGCCAGCTCCACCACCAGCATGTGGCCGAGTCACACAGCGGCGCAGCTCCATGCGCATTATTGCTGAGCTCCCCGAACAGCCAAGAAACATCTATGGTGGTGTAGAGGCCAAGATGCTGCGTGTTCAGCGCCTGCAGGGGAGACACATGGGAACAATGAACCTCAACATCTCCAAACTGGCAAAACACATGTGCACTCTGACAGACGCTGTGCGTCACATGACCACAGTTGTGGCTGAGGGCAATCGTAACATCAACAAGAGCCTACAGGAGCTCACCCGTGCCATCCTAGCAGGACAACCCAGCGAGTGCAGGAGGCATCGGCTGAACTTGCTCCATACTACTGCATCTACCAGGACCATCACCAAGCTCTGCAGCAGCACTGCAGTTTTGTCCCGCCGCTCCGTGTCACTGCAGGTGGACCTAGGGCATTACTGTGGGGATGTAGCGAAGGCCTAGGGCCAGGTGGCCACTGCAGTTGAACACTTACAGTCAGGCACATTTAGTGCCAGCAACTTGGGAGGGGAGGAGGGCAGTGAGGCTGCATCAAGTGTGAGCAGCATGTCCGTGCCGTAGACCTGTAACAGGAGGCGCAGTTCGTGCAGCTCCACAGCCACAGTCACACAGCGTGGTGAGGTAGAGGAGACACGTGACAGGAGGCTGGGGGTACATGGGAAGCGGCACTAGACATTCAGTCCCGCATCTCTGTCCATGGTGGTGTAACCATGGGACACTTGCATTTTGCGTTTGCACTCCCGTGATGCCAACGGATCTGTTTTTCTCCACAATGTGTAGAATCACTGTAATTTATTCTACTCATGTTAAATCACTTTGACAAGTGCTCATGTGAAGTAAACATTAGCACTCCACAATATATTGTCATGGCTCATTCTTACCTGGCTCTGAAATGATGTTGTGTGATGTATGTCTGCCTCCTTTGACCTTCAGCTGTGTTTGGCACGTGTGACTGTCGGTGTCGTGCGGGTGGTTGGTCATCCCGATCGTTGTCGTTTCTGTCCATCTCTATGGGTATCCCCCTTCTGGTTGCAATGTTGTGCAGCATGGCACATACTGCTACAATCCTGCAGCAGGTCTCGGGGCTATATTGCAATGCACCACCAGTCTTATGTAAGATGCGGAAGTGACTCTTCAGGATCCTGAATGTTCTCTCAACCACATTTCTGGTGCTAATTTGCGCCGCGTTGTAGCGTTGCTCCTGTGGTGTTGCTGGGTTGAGGTAGGGGGTGAGGATATATTCCTGCAAGGCGTATGCGCTGTCACCTACAGGGGGGAAGCAAAGGCTTACCGGCAGTAATGCTAATACATATGTGATACTGATGTAATGAATAGGTATGAGTATGTACCAAGCAGGAGTCCCTCTCCGAATTCACCATTGAGCAGAAGCCTGTGGATGCCACTGTGTCTGAATATATATGAGTTGTGTGTGCTCCCTGGAAATTGTGCCACTATGTCCATAATTATGTACTTGGCATTGCACATGACCTGCACGTTGATTGAGTGATAGGACTTCCTGTTACGGAAGATGTACTCATTGGCTGAGGGGGGACACATGGGGACATGCGTGCAGTCAATGCATCCTCTGTAAGCCTGGGCAAAGCACTACGCTACGCTCGCGTAGTTTGCGAAGTTCGCGCTACTTCGCACTACGCGAATTGCACATAGCACAGTGCGAACACGCGTAGCGTAGTGTTGCGCAGTGCTGCGGTCATTTTTTGATTGCTCGCGGTTCTCAACCTAAAGTTGGCGACCGCGAGCAAGCAAAATGACATCCCGGCGAGACTTTTTCCTTGTTCGCGATCAGCAACATCAAGTTGGCGATCGCAAGCATGGAAAATAAACCTCCCGGCGAGATTCCCAACGCGAGGGGGTCAGGTTTCTCATTGCGAGTGGTCGCGTATGCTCGCGATGAGAAACTACCAGTTCGCGTTGAGAAAGCTGCAGCTCGAGTAAAAATCTACTCGAGCAGCAGAAAACTACAGCTCGCACTGTGCAAGATTCCATTTTCAATGATTGCACAGTGCCGGTTGCTTGTCCGCACTGTGGAATCATTGAAAACGACATCTGGCACAGTGCGAACAAGGTACTACGCAGTTCGCGAAGTGCTACGTGTAGCTCGCGTAGTGCGAAGTGCACTTTGCGTAGCTTCGCGAAGTGCTACTTCGCGAACTACGCCTAGGGTTAATCCTATGACATGTGGGAATTGGGCCACCTAGTAGAAGTCCTGTTTGGTCTGGTCCATCTGCTGTGGGGTTGTGGGGAAGGTGATGTGGGTATGTATCATTGTCAGCATGGCATCAATGAATTTATGGAAGAAGCGTGAAAGTGCGCTTTGTGATACGCCTCCCGCTACCGCTACGACCCCCTGGAAACTTCCAGACGCCAGTAGGTGTAGGCTACATAGAACCTGGACGTGCACAGGAATGGCATTGGTCCTACGTGTCTGGTGCTGCAGTAGTGGTTCCAGGTCAGCAATTAGGCGCATTATCATGGCACGATTAAGACGGTACTTGTCGTAAACTTCCTCCTCATTTTGGCCCAGCAATGTAATGCGCACTCTGAATACCCTCTCCTGGATCCTCCTCCTGCGCTGTGCTGCTGCATTTATTCTCATCCTCCTTGCGAGCACGTAGAGGGCTGCCATTTTGTAAAAGAAAACGGGGTCTCCAGGCCCATTTTTGTAGGCTTTCTGATTCATTACACCTGTGGTACACTTAGAATTTTTTTTTTTGTGTGTGTGTCTGCAACTTTACCACCTGGTTGAGATTCCCCTTATTCTGCTCATGCAAAATAGCGAATTTGTAGATTTTCGGTATTAGCGATTTTTGATGCATTCTTTAGCGATTCTTTATTTGCTAATCGCTATTGGCATGCGCTATTTGTGTTTTCGCTATTTCCGATTCTTTATTTAGCGATTCTTTAACCCCTCCCCTGCTCATGACGGAGCCATTCCGTCATGAGCCACGGTCGCCGTGTGCTCATGACGGAGTGGTTCCGTCATGCCGCGGCCGTTGGCGGCCGCTCCTCCCACGCTGCGCTGATTCCCCGCCTGTGCGGGCGATTAGCGCAGTGGGCGGAGTCATGACGGAACCACTCCGTCATGAGCACAGCTCAACCGTGGCTCATGACGGAGTGGCTCCGTCATGAGCACAGCGCCACCGCGCTGCCCCCCAACCCCCCCCAGCGCTGCGGCGGAATTCCCGCCGCAGCGAAAGGGTTAATGTACCGGGGTTTATTTTAGCAATTCTTTAGTTTTTTCGCTATTGGGGTTGATGCATTGGAATCTGTTGTTTGGCACTCACTAACGGTCGATTTTAGCAATTCGCAATTTCAGCTTGATGCATGTGCCAGTTAGCTAATTATCTCCGTATCAAGAAAGATAAAAATCAAATTCATGCTATCCATAGGCACAATGGTACCGTTGCTGTATCTACCCCAGACATTATAGATGAATTTGTTAAATTCTACTCTTCTTTGAATAGTAACCCAAATTTTCTAGATTCTCAAATTATTGATTCATTTTTAACCTAGGCCAATTTACCTCAACTTTCCCAGCTTGATACAATCAAATTAGATAACCCTAACACAGCAGATAAACTTTTATTAGCTATCCAATCACTCAAACCTCAAAAATCTCCAGGCCCTGATGGTTTTCTGCAGAATTTTATAAAACCCTTGCTGACACTCTCATTCTTCACCTACATCATCTATTCACTACATTTGCTCAATCTGGTGTGCTTGGAGGAGGCATTAATTATAGTCTTACCTAAACCAGATAAAGACCATACCAAAGTTTCAAATTATCGTCCTATTTCTTGATCAACCTGGATTGTAAAACTTATGAAAAAGTCCTTGCCACCAGATTAGTTAGAGTTTTGTCATCCCTTATTCATATAGATCAACACAAGACTCCCTTTTCATGTCATTGAGAAGGCCTCTACTCTTACCTCTCCTGCTGGTTTACTAGCTTTAGATACGGAAAAAGCGTTCAATAAGGTTCACTGACAATTTTTTTTTCGTACACTCTCTTCTTTTAATTTGGGTAATAGTTTTATAAAAAGGATATCGACTTTATATGGCTCCCCTTCAGCCCGACTATTTATTAATGGTCAATTTTCAAGTCCCTTTTCTCTATATAGAGGAACCCAACAAGGTTGCCCATTGTCACCTCTTCTTTTTTTATTGGTAATTGAACCTTTTCTCTCACACATTTGGAATTCTGTTGATATTGAAGGAATTATGTTAGCTGATGTTAACCTTAAAAGGTCTGCCTATGCAGATTATGTCTTATTATATCTTAGCAACCCAACTACATCTCTACCGGTGGTTTTAGATGTCATACGTAATTATTCCACTGTTACTGGTTACACTTTGAATACTCATAAAACATATTTGTTTCCCTTAAATGTGCATTGTACACCCTCAGTACTAGAGAATACTGAAATTATTTGTCAAAAAGAGAAAATGCTATATTTAGGTATACTTTTTTCACTTCCTTTAAAACACTCCGTTACTCTCAATTGTGAATCCTTATGTACCAAAATCACAAAAAAAATTAGTCAATGGTCCACTCTGCACTTATCATGGTGGGGGAAACTTGATATCATTAAAATGGTATTAGCTCCAATTATTTTCTATTCCTTATCAATGATCCCCATATAGTTGCCCCTCTCAGTCTCCAAACAATTTGATAAGCTTATTTCTAAATTTATATGGAATAGTAAACCCCCTCGTATGGCTTATACTAAACTTAAGCTATCTAAACTGAATGGAGGATTTGGTATGCCTGATTTTTTCCAGTAACATAAAGCATTTATTTTAAAACAGGGCTCACTTTGGTTCTCGTGCTTAGACCCTAACTATTCCCCTAAATGGTTAATGATGGAGCGCAATTTATTATCACCATTTCCTCTTCCATCACTTCTATCCATGTCTAATTCAAATAAACTTTTCAAATCCTCCCCCATCATTGCATCCACTAAACTGATTATTACTGATTTTGACGCTTCCTTTTCATCACGTTTATCAGATTCTACGATGATTTCCCTTTGGCATAATCCTGCATTCAAATTTAATCGTACAATTGCATTCTGGAAATTATGGATTTCGGCTGGTATTTTCTTTCTCCAGGATATTTATGAAGATACGGCTTTATTATCGTTTTCTGAACTACAAGCCAGATTCATGTTAGCCAATACCGAAGCAACTAAATATGAACTTCTTTGTAACACACTGCTTAACACCTTTCCAATTGTGCTACCCCAAATTAAGACTCCAGATTCGGTAAGTTGTATTTAAGATTTTTCTTCTTCCCAACATACTGTCTCCAAATTTCATAAACAATTTCATTGTACAAATGCTACTAACATTACCTTTTTATCCACTTTTTGGAATGCAGAACTTTCCTTGAATCTTTCGTTAAAAGAATGGAGACAAACTTGGTCCATCAATATCTCAGGATGGTTTCCTGTATCATTATCCCAAACTAATGCCTTTATTTTGTTCAATTGTCTATGCACTCCCTATAAATTATTTAAGGCTAAACTTATAGACTCCCCACTTTGTTGGAACTGCAAATGTTATAATGGTACCTTGAAACATATGCTTTTCGAATGTAATATAATAGCTCGATTCTGCAAAAATGTGGTATCATTGTTAAAATACTTCCTATTTTTGAGACTCTCACTTATAGCATACTTGTTGGTAAATCTTATGTTTTATCATCCACCTTATTTTTGGCAGAGTTTTATATAGTGCGAACTTGACCCGAATCCGAATCGGGTATCAGAGCGCTTTATATAGCACCAGTTACGTTACATGAGGACACACATTCATTTTTTGTTAGGCATGGGGAGATTAAGTGATTTGCCCAGAATCACAGGATGTTCAGCGTCATTACCGAGACTCGAACCCAGTTCCCCAGGTCCGAGGTCGAGCACCCCAAGAATGGACCCTAACTAATCTAAACTTTTTAATCTCCTTATCTCTATTACTATTAAATCCATTACTTCCAATTGGAAATCATCAGAAACAATATCATTCCATGCATGGTGGTCATATGTTCTTTTTATTAGATCTGGTACTCAATTATCTTACAAGGGACCATTAAAAAAATACTTTGTCTTTTCAACAGGTATGGAAACCAATTGAGGATTATATTAAAATGTATTTATAGAATGTTTAATAACACTAATTGCTTCGGTTAACAGTTATGTATAACTACTGCTTTCAACTTTTATAATTTGACTGCTTTTATGACGATGGTAAAAAAACATTTTTTTGCTATATGGATATTGTTAAGATAATATTTTATTGTTAGTACTATTTTATTTCATATACCAACATTGAATCCTTTTTTGTTTGTTATGTCTACAAAAAATCCTGATAAAATATTTTGAACAAGAGAACAGGCCACCATCCTTCGAAGGATAGGGATTGGAGTCAGCAGGGCTGGATCTCAGTCATGGGCGAACGTTCCAGGACAATCCATTCAAACGCTCCTCTGTGGAATTTGTCCAGGAGGCAGTTTCTATAATAAAAGTATTGTTCCATTCGCTCTGTTTCAGAGGTGCAACACTGATGTGATTGTTTGTCTTTCCGATTTAGATCTGTCTCCAAACAGAGAACAACATGCAAGGGCAACATGCTCAGTATACTTTTAGCCTTGGACAGAATGTTCAAGTGTTGTGATAAAATGTTTACAAAGAAAATGTGTGTGCAAGCAGAACACTTTCTGAGTATGTTATCATGTATGTGCAATGCATTTCAAAAGTCACTGTCTAAAAAAGATGTCAATTTATATGTGTACTTGTAAAATGGAAGCTTTTGTGCACAGGCCCTAATGAACCCCACAACACCCCGACCAAAAGGTTTTCTATCGAGTGCCCCATGGCTTTTCTCTAGCACCCCTCCTCTTCCACATTGATAGAAACTCATTATCCACAATCTTCACTGCCACTCCTACTTGAGTGACACAGAATTGTACTTCATAGTCCAAGGCTTCCCAACCAATTTTAAGTTATAAGTGAAGGCCTAAAAAGCATTGAGGTATGGTTGGGACAAAACAGCCTCAGATTAAATGACTAAAAAAAAACAGCAACCTTGGCAATAGGCTCAATGAACCTCCTCAAAACCATCAACACCCTGTGTGTGTACCTTCTTCAACAAACATGTTCCCATCAATACCAACCTGGAGTGCTATGGCATGATGACTTCAAAGTGAACTCAAAGAAGAAGCACTAGCCAAAGCATGCTCACCCAAATCAAACTCCTGAGCAAAACCCACCCATTCATAATCCCTAAATACTATCATAGGAGACTTGATTATGGTAAAGCTTTGCACATTGGGATAAACCTGATTGAATGGCTGATTGTGGCCTAGCAGTATTGCGGATATGGTAAGTCGCATCTGATGGCCATCCTAATTCGATTCTGACTGAAACACTAAGTTACTGTTGTGTAGGTGGTGCCTCATTTGTATTACTTTTCCTCAGCCACTCTCCTTGAAAAGCCTTTTATTCAATCCAATTTAAAAGATATTTCATTGCAAAGAACATGTGATGTACATATATTGCACACACGTATATCTTCCTTACGTGCATGCACTGCATACTTCTCCTGCTTTGTACAACACACTCGTTTTCCAAGTACAAGTCAAACTTAAGCTGAGAGGATGGTAGCAGAGTGATGGATGGGGAGGGTGCAAGTAACTGGTTGCCCAGTGATCAGGGAAACTAGTTTAGTGCTTGGATGGTAGTACATATTATGTAGGTTGTGTTGCAGTGGTGTCAGAGTACTATGAAGTATTTTTGTGGTATTGTTAATGTAGGAGGGAGTAGTAAGGTGCTTTGAACATGACAGTAAGTTGATAATAATCATAGTGAGGTGCTGGGCGGTACCATGATGTAGTCATGCTGTACTGTAAGGGATGGCTAGGGATGGCTAGCCTTGTAGATTAGAGTGCAATGCCGGGTAATGGTGGTTAGATGATGAAGGATGGAACTGCAGGGGTTGGTCAGTCATGCAAGGAATGCAATGGCTCATTCAGAACTATGACAAAACAGTGTTGTGCTACAGGGACAGAGCAGTGCATTTAGTGCATTATGGGTAGGTGGTGCTTTTGTGTGCAGGCAATAGTACCGGATACTGTATGATGGTGGTTGTTGGCTTAAAATGTGGTACTGGGCATATGCTGTTGATAAGGGCAGTGTTGTTGGATGGGTCAATGCTGTGGATGTTTGCCCAATGCTAGAGTATTATATTTAAAAGACATGGAGTAGTAGTGCATGTAAGGTACTGGGACATGGTGGTGGTGCATTACTGAAGGCTGTTAGATCAGTGGATGAGAGCAGTCATGCAGTATTGGATGGTACTGTGCTCATGGTGACAGTTCAGGGCTGGGGTGGTGATGCTATTTTGAGAGCACTAGCACAGGGGTGATGGTGGCAGTGTGATGTGTGGGGTGACAGTACATTAAGTAGGTGGCTCTGCAGTGTTGCCACGGTAGTGCAGTGACAATGGTGGTAGTGCTATGGTGTGAGTGGAACTGCAGTATTGGTGAGTGGGTCTGTTTTGCTGGGGGAAAGACATATACTTGGGGTGGTAGCGCAGGGGTAGTAGAGAGTGTGCTAATTTGTGATGTATACTAATATGACGATAGCTTTGTGGTATTTATTTTTTTATTGTGGGGTTATCAATGCAGTTATGATAGTGGAAGTGCAATGGTGAGAAAGTATGGTGGTACTGGGGGTATTAATGTGGCAAAATGGGTATGGATCAGTGGTGCAGGTTGTTGTACGATTGTAGTAGTGGTAGCACAGTTATAGAGGGTGGTTGTGCAAGGCTGTGGACAAGGCCATGTTTGATAAAATTGCAATGACTGAGGGCATGTATGATGCTGGAATGATTATATGGTAATGGGGAAGTAGGATTGCTTGGAGGGATAATGTGATGTTAGCAAGTGATAGTGCTGTGCTGTGCTGCCAGGGGTAGCATGTTTTCTGTTTATGATAATGTGGTGTGATAGCATTCCAGCAAGATATGGCAGAGCAGTGGTGGGAGGTTGTACTAACGTATTGTTAGGTGATAGTTTGGTGTTGCAAAGTGATAGCTTGGTGGTAAGGTAATAATAGGTTATGGAGAGGCCATGCAGCGTTACGGAAATGAGGCAATAAAATTGGCCTCACTGAACAGAATGTTAAAATGTTTCTAGATATATTACCTCCACAAGCTTTCATCATAATTTCAGAATTACACAATCTTTGTTAATAACAGTTCAGTCAGTATCGGCAGCACTTGACTGGTAAAGTAGGAGAGGGAAATCACTTTGGGTCTGAATGTGACTTTGGTGATGCGGCGCTAGGTCCACCCCTGCCACCGCACTGCCAAAGCCATGGTTGGACCACCCGCCAGATTAGGAGTGATTCTCCTGACTGGCGTTTTTTTTGGTGTTCCCATGGTGGTGCCTCTAAAAATGGGCACCGCAATGGGAGCACCAGAAACAGTTCCTGGAGGGCATGGACTGAAAAGTCCATGCAGTGCAGGCACTGGGGTGCATGCACACAGGGGGCCTTACTAAAAGTGAAAGAATTGTTTGATTTCAAAAATATATCAAAAAGTAGACCTTTACATTTTGGGACTCTTCCTAAATAAAAAATATATACGCAAATCACTGTATCTGCTCTTGCTACAGGAAGCACAAAACCTGACATGGACTATGGCAGGATGGGCGCAGCCAGAAGTCGTGGAGGATGGGCCAGCACATCAATCCAATGAAACAAGATCTATTTGGTTTTAAAGAACTGCCCCCAAGTGCAATACCAGAGCTGAAATGAAGCGGCCACTGAAGTTAGTCGTTTGGCTGAAATGCATCTGCCCAGCATTTCATGGACAGAGCAACATTGCAACATGCGCCTGGAAATTGAAAGAATTGTACCCTTTTCACCGAGCAAGTGCCGGACCCGTTTTGTGCAGTGGGATTGGACATTGTATTTACCATCAGCAAGCACCGTTTTACCGGCACGCTCTTTCGTTCTGGAGCAACGCGCCCAGCTTGCTGAGTGTGGTCTTTGTTTGAAACAACATTGTGTCATCCAGTGAATGTGTGGTTTTCTGAAAATTGCAAATGTTTTACATATGTATATCTCAGGGTCGATGGAAGAATAAATGGGTATATAAGTGTCTAAATGGATGATTTGTTTTGGAAAAATTGATTGTATAACTGACTGATTAAGTGTATCTTAGTGAATACATGGCTTAGTGAGTAATGTTTAAATATGTAAATATCTGTATCAGTCTCTCACTTTGTGTATAAGTGGCTGCATGGGTTGGTGAGTAGCTACATGAGTGTCTATATAGGTTATTAGTTGTTTTTTTGAGTATCAGTATGAGTGTCTGAGTATCTGTATGGTTCGGTGGTGGGTATTACGTAGTGCATAGGTGCATGAATGAGTGACTCACTGTTTGTATGTGTTGAAGACAGCATGTGTGCAGGACTGTATGGGTGGATGAGTGTGTGCATGGGTGTGTTAGTGAGTGAATGACTGTCTCAATAGTGTCTTTATGAGTAACTACATATGTTTTAAACTAGTATATGTGACTATTGGTGTATATAAGTGAGTATATGTGAGAGTGAGAGATTAGAAGAGTTTCTGTATGAATAAGTATATGTTTCTATAAGTGATTGTTTAAAAGACTAAGTATGTGTAAGTTTCTATAGCAGTAAGTGTGGTTGTGTGTGTATAACTGTATATGCAAGTAAATGGATGTTTGATTCTTTATTAGCATGAGTGACTATGTGTGTGGGTAACTATGGATGAGTGGCGTTGTGTAACATGATGTATAGGTGTATGAGTACATATGATGAGTGAGTACATGTATGAGTGAATGTATAGGACTGTTGGTGAATGAGTGGATGTGTATGTGGATCTTAGAATTACTGAATAGGTTGTTGTAACTGGTATTGGTATGTCCATTGTTTTGAAAATTTTAGTTTCTATTTTTGTATGTTTGTATCAAAGGTTATATTAGGGGGAGAGGAGGTCTGCCACTCTATCACAAGGATGATGTCATCAGTGATGTCATTTGAGATGTCATCAGTGATGTCATGAGTGATGTCACTGACCATGTCATGAGTGATGTAATATGTGACATCATCAGCAGTGCATTGCGGGCGCGCGAGTTATAGTTTGCTGAACTAACTATAACGGGGGAATTTCAATGGTTTTGTACGAGTGAAAAGTCCAGCTAACTATAAAGACCCTGAAACCTATGCTTTTTTCAGTGAATTTTTAAGGTTTTTTAAATGCTAATTCCTAACTATAACGTGCCTGAAACCTATGGTTTTTTCAGTGAATTTCAAAGGTTTTTTAAATGCTAATTTCTAACTAGATAGAGATAGGACATGTGAAGAAAGAAGAAAAACGCACAGAAAGAAAAAAAAGAAATGCAGAAAGAAGCAACAGAAGTCCTCAAAGATGAAGAAAAGTGTAGGAAGAAGGATAACGTGCAGAAAGAACAAACAGATGAGCAGAAAGAAGCCTTGTTGCAAAATCATCCTGTACCCTCAACGTTTTCAGATGGATACTGGTGGTAAGTGAGTCTGACTAACCAGTCCTAGAGCCAGTGCTATGTTAAAAGACACTCAGAATACAGTGAAAACACCTACATACACTAGGGAACACTATGCGTTGGGGTCCCCCTGTGATTAGCATGACATCCTCTGTAAGCCCCTAGTATATAATAGGGCAGGGGATTAAAACTACCTCTTAAAACGCGCCACAGGGCGTGTTTGCACACGTCACCTCAGGCCCTGTCACCTCCCTTCCCCACTGTGTAAACAAGCCCTGTGGCCATTTTAAGTTGGGAGATTAAGTCCCCTTGCATCCAGAGGGTCCCTAGGGTCCAACTAGACCACTAGGTACCTCCAGTAAGCGCCACAGAGCTGTGTTGCAGAGTGATGTAAAAAGGGGCACGACCTAGACCACCTCTCTGCAACGCAGCGCAGTGGCGCTTACTGGAAGCACCTGGTGGGCTAGTTGGCCCCCAGGGTCCCTCAGGATTGAAGGGGAATTATTTCCCCAACTTAAAATGCGCCACAGGGCGTGTTTGCACACGTTAACTCAGGCCCCGTCCCCTCCCTTCACCACTGTGTAAACACGCCCTGTGGCCGTTTTAAATTGGGAGATTAAGTCCCCTTGAATCCTGAGGGTCCCTAGGGGCAAAATAACCCACTAGGTACGTCCAGTAAGCGCCATTGCGGAGAGGTGTAAAAAGGGGCACGGCCTGCACCACCTCTCTGCAACGCAGAGCAGTGGTGCTTACTGGAAGCACCTGGTTGGCTAGTTGGCCCCCAGGGTCCCTCAGGATTGAAAGGGAATTATTTCCCCAACTTAAAATGCGCCACAGGGCGTGTTTGCACACGTCACCTCAGGCCCCGTCCCCTCCCTTCACCACTGTGTAAACACGCCCTGTGGCCGTTCTAATTTGAGAGATTAAGTCCCCTTGAATCCTAAGGGTTCCTAGGGTCAAACTAGCCCACTAGGTACCTCCAGTAAGCGCCACAGAGCTGTGTTGCATAGAGGTGTAAAAAGGGGCGTGGCCTCAGTACACCTGTCTGCAAGGCAGCTCCCTGGCACATACTGGAGATACCTGTTGGGCTAGTTGGCCCTCAGGGACCCTCAGTATTGAGGGGGAATTAATTCCCCAACTTACAACTGGCCAGGGGGCGCGTTTGCTGAGTGCTGCAAGGAGGGTGTGTGGCCTCTGGCGCGATGCCGGTCTTTTATTTATTTAATTTTTTTAAGAAGGAGGGCTGTGTGGCCCCCCTTCTTTTTCTAATTTATTGGCCCTGGGGACCCCATCCCCCAGGGCCTGCACCCTACTTTTTTTTGTTGAAAAAAATAAATTTGGAAGGGGGCCGCATGGCCCCCCTCCCAAGGCCTTAATCGGCCGTGGGGATCCCGACCCCCGGGTCATGGCCTTTTTTTTTTATTATTCTTTAGGACGGGGGGCTGCATTGCCCCCCTCCTCAGGCCACTTATGGCCCCGGGGACCCAATCCCCGGGGCCGGCCTTTGTTTTTTATTATTTAAAAATATATATATATTTATAGAAACACCTAGGACATCCTGGACAAACCGTATGTACCTATCACCATGACGATTTGCGTGATATTCATTAAAAGGCGACTATGCATACAATGAATCCACGTGGAATGTATTTACACCGCTAGTGAAGCTCTGACGTGTCTGACGCCCTACCGTGCCTAATTCCGGCGCCCCCGCCGGTGGGTACTCTCCAAGAAGACACCCTTGTCGTTTATTTATACAAACATGGGTAGCTATTGACGGGCACATTTAATACACACGCACGCCAAGCCATTCAAAGGGGATTCGACAAAATTTCAACCAAACTATGCAAGAAACCCCCTTCACGGTTAATAAAACACACATCCACCGCCGGATGTATAATACTTTTTATTTTACTCTCTGGAAAGGAGACGAACCTCGCTTGAGAGTCACAGCGTGCTCCTGGCTGAGCCCAATGCTGTGTTACACCCACCAGTGCCCGCCGAGTGCCACACACCTCTGTGTTATATTCCACCAGCTAGTGCATATGCTATGACACTCTCTAGCCCATGTGCACTGTAACACCACCCCGTGAATATGTCATGCCACACTTGCCTTCGCACGGGTTATATTGCCCCATCTAACGTGCCTTCCTCGATGCCTATGTTATAACACACAGCGCTATGCCATACATATTACAATCTGGGATCCATATCTTTGTCACAGTGCATATGCAACGTTACACTCCCCAGCACATATTTTATATTATAACTTTAGAGACTAGTTAGGTTACACAACACTGCCCTGTGCATATTACACTCCAAGGCGCATATCGCATAGCACGCGCTAGTGCCTGTGCTATCTCACGCTCTCCAATGAATCTGTCATTGTGCACAATGTATTGCATATTATATTTCACGCCCCGGTTCATCTTATATCACACTTTTTGGTGCATAGTTTATACCATATACTATATCTAGTTTTCATTTTCAATCGTGCTCTCAGGACTATGTTCTATATAACACTGCATCCACCTACCCTTTTCAAGGCCATTACATTTTACGATGGGGGGTGGAGTGTCAGGGGGTGTTTCTGCCAAGTGAGCCAGGAGTCACAGTCACAAACGTCATCTTCTTCCTGAATAAAAGTGAGATTATGCTGCATACTTGTTCATATTTTAAGTAGTTCGCACAGACACACATTTTAAAAACAATAAAGTTCCTAATACCCACCTTCTCTGAACAGTTAGCTTGCTGCCCCATCCACCTCCTCCCTATCCTCTGTTGTCTGAATCCATGGACTAGCCTCCTCCCTCCTGCCATGCATGGTCTGATGTGCTGCCACTGCCCTCCATTTAGCATGATGTACCAGTCCACTCCTCCTGCCCTCCATTGCCCAATTATATGGCCCATCATTGACCTCCTGCTTAGCCTCTGTGCTTAGCTTGCTGCCCCTATTCTCCTTCCCCTGCTCTCCGATGTCTTTGTGCATGCCCCTGCTCCATCCTTTTTGCCCACCATGTTCCATGGACCTGCCACTCCAATCTACTCTGAGTGTTCTGTTGAGCTGCCACTCCCCTCCCACCTGCCTAACATTGTCAGATGACTGTAACCTGTCCCTGCCACCTCCACCCTGCCTGTCCACATCCCATGCCCCATCCCCTTCCTCCTGTCCTCCATGGTCCATTTTACTGCCACACCCTTCTGCCCTCCCTGGTCTGTTGTGCTGCAACTGCTCCTCCTGCCTGCCACGCGCGGTCTGTTGTGAGGCCCCTTCCCCTGAACTCTCTTGTCTGTGCCCAGGTCCTGACCCTCCCTTCTATCCTCCATGGTCCTTTGTGCATGCCCCTGCACCCTCCTTCTTGCCCATCATAGCCATTGTGCTGCCACTAACCCTCCCGCTTGCCATGCATGGTCTTCTGTGCTGCCATGGCCCCTCCCACCTTCCCTGTGTGGTCAGCTAGCTGCCCCTGACCCCTCCCACCTTCCCTCCATGGTCTGTGTGTATGCCATCATAGTCTTACTGTTGCTCTCCATGGTTTGTCTTGTTTCTAGTGCCCATCCTGCCTGACCTCCATGGTCATCTTGCTGCTCCTGCCCTGCCCCCTTGCCCCCAGCCCTCTGTTTTCATGTGCAGATCCCTATTCCCTCCGTCCTGGCTTGTCTGTTCCATTGCAATGCCCCTGATTCGTCCCTCCTGCTCTTTAAGGTCTGTTATGCTGCAGCTTTCTCTCCTGTCTGTCCATTATGGTCAGCTAGCTACCATTGCCTCTTTCCCCTCTGTTCTCTGTTGTCCTTGTGCATGGTCCTGTCCCCTCCCTATTGCTTTCTATGGATTGTTGTGCTGCACTCCCGTCCCGCATGCCCTGTGTGGTCGATTGTGCTGCTGCAAACCCTGATGCCTGCCCTGTAGGGTCAGTTTGGTGCACCTCTCCATGTCCCTCCTGTCCTCTGTTATCCGAGTCCATGTCCCTACCCCAATTCCTCCTGCCTACCATGATCCAATGTACCATACTTGCGAACATTTTGAACTTGGTAAGAGGGAGATTTTGAAAAAAAACTGGGTTATTGATTTTCCCCTTTGAGTTACTTTGAAAAAGAGGAGATTGTAGACTGGAGACAGATCAAATAAAGCCCATTTGAGCTTCAAAACATTGGACGTTTCCTGGCTGAAACGGGTCTGTTGGCATGTATGGTTATACTACCACTGCCTCTTCCTTCTGCCCACAATGGTCTATTATATTGCCACAGCCTCTCTTGCCAGTCCTGTCTTGTCGGTTTGTTGCCCCAGCCCCCCTTTCCACTGCCCTCCATAGTCTGTTGTGCTGCCACTGCCCTTCCTGCCTGCCCAGTGTGGTCAAATTGTTGCCTCTGCACTCTCCTACCTGCCTTCAATTTTCAGAGTCCGTGCCCCTGTCCTCTGCCTCTCAACAGTATCCCAATGAACGACTAGATTGCTAACATTCTATATTTATTACAAAAGTGTGGAACGCCTGACGTCCTCTTGATGTAATCAAAACTGTAATACCTAGAGCATTTCCTTTAGAAATTACATATATGAGAGGGACTTATTTGCATCAAAATTATGGTTAGTGCTCTAAAAAACTAAAATGAGGACATATTTTCTGAGTTTTCAAATAGCGACAAAGAACTTTTAAATTATTTGTAATCTTTATGTTTTTTTATACAGTTGGCCACTTGATTAAATGTTGCACTTAGGGGAGAGGATGCGGTGTTACTTCCAGAGCTGCAGACTTTGCAACTGGGGAACCAAGTTGGAGTTTCTGCTTCAGCTCAACATTCTGTAATTCTGGTCAAATCACTTAATCTCCCCATGTCTACAACCAAAATGAATTTGATCTTGTGTGATGTAACTAATGCTCATGTAAAGCACTCCAATACCTGACAAGTCTGCACTCTATAAAACTGCAAATTTACAAAAAATAAGTGTTTTGCACACTTCTGTCATTAGGCTACATGTGGGCTACATCTGGGTGATATTTGTGCTACATTTGGGCTCTTTTGTCTCTGGTGCCCATCTTGGGAGATTTATTTGTTATGAAGTTTCCTAATTTCCTCATTTACTGCAGTCTCCTCAGTAGGAAATGCTTTCAGTTTTTTACTTTGATTCCATCAAGAAGGTATTCAGATATGTCACACATTTGCCATAAATTCTGAATGTTAGCACTCTAGTTGCTCATTAGATCACTGTAGTAAAGCTACTGCTCACCACGGAAGTCTGCTGCTGGTATTAAAAGTGCATGTTTCAGTCTGCATATCAGAATTTTTTAATGAAATAGAAGAGGATTTGAGAAGTCACTCAAAATGTGCCCTTATTTTTCTTTCTCCAGCACTAATCATAATTTCTATGGCAAAATGAACCCCCTCGTTGTGTTCCTTTTTAAATTAAATGTTTTAAGTGTTACCAGTTTATTCCAATCAAGATGGCTTCAGGTGTGCCATACTTTTGTCATAAGTAAGACAGTAAGCGCTCTAGTTGTTCTTAAGAACACTCTGGGACATTCTGTCATTGGGCTATACTTGGGCTACATCTGGGTAATATTTGGGCTACATTTGGGCTCTTTTGTCTCTGGTGGCCATCTTGGGAGATTTATTTGTTATGAAGTTTCCTAATTTCCTCATTTACTGCAGTCTCCTCAGTAGGAAATACTTTCAGTTTTTTGCTTTGGTTCCATCAAGAAGACATTCAGATGTGTCACACAATTGCCATAAATTCTGAATACTAGCACTCTAGTTGCTCATTAGATCACTGTAGTAAAGCTACTGCTCACCAGGGAAGTCTGCTGAGGGTATTCGAAGTGCATGTTTCAGTCTGCATGTCAGAATTTTTTTATGAAATAGAAGAGGATTTGAGAAGTCAAAATGTGCCCTAATTTTTCTTTCTGCAGCACTAATCATAATTTCTATGGCAAAATGAACCCCCTCATTTTGTTCCTTTGTAAATTAAATGTCTTAAGTGTTACAACTTTATTCCAATCAAGATGGCTTCAGGTATGCCATACTTTTGTCATAAGTAAGACTGTTAGCGCTCTAGTTGTTCGTTAGAACACTCTGGGACATTCAGTCATTGGGCTATACTTGGGCTACATCTGGGTGATATTTGTGCTATATTTGGGCTCTTTTGTCTCTGGTGGCCATTTTGGGAGACTGCTTTGTTATGAAGTTTCCTAATTCCCTCATTTACTACAGTCTCCTCAGTAGGAAATACTTTCAGTTTTTTACTTTGATTCCATCAAGAAGGCATTCAGATGTGTCACACATTTGCCATAAATTCTGAATGTTAGCACTCTAGTTGCTCATTAGATCACCAGGGAAGTCTGCTGCTGGTATTGAAAGTGCATGTTTCAATCTGCATGTCAGAAGTTTTTAATGAAATAGAAGAGGATTTGAGAAGTCACTCAAAATGTGCCCTAATTTTTCTTTATGCAGCACTAATCATACGTTCTATGGCAAAATGAACCCCCTCATTTTGTTCCTTTTTAAATTAAATGTTTTAAGAGTTACCACTTTATTCCAATCAAGATGGCTTCAGGTGTGCAATACGTTTGTCATAAGTAGGACTGTTAGCGCTCTAGTTGTTCTTTAGAACACTCTGGGAAGCTGCAGTAGAACACAAAGGAATCAACTGACAGTCTCTGCCCTTGTTGGATGTACATGTTTTACTGAGAATGTCAGACTTCATTCTCACATGACTGAGAAAGATAATGTGAATTTACAGAAAATATGCTCTCAGATTAGCTTATAGATCACCTTCCAAACCTCTGTGGGAAAAGCATGAGAAAATAGTTTTCTCTCAAGCATGATTCATGATATCACAGCAGAAGGCTTTTACACATGGTAAAATCACCTTAGAACACACCACAATTCCTAAAATGAGTATGGTACCATCAACAAATGATTTATAATGTAACTAAAGTCTTAAAACCTTCTATTAACTGCAATGCTTTTTAATGAGGTGCTATCATGTATATTGGTCCCAAGATGGCTGCCAACACTTCTTGGATGAAGTGCTGACAGCCAATCAGATCTCACGATGAGATGTGTGGTTAGGCTCCACCCAGATATATCCATCTTTTAACTCTAATTTTCTCAGGAACTACTGAACGGATTTACACCATTTAAGCAAAAGGCACGAGTCTGAACTGAGGACTACCTCTTTGCCAAATTTGGTGTAATTCCGTTCAGCAGTTCGGGCTGTAGCTGCGTCAACAGGTCCTATGGGAAAATGCATAGGGAAAAAGCATTTATGGAACCCCTTTTTTCTCGGCCCCCGCTTGACGAATCACCGTGAAATTTTCAGGATAGGAGCGGACCGGAGCTGGCCAAAAGTTTGAAAAATTTGGCGAAGATTCGTCAATTGGCGCCAACGTTATTCCAAATAGAATGTTGCAGATTTCCTATGGAAAATAGGTCCTAACTATAACTACCTACTGGCAACTGCCAGTAGGTAATATATATATATATATATATATATATATATATATATATATATATATATATATATATATATATACACATATATATATATATATATTTCCAGAAGTTCGTTGTGAAATCACCGCTCTCCTCCCTCGCGACGCCGGTGCCAGCAATGGTCACAACTCCGCTTTAAATGTTTTCACCAGGATAAGATCCGAGAATTCTCCGAAATAAATCCAGCGGCACACCAAGGACAACACAATAAACCTTTATTGTGTCAAACAAACAGAACTACTCTCCAAGAAGACACCCTTGTCGTTTATTTATACAAACATGGGTAGCTATTGACGGGCACATTTAATACACACGCACGCCAAGCCATTCAAAGGGGATTCGACAAAATTTCAACCAAACTATGCAAGAAACCCCCTTCACGGTTAATAAAACACACATCCACCGCCGGATGTATAATACTTTTTATTTTACTCTCTGGAAAGGAGACGAACCTCGCTTGAGAGTCACAGCGTGCTCCTGGCTGAGCCCAATGCTGTGTTACACCCACCAGTGCCCGCCGAGTGCCACACACCTCTGTGTTATATTCCACCAGCTAGTGCATATGCTATGACACTCTCTAGCCCATGTGCACTGTAACACCACCCCGTGAATATGTCATGCCACACTTGCCTTCGCACGGGTTATATTGCCCCATCTAACGTGCCTTCCTCGATGCCTATGTTATAACACACAGCGCTATGCCATACATATTACAATCTGGGATCCATATCTTTGTCACAGTGCATATGCAACGTTACACTCCCCAGCACATATTTTATATTATAACTTTAGAGACTAGTTAGGTTACACAACACTGCCCTGTGCATATTACACTCCAAGGCGCATATCGCATAGCACGCGCTAGTGCCTGTGCTATCTCACGCTCTCCAATGAATCTGTCATTGTGCACAATGTATTGCATATTATATTTCACGCCCCGGTTCATCTTATATCACACTTTTTGGTGCATAGTTTATACCATATACTATATCTAGTTTTCATTTTCAATCGTGCTCTCAGGACTATGTTCTATATAACACTGCATCCACCTACCCTTTTCAAGGCCATTACATTTTACGATGGGGGTGGAGTGTCAGGGGGTGTTTCTGCCAAGTGAGCCAGGAGTCACAGTCACAAACGTCATCTTCTTCCTGAATAAAAGTGAGATTATGCTGCATACTTGTTCATATTTTAAGTAGTTCGCACAGACACACATTTTAAAAACAATAAAGTTCCTAATACCCACCTTCTCTGAACAGTTAGCTTGCTGCCCCATCCACCTCCTCCCTATCCTCTGTTGTCTGAATCCATGGACTAGCCTCCTCCCTCCTGCCATGCATGGTCTGATGTGCTGCCACTGCCCTCCATTTAGCATGATGTACCAGTCCACTCCTCCTGCCCTCCATTGCCCAATTATATGGCCCATCATTGACCTCCTGCTTAGCCTCTGTGCTTAGCTTGCTGCCCCTATTCTCCTTCCCCTGCTCTCCGATGTCTTTGTGCATGCCCCTGCTCCATCCTTTTTGCCCACCATGTTCCATGGACCTGCCACTCCAATCTACTCTGAGTGTTCTGTTGAGCTGCCACTCCCCTCCCACCTGCCTAACATTGTCAGATGACTGTAACCTGTCCCTGCCACCTCCACCCTGCCTGTCCACATCCCATGCCCCATCCCCTTCCTCCTGTCCTCCATGGTCCATTTTACTGCCACACCCTTCTGCCCTCCCTGGTCTGTTGTGCTGCAACTGCTCCTCCTGCCTGCCACGCGCGGTCTGTTGTGAGGCCCCTTCCCCTGAACTCTCTTGTCTGTGCCCAGGTCCTGACCCTCCCTTCTATCCTCCATGGTCCTTTGTGCATGCCCCTGCACCCTCCTTCTTGCCCATCATAGCCATTGTGCTGCCACTAACCCTCCCGCTTGCCATGCATGGTCTTCTGTGCTGCCATGGCCCCTCCCACCTTCCCTGTGTGGTCAGCTAGCTGCCCCTGACCCCTCCCACCTTCCCTCCATGGTCTGTGTGTATGCCATCATAGTCTTACTGTTGCTCTCCATGGTTTGTCTTGTTTCTAGTGCCCATCCTGCCTGACCTCCATGGTCATCTTGCTGCTCCTGCCCTGCCCCCTTGCCCCCAGCCCTCTGTTTTCATGTGCAGATCCCTATTCCCTCCGTCCTGGCTTGTCTGTTCCATTGCAATGCCCCTGATTCGTCCCTCCTGCTCTTTAAGGTCTGTTATGCTGCAGCTTTCTCTCCTGTCTGTCCATTATGGTCAGCTAGCTACCATTGCCTCTTTCCCCTCTGTTCTCTGTTGTCCTTGTGCATGGTCCTGTCCCCTCCCTATTGCTTTCTATGGATTGTTGTGCTGCACTCCCGTCCCGCATGCCCTGTGTGGTCGATTGTGCTGCTGCAAACCCTGATGCCTGCCCTGTAGGGTCAGTTTGGTGCACCTCTCCATGTCCCTCCTGTCCTCTGTTATCCGAGTCCATGTCCCTACCCCAATTCCTCCTGCCTACCATGATCCAATGTACCATACTTGCGAACATTTTGAACTTGGTAAGAGGGAGATTTTGAAAAAAAACTGGGTTATTGATTTTCCCCTTTGAGTTACTTTGAAAAAGAGGAGATTGTAGACTGGAGACAGATCAAATAAAGCCCATTTGAGCTTCAAAACATTGGACGTTTCCTGGCTGAAACGGGTCTGTTGGCATGTGCCTATATCACTTAAGAGCCCAATTATTGCACATTCTGTCAAGTGAAAAAATGCAATTCATAATTAAAATATTATAATAACATAATGGTAATATAATGAATCGAAAAACCCTGACATACGGCACTTTCAATTTCATAAAAGGCGAAAAATATATATATATATATATACACGCAAACAAGGGTAATGTACCCACAATATCACCCATCTCGTAGGCAAGTGCCTGCGTCATATAAAGGCCCAATTGTTGCATATTCCATTTTAAATTAGAAAAAAGGAAAGTTATTATATAAATATAGATTGCTATTGGTAATGTACCCAATCCATCTATCATACAAGGGGTCAGTACCCAATCACTATGCAAAGGGCTATTATCGAGAATTCAGATACCATTGTCCAAACCTAATTAATTAGACGTTTGGACATGTGCGTTTATCGTTGCGCTTATATCTTTCTGCCAGTCAGATCTATATTGAAATCCACTTCATTAAAGGGGAACATATATAAGGGCATGTAGGTCAGATACTGTTTGTAATATGTGCAAGACAACCCTGGTAAACCAGTTAAATAATAATAATAATAATAACAACAATCAATGAAAGAACCACCAAGTGAGTAAGAAAGTAAAAGTAAAAGTAAATGTAAAGATAGGTGCAGATAATCTCAATTACTACGTTAAGCCTAGCTAGTAGTGTAAAGATAATGAATCAAGCTCAATCAATCAAATCAATGTTCTAAGGTAATATTCCCAGACAACCATTATATGTATCTGCCCTATGCTATCATATTAAAAATGGTGCAATGTTAAAAATACACTCAGTACGGTAATACAGAGAGGAACAATGTGGTACAGCAGTAAATCAATTAACCTATATGGGTGGCAAGTTCTTCTCCATAGTTCATCCCTTTAGGAATTTTTGTATTGAGTTCAATAATCTACTTGGACTCAGTGATTCTCAGAAGTTTCTCACGGTCACCTCCTCTAGGGAGAGGTAGGATTCTATCAATGCCGAAGAATTTAATCAAGTCGGCATTGCTCTGATGTTTGTCTTGATAATGCCTCGCTACCGGGTAATTGAGATCATTATTAGTCACTGCCCTCATATGTTGTAATATGCGGGTTTTCAACTGCAGTTTAGTGCTGCCCACATAGTTTAACCCACAAGGGCATTCCAGGACATAGATCGTATAGTCACTGGTGCAGGTGATAAATTTCCTGATGGGCTTTCTCAATTTCGTATTCTGACCAAGGATGTAACTATCACGATTATTGCTGTGTTTACATGCCTTGCAGGAACCACATTTTTTGAAACCCTTTGCTGTTCCTAGCCAAGTGGTGTTATTAGATACATTTTGATAACTATGTACAAGTTGATCTCTTAATGACTTAGATTTTCTATACGTTATTGCAGGTGTTGTACCTATATCTGGGCCAATTATGGGGTCCGATTCAAGCAATCCCCAATGTTTTTTCATCATATATCTTAGAGTGTTGGATCTACGATTATAGGTGGTAATTAATCTGGATATCACTGTATTTTTCTCTTCTTTTTTACGTGATGAAAAAAGGGCTTCATTTCTTGGGATGTTTTCAACTTTTTTACTTGCAGTGGAGATCACATTGGGCGCATAACCTCTTTGTTCAAATCTCTTCTCCATAACACTTTTTTCATTTTGGAAGCCCCCTTCAGTATTGCAGCTCGAAGGAACTCCCCATAGGGAATACTGTTTAGTAGTGGTGTGGGGTGATTACTGTTTGCATGTAGCAAAGTGTTCCCCGAGGTTTCTTTACGGAAAAGGGTGGTCACTATCTGATTATTCTCTATGTTAATGGAGATGTCGAGAAATTCACAAACTGCAGTTGAAAACCCGTATATTACAACATATGAGGGCAGTGACTAATAATGATCTCAATTACCCGGTAGCGAGGCATTATCAAGACAAACATCAGAGCAATGCCGACTTGATTAAATTCTTCAGCATTGATAGAATACTACCTCTCCCTAGAGGAGGTGACCGTGAGAAACTTCTGAGAATCACTGAGTCCAAGTACATTATTGAACTCAATACAAAAATTCCTAATGGGATGAATTATGGAGAAGAACTTGCCACCCATATAGGTTAATTGATTTACTGTTGTACCACATTGTTCCTCTCTGTATTACCGTACTGAGTGTATTGTTAACATTGCACCATTTTTAATATGATAGCATAGGGCAGATACATATAATGGTTGTCTGGGAATATTACCTTAGAACATTGATTTGATTGATTGAGCTTGATTCATTATCTTTACACTACTAGCTAGGCTTAGCGTAGTAATTGAGATTATCTGCACCTATCTTTACATTTACTTTTACTTTTACTTTATTACTCACTTGGTGGTTCTTTCATTGATTGTTGTTATTATTATTATTATTATTTAACTGGTTTACCAGGGTTGTCTTGCACATATTACAAACAGTATCTGACCTACATGCCCTTATATATGTTCCCCTTTAATGAAGTGGATTTCAATATAGACCTGACTGGCAGAAAGATATAAGCGCAACGATAAACGCACATGTCCAAACGTCTAATTAATTAGGTTTGGACAATGGTATCTGAATTCTCGATAATAGCCCTTTTCATAGTGATTGGGTACTGACCCCTTGTATGATAGATGGATTGGGTACATTACCAATAGCAATCTATATTTATATAATAACTTTCCTTTTTTCTAATTTAAAATGGAATATGCAACAATTGGGCCTTTATATGATGCAGGCACTTGCCTACGAGATGGGTGATATTGTGGGTACATTACCCTTGTTTGTGTGTATATATATATATATTTTTTTCGCCTTTTATGAAATTGAAAGTGCCGTATGTCAGGTTATTTCGATTCATTATATTACCATTATGTTATTATATTATTTTAATTATGAATTGCATTTTTTCACTTGACAGAATGTGCAATAATTGGGCTCTTAAGTGATATAGGCACTTGCCTATGAGATGGCTGACTTTTTTGGGTACATCACCAATGTTTAAAAAACAAAAAACAAAAAACATATGATAATTATTCCTTCGCCCGTTATGATTATGAATTCTAATTGCACATGTCTGTATGAAGAAGAAGAAAAATTATCGAAAAATGATTGTTGATGATTGAATTTGTTTTTGTTTTGAACCATACGGGGTGCTCGCAATGTTTCTTTCATGTCTATTAACCATGACCTGTATTTCTAAGGGAATTTGGGCACAGGTCAGCAACTTGACAAAGGCTTCGCCGAAACGCGTAGTTCTGTTTGTTTGACACAATAAAGGTTTATTGTGTTGTCCTTGGTGTGCCGCTGGATTTATTTCGGAGAATTCTCGGATCTTATCCTGGTGAAAACATATATATATATATATATGTATAAATATATATATATATATATATATATATATTATCTACTGGCGGTCGCCAGTAGATAGTTCTAGTTAGGACCGTGTTTCCATAGGAAATCTGAAAGTTCTATTTTGAATAACTTTGGCGCCGGTTGACGAATCCTCGCGAACTTTTCAAAACTAATGGGGCGCTCAATTCAGCTCCTACCCTGAAAGTCTCGGGGTGATTCGTCAAGTGGGGGCCGAGAAAAAAGGGGGGTCCCAAAACGTGTTTTCCCCATGCATTTTCCCATTGGACCTTTAGACGAAGGTACAGCCCGAACGGCTGAACAGAATTACTTGAAATTTGGCAGAGAGGTAGTCCTCAGGTCAGGGAAGTGCCCTTTGCAGGTCTGGTGTCAATCTGTTCAGTAGTTCCTGAGAAAATAGCATTTAAAAGCATATAAATATCTATTAGCGCATACCGTGCGCGCACCGTGCATGCACCGTGCGAGCACCCTAACGTGCGCGAGCGTAATTCTGATTGGTGGTTACATGTTAGTCAACGTTCGAATTGGTCGAAATCCGGAAGTGTCGGCCGCCATTTTGTTTGTTTTCAGTGCAAGAGTGAAAAAGGAAGGTGGCGAATGTGAAAAGGGGGCAGGGTAGAGAGTTCCTGACCCCCTAGCCTTTGTCAGGGGGTCCCTGAAGGACCCCGAAGGCAGAATTTTGTTTAAAAATTTTTTTTTTTTAAATCGCGGGGGTGAAAAACCCCCCCAAAAAATGTTAATACGTAGTTTATTGTAAAATTAATATATAAAAAAATTATAATACATACATAACTTAGCATTTAAAAAACCGTACAAATTCACTGAAAAAACCATAGGTTTCATACACGTTATAGTTAGGAATTAGCATTTAAAAAACCTTGCAAATTCACTTAAAAAAACATAGGTTTCACACATGTTATAGTTAGGTGGACATTTCACTCGTAAAAAACCAATGAAATTCCCCTGTTATAGTTAGTTCAGATAACTATAACTCGCGCGACCGCCACTCTATCACAAGGATGATGTCATCAGTGATGTCATGAGTGATGTAACTGACCATGTCATGAGTGATGTAATATGTGACGTCATCAGCAGTGCATTGCGGGCGTGCAAGTTATAGTTATCTGAACTAACTATAACGGGGGAATTTCATTGGTTTTTTACGAGTGAAATATCCACCTAACTATAACATGTGTGAAACCTATGGTTTTTTAAGTGGATATATATATATATATGTTCACTGAAAAATCCATAGGTTTTACAGACCTTATAGTTAGGAATTAGCATTTAAAAAACCTTAGAAATTTACTAGAAAAATAATAGGTTTCAGGGACGTTATAGTTAGTTGGACATTTAACTCATATAAAAACAGAGAATTTCGCCTGTTATAGTTAGTTGATCTAACTATAACTCGCGTGCCTGCAATGCACTGCTGATGACATCACATATTACATCACTCATGACATGGTCAGTGACATCACACATGACATCACTGATGACATCTCAAATGACATCACTGATGACATCACTGATTACATCATCCACGTGATAGCCTGACACACCTCTTCACACTGTAATATAACCTTTGATAGACGCACTCTAAAATAAAGACTACCGTTCTGAAAAGCATAGACACACCAATACCATATGGTTTTTTCAGTGAATTTCTAAGGTTTTTTAAATGCTAATTCCTAACTATAACGTCTGTAAAACCTATGGTTTTTTCAGTGAATTTCAAAGGTTTTTTAAATGTTTATTTCATATTTTAATATTTTTAAAACCTATATTTTTTCAAATAGTTTTTTAATATTTTGCAGCTCTATCATCCTTTTTTAAACTTTACAAATTATGTAATCTTTTATATCTTCCCAACAAAATATGTATATCTTTTTTAATTTTTTTTTTAGAAAACTACAGTTCTGTACCGGTAGTCTACCAAGCCCGATCAACATGTGAATCCTATCCACCACATTTAAATGATGCGCATTTCGTATGAGACAGGTTTGTGGCACCGCGTCCCGTGTAACAACATGTACATATGAGGTCACGCCAGCTGCTACTTTGGTACGCGACGGGTAAGCACTACCAAGCTGCGCGTTACGTCATGTACGTATAGGGTCGTAACTGTGTTACATCATAGACGTACGATGTCACGCCGCATTCACCATTCCCTTATTTTCTTTTGTCTCAAAACTATATCTAAAAAACTTGAAAAAGTATATGAGAGCAAACGATAATTAAAAATATTTTAAACAGTTATATATTTCTAACTCTAATAAACTTATATATATAAATATATTTTCTCAAAATCACATCGGGTGCGGTCTCATTGCGCACTGGCTGCGCGATTGCCACGTAACCCATTTTAGTCAATATCTGTACTGCATTTCATGAGACACACCTCTTCTGCTTAGAGAGCTTTGTTCAAAACGTTTTGCAATATACACATATCTTACACTACACACAACATGCAACCATCATTTTCATCAATATTCATGCTCTGTAAGGTAGCCTTCCACCTATGATACCCATACACCTAAAAGTTACATTACCGAAATTTTCTCCAATACCACAGGTAACATGGTTCAATACGCTGTCCACAACACAACGCAATATATTACTGCCCAGAGACAGTATCATGAATAGATAATGAACACACGGACACAGATAGATAGTGGAAGTGGATACGGGCACGTACGCTCGACTCCTTTTTATTGCCATGGTGACATATTCAGTGACGTCTGTGCTGGATGTGTGTGCGGTAAGTCTAAACCAGCCTTCAGACAATGGTTGCTGCTAGCATCAACTACAACAGTAATCATTGGATCACACACAGAGATTTAATATTAAAAGAATAAATAATTTATGCTGCAGTAAGGTAGGGATAGTAGATGTGAAATAATACATAAATAATTCCATCGTAAAAGAACAACAACTTGTGGTATACTGACACACAATCAATAGATCTGAAATAATACACAAAAAGATTACATCATAAATGCTCCATCAGTTCTAGTGCACTCACATAACCACATCAAAATCATTCAGCATGTGCACAGCCACCGATAATGCGTGCTGTAGACAGCCCGTACTAGGAGCAATATCTGTTGCCATCAACACTGCATCATCTGCAATACCGACTCAATCTGAATTGGGGACACTGCTGTCTGCAGTGTAGGCCATAGAGAGCGGTCACAAAGGACCCACAGATATGTAAAGTGACTTCACCTACCCAGTTTGTCTTCAGCGAAGCAACAAAAAAGAGTGTGCAAAGCCTACAATGATACTAGGGGTGGGCGGAATTTGCGAAAGCGACTTTCGCAAATTATCGCGAAAATTTTAAAAATCTCCGCAAACACGGAAATATCGCGAAGATGCAGAAGTTTTTTTCCCGCCCGTTCGCGGTATTTTCTGCGTGGTCGCGGCTCACCAACTTACCCATGCGGTTGCTCGCGGGCGCGGCCATCTTGTTTTCACTCTTCTCGCGGTGCATGATCGCGAGAAGAAAGACGTGATGGCGCGACGCATGACGTTACTGCGGGCGCGAACTATCGCGAGACAGCGCAAATGGCTACCAACAATCCAACATCTCGTGGAGAACGTGACCGGATCAGGAAAACTTGTCGGCGAACGCGGGGATTCAGGTAAGGCGATCGCGCGCGAGAATGTATTATTTTACAGCGCGAGCAAGAACCAAATTATCGCTAAGCTGCGGAATGCGGAAATTTTGACATTTTCGCGCTCTCCGCGGAATGCGAAAATGTCAAATTATCGCAATTTCCGCGATCGGAACGGACATTTAGCCCAGGCCTAAATGATACATATGCATGGTACAGACAGTACACACTGGAGCAATGTCTTTTCCTACAGGACTACCTCATCTACAATAGCGACTCAATCTCAATTGTGAACACTGCTGTCTGCAGTGTAGGCCAGAGTGAGCAGTCACAAGGGCCCACAGCCACATGGCATTCACTTGAGCTCTACAGATTTCAATACACAAACTAAAACAAAAGTGTGCGGAACCTGCAATGATGCATATCAGTGGTGCAGACAGAGTACACTGGAGCAATGTCTTTTCCTACAGGACTGCATCATCTATAAGACTGACTCAATGTCAAATGTGGACACTGAAGTCTGCAGTATAGGCCAGAGAGAGTGGTCAGCATGGGCCCACAGCCACGTGGCATTGACTTGAGCTCTACGGTTTGCAATACACGAAGCAAAAAAACAGTGTGCAGAGACCGCAATGATGTGTATGAGTAGTGCAGACAGAGCACACTGGAGCAATGTCTTTTCCTACAGGACTGCATCCTCTACAATACCGACTCAATGTCAAATGTGAACACTATTGTCTGCATTGTTAATTAAAAGCAGTACTCACACACACACAACCATCAATACTTTTTCTCACTCCCTCTTTAAAAAATAAAACAACCTAAATTACAGAGAACTCTACAATTAATAAATCAAAACAATTCGAATTGGGATTTCATCTCTCCACAGTCTACACTATTCACTGTTCCTTTGGACTTCCAAGATAAATTTGGTCATTTCACTAAACCTATAACTGGCATAAAAAAACTTCTTGAAGCAAGTATACTAAAACAATATTGTGTATGTTTCAATAGACGTTCTAATTACTTAACTACTGGATTCTGTAATTAAACAATCACCACGCAATCTAAATTGTGAACCCTGCGAACTGCAGTCTACACCAATTCCAGTGGTCATTCACAACTCACAGCCACATACCGTTGGATTCGGAAGCACAGAGTTGGTTGCACCTGATCAGCGGGAGTACACAAAAATCATCACAGACTTTAACTTATGACATCCTCAATCATAGAATCAAGAACTCATTTCACTGGTTGGACCTGCTCTACCTCAGTGTATTCCAGCAATACCAGTCAACTAAGCCCAATAACCATGTGCAGCACTTAACTACAGAAGCACAGAATCTGATGCACCTCAACAGAGGGAGTTGTGTGAAAAACCAGCAAGAGGTAATATCGGACATCGTCCATTGTGTGATCAAGACATCATTCCACTGTTGGTACCTAGAGTTGGTTGCGCCTCATCAGAAGCTATACAGAAAAATCATCACACACTTTAACTTCTGACATCCTCAATCATTGAATTAAAACTTCGTTTCACTGTTTGAACATGCTGTACAGCTATGTACTCCAGCAACTGCAATAAACCATGCCTAATAATCATGTGCAGCAGTTAACTACAGAAGCACAGAGTCTAATCCACCTCAACGGAAGAAGTTCTGTAAATATTAAGCAGAATGTAATATCGGACATCTTCCATTGTGGAATCAAGACAACATTCCACTGTTGCAACCTAGAGTTGGTTCCACCTGGTCAAAGAGAGTACCTTCATCTCCACTCTCAGATGCAGTTCTAACATAATCCATTATGGCATCAAGACACCGTTCCACTGTTGGGACCCAGAGTTGGTTGCAGCTGGTCAAAGGGAGTACCTCCATCTCCACTCGCAGATGCAGTTCTAACATCATCCATTGTGGGATCAAGACACCGTTCCACTGTTCGGACCTAGAGTTGGTTGCACCTGATCGGAGGGGGTACCTTCATCTCCACTCTCAGATGTAGTTCTAACATCGTCTATTGTGATGTCAAGACACCGTTCCACTGTTCGGACCTGCTGTACCGCAGTGTACTCCACCGACTGCAGTCAGCCAACCCCTATATTCATGTGCAGCAGTTAGCTACGGAAGCACAGAGTCTGATGCACCTCAACGGAGGGAGTTCCTTGAAAACTCAGTAGCAGGTAATATCGGACATCGTCCATTGTGGAATCAAGACACCGTTCCACTGTTGGGACCCAGAGTTGATTGCACCTGATCGGAGGGGGTACACTGAAATCATCACAGACTTTAACTTCTGACATCCTCAATCATAGAATCAACACCCCGTTTCATTGTTCGGACCTGCTGTACCGCGGTGTACTCCACTGACTGCAGTCAACAAAGCCCAATAATCTTGTAAAGCAGTTAGCTACGGAAGCACAGAGTGGGATGCACCTCAACGGAGGGAGTTCTCTGAAAACTCAGCAGCAGGTAATATCGGACATCGTCCATTATGGGATCAAGACACCGTTACACTGTTGGGACCTACAGTTGGTTGCAGCTGGTCGAAGGGAGTACCTTCATCTCCACTCTCCGATAAAGTTCTAAGAACGTCAACTATGGTATCAAAACACCGTTCCACTGTTGGTACCTCTTTGTCTACTGTGTTAGTAGTATACAGAGCACTCCACGCTCCTGGGCCTCAGGCTGGGCTCTGTGTGCCTGTGTCGCTGTAGCCAGCGTTAATCTCAGGAACCTCGGAGACCTCGGCCCAGGACCTTATGCCTGCACGTGGCCGGCCCTCTTTCACATACAGCGGTGTCGAAAGGTGAACTGTGGGGCATATATGCGTCACAACGGCCATGACGGTTTCTGAGTACCAGCAGGCTGACAGCATCATTCGCGCACCCTCCTTCGCTCACAGCATCAGCCTCGTGACAGTGTAAACTGCGCAGACCTGGCAGACACGTTTGCCAATCCGGAAGAAAACCACACCCAAAGAAACATGTCTTTTAATCATACCCCTACGCTAGCCTTGCGTAGGGCAAGCCAGGCCACTTCCCTAAACATTTGGGGGGGGGGAGGCACGTACGCGCTACCATTCCGTAATCTTCCCTACTGACGGTACTATCATGGTTGAGTCCACTGTCCACTTCACTCAATAGACCATCAGTGTATGTTGACATGTACATGTCTGTGCTCTACATACTTAAGTCTGTCCGGCACATCCCCTCAAGAGTTTGCACTGTATACTTTTATAATCAAGAATTACTTGCCACCTTTGCACATACTTTGCTCCCATCTCTCCCCGCATTCTGCATTGTGTGGCATAGGTGCCATGCCATGTTTGCTTTGTGTACCTAGCTAGCCACGGTTCCCACAGTACGTAGTGTCATTGTGTCTGCTAGGTGTACATGTTGATTGTCATGTTGTATGTGATTATATGAAGTAGCGCGTTTATGCACAAGCAGTGGTTTCTCCCATTTACATATCACTGTTTTAAAGAGCATACAGAAGTTTTTCTCACAGGTGAAAAGTGCGACCACAATAGCAGTCATTCATTACTATCCAAGAATGTCCAATCAGACCAACATTCACACAGCTTTCTAATGGCAGTTATCTGCTTCTCAATAACATGCACTCCTACGGAATGTGAGCTGGCATACCGTATGTCCTTACTGTTTTAAACTGAGTAACTTCCTGTGGCAATGTCTATTCCCACCCACACAAACTAACGCCCAAACTTCAACTTGGCCTTCAATCCCTACAACAGAAGTGTCCCTCACTTCTGCAAAAGAAATTTATCGACTGCAGATACCACGAACTTCAAGTAAAATACACTCCATTTTAAATACGAACCTCTCATTACACTTTGTGAATTGTTACACAATTTTCAACACATGTCACACTCAAGGTCTGGCATACTTTTTTAACACGGTCTCCTACAGCCTTCTAACACACTTTCAAACTGTGCTTCTTTTAATACCAGACTACATTCAGACATTCTTTTGATCATCTCTGGAATAACAGGAACAGTGCCCATAATTCTCACCCTCTTTGCGGCCATCCTACTGCTAATTCTACTTCTAGAAATGGCTACGCTCTCTATGGTAACAACTATGTCCGACAGAATACACCTCTACGCCAAGCTACATCAATATTGTAAAAAAAACTGAAAAACTTTTCGGCTGCCTGCCTCTATCTAGTATCGGAGCTAGCTACAACATAACATTTATCTACACTTATGCAATATGCGTACAACCATCGTTTGATTGCAAAACTTGCCCATTCGACTGGCGAATGGATGAATGCCTTGCCAACATCTCAACAATCGCTCCAGATATCTAGCAGGTAATGGAGTATCTTGAAAACCATGAACGTGATTGTTCTGGCAGCGGAGCAATGGCGAATGCAATGCAAAAAGGAATCGCAGCGCAATGGGATTTCTCCGCAGCCGCGAAAGATCTCATGCAACTTGCGACCTTTCACAACTTTGCAGATTGCCTGTCCATTCAAATTACCGCTCCAACATTCGAGGAACATTACTGTCCCTTCGAGGATATGAATTTGATCGCTTTGCTTTTCTCACACGATGGCAACAATAGCCTCTTGGAACATTACGCATCTCAAGCAGCTGAAGAACTTCTGGACTGGAATCTCCAAGACTTGTAAGAAACTCACATTGTTCTTGAATGGATTTTTTTCCATCTTTTTTGACTTTTTCCTTTACATTTTTTAGAATACACTTCAATCCTACTACTTTGATATAATAACTTTCTAAGTATACTCAGACATTTGAACTCTATCCTCATTATTCCCCCTTACATCTCCAGTCTAACCAGGAATCGGTGATGGCCTATGTATATATGCTATTTACGTCCAAAATTAACCTAAACCCGACACCCATTTAGAAACAACGTCTATTCTTTGTACACACACCTCTCTGCCTGCCTGTTATTCACAAAGCCCTTTCACACAATTTTACTCAAAGTCAGCCTCTGCTCAGAACCTCACGATAAAAATATAAAAAGACGACTTTGTTTAGGAACTGGTTGGCACAGTGTGGTAATCATAAACTACCTTTATTTTCATTATACAATGTAGTTATTCATGTCTAATAGCTATTCTGTAGGTCACATAGAACTGTAAGATATAATGTGCAATTCACTGATGCAGGAGATTCGATTTGACCACAGCAGAAGCAATTGGAGTTTGTCTAAACTCGATGCCTTAGCTCTCTACACAAGAATGTTTTTTTGAAACAGCTGAAGACAATAATGTACGATTTGACTACAAAGATACCGAATGTGCTTCTCAGAAGCGAAATGTTTGTATTTATCCTCAAAGTTCCAATGTGGGTAGAACTAGTACCAATTCTGACACGCACCACATTGAATCTACTGTAGAAAAGATTGCTAACTATTCTACTGTTGTTAATTTTCTGTTACAAAAAGCACTGCCAAGGTACATAAAAAGTTTGATGACTACATTTTGCAATTTCTTTTTTATTTATTTCTTTTCTTAAATGATACATTTACTAATTGTATCCTACCTTTATTTTCTTTATAGAATGTAGTGTCATTCAAGTGTAATACCTATTGTTTATTTCACATGCAACTCTAACATGTAAAATACAATTCACCGATGCCGGAGCTTACGTTTGAATACAGCAGAAGTGGTTCAACTTTGCATCAGCTGGATACTCTAGCTCTTGCACCAGTGGGTCCAATTATGGCACTGAAATAAAGACACTTTCTATATAATTTTCAAACTCCACACCTTCATTACACACAACCACTTTCTTACACACAACTCATTTTACCATTTTCCTTCTCTGGCATTGCAACATTCTGCATTATATTCTTCACGATTATTCCTTTATTCCTGCTTCCTAAAACACTACATACCACTCTTCAGACCAATAGGGATGAGTAGTTAGTTTCACACTCCCTGTATAGAATAAACGCACACTAACACTACTTACACAGGTATGCTACAGCGGCCAGTATCCCACAGCGCCCACAACATATCACTTCACAGCAAACTCACGACTTACACTCACAGTTTCATCCCCGAGTCTTCATACCGATACCACTAAGTACTTTGCTTCCCACTCACGCTATACTCTAAACGCATACTAACACCACCTGCACAGATATGCTGCAGCGCCCACTATGCTACAGCACCCAGAAGACATCACTTTACAGCACTCAGCTCACAGTTTAGACACACAGTTTCATCCCAGACTGTACTGGCACCTCACCTCAGCACCATCTCACAGTGGGCAAAACAGCGCTTTCACACCAGTAGAGATAAATAATTCGCTTCACACTCCCTCTATAGCACACCCTAACCACCCTACAAACCTCACAGCGCTCCTACCCTCCTCTTTCCCACTTTTTTCTCCCTTTTCATCCCTTACTCGCTTCAACGGAATCACAAAATGGCGACCAACACTTCCTACTTGCAACCGCTCGCACCGCTTGCAGCCAATCACCAGCAAGCTTGTGCTCGTAACGTTTCAGCCAATCAGATGGCAGTATTCCCAAATATCGATATCTGTAAATTTCGATATTTCTCAAAAACTACTGAATGGATTTACACCAAATAAACAAAAGCGTGCTTTCTAGACCCTTCTCCCTTCAAAATTTGGGGTAATTCCGTTCACCCGTTCGACATGTAGCCTTGTCTAAAGTTTCCTATGGAAATTAACATTGAAAAAACACGTTTTTGGGACCCCCCTTTTTTCTCGGCCCCCCCTTCACGAATCACCCCCAAACTTTCAACATTGGAGCTGATCTCAACAAAGTTTTGAAAATTTCGCGAAGATTCGTCAATCGACGCCAAAGTTATTGCGAATAGAATGTTGCCATTTTCCTATAGTGACTAGGTCCTAACTATAAATACCTAACGGCGACCGCCAGTAGGTAATATCTATATATATATATATATATATATATATATATATATATATATATATATATATATATATATATATATATATATATATATATATATTACCTACTGGCGATAGCCAGTAGGTAGTTATAGTTAGGACCACGTTTCCATAGGAAAACCTCAACATTCTATTTTGAATAACTTTGGCGCCGGTCGACGAATCCTCGCGAATTTCTCAAAATAGGTGGGGCGCTACGCTCCGCTCCTACCCTGAAAGTCTCGGGGGGATTCGTCAAGCGGGGGCTGAGATAAAAGGGGGGTCCCAAAACGCGTTTTTCCCATGCATTTTTCCATAGGACCTTTAGAACGAGCTACAGCCCGAATGGCTGAACAGAATTACTCAAAATTTGGCAGAGAGGTAGTCCCTAGGTCAAGGAAGTGCCTTTTGTAGGTTTGGTGTAAATCTGTTCAGTAGATTCTGAGAAAATAGCCTTTAAATCAATATATATATCTGAGCCAGCTTACGGTACGCTTACCGTACGCTTACGGTAAGCGTACGGTGGCGTGCGCGAGCGCGATTCTGATTGGCTCTTAGATCTTAGTAAACATTCGAATCGGCCGAAACCAGGAAGCGGCGGCCGCCATTTTGTCTCTCGCACTGAGAGAGATTTTTAAAATCGGAAGCCCAAAAACATGTAAAGGGGCTGTTTTGACAACTCCCTCCCACATAGTCATGTGGAGGGAGTCCCCAAACATCCCCCAAGTGCAAAAACGGTTTTATTTTTTTTTCGGCAATTTCACGGGGTACGCTTACCGTACGCTTACGGTAAGCGTACGGTAAAAAAATAAAAATAAAAAAAACACTATCCACACTTACCCCACCCCCTGTGCTTTTGGTGGCCGAAGGCCACCAAATGTGCTGGGCTTATTACAATGGAAAAAAACACTATCCACACTTACCCCACCCCCTGTGCTTTTGGTGGCCGTAGGCCACCAAATGTACAGGGCTTATTATAAGGGAAAAAAACTTAGCATTTAAAAAACCGTACTAATTCACTGAAAAAACCATAGGTTTCACACACGTTATAGTTAGGAATTAGCATTTAAAAAACCTTGCAAATTCACTGAAAAAACCATAGGTTTCACACATGTTATAGTTAGTGGAAATTTTACTGATAAAAAACCAATGAAATTGCCCCGTTATAGTTAGCGCAGGCAACTATAACTCATGCGACCGCAATCCTCTGCTGATGACATATGTGTCTTTATGAAAAAAAAATATTTGTAATATATGTATAGCTAAAAATGTATGGAAGAAGACATGGGCAAATAAGTGTCTAAATACAGTATTAGCATCAGCAGAGGATTGTGGTCGCGTGAGTTATAGTTGCCTGCGCTAACTATAACGGGGCAATTTCATTGGTTTTTTATCAGTAAAATTTCCACTAACTATAACATGTGTGAAACCTATGGTTTTTTCAGTGAATTATATATATATATATATAGGCCTGATATAGTTAGGAATTAGCATTTAAAAAACCTTTGAAATTCACTGAAAAAACAATAGGGCTGGACATTTCACTCGAACCAAAACCATTGAAATACGTCCGATATAGTTAGTTGTACTAACTACATCTCGCGCGCCCGCAATCCACTGCTGATGATGTCACATATTACATAATTCATGACATGGTCAGTGACATCGCTGATGACATCTCAAATTACATCACTGATGACATCACTGATGACATCATCCACGTGACAATCAGATTCACCTCATCATACACTAGTATAACCTTTCATCACTCACTGTAAAATACAGAGTGCCAGATTTAAAACCATTGACACACCAATACAAGTTTCTAAACACCCACTCAGTGATTACTAGATCTATACACACATCTAATCACTTACTTATAGATTCACTCTTACATGCTGTAAATGATCAATAGAACACTATCAAATATACTTATACACCTATATCGACATTACACACCAGCACACATCCTAATCACTTATGAAGTCATCCTACTCACTTATGCAAACAATGGATCATATTTACTTTTACTTAGCTATACACTTATAAAAACTCCACTTCATCTATTCATATAGATAATAACTCATACTTAGTGTGTTATAAAAACACTATTACAAGTATACAGTTATCCATACAGTCACTCATACAATAACTGATTCTTATGTATACTTATTTCTATACAACAACTGACACATACACTGGCTTTTATTTTTCTAGTTTGTTGGACATGTACCATTTAGACATATATTGGCTCATCGCCACACCCATAAAGATATTCACTCACCCAAACAACTGTTATAACATGTAGTTTTAACTTAATATACCTACTGAATCAACTATTCACACATCTTTGGGCAGTCACACACCCCCCACCGAATCACACACACTTTCACTCTCCCATACAAATACTCAGTTAACTAATCAATAAATAATATAGACTTTCACGTAGCTAGTAACCAACTAGTGCAGCAGTTTACACAACAACTGACAAAGTGATACAGATATTCACACAGTTTAGTCACTATCCAATATATTTAGTGAGACACTATAAATTAGTCAATCACACTGCTTCTAAATCCTCCATCCAGATATTTATATATCCACTCATTCTTCAATGCAAATTGCTATATATATAATACATATTTAAATAAAGAACCAAACCACATTCACTGGATGATGATGTCATCAGTGATGTCATTTGAGATGTCATCAGTGATGTCACTGACCATATCATGAATGATGTAATATGTGACAACAACAGCAGTGGATTGCGGGCGCGCAAGATGTAGTTAGTACAACTAACTATATCGGAGGAATTTCAATGGTTTTGTTCGAGTGAAATATCCAGCTAACTATAACACCCCTAAAACCTATTGTTTTTTCAGTGAATTTCTAAAGTTTTTTAAATGCTAATTCCTAATTATAACGTGCCTGAAACCTATGTTTTTTCAATGAATATATATATATATATATATATATATATATATATATATATATATATATATATATAACCTACTGGCGGTCGCAAGTAGGTAGCTATAGTTAGGACCTTGTTTCTATTCCCAAAAAGTTTTTTCTTTTCTCAATAACTTTGGCGCAGGTTGATTGACGAATCTTCACGAAATTTTCAAAACATTGGTCCCGCTCCGGTCAGCTCCTATCCTCAAAGTTTCGGGGTGATTCGCCAAGCGAGGACCGAGAAAAAACAGGGCTCCCAAAATGCGTTTTCTCCATGTTATTTCCCATAAGAAACTTTAGACACAACTACAGCCCGAACTGCTGAGCGGAATTACACCAAATTTGGCAAAAAGGTAGCCCTTGGTTTAGAAAGAGACCTTATTTTTAAATGGTGTAAATCCGTTCAGTAGTTCCTGAGAGAATCAAAAAATAGAGGTCAAAAAATCAATTTCCCATAGCCAACTTTAGACACGGATACAGCTGAAACTGCTGAATGGAATTTTCACCAAATTTGGAAAAAAGGTAGTGCTTGGGTCATAAAGCGAGCTTTTTTTCAAATGGTGTAAATCCGATCAGTAGTTTTCGAGATATTAAAGGAAAAAAATCTTTATATATCTGGGCAGGACCTAACTACACAAGCACGAGCTTGGCTCTAATTGGCTGCCAACACTTCAATCCGAGAAGTGTTGGCAACCATCTTAGTGCAATGCTTTTTAGGTCTTCCCTAGCGACGCATCGCATGTGCTGCCCACTACACAAACACAACTGCACTGCCCTAAATCCTAAAACACTACCCCAGCATTAGCCCCTACACTGCACGAACACCACTACACTGCCCTAAACCCTGAAACACTACCCCAGCACGACTCCCTACACTGCTCGAACACCACTGCACTGCCCTAAACCCTGAAACACCACCCCCAGCACGACCCCCTATACTGCCCGAACACTACTGCACTGCCCTAAAACCTGAAACACTACCCCCAGCACGACCCCTACATTACCATAACACCACTGCACTGCCCTATAAACCCTGAAACACCACCCCAGCATGACCCCCTACACTGCCCGAACACCACTACACTGTGCCCTAAACCCTGAAACACCAGCCACCGCACGATCCCCTACCCTGCCTGAACACCACTGCACTGCCCTAAACCCTGAAACACCAGCCCCCGCATGACCCCCTACACTGCCCGAACACCAATGCACTGCCCTAAAATCTGAAACACTACCCCCAGCACAGCCCCCTACACTGCCCGAACACCCCTGCACTGCCCTAAACCCTGAAACACCAGCCCCCGCACGACCCCCTACACTGCCTGAACACCACTGCACTGTCCTAAACCCTGAAACACCAGCCCCCACACGACCCCCTCTACTGCCCAAACACCACTGCACTGCCCTAAACCCTGAAACACCAGTCCCCGCAAGACCCCCTACACTCCCCGAACACCACTGCACTGCCCTAAACCTTGAAACACCAGCCCCCGCACGAACCCCTACACTGCCCGAACACCACTGCACTGCCCTGAACCCTGAAACACCAGCCCCCGCACGACCCCCTACACTGCCCGATCACCACTGCACTGCCCTAAACCCTGAACACAAGCCCCCGCACGATGCCCTACACTGCCCGAACACCACTGAACTGCCCTAATCCCTGAAACACCAGCCCCCGCACGACCCCCTACACTGCCCGAACACCACTGCACTGCTCTAAACCCTGAAACACTGGCCCCCGCATGACTCCTACACTGCCTGAACACCACTGCACTGCCCTGAACCCTGAAACACCACCCCCAGCACGACCCCCCACACTGCCCGCACATCACTGCACTGCCCTAAACCCTGAAACACCACCCCCAGCACGACGCCCTACACTGCCCGCACACCACTGCACTGCCCTAAACCCTGAAACACCACCCCAGCACGACGTCCTACATTGCCTGCACACCACTGCACTGCCCTAAACCCTGAAACACCACCCCCAGCACGACCCCTACACTGCCCACATACCACTGCACTGCCCTAAAAACTGAAACACCACCCCCTGCAAGATCCCCTACACTGCCCGAACACCACGGCACTGCCCTAAACCCTGAAACCACCACCCCCTGCACAACCCCTACACAGCCCGAACACCACTGCACTGCCCTAAACTCTGAAATACCACCCCCAGCACGACCCCTTACACTGCCTGTTAGAAGGCGACCTCAGAGGGGCCCGGAGGGGGCCCTGACTGTCCTGAGACCAACCCTCGAGGTATCGTAGCCGGACACTGGCGGGAGACTCCTCAGGGGAGGAATCTCGTATCTAGGATCGTACACTCAGCACCACACGACAAAGAGACACCACACCGAGAGTTCTTAAGAGCAAATCTTTATCAGATCGGAGTGGTAAGATCTTTATGATCAGCAAGGTAATATATATACAAGTAGAGCGCGGGCTCACAAAGTCTTGGAGAGGGGGTTAGGAAGTAGCGGGACAGTCTTTGGGGGAATGGATCAAATGCAGGAGCGTATCCGGCGCACAGCTCACAATCCTCGAGCTGGGGGTTACACTTGTCGTCGTGGGGTCCGGCGGCACCAAGGGAGTCTGGGGGTGCTGCGAGATACTCAGCAGGCTCGAGTACAAGTTCGGAGGTCTTACGATCTTCAGGGAGCCGCGAGTCACTCAGCAAGGCTCAAGCACAAGTTCGGAGGTCTTACGATCTTCAGGGAGCCGCGAGTCACTCAGCAGGGCTCAAGCACAAGTTCGGAGGTCTTACGATCTTCAGGGAGCCGCGAGTCACTCAGCAGGGCTCAAGCACAAGTTCGGAGGTCTTACGATCTTCAGGGAGCCGCGAGTCACTCAGCAGGGCTCAGGTGTTTCCAAGGCGAATCAGCCGGACAGTCCCAGGGCACCCCTTGTTATAGGGCGACTCCTCTTTGATGTCCGGAGTCTGTGCAGGCAGGGGTCTTGTCACCTGGGGGTCGCTGGTTGGGGGTTTCCTGCCATTGTCCTTTGATCCTTTCAGGGCCGGGTCGGGAGGAGCCCCAGACACCCAGCAGGCATGGAGCCACCCCTCGGGGAGGCCGGCGGGTCGATCGAAACCCACCTTCCCAGGGAAGCGCAGAGGTGTGATGAAAACTGCTCCTCCCTCTCTCATCCCAAGGGGAGCGCGATGTCCTCCAGCCGGAGTGGCGCCTGTAGGCTAGGGTCGCGCTGGGGCCGGGCGGCCATCTTGGTGCATGAAGTGGGCACGCGGGCCCGGGGTGGCCGAAGGAGGAAGGCCTACGGACGGGGGAAGTCCGGGTCGGGTGTGTGTGTTCTGGTGGAAAGGATCGGCCAGGCCAGGGGCTCGGGGCTGGTGTGAGGTGCAGGGGTCAGGTCTGACTATGTTACGAGGGCCGGGTCTAACACGCGTCCTCCCCAGCTGAAAGCCGGAGAGAACTACCCATCTTCTTGGGGGTTCTCTTCGCTGAGGCGGAAGAATCGGGAGAGGCCATCGGCGTTGGCGTGGTCTGTACCAGGGCGATGTTCCACGGTGAAATCCATCCCCTGGAGGGAGATTGACCACCGCAGAAGCTTGGGGTTTTCTCCTCGCATCTGCATGAGCCATCGCAAGGGGCGATGGTCGGTCTGGACCCTGAAATGGGTGCCGAACAGGTAAGGGCGTAGTTTCTTGAGGGCCCAGACTACTGCGAACGCCTCGCGCTCGATGGTACTCCATCTCTGTTCCCGGGGCAACAGCCTTCGGCTGAGGAAGGCCACGGGCTGGTCCAGACCCTGGTCATTTACTTGGGAGAGGATGGCCCCGATGCCATGCTCGGAGGCATCAGTTTGTACCACAAACTCTTTGGAGTAGTCGGGGGCCTGGAGGACGGGGGCCGTACACATGGCCGTTTTTAGGGCATTGAACGCCTCTTGGCAGGCAGGGGACCATTTTACCTTCTTGGGCTGCTTCTTGGACGTGAGCCCCGTGAGGGGACCGACCAGGCTGCCGTAGTTCCGGATGAATCTCCGATAGTAGCCCGTGAGGCCCAGAAAGGCTCGGACCTCTGTTTGGGTAGTGGGAGGTTCCCAGGCGAGGATGGCGTCGATTTTGGGCTGTAGAGGGGCGACCTGCCCGCTTCTGACCTGGTGCCCCAGGTAGGTTACCGAACCTTGCCCAATCTGGCATTTGCTGGCTTTCACGGTGAGGCCTGCCTGGCGTAGGGCGGTTAGCACGCTCCGGAGGTGTTGGAGGTGCTCGCTCCATTCGGAACTAAAAACTGCGATATCGTCGAGATATGCAGCGCTGAATTTTTCCAGCCTGGCCAGGACTCTATTTACCAGTCGCTGGAAGGTGGCCGGGGCATTTTTCATCCCGAAGGGCATTACGCGGAAGCGATAGTGCCCATCCGGGGTGGAGAAGGCGGACCGCTCCTTGGCTCCCTCTGTGAGCGCAATTTGCCAGTAGCCGCATGTGAGATCGAAGATGCTGAGGAACCGTGCAGCTCCGAGCCGGTCAATGAGCTCGTCGGCCCGTGGAATGGGGTGGGCATCGGCTCGGGTGACCTCATTGAGTCCCCGGTAGTCCACGCAAAAGCGGAGTTCCGGGGCGACCTCGGGGGCGGCTGCTTTTGGGACCAGGACCACGGGGCTGGCCCAGGGGCTGTCTGAGGGTTCGATCACGCCTAGGGTCAACATTTTCGAGACTTCGGCTTGGATACAGGACCGGACCCGATCGGGGACTCGGTAGGCTCGGTGTCTCACTGGTGGGCTGTCCCCGGTATCCACATCATGGACACACCAGTCAGTGACCTTGGGGACCAGGGAGAAAAGGTCCGGAAACTGCCCTAGGAGCTGGCGGCAATCCTCACGTTGCTGGGGAGTGAGAGACGGGGAGAGGTTCACTCTTTCCACGGAGCCGTCCTTCTCTTTGGTGCATAGAAGATCGGGGAGAGGATCCGACTCTTCTTCGGACCCGTCGTCAGTGGCCAGTAGGAGGCTCAGCTCTGTCCGCACAAAGTGGGGCTTGAGGCGGTTCACGTGGAGGACCCGGAGGGGGTCCTGGGGTGACTGGACGTCTACCAAGTACGTGACCGGGCTCTTTCGCTCAACTACTTTGAAGGGCCCGGTCCATTTATCCTGGAGAGCGCAGGGTTTCACGGGGGCCATGACCCACACCAGCTGGCCCGGCTGAAACTCGACTAGCGCGGCATTCTGGTCGTACCAGCGCTTCATCTCCTCCTGACTCGCCTCCAGATTGGCCTCTGCCAACTCCCGGAACCTCCTAGTCTGATTGCGGAGGATCAGGACGTAACGGAACACGTCTCGGGGGGTGCCTCGGGGTGCCGCCTCCCACTCTTCTTTGACCAGGCTGAGGGGCCCCCTGACGGGGTGCCCGTAGAGTAGCTCGAAGGGGCTGAAACCCAAGGATTTCTGGGGAACTTCTCGGTATGCGAATAGGAGGCAGGGGAGCAGGAGGTCCCACTTACGCCGGAGGGGCTCTTCCAGGCCTGCGATCATCCCCTTCAGAGTCCGGTTAAACCGCTCTACCAGGCCGTTTCCTTGGGGGTGGTACGGGGTGGTGAACTTGTAGGACACCCCGCACTGTTGCCATAAGGACCTCATGTATCGGGAGATAAAGTTGGTACCGCGATCGCTCACGACCTCGCGGGGAAAACCCATGCGGGAGAAGATCCCCATCAGCGCACGGCCCACCACGGGGGCCGTGATGGTGCGCAGGGGGGGGCCTCAGGGTAACGAGTGGCATGGTCCACCAGGACGAGGATGAACCGGTGCCCCTGGGAAGTTGGGGGGTCCAGAGGTCCTACAATGTCGATACCGACCCGCTCAAAAGGGGTACTGATGACAGGGAAGGGCTGGAGGGGAGCCTTGCGCTTCCCTCCACTCTTCCCACTGGCCTGGCACGTGGGACAGGACTTGCAGTGGGCTTCTACATCCGCTTTCATTCTGGGCCAGTAGAAGTGAGTCACGAGGCGACTGTATGTTTTGTCCTGACCCAAGTGTCCAGCGAGGGGGACGTCGTGGGCCAAGCTCGGAAGCGTAGGGGTACCACCAGCACTCGGCCGGACCCTAGCTCCACCGACTTCTGTTCGCTGTACAGAAGGTCATTCTCCCAATAGACCCGGTGCGTCCCCGTCTGGTCGCCCACGGCCTGGGCCTCTGCCTGTTGCCGGGGCCCGACCAGGGAGGGACAGGTAGCCTGCTCTCGGCAGAACTCCTCTCGGGAGGGGCCCCCTTCGTGGCGCCACTGTGCTAATTCGGGCAGATCGACTAACTCGGTGTCTGGGGTGGAGTCGGAAGGCGGTGGTTCGTCACTGGCGAGCGACTCTTCTGGTGGGGGGATGTGGGCCATCCCATCTTCAGGGGTCGGGGCGTCGTCGACGTCCCTCAGGGGGGTCAGTCGAGCTGCCATGGATCGAGTGGTGGCGCACACCCACTCAGGGAGGCCCATCATCCCTAGGTGGGTCTTGCGCTCAACTTGCCCCCAGGGGGAACTTTCTAGGTCGTTCCCCAGGAGACAGTCGACGGGCTGGGATGTTCTCACTGCGACTTTTAGTTTACCGACCACCCCTCCCCACTCGAAAGGCACCAGGGCTACCTTACATAGGCTCTCTGTGTTGGCGGCTGAAATGACAGGGCAAAATACGTTGGGGAGGACCTGGTCCTCGTGGACTAAATGGCTGAGGACACCGGTGATACTGGCCCCGGTGTCACGGAGGGCTTCTACTTGGTGGCCATTGATCGTGACGAGCTGCCCATATTTCTTTGTGTTAGAGGGCAGGAGGCTCCCAGGGACCATCTCTCTATCTCCTAAGGACACTAGGGCCATAGCGGCGGGTTCCCACTCCTCGGCTTCCTCAACCTCCTCCCCCAGGGCTACATTGGCTATCTGTCTAGCGGGGGGTGCTGCCTGGTTGGTGTGTGGGGCCATGGGGCATTCAGGGTCGTTGGCGTAATGCCCGGGCTTCTGGCAACGGAAACAAGTGATGGTTACCCGGTGCCCCCGTCTCAGGGGGGGGCCGGATACAGCTGGTGGGGGTGCCGGAAAAGGCGGAGGTTGGGACTTCGGAGGGCTAGTCTGGGTCTCTCTCTGCCCTACCTGGTTTCCCCCCCTCTCTGTTGGGGTGGTCCCTGACTGGCTCAGGGGTACTCTCCTACAGGGCCCCGGGAGACCCGGGTGTTGGTCCAGCGATCCGCCTCGACAGCCAGCTTCCTCGGGTCCGTGAGCTTGCTGTCGAGCAGATGCTGGCGTAGTTCCACAAAGCAGTTGGCAGCCAGGTGTTCCCATAACATAAGGTCAGTTAGTTCTTCCAGGGTGGTTACCTTGCTGCCCTTGATCCACCCATCGAAGGCACGGCTGAAGAAATTCACATATTCCACCCAGGTGGTACCCGGGATCTTCCGGCAGTCTCGGAACCGCTGGCGGTACATCTCCGGGGTGAGGCCGTACCTTGTGAGGAGGGCCGCTTTCATGTGTTCATATGAGGTCTGCATGGAGGTGGGTAGGTCGAGCAGGGTGTCTCTTCCTTCGCTCAGGAACCGTCCCCATAACCCAGCCCCCCAATCCTTTTGCGGGACCCGGTGGGAGGTCATGGCGACCTCGTAGGCCCGAAACCACTACTGAATGTCATCATTCTTGTAATATTCCTTGACCACATCCTTGGGGATGTGGACCTTCTGTTCCGTCGGGGCGGCCGCCTCCCGGTTCCCCGGGGGCCGCGCTTCTTCGCTTCTTGCTTTCAGTTCTGTTTCCTTCAAACTGCGTTCATGTTCTAGTTGAAGTCTCCTTCCCTCGTGTTCTCGTTGGAGTTTCTTCTCTTCCAGTTCTCCTTGCACTCGCAACTGTTCTACTGCTAGCTTTTTCTCGGCTAATTTCAACTCGCCCTCAATTTTGAGTTTGGCTAATTCGAGCTCGTGATGGCGACTTTTTTCTCTGTCTGTGAGTTCCTCCGGGGATAGGCCCCCGTCTGGTACGAAGCCTCGCACCTGGTTGCTGCTGCGTTCTCCTTGGGAGGGTCCTGCTTCGTCGTGGGGCTCCACCGCTCCTTCTGGGCGGGGGGCTCCCGAATCCACCCAAGCTTTCAGTGCCTTTTGCATATCTTCTTTGGTGTTGAGACCAGTGGTAGCGATTCTGAGTTCCTTACAGAATTGCTTTAGTTCCCTGTGAGTGTACTCTTCCAGCTGTTCCACCTGGAACACGGTACTGGCGTCGTCTTCTACGAGAACCACGGTGTTTCCCTCTGCCATCTTTGTCGGTAGTGCGTCAGCCGTTCACGGTACGATCTCTAGATTAGAGGCCCGAATCCCGTTGCTTGCCACCAATGTTAGAAGGCGACCTCAGAGGGGCCCGGAGGGGGCCCTGACTGTCCTGAGACCAACCCTTGAGGTATCGTAGCCGGACACTGGCGGGAGACTCCTCAGGGGAGGAATCTCGTATCTAGGATCGTACACTCGGCACCACACGACAAAGAGACACCACACCGAGAGTTCTTAAGAGCAAATCTTTATCAGATCGGAGTGGTAAGATCTTTATGATCAGCAAGGTAATATATATACAAGTAGAGCGCGGGCTCACAAAGTCTTGGAGAGGGGGTTAGGAGGTAGCGGGACAGTCTTTGGTGGAATGGATCAAATGCAGGAGCGTATCCGGCGCACAGCTCACAATCCTCGAGCTGGGGGTTACACTTGTCGTCGTGGGGTCCGGCGGGACCAAGGGAGTCTGGGGGCGCTGCGAGATACTCAGCAGGCTCGAGTACAAGTTCGGAGGTCTTACGATCTTCAGGGAGCCGCGAGTCACTCAGCAAGGCTCAAGCACAAGTTCGGAGGTCTTACGATCTTCAGGGAGCCGTGAGTCACTCAGCAGGGCTCAAGCACAAGTTCGGAGGTCTTACGATCTTCAGGGAGCCGCGAGTCACTCAGCAGGGCTCAAGCACAAGTTCGGAGGTCTTACGATCTTCAGGGAGCCGCGAGTCACTCAGCAGGGCTCAGGTGTTTCCAAGGCGAATCTGCCGGACAGTCCCAGGGCACCCCTTGTTATAGGGCGACTCCTCTTTGATGTCCGGAGTCTGTGCAGGCAGGGGTCTTGTCACCTGGGGGTCGCTGGTTGGGGGTTTCCTGCCATTGTCCTTTGATCCTTTCAGGGCCGGGTCGGGAGGAGCCCCAGACACCCAGCAGGCGTGGAGCCAGCCCTCGGGGAGGCCGGCGGGTCGATCGAAACCCACCTTCCCAGGGAAGCGCAGAGGTGTGATGAAAACTGCTCCTCCCTCTCTCATCCCAAGGGGAGCGCGATGTCCTCCAGCCGGAGTGGCGCCTGTAGGCTAGGGTCGCGCTGGGGCCGGGCGGCCATCTTGGTGCATGAAGTGGGCACGCGGGCCCGGGGTGGCCGAAGGAGGAAGGCCTACGGACGGGGGAAGTCCGGGTCGGGTGTGTGTGTTCTGGTGGGAAGGATCGGCCAGGCCAGGGGCTCGGGGCTGGTGTGAGGTGCAGGGGTCAGGTCTGACTATGTTACGAGGGCCGGGTCTAACACTGCCCGAACACCACTGCCCTAAACCCTGAAACACCACCCCCTGCAAGATCCCCTACACTGCCCAAACACCACGGCACTGCCCTAAACCCTGAACCACCACCCCCTGCACAACCCCTACACAGCCCGATCACCACTGCACTGGCCTAAACGCTGAAACACCACCCCCTACACTGCCCGAACACCACTGCACTGCCCTAAACCCTGAAACACCAGCCCCCGCACGACCTCCTACACTGCACGAACACCACTGCACTGCAGTAAACCCTGAAACACCAGCCCCCGCACGACCCCCTACACTGCCTGAACACCACTGCACTGTCCTAAACCATGAAACACCAGCCCCCGCACGATGCCCTACACTGCCCGAACACCACTGAACTGCCCTAAACCCTGAAACACCAGCCCCCGCACGACCCCTACACTGCCTGAACACAACTGCACTGCCCTAAACCCTGAAACACCACCCCCAGCACGACCCCTACACTGCCCACACACCACTGCACTGCCCTAAACCCTGAAACGCCACCCCCAGCATGACCCCATAAACTGCCCGCACACCACTGCACTGCCCTAAACCCAAAAAGACCACCCCAGCATGACCCCCTACACTGCCCACACACCACTGCACTGCCCTAAACCCTGAAACACCACCCCCAGCCCAACCCCCTACACTGCCCGCATACCACTGCACTGCCCTAAACCCTGAAACACCACCCCCAGCAAGACCCCCTACAATGCCCGAACACCACTGCCCTAAACCCTGAAACACCACCCCCTGCAAGATCCCCTACACTGCCCGAACACCACGGCACTGCCCTAAACCCTGAGCCACCACCCCCAGCACGACCCCCTACACTGCCCGAACACCACTGCACTGCCCTAAACCCTAAAACACCACCCCCAGCAGGACCTCCTACACTGCCCAAACACCACTGCACTGCCCTAAAACACCACCCCCAGCACGACTCCCTGCACTGCCCGAACACCACTGCACTGCCCTAAACTCTAAAACACCACCCCCAGCAAGACCCCCTACACTACCCGAACGTTAGTGCACCACTACCCTAAACCCTGAAACACTACCCCCAGCAAGACCCCCTACAATGCCCGAACACCACTGCCCTAAACCCTGAAACACCACGCCCTGCAAGATCCCCTACACTGCCCGAACACCACGGCACTGCCCTAAACCCTGAGCCACCACCCCCAGCACGACCCCCTACACTGCCCGAACACCACTGCACTGCCCTAAACCCTAAAACACCACCCCCAGCACGACCACCTACACTGCCCAAACACCACTGCACTGCCCTAAAACACCACCCCCAGCACGACTCCCTGCACTGCCCGAACACCACTGCACTGCCCTAAACTCTAAAACACCACCCCCAGCAAGACCCCCTACACTGCCCGAACACCACTGCACTGCCCTAAACCCTAAAACACCACCCCCAGCACAACCCCCTACACTGCCCGAACACCACTACACTACCCTAAACCCTAAAACACCAGCCCCAGCATGACCCCCCTACACTGCCCGAACACCACTGCACTGCCCTAAACCCTAAAACTCCAGCCTCAGCATGATCCCCTACACTGCTCGAACACCACTGCGCTGCCCTAAACCCTGAAACACCAGCTCCAGCACAACCCCTCACACTGCCGGAACAGCACTGCACTGCCCTAAACCCTGAAACACCAACCCTAGCACAACCCCCTACACTCCCCGAACAGCACCGCACTGCCCTAAACCCTGAAACACCACCCCCTGCACTACCCCTACACTTCCCGAATACCACTGCACTGCCCTAAACCCTGAACCACCACCCCCTGCACAACCCCTACACAGCGCGATCACCACTGCACTGGCCTAAACGCTGAAACAACACCCCCAGCACAACCACCTACACTGCCCGCATACCACTGCACTGCCCTAAACCCTGAAACACCAGCCCCCGCACGACCTCCTACACTGCACGAACACCACTGCACTGCAGTAAACCCTGAAACACCAGCCCCCGCACGACCCCCTACACTGCCTGAACACCACTGCACTGCCCTAAACCATGAAACACCAGCCCCCGCACGATGCCCTACACTGCCAGAACACCACTGAACTGCCCTAAACCCTGAAACACCAGCCCCCGCACGACCCCTACACTGCCCGAACACAACTGCACTGCCCTAAACCCTGAAACACCACCCCCAGCACGACCCCTACACTGCCCACACACCACTGCACTGCCCTAAACCCTGAAACGCCACCCCCAGCATGACCCCATAAACTGCCCGCACACCACTGCACTGCCCTAAACCCAAAAAGACCACCCCCAGCATCACCCCCTACACTGCCCACACACCACTGCACTGCCCTAAACCCTGAAACACCACCCCCAGCCCAACCCCCTACACTGCCCGCATACCACTGCACTGCCCTAAACCCTGAAACACCACCCCCTGCAAGACCTCCTACACTACCCGAACGTTAGTGCACCACTACCCTAAACCCTGAAACACCACCCCCCAGCAAGACCCCCTACAATGCCCGAACACCACTGCCCTAAACCCTGAAACACCACCCCCTGCAAGATCCCCTACACTGCCCGAACACCACGGCACTGCCCTAAACCCTGAGCCACCACCCCCAGCACGACCCCCTACACTGCCCGAACACCACTGCACTGCCCTAAACCCTAAAACACCACCCCCAGCACGACCTCCTACACTGCCCAAACACCACTGCACTGCCCTAAAACACCACCCCCAGCACGACCCCCTACACTGCCCGAACACCACTGCACTGCCCTAAACCCTAAAACACCACCCCCAGCACAACCCCCTACACTGCCCGAACACCACTACACTACCCTAAACCCTAAAACACCAGCCCCAGCATGACCCCCCTACACTGCCCGAACACCACTGCACTGCCCTACACCCTAAAACTCCAGCCTCAGCATGATCACCTACACTGCTCGAACACCACTGCGCTGCCCTAAACCCTGAAACACCAGCTCCAGCACAACCCCTCACACTGCCCGAACAGCACTGCACTGCCCTAAACCCTGAAACACCAACCCTAGCACAACCCCCTACACTCCCCGAACAGCACCGCACTGCCCTAAACCCTGAAACACCACCCCCTGCACTACCCCTACACTTCCCGAATACCACTGCACTGCCCTAAACCCTGAAACACCACCCCCAGTAAGACCCCCTACACTTCCCGAACACCACTGCCCAAAACCTTGAAACACTACCCCCAGCAAGACCCCCTACACTTCCCGAACACATCTGCATTGCCCTAAACCCTGAAACACCTCCCCTAGCAAGACCCCCTACACTGCCCGGACACCACTGCCCTAAACCCTGAAACACCAGCCCCAGCACGAATCCCTACACTGCCCGAACACCACTGCACTGCCCTAAACCCTGAAACACCAGCCCCAGCACGACCCCCTACACTGCCCGAACACCCCTGCACTGCCCTAAACCCTGAAACACCACCCCCAGTACGACCCCCTACACTGCACGAACACCACTGCACTGCCCTAAACCCTGAAACAATAGCCCTATCATGATCCCCTACACTGCCCGAACACCACTGCATTGCCCTAAACCCTGAAACACCAGCCCCCGCACGACCCCCTACACTGCCCGAACACCACTACACTACCCCAAAACCTGAAACACTACCCCCAGCACAGCCCCCTACACTGATCGAACACCACTGCACTGCCCTAAACCCTTAAACACCAGCCCCAGCTCGAACCCCAACACTGCCCAAACACCACTGCACTGCCCTAAACACTGAAACACCAGCCCCCGTACGACCCCGTACACTGCCTGAACACCACTGCACTGTCCTAAACCCTGAAACACCAGCCCCCGCAAGACCCCCTACACTGCCCGAACACAACTGCACTGCCCTAAACCCTGAAACACCAGTCCACGCACGACCCCCTACACTCCCCAAACACCACTGCACTGCCCTAAACCCTGAAACACCAGCCCCCGCATGACCCCCTACACTGCCCGAACACCACTGCACTGCCCTAAACCCTGAAACACCAGCCCCCGCATGACCCCCTACACTGCCCGATCACCACTGCACTGCCCTAAACCCTGAAACACCAGCCCCCACACGACACCCTACACTGCCCGAACACCACTGAACTGCCCTAAACCCTGAAACACCAGCCCCCGCATGACCCCCTACACTGCCCGAACACCACTGCACTGCCCCAAATGCTGAAACACCAGCCCTCGCACGACCCCTACACTGCCCGAACAAAACTGCACTGCCCTAAACCTCAAACACCACCCCAAGCACGACCCCCTACACTGCTCGCACACCACTGCACTGCCCTAAACCCTGAAACGCCACCCCCAGCATGACCCCCTACACTGGCCGCACGCCACTGCACTGCCCTAAACCCTGAAACACCACCCCCAGCACGACCCCCTACACTGCCCGCACACCACTGCACTGCCCTAAACCCTGAAACACCACCCCCAGCACAACCACCTACACTGCCCGCATACCACTGCACTGCCCTAAACCCTGAAACACCACCCCCTGCAAGACCCCCTACACTACCAGAACATCACTGCACCACTGCCCTAAACCCTGAAACACCACCCCCAGCACGACCCCCTACACTGCCCGCACACCACTGCACTGCCCTAAACCCTGAAACACCACCCCCAGCACAACCCCCTACACTGCCCGAACACCACGCCACTGCACTAAACCCTGAACCACCACCCCTGAACGACCCCCTACAAAGCCCGGACACCACTGCACTGCCCTAAACTCTGAAACACCAGCCCCCGCACAACCCCCTACACTGCCCGAACACCACTGCACTGCCCTAAACCCTGAAACACCAGCCCCCGAACGACCCCTACACTGCCTGAACACCACTGCACTGCCCTAAACCGTGAAACACACATCCCCAGCACGACCCCCTACACTGCCCGCACACCACTGCACTGCCCTAAACCCTGAAATGCCACCCCCAGCATGACCCCCTACACTGCCCGCACACCACTGCACTGCCCTAATCCCTGAAACACCACCCCCAGCACGACCCCCTACACTGCCCGCACACCACTGCACTGCCATAAACCCTGAAACACCACCCCCTGCAAGACCCCCAACACTACCCGAACATCACTGCACCACTGCCATACACCCTGAAACACCAACCCAAGCAAGACCCCCTACACTGCCCGAACACCACTGCCCTAAACCCTGAAACACCACTGCCTGCAAGATCCCCTACACTGCCCGAACACCACGGCACTGCCCTAAACCGTGAAGCACCACCCCCTGCTCAACCCCTACACATCCCGAACACCACTGCACTGCCCTAAACTCTGAAACACCACCCCAGCATGACCCCCTACACTGCCCGAACACCACTGCACTGCCCTAAACCCTGAAACACCAGCCCCTCGCACGACCCCCTACACTGCCCGAACACCACTGCACTGCCCTAAACCCTGAAACATCAGCCCCCGCACGACGCCCTACACTGCCCGAACACCACTGCAGTGCCCTAAACCGTGAAACGCCAGCCCCAGCACGAACCCCTACACTGCCCGAACATCACTGCACTGCCCTAAACACTGAAACACCAGCCCCAGCACGACCCCCTACACTGCCTGAACACCACTGCACGGCCCTAAACCCTGAAACACCACCCCCAGTACGACCCCCTACACTGCCCGAACACCACTGCATGGCCCTAAACCCTGAAACACCAGCCCCCGCATGACCTGCTACACTGCCCAAACACCAATGCACTGCCCTAAACCCTGAAACACCAGCCGTCGCATGACCGCTTACACTGCCCGAACACTACTGCACTACCCTAAAACCTGAAACACTACCCCCAGCACAGCCCCCTACACTGATCGAACACCACCGCACTGCCCTAAACCCTGAAACACCAGCTCTCGCACAACCCCCTACACTGCCCGATCACGACTGAACTGCCCTAAACCCTGAAACACCAGTCCCCACACGACCCCTACACTGCCCGAACACCGCTGCACTGCCCTAAACCCTTAAACACCACCCCCCGCACGTCCCCCTACACTGCCTGCACACCACTGCACTGCCCTAAACCCTGAAACACCACCCCCAGCACGATGCCCTACAATGCCTGCACACCACTGCACTGCCCTAAACCCTGAAACACCACCCCCAGCACAACCCCCTACACTGCCCGCATACCACTGCACTGTCCTAAACCCTGAAACACCATCCCCTGCAAGACCCCCTACACTACCCAAACATCACTGCACCACTACCCTAAACCCTGAAACACCGCCCCCAGTAAGACCCCCTACACTGCCCGAACACCACTGCCCTAAACCCTGAAACACTACCCCCTGCAAGATCCCCTACACTGCCCGAACACCACGGCACTGCCCTAAACCGTGAAACACCACCCCCTGCACAACCCCTACACAGCCCGAACACCACTGCACTGCCCAAAACTCTGAAACACCACCCCCAGCACGACCCCCTACACTGCCCAAACAGCACTGCACTGCCCTAAACCCTGAAACACCAGCCCCTCGCACGACCCTCTACACTGCCCGAACACCACTGCACTGCCCTAAACCCTGAAACACCAGCCCCCGCACGACCCCCTACACTGCCCGATCACCACTGCACTGCCCTAAACCCTGAAACACCAGCCCCCACACGACACCCTACACTGCCCGAACACCACTGAACTGCCCTAAACCCTGAAACACCAGCCCCCGCATGACCCCCTACACTGCCTGAACACCACTGCACTGCCCCAAATGCTGAAACACCAGCCCTCGCACGACCCCTACACTGCCCGAACAAAACTGCACTGCCCTAAACCTCAAACACCACCCCAAGCACGACCCCCTACACTGCTCGCACACCACTGCACTGCCCTAAACCCTGAAACGCCACCCCCAGCATGACCCCCTACACTGGCCGCACGCCACTGCACTGCCCTAAACCCTGAAACACCACCCCCAGCATGACCCCCTACACTGCCCGCACACCACTGCACTGCCCTAAACCCTGAAACACCACCCCCAGCACAACCCCCTACACTGCCCGAACACCACGCCACTGCACTAAACCCTGAACCACCACCCCCTGAACGACCCCCTACAAAGCCCGGACACCACTGCACTGCCCTAAACTCTGAAATTCCACCCCCAGCAGGACCCCCTACACTGCCTGAACACCAATACATTGCCCTAAACCCTAAAACAACACCCCCAGCACGACCCCCTACACTGCCCAAACACCACTGCACTGCCCTAAAACACCACCCCCAGCACGACCCCCTACACTGCCCCAACACCACTGCACTGCCCTAAACTCTTAAACACCACCCCCAGCACGACTCCCTGCATTGCCCCAACACCACTGCACTACCCTAAACCCTAAAACACCAGCCCCAGCTCAACCCCCTACACTGCCCGAACACCACTGCACTACCCTAAACCCTAAAACACCAGCCCCAGCACGACCCCCTACACTGCCCGAACACCACTGCACTGCCCTAATCCCTAAAACACCAGCCCCAGCATGACCCCCTACACTGCCCGAACACCACTGCACTACCCTAAACCCTAAAACACCAGCCCCAGCACGACCCCCTACACTGCCCGAACACCACTGCACTGCCCTAAACCCTAAAACACCAGCCCCAGCATGACCCCCTACACTGCCTGAACACCACTGCACTGCCCCAAATGCTGAAACACCAGCCCTCGCACGACCCCTACACTGCCCGAACAAAACTGCACTGCCCTAAACCTCAAACACCACCCCAAGCACGACCCCCTACACTGCTCGCACACCACTGCACTGCCCTAAACCCTGAAACGCCACCCCCAGCATGACCCCCTACACTGGCCGCACACCACTGCACTGCCCTAAACCCTGAAACACCACCCCCAGCATGACCCCCTACACTGCCCGCACACCACTGCACTGCCCTAAACCCTGAAACACCACCCCCAGCACAACCCCCTACACTGCCCGAACACCACGCCACTGCACTAAACCCTGAACCACCACCCCCTGAACGACCCCCTACAAAGCCCGGACACCACTGCACTGCCCTAAACTCTGAAATTCCACCCCCAGCAGGACCCCCTACACTGCCTGAACACCAATACATTGCCCTAAACCCTAAAACAACACCCCCAGCACGACCCCCTACACTGCCCAAACACCACTGCACTGCCCTAAAACACCACCCCCAGCACGACCCCCTACACTGCCCCAACACCACTGCACTGCCCTAAACTCTTAAACACCACCCCCAGCACGACTCCCTGCATTGCCCCAACACCACTGCACTACCCTAAACCCTAAAACACCAGCCCCAGCTCAACCCCCTACACTGCCCGAACACCACTGCACTACCCTAAACCCTAAAACACCAGCCCCAGCATGACCCCCTACACTGCCCGAACACCACTGCACTGCCCTAATCCCTAAAACACCAGCCCCAGCATGACCCCCTACACTGCCCGAACACCACTGCACTACCCTAAACCCTAAAACACCAGCCCCAGCACGACCCCCTACACTGCCCGAACACCACTGCACTGCCCTAATCCCTAAAACACCAGCCCCAGCATGACCCCCTACACTGCCCGAACACCACTGCACTACCCTAAACCCTAAAACACCAGCCCCAGCACGACCCCCTACACTGCCCAAACACCACTGCACTGCCCTAAACCCTGATACACCACACCCAGCACGACCCCCTATACTGCCTGAACACCACTGCACTGCCCTAAACCCTGAAACACTAACCCTAGCACGACCCCCTACACTCCCCGAACAGCACTGCACTGCCCTAAACCCTGAAACACCACCCCCTGCATGACCCCTACAGTGCCCGAATACCACTGCTCTGCCCTAAACCCTGAAACACTACCCCCAGCAAGACCCCCTACACTGCCCGAACCCACTGCCCTAAACCGTGAAACACCACCCCCAGCAAGACCCCCTACACTGCCCGAACACAACTGCATTGCCCTAAACCCTGAAACACCACCCCCAGCAGGACCCCCTACACTGCCCGAACACCAGTGCCCTAAATCCTGAAACACCACCCCCAGCATGACCCCCTACACTGCCTGAACACCACTGCACTGCCCTAAACCCTGAAACACCAGCCCCAGCATGAACCCCTACACTGCCTGAACACCACTGCGCTGCCCTAAACCCTGAAACACCAGCCCCAGCACGACCCCCTACACTGCCCGAACACCACTGCACTGCACTAAACCCTGAAACACCACCCCCAGCACGACCCCTTACACTGCCCAAATACCACTGCACTGCCCTAAACCCTGAAACACCACCCCCAGCACGACCCCCTACACTGCCTGCATACCACTGCACTGCCTTAAAGCCTGAAACACCAGCCCCAGCACGACCCCTACACTCCCCTAACACCACTGCACTGCCCGAAACCCTGAAACACCAGCCCCAGCATGACCCCCTACACTGCCCGAACACCACTGCACTGCCCTAAACCGTAAAACACCACCCCCAGAACGACCCCTACACTACCCAAACACCACTGCACTAACCTAAACCCTAAATCTACCCCCAGCATGACCCCCTACACTACCCAAACACCACTGCACTACCCTAAACCCTAAATCTACCACCAGCACGACGCCCTACACTACCCAAACACCACTGCACTACCCTAAACCCTAAATCTACCCTCAGCATGACCCCTACACTACCCAAACACCACTGCACTCCCCTAAATCCTAAAACACTACCCCCAGCATGACCCCTTACACTACACAAACACCACTGCACTGCCCTAAACCCTACAACACTACCCCCAGCACGAGCCTCTACACTACACAAACACCACTGCACAACCCTAAACCCTAAATCTACCCCCAGCACGACCCCCTATACTACACAACCATCACTGCACTACCCTAAACCCTAAAACACTACCACCAGCACAACCCCCTACACTACACAAACACCACTGCACTTCCCTAAACCCTAAAACACTACCCCCAGCATGACCCCCTACCCTACACAAACACCACTGAACTACCCTAAACCCTAAAACACTACGCTCAGCACAACCCCCTACACTACTCAAACACCACTGCACTATCCTAAACCCTAGAAAAGTAATCACCACCCCATGTCAAATCCCCCTTACCTCTCACTCCTCGTGGTTCCTCTCCCCTCATGGTTCCTGCTTCATGTCATTTCTGAGGGGCGTTGCACGTCATTGTGAGGAAACGGAACAGCCTCTGTTTCCTAACAATGACGTGGATCGTCTACATTTTTTTAGAACTCATGGTCATGAACCATACATACCTTTACAACAAAATTTGTTGTAAAGGCATGCATAGAAAATGACCATGCGTTCTAAAAAGATGCGTAGTAATGACTTTGCGATGTACAACGCATGTGTGGTAATGCATGTATTGTAATGGTATTGCGAAGTAAAAAAATTGTTGTAATGGCTGTTTACCGATCGAAGTTGGCCCCTGTTCTTCAGTGAGTCGTTTTTTTGATAAATTAGGAGGAAAGAATGTGTTTTTTTTACCGAAAAGTGCATTCCCGGCTGTTGTATTGTGAAAGTGTCCTCATGGCCTGGTTTCCCTTCCGGTGAGAGAGTTGAAGAGTCTGTTTGGATCTAAAGGGGTTCTGCGGTTGAACGGGCCAGTGCGACATGTCATCAGAAAACACAGCTAATGGAAAGCATTGTCCCCGAAGTGTGGAGCAGTGCCATGAGAAGTCAACAAGGGTGCGTCCCACGGCAGTATGACCGTACCGCGTGATCCATGTGCCGCCTCCAGTGTATGGAAGGCAGAAGCGGCATCCATCACAGGTCCTCTTGAAGACCGTAGTAGCACTAATTCTACATTTTGGAACTAGGGCATTTTAACCTTGTTGTTCGTGCCAGATACAAAGAGAAGATCCTGTGTTATTCAGTGCCCTCGTTAACTTTTCTGTGGGTAGTGGTTCTTGTCACTTTACTGCCCCGGCGGTGCACACGACTGGGCTCCCCACCTCTTGTTCCATCTGCAGGGCCTCTGCCCTCGGATCACTGGTTTCGGTTTCTGGAGTGGTAACATAAACAGTTGCTCCCAAAGGCCTAGCCTGAACATTTAGGTGAATATCGCCTGCACCAGCATTCCACGGAAATTCTTTCCTAGCTCTCCCATGTCGACGACGATGTCATAATAGCACGGCTCTGCTCGCGACACCGTATGACGTCATAGGAGCCATAAGAGGACCTCGTCGGCATGCTGACGTCAGTTCCACCCATTTTTTCCATGCCACCGAGGTACACTTTCACATGTATATATAGTATACTATATATATATATATTATCTACTGGCGGTCGCCAGTAGATAGTTATAGTTAGGACCGTGTTTCCATAGGAAATCTGAAAATTCTATTTTGAATAACTTTGGCGCCGGTTGACGAATCCTCGCGAATTTTTCAAAATAGGTGGGGCGCTCCACTCCGCTCCTACCCTGAAAGTCTCGGGGTGATTAGTCAAGCGGGGGCCGAGAAAAAAGGGGGGTCCCAAAACGCGTTTTCACCATGCATTTTTCCATAGGGACCTTTAGTCCAAGGTACAGCCCGAACGGCTGAACAGAATTACTTGAAATTTGGCAGAGAGGTAGTCCTCAGGTCAGGGATGTGCCTTTTGAATATCTGGATTCAATCTGTTCAGTAGTTCCTGAGAAAATTTCAGTTAATAAGTACATATATATCTATAAGCGCGCACCGTGCGCGCACGGTGAAAAACCTTAAAAAAATAAATATTAATAAATACATAACTTAGCATTTAAAAAACCGTACAAATTCACTTAAAAAACCATAGGTTTCACACACGTTACAGTTAGGAATTAACATTTAAAAAACCCTGCAAATTCACTTAAAAAACCATAGGTTTCACACATGTTATAGTTAGCTGGACATTTCCCTCGTAAAAAACCAATGAAATTCCCCCGTTATAGTTAGTGCAGGCAACTATAACTCACGCGACCGCAATCCTCTGCTGATGATGTCAGATATTACATCACTGATTACATATGTGTCTTTATGAAAAATTAATATTTGTAATATATGTATAGCTAAAGATTAATGGAAGAAGACATGGGTAAATAGGTGTCTAACTACCTATGGTTTTTTAATTGAATATATATATATATATATATATATATATATATATATATATTACCTACCGGCGGTCGCCAGTAGGTAGTTATATTTGGGACCTTTTATCCATAGGAAATCCGCAACATTCTATTTGGAATAACTTTGGCGCCGGTTGACAAATCTTCGCGAAATTTTCAAAACTCATGGCCCGCTCCGGTCCGCTCCGGTCTGCTCCTATCCTGAAAGCCTCAGGGTGATTTGTCAAGCGGGGGCTGAGAAAAAAGGGTGGTCCCAAAACGTGTTTTCGCCATGCAATTTTCCATAGGGACCGTCAGTCGCAGCTACAGCCCGAACTGCTGAACGGAATTACACCAAATTTGGCAGAAAGGTAGACCTTGGTATAGAGTTGTGCCTTTTGCTTAAATGGTGTAAATCTGTTCAGTAGTTCCTGAGAAAATCTAAATCAAAAACACATATATATCTATGGCCGCGCTGGATCCGCGCACCCTAAGCGCACCCTGTTGTGCACGAGCTGTATTCTAATTCAGGAAGTGTTGGCAGCCATCTTGTAGAACCGAGGCACAAGAAACCTAATAAAAAAGCACAAAATGCGAAAAGGGGACAGGGTAGAAACACCCTGACCCCTAGGCCTGCTCAGGGGGTCCCACAAGGACCCCCAAGGCCCAAGGCTGGGTGAGCAGATCCTGCCGGTCCCCAAAAAAACTCAGCGCGGGTTCCCGCGCTTCAATGCTAATTAGCACCTTGGGGGGCCAAATTCTATAAATTCCGGGGCATGTTAAAAATAAAGTGTGGGGGGGCCCAATCCCCCCACACTGCCCTGGGGACCGCCACCCCCGGGAAAAAGTATGAATAATTGTGGGGGTACACGCCCCCCTGCAGCCCCGTGGACCGCCTCCCCGGGACTTAATAGTTTAATGTGGGTGGGCCTCTAAGGCCCCCCTGAGCCCCGGGGACTGCCACCCCGGGGCTCGACTTTATTAACATTGCAGGGGCACACAGCCACCCCGCAGCCCCGGGGACTGCCGCCCCCGGGCCTTTTTTTAAATAAATAAATAACCTGTGTGGTAACTTGTATTTCCTTCCATAGGAATCCATTGTCTGGTTTTCACCAGAAAAGTTTGTGTCAATTTTCACAAACTGCAAATATTCCTTAAAAATCGCCTGTATGACTTAAACGCATTCTTTCAACTGTTTACAGGACATGCACCAGTGCTGGATCCAGGATCCACCAATGAGTAAGAAAAGGTAACGATAACACTACTTACCTGCTAAGTGAATTTCCTCCCATAGGATAACATAGGTGATTCTATGTGAAAAAGTTTTTAAGTGTCAACTTTTAAAATACAATAATATGCCTAAAAATCACTAGTGTAAGCAAAGCGCTTTCACTCAACTGTGTGGTTAGAAAAGTAATCCATAAAGTAACTAATTGCATTTAACTAGAAATTCCCATTGAGCTCAATGTTGCATTGTGTTTGAAATTGTGTTGCCCATTGCAACAACTGTAAATACTCTACTTAAAAGTCTATTGCCTATTTGCAAAGTATTTAAACTAAAGTAATTCATTCTGAGAAAGTATATTTTGTAATGTAATGTATAATGTATAATGTAATTATAATGTAATTTAAAAAATAAAATATCTAGAAATAAATAATTAAAAAAATGTAAAAAATGTAGTAAATCAGTATCAAAAAAATAAATATAACAATTAATACATTTAAAAATTGTCATTTACAAAACCTTTAAAATTCACTGAAAAAACCATAGGTTTCAGACATGTTATAGTTAAGAATTAGCTTTTAAAAAACCTTCGAAATTCACTTAAAACCATAGGTTTCAGGCACGTTATAGTTAGAAATTAGCATTTAAAAAACCATAGAAATTAACTGAAAAAACCATAGGTTTCAGGGTCATTATAGTTAGCTGGACATTTCGCTCGTACAAAACCACTGAAATTCCCCCGTTATAATTAGTTCAGCTAACTATAACTCACGCGCCCGCAATGCACTGCTGATGACGTCACATATTACATCATTCATGACATGGTCAGTGACATCACTGAAGCATTCACTGATGACATCTGAAATGACATCATTGATGACATCACTGATGACATAATTCACGTGAATATCTGATGCACCTCCTCACACCTGAATATAACCTTTGATACACCCACTCTAAAATACAGACTACCATTTTCGAAAAAATAGACACATCAATACCAATTACTAAATACGCACTGACTGATTCCTAGGTCTACACACACATCCACTCATTCACCCATACAGTCACTTATACATGCAGTCACTCATCAATACACCACTATCATATGCACTCATACACCTATACAGACACTCACACACTGCCACATATCCAGAGTTACTCACACACTTAGTCAGTCATGCAAAGAATCAATCATATTTCCATTCACTCACCATGCAGTTATACAGACACAACCTCACTTATTCATACAGATTCTAACACATAATTACTCTCTTATAGAATCACTGATACAAATACGCACTCATCCATGCAGCCAACCTCACAATTACTGACTCTCACATATCATTTTTTATATACACCATCACTCACATATACTGCCTTTAACATATGTAGTTACTTGCATATGTACCACTGAGACATCCATTCACTCACCAACACACCTATACACACACTCACCCCCATACAGCTGTATCCACATGCACTCTTGAACCCATACACCCAGTGAATCAACCACTCACACATCTATGCACAGAGTCACACGCCTCCCACCCAACCACCCACACACTCAGGCAGCCATACAAATACTCAGGCAAACAATCAATAACCCATATAGACACTCATGCAGCTACTCACCAACCCAAGCAGCAGCTTCCACAACAACAGACAGACTGATACAGACTTTCACACAGTTTAGTCACTAACCCATGCATTCAGTAAGGCACATTTCATCACTCACTTATGCAGTCAGTCACGTACCTACTAAATGCTCCATACAGACACTTATACACACACTCATTCCTCAATACAGCTTGGCATATATATAAAACAAAATTAAACTTTACAGAAACACACAGTCACTGAATGATGTCATCAGTGATGTTATCAGTGATGTCATTTGAGATGTCATCAGTGATGTCATCAGTGATGTCATGAATGATGTAATATGTGACATCATCAGCCGTGGATTGCGGGGGCGTGAGTTATAGTTAGCTGAACTAAGTATAAAGCTGGAATTTCTATGGTTTTGTACAAGTGAAATGTCCAACTAACTATAACGTTCCTGAAACCTATGGTTTTTTCAGTGAATATATATATATATATATGTATATATATATATATATATATATATATATATATAGTCTTACCTACACTGCGGTCAGCAGAGCTCAAAATTTACATTGAGACATGATTTATTAATTGCAGACAGAATTGTACTCTATGTTTTCAGATTTTATCAAGAGGAAGTGACAAAAAGCATTCCTCGATATCTGTGCTGACTACTGCCTTCCATCTACATTGCGGATAGCAGGGCTTACAATTCACATCGAGTCGCAATTGCAGATGACGCAGTCCAGTAGGCAAGAGACATTGCTCCCAGTGCGGCCCACCCGGACCACGCATCATCGCATCGCTGGCTGCACAAATGCTGAATGCTTCTAATGCCCCTATCTCAGTGCAGCACAACTCATGGACCCTTTATGATACAATATTTTGTGTATAATTTCACATCTGGTGCCCCTACCTTAGTGCAGCACAAATCATTGACCCTTTATGATTGAATCTCTGTGTCTGATCCAATGGTTACTGTTCTACTTGTTGCCAGCACCAACCATTCCCGGAGGGCTGACTTACACTCACCCCACACGCATCCAGCACAGACGTCACTGGACATGTGACCCTGGTAATAAAAAGGAGTCGAGCGCACGTGCCCGTACCCAGTTCCACTATCTATCTGTGTCCGTGTGTTCATTATGTATGCAACATGCTGCCCCTGGGCCCTACCACATTACATTGTGCTCTGGACAGCGTATGCAACCAACTTACCTTTGACAGTGGGAGAAAACTTTGGTTATGTAACTTTGTCTCGGTCATTGTACAAGTACGTACGTAGAGACTGGATGAATAGAGTACTGCAAGGAGAGTGTATAATGAATTTATAAGTGCGTGGGGATTGGCAGAGTGATTGTATAAGTACATAGGTTGGCGCAGCCTAACTCCGACAATGAACTTGTCTCTAATTGGCTAACCTCCATGTCCCAAAAACTGAATTTTGGACTTTGCAAGGCCCAGTATTGCTACTGCTGCAATACTACACTGAAGGTGCAATAAACATTCACATCCACACAGATGTGTCATGTCCACCATCTTTCTAGTGTGGAACTATGGATGAATGTAGGGTCAGTGATTCCCCGTACCTTCCATGTTAGCCATCTTGTGGGACTTGGCTCACAGAGTGACACATTGACGCTTGCGACCCGGGTGACGGCAGCACTACAACAAGAACACCCGCATGCATCAGTTGATTCCTCAAACAGCTCATGATGGAGCCACACCCATAGCTCCGGAGTCATTCTTCACAGCCTCACGAAGGACTGGCATACGCCAGGCCAGCCCACTCTGCTTACGCTTACAGGGAAGGACAACAACGCCACATGGCCCAGATTTTCATTGTAGTGATCTGCTGGTCACAGGTCTAGTTGTAAGTATGCCACAGCCACTCCCTCACGGCTGATACACATCCACACCACACCCATCCAGCACAGGTGTCACAGGACACATGACCCTACTAATAAAAAAGACCGGGCACACGTGCTCTATGCCATTTTAGAGTTGTTCCCACCACAGGCACTGTGATGGCCCGTCCCGGTGGTCCGGACACCTCATATAGGCCTGAGCCACCGAACAGGGAGGCCTACCGCCACGTGTGTGGCCTCACTGGTCACTGAGTTAGTGGCACCGCAAGGACTGAGCGGGTGTGCAACCTGCGATGATGATAGGTGCACTAGTATGTCCTCTGCCATTGTAAAATCAAGACGCCGCACCAAATGTGAGACCTGTTGGCCTGCGGCGTGGGACTGCATGATGTGGAGGGTGTCCTGTCCGCAAAAAGGTGAGCAGTGAGGCCTGGGTGCGCAGCGGTGGGCAAATACGTCTGGGCGGCTGGAGTGGATGGGGTGCAGCAGCCTGGGTGCGCAGCGGCACACAGTCACCTCCGGGCAGTGGGAGTGCATAGGGTGCAGCAGCCTGGGTGCGCAGCGGCATGCAGTCACCTCCGGGCAGTGGGAGTGTATGGGATGCAGCAGCCTGGGTGCGCAACGGCTGCCATACACCTCCTGGCAGTGGTAGTGGATGGGGTGAAGCAGCCTGGGTGTACAGCAGCGAGTAGACACCTCTGGGCAGTGGAAGTGGATGGGTTACACTAGCCTGGATACACAAAGGCGAGACAGCGATGAAGGCATGCACAGTTGTATATACTCATCCATTACTGATTCCATACTATGTTTCAGATGACTAAGCTTGAGGGCTGCCCTATATCCTGGCACGTGGTTGGAGACACACCGGTGGCAGAAAGGTGAGCTGGTGAGGATTTTCTCCAGTGTCAACACTCACTCTCCGTCTCCATCTCTTCCTTTCTGTCACTCACACTCTTTCTCTCTCTCTCTCACTCTCTAGCTCTTCCTTTCTCTCTCTCACTCTCTATCTCTCTTTCTCTGTCTCTTCCTCTCTCTCATTCTTTCTTTCTCTCTCTTCCCTTCTCTCACTCTTTCTCTCTCTCACACTGTTTCTCTCTTTCTCTCTTCCTTGTATCTCACTCATTCTCTCTTTCTCTCTCTCACTCTTTTTCTCTTTCTCTGTCTTCCGCTCTCTCACTCTTCCTTTCTTTCTCTCTCTCTTCCTCTCGCTCTCTTTCCTTAGCTGGAGGCATGACGCACCATCTTATCTTTCTTTTTGTCTTGCAGGCTGTGATTCACAAATTGTGCACTTGTATGTACTCATCCATTACTGATTCTATACTATGTTTCAGATGACTAAGCTTGAGGGCTGCCATATATCCCGGTACGTGGTTGGAGACACACCAGTGGCAGAAAGGTGAGCTGTGAGGATTTTCTCCACAGTGACAACACTCCCTCTCCCTCTCCATCTTTTCCATTCTGTCACTCACCCACTTTCTCTCTCTCTCACTATCTCTTCCTTTCTCTCCCTCACACTCTTTCTCTCTTTCTCTGTCTCTTCCTCTTTCTCTCACATTCTTTCTTTCTCTCTCTTCATCTCTCTCACTCTTTCTCTCTCTCTCTCTCTTCCTCTCTCTCACACTATTTCTCTCTCTCTCTTTTCCTTGTATCTTACTCTTTCTCTCTCTCACTCTTTCTCTTTCTCTGTCTTCCTCTCTCTCTCACTCTTTCTCAGCCTTCCTCTCTCTCACTCTTTCTGTCCCCTCTCTCACTCTTTCTCACTCCTTCTCTCTCTCTCTTCCTCTCTCTCACACTGTTTCTCTCTTTCTCTCTTCCTTGTATCTCACTCTTTCCCTCTCTCACTCTCTCTCTTTGTCTTCCTCTCTCTCTCACTCTTTCTTTGTTTCTCTCTTTCTCTCTTTCTCCCTCACTCTTTCTCTTTTGCTGGACTCATGACACACCATCTTATCTTTCTTTTTGTCTTGCAGGCTGTGATTCACAAATGGTCCAGCGATGACACGACATGGCTGTACATAGTTTTATTTGTTGTTGTTCTGTTTTCATAAAAAAATGTATAAGTAAATCCATACATGACTAAGATTCTTATTTGTCCAAGCTCACAAGCATCTTCATATTAAAAATGTTAGGACATTATCCAATTTATAGGGGGTGAGGGAGGATGGCGGACAAGGGGCAGCTGGCGGGGGTATCAGAGCAGTGTTGGGTGTCCGACCTGCATGATCGTTGGCTCAATTTCATCTGTTGTCAGAGACTTGCGAGCCGGCGGGCTGGCTCATAGATGAAGAGCTGGGAGCCAAGTGCCTGGCTCGTACAGGGAGAGCTGTGGCCCGTCGGTTCGCAGAGGGAGAGCTGCAGGCCAGCTCACATTGGAACAGCTGAGGGCCGACTGGTATAGGGAAAGGTGCGGGCCATCGGCTTGCAAAGGGATAGCTGCGGAACAGTGATGTGGGGAGAGGGAGCGTGAAGAGCGTATTTCGCAAAGAGATCTGCAGTATATTTCCAGTCTTGGCTTTACAGATACAACTGCGGGCCCGAGAACTCGCACCCGAAGAGCTGTGAGCCAACAAGTGGTTCGCAGAGGGAGACTTGTGGGCCCAAGAATGTTATTGGAGGTATGTTGTTGATGGTGGAAAGGGTGCATTACCTGCTTATGTAGGTAGACGCAGCGTGAAAGCGGTATCTCGCGCAGACAGAGCTCAGGTATATTAAATTGCCCCCGGGACCTTTCTTTTATATTTTCACTCGATGCGAGGCACAAGATGGCTGCTAACACTTCCTGGTTTGAAGTGTTAGCAGCCAATCAGAGGCAAGCTCGTGTTCGGGAGTTAGGCACCATCCAGATATATATATATTTTTTCCTTTAATAGCTCAAAAACTACTGAACGGATTTACACCATTTCAACAAACGCACGCTTTCTGGACCAAGCTTTCTCCCTGCCAAATTTGGCATAATTCCGTTCAGCAGTTTGACCTGTAGCCTTGCCTAAAGTTTCCTATGGAAAATGCATTGCGAAACCACTTTTTCGGAACCCTAAACTTTCAAGATACGAGCTGATCAAAAAAGAGAAACTTTCTGGAAAATGTAGTAAAGATTCGTCAAACGACGCCAAAGTTATAAGCACATGGAAGGCTCCAGGAGGGGGGCCATGCAACCCCCCTTCCAAAATGAGTGAAGCCCCAGGTCTGCAGGGACCCCAGCGGGCCCCCGCAGCCCCACCGAGCCCCCGCTATTATTTTTTAAGAAATGCCCCCGGGACCTAGCCCACCCAAGGGTCTCATTAAAATAAAACGCGGTAACACGCGACCCCAGCACAAATTGCGCCGATATTTTTTATTATTTTTTTTAAATGCTTTCTTTTCCCTGCGGGTCCTTCTGGGACCCCCTGAGCAGGCCTAGGGTGTCATGGTGGTTCTACCCTGCCCCCTTCTCTTATTTTATACCTTTGTTTCTCCGTTTTCTGGTGACTCGGTTCTACCACATCACAAGATGGCTGTCAACACTTCCTGGTTTGGAATTTTGACAGCCAATCACAGTGAAGCTCGTGCACGGGACTTAGGCTCCGCCTAGATATCAAAACTTTTATTTTTCAAATTTCTGAGCCACTACTGACCGGATATACACCATTTAAAAAAAAGGTCGCTTTCTGATCCAAGCACTACCTTTTTGCCAGATTTGGGGTAATTCCGTTCAGTAGTTTCTGCTCTAGCCTTGCACAAAGTTTCCTATGGGAAATTGATTTTTTTACTCTCATTCTTTGAATTACTCAAAAACTACTGAACGGATTTACACCATTTAAAAAAAAAAAAAGGTTGCTTTCTGAACCAAGCTCTACCTTTCTGCCAAATTTGGGGTAATTCCATTCAGCAGTTCGGGCTGTAGCTCGTCGCAAAATTTCCTATGGAAATTAACATGGGGAAAACGTGTTTTCGGACCCCCCTTTTTTCTCAGCCCCCGCTTGACTAATCACCCCCAAACTTTCAGGATAGGAGCTGACCTGGATAGACTTTTTGTTTGGAGAATTTCGCGAAGGTTTGTCAAATGACGCCAAAGTTATTAGCAAATCAAACAATGCTTTTCCTATGTAAACTAGGTTGTAACTATAACTACCTACTGGCGACTGCCAATAGGTAATATATTTATATATATATATATATATATATATATATATATATATATATATATATATATATATATATATATATATATATATATATATATATATATATTCATATTCGTGTGGAGTGAGAATTGGACTCTATGTTTAAACCAGGAGCAGGCACTGGTTACCGGCATGCCCTCTCGGTCTGGAGCTACGGGCACGCCAGCAAAAATATGGACTGTGTATTCAAGTACAGCGCGTCGCCCCCCTACGCGGATACACCAGCACTGTGTTCCGCATTGGGAGAGAGGATGCAGCATTGGCTGCAGGGAACACAAAATCAGGTTCCTTTTCTACATCTTCAATTTGGTTCCGGGATGCTGAGGGTAAACGTGACCTGAAAGCCAACAAGGTTGGGGCACCACTGGGTGTTTGGAAGTCCCTCACTTTTACGGACTCCCGCATTAGACTACGTTAACCAGCATGCACCTGGACTCAGGGAAGCACGAGATGCACTACCCCCTTTTTTCAACAGAGGCGGGGTTGGAACATCCAGCCAATGTGAGGCGTCACAGGACATCAAATGACCCCCAGGTGAGGCGCTCTGTTTGGAAATCGGCACTGATGAAAGCTTACCGGCTGAAACGCGTCTGCCAAGCGTTTCTGAACATTTGCAGTTTTTGTGCTTTTCTTCAATTTTGGAATAAATCCTTTTTGTGCATCCCAGCATATGTCGGCCTCATTCTTCGTGTGGAGTGAGAATTGGACTCTATGTTTAAACCAGGAGCAGGCACTGGTTACCGGCATGCCCTCTTGGTCTGGAGCTACGCGCACACCAGCAAAAATATGGACTGTGTATTCAAGTACAGCGCGTCGCCCCCCTACGCGGATACACCAGCACTGTGTTCCGCATTGGGAGAGAAGATGCAGCATTGGCTGCAGGGAACACAAAATCAGGTTCCTTTTCTACATCTTCAATTTGGTTCCGGGATGCTGAGGGTAAACGTGACCTGAAAGCCAACAAGGTTGGGGCACCACTGGGTGTTTGGAAGTCCCTCACTTTTACGGACTCCCGCATTAGACTACGTTAACCAGCATGCACCTGGACTCAGGGAAGCACGAGATGCACTACCCCCTTTTTTCAACAGAGGCGGGGTTGGAACATCCAGCCAATGGGAGGCGTCACAGGACATCAAATGACCCCCAGGTGAGGCGCTCTGTTTGGAAATCGGCACTGATGAAAGCTTACCGGCTGAAACGCGTCTGCCAAGCGTTTCTGAACATTTGCAGTTTTTGTGCTTTTCTTCAATTTTGGAATAAATCCTTTTTGTGCATCCCAGCATATGTCGGCCTCATTCTTCGTGTGGAGTGAGAATTGGACTCTATGTTTAAACCAGGAGCAGGCACTGGTTACCGGCATGCCCTCTCGGTCTGGAGCTACGCGCACGCCAGCAAAAATATGGACTGTGTATTCAAGTACAGCGCGTCGCCCCCCTACGCGGATACACCAGCACTGTGTTCCGCATTGGGAGAGAGGATGCAGCATTGGCTGCAGGGAACACAAAATCAGGTTCCTTTTCTACATCTTCAATTTGGTTCCGGGATGCTGAGGGTAAACGTGACCTGAAAGCCAACAAGGTTGGGGCACCACTGGGTGTTTGGAAGTCCCTCACTTTTACGGACTCCCGCATTAGACTACGTTAACCAGCATGCACCTGGACTCAGGGAAGCACGAGATGCACTACCCCCTTTTTTCAACAGAGGCGGGGTTGGAACATCCAGCCAATGGGAGGCGTCACAGGACATCAAATGACCCCCAGGTGAGGCGCTCTGTTTGGAAATCGGCACTGATGAAAGCTTACCGGCTGAAACGCGTCTGCCAAGCGTTTCTGAACATTTGCAGTTTTTGTGCTTTTCTTCAATTTTGGAATAAATCCTTTTTGTGCATCCCAGCATATGTCGGCCTCATTCTTCGTGTGGAGTGAGAATTGGACTCTATGTTTAAACCAGGAGCAGGCACTGGTTACCGGCATGCCCTCTTGGTCTGGAGCTACGCGCACACCAGCAAAAATATGGACTGTGTATTCAAGTACAGCGCGTCGCCCCCCTACGCGGATACACCAGCACTGTGTTCCGCATTGGGAGAGAGGATGCAGCATTGGCTGCAGGGAACACAAAATCAGGTTCCTTTTCTACATCTTCAATTTGGTTCCGGGATGCTGAGGGTAAACGTGACCTGAAAGCCAACAAGGTTGGGGCACCACTGGGTGTTTGGAAGTCCCTCACTTTTACGGACTCCCGCATTAGACTACGTTAACCAGCATGCACCTGGACTCAGGGAAGCACGAGATGCACTACCCCCTTTTTTCAACAGAGGCGGGGTTGGAACATCCAGCCAATGGGAGGCGTCACAGGACATCAAATGACCCCCCAGGTGAGGCGCTCTGTTTGGAAATCGGCACTGATGAAAGCTTACCGGCTGAAACGCGTCTGCCAAGCGTTTCTGAACATTTGCAGTTTTTGTGCTTTTCTTCAATTTTGGAATAAATCCTTTTTGTGCATCCCAGCATATGTCGGCCTCATTCTTCGTGTGGAGTGAGAATTGGACTCTATGTTTAAACCAGGAGCAGGCACTGGTTACCGGCATGCCCTCTCGGTCTGGAGCTACGCGCACGCCAGCAAAAATATGGACTGTGTATTCAAGTACAGCGCGTCGCCCCCCTACGCGGATACACCAGCACTGTGTTCCGCATTGGGAGAGAGGATGCAGCATTGGCTGCAGGGAACACAAAATCAGGTTCCTTTTCTACATCTTCAATTTGATTCCGGGATGCTGAGGGTAAACGTGACCTGAAAGCCAACAAGGTTGGGGCACCACTGGGTGTTTGGAAGTCCCTCACTTTTACGGACTCCCGCATTAGACTACGTTAACCAGCATGCACCTGGACTCAGGGAAGCACGAGATGCACTACCCCCTTTTTTCAACAGAGGCGGGGTTGGAACATCCAGCCAACGGGAGGCGTCACAGGACATCAAATGACCCCCAGGTGAGGCGCTCTGTTTGGAAATCGGCACTGATGAAAGCTTACCGGCTGAAACGCGTCTGCCAAGCGTTTCTGAACATTTGCAGTTTTTGTGCTTTTCTTCAATTTTGGAATAAATCCTTTTTTTGTGCATCCCAGCATATGTCGGCCTCATTCTTCGTGTGGAGTGAGAATTGGACTCTATGTTTAAACCAGGAGCAGGCACTGGTTACCGGCATGCCCTCTCGGTCTGGAGCTACGCGCACGCCAGCAAAAATATGGACTGTGTATTCAAGTACAGCGCGTCGCCCCCCTACGCGGATACACCAGCACTGTGTTCCGCATTGGGAGAGAGGATGCAGCATTGGCTGCAGGGAACACAAAATCAGGTTCCTTTTCTACATCTTCAATTTGGTTCCGGGATGCTGAGGGTAAACGTGACCTGAAAGCCAACAAGGTTGGGGCACCACTGGGTGTTTGGAAGTCCCTCACTTTTACGGACTCCCGCATTAGACTACGTTAACCAGCATGCACCTGGACTCAGGGAAGCACGAGATGCACTACCCCCTTTTTTCAACAGAGGCGGGGTTGGAACATCCAGCCAACGGGAGGCGTCACAGGACATCAAATGACCCCCAGGTGAGGCGCTCTGTTTGGAAATCGGCACTGATGAAAGCTTACCGGCTGAAACGCGTCTGCCAAGCGTTTCTGAACATTTGCAGTTTTTGTGCTTTTCTTCAATTTTGGAATAAATCCTTTTTTTGTGCATCCCAGCATATGTCGGCCTCATTCTTCGTGTGGAGTGAGAATTGGACTCTATGTTTAAACCAGGAGCAGGCACTGGTTACCGGCATGCCCTCTCGGTCTGGAGCTACGCGCACGCCAGCAAAAATATGGACTGTGTATTCAAGTACAGCGCGTCGCCCCCCTACGCGGATACACCAGCACTGTGTTCCGCATTGGGAGAGAGGATGCAGCATTGGCTGCAGGGAACACAAAATCAGGTTCCTTTTCTACATCTTCAATTTGGTTCCGGGATGCTGAGGGTAAACGTGACCTGAAAGCCAACAAGGTTGGGGCACCACTGGGTGTTTGGAAGTCCCTCACTTTTACGGACTCCCGCATTAGACTACGTTAACCAGCATGCACCTGGACTCAGGGAAGCACGAGATGCACTACCCCCTTTTTTCAACAGAGGCGGGGTTGGAACATCCAGCCAACGGGAGGCGTCACAGGACATCAAATGACCCCCAGGTGAGGCGCTCTGTTTGGAAATCGGCACTGATGAAAGCTTACCGGCTGAAACGCGTCTGCCAAGCGTTTCTGAACATTTGCAGTTTTTGTGCTTTTCTTCAATTTTGGAATAAATCCTTTTTTTGTGCATCCCAGCATATGTCGGCCTCATTCTTCGTGTGGAGTGAGAATTGGACTATATATATATATATATATATATATATATATATATATATATATATATATATATATATATATATATATCTGATGGGGTAACTCTATTGCGGCGTAATGTTTAACGGCTGGCCCAGCCGTAGAGGAGCACCGCTGCGCAAAGCAGACCCTGGGCGACGCCAACCGGCGTGCGCCCCTGAGGGACAGGCGCTGTGTATGAAGGCGATACTGTGTCTACGTGGAAGGGAGTTACGACACAGCAACCCACTTGGGACTTATTTTGATTTTATGAAGGGATTGCCCAGCAACTCATTAGAGTAAGACAAGTGACACTGCAAATACCACAATGCCATGCGAACGGCCACGCCCACTGAGGCCAGGTATTATGATATAAATCAGGTGCACTAAAGACTGCTGTGTTTTCCTGTTCACAGCAGAGCCTAGACAAAGGGCGGGAGCCCGAAACGCGTCGGCGTCAAGCTGAAGATTTGACTGTGTGCAGTATTTCGGTCCACGAAGCAGCCTTCATTAAAATCCTGAGAGCAAATCCTACCTGTGTGTGGCTCCTCTGATGGGGTAACTCTATTGCGGCGTAATGTTTAACGGCTGGCCCAGCCGTAGAGGAGCACCGCTGCGCAAAGCAGACCCTGGGCGACGCCAACCGGCGTGCGCCCCTGAGGGACAGGCGCTGGGTATGAAGGCGATACTGTGTCTACGTGGAAGGGAGTTACGACACAGCAACCCACTTGGGACTTATTTTGATTTTATGAAGGGATTGCACAGCAACTCATTAGAGTAAGACAAGTGACACTGCAAATACCACAATGCCGTGCGAACGGCCACGCCCACTGAGGCCAGGTATTATGATATAAATCAGGTGCACTAAAGACTGCTGTGTTTTCCTGTTCACAGCAGAGCCTAGACAAAGGGCGGGAGCCCGAAACGCGTCGGCGTCAAGCTGAAGATTTTACTGTGTGCAGTATTTCGGTCCACGAAGCAGCCTTCATTAAAATCCTGAGAGCAAATCCTACCTGTGTGTGGCTACTCTGATGGGGTAACTCTATTGCGGCGTAATATATATTTATATATACACATATGGCCTGTTTTTGAGTTCTGCCAAAATATATATTCTGTAACTCGTTTTTTAGTTACCATTCATAAGAAAGATTTGCCTAACATGTTTTAACAGAAGCAGCGTGCCACGATCGCTTTGTATTTGATTACTATATACGTGTTCCTTTGCAAAATTTTACAATACTAGAGATTTTATATTCAATCTTTTGAAGCTGCGTTTTTGTACCATATTTTAGAGAGGAATCGCTTTTCAATACTCTGAAGCAATCAAGAAAGTAATGTTCTGTGGTGCTTTTGTTTTGGTAAATTGCTGCTGTTGCCAGGCTACGGAGGGTGAAGATGTCAAAAGAAGAAACATTGAACGGACAAGCAATAGAGATTACCGAGAACGCAACCTCTGCATACCAATAATTCAGAGTGCTCTATCGTTCTGCTGTAAGCACAGTCAAAAGAAATAACTCAAGGTTTAAGACTGAAAAGGACAGCACAGCACATACGTTCTTTTGTCCTACGGTTTGTGCCAGAATTTGAAATCTATGACGACTGAAATATTTTATCAGGTAAGCCACACCAGGCGTTATCACCACCACTTAGAAGGCATGTATCATGTATTTATGTTACTATTATAACTGAATATTGATCTATCCTCAAATATGTACTTTAATGATATTAGGCAGTGGAAGACAGGTTTTGTCTCGGATAGTTCTGTGGAAAAAATGCATAATTGAATTGATTTATAACTGGTGCTGAAGGGGACTATTTTGCAGTGGGTTTATTATAAAGTCAGTTATCATAGCTCCAATACAGGCCCAATAGAAAAACGATGTTATAATATTGGACATGGCAAACTTCAAGATCAATTGTTTATACATTCTTATTTTGCTCCGGTATGTACTTCAAGGAGACCCTTAAAGCACATGCACTCTAAACTTCCCCTGTCTATCCTGCTGTTAATAGCTTTAGAAACTTTGGGTTTTCTGAATTTAGACTTTAATAGAATGTTACCGATTTGAATTATAATAGGCTCAGAGAGACATCCTGTGTAGCCTGGATCACAAAAGCTTTAGTTCATCTAATACACAATCACAGAAATAGCTTTCTACCATGGGGACTACGACTCTAAAGAGTGCCTCTAGGGCCAAATTCCTATGTACTGAGCATACGCGTGTTAACTTAAAAGCGATTTTTGGATCATTCAGAACACTGGTCTGTTAAGACTTCATCAGTTCTAACCTTAAAAAAAAACAAGAGTGACCCACATTGTCCACGTGAATATAGGTATAACATATGGAAACTAGAACAAGAGTTCACATGGAACTCATGTTTGTGAACCCAATGTAATGACACAGGAATTATGTGCAGACTTAAACTACATGGAAGTGTTTGTTTTGCAACGGAAAGAACAAAGAGACAGATCACATTTGTTTGTAAAGCACAAGTTTAGCGCTGCAGTGCCAGATTCCCCCCGCCGCCACAATGCCAAACCTGTGGTCGGGCTGCCGGCCAGATTATAAGTGATTCTCGTGTCTAGCGGGCTTGTTTTTTATGTTCCCATGGCGGTGCCCTGGAAATGGGCTCCACAATGGGAAGGCCAAAAACAGTTCATGCACGGCATGGAATGAAAAGTCCATGCCATGCAGGAACTGGGGTGCATTCACACAGGGAGGCATATGTTGTATCTCCCTGCATACACCCCATGGTGCAGAGGCCCCCCTTAATTTCCTCTCCGTCACGTTTTTCATAGGAGATGAACTGCTGTGTCAGAGCGGAAACTTGTAATATGCTTGGCAGGACTGTGATAGTCCCGCCAAACATATTACGACCTCCTGACCATTGCAACATGGCAGTTCCCTGGCGGCTGCAGAGGGGCAATGGCGGTCCGACTGCCCTAATTGGAATAGTGCCATCGCCGCACCCCCACGAGTCTGGCGATCCGTGGACTGACAGACTCGTAATTAGGCCCTTTGTGTCTTATTGTATGGAATATTATTGGCTGCCTTCTCAAAGAATAACCAATATACCATTTATGCTCACACAATTGGTCACCTTGCTCTATTTTTTTGTTTTGCTTTCTTTCACTTGGGGTGTTATGTAAAACTAATCACCAATCACTTCATTGCAAATGCTAAGTCATTATATTGTTTTGCTAAAAAAAAAACTTTGTTTCGGCTAAATCAAATTTGATGATGAGTTACTGGTTGTCTGTTACTTGAGTTTTGACTGAGATTTAGGTCCTGATTACATCTCTGGCAGTCCATTGGACCGCTGTAGTCGCAGTGGTGGTTCACCTGCCGTACTAAACCTTTGGCGGTTGGACTGCCACAGGACAGCTGCAACCGCTGGGGATCCGTGATCCCGCAGCGGTTGCACAGTGGTAAGAGGCTGCAATATGCTGGTGGTGCCGCTGCAGCACCACTGAGTAGGTTACAAGTTGCCTCACAGACATCCTTTTCATGGCAGTGAGACTACCATATAAAGGTTGGCAATGAGAGCCTTTTGCCTCTGTGCATAGGGGTGCATGCAGGGGGGGCACATGTTGTGCCCCCCTGAATTTTTCCCCCCAGTTCCTGCACGGGAAGGAATACATGACATGGTGATTTCCTGGATTAAAAAGACTGAAATTCAAGGAAAGGTGTGCTTCAGGACTATCGCAAAGCATAATTTCTAGCCGTTCCAACCCTGTTTAGCACCCCGTAGACACAATATATATATGAACATTTAAGTGATAAGATCACGTCAAAGTTTTCAATGAAGAGTCACGTTTTAAGTATGGATCAATCACATGCTAGTATATTATGTTGAAGTTTAAATTTATTTTATTTTTATTTTTGTTGTACGTAGGTGGTTTTCGTATAAATAAATCACGCACTGTTAGTTTAACACGGGCATAAGCAATAGGAAGGTTTCGGGAGGGGCACTGATAGTTTGGAGGGCGGGGTAAATGTCACGTGTCACTCATGGGCTTCAGGTGGGGAAGTAGAAGCGTAGTGAAAACCAGTAGCGCAGGGAGATTTTGAGTAAACTGGCCCTGAAGTAGGAGCGAGGTGATCATGCTGTTAAAAGATTTGACTTGTGAAAACAAAGGTAGGAGGAGGGGAGCGGCATGGTTATTGGGAAATAGCATAGTAAAGAGGGGTTAGAGCACTTACAATTACGTAGATTTTTGTATGGAGGGTGGGATAGTTTCTTTTGAGTAGCAGTTGTATGTAATGGTATATTTAATGGGGGCACAGATAGGTTTAAATTTAAGGGTAGGTTGTTGGTGGGTGTAATGTTTTTCTTTAAACAGAGGTTAGATAGATTGAATGGGAGCGTAGATTTGTTTAAATTAAAGGATGTGTTATTTATTTATGTATTTATGTTCAATTATACACTTTCATAGCATGCAGTTGACACATATTTTTAAATCACCATAGATACCCCTGACGAAGGTCCAGGTGGACCGAAATGCATTGGGTGGATTTGAATGTGATGGAGGAACTTAGTTTCAGTATGTGCCTACGAATAGGCCCGGATGGGCAATTCTGAAGCAGTAAACATGCATAAAACAATGGAACTATGTATCTTTGACGTGATGGAAAAGGATTACCATATTTTGGTGAATAAAATGGATGAACTGCAAATTACTACTGATAACGTGGATTACTTGAACACAAATGTGAATGAAGCTGTGCAACTCTTGTGACTCGCAAACCGCTTGTCATACCTTCATGGTGATTTCCTTACCATGCAGGAAAGTACAGTGGTGCTCCCATGGTGGTGCCTTTCTAAGGCTCTCATGTAAGCCTTAGAGAGGCACTGCCGTGGGACCGCCACATCATGTCTGCTAGTCATGGAGTACAGTCTTTATCTGGCGGGTGGTGTAAGGATGGCTTTGGCAGTCCTCCCGTGGAGTGCTGGCAGGGCACTATGCAGGAGGACCACCAAAGTCATAATCAAACCTGGCACCATTGGCATGGGTCTCCCTTCCATTTTTTTACTGTTGCCTCCTATGTTTTTGCTATGATTTTGCTGGTCCAGATGCTTTGGGCACTTTGCCACTGCTGTTCAGTGGCAAGTGTAAGTGCTCCCTATTGTAAATTGTTGTAATGGATTAGTAACTCCATGATTGGCTTATTTGATTCACTTGTCAGACTCTAGTCCAGTGCACCATGTGTGCCCAGGGCCTGTAAATCAATTGCTGCTAGTGGGCTTGCAGCACTGGTTGTGCCACCCACAGAAGCAGCTAGCAAAGTGTGGCCCAAGCCTGCCATTGCAGAGCCTGTGGGCAGTCTGGGACTGCCATGTCGACTTGGCAAGTGCTCACATTTGCCAGTCCCTAAACCTTCCCTTTTCTACATGTTAGTCACCCCTAAGCTAGGCCCAAGGTACACCTATGGGCAGTGTGCATTGTATGTGAAAGGTAGGACATGCGCTGATGTGTGTGGCATGTCCTGATAGTGAAGTACAGCCAATTTTGTTTTTCACTATTGCAAGGCTATCTGTTCCCATAGGCCAGAATGGGCAGTTTGGTTATAACATCTTATAATCCTAACTGACCCGAGGAACAAGATAGGAAAATAAAGTTTAGTATGCCTGAACTCAGAATGTTAAAATACATCTTTTAGTGTGGGTGATTTTTACATTCTGTGTTTGAAAATACCACTTTTAGAAAGTAGGTATTTTCTTGCCTAACCATCCAGCATGCCTCTGCTAGGTTTGGTCATGTCATGTCTGGTTTGTGAGTGACAGGTGGCTGAAGAGGGCCTTGGCCCCGCAGTCTGATGAGTCAGGGCTGGGCTGAATAGGACCTGAGTTGAATAGAGAGTAGGGGGAGGATATTTCCTTTCACATGCCTGAGCCTACATAGAATAGAGAGTAGGGGAAGGAGATTTCTTTTCAGCTACCTGGGCAAGGTCTGCTTTCAACAATGCTGTCTCCACCTCCTGCCAGGAAGCTGCACCAGGGACGACATAACTGGTTTTGGCTGGGTACAGACACTCTCTGCCTTCAGAGAACAAAGGATTTTGTAGTATAAATATTGGGGCCCAGACCCTAGAACTTTAGATCACTTCTGGGATTCAAGACGAACCTTTGACAAGGAGAGAAACCAAAGAAGCTGAAGAAGGAGACTGCCCCTGTGCTGCTTGCTGTTTGGGGTTGGCCTGCAGTGGTTACTCATTGCCAAGGGAAGGAGAAAAGGAACTTTGTGTGTACTTTAACTATCTTTAAGAAGATCTCCAAGGGCTTAAATTTGAGCTTGCCTCCTGTTTTCTGAAGCCTAAGGGGCACAAAGACTTCACCAACAGATGCCCCTGAATTACCTGGCTGGGAATTCTACCTGCAGAGAGGTGCCTGCTGTTATTTTGGGCCCTCTGGGGGCTGCGTGTCGCTGGGAGCTGGAAGCGCGACGCAACAAAGAAGAAGTGTGTCGCCGCCGCAGCAGTTGCCGTCGCATCGCCTAAGAAGCATGTCGCTGCCACGGCTGTTCGCCGTCGCATTGCCGTAGAAGCGTGTCGCATCACCGGAGAAGCGTGCTGCTGCCGCAAAGGTTGCCGTCAAATCACCAGAGAAGTATGTCGCAGGGTCTGTCGCAGCTAAAGAAACCATCGATTTCGCTGCACGGCCTTCAGGCATGCATGCATCACATCCACGTTACCGCATCACATCAAAGACGCCATTTTGCGCATCACACCGGATCGTCGCATCACATTGAGGCGCCATCTTGTCGCTTCATAACCGGAACGCAGTAAGAAACCAATGTATCACCTCCTCTCCGGTAAGGAACCAACACATCACCTCCCCTGCGCTGCAGTAAGGAACTGACGCATCACCTCCCCTCAAGCAAGGAACTGACGCATCACCTTCCCTGCGACCCTTTTGTTTGTTTTGTGTGACGCATCCAAGGTACTTTGAGAGTAAAGTGTCGCATTTACCATCTACATTAAACTAAGCTATTTCTATCATCTGAAAGTCATATTCTTGAATACTGTATTGTGGATTTTTGTCGTTTGGTCTTGTGTTAAGTCTAGATAAAGATTACTTATTTTTCTAAACTGGTGTGGTGTCCATTTGTAGTGTTTTCACTGTATTACTGTATGTGTTCACAAATGCTTTACACACTGCTTCTGAGATAAGCCTGCCTGCTCGTTATAAGCTACCAAGGGGGTGAGCAGGGGTTATTTTAGGAGTGTAGACCGGCGACTCTGACTAGAAGCAAGGGCCCCCGACTTGATCAAAGGTACCTACCTCTGCCAACTAGAGACCCCCATTTCTAACATTGGTGGCAGTGGTGGGATTCTGTACTTTGTGACTCATATATATGGATTGGTGTACACTACTAGCGAGTGTAGACCATAACGCAACCACATACATTTTGGTAGAATTTTTTCCTTGGGACTTCTATTTTTGTTAAAAACTGCCAATCCTTGTTACCATGGGCAAAGCAGCATCCAACACATCTATGGATCTACAATTTGAAGAATAGAGGATTGATACCTACACTGTGCCACAGCTCAAAACCCTCTGTAAAAGATTTAAATTCTCTGTGAAAGGCATCACTAAGAAGGAGGAGTTCCAAAAGGTGCTGAGGGCCTGGCTGGATGCTAGAAATGCTCCTGAGCACCCTGAAGAGCCTAGGGAGGAAGCAGAGAATACAGATGGGCAACTAGATGGACCATTGGGCCTGACCAGGGTGAAAGTACCTTCCAGGGCAGGCAGCAGTGTTTCTTCAAAGGACCTGTCCCCAGGAGAGCTGGATGACATGGAGAAGGATAGAATGCATAGGAGGGAGCTAGCCAAGCTCAAACTGGGTGGTCAGATGGAATTCGAAAGCAAGAAGTTAGCCTTTGAAGAAAAGAGAATGCATTTAGAGCATGACAGAATGTTGAGGGAGTTGGAGTTGAAAGCCAAGCGCTTAGAGATTACTCCTCTGGTGGCAACACACCATCCGTGCCTGTAGAAGCAAGAGTATTTATCACCAAAGATGCAATTAAGGGGTTCCACAAGCATGACGATATTGGGCAATGGTTTAAGGCCTATGAAGTGGCCATGAGCTCCCACCGGGTCACTGAGCAGGATTGGGGAGTGGGGTTGTGGGGGCAGTTTCTCAGTGATGGGCGGGAAACCTTGTTAGACTTGCCCTCTGGGGACCAGAATTCCTATGTCCACATGAAGGAAGCCTTAATGACCAGGTATAGGTTGACCCCAGAGCTTTATATACAAAGGTTTCGAAATTGTAAGAAACTGGAGTCAAGTACTTGGGTGAAATATGTGTCTTTTTTTGCAAAGCATTGGATGGTTGTGTGAAGGGTAGCAAAGTGAATGATTTTGAAGTGCTCTATGATTTTATTGCATGGGAGCACTTTCGTAATTGTTTTCCAGAGCTATGACATCACCTGATTGATAGTAAGCTGACTATCCCTAGGAAGCTTGCTGAGGAGGCATACAGCTGGGTTCGTAACCGGGTCCACAAGGATCATGTGGGAGACTTCACCAAAGGTGGGCAGGGTCCCCAGCAGAAGAGTGGGGGGGACAAGGGTAAACAGAGGGAGTTATAGAAAGGGCCGCAAAGTAATCCCCAAGGGAACCAAGGGAAGGGTTCCCAGCCTCGCCGTGAGAAGAAGCCAGGGGCCGCGACGATAAGCCTGTTCAGAGGGGTCCCATGAAATGTTTTGGTTGTTTTCAGGTGGGCCACTTCTTCTGAGATCCTAAATGTCCCAACAAAGGTAACACAGCACCTACTGGTGCACCTCCCCAGCAGATGGCTAGTGTAGCCCTGGGGGAGGAGATGGGTGCCCAAGGTGGGTTGGGTCCCGCAGAGATGTCTCTAGTCTCTTTAGGAGACAGTGAGATGGTCTCCAGGACCCAGCTGTCTGATAACACTAAGAAATACAGGCAGTGGGTGACCATCAATGGCCAAAGGGTGGCGGCTCTGAGAGACACCAGAGCCAGTGTGACAGCTGTCAGTTGTCTCCTGGTGTCTGAAGAGCAGGTGATCCCCATGCATTGTACCCTGTAGTTGCTGCTGAAAACTCAGGGGGCCACTACAAGGTGGTCCAGGTTCCCTTTGAGTGGGAGGGTCTCGAGTACCTTTCAAGTAGCTGTGAGGCCAGCCATGCCTGTTGACTGTTTGCTAGGCAATGGTTTAGAAAGCTCCCCTTGGGCTAAGGTGGAGCGAAGAGCTCATTTGGAGATGTTGGGTCTGTCTGAGTGGGCGTAAGTGACCACTCGGTCAATGACAGTCTGTAAGGTGATTCAAAAAGACCTGGAGCCTGAAAGAGTGGCCCAGGTGCCTGCCTTAAAGAGAAGGGGCAGGGGGCATGGGAAACCAGCCCTCGAAGTTCTTACAGTCCAGGAGGAGGCAGACCTTGAGGGTGATGCCCTGGAACCTACAGGGGAGCAAGTAGCTGAACTGGGGGACCTACCTGAGCTGACCCATTGGCAGCAGAAAGGAGTACCCTCCAGGGAAGAGTTCTGCGAGGAGCAGAAGAAGTGCCCTTCTCTTGTGGGTTTGCAGCAACAGGCCACAAACCAGGCAGCAGGTGATCAGTCTGGATCACATTGGATCTGCTGGGAGAATGGTCTCCTGTATAGCAAGTCTAAGGTTGCTGAGCCTAGGTCAGCCCGTGTGCTGGTGGTACCCCAGCGCTTCAGAGCCTTCCTGCTGTGTCTGGCTCATGATGTGCCTTTAGCAGGACATTTGGGGCAAGACAAGACCTTTGAATGGCTTGTCTCCCACTTTTATTGGCCCCAAATGCGCAAGTGTTCAGATTCTCATTGCAGGACCTGTCAGACTTGCCAGGCAAGTGGTAAGAGTGGGAGGAAGCAAAAGGCTCCTCTCCAACCGTTCCCTGTGGTCAGCATCCCCTTTGAAAGGGTTTGCATTGACATTGTGGGGCCTCTGGATCCCAAGACAGCCATGGGCAACAGGTTCATCCTGGTCTTGGTGGACCATGCCACCCGGTACCCGGAAGCCATCGCTCTCAGGACGGTGACAATCCCCGTGGTGAGTTGGGCGTTGATGAGGATGTTCTCCTGTGTGGGCTTACCCAGAGAGGTGGTGTCAGACTGTGGTACCAACGTCATATCTAAGTATATGAAGTCCTTGTGGCAGGAGTGTAGTGTAACCTACAAGATCACCACTCCTTACCACCCCCAAGGCAATGGGCTGCTTGAGAAATTCAACCGGACCCTAAAAGGCATCATTATGGGTCATGAGTAACCTATGAGGTGTAAGTGGGATGTCCTCTTCCCATGTCTTCTGTTTGCTTACAGAGAGGTGTCACAGAAGTACTTAGGGTTCAGCCCCTTTGAACTGCTGTATGGTCACCCTGTAAGAGGACTTCTGAGTTTGGTAAAAGAAGGCTTGGGAAAATCTCCCAGTAAACCTCCCCAGGGTGCATATAGCTACATGCTGGCCTTCAAAAACCAAACTAGGCCTTTCAGACAACTCACTCAGGCGAATCTGGAAGCCAGCCAGGAGGAGTGAAATGGTGGTATGATCAGAATGCCACTCTGATTGAGTTTCAGCCTGGACAGAAAGTGTGGGTCATGGCCACCGTGGAGCCTTGTGTGCTCCAGGATAAGTGGACCGGGCCATTTGAGGTGATGGCGCGCAAGAGAGATGTCACTTACCTGGTGGACTTGCGGTCTCCTAGGAACCCTTTGCGGGTCCTCCATGTACACTGCCTGAAGCCCCACTTGGAGAGGTCCGAAGTGGGCATGCTGCTAGCAACAGATGATGGATTGGAGGAGGACACTGAGCCTCTTCCTGACCTCCAGTCTGCAAAAGATCAAGATGGGTCAGTGGACGGTGTAAACCTCTCTTCCACCCTGACCCCTGAGCAACAAGATGACTGTCGCCAACTGCTGGGACAGTTTCCTGATCTGTTCTCCCTGACTCCCTGTGTCACTGAGTGGTGTGTCCATGATGTGGACACTGGGGACAGTCCTCCTGTAAAATACAAAACTTACAGAGTGACTGACAGGGCCAGAGTTTGCATCAAGGAGGAGGTCTCCAAGATGCTAGCGTTAGGGGTGATTGAGTCCTCAAACAGTCCCTGGGCCAGTGGTCTTGGTCCTAAAGGCTGCCGCACCAGGTGCCACGCCAGAACTCCGGTTCTGTGTGGACTACCGAGGACTCAATTCAGTCACCAGGACTGACACGCACCCCATCCCCAGAGCTGATGAGCTCATTGATCGGTTTGGGGCTGCCCGGTACCTCAGTACGTTTGACTTAACGTCTGCGTACTGGCAGATCACCTTAACTAATGGGGCAAAAGGGAGGTCAGCATTCTCCACACCAGATGGGCACTACCAATTCCGGGTTATGCCCTTTGGGATGAAAAATGCCCCTGCCACCTTTCAGAGGTTGATCAACCAGGTGTTGGCTGGACTAGAAGATTTCAGTGCTGCCTAGCTGGACAACATCACAGTGTTCAGCGCCAGTTGGGAAGAACATCTGCGCCACCTCTGGGAAGTGTTGATGGCGCTGCTGAGAGCAGGCCTCATGATCAAGGCGAGTAAGTGCCAGATCGGGCAGGGTTCAGTGGTGTACTTGGGACACCAGGTTGGAAGCGGCCAGGAGATACCCCTACAGCCCAAGAGTGATACCATCCTGGCTTGGGAACCCTTCAAGACCCAGACAGAGGTGAGAGCATTTTTAGGACTCACAGGTTACTACAGGAGGTTTGTCAAGGTGTATGCAGCATTGTTGCACCCTTGACAGAGCTGATTTCTAGGAAGCAGCCCAAGAAAGTGAACTGGACTGACTCCTGTCAGAAAGCTTTTGATGCCCTGATGACTGCCATGTGCATGGCACCCGTGCTTCAGGCGCCCAACTTCTCAAAAGAATTCATTGCGCAGATACACACTTCAGAGCATGGTGTGGGGGCTGTACTTTCACAGATGAATGAGGAGGGCCTAGACCAACCTGTATTCTTCATTAGTAGGAGGTTACTTCCATGGGAACAGAGGTGGTGTGCAATTGAGCGTGAGGCATTTGCTGTGGTCTGGGCACTGAAGAAATTGAGACCATACTTGTTTGGGACTCACTTCCGGGTTCAGACCAACCACAGGCCCCTCAGATGGTTGATGCAGATGAGGGGTGAGAATCCAAAGCTGTTGAGGTGGTCCATTTACCTACAGGGGATGACTTCACGGTGGAACACTGCCCTGGTACAGAACACGAAAATGCTGCTGGTCTGTCCAGATTTTTCTGCCTTAATGGAGAGATCTCCCAATAGGGTGGGAAGTTCTTCCCACATTTCAGCTGGAGGGGACACGTGTTAGACCTGGCACCATTGGCGTGGATCTCCCTTCCATTTTTTCACTGTTGCCTCCTATGTTTTTGCTATGTTTTTGCTGGTCTAGATGCTTTGGGCACTTTGCCACTGCTGTTCAGTGCCAAGCGCAAGTGCTCCCTATTGTAAATTGATGTAATGGATTAGTGACTCCATGATTGGCTTATTTAGTTTACTTATCAGACCCTAGTACAGTACACCATGTGTGCCCAGGGCCTGTAAATCAAATGCTGCTGGTGGGCTTGCAGCACTGGTTGTGCCACCCACAGAAGCAGCTTGTAAAGTGTGGCTCAGGCCTGCCATTGCCGAGCCTGTGGGCAGTAGGACTGCAATGTCGACTTGGCAAGTGCACACACTTGCCAGTCCCTAAACCTTCCCTTTTCTACATGTTAGTCAACCCTAAGGTAGGCCCAAGGTACACCTATGGGCAGGGTGCATTGCATGTGAAAGGTAGGACATGCCCTGATGTGTGTGGCATGTCCTGATAGTGAATTACAGCCAATTTCGTTTTTCACTATGACAAGGCTATCTGTTCCCATAGGCCAGAATGGGCAGTTTGATTATAACATCTTATAATCCTAACTGACCCTAGGAACAAGATAGGAAAATAAAGTTTAGTATGCCTGAACTCAGAATGTTAAAATACATCTTTTAGTGTGGGTGATTTTTACATTCTGTGTTTGAAAATACCACTTTTAGAAAGTAGGTATTTTCTTGCCTAACCATCCAGTATGCCTCCGCGAGGTTTGTGTATTCCATGTCTGGTTTGTGAGTGACAGGGGACCGGAGAGGGCTTTGGCTCCAGCAGTCTGATGAGTCAGGGCTGGGCTGAATAGGACCTGAGTTGAATCGAGATAATCTTGGGTCCAGAGCCAGCTTGGAAAGATCAACTTCATATTTACCTTTCAAACATCGAGTTAAAATGAATCTAGATCATTAGTTTCATGTTACATCTTCCTGAGTAGATAAACAGGGATTTATTTATTGTTCTCATCCCAGTCTGAAGGATTCTTTCAGTGTATTGTTTTAATCTTTTATTATTCATGCTTTCTTATTTTTAGCATCACATATTCTCATCATTGATGCATATTATTTGTAATTATTTTAATTATTTACCAAATAAAGTATGCATGACTAGAAAGAATCCTAATTTAAACGCTATAAGATTTCTTTTGTTTTAAACTTGAGAGGGCAGCTAAGCCTACCAAGGAACTTTTTCAGACCTTGAGGGAATGAATGGACCATATTCAAGGAGGAAATATGCTAGGTGTGCTCAAACGCTGATGCAGCATAGTTCTATTCTCCTTTCAGAGAGAAAGTAAATGAATAAGAGAGCCACCCACAAAACTGAAGGCTTAAGGCTGGAGATTGCGGCACATGAAACATGGTAATTACAACATCTGTTCTTTCCTTGATGTCTCCACAGAGGAAACTTTTTCTTTGATTTTTAACCTCACTCAGACCTCCTGTACTAGGGATCTCTTCTTCTTTAAATAATCAGAGAGGGTTGTGAAGAACTAGCTCTTTGCATCTTGAAAAAGTCTATTGTTCCTTTGGAGAAATCCCCAACAGGTTGAAGCAAGATTGGGTCAAACTCTTTTGAAAACAATGTCCTTCAAACTCCTGAACCCTACAATTTCCTAATTGTCTCTACTAGTCTATCACTTCGCAAAATAATGTTGTATGAACAATTGTGGGATGTCCAGAAACAAAATGAAGTCCTTGGGGACAAACAGTCTGGGTTTTGTCCCAATAAATCAAATTAGTTATTAACGACATTCAGACATCCAGAATTTGACACTCTTGACCACTCCACATTTCTGAAAAGAGTGAGGGATGTAGCTGAGCAATTAGATGCTAGTTTTCAAAAATATGCTATCCAAGTGATTTCATGTGACACGTGGCAATCTAAATATCAAGATAGGGTGGAGGAGGTATTCTGTAAAATTCAAATATAGATGGATGATAATTGGCTTAGCTTTAAGGAGACTCATACAGCCCTATTGGTCATAGGTACTGATGCATGACTATAAAAGGGAGATCACAGTAAAGCTCATTTATGAAATATGAAAATTAAACTAAAAGACAAGACAAAAACTCTTTGGGCCTGATTACGATGTAAATAAGAAAGCCTCTTACCTACGGTCGGAGGCTTTATGACTTGCATCGTTGGTTTCAAATGTGACAACCTTATTACGATGAAGACTGTCGGATTTGAAACCGGCAGTCATACTCACAGGGCCAGTCGGAAGCCACACATAATTCCCTATGTACAGCGTTGACGCCTTGGGGATTATGATGTCAGTTACTGACAGGCTCTTCATGCCCGGCTTTCCGACATGAAAAACCTGTTGGAAAGTGACTTTGGGGCCGCTAGCATTGCCCCCTTGCCACAGTGGCCTCCAGTTGGAGGGTAATCCCTGCACTGAGTGTCAGGCACGATCAGGTGCTTGTCACTCAGTGCAGGAAATAACTAAAACACACATTTCTCTATGGGAGCTTGTGCTACGGTCGGTTTATGGCCGCAGCACAAGCTCCCATAGAGAAATGGGATTGTTCGACTGCACCATGTACAGTCGCTTCCTAATAATGTGATTGAGACCGCTGAATGGAGGTAGGCCGATCCCGATTCTGCAATGGTGTTGGGCGGACGCCCGACATCATAATGAGGGCCTTAGTGTTGTATTCAACTCCAGTTTGTTCACATATAGACAAAACAACAACATAATTTCCCTTCCAAATAACATCCAAAAATTTTAAGACGGTCCTCATACTTGCTCAAGAAGAAAGAAAGGTCTAATTTGAAGCTGACAATGGTTATAGGACGTTTGACTTTATCACTGGTATCTCCAAAACAAATCCAATAAAATCTACACCTCCTACAAAACTCCCCAGTCAGTGTGGTTACCAACTGGCCTATGGAAGCCCATACCGGTCCTTTTCTACAAAACATATACTGGCTCCTGGAAGCCTCTTGAGTTCATTTTAAATATGGTCCCTCACTCATGAGGTGGTTTAGGGTAAATGGCACAGTTCCCTCACTCATGAGGTGGTTTAGGGTAAATGCCACAGAAATATCTACCTGCACCTGTATTGACAGCAATATTGGTAAGGTGAGGACACACTGGGTATACAGATGCACTATTGTAACTTCACATCTATTTACCTTGATGATATAGTGAAAGTTGATAAGTTACAGACTATGGGCCCGATTACCATGTCGGGCTGAAAGCCATTCGACATCTTGTTGGAGGTTTTCCACCCAGTGTCAATGGTTTCACTCCAACCGTACAACTGCGGAGGGAAACTTGAGGGGGGATTCTGGTGTTCTTTCATCGGGCTCAAGAAGCCCGTTGGAGAGTCAGAAAGACTCATAATCCCATAATGATGGTGGAGCCTGCCTCGGCTCCACCGTCAAAATTAATATTGTCACTTTCCCACAGCCTTTCCATGGCAGCCTTTCCGACATGGAAAGTGTGTCAGAAAGTGATTTAGCGGCCCCTAGCAGGGTACCTATAGTGCCCTCCTAAACATCCCTGCACCGTGTGGCAGGCACCGCATGGTACCTGCCACACGGTGCAGGTATGTTCACAAACATCCATTTTTCAGTGGCAGCTTGTGCTGTGGGCTTTTTCCGCCCGCCGCACAAGCTGCCATTGAATAATGAATGTTTGCGACCGCCCATAGGGTGGTCACATCCAAATTCTGCGGGCGAAAGCACAGAACTATGGTAGGGTGGTTCCAGTCCGCTACGATGTCGGTCGAACGCATGTCTGACCGACATCATATTGAGGTCCTATATTGTTTAAGGTAGATGTTTAAAATTGTTTGTGTCACACCAAGTATCGCAAACGTTAAGTAAGGCTGGTAAGAGAGCCTTTCTAAATAATCTGGAACTTCCTATTGGATGATCTGAGGGACATCAATCAGCTTCTCCCCTCCAGCAGTGATCTAACGGCTTACCCGCATTAAGGGTATGAAACCATTGGTGACAGTAGTGTTTAGTTGGCTTTGATAAGACAGTTAAAATAAGACACAACATGGACAGACAGAATGTGTTAGTGTCTCAAATGTTAGCCAAGCATATATTGATATTGTAAGCACTGGAAATACCAACAAAGGCAAAATTACATTTTATCCTCACTGCGATTAGTAAAGGCTTTTAGTAGCTCAGTTTCTTTGTCAAGGTTTAACAAATCCATTTATATAAGTGGGATGTTACAGCATATGATGTATGTGCCTTTGATCCAAGACGCTTACGAAGCGGAGGGTTTAAGAGCGATAGCTCAATGGGGCAGAGCTAGTGCAATTGTGTTGAAAGCTCCAAAGTTCACTGTTCAAATGTCAACTGGATGTCCAAACGATAAATTAGAGGTGCAAGGAAATCAATAAAGTCTCTAATTCTGGCACAGTGGGGGACCAACTCCAATGCTAGTAATTGGAGGTCGAGGGGCACAATTTACAATACCAATAGTACTCTCTGAAGTTTATAATTGTTCAGACATCGTTCAGGTTGCCAACTGTTACAAGGAGATAAATTAGTACCTCACAATCATCCAATAAAAATCACAAGCTAAACAACCTGTATGTTGGCAGTCAAGATTTTCTGAAGGTAGGAGCGCCAACTAAAGTATTTGAAACCCACTTGAAACAATGGATTCATGTAGGGTTGGGATGCAACTCAAAATGAAATGTTAACCCTGATACCTGTGGAATGATCATAGGATGATAGTTTCAAATGTTTTGGATCCAGGATGATCAGCAGCAGCCAACGGTACTTCTCATTATAGGGGGGAAGCTTCAGTGTCAGGAAGGAGTAGGAAAGGCTTCCACAAAATTGAAAAAGTAGTTTGCTATGTGCTGGTGGTCCGCACCGTACCTACGGGGGTGGGGGTATGCTCCGTACCTACGGGGGTATGCTCTGTACCTACGGGGGTGGGGTACGCTCCGTACCTACCCTACGGGGGTGGGGGTACGCACCGTACCTACGGGGGTGGGGGTACGCTCCGTACCTACCCTACGGGGTTGGGGGTACGGCGCGGACATGGGTGGGATGCTGGGGTACGGTGCGGACGTGTAGGGATGGGGGTAAAGTGCGTACCGGGCCCCCTTTTCGTCGTGCATCGCGGCGTACTTAGCTTTTCCGGCACTTTTTGGGTTCCGTAAAAAGTTTGCCGTGCGAAGTGCTGTGGGTACGAATCGTACTTGCTGATCCGTAAAACGCTGCCTGACTCCGTGCGAATGTCGCGTACGCGTGTCCCGGATCCGATTTGTATGTGTTTTTTTGCCGGTCGGTGTTTTTTACAATTCGTACGGAAATGGTGTTTCCGTACGAATCGTACTTGCATGTTTGTAAGGTATTTTTCCCGGGTACGAGTCGGACGGAGAAAACGCTCCATCCGACGATTCGTACCCGGTTTTTCCAGGATCGGAATCGGCCCCTAAATGTCTTAATTTCAACAAAATTAAACAAATTACATAAATATTAGAAGTCTTAATATTTAATATCATTTAACACAAATAATCTTAATATAATTAAAATACCACACTATATTACCTCAAACATAACAGCCAACAATTAAAATGTAATAGAAATAAACAATGGATAACACAATTAACATATGAAATAATATTTTCTTTTAAATACATGAATACAATTTGATTACTTAAATTCCCCATTCTTCTACAAACTGAACAGCACACATCTAAAATATAACTTAACAAATATGATAAGCTGACAATTAACATAATGATCAATTAAATAATTAACAATAAAGTAATAAATACTCATCAATAAATTATTTCTTTATTAACTTTTCAGCCTGTAACCAAAACAATCTACACCTGACCTATATTTAAAACAATATCTTAATTGCAAAATGTACATAATTAAGTATCAATTAATAATTAATAACAATTTAAATTAATTATGTATTAATTATAATTAATTTTATCCCCACCCTGTTTCCCTTATAAACCCCACAGGCTGCCCCTAAAACATAACTTAAAAAATAAATCATTTGCATAATTAATTATCAATTAACTAATTAATAGTGATTAAAAATGTAAATATTAATTAATATTAATTTACTTCCCACCCTATACCCATACAATCCCCACAATGCGCACCTTAAATGTAACTTAAAAAATAAATTAATTATGCAATTTACATAATGATCAATTGAATAATGAATTATACTTAAAAATCCACAACCCGAAACACTACTAAAAATTACAATACACTATTAAATTAAGCACACATAGAACAACTACAAATTTACAAAGCTATATTAAACAACATTAACAATAATTATACAAACAATTAATAACATATGCAATTAAAACATTTACTAAAATACAAAAAAATTATTTTAAACAATATGAACAACGATATTTTGTAAACAATAGCAACAACATAGATATTTGTAACATCAATATTAACAACATAGATATTTTTGTAAATGATATTAACAACATAGATAATTTTGTAAATTATATTCACAACATAGATAGTTTTTACATCAACATCACTGACCTTAGAAAATCGATATTAGTGTCAAGGGCAACCTGCATCACAATATTTGTGTCTCAAGACATTAAGAACTCGATATTTCTGCATTTCGATATTTTTCACTCGATACTTTGTCCAAACATCCAGCATCCATCATTAGAAGGTATTTAGGTTATCATCGTTCAATGCAGTGTAGCTCGTAGTGGGTCACATGCTGCATCCCAAAACCTCGATCCTGTCAACACACCAAGCTTGTGTCATCCTGTTTAGTTACATAGTTTAGTATGCAGTGGAATGCATAGTGTGTTCCACACATTTACTTTTTCCATGTTGCTTGTCACCCAGATTATTCTGGATAAAAATGATGCGGTGCACACAAGGATCAGTGATGAGCACACCAGTTAAATATGTTCTTCATGCTATAGTGCACATAATAATCTGAGTTTTGCACAGGTTTCGCACAGATCCTGCTGAGCATACTAGGATCGATGACATGCACACCATATACAAGCAGAAGCATTTTCTGTATAGAGTAGTTGTGTGGTGACTATCCTAGTAAAGTTCAATATTATTTTGTTTTAATTAATTTCATGATGCACATATTCAAACTGAATTTGCATATTAACTCTAAAGTGGTTTTATCTGAAATTATTTGGTTTTGTATTTTTAGTAGAATATTTCAATTGGCCTACATTCCTTGCCTTGATTGTCACCTTCATGTTCGGTTAACAGGGTGGTAACATTGCCTGCGTTTGTGGGGCTCATTCACTTCAGACCCACTAGTGGACATATTGGATATAGAAAACAATTGGTAGATTTTGGTAAGAATCGAATATTTTGATTTAATAAAATACAGCAAAATTATGTCAACCTATGCAGATTAAAAAAATTGGAGTTACAGTATTGGATGGGCAATGACCCACCACCAACATTTTTGGAATGCCCAGGTTATCAACCAATAATCTGGAAGCATTAGCTTGATGCATTTGAGACTTATTTAGTTGTGATTAGGAAACTCAGGTTCAGGCCAGAACAAAACAAATGTTGTTTTCTCCATTATTTAAGGTTTGAAGGAAGAGCAAGTTTTTAAACATCTCCCAGAACTGACTTTGAATGCCAATCAGGATTAGGATGACTACCAAGAAGTGGTAATGTAATTGAAATCTCATTTGGATGTTCAACTCAGTTTTGCAATTCTGAGACATAGATTTTTCCAAGAGAATTCAGAGTCAGGTACAAAATGGTAACACATATAACATGGCTTTGTGTAGAATAATATTTGCAGATTGATAAGTTTGTAGAATACATTTACCAATTGGTCAGATATCAGTTTGTGAGTCACTGTTGTGACAGAGGTATTCAACAGACACTATTAACAATGGGAAATCCTTCATTAGAAGAGATAATCCACCTAATAATGAAACTTTGCAAGTTTCTGTGAAAGAGTTAAATGAAAAACATCCAGAATCAGTTTGTTCTATCAATACCAATGATGACAGAAGTATGAGACACAAGTCTAAAAAGATTAAGGACCTGATTTAGATTTTGGCAGATGGGTTGCTTCATCACAACAGTGACGAATGTCCTGAGTGCCGAAATATAAATCCAATAGTATCCTAAGGGATTTATATTTTGGTGGACGGGATATCTGTCATCGTTGTGGGAGAGTAACACGTCTGCCAAAATCTAAATCAGGCCCTAAAACGTATAACAGGTAGAGGAGCATATGTTTCTGTTGTGGGATTTCATCGCACACCAGAAGCTGGAGATCTTGTCCTGCCAAAAATTGTACTTATGTGTTGTGCAACAAGGTAGGAAATTTGTGAAGATATGTCACAGTTACAAATATGATGCTAATTAGGTTGCCGTAGTGAATGAGAAGGGTGCCATTCAATCTGTGCAGAGTGAGTTAGAAGACCTGGTTCTAGTGGTAAAGGATGTGGAGATAAAGTCTGGAGACCCTTTAGAGTGCATCAATCCTATGTTGATGTCAAAGTTGGTAATAACTTTCCTCAACTACTAGTTGATTCCGAATCTAGGATAACAATGATCACCAGCGATATCTTTGGAAAAGTTTGGGGTGACAGGGAACTTCTACCTCCAGAATGGCCTCACGTTTCCTATCTAGGAAAGAGCACTGAAATGTTTGGATTTTTCAAGGATGTGCTTGAATTTAAATCCAGGCACAGTCAAGTAAATGTTTACATGGCAGTTAAAGAGTTAAAAATGTGGTTCAAACAAGGGGGCATATTTACAAGCCCCTTGCTGGCTGGTGCATCACTTTTTGGGTCACACCAGCGACGCATTTGCTGCACCATATTTACAAGGACATGTAAAGCCACCCTGCAAGGCTTTTCATGCCCTTTTGTATACGGCCGCTTTTCACAAAGCACTTTGCGTGAAAGGGCATTCCATGGGTTTTGCTTTGTGTGTTCCCATGCAACACCCATGGAACCTGACACATTCCCGGATTTACGATTTATGGGAGGCGCAACGAGAAGAAATGTTTTCATTTCTCCTCATTTTTTCCTCTTTCTATGCGTGCTGCATTATGCAGTACTCATAGAACAAGGAAAACACCTCTTGTACTTGTTTTTGTGCAAGGTGTCCCTTCCTGTATGAAAACAATCTCCCTGCTGTGGTAAATAATTTTCCTTTACCGGGACTGAATTTGATACAGAAACATAATAAAATAGCTCAGTAAAATGAGAGGCAGAATCCGTGGTATTAGAGGTTCGGAATGGGCTTTATTCCAATACTCGATTATAATCGGATGCTTCAAGTTCCATCACCCCGGAGGTTCAGGAAGTGAAGTACATACTTTATTGACAAGAAATGACTTTTATAGTACATACATTACAATGAAGCGAATGCAGTAGGCGTAACAATTGATAAGGAAAATGACGAGTTGTTCTGCGTAACCAGAAATGGGTGTAATAAGGCGTAAAAAGGAACATAATTGGTTATGATGTCATACATAGGTGGATCTATAAGATAATACTTGGCCTAGATGCGCGCGCAGCAGTATGACGTGTAATTGACGTGTAACTAGGGGGTGAAGGGGACTTGACATTTAGCTCTACATGTGGAGACGAAAAGTCTGGGGGGTCAAGTCAACCTAATCCCAAATCATATCTAACATCCTATGTTTAAAGAACTATGTTATCCATAAAAGAAGGACTCTCGGACAGAATCTATTCTATACTGACTGTGCGTGCGTGTACAAGCGTCTAAGTGTCTACACTGAATGCGAGGGGGTAGGAATATTCCATGGTGACAGGGCTATGAATTACTTGCATGAGGACAGAGAAGCCGGCCTTTTGCTCGGTAACTGGAAGAATGTTTACTTAAGCTACTAGGCAAGAATGCATCGGCTGAGGGGGAAGCAGATAATTCGAAGGTGAAATACAGTTCTTGGCAGAGAATAGGCTGATGTCAGGCTTCGTGAGCCGCGCAGAGAATGAGACAAAGTTCATGGTCACAGATGCAGGCTCAGACTGGAGCTTTCAGAGGCAGAAGGCAAAAGGAGTTTTGATGACAGAATCAGGGCCTACTTGCCTGGACTGTAAAATGGCATAAGTGAACCATATAAAGCCGGTGGCCTTTCATACTTAGGAATGGAATATCCGGCCTATTCATGGCGGATCTGACAGAGGACATGTTGACGGTGGACGCACATGTGTTTGCGTCTTCATAACTGGAACTGGAGGGAACATACATGTACTTGTAACATGCACATAGAACCGTTGGGGTCCAAGATAGGGGACATAACTGACCAGAAAAATCCATATTTCCACATTCCCTCCTTGTCCCCTACTTGCCCTTCAAGAGATATCAATCTTCATTAATCCATTGATCTGTTCATATAGCATCATTTGTTCTTCTTTCTTCTTCCGTGACGAATGAAATCTTGGTGGTGGAATACACGATGTGGTACACAGACCACAGATCGCTGGTCCACATTGTAGACATAGACAGCAACTGAATAGTAGGAGAAGGCCAATACCTAGGAAGGATAAAACTCTCCATCCCCAGGCTGATATCACACTCCAAAACCAACTGGACCAAGTCCAAGTGCCTGGGTTCTGGTGTATCTGGCTTACAATCTTATGAAGGCGAGTGATGGCTTTATATACTGATGGCGAATTTTCTGGTATGAATACGCAGCAGCTTGATCCGATGACCCTACAAGCTCCGCCCCTATCAGCCAGGATGACGTCAAGGACAAGACGATTTTGAAGCACAACAATCCGCATAGCAGACTGCTCTTCTGTTAAATTGCCTAAGGCGGAAATAGTCTCATTCACTACTGCTTCAAGGGTTCTAGTTAATCTACGTATCAGCTTACTATTAGTAACGGTACCTATGTAGGGAAAGATGCCTTTATTAAAATCTACATACTTGTCCCATGCCGTCTCAGTGTAATCGACAATGGGGAGATCTCTCCGCTCTCTATTGTGTACTAAATGAATATTTCTATAATAATCAGGAGGAGCTAGGAAGACAGGTGGCAAAAGGAATGCAATGTAGCAGGTACCATCCCAATCTAGAGGTAGACGCATATATGCAGTCTGACCACATATAAAGTAGGAGTGGCGATAAGCTCTGAATGAAGATTTGCCTTGATCACTGAATTCTACTGTAGTAGTACACTTACTATGGCCCATATGTATGGAACCAACCTTTCTTACACACAATTCACCCTTCGCTGGGAATACTGACATGGTGGGTAAGACTAGTTCAACTTCGGATACGACATTTAGAATCATGAGATTAGGTGTAAAATTACCTAATCCATATACTTCATTTTCTAGATCAGTTCCTGTTCTTTTGGGGCGACCCTCCTTGTCAGGATAGCAGACCTTGAGTAAAACTAGGTTCAGGTTTCCCCATACCCAATGATCTTGGTAAACTGCTGTGTCTGAGTCTATGGAATTGATTAAACTGAACCATGCTCCACAGGAGCCATTGTGTGTAAATGGGTGTGGAAAGAATGGCAGGACTCCTTCATAATTCTGATAGGGAGGGAGCCGACCACACACCCAACAATTGGTGGCATTACTAGTCTGATGGGAATGATGTAACATACTAATGAAAGTATTATTGCGCAGCGCAAGTCTATAAGACAATTCATGTGGAGGTAAGTCACTAAAAGAATGTTCAGCAGCAATATTATAAACATGTCTAGAAATAGGGTAATATATGTGCAACAACATACTTGTAACAATTATTAAAAGACTTAATAAAAACAGAATTAATAATGTCACTATGCAGTGGCTACGCAGTGATTTACAATACGCCTGTCGTTTCAACATTTTCCGGGTATTTTCTCTACTCAGGTCCAAGGGATACATGTCAGAGACAATTCAACCGCTTCACCTTGGAGAGGACTTAAACAATCAAATTGCTCGACTTGTTGGGCCTAAGCTTTAGTTTGTAAAGTTCGGTTTCAGTCTTTTCAACCAAAGGAAGTTTTGAATCAGTCTGTGAGGGAGTGCAGGGCATAATGTCTATTTTCGAGGATAGTCCATGAAATTTCTTGATATGACTTGAATGAATCCAGCCCTTGCGGCCCTCGATCTTCACGGCTGTCCTTGTAGTGAGCAGAACCAACTTGGGTGCTTTCCACCTGGGCTCCAGCTGAGTCTTTCGGTCGAAATTTCTCACAAATACAATATCACCCGGAACTATGTCATGGGGTTTCACCTCAGTGTTGTCGGGAAAGGCTGCAGCTACCTGTGAACGACAAGATTGTAGTGCAGACATCAAGGAAGCCAAATAATCTGTCAGCATATTACAGTCAACATCAGTTATTTTGCGTGGTATGGGCGTCCCCCACATATTTGGTGGTCTGCCGAAGATCACCTCATACGGGGATAGCCCTGTTCGAGAGTGTGCTACCATTCTCATGTAAAAGAGTGCAACTGGTAATGCTACTACCCAGTCGACACCTTTCTCTCTGCATATTTTGGACAATCTGATTTTCAGTATCTGGTTATGTCTTTCTACGAGACCTGCTGCCTCGGGGTGTCGGACACAGTGGAATTTCCACTGATATCCTAACAGAAGTGAGACATGTTTCATTAATTCGGATGAGAACGGCTGGCCGTTATCTGAGTAGACAACACGTGGTAAACTGTATCGTGGGAAGAATTCTCGAACTAACTGTTTGGCAGTGGTCGGGGCAGTGTAATCTGAAACCGGGTATGCCTCCGTCCAACGGGACAGAGCGCAGACAACTACAAGAACGTATTTGAATCCTCGACATCGTTCCATCTGGATATAATCCATCTGGAGGACTTCAAAAGGGTGATCAGGAGGATGAAATCCACCCTGTTCTACGGGAACGCTTTTTCCTGGGTTAAACTGGCAACAGATCATACAGGTACGGACCTTTTGTTTGGCTGCTGCTCGTAAATGTTTGTTGAACCAAATGTGTTGAATGCTGTCTAGCATAGCTTTTTCTCCTAGATGTGCTGGACTATGTATAGTGTTAATTATAACTTGGACCATTGAATCAGGAAGGAACCATACAGACTTTTCCTTCATCATCCATCCTTGGTCCGTTTGGATCCCTCCTAATTCAGTCCATTTCTTTATTTCGTCTGGTGTAGCATGTGTCTGTATGTCAATCACGTCAAGAGTAGGATCTTTAACTGTCATACAATGTGTCGGTATCGGGACTATTGTCTTTGTCATGTCGGGGGTTTGAGTTTGAGCCGTCTGTTTAGCTGTTCTGTCGGCCAGATCATTGCCTTGGGAAATGATATCAGTAATCTTCGTATGAGCCTTACATTTCATAATTGATATTGCAGTGGGTAGATGTATTGCATCTAATAAGGCATGAATGAGGGGTCCGTGCTGAATGTGGGCACCGTGGGAAGTTAAATAACCTCTCTCTCGCCACAGCACGCCGAAGTCATGTACAACTCCGAATGCATAACGTGAATCAGTGTATATGTTGACTTTTTTATTTGTGGCTTGAATACAGGCTTGTGTCAGAGCGATAAGCTCTGCGGCTTGAGCTGACAAAGTATTTATACGATTAGTTTCAATGACTTCAGTATCTGTTGTGACTGCGTAAGCGGCCACTAACTTTCCTGTACTTGTTCTCATACATGAACCATCTACATACAACGTCAGGTCTGGATCGGACAATGGAACATCGGTCAAGTCTTGTCTGGGTTTTGTCGTTACAGTAATAACTTCAATACAGTCATGGGCTAGTGGGTCTGTTCCGGTTACTGGCAAAAGTGTGGCAGGATTCAATGTGTTACAGCGTCTGATTTCTATATGTGGCTGAAACAATGTAAGTTCGTACCCTGTAAGTCGCGCTATAGTCAAGTGTTGTGTTTGTGTTCTATTTACAAGAACCTCCACTGCGTGTGGTACTTGAACTGTCAATGGATGTCCTAACACTATGGCATCGCTTTGTCTGATTGCTAAAGCTGTCGCTGCCACTGATTTCAGGCATGCAGGCAAAGCCTGAGCTACGGGATCTAATGTACTAGAAAAATAAGCACATGGTTTGTGTGCTCCTGCTTGATCCTGTGTGAGTACTGACAAGGCAGTACCTTCGCGTTCTGTAACAAAGAGTGTAAACTGTTTTCTGTAACATGGTGTTGCTAAAACAGGTGCTTGACATAAAGCTTTCTTTAGGCTTTCAAAAGCTTGTGTATGTTCTTGAGTCCAAGGGAGAACAGTCGATGTGGCTGCCTCCTGTGTGGTTATTTGAATGAGTGGTTTTGCTAGAAATGCATACTGAGGGATCCACTGCCTACAATATGAAGTGAGGCCTATGAAAGCTCGTACCTCCTTTTGTGTCTTGGGTATAGGCATGTTAGCTATTAACTGAATGCGGTCTGGTGTAAGCTGCCTTCCCTCCTTGGACAGCGAGTGTCAAAGATAAACAACTCGCTGGACACAGAATTGCAGCTTAGAAGGGGACACTTTGTGTCCCTTTTCGGCTAGAAATTTTAAAACTGTCAGTGATGCTTTTTCACATTCTGGTTCGCTTCTTGCGGTGATCAGCAGATCATCGACGTATTGGAGCAGAGCAGTGTTAACTGGCATGTGGATACTATCTAGTTCTCGTTTCAGTGCTTGGCTATAGATGCTGGGGCTTTCTGTAAATCCTTGAGGTGCGCGTGAGAATTTAAAGCTACGTCCATTTAAACTAAATCCGAATAAATATTGGCTTTCCGGATCTATTGGGACGCTGAAAAAGGCATTCTTGAGATCAATTACAGTAAAGAATGTTGCTTCGGAATCAATGGCTGTCAGTAATGACGAGATATCTGGGACCACAGGAAATTGTGGCACAATGCACTTGTTTAATTCGCGCAGATCAATAACCAATCGATATACTGGCGGGGCCTTTGGATCTGTTCGTTTAAGAATCGGAATTATCGGTGAATTACATATATTGGAGTCTGTTTCCACAACTACTCCTTGGGCAATGAGCTCGTTAATGATTTGTAGTAAAGCCACTACAGCATCTGGTGGTAACTTGTATTGTCGCATTCGTGGTAGCACCACTCCTGCCTTTAATGTGACTCGATATGGTGTAATATTCATGCAACCAACATCAGTAGGGCCTTGTGCCCATAGACGTGTAGGTAAAGTCTGCAGTCGGGGATCCATGTCTCTAGACACATAGTGACCTTTAAAATCACGTAAAAACAACCTTACACCTTCCGGAGAACAACATATTATGGCTCCTAGAGCTTTCAACGTTTTAATTCCTAACAGATTTTCTGGACATGATTTAGTAAGCAATAAATCTGTAGTTCGGGTCAGAGGTCCTATCGTAAGTGGCAGAGGTTGTGACACTTCATTAACAATAGGTTTTCCTGAAAAACCAAGGGAAATATTCTGAGAGCCTGAGAGGGGTGCCCCTGGAACTTCACTACGTTTTATGGTCGTTCGACTTGCCCCTGTATCGAGTAAAAACTTCCTATCTTGGCCTAATAATTCACTATGTACATAAGGTCCTTCTTGATCTACAGGAATCTCGATAAGTGGTAAATCAACTTCCCTCTCTAGGCTTGTTCATGCGTAACGCTGATACTCAGGATATTCATACTGTGCGGTCTGATACATTTGTCGTGTTGTTGTCTGTGTGGCAGCAGCAGGCAACGGTGGTGCAGCTGGCACAAACTGTATTGGCTGTTGTGCGGCTGGCATGGCCTGGGCATGCTGCGGAGCTCTTTGTTCATTCTGATCTTGTCTGAGTGGCCGTGATCTTTCTTGTGTTTTACCTATGGCGATATTATGTTTTAAAACTGGACAATCGTGTACGTAATGACCTGGCTTTTTACAATAATTGCATGTCCCTTTTACAGGTCCTGCTGAATCGGAATGTGTCATACCCTTTTTATGTCCTTCAGCTGGAACTGTCTGGGAAACTAGCATTTTCATTTTCGTGTCTTTCATGCGTCTGTGTTCATGTTCTTGTTCCTCTCTAATTCTATTGTGATGGTACTGTAACATTTGTAACATTTGTGATGGAGTGTTACCTTGCCAGGTACTCTCGAATTTTAATACTCTATTCTTTACTGGTGGCAGGGCATTTTCTACTAATTTTGTTACAAACAGATGTGGGTATGATTCGCTACTTGCTTTTATGCCACTATTTATACCAAAACATTTTTCAAATCGGGCATAGTAATCACTAGTGTCTTCATCTTGCTTCTGTTTACAGGCTGAAATTGTACCCCAATCTTCCTTTTTCGTAGTTAATAAACGTGGCAGTACCTGTACTAATAAACCTGGCAGTGCTTTAGTTTTATCCCCAAGTCCTGCTCCTGCAGTTCGGGCCTTTTCTTCTGCTTCTAACACTGACCATTCTATCTTTTGGTCTCCTACCTCCCACTCTTTTTCCTTGAGTTTCTCATAAATACCAGCAGGCATTAATACCTTTAATATTGTCATAATGTCGGGATAGGTATACTCTCCCATGAGTAACATGTCTTTAATTTCTCGGTGAAAACCCGCTGGATCTTTGTCATGACTGGGTACCACTTTTTTCATTTGTAACAATTCTATTTTTGATATGGGCGTGTATACAAATACGCGCTTAAACTCGTTGTCCTCGCCTTTTATTGGATGTACTTCTCGTAAGGGATTCTGTCTATCCATGTGATACGTAGTTCTTTTCTTGACGGGCAATGAGACACGGTCTGAACATACAAAAAGAATATACTGCTTTCTTGATTCTAGAATTTCTTTAATTAATTTAGTACCTGAACCTCTCCATTTATTCATAAGTAATTCAGTCAGTATGTCAGGTAAGGGACCAGGGTCCGAATGCTGACTCCGATATAGTATAATGAGTTGTTGAATCATATAAATCCCAGCTAACCTCTGTTCATCTGGGGTAAGATTCAAAAATGTGCGTACTACTGTATCATCACTATATTTTCCGGGACTGTCCACCCAATGGACAGCTGCCCTGGCTAAATCTTGTTCGTCCATAGAATCGAGAAAATGATAACCCCTTCGTTCTCGGAGTAGTTTGTCGGCGGTTTGGAACGAATGCTCGTTAGACCTTATATTAATTATAGGTATTTGAAAATTCCTGTTATTATCTGGACATATCGGATGTATTGAGTCAGTAAGACATCTATTACTATTACAAGATCTTCCTCTACCTACATAGGCTATGGTGTCCGACTGTCCTGTGGGCAGTCCTGACCCTTCTTCCTCGCTTTGTTCGAACTCGTCTACCTCTAATCTCTCTTCGTGTAGACGTTCTATTTCTTTACGGATCTTTCGGCACATGGCTATTATACAATTTTGTTTATCATGTCTCCCTTCTGATATATTCTGGCTCCATCTTGTAAGAATTTTCATTGCTTCCGGGTCTACCCCCGGTCGGTCTTGATTTCTGATCACACAGTTTATGAGGAAACGTAACAGTTCCCCCTGTATCTCTACTTTCTGGTATTCCATAGCTCTGTTAATACATTCTGGATCTCGCCCTGTTTGGACAAAATGATATATTTTATCTAGATGCTCAGTCATTCCTGGTAACTTTCCTAAATACACTGCGGCTCGTCTGATACGCAATGATGCCAGGGTCATTTCGTCCTCTTTACCGGGCACAGGGTCATATCTACAATCTATAAGAAGTTCCTTCAGCGTACGGGCACTTATGAGTTTCGGTGTACGTGGATGTGCTGACTCTTGAAAAGTAAGTTTATTTATTCTGGGTGGCGTAGAAAAAATGTTGCTAGCACCTCCCGTAGCCCCATCTGGGGTGTCGGGCGTGAAAGGATTCGTCGAACGTGACACAGCAACTACAGGTGTGGACATAGCTGTAGAAGTAGCTGTAGGAGCGGATGCAGAAACAGATGTGCTTGCCGGAACTTGTGACTCGATTTGTTGCTGTAGGGATACGGGTACTGGATCTTGGCGTAGGACCTCCCTGATATGCGGTCTATGTGGGGCGGAATTAGCATACTCGGGAGCTGCGTCATCTAAATATGAGGAAAGAAAAACATCTTCTGCGGTTCTGGGATGCCCCTTAGGATGTACCTTGATTGGGAATATTGGGGGTGGCAAGTCTTTCGGTATCTCTGGAGTAGCCTTAGGTAATCCTTCGGCCAGAAGGGGATACATACCATTCATAAGGGCATTTCTTTGTCTGTCTACTTGTTCTGATTTCACTCGGATACCTTCCTCAATTAATAGATTTCCTTGAACTTTATTTGAACTTTCTTTATTCCTTTCTTCCTGTCTACGTGCTTTTTCTGTGCGTCTATGAGATTCTTTACGCCATAACTCAACGGCGTCTTTCTGTGACTGTCTGACCTTCCTTTTCCATAACTCTTCCTCAACTTTCATGATGCACTCTGCATCCCAGGTTCCCGCTGTGGGCCACCTCTGACTTTCTGGTAATCCCTTGGTGTAGTCTACCCATAAATCAAGAAATAATATAGCGTCTAAGCCATGTTTGTGATACATGAAGTGCCCTGGAGTGTCCCTAGGAGGAATAGGAACGGCTTCTTCGAGAACCCCTTTTCTAGTAGTGATCTGTCTTAATTTCGAGAAGAGCGGCATATTGAGAACTGACCTTATACTTGATTTTGACCAACTGACCTGATACTTGAATTTGAACAGACTTAATACAATAAACACGATAATGAACAGTCATTCATACCACACTATACAGGACGTTTTTAAACACGTTAAACATTTAACATTAAGCCTTTAACTGAAACAACAATGATGATCGTCTGCATAACTAATCACCAAGCTTAATTCTTGACAATAACTAGATACTTCGGAATACTTGATATACTGCTAAACAGTACAGATACACTGCTAAAACAGTGCAGACCGGATTTGTGTACCCAAACCCGTCTTGACCGGCACAACCTATGTGCACGTCAGAAATGCCTCCCCGGTAATGGTACTCACCGGGTAGCTTCGGAAACGGAAGGCCTCGGTAACTTGAACTTGAACCGGACTGGACTCGACTCGTTTCGTCGGGAACTGGGCTTGACTTCGAACTGGTGGGTCTCTGTATACCTCGGATCTTGCTCTCTCAGCTAGGCTCTGGTCGGGATACTTCGCACTTCTCACCGCCTCGTCTGGGTGTTGATCGCAGTCTCAGTCGCCCCCGCTTGACCGGAGGGAGATACAGGAAATCCTGCTGGTACGCGTTATTGTCCGTCCAGCTGTGGCAGGAGACCGGGCCTGCAACTCACCGCCGGCGCGTGAGATGAGAAAGTGTCCCTATTCGGGCGCCATCATGTGGTAAATAATTTTCCTTTACCGGGACTGAATTTGATACAGAAACATAATAAAATAGCTCAGTAAAATGAGAGGCAGAATCCGTGGTATTAGAGGTTCGGAATGGGCTTTATTCCAATACTCGATTATAATCGGATGCTTCAAGTTCCATCACCCCGGAGGTTCAGGAAGTGAAGTACATACTTTATTGACAAGAAATGACTTTTATAGTACATACATTACAATGAAGCGAATGCAGTAGGCGTAACAATTGATAAGGAAAATGACGAGTTGTTCTGCGTAACCAGAAATGGGTGTAATAAGGCGTAAAAAGGAACATAATTGGTTATGATGTCATACATAGGTGGATCTATAAGATAATACTTGGCCTAGATGCGCGCGCAGCAGTATGACGTGTAATTGACGTGTAACTAGGGGGTGAAGGGGACTTGACATTTAGCTCTACATGTGGAGACGAAAAGTCTGGGGGGTCAAGTCAACCTAATCCCAAATCATATCTAACATCCTATGTTTAAAGAACTATGTTATCCATAAAAGAAGGACTCTCGGACAGAATCTATTCTATACTGACTGTGCGTGCGTGTACAAGCGTCTAAGTGTCTACACTGAATGCGAGGGGGTAGGAATATTCCATGGTGACAGGGCTATGAATTACTTGCATGAGGACAGAGAAGCCGGCCTTTTGCTCGGTAACTGGAAGAATGTTTACTTAAGCTACTAGGCAAGAATGCATCGGCTGAGGGGGAAGCAGATAATTCGAAGGTGAAATACAGTTCTTGGCAGAGAATAGGCTGATGTCAGGCTTCGTGAGCCGCGCAGAGAATGAGACAAAGTTCATGGTCACAGATGCAGGCTCAGACTGGAGCTTTCAGAGGCAGAAGGCAAAAGGAGTTTTGATGACAGAATCAGGGCCTACTTGCCTGGACTGTAAAATGGCATAAGTGAACCATATAAAGCCGGTGGCCTTTCATACTTAGGAATGGAATATCCGGCCTATTCATGGCGGATCTGACAGAGGACATGTTGACGGTGGACGCACATGTGTTTGCGTCTTCATAACTGGAACTGGAGGGAACATACATGTACTTGTAACATGCACATAGAACCGTTGGGGTCCAAGATAGGGGACATAACTGACCAGAAAAATCCATATTTCCACACTGCAACGCAGAGACCCTTGCACTATGGTGCAAGGGTGTCTACATCGGCGCATGGCAGCCCATTGTGCACCAGTGCAAGGGGAGTACAGGGATCTGTCCTATCATTGTATATATGACGCATCCCTGTACTTTGAAAATGACTCAGTGTGGCGCAGCAAAATGGCTTACAGCACCACGCTGTGTCACTTTCTCATAAATAAGGCCCAAGGTTTATTTGGAATGGTGCAGAAGATTAAGTGTTACTTATTCAGTTGGAAAGTTAGTTGAGTTGTTGTTAAACAGGTTCTTCAAAGTTTTCTCTGGTGTTGATTTGTGGAGTCTAATAAAAGAAATAGTAGGTCGATTCCCAACAGTTACCAAGAATGAATTACATTTTTGCAGATTTGGAAGTGCTGTCTGTTTCACCAAGCTAGATTTAGGGCCTTATTTACGAGAAAGTGACTCAGCGTGGTACTGCAAGCCATTTTGCTGCGCTGCACTGAGTCACTTTCAAAGCTCAGGGATGCGTCATATCTCCTTCGATATGGATCCCAGCGATTCAGGATATTCCAATATCCTGTGCTCCCACTGCGCTGACGCAACGTTGGCTGCCATACACCGATGCGGGCACCCTTGCACCATGGTGCAAGGGTGCCTGCATTGTGGGGAGATTGTTTTTGTGCAGGAATGAACACCTCCCTGCACAAAAACTATCACAAGAGGTGTTTTCCTCTTTCTATGTGTGCTGCATAATGCAGCACTAACAGAAAGAGGAAAAAACTAGGAGAAATGTAAAATGTCTCCTTGTTGCGCAAAGTACTGCGTGAAAAGGGGCTGTCTTTATAAGCACATGAAAAGCCACGCAGGGTGGCTTTGCGTGTCCCTGTAAATATGGGGCAGCAAATACGTCACCAGTGCATCACAAGCTGTGGAAATTTAGCTTGCAAACTGAACATTATCTGCGCCATCTTGCCTCTCCCCAGCGCCACGCACAGCGAATGCACGGCCGCCATTTTAGGCACCCCACTCTCTCCCCACTCATTGTCAATCGCCAGCGCGGTCCCCTTGGCGCTGCGAGCATCCCCCGCGCGCTGGCCACCCCCGCTCTCTCATACAGGCCATAAACCCTCTCTTTCTGCGCGACCCTGCTACGGAACCACTTCCGACCGACAACCCATACATGGTCATGCCTCTCCTTTGATAACCCCCTTCCTCTGCGCCCCATTGTCTGAACTGGTCCCAGGCCATCACCTAGCCCTGCGGATGCAGTTTATTGCCCCTACTGTAAGGGAAACACCCCACATCAAAGGGATTACAGTAGATCAAAGCCCCTACTCCCTGAGACCCGACCGGTCACACACCCCCCTCAGGAATTGGCGGAATACCCTGCTGCGCAATAGCCATCTCCTACTGTGGGTGGGGTGGGAACTTCTACTGTATCTATGTGTGGGATCGGATCTGAACCGGGGCATCAGGGGATATTCCCCCCGTACATCAAGAGAATCTCAAGAATGTACTATGTGTAATAAAGCAATAAACCAGTGTATAAGAGACCAGGTCTCAGAGATGCAGTTAGAGCACCTCGTGACGATACCTTGCTGTCTGATCTGATGTGTTCTGCTCCGACGGAATAAAACTTTGTTTCCTGCCTTCCAGTCTCCGGCGCCTGCCTCTTTTATTGGTAAATTATCGAGTGGTATGAGAGGCGATTACCGCCGGGCAAATACTTGAAAGGTTATCGACTGAAACTGCCGCTACCATTTAACAATTGGCGTCCCAAACGTGGGGCCCATCAGCGACACGTGGATCCAGTGGGAGAGGTCCCGACGACAGAGTGAACGACTGCAACGATCGGGAGAGCTCCTGCCCAATAGACCCTCGTCTGGCAGCCGATCATCCGAACTTCACTGGTTCCGAGCAGACCTCTCTCGAGTGATCTACGGTCCTGACTGGGAACCATCAGGAGTGCCGCGGCAAATACGGAGAGTAGAGGACGATCGGGCGCTGGAGGCGGAAGACGAGAAACTGTCCACGCGGTCCGGGTAAGGTCGTGATACACGACAAATTGAGAAATAATTGATTGATTGTTTGATGCTTTGGAAATACTAGTATTGCTCATTGATTGTTCTTTTTGAGATATTCGCTGTCTACAAACGGGGAGGAGTAGAAATACTCTCTCTTCCTTTGCAGATAGTGAAGGGTAGGTAACGCAGACTTTTGTCCCCGTTGAAACCCGTCGTGCCTATCTTTATCTCCCCATTGATTGATTGTCCGAACATTGATTGTTTTGAAGAATAGTGCTTTTTGAGATATTCTCTGTTTGCAAATAACGTAGAATAAGAATATTCTGTCTAGTCTTTGCAAATAGTGAAGGGTAGGTAACGCAGACTTTTGTCCCCGTTGAAACCCGTCGTGCCTATCTTTATCTCCCCATTGATTGATTGATTGATTGTCCGAACACTAGTTGTTCGATATTGGTTCTTTGGAGGTATTCTCTGCTTACAAATAACGAAGAATAGAGATATTCTGTCTAGTCTTTGCAAGCAGTGAAAAGATAGGTAGTGCTGACTTTTGTCCCCGTTGAAACCCGTCATGCCTATCTTCTCCCCACTGATTGGTAGTTGGTTCTGCCCGGACCGCTTATTAGAGGTGAACCACCCGGCTCCACTGGAAGGCACCCCTAATAAGGACATGTTCACTAAATATGGACTAGTCGCCGTAGCTTATAGCAAGCTGTGGCATAAATATACAAAGAAGGACCCCGAAAGTCAGTGGCCACTGATGGGATCCTTCGACGACCATAAGATAGAAGTGCTAGAAATAGCCCTGCGTAGCAATAAGACCACGCCTACTATGCTTGACAGTATTGGCATGTGGCGCAAAGAAGCAACGCAACGGAAAAAGGGGGAAGAAGTAAAAGCAGAAAAGGAATTACGAAAGGCAGCTCACCTTGCCGCTAGAAAGTTAGAAGAAGAAATAAAGGAGAGAAGGGAAACTAAATTAAGACAGGAGCCCGAAACATCAGGACAGTACGCTGTTAGGACCCCTTCTTTGCTCTACCCTGAGTTGTCCTCCAAGCAGCGAACGAATGACGAATTACTGTTAGGTCCCCCGATCATTTACATGCCCCCTCCATATGCACCCTCCCAGTCAGTAGTGCAACACCCACAACCCCCGAACACGAGCGAAAGCAGTACAGGGGCCTCGGTCCTCACGGCCTCCGCGCCGGCCGAGCCTCCTGCGCTGAACACAACGTCGGCTATAACGTTAGACGACCTAGAGATGAGAAAGAAAGAGTCCACCAGAATGAATCGATTAACGAAGGATGAACGAGCAGGAATTGATAAGATAGTAGGGACACTGGTGGAGCGAAAGGAAAGTGAGGAGTATATAACAGACGTGTACAACTCGTATGCCGACAGCCGCAGACGACACTTCGTCGTCCGGCTCTGTTATCACGCCCTGAATGCGTATGAGGAAAGATACCACGATAAAGGTCCCGAAGGCTTAGCAGCCCTATATAGGAAGGTAGACATCGGAGAGGAAAGAGAGGGCGACGTTACGAACCTCTTCACTCGTACACTCGAGGTCTACCGACACCTTAAAGAACATGGACAGACCACCAAAGCAGAAACCCCCATAGCGACTAAGCCCCAGGAAGGAAGGGCTGATGCCATGATGCCCATTAAGGAAGCTGCCCCCTACTGGGTCCCCCCACGAGGTCTGGGAACACATGACGACATCAACCACCAAGATGCAAAGGGGAGGGTTGTATATAACTGGGTCTACCAGCCGTGGGACCGGCAAGATATTTTGACCTTTAGAAAAACTCTACCCGACTTGAGAAAGAACCCGACTGCCTTCTACACTGAACTGGGTACAGCCTTAGGTTCTACGATTATGACTTTAGCAGATATCGACTTGTTCTTTGGGCTATGTCTGCCGGCTGATGTGTGGAAACAAATCCGGAAAGTTGACCACGCTGAGCCGTTCGGATATACCTGGGTACAACTCGATACCATAGATAAGCAGCGAGAACCAGGACAGAAACCCCCAAAAGCCATCTTAGAGCTCCCAGACAAGATTGTACTAAAACTGAAGACTCTAATCCCAGAAAGAAAGGTAGACTGGTCGATAGTGACGGCTTGCCGCCAGAAACCCCAGGAGGATGTGTCTGAATACTTCTCCCGATTCGAGACTGTGTTCTCCGATTACAGTGGCCAAGACATGACCACCGCAACCGGACATCATCTCTTTGTCCAGAATTATGTAAAGGGTCTGTCGCCAGAAGTTTCCCAGAAACTACAGACCAGCGAGAGTAGTTGGGCAGCCTCCAAACCCGCAGCAATTCTCCAGATGGCCCAGTACTACGAAAACCAGAAGAACGAGAACGATAGGGCGTCAGAGAAGAAGAAAAAGGAATTAAAGGAGAGGGTGATGATAGCACAGTTGCAAGGGGTGACCATAGGAAGGGAACCCCCAAAAGAGAATTACCAACCAACCGCCCCTAGAAAGCTACCCCCTAGAGACCATACACCTACACCTTACAACGGACGGAGAGACTTAGATGGGAATCAATGTGCGTTCTGTAGAGGGTTCGGACACTGGAAGTCCCAGTGCCCGGTCCTTCTGGAAATGAACAAAAATAGGGACCCCAATAGGCACAACAGGAAGTTTGTTGATACCCACCATCAACGTCACCACACTTGATTAGGATCACGTGCAATCGAACCACGCCATTTTCCGAATACGCTAACTGGATCGCTGATACGTACAACACTCCAGCAAAATAGTATGGTCAAACATTTTTAATAACTTGTAAGTATAACAACATTCCGGCAAAATGAACAGGTTAGAACATGTTTTAAACAACTATTTACATGACAGTCTGCTGCGACCTGCACCCCAAAGCATTTACGTCCACGTGACACCGTCCTCGCCTCTCCTACCTCGAAGTTGCAACATTGGCCTGTTTTGGGCGGTCCCTCTTAGTTGACTTTGGGCTATAAAAGCCATGCAAAAATCCCTTGACATCAGTGGCGGGCGATTGTGCGAATAGGCCGGAGGCTATACGAAGCGCCGAAGTTCTGGCAACACCAAGGCGGAGCCCGCCATGCTGTGCGGGCCCTACCCGTCTTCTTTCTTCTTTCTTCAATAAGGGCTGATGCCCTGGCGGGGGGAGGCGACGCGGACGGACCTCCCCCACCTCCCCAGGTGGAGGCTCGCCGGGCACCCCAACCGTCTTTGACTCACCGGCCAGCTAAGCTGCACCCAACCGTCTTTGACTCGCCGGCCAGCTAAGCTGCACCCAGCCATCTTTTTCATCGGCCTGCTGGATTTCACCCTGACACGCTGTGCGGATCTTCCCATTCACTTCTTCCTTCAATAACGGAGGGTGCCCTGGCGGGGGGAGGCGACGCGGACGAGCCTCCCCCACCTCCCCAGGTGGAGGCTCGCCAGCAGATGAGGGCACCCCAACCGCATCTTTCACACGTCAGCCAGCTGAGTTGCGCCCTGCCACTTCATTCGCCGTTCGGCTGAGCCGGCACCCCTGCACGCGGCCGCCAGGCAACCACCCAAGCACAGGGTTCACCAGGACTGCCGCTAGCACCCGACGCGGGGAGTGGGCCCCCGCAGCCAAGTAAGCAGGGGCCCACTCCGGTGGTGATACCATCCGAACTGCTGTTGTCGCTGCTACTGGAACCACTCCGGTGGCAATACCATCTGAACTGCCGCTGTAGCTGCTGTTGGCCCCTCTCCGATAGCCGTACCGAAGAGCTGCTGCTACTGCTGCCCTTGAACTCCGGCGGTTGACCCCTCCGGTTCCAGGCCTGGCCCACCGTGAGACAATTCTGGACTCGAAAGCTTGTTTGCTAGGGCATGGGCCCCACCCTTGACAGAACGCTCCCCTCAGCCTTGCAGAATTGGTTGGAGTCATTTGACATTCGACTCCTGCGGACTTCCGGTAAGGACAAAACCACCGCCATTGCTCTTTTGCCCCCCCCCCCCGAGCGACGGCCACCTTGCCTCCGCTTGGTGCAGTGAAAAAGTAAAACGTCGGCGGAAGAAACCGCCTGCCGCCCCGCCCTAAGAGCGAACCATGACATCGCTACAAGGTTGCAGTGACGCCATGCTGACGCAAAGTTGACGCTAACGAAAGTTCTCGAACTACCGAAAGGAATTCTGGTTCAACTGCTAATTCATGGAAAGACTTAGACTGTGCACTGGCCCGACCCCGCCCTAAGATGGCGCTGATGTAGGAGTGGCCTACAACTCCTTGTGGCGTTCCAGTCACGTGACATTCGTGTTAAAAAGAGATATGTATATATATGTATGCGATGCTTTCACACATGATGGTGGGGGAGAGGGGGGAACCGATTTTTATGTTAATCTAGTGTTGCTCATGTTGCCCGACGCCTCTCACACCGTGGCCGGCCTATAGCGGCTGTAGGCCCGTATTTCTACACTGACATTGTTTTAAATAAAGGGCTTCTTAAAAAGGAATTATGGAATCAGTGTCATGACTAATCATCTGGGTTGTTGAAGGTTTCTCTTTTAAATAAAAGATTGTCACTCCTAAGCGAAAGCATACAAATAATACAGACTCGATTTGCCTAAAATATTTTTTGTTTAACGGAATTTGTACCCATCACGCCTGCCCTTTTTCCAAGAATCGTCAAATCAATAATGAACTATAACTTAAGGTATACGTCGCACGCAAGGTATGGTATCTTGCACCATAATACACGACCAATTGAGAAATACATACACGACAAGGGAACCCGAATTTAGGAGATGAATGAACTAGAGCATCTTTGCCTCGAACTAAAGAAAAATAGGTCCGTGGTATTACCCACCCCTGCGGCTAGCCTGGTACATGGTAGGTAGAACCTTTCGTGTCTGCGCGCGCTGGGGTATTTTGAATACTGCACCTCCCCTCCCCTCTTATTTTCCCCTCTATAGGTCACGACGAAGTTCCGACTGAAGAGTGGAGTGGACATGGACCACACCGAGTTCAACATCAGGGAAAACATAGACAAACGTTGTGAGATAGTGCGTAAAATTACAGACCATCATTGGGAACATGAAAAACTGTATGACATGATTGTGCATGTGTACTACGATTATACGATATGAATGTGTATGCATTTCATGTTTGGGTCACTTGAAGAGAGCGTCATTGTATGATTGAAGTGCTCGTCCACCGATCAAAGGGAGGAGAATAAAGGGTCAGACAACCCATGAGATAAACTACAAAATACTAAAGGTACGCAGCATGCATAGAAATAGAGGACAGGAAAGGAGAGGTCCCCGTGCTCAACACAGCCCTGAGTCTCCGTCTTGATGCATGTACTGTCACACCCTATCCGGCATTTGTGTGTACGTGACCACCGAATTTATGTCTTTTCCCCGCTTGTGTTTTCTTACATGGAACAGACCCATGCTACTCCATGTTGTGTGTGCACCAAGTGGCCTATTATCTTACCCATCTCTCTCTCTCTCTCTCTCTCTCTCTCTCTCTCTCTCTCTCTCTCACTCTCTCTCCCCCTCCCTCGCAAAAGGCTCTTTCTTGCCCTCTTTCTTCTTGAATAAATTAACGACATACACCTCTTTGGTAAGTGTATAATTGGCCTGAACACGGTGGTGTTCGAACAAATTGACAGAAACAAAAACGACCATACTTTACCACGTTACTACCTCTCCTTTCTGCGAACGTTAAGCCTAATCGGCTGAGAAGGAAAGGACAGGTAAGACGACTGATGTCTCCCAATCTGACCCTCAACACGGGGACTATATGTCAGTGGTTTTTGTTCCTAAAGGACACCATCTCCACCGCCCAGAATTACCCCTGACCAATTAGCCCGAAATAGAATGTCTAAAGCACCCTGTTCTCCCAAAGATAACTCCAGCCCTATACTAGCCGTCTCAGAGTATTCCGAACGAAACAGCTGATGGCCCTGTTTTAAACTGATAAAGGGTCACCTACTGTATATAAAGGATACTCGTGAACGCATGACCGTAGCACCTCGCACTTACGGGTATTACCAAACCTTGTATTATAGGACACAGAAACTGACACCTAGAAGGCCAGATGATGGACAGGGACACCCACAGAACCCTGCACCACAGCTGTAATTTATAGATTAGTAACACGCATGTTAACATCAGAGTTAATAGACACCAATCATATAGTAACAGATAAGAGCATTTCCGCAACTACTCAGTGGTTGGGAGAGAGAATGAAGTATGTAAATGTCTTCCCTGCCAAAATCTCTAAGACTTTCGTTTCTTATAACCCATTCAAAGATAACCTGCAGCCATCGGAAGAGAGGGGTCGGACGTGACGCACAGTCTGGCTGCGGATCATAAAGCATCTATGACATCGACCAAAGGGGAAGCGACGAAGCAAAAAGGGTGTGAGACGAGACACCATTATCAGAACGATAAGCGCGAAGGGCTACATCGAGGCCCCTGCTCACTGACCAGCTTGCCTGAAGTCTCAACCCGTCGGGCCCGATTGATGGGCCCAGTGCTGAAAGATTCTGCTCTCCTTGGTCCGCATTTTTGATCCGATCCCACGCCACCCCATTCTCTCTTCCTCTTTCATTTGGACTATGACTTTGACCTACTACCGAAGAACAAAAGGCCGGCACCCTGTCTCAAAGTACCTGTGGTGAACTGTGTTAAGGAACAGGACTGTGATCAAAGAACAGTGAGTGGTCACACCCTGCCACGTGAGAAATCGGATTTGAGCTGGACCTTAGCTCCACCGCCGGTGCTCAACAGTGCCAACGAAAGAAGAACAACAATGAGAGCTTACCAGTGATAGCTCTTTATAAAATAAGGACACTGGAAAGAAGAACCCATGTCAAAGTTGAAAATCCTCTCCCAACCACCTTATTATATTAACTATCTTCTTATCAAGTTTTCATGATGTTGCATCAATCACTTCCAACTGTACACTGAGAAGTTAAGAAAATGTAACTTTGTATAGTAACATTCATACAACACCAGCCATGTACACGACTATACTGCAACTTCGAATGTACGTCCCCCTCGCCTACTTTATCAAACTGTATGAGACAATGTACAAGTGTGTCAGATTACTCCTGCCTACCCTAAAGACTCTGTATCTTTAAATGTATGACGAACATTGACGATACTGTAACTGAAAGGCTAACAAAGGTGAATATTGGCCGGACAAGCTGGCGAGATATGTTAAAAGGGAGGACTGTGGAAATTTAGCTTGCAAACTGAACATTATCTGCGCCATCTTGCCTCTCCCCAGCGCCACGCACAGCGAATGCACGGCCGCCATTTTAGGCACCCCACTCTCTCCCCACTCATTGTCAATCGCCAGCGCGGTCCCCTTGGCGCTGCGAGCATCCCCCGCGCGCTGGCCACCCCCGCTCTCTCATACAGGCCATAAACCCTCTCTTTCTGCGCGACCCTGCTACGGAACCACTTCCGACCGACAACCCATACATGGTCATGCCTCTCCTTTGATAACCCCCTTCCTCTGCGCCCCATTGTCTGAACTGGTCCCAGGCCATCACCTAGCCCTGCGGATGCAGTTTATTGCCCCTACTGTAAGGGAAACACCCCACATCAAAGGGATTACAGTAGATCAAAGCCCCTACTCCCTGAGACCCGACCGGTCACACACCCCCCCCAGGAATTGGCGGAATACCCTGCTGCGCAATAGCCATCTCCTACTGTGGGTGGGGTGGGAACTTCTACTGTATCTATGTGTGGGATCGGATCTGAACCGGGGCATCAGGGGATATTCCCCCCGTACATCAAGAGAATCTCAAGAATGTACTATGTGTAATAAAGCAATAAACCAGTGTATAAGAGACCAGGTCTCAGAGATGCAGTTAGAGCACCTCGTGACGATACCTTGCTGTCTGATCTGATGTGTTCTGCTCCGACGGAATAAAACTTTGTTTCCTGCCTTCCAGTCTCCGGCGCCTGCCTCTTTTATTGGTAAATTATCGAGTGGTATGAGAGGCGATTACCGCCGGGCAAATACTTGAAAGGTTATCGACTGAAACTGCCGCTACCATTTAACAAAGCTGTGATTGGAAGCTAGAAACGATAAGGAAGCATTTTTCTCCTGAAATACGAGTGAAATAATTGTAAAGGACATTTAAATATTTTAAACAGGAAACATGAAAATTTAAAGAGCTTGAAAACACTGATACATGGACATGTGCCTGTACCTACTGGAGTGGGAGTACCAATAGCACCTGAATGCACACCTGATTTGTACGTGCCTTTAGAGAAAGGATATCATACACGCACTTGGTTAGAAATTCGGATGAAATATACTGAGCTTGATGGAACTTTAGCTTTCCCTCAATATGGTAACTTTAATGTACAATTCTTGAAAATGTAAGGAGACAGATGAATGATATTAAGCCATCACAAAGACAATTTGAGCGCTTGAACAATGGGAATATGTGGCCCATCAGAAAGATAAGGATAAATATCAGGTCAGATATAAAAATACTTTAAATAAGTATTTTGGGGCTAAATGGTACTCACAATGGAGAACATGGAGAAGTAATATTGCAGAGTGGGCACAAATGTATCCTGTATTAGTCACAGTAAAGAATGAGGGAGAAACAATGCAAAGAGAAGAAGAAACATCAAGAAACCCCTCAAGCTCTCATGTTAACTGATGAGAGTGGTGATGAGATCAGTGTTACATTTCTGAGTGAATTATTGATGACTCGACCTCCACCAAATAATGCAGAACAGTCACAGACTGGGTCAAATCCATCTGCAAGAATTCAATTCGATGCACCCGCGTTACCAAGTAGCTTAAATTCTGTAAAGCTTTCTGACTGAAGAGCAAAAACCTAGAAGAGTAGGGTTTAATAACCCTACACTACTGAATGCTCTAGATGCTCTTTCAGTTCCAGTAACCATAGGACCCGCGGTTCCTTTGTATCAATCAGGTATTGTAGGACAGCAAATACATGCATTAACCATTCCCACTGGATTAGGGGGGATGAATAGTGTTTCACGGAAATTGAGGAAATATTAAATAAATTCCAATTTGAGATTTTCTAATGTAGAGGCCTCTCAACAAGGGAATGAATCAAGATTCAGTGCAGGGACCATTCGAACTACTAGGTCATATAATGAAGTGAGATCAATTCTTTTATCTACTGATGCAGAAGGGATTACGGAAACTCCTAATAGAGGATCACAGGCTATGGCAGGCAAATCTTTATAAATGGGAACTTGAGGGTCTGAAATTTGTGTTGCACCGCTGATTGAGGGAGCCAGTGGAGGGATACATGAGGGTAGAACAGATCAAATAGTAGGGCCTGCCCCACAAGAACTGGATGATTGGATTAAGGATATTGCACCTTCTACTTTTGACAAGGGCGAAAAAGAGCAGGGAACTCCAGGGATGAGGAATTTAAGTGAGAATTCACTCAATGAGGCTAAGCTTAAGGTGGAATCAGAAGAAATTGTTTTGGAAACTATCAGTCTTGGAAGAATTGTCAATTATTAGGATGATGAATTACTGTTCATATGTAAAGATATCACCAGGAGAGCTAGAAATACCCATGAAAAATTGGCTGAGGCTGCACAGAAATATGGGGTAGGCATACAGAAATCGAAAACATTGCAAAAAACGAATCAATTGAATTTCAGTGATAAAGATCTCAAGAGTTTAAACCCATCAGGAAAAAGATTACAGATTAAGGAAATATGGTTGACAATTAGTAAATGGGGTGAGTTAGAAAGATGGGAAGGCAGATGGGCTAAAAAGAAGAAAACAAAAAAGGCAACCATGTTAATGTATCCCATGTTCGACGGAGAAACTGAAATTTCAGAAACAAAAATATTTCCAATGAGAGAAATACCAGGAGGAGGGTATGTTCATATTCCTTGGACTAGACTAGACAGATTGTCCTTTACAAATGACTTCCCAAAGTTAAGAGAAAAACCAGTTAAATGGCATAGACAGGTTGAGAGATTTGTGAAGGTTTCAAAGTTTTTGTTGAAGGATTTAGATACCTTGTTTCACATTATGGTCCCAAGTGATCTGTGGGCTGAGTGCAAGATTGCAGTGGATTGGCCAGAAACAGAACCTGTAAGAGATTCGAAAACTGGTACACCACCACCTAAAGTAATGAAAAAATAAAATCAGTGCAATATTTATTCGAAGGGAAAATTTTCTCCAAAGGAAACTGATTGTGTAAAGATTGACAGGATGACTCAAGAGATGGTGCACATGTATTATGACAGACTTCAGCAGGCATTTAAACAATATAGTGGTATGGTAAATGTGTCAGGAAAGGATATGGGACATTCTGTATATTGATTTGTGTATGGATTAAGACCTGAAATAAGTACAATGAATGATACATTAGCATTGGATTTGTTGGCAAATCTAGCCCAGAGACGAGATTCTTCAGTATGCAAAATATTGCGGAGATGATTCCAAACATAAGCAATTGAAGGAAAAATTGATGTTGACTCAGATGAAGGCAGCAAAGAAGGTTATGTTGGTGTTGGTGCTGATTGTTCCGTTATAGTGTAGGGAAATAGACAGATGAATGCTGGTGTGCGAGGAGTCACAGGTGGTCAGCAACAAATTGTGGCAACTGAAGGCAGAGGAATAGGGGTTTCAATAGAAATGTTGGGAAAAAGACTAACCCATGTCACATTTGCGGCAATTTCAGGCATTGGAAGTGTGAGTGTAGGTTTAATCCATTGAATCAGATGAATGGGCAGGTAATGCAGGGCAAAACTATTCTGGCCCAAGCAGGTGATATGATGCAGAATCATCAGACTCAAAGGCAGCAATTTTTTAATTTGACTATGCCACAACCTCCTATGCCCCACATGAATGGTCAGGTGCAGAAATATAATGTGAACATGAGATTCCATACAAATGATCAAATTGACACAAACCCAAACGTAACCCAGCAATACTTGATACAGGTTGACGACAGTGATTCTGATTTATTCCTATGATGGTGCCTGAGAGGGAAGGAGGAATGCCTGCATGGCGCATCATTAGAGGTAGACCAGAGTGGTTCTTAAGTCGATGGAAAGGTAAATGGAACACCTATTTCGTTTCTGATTGACAATGGTGCTATCCGTTCCACTGTGAGAACAGCAGAAGTTCCCAACTTACCCCTCTTGGGAGAAAGAATCCAAGTTGTAGGAGTTTCTTACCGATTAATGTTCAACCCCTGTAGCTGAACCTGTTAAAGTACAAATTGGATTGTTTGAGGATTTGCACAGACTTGCGATATGTTTTTCTAGCCCCGTAAATCTTTTGTGTCGTGAACTATTATGCAAATTGAATTGTTGTATCTATTGCACTCTGAAAGGAATAGAGTTTCATACCAATGATGAAGATATTGTTTTCAAAATGGCAAAACAAGAGACGGACGTCGAAGTGTTATTCCCCTTACTAACCAGTGATGATTTACTCTTAGAATTGAGAGACACCGTGTTACCTGAAGTTTGGGATTTTACGGGGAAAAAATATTGGACTGATTAAAGGAGTTGTTCCCATACAAATCACTCTAAAACCAAATGCAGAGTTTCCTCGAATTCCACCATATAATCTGAGTCCTGAGACCATTGCCGGTATAACATCTCTGATTGAGAAATTGATTCAACAAAAAATTTCGAGAGAGATCATTGGGAGGTCCATGCAATTCACGTATTATGGAAATTCAGGAACCGAACGGAAAGTATAGGATCATGCAGGATGTGCCCAATGTTAAGCAGATTGTGAAACCTTGTTGCTCAATTGTGCCAAGTCCAGCCGTGAAACTATATCAGATTCCATCTGAAGCTGAGTGGTTTTCTGTCATTGATTTGTGTCAAGCTTCTTTCTCCATCCCCTTAAACCCAGAAAGCAAATAAAAATTGGCCGAGTTCCACAAGGGTACACAGAGAGTCCTCCATTTTCAATCAAATATTGAAAAAGAACTTGGAATCATTGGTAATGCCAAATCATTCTGTTCTAGCACAGTATATTGACGACTTGCTGGTAGCATCAGGTACTCAGGAGGCTTGCATATGTGACATTGCATTACTGACTCATCTGCCAGTAAGTGGGCATAAGTTATCACCAACAAAGTTAAAGTTTTGCAGGAGTAAGGTCCTTTACTTAGGACTAGGCCTGGGCGGTAAATTCCATTCCGCTCGCGGAATTTGGATAATTTCGCGTTCCGCGGAGAACGCGAAATTGTCAAAAATTCCGCGATCCGCAGCTTCGCGGATTTTTTTGCTTATTCACGCTTTCAAAATGCGTGTTTGCGAGATATTTCCCCTGAGCACGCAAACAGCGTTTGCGAACAGGAAAAAAGCATCGCGAACAAGCAATTCCGCGTGTTTGCGGAATTTTTGCGTGCTCGCTGAGATTTTTTACCATTACTGCGCAAATTCCGCCCACCCCTACTTAGGACATCACATTGAGAAGGGAGCCAGAAAAGTGTCACAGGTTCGGATTACTGCCATTCTGCAAATTAATCCACCAGGCACACAAAAGGAGATTCGCATGTTTCTTGGAATGGTTGTCTATTGCCATCAGTGGGTTCCAAATTTCTCATTGACGGCTAAGCCACTTCAGAGGCTTGCGCAGAATGGTGTGTCAGATCCAGTTCCATGGAGGGATGAATTCATGCTCTCTTTTAACAAACTGCTGGAGAGTATGTGTCAATCCAACATCTCGTGGAGAACGCGACCGGATCGGGAAAACTTGTCGGCGAACGCGGGGATTCAGGTAAGGCGATCACGCGCACGCGAGAATGTATTATTTTACAGCGCGAGCAAGAAACAAATTATCGCTAAGCTGTGGAATGCGGAAATGTTGACATTTTCGCGCTTTCCGCGGAACGCGAAAATGCCAAATTATCGCAATTTCCGCGAACGGAACGGAATTTTGGCCCAGGCCTAGTTCTAACACAGATGCATGGAACTGCTTGCAGACCTGTTGCATACTTTTCAGCTACATTAGATCCTGTAGCTGTGGCATTACTGGATGCCTAAAGGCAGTTGCTGCCACACATGTAAGATTGGAGCAATGTGAAAGCTTTGTGATGGGTCACCCGCTGAAAGTGTATGTACCACACTCTGTTGAGATCTTGCTAACTCATACTCAAACCCAACATCTCACAAGTAGGCGGTTAACCAATTATGAACAGGTGATTCTGAGTGCTGAGTAGGTGTCGTTGGTGAGATGTGCGAGTCTGAATCTGGCTTCATTGATGCCCCTGCCAGGTAATGAAGTTGTGACTGATGAAGGAGATCATGATTGTTTGGATGTGACTGAGCTACGAACAAAGCCTTGTCTGGATATTCTGGATATACCATTGCCTGAGTCAGACCATGTGTTGTTTGTGAATGGATCATATTTGAGAGATGCAGGAGGAAACGAGAGCTGCATATGCCATTTGTATGGTTGTGGGAGTGGTGGAAGCTTCATTGTTTCAAGGCGTTTATTCAGCCCAGGAAGCTGAGCTTATTGCTCAGGGCATAGGGCTTGCAGCATTACTGAACAAATGAGAGTCACCATTTTCACAGACAGCCAATATGGATTTGGGGTTGTCAAGGATTTGTGCAGTTGTGGTGTCAGTGTGGGTTCATGACCTCTTCGAGTTCACCCATCTGAAATGTGTGAAAAACCGACTGCTGTCATTACAACTGCCAGCCCAAATTCGGTGGTAAAATGCCCAGCCCATCGACAAGGAAATGATTATGTGATGGTCGGCAACCACTACAGGGATGAGACTGCATGCTATTGAGCCCTAAATTCTTACATCTTCAATGGGGATCCATTAAAAGAACAGCGTGATGTCACAGAATGAAGGCTGATGTTTTCAGCTGCGGAAACATGTGAGGAAATAAAAACATTGGATCAAAGCAGGTTGCACACAAAGGTTAGAAGATGAAGTGTGGGTGCACACAGATGGAAGACCAGAATTACCTGATAGTTTGTTGTCACCAATGGCAAGAAACTACCACAGTTCTGTTCATGTTGGGAGAGATGCTATGATGCGTCTTTTTCGACAGACGTGGTTCAACCCCTGATTCTGAGCTGTTGTAGAGGTGTTGTGCCAGAGGCGTGTAAAATGTCAACAACAAAATGTGGGAAAGAAGACACTAGTTACAATGAGTCATGTAGGGAGATCTGGAGAACCCTTTAATAGAATGCAGCTTGATTTATCAAGTTGCCCTCTTGCAATGGACTAAAACTGGTTCTGGTGATTGTGTGTCTGTTCTCTTGTTGTGTTGAAGCCTATCCAATCAGGGGTAATGACAGTTTAATTGTAGCTAAATTAGTCCTTAGAGAATTATACCACTGTTTGGATTTCCGACCTCTTTGGAATCAGATAGAGGGACCGATTTTGATAATGAGGTGATGCGAATGCTTTGTGCAGCATTACAAATTGAGCAGAAATGACACTTTGCATGCCAACAAGAGGCGTCTGGAGTGGTCGAGCAAGTGAACGGAATGCTAAAATCCCATCTGGCAAAGGTGTTTGCGTCCACAGAAGAACTGGACTGTCACCACACAAAATCATAATGGGGAGGGCTATGAGACAGCCTACAGTCCCAGCTAATCAACTAGTAAATATAACTGATGATTTGGTATTCGATTACTGTAAAGGACTGTCTGATTTGGTCCATTCTATGTCTCAACAGGTTGGTGAAGCTACCATTTCACTACAACAGGAGCAGTGCCATGACCTGTGTCCCGGTGACTGGGTCCTAGTGAAGAAGCACGTGCGCCAATCGTGTTTGGAGCCTCGTTGACATGGGCCGTATCAAGTGATCCTTGTTACCACAACTGCTGTCAAATGTGGTGGTTTGCTTAAATGGGTACATGCTGCCCACACTTGCCAAGTCCCATGTCCCCTTGAAAATGCGGTACCTGTAGTGGATATGTCGGTAGTTACAGTGAGACATCCAACTGAGGTCAGTCACTGGGTAGAGGGGGTGCCAGCTACTGGGTCTCAAAGCACTGGTTTAAATGAGGGTTCAATAGAGTCAGTCCTTGTAGGTAACGAGGGTCATGTGGAGAGGAACCCGACTAAGCAAAGTATTGATCCAGCTGTTGTGAACAATGCAAGTTAAAAGCGAGTGATATGTGGAGACCGTTGGCCCAGAAGAACTAACAGTTTGACGCAAATCTTGGCAGAAGGCAAAGTACCCCCAACTGTAATAGAAGTCTCAAGTCAATATGAGCAAAGTGATATGGATGAGGACAGACCAACAGTGAGAAAATCGAAAAGAGCTAAAGTACCAAGTCGTAGATATGCTGCACCTGAAAGGACTTATTTAGCAGCAGCAAATGACTGGGAGAAGGCATATCAAGATTTTTGCTTTGAGGATTTAAACTCAAGAAAACCACCTTGAGAGACTGTTGCGATAAGGGACATTTTGCAAGGCAAACAGACAAAAAAGAAATGGCCTATGAATAACTGAAGAGACAAAATATACCAGTTCATGCTAAAACTTGAAACCTGTGAACTTTAACAGTGGGAGAAACAAAGGAAATCTTGGTCCAAGAGCTCAAAGAGATACTTGCTGCAAATCCTACGTTATAAAGAATTCTCAAATTAGACAGAAAGCTTGAGTTCCCTTTCTAGAGAGATGGGAGATCCAAACCGGGTCTCATTTAAATGTAAATGTATATGTGCTTGCTTCTTAGCTGCATTTTCTATCATTCTTGTACTGTTATTGTTTTAAATCTTCCTCATTATGCTTATATGAAGCATGGCATTAACCCTACCCCTGTTACTAAACCGTTGGAAGAAAGGAATGATGGAATTGTAACTAATGATCTAACTGATAAAACTTTATATCATGATCAATCTATTAATGACTTTTCCTTAAATGTCTTTACTAAACTTCTCCATGTGTATGTAGATACTATAGATGCTGGAGATTGTTAATGCGTGCATGCAATTACCTACCTCGGTATCAGAGGGGGTGACCTACCATCACCTGCCTCTTACTTATAGCATTTCTTGTAGTGTACTAACAAGTTTATTCTATTGCAAAGGGCAATTTCAATGTTAATATTCAAATTATGATTTGATCTTTTCAGAAATTTGAATAATTTGAGCATTGTACCGGATACGCTAACTGCTAAAATAATGGGTGAATTCTTCCAACCAACACAAAGTATAGACACAGTAAATGTACATAGACATAATATGATTTGAAATTTGCATAACATCGAAAAGGATTTTATTAATTCAGTTGAAGATACACGTGGGGAAATAAAGGCTGACACACGATCAAAGATTCCACCTTGGGCACACTAGTAGGGTGAAATTAAAAAGGGTGATGCACACTCTGCTACGGCTCTACATTGGCAACACAAAGAAAAGCTAGGCATATTGAGAAGCAAAACTGAATTTAGCAATACGTTTGTTGGTTCCAGTGAATGTGATCACACCATCCAAATTGTGGGAGAAAGGGGTTTATACCTTGGAGGATCTGACGGAGTCTTTTCAGGAGTTTATCATATCTGTGTGAAAAATTCCTATTAAAGGTTACCAAAACATTGGTATGGATGCTGCTATATGGGAGTAATATTTCAAAAAATTTATCAGGTGGGACAAGCTAGTGGAACCAATGAATTCAAAGATACTTATTTAATAAGAGGAATAAGTGCTGGTAAAATAATTGGGGATATTTTTGTGAAATAATACCATCAGTTGGGGTGATTCTAAATTCTCACAAACTTAGAAAACTTTCTACTGTGGTTGATAGTTTATCAACTGATACAGCAGGAGGACTCCTTGTCATAGATACTGAAATGGTTGCTACCAGATCTATGGTGCTACAAAACAGACTTGTGCTAGACGTCCAACTTGCAAAAGAGGGCGGACTTTGACATGCTAAAAGTCCAACACCAACAGTGCTGTACTTATATTCCTGGCAAAAGCAAATATTTGCTGAGATATATCAGCAATATTACTAATTTGGGAAAAGATTTGACTGAATTAAAGACTGATGGTGCAAGGGAATCTATAGGCAAAGGATTGACTTCTGTGGGAAAATGATTTGGAACTTGTGTAGGTAGTTTAGTTGGTAGAACATTAAAATCCATACTAACTATTACTATTTGCGTACTTATAATAACAATGATCATCAGATATTATAAACGTACAAAAACTGAGAAAGAGACTAATGGATAAAGAGAAAGAAAGCAGACATGTAATTAGAGGATAGACAATGTGGGTACTACGATGAATTAAAAGCCTTAGAACAAACTAGGCTAAAGCGTATGAAGACAACTGCTTCATAAATGTGACATCAGATAAAGATAAGAGTGTGATGGCTCAATTCACCATCAAAGGGGGAATTGATAGAGCAGAGATTCCTTTTTGTTTGTTTTTTATTGTCCTCATATGCCTTCTTTATTTCCAACTGAGACCTCTGAGTTTCCCTCTTAAGCTGTATCCTGCCCTATTAGGAAATTTCGGAGATGACATCATAACGTGCAAATCAAAGGGGGGTGTTGACTACCACATCCTTTCCCCATGTGGCAGTAATCATTGGACTGTATCGAGAATAGATCATCTTCATAATTTAGTTCTCGGATGTTAGCCACCCTTCTTTTACAGCCAGCATGTCAATGAATTCCATAACTTTTTAGAGGAGAAACGATTTTAACTGCATCCCATATACATAGAAAACTTATTCGAACCATTTAGATCTTAAAGGTGTTGGGTAGATCCAATACTTACAAATCAACCTTTTTCCCAATAGCATTAGATAAAATATCAATTTATTGACATAATCCAGTTGTACTCCAACCTCTGTAGGTAACCCAAAAATAATGAGTTCAAGACGTACCTTGAGTTGCGTATGCAAGAGGTCTGTCATGAACTTACAAAGTCTGTGGAGGGAAGATAAATGGGTTTGTCTTAGATATGCTGGTTTAACCAACTTATATATTAGCTGAAAGGATATTTGCCACAGATGTTCGGGGTTTGTAATCAAAATGATTTCTCCCCATAGATGGGTTGATAAACTTCGCCCTTTATCTTGGATATCCATGATCAACTCATACCAGGTTGCCACCACCTTCTTTTGTTGCCTACTTGTGATCAGATGCTCTTCCAGGTCATTTGATTCATCTTGGTACTGATAGAGCGCCACGTTATTCTGAAATTTGTAGGGGTGCATCATATTCACTGTTAGACTGCACCCACATATTAATCGAAGTAGTTTAGGTGTGACATAGAAATGTATTACTAGAGTTGTTTAATATAGGTGTGATTAGAAATGTAACCATGTTTTATGAAGAGTAATGTCGTAGATCATTGCAAATGTAATTTTAGTAAACGCATAGTGTTTGGGTTTTATGTAATGCAACGTATTAGTTAAACCTGCGCCATATTAAAGTTGCACGTTTAGTCTGCTTATTCACGTATGAAGGAGCGATGAAACTAATGCTTAAAGTGTGATTTAGGAGTGTGTTTAACAATGTAAAGGCCTGATCGCATATACGTCTAAAGAGAAAGGCCTGTTTATTTCTCATTTTAGCTAAACGTTGTAAGCCGAAAATGATTTCCTTTGGTAAAGGCTTTGGGTTTCGGGAGAATGGAAAATCTTAGAGAAGTGAAAAGTTTTTCGTTCGCATGTTTCTGTTGCCGGTGCAAGGACACTTCGCTCGTTAGAGAGACTAGGTCTTTGTTTTAGGAGTTAGGATGGTACGAGAAGCCAACAGGGGAGTACATTGGAATTATCGAATGATACTTTCAGCGGAGAAGGTGCCTGGGACCCAAGGTCAAGCTAACCATCGTTGGATGGAGTACAAGTTTTACTGGAAAAGTACTAGAAGAAGACCTGGCTGAAGAGGTGTGCCGAAGGGCGTGTTCTATGTTTTTGGGATTTTGTATTAGGGACAATGCCCCGAGGGTTGAGGAGTTGAGGTTTAGATGGGAAGCTAGAAGGAGCATCTTAGAACGAGCTATGACTAAGTGAATGTACTTCTAAGAAAGTCTTCACTTCTGACACCTTTTATTCTCTTGCCTGGGAGGCAAATGCTAAGTAGGGATGTCACCTTAGAAATAGAGTAGAGATAGACTAACTGTTTTTCTTTTAGGCTAATGATTTCAAATGTAGAGAATGGACTAACTATTGCATTATTGATGCTTTTATAATTGATTATTCTTCTTATTTTGAGTCGAATGAGACTTTTGCATAGATTTTCTTTTGTATTAGTGCCCATTTATTTTCTTCACCTTGTATTGAGGTGTTTGTATGTGCAGTATTCTTGGTCGTAATAAAATCTTAAAAATTTAGATTCGGAGTCAGTGGTCCTTTGGAACGGAAATTTGATTCTGTTGATTATGTATTGAGATTTGAATTTCCTCCCCTCTACACTATTTAGCAGATAAAAGGATCCTGGCGACCAGACCAGAGAAGATTCTTGGAGACTATAAGGTAGGCAAGAATCCGGTCCTATCAGTTGGTAGCAGAGTAGGATCGTTATCTCTGATAGTGAGGGGAGATCTAGATCAAGATAAGAGATTCTAGAGTCCCATAGAAGTCAAGTGATGGTGACTCATCGGATGGTGAGCAGCGGACGACGGCAGTTGATGGAGATTGATGGAGAGTAGCGGTGCGGCGGAAAGCAGCAGTTCGTGGAGGAGTGAGTATGAATAGGGTGATATGTTTTGTAGATTGCGGTGTTGATTTGATTATGTGATGTCTTGCGGAGTTGGAGTGAGTGTTGAGTGATTGTGAGATAAGGCTCAGAGAGCGCGCAGCCCGGGAAAATCTTAGGCTCGACGAGTAGCTTAAGTGATTGTGGTGTAGGAGACACCCAAGGTAGATTTGGTTGACCACTGAAAGGGGATCGTGAAACGTCATCGTTTACCCGGACCGAGATAGGGGGTGTGAATGTGTGAGTGCGTGAGAAACCGACGCTGGTCGTGGGTTGTTGTATGTGGAACATTGAGTGATTGAAACCTATCAGTTGAGGCGATTGTCCGGTCATTTCGCGGACAGACAGTTGCCAGTTGAGGTCAACAATTTTGAGAGACTGTCGGAGGTAGTCAGAGAAGTGATTGTCCGGTCGTTTCGTGGACAGATAATTACTTCAGAGTGTGAATGGGACGAATGCAAGGGTGAGATGTGAATTGTGAAGGTGGGGGAACTGCTGCAAGCGGAGGAAAAGTGACATCAGAAGGTGTCGCTCTGCGATAGGTTGGTTGGCTGCTATTGGTGGATTGACATCAGGAAGTGAACAAAAACATTGTGCGCGATCAGTAATTTGTTCATCATGAAATGTTTTAAGATTTTCTGAGAATTATGTAGAGGTGACAAACATGTGGTTACTCGAAGGGAAGAAGAAGCCCCTCCTGAGGATACTCCGGCGCATTATATGGCAAGAAATGTGGGTTTACATACTATAATTTGGCTTGAAAATTGGCATAAAATGACTCATGGCGAGGGAGAACTAGCTTTCCCACAATATGGTACTTTCAGTTTGGAGGTGTTGTATCAGTTGAAATCTGTAATGTCTTCGTCGCGACCTCTGCCGAGACCAACTCAGCTTGGGGCATCGCATGCATGGATCAGAGCAGCGCATGACAAGAAAAGAGATCGTATTCAAGAAAGGGTGAAGAAGTCAATTAAGGTATTCCAGGATGCGAGGTGGGATGCACAAGAGAAGAGGTGGAGAGTAGAAACGATAGAGGGGGACAGGTTGTACCCGCTTCTAGAGAAGACAGACTGTGTTAAGGCAAAGAGTGTAGATGATGATGACAGTGATACAGATGACAGTCTAGTAGAAAGGTTACTGTCTGAGAGACTACCTCCATACAATCCAGATTCCTATGAAGGGAAGTCGGCTCAAGCAGAAGGGACTAGCAGATTACAGACTCAGTCAGAGGTGAGAGTAGCAGGGCAAATCTTGACAGGAACTGAGGACATGAAAAATCAGTCTGTAGCAAGCACAGAGGTTGGAAAAGGTGTGAGGTTACCGAATGCTTTAAGGGTACCGGTTACCATTGTTCCCATTGTTTCAGTTTATGACCCAGATCAAGAGAAGGTTGGTAGTCTAGCACAGTTGACCGCAGGATCAAGGTGTGTGGTTGAGGGAAGTGGATCAGTGAGTCTGATGGAGCAGACTCCAAAACCTATTGAATGGAGTACGCCATTGCCAGCCACAGCAGACTCTTCTATGGGACAGGTGGATGCGAGATCAGCAAGACCAAGGTCTTTGGCCGAGTTGAGGTCAGATCTGAGGATGTGGGTACCTCCTGTGAGGAATCAGTGTGAAAGAACAGTAGAGAGTGAGGAGTGAGGCAGTTCGGGAAACCGACCAGTCTCTAGGAATATGACAGAAGAGAATAGACCTCGAGAACAGGACTGCGAGTATGATGAACGGAATGGGGCAGTTTGTTGAGAAATACTGAAGGGAGACTTGAAAGGGAGAATGTTAGATGTAGTAAGGTTGAAAGCAGAAGTAGATGAAATAATAAGTGGAAATTTGCCTCTTGAAAGAATATACATGTATGAACAAGATGAGTTACTTTTTGTAGCGAAGGATGTGACTCGCAAGGCAAGAACTGCACATGAGAAGTTGTCAGAATTGGCTAAAGGGTATGAGGTGGACCTGTCTAAAATGAAGTCATTGCAGGGAAGCTATAGATTGCAGTATAGCGACCAAGAATTGGAAGAGAAGAGGGTCATGGGGTTGAGGACTCACATCAAGGATTTGATTATAGCAATGTGTGGATGGATCATGCTTGATAAATGGGAAGAAGGTGGTCCAAGAAGAAGAGTTCTAAAAAGATGGTAGGAGAGACGCCTCCTCCAGGTGGGGGGATGGTGGATGTAGGAAATTTCCCTTTACGAGAGGTATAGAATGGAGGATATGTGCATGTGCCTTGGAGTAGGGGTGATTTGGCTGCATTTCCGAACGATTTCCCTCGCTTGCAGGAGAAGCCCGTCGAGTGATACAAGCAGGTAGATTGTTTCGTTAAGATCTTGAAGGTGTTCTGGATTGATTTGAACACATTGTTTGACATTTTGGTTCCAAGCGATTTATGGTCTGCATGTAAAATTGCTGTTGAATGGCCGACTTCAGAGCCCGAAAGGGATCCTGTTTCGAATGGTCCGTCACCCATAGTCATGAAGAAGTTTGAGCGAGTGATTTCGTGGCTGAAGTCGAAAATTTCACCTCAGGATATTGATTGGGTCAAAATAGATCGGACAGTCCAAGAGCCAAAAGAGACAGTGCATGAGTACTATGAAAGACTCTTGCAGGCCTTTAAGCAGTACAGTGGATTAGATGCCTTAGATACAAAAGACATGGGACAGTTTGTTTCGAAGTTTGTGTTGGGTTTGAGACCAGAGGTTAGTCTCATGATACAGCAACATTTGATTTGTTGGTAGAATAAGCCGGTGGATGAGATTCTGCGATATGCCAGGTACTGTAGTGATGAGATAGAATCGAAGCACAGGAAGTTGAAGGACAAGTTGATGCTTGTTTAGATGCAAACGGCTCAAGCTCAGCCTAGTGGAGGGACGTTAGGAAGAAGGCAGGGAAATAACCAAGGAGGGAATCAGAATGTCCAAAGTCAGGGAAAACCTAAGTCAGTTGATCCCAAGACAGGAATGGATGTGGCGACATTGAAGAGGACCACTGCGTGTCATCTTTGTCACCAGGTTGGACATTGGAAACGCGAGTGTCCCTTGAATCCAATAAATCAGGTGCAGCAAGAAGTAGAGATAGCTTAGGTACCTGTACCTGAGGTAGTTCCCACAGTGACTAGATCGAAGTTGGTGAAAGGAGGGACTATTAGTCCGCAGGTGCCAGTTCCCCAGCCACCTAGAATTCAATGTGTTCAGACAGGAGTTCGGACTTACCAACAGATGCACTTGTTTGAAGGGTATGAGGAGTTCAGTCCAGACCCATTGGCATGACGGTGCCTGAGAGAGGAGGAAGACTGCACGCTTGGAGCAGTCTTGGAGGTAGACCAGAGGGGACCATTTGTAGAAGCAGATGTTGATGGTCACCCTACCACCTTTTTGGTTGACACTGGTGCTACCCGGTCTACTATAAGATCAGCAGTAGTCCCTAACCTACCCCTCTCGGGACAATCAATCCAAGTCGTGGGTGTAGCAAATAAGAAATTGACCAGTCCATTGACAGAGCCAATTCCTGTGAGAATAGGAACTTTCCGGGACCGACACCAGTTCGTGGTGTGTGACTCGAGTCCAGTTTGCCTGTTAGGAAGAGATCTGTTGTGCAAACTGAATTGCACCATTTTTTGCACACCGAAAGGGAGTTCAAGTGCAAACAAAGCATGATGATGCAACCTTCAAGGTTGCAAATCAGCACGTGTGTATAGAAATTTACCCAGCGCTGACAGTGGAGGAACTTCCACTTGATTTAAGGCATTCTGTGTTACTTGATGTGTGGGATTTCACTGGAGAGGAGATTGGATTGATCAAAGATGTAGAGCCAGTGAAGATTCAGATCAAGCCGAACGCAGAATTTCCTAGGACACCCCAGTACAATTTGTCACCCAAGACTATTACAGGGATCAAACCTGTAATTGAGTCTATGATTAAGCAAGGAATTTTGACGGAGATCATGGGTAGCCCATGTAATTCACCTATCATTGGACTACAAAAACCGAGTGGGAAATCCAGGATTGTGCAGGACCTGCGAAAGGTCAATGCGATAGTTGTTCCATGTTGTCCGGTGGTACCGAATCCATCTGTGATCCTGTTTCAAATTCCATGTGAAGCTGAGTGGTTTACAGTAATTGATTTGTGCCAAGCATTCTTCTCGATCCCACTTCATGAGGAATGCCAATTTCTTTTTGCTTTCCTGCCGGAAAATCGTGTGTTAACGTGGTGTCGTATCCCCCAGGGGTACACAGAGAGTCCATCGATCTTTAATCAGATCCTGAAGAAGAATCTTGAAGGTCTTGTGTTGCCGCAGAACTCTGTTCTGGTGCAATACATTGATGACTTGCTCATTGCTTCAGAAACCGAAGATGCTGGCTAAATTGATACCATTGCTTTATTGAATCATTTGGCAGAGAATGGACACAAGGTGTCCCCAAATAAATTACAGTACTGTTTGAGTGAAGTGCAGTATTTGGGTCACAGAATTGAGAAGGGCAAGAGAAAGGTGTCACCAGATCGCATTGAGGCCATTATGAACATGCCTGTGCCCACTACCCAGAGAGAAGTCAGAATGCTCCTGGGGATGGTTGGCTACTGTCGCCAATGGATTCCCAACTTCTCCTTTGAAGCGAAGCCTTTACAACGGCTGACGCACAAAGATGTGAGTGATGCGGTACCATGGGACAATGATTGTTTGATGTCATTTTTAAGGCTGAGAGAAGCCATGTGTCGTGCTCCAGCTTTGGGAATGCCTGATTACAACACGGCTTTCACATTGTTCTGTTGTGAGAGAGAGAAGGTTGTGCATTGTCAGTTCTGACTCAGAATCATGGAGGTGTCCGTAGACCAGTTGCCTACTTTTCAGCTACTTTAGATCCAGTAGCTTCTGCATTGCCCGGATGTCTTAAATCCATTGCTACAACAGGTGTCAGCATTGAAAGGTGTGAGAGTATTGTAATGAGACATCCACTTACAGTTTATGTGCCACACTCTGTTGAATTGTTAATGATAAGGCCCCAAACACAGCACCTCACGAACAACAGGTTGATACGTTATCTACAAGTTATACTTGCTGCAGAAAATGTGACTTTGAAGAGGTGTTCTGTTTTGAATCCCGCAACATTGATGCCTATCCCAAATGCAGATGGTGAAGATTGTGAGGATCACGATTGTCTTGATATGACCGAACTATGCACCAAACCAAGACCAGACATTGTTGATGAACCGCTCCCTGACCCTGATGAAATTTTCTTTGTGGACAGTTCATGTTTAAGAGACGATGTTGGTCGATTAAGAGCAGCGTTTGATGTATGTACCATCACAGGATTGGTTGAAGCTGCTTGTTTAGAGGGAGTACACTCTGCACAGGTAACTGAAATCATTGCTTTGACCTGTGCCTGTTTGGCTGCTGATCAGATCCGGATAACGACTTACACTGACAGTCAGTACGGGTTTAGTGTGGTTCACGACTTCGGGCAGTTATGGTCACAGAGAGGATACATGACGTCTTCTGGTTCGCCCATTAGAAATGGGGAATATGTGAGACAATTGCTGGAAGCATTACAATGTCCCAAAGAGATTGCGGTTGTCAAATGTTCTGCGCATTGTAAAGGGAATGACTTTGTTTCCCTGGGAAATAACTACGCGGATGAGGTTGCCCGGTTTTGTGCAGAACAAGGATGCATATTTACTGGAGGGTATACTGGAGAAAGCCAAGAAAGAACCGGGCTCAGCATGATGCTAGTCATGGCCGATACATGGGAGGAACTAAAACGATTGCAGGATGAGGTTACTGATCAAGAACGAGATGGCTGGATAAGATTAGGATGTGAGAAGGGAGATGTGGATGTGTGGGTTTCAAGTGATGGATGAGCTGTGCTACCGGAAAGTCTGTTGAATACAATGGCAAGATTGATACATGGTGCAGTACATTTTGGCAGAGATGCAATGGTGCGAGTGTTCAGACAGAGATGGTACAATACGAAGTGGATCAGAGATTACATTGCAGTTATCGACCTGAGGCTTCTGGGATTGTGGATCAAGTTAATGGGACTTTGAACGCACGGATGGCAAAAGTGTGTTCTTCGACATCCCTGAAATGGCCTGACGCACTGCCCTTGGTCCTCATGAGCCTTCGTAGGAGAACGGGGTTGTCACCTCACAAAATCCTGATGGGGAGGGCAATGCGATTACCAGCGATACTTGCTACTGCTTTGATTAGCATCACTGATGACTTAATTCTCGTTTACTGTAAGGGACTGGCTGACGTAGTCCGTTCTGTGTCCCAGCAGGTGCAAGCAGCAACTGTTCCAGCCGCAAGTGACCTGTGCCATGTCCTGTGCCCGGGAGAGTGGGTGCTTGTTCGAAAACATGTGAGGAAGAGTTGGTTGGATGTTCGTTGGCGTGGCCCGTACCAGGTAATACTGGTCACGAACATGGCAGTGAATTGCGGAGGGATGCCGATCTGGGTGCATGCCTCCCATACCCACAGAGTTCTAGCACCCTTGGAAGATACAGCCCATCTTGTGAATGAAAATCCAGCTGAGGTGGCAGGGCCATCTGAGAGGACAAGTCAAGCTGTGAGAGTTGCTGACGCAGTTGGTTGTGCACTAGATCGAGCAGAAAGGGGTTGTGCCACTCAAAGCCCCGTATTTGACTCGGACGGAGAAAGTATTGCTATGGGTGGATTAGAGTCAAATTCTGCTGAAGAAGGAAGTAGTGCACAGGGTACCCAAAGGGAGAGCAGAAGTGCCACAGAAGCAGAAGAGGTTTGGCCTGTGAGTCAGAGGCGGCTGAACCTGAGGTTGGCACCTGAAAGAGATCTTGCCCCAGTTTCTGAAACCTCTGAATCTGAACAGAGTGACAAAGAGCAAGCTCGAGGCAGTCTGAGAAGATCCAGGAGAACAAGAGTGCCGCGTCAAAGGTACGCCTCACCAGAGTGGACATACGCTGTGACTGATGCCAGGAGTGCTAAGCTCAGGGAGGCTGAAGTCTTTGACGCTGGTCAGCGATACCCCGAATCTGAAAGGGGATGTGCTGCTGGAGACGCTGGTTTTTCCAACCTTTGGTTATGTACCACCGCATCAGGAATTAGTGTTGCTTCGTCTTGAACTTTTGCAGCGTGTTTTAGAGATTTTGGGAGCTGATCTTATTTTGGACTAAAGGTGAACTTTTTGTATATAAAAGTCTATAAAGAAGATAACCTAGACCCGAGTGGAAGAAGAATAAATTTAGGGACTTTCCTTCAAGACGACAAAAGAGGGCTAGGGAAGTCTTTTTGTGGACTGTGTAAATAAGGAACTGAAATCACAAGGGGATTTCCAGCTCTTGAAGTATCGTTCGTACTGGTAAGCAAGTGACACCCAGAGGAGAAATAGACTCTTAATTGTTGCCGCTGAGACCAAGAACTTTGAGAACTTTGCAAAATCATGGATGCTGGAAATTCATGGATGCTGGAAATACTCACCGTAGGTCTAAATTAGTGATAGGTACACTTATGGGGCTAGTGTTAGTTTCTATAATCATAATAGTTGTAGCCTAATATATTGTTTCACATGAGCAGGAAGAGAAGGTACAGGGAACACCTACGCCTACCACTTCTAGCCAAAAGGAGGTCACTATAGGAGCTAAAAGAGCTTTACTAATCGAAGAGAGTCGTAGATTTCACATAGATATGTCTAGAAGTGATTTAAAGCTTAATGCATATGCGAAGCTGCTATATGAATATGTGGATGCAATGGATGCGAAAGACTGTTATGTGTGCATGCAGTTACCTTCTTCCGTGGACGAGGGTATCAGGTGCCATCATCTTCCATTGACGTATGGAATTTCTTGAAGTTTGTTGCTTAGTTTTTTCTATGAAAGATGTCAGTTTGAGTATTTCTTTTCCAATTACGATGCAGTACTTCCTGAAGTTCCAGCTTACAAGCATTTGAATAAGTACGATTATTATAAGTCGAAGGACAGACTCCGGAAGTATTTCATACCGTCTTTGGAACTGGATACGGCTTATGCTCATCTGCATAATTTAACTTGTTCGTTGTCAGATACAGAAAAGAAGTTTATAGGTCAAGTAGAAGATAGATATAGAAAACTAACTGAAACACGAAATACAGGAGATAGTCCAGTAGATTGGACCGATGAGGAAAGATTACACAGATCTAAGGGGAGTTATGGACCCATAGCATTGGACCAGGTGCAAAAGGGGAAGTTGTGTGTGAGACGTTATCAGACATATTATGAAAAGGTAGGACAGAGTACGTGTGATCATATTTTCACTATGGAAGATTCTGCCAAGAACTTTTGGCAAGGCTCGGTGCAAGTGATTCCAACTGTTTATTATGTGTGTGGAAGGAATGCTTATGTGAGGTTGCCTGCAAATTGGTATGGTACATGTTATTTGGGAAATATTTTTCCGAAAATCTATCATGCAGAAGACTTGGGGGTTTTGGAAACTGGACACCACTCTAGAGCAAAAAGAGCTGCGAGTGCAGGGGTGGTGATTGGAGATATTTTAGGAGCAATGATACCGAGTTTGGGTGTGGTTTTGAAGGATGTGAAGATCAGAAGCCTGGCGACTGTGGTTGATGAGATGTCGATGAATACTGCAAGGTCTTTGATATTAGTGGATGGAGAGATGTTGTCGATAAGGATGATGGTTTTGCAGAATCGCCTTGCTTTAGACGTATTATTGGCAAAACAGGGCGGAGTCTGTAAATTATTGAAAGTTCAGGAATGTTGTACATATATTCTAGACAACAGCAAGGATCTGGAGAGATATATAGACAACATTACCACGATTCATCAAGAGATTGAGGATTTGACTGAAGAAGGGGTGTGGGAAAAGATTAATAACTGATTTGGTTCTGTGGGAAGTTGGTTTGCGAATTTGGGAAAGGGGTTCCTTGGGTTTGTGCTAAAACCCCTCATTATTGTTGTGGTTTGTGTGATTTGCTTGTGGGGTTTCATCAGAGCTTATAAGTGATACAGAGGAAACAGAATTGAAAGAGCTCTCAGAGAGAGTGAAATGCGAATGGCTAGACTGCAGGACAGTCAATATCAGAATGTCAAGAATATGGAGAGATTCCAACGGGGGAGGATGGCGACAAGTACTGTTTAGGTCGGTTCTTTCTCCAAGGGAATTGTGTGATGGTGTGATGACATTTGTCATCAAAGGGGGAACTGATAGAGCGCCACGTTATTCTGAAATTTGTAGGGGTGCATCATATTCACTGTTAGTCTGCACCCACATATTAATCGAAGTAGTTTAGGTGTGACATAGAAATGTATTACTAGAGTTGTTTAATATAGGTGTGATTAGAAATGTAGCCATGTTTTATGAAGAGTAATGTCGTAGATCATTGCAAATGTAATTTTAGTAAACGCATAGTGTTTGGGTTTTGTGTAATGCAACGTATTAGTTAAACCTGCGCCATGTTAAAGTTGCACATTTAGTCTGCTTATTCACGTATAAAGGAGTAATGAAACCAATGCTTAAAGTGTGATTTAGGAGTGTGTTTAACAATGTAAAGGTCTGATCGCATATACGTCTAAAGAGAAAGCCTGTTTATTTCTTATGTTAGCTAAACGTTGTAGGCCGAAAATGATTTCCCTTGGTAAAGGCTTTGGGTTTCGGGAGAATGGAAAATCTTAGAGAAGTGAAAAGTTTTTCGTTCCCATGTTTCTGTTGCAGGTGCAAGGACACTTCGCTCATTAGAGAGACTAGGTCTTTGTTTTAGGAGTTAGGATGGTACGAGAAGCCAACAGGGGAGTACATTGGAATCTACGGATGATACTTTCAGCGGAGAAGGTGCCTGGGACCCAAGGTCAAGCTAACCGTCGTTGGATGGAGTACAAGTTTTACTGGCAAAATACTGGAAGAAGACCTGGCTGAAGAGGTGTGCCGAAGGGCGTGTTCTACGTTTTTGGGATTTTGTATTAGGGACAGTGCCCCAAGGGTTGAGGAGTTGAGGTTTAGATGGGAAGCTAGAAGGAGCATCTTAGAATGAGCTCTGACTAAGTGAATGCACTTCTACGGAAGTCATCACTTCTGACACCTTTTATTCTCTTGCCAGGGAGGCAAATGCTAAGTAGGGATGTCACCTTAGAGATAGAGTAGGGATAGACTAACTGTTTTTCTTTTAGGCTAATGATTTAAAATGTAGAGAATGGACTAACTGTTGTATTATTGATGCTTTTAGAATTGATTATTCTTCTTATTTTGAGTCGAATGAGACTTTTGCGTAGATTTTCTTTTGTATTAGTGCCCATATATTTTCTTCACCTTGTATCGAGGTGTTTGTATGTGCAGTTATTCTTGGTCGTAATAAAATCTTACAAATTTAGATTCGGAGTCAGTGGTCCTTTGGAACGGCAATTTGATTCTGTTGATTATGTATTGAGATCTGAATTTCCTCCCCTCTACACTATTTAGCAGATAAAAAGATCCTGACGACCTGAGAGGATTCTTGGAGATTATAAGGTAGGCAGGAATCCAGTCCTATCAGTACTCTTCCACCAATTGGGCCCAGCTCTGTAATTCTATGAATTTAACCTATTCGCCACGGGGGTAATTCCCCCATGGCCTGGGGGCGGGGGGCAGCAGCGGTGGCGCTGTGCTCGTGATGAGCCCAGCTCGTCATGAGGCACAGTGGAGCTGTGCTCATGACAAAGCTGGGCTCGTCACGACTCCGCCCACTAAGTGATTCTTCCGCACAGGCGGGGAATCAATTACACGTGGGAGTGGTGCGACCGTTATGACGAGCACAGCTCGTCATGAGCACAGCTCCACTGTGCCTCATGACGAGCTGGGCTCGTCATGAGCATACAAGGGGTTAAACTTGGACACCGTCATCTTTGTTGCTTGTTGGAACAATTCCCAAGAACATAGCTGCCCATCTTTAAAAATCTGACCCCATTCGGTGTATGCCGGCTTCTCTTAAATTCACTGCAAACCTATCTCTCAAACATTCTGGGGAACCCGGGAAATCCTTTAATGGGGCATACTTACTAAAGTATGGCAAGTTTGGTGTACGTCTGATCTGTTCCCGTGATTGAAATGTCGCCCGCAACACCTTTAGTCTGATTATTTTAAAATATTTCGGGTGTCCAAATTTGAACATAAATTTGGAGCCTCCATTTCCCACTTCTTTGAGTTAGGTCTCCCAAAGCTGCTCACTCCCTGACCCCCCTTTATCGGATAGAAGAAATGTAAAGTTTTTTAACTGAAAGTCCCATGCATAAAATTTGAAGCCTGAAAATGCGATACCCCCTGTGTCATACTTTTTCCGCAACTTCCTCCTTGCAAATCTTGTGATCTTAGCTGCCCATTTAAAGGAATATACTCTGCTATGAAGCTTTTGAAGCCATATATTCTTAAAAATGGAGAGGTATCATGTTAAAGAGAAAGGTGAATTTGGGGAGAATTGACATTTGTTAAATTAATCCTCCCAAAAATGGTTAATGGGAGATGTGACCAACTAAGTAATAACCTATTCATTTCCACCATAATTTTATTAAAATGTAGTTCTGCCAATTGCCCCAGCGAATAGCTCACTTTTATACCTAAGTATTTTATTTAATTTTTAATCAGACTGTGTCTCTCCTCCTTATTCCAAACCATCACCTCTGTCTTGGCCGGTGTTGCCTCATACCCCCGCCACCCACCCAAACTCTACCTCTAGTCAGTCCAGACTCTCCAGAGCCCATGCACCACCCATGGTACGTCCCTGTTGGAGCATATAGATGTTTATTAGGTTTCCATTTTTCAAGAACCACACAAATGAGATTCTGATATGGCTACTGCATCGAAAAAGCATGAAGAATGATAGAAGTCAATTTCTGATAACACCTAACAGTCAATAAGCTGATGTGAAATTTGACATTTTAGTGATATGTGTACTTATGCTAAGATGAACGTGGTTGATAAACGATAACACAGAAAATTTCTATATATGAATAAAGCTGCTTTTTGTTTTAGGACAACTAGATAATAACACTAGAATGTATAATGTAAGCTCTGACATAGATAAGAGAAGTAGATGTTACACGAGGTTATGTTATGCTATACACTTCGTAAAAAGTTTATTTCAAGTGTGCTTTTAAATTCTTTATGATGTATTAACGTACAACGCGCAAAATAGACTTACAAAATTATATGTGAAATGATAGTGAGTGTTAAAATGTTATGAGTACCTTATACATACATGAATCAATTTCCATTTATAGTGAAGTGATGCTTAATTGAAGAATTAATCCACTGTATATAATGTGACATTCATATTTGAGCACAATTTCATCGTGCTTGAGCTGTGTTTCATGAAGGCCTCAAACGTTGGTTCCCTTCCTAGTATGAACTTATGAACTGAATAGTCTGAAGCCTATGGGAACTTTTCGTGAAGTTTCCACTTGTGTTCTAACACTCAATCGATTCTTTCACTTTTGTAGCTTACCTGACTAGACTTGCAACAAAAGTGTTACTTCCTAGAGCAATGCCTGGGAATGGACTGACAAGAGATGAGAGCATGGACTTGTCTACTTTCTTATGCAAAAATCAACAAAAATTTAAAGACAGGTGGTTCGCTATCCTAAACAAATGTTCTTTGGACTTAATTCTCTTGATCATAGAAGAATTGTCAACCATTCTGGAAGAGTTAACCAAAGATATCCACAACATCAATACCGAACTCGAAAATTCTCTAACAACAGATGAACTAAACAACATACTTGAAGACATTAACAACCAATTAGCCAAACACACAGCGGAGGTAAACGAGCGAAAAATTCGCAAATTCCGAAGAGACACGATCGACTACAAAATGGGAGAGGTATACTCGTGGGCTGAAATCTACGCTAGACGTAGACAGAACAAACCTTATACTACTAACACTGATACCTCCTCTTCAGACAGTGACCCTACCCAACAACCCAGAAGACACATGGCTAAAGACAAAACACCAACTGTGACCCTGACAAGCATGCCTTCAACATCAACCTCCAACATCACTACCGAAGAAACTCCTTTTTTAGAAATGGGCCATTCAGATCAAGACGACCCAGGAGGAGCCGCAGGAAAAACCAAAGAAAAGGACAAGGATCAACCACAAACACGCACAGCAACAGCAAAGAAGGACAGATCAAAGAAAGGGAATTAACAGATAACCTTGTTATCAACATTTCTGATTACCACTTCAACGACATGGAATTAAAAATCCTACAAAAAGGTACATCCTTCGTGCCAACTTCGGGCACCAACACCTTAGAACTCAACATCAGTTTTTTCAAACTGATGAGAAAACTCAGACTACGCCATTTTTTTGATAATATCCTTGAGCCTCGTGATGAACAAGGTGAAGATGCCCTCATGGGTCTACACTCGAGAAGCACTTTCATGGCACCGGTTAGCCATAAATGTCTAGATTTGTTTGAGACAGCAGTGAAAAACGACATAGCTAAACTCAACAACAAAAAAAGATCAAAACTCAGTAATCTCACAAATAAGGAATTGGCTATAGTAAAGGCAATAGCACAGAATCCTGACATCATTTGTACTAAAGCTGACAAAGGAGGTGCCTTAGTTGTTCTCAATACCACCTATTACAACACTCAAGTACTGACTCACCTACAGGATTTCAACACATATATGAAACTGGGATTCAATCCCACGACACAATTCAAAGAAATTCTACAACAAATCGTCCAAACAGCTGTTGACAATGGTACCATCAATGAAAAAGTGCAAAAATACCTCATACAACCCAATCCCAAGAGTCCAACCATATTTATGGTACCCACAATTCACAAAAATCCCATCGAGCCACCATGTCGACCAATAGTCACCACCCGAGGAAGTCTACATGAACCAGTGGGCAAATACCTTAATCGACACCTACAACCCAGTGTCAACACTATGAGATCCTTCATCAAAGACACCACTGACTTTCTTGTTAAACTAAACCAAATCAACCTTACAGACGAAGAAGACATCAGCTTATGCACTGTAGATGTCAATTCATTATACACCTCCATTCCCCATCAACTTGGTCTGGAAGCCATCGAACAAGCTTTACTACACTCCAACTACTCACAAGACCTACAGGTTTTTTTGATGGAACTGATGCAATTTACCCTACTACACAGCTACTTCCAACACAATGATGAATGGTACCAACAGTTAACGGGTACATCTATGGGAAATTGCGCCGCTCCAGCATACGCAAATATTTTCATGAATCGCTTTGAGGAAGACAACATTCTCTCCATACCATCATGGATAAACCACCTGAAACTATATTTAAGATTCATTGACGATATATTCATCGTATGGAAAGGTCCAGTTCACATCCTCGAAAATCACCTTGATCAACTCAATCAAATCGATCAACGCCTACAGTTTACTTCAAACATTCATCCACAGACCATCACATTTCTAGACGTTAACATCACCAAGACATCTGCAGGATTCGATACAGACCTATATAGGAAAGCAACGGATAGAAACAACACCTTACACTATCAAAGTTTTCATCCTCTTCCTCTCAAACAACACCTTCCATATTCACAAATGCTCAGAGTAAAAAGGATTGTTTCAAACCCCAACAAAGTCATTGATCAACTAAACATCTTAACACAAAGATTCAAATCTCGCGGTTACCCTGATCTGGTACTACAAGAAGCAAAACAACGTTCATCCACCAAAAGTCGCAATGAGCTTCTCAGAATTCAAACTAAAACTGACAAGAACCAAATTACCGTAGTTTCCAAATATTCCACCATGAGCGCCACTTACAAACGCATCATCAAAAGACATTGGCAACTGTTAAAATTGGAACAGGATTTCAACCACATCTTTGACAATGAACCAGTTTTTGCCTACACGAGAAATAAAAACATTGGAGAAATACTCAAACAAACACAACCATCCTCTATACAACCTATCTTTAAGGGGACTATTCCATGTCTAAACTGCAATAATTGCAATAACATCATAAAAGGTAATTACATCACACACCCAATGAAGGGACACAAGATTAAAATCAAAGCTACAGCGACATGTGACACCTCTAATGTCATTTATATGCTCAAATGCCCGTGTGGCAAAATATATGTTGGACAGACGGAGAGAAAAATAAAAATCAGACTTAACGAACACAAATCTAACATCAGGACCAGACAACTTAAGTCAACAGTTGCCCAACATTTCACTGAAGCCGGACATAATGTCAGCCAATTGAAATTCTGTATTCTTGAAACAACCACAAGAAAGGAAGGTAGAGACAATCACAACTTCTTACTGCAAAGAGAGAATCACTGGATTTACCTTTTGAATTCTATGAAACCATTCGGCATGAATGACCGGATGGAATTTACATGTTATCTCTAAATTTCCATATCTGAAGGCGCATCATGGTTACATTAGAGATGATGAACGCTATTTTGCCAATTTATCTGTATTAACTCACAACATCTTGTTAATCAATGTTCATTTTATCATTGACTGTATTTTCAAGCCTTGTCACAGTCGAATTTGATTCACTTCCAAATTTTTCTTAAACTCCTTTATTGATGTTCCTGTTCCAACGTGTATTACCACGTCTACATTTCCCCATATACTCGTCTATGATTTTTTATGCACACTCACATCCACCACATTATACACCAACTGGTCCCACTTTTATCTTTTTTATTTCTTCATTTATTATTTTTTATAAGTCATATGCACACCCCCCACATACCTGATTTTAGTCTGTCTTCACCTCTCCCATACACCATCATAGTCTTTCTTCAACACCTAGCAAAACACCCACGTCACACTCTATTGAACACTACATACTTCCGCGTTTTGAAACCTCAGTGAGCACGCTTCCCGCGCACCGCCGGCTTGATACGGAGACACCACTGATACTCGGTAAGCGTCAATGCATCCGAATAACTGTAACACGTCCTATCGACAATCACAAATACTAACTCTTTAAGGCCATCACGTTACGTTAAAACGTTAAATCTTTTTTTCACCTTTTTTTCACCTTTACTTAAGTCCTTCACTCGGTTCCGTTAACAAACCACCAGTTAAAACCGCACGGACACCACTTCATACTACAGGGTCGTAGCACGTAAGTGTTCACACTATTATTATCTACCGGACTGCACTTTATATTTTAGATCACATTTTCGGCATGTACCCACACGCGTAATATTAGGCACATCATCGTTATAAGTACAATCACTGGTTCTTATAAGCACTTTTTTAATCCTTCACCCACCCGTCACTCCATTTTCGTCCCACCGCGTTCCTTTCATTTTTTCCTACATAGCAGTAACCTCCAGTCCTCATACGCCTACATCTTTTCTTCCTAGATTTCCCCTGATGAAGGCATAAAACGCCGAAACGCATTGGGAATATAAAATACGGGAATACAACTTAGTATCAGCTGTTTAAGTACACATGAATCACCAAACGATTCTGAGCTTTATGAAAATTTCAAATGAACAATAAAGCTTTTTGTCAAAAAAAACTCGCAACGATCTTCTTCATAAATCTGGAAACCTCTTTCGAGGACTATAATCAGTGCCAGGGGGACACACCCCATCGTTTGGGGGTGCACCTCACAATTCATACCTACACTCGTTTTCGGAGAGTGATACCCCGGAGCACGATTCAACGATTAAATCTCTAACGACCCTTAAGGTAGTGCACGCACCACATCCCTATTTCTTACTTTCTAAATGCAACATACCATCGTATGACAATATGACAGTGGTACTAAGGAAATTGCTTGTAATGGATTACTTAATTCTTCCGGCTTTCTATACATTTACTTACTACATCATCTCATCCTTTCGTGGGCAACTAATGAGACAGAGTGGTCCAACAACTTAGGTGATGTCAAGGGAAGTAAACCTGGAATCAATGGAGTATAATTACCTAAATTTGAACTAAGGGGCGTCTCCCCTCTACCCATCTTGCAGTACAGAGACTGACGATTTGGACTTCCAGAAACAAAGTGAACTGTGATGAAATACTGGGTTTGCTGCCAGCTGGTATGCTATCGTAGTGGAACCTTTTCGACTGAAAGTGGTTCACAACAGAGCCTCTATGGCATTTACGCAGCAGTGCAGACAGAGGCAGACGATTCTGTCTATGAACTGGAACTGTTCATTTGGTATTTGCTGAACTTTCCTAGAGGGTTGGTGTGATTCAACTAATTTCCTGTTAATTCACTTTTCTAGAGTCTATAAAATCTCTCTCGGCTGAGGAGGATAGCTCTCTCAGTTCTGAATCTCGCAGAATCTGCGAATGCTTATTAAACCTGATCTAATTTGAAATGTAGGCTGTATGCTAATCATTTAATTCTTAAACAGAAATATATTACGATAAAATATTCAGCTTCATTTATTTGGTTGTGGTTAAATTCAAAACTGATTTAATGACCAATTTATTAGGAGTGGGTTTGCATAAGAGATTGCTCTAAATTTCGAATGTTAGTGATTATCTATTCCAGGCCCTCATACGATAACCGCTCATCCCCGAAATATTCCTGTTCCTTCCATGCCAGAGCAAAATCCTTCGAAGGACCTAGAAAGTTAGATATGGTAGCTGAGGTTAATCTGAGATAAGAGAAAAAAATCATACGAAATAATTATGAGGAGTAACACGTTTACGCTATGACATCTCCTTGGCGCTAAGTAATGCAAAACAGAGCTATGCACAGCTTTGCGCTACTTTCAAGTGCTTTCTAGCGCTATACAAGTATAGTGCTGGAAAGTAAATTAGTAAAACAAGATTTAGCATTGTTTTGATGCAAACAGGGCATTACATCTTAGTAAGTAGACCCTGCTGTTCCTAAAGATGTGGAAGTGCCACATCCCAGTTTGGTTCAAGTAGCCAAAGAAGCCCTTCCTCCCATTGATAAAGCAAGTTGAAAATATTTTTTGTTATTATGTGAATTCTGCTCACGTTTATTTCCTGATTATGTCTCTCACATGCGCTGTTTATCCAACATGTTATAGAAAGCTGTGCCGTTCAAATGGAGTGAAGGGTGTGAATATGCATTTGGGTGGGTTCCAACTACCCTACGTTTTATGACCCATTGTTACCTTGCTTTATCACAGTGGAAGCTAATAATTATGGTCTTGGTGCTGTTCTGTTGCAGAAATCAGCGGGGGATGAAATCACTATTAGGTACACCTCTTGAAATCTCAAAAGGACCGAAAGGCTTCATTCTGTTATAGAAAGGGATATTTTGGGATGTTTATTGGCCATTCACACTGAGTGTAAGAAGCAATTTTTTCTGCTCAATGGTGAGAATGTAAGCTATACTCCTCCTATTGCTCGTTTGTCCTCTAGATTGCTGTAATATCAATTTGACATTCAGCCTATTTTATGAGAGAAGAATTGCAGGGCAGAATATTTATCAAGATTTCCACTCCAGATGGGTAGGGGAACTTTGGATGAGGAAGAGCAGGACAGTTTGATTACACTGTAGATGTTGAGGAAAGAAGTGCCATTACTGAAAGTGAAGGGCATGCTGCTGTTGAAAGCAATCCTTTTTTGGTAAAAATGATGGGGGTGGTTAAGAAAGGTAGACCTAGGCAATAACACTGCAGGTTGGGTTGCAGCCATTTTTCAAGGTGTCGGATGAGCTCACAATAGAAAATGTTTTAATGCGAACGGACAAGTGGATTCCTCCAAGGAAATTGAGGCCAGTTCTATTTTTCAATGCCAGTGAGGGCCATTTTGGGAATACTTTGATGAAACAGAGAATTGGGGTTGCCTTTTGCTGGCCAAGTATGGCCCAGGATGTGGAGGAAGTGATCAAACATTGTGTGCTATGTGGCATTTCTGAAAAGAACGTTGTTGTTCGGACTCCTCCTTTGTGGCCAATTAAATTGCTTTCTGTGCCCTGTCTGAAATTGTGCATCAATGTTTTGAGTCCCTCAAACACCTTATCATCCCGTTATCATTATGCTACGTTTCTTCTTTACTATTATTCTAAATGGCTGGATGTGAGGTTTCTATCGGAGCCCAACCCTTCGACGTTACATAGTTTCTCAAAAATGTTTTTCTAGGTGAGGCTTCTCAGGGTATGTTGTGTTGGACAATGGAGTCCAATTTGTCAGAAAATAAAAGGAGAGGTTTGTTCTGAATATATCTGCAGGTGTAAAACATTTAAGAGGTTCTCTGTATCACCCACAAACAAATGGCGTAGTAGGTGAATGCCTACAATTGGCGGTTGCCTACAAAAGTGAGGTGTTGATAAACATGATGTGCTTTTATCATACCATGCCTCACACTTTCACTGGAGTGTCTCTTTTTCACATTTTGAGGAAAGGAAACCTGGGTCAAATTAACATCTGGCATGGATGAAGAAATTGTTGTAGATCATGGTGTGAGATTTAAGGTTCACAATGTACAAGCCAAACAAAAGAATGATTTTGACAAAAGAAAGTGCACCATAACTGTCTGTTTCAAATTAGGTGACATCGTGTGGGAGAACAGCAATGGCCCATTTTCAAAGGAAGTGCTAAGTTTGGATGCCCCAGGTGTGGCTGACTGAGTTTGTGGTAGTGCCTTTAGAGTGAATGGTTATTATTGGTGGAATACTGGAATAGTCGTAAAAATTAAATAATGTTCTATTGACCAAAGGAAAGGATACTGAATGAAAATATTATGTGTGCCAGATATACTCCAGCAGGAGCAGGATAGTAGACATTTCTCCACATTGTGGAAACCACTGCCTTGCGTATCTACAATTCAGACAAGGGAGGTGCTACTCTGTTCCAGAAAATGCCTTGTCATTTGTTTGGCAAAACTATCTGAGATTTCCATCAGCAGTCCCACTTAACACCCTAGCTCTATGCTATTCTTTGACATCCACCTCCTGTAGGGAAACAGACTAGTGCATAAGCTAAAAACATCAATTACTTGAGTTGATTGTTGTCTTTATAAACAGTAAAGTAGGTCCTTAGGCAATTTTAATTCCAAGACACTGTCACTCTCCAAGGAAAAGGCAGTGACTAGTGATGGTTGCAGGAGATGTAAATCCATTTTCACTAAACTGCTGACTAATTTTTCACAAGCATCTGTCTTTGCTATAATTGGCTGACTGTACAGGAGCATATAGAAGCCTTTGCACAAAAGTCTGTTTTAGTGCTTCAAATGCCTCCAAATACTCCGAAATCCACCTTAATAATTTTGACAACCTTCTCATGGTCTGGACAGTCAAGATTGAAAGGATGGTCCCGACGGAGCTGATACACGTCCGTGTCCGTAGTGATGACAACGATGTAAACAAAGATGGCCGCCACGTAGAGGACGTCAGAGCGTCACAGCGTCAGAGCGTGAGAGTGTAAGAACCCCTTAGGACCTCACACAGAACGCCGAGGATTGTACTGCAAGATTCCACGACGTCATCATTCAGACTGCTGCCACGAAGAGGAACGAAGCTCCCGCTGCACCAACTGCACCAACCGTCAACTTCAAAGCCACACGGCACCGAGAAGAAACTGAAGACACCGATGCGCAGGAACTTGCAGCTGGAGACAACAACGACTTGGCTCAGCCTCACACACCACCAGATCGGAGTCAGGGCGACTCGAAGCACTTCCAAGCTGCCAAATGAGCAGTGAGCTATGAAGTCAGGACCGTCAGACTGACAACCTCAACGCCGACAGAACATCGCAAAATCAAGCCTGGGTCCGATGAAGGCTTGGATCAGGAAGTGGACACCAAAAGGTAAGAGTGGGTGTGAAGGGTGAAGATCTTCCGCTCTTGTGCAGAAACTGCTGTGTGCCTTGGGAATGCAGCGTAAGGGTTAAAAGCCAGTCGTCGCCAAATTGTAGTAAATAAGTAGGCATAGATAGGTATCTCCTTGAAGAGCAGTTTAATGAGACAGAGCAGACACAAGAACGGACTCTCCACGACAGAAGCCAACAGCAACTGTCTTGGAAGAGAACCTAGAACTCACAGGGCAGAGAAGAACATAAGAGAATAAACATTCCATGAGCATAGAAACACTAAGCATGTACTACAGTCCCATAGTTGGATGCTAAGTTTTGACAATGGCCATTGTGCACCATTTCGTCAGAATAATGAGTCCCAGAAAAGCTCTCACCTGTATTAGAATAGTTGGGACTTGTAAATCCTGCACAGCGTGGACCTGGACTGAAAGATCATAAAATTGCAACTCCAACGTAGCATCCCAGGGACACTCTAGAACTCTGACCTAACACTTACTCATCGTGATTTTTAACTTGGTTTCCGCTGTGATTTCAACACCATTTGGAAGTGCAAACAAGTGATTGTTTCAACTATGGTAAATGAAGCTATGTCATCCAGGTAGGTAACAGCTAACCAAGCCAGCACCAGTCTCATTTCCCAATGACTTTGGAAGGGAGTTAATTTGGTAAATTAATAAAGGTGCCTTGCGTGGAGAACTCTGTCTTACCTCTGGCATGAAGAGCAATATGCCAATATCCACTAGAAATATCAAAAATACATATGGCCTGATTCACAAAGGTAAGTTTAGGAAATCACAAAACTGCATTTTAAGGTTAGTTTACGAATGCAGCGACTCCACTCTCCGGGCGGAGAACTCCACACAAAGAAACATAAGCCATGGATCCTGTAAACCTCTCTTTCAACAGGAGCACTATAAACCTGTCTATATCTTGGGTGTAGACTGAGGCAACCCAACTGAGCAGCAAGATAAAAAAGGAAAAGCACCTTATCACTATTTTGTACCATTCCTGCTGTGTGCGAGTCAGCCCCTTCCTTTGCTTGTTCCTGTAGGTCCGCAAGAGTCCTACAGGTTATCTCTGCAGGGGACAGGACAGTTTATCACTGACTTGGTCACTATGTTGCCATGACCATCGTCCGGGGGTAATATTTCATACTGTTGCCATGGTCAGTTCTGTACAGAGCCTTTCGTGACTCAAATGTCAGTCTGGTAATTTATGTCACTGCTATAGTTTTACATCTTGTAAGGGTTACACCACATATCACTAAGGGCATACAACTAATTATGTAGAAGACTGGAAATAGCCACCCATCACAGTGGCATTTGAGTATTGTCTTCTGATTGTCTTGATCCTGAAAACCAGCGGAGAAACACGATGACAGTCTCTCTGGCGATAACCTCCAATCCTCCTCTCTAAGGAGATAAATGAGCTTAGCTTTTGAGAATTCCTCAAAAAAAGCCTACAAAATCTCCCTAGGAATAAATACGGGCTTGAGGGAGGGAAAGAGAGAAAGACACTGGATGCATAACTCTTCTCTTTAAAACACAGGCTTCATGCATAGATCAGGCTGGTGGTCACTCGCTGCAGTTAGTCTGGGACCTAAAGAAATGCAGTGAGATGGCATATGCTCTCTCTACTCCCCACGTGTGTTTGTTCTTCAAAGGTATTACCTAATGTTGCAGCGACCACAGCCGTTAATGACCCAGGGTGTACCAGGAGACCACTCTAGGTTTGAAGGCACTAGTAAAACAGATCGTAACATGTTGCAGCAGGGTAATAAGTAACTGGATAATATCAGGACCACTTCACAGTATGGCAGTGCATTCAAATGGAGTATTCAGAATCGTTAGAAAACTTGAGAGGAAGGAAAATGCTAAAGAGGAGTAGGCTAAGCAACAAATGTGCACAAACCGGGACAGTGGACAAACTTGGGGACATATTTACAAGCCCCTATCGCCACCACAACATCACTTTTCAAGACGTTGTAGTGGCAATAGGGGCTTCATCTTATTTACAAGGCAGGGCTAAGCCACTTAATGTGGCTTAATGCTGCCTTGTAAATAAGGCACCCTTTCACACTATACCTAGCATGAAAGGAGAGGGCAATGTGTATTGCGGTGGGCGTTCTACACAACACCCATTGATTTTGACGCTACCACATATTTACAAGGGTGGCGTAAATATGGGGCAGCGCCAAAATGAAGACCAGGGAAAACCCGGTCTTCCCTGGCACAACGAGAAGAAATGTTTCATTTCTCCTGGTTTTTTTCTGTTTCCATGTGTGCAACGTTGTGCAGCACACACAGAAACAGCAAAATGCCAGTGATTGTTTATGTGCAGAAGATCCCTTCCTGCACATAAACAATCATTTTTGATGATGATGAATCATTTAAAAAAAATGAAATTTTGCAACTTGTATGTGTGCTGTATTAAGCAGTACTCATAGAAGGTTCAAATCACCATTTAAAGATTGTTTATATGCAGGAAGGGACACCTTCCTGCACAAAAACAATCTTCCTGTCAACGCAAACACCCTTGCACTATTGTGCAAGGGTGCCTGAATTGGCGCTTGGCAGCTGTTTTCAGCGCCAGAGCAGGGGGAAACGCAGGGCTGCACTATATTGTTGTAAATATGGTGCAGCCCTACATTTCAGAAGTGGGGGAGTGCATTGTTAAGCCAAGGAGGCTAATGTCGCGCTCCGTCACTTCTTAGTAAATATGCCACTGCAAGCCGGCAAGAGTCAAAGAACTAAGGGGCATATTTACTAGCACCTATCTGCAACATAACATCACTTTTTTGACATTGTGGTGGCGATACCGGCTTTGCCTTATTTACAAGGCAGCTTTAATCCACTTAACGTGGCTTAACGCTGCTTTGTAAATATGGGACCCTTTCACGATATACTTAGCATGAAAGGGGTGGGATATGGGTGTTGCGGTGGGAATTCCGCCACAACACCCATTGATTTTGACACTGCGCTATATTTACAAGTGTGCTGTAAATATGGGGCAGCGTCAAAATTAAGACCAGGGGTTGTGTTGTTTTTGATAGAGAGGAACATGGCGGCCGCAGCTTAAACGGCTGCGGGCTCACTCCTCCGGGCTTCGAATGGCGGCAGGAGATCGAGGCTCAGATAAGCATCTTTAACCAGTTTTGAAATCTGTTTGCAACTCACCGTTCTTCCTGTATTGGTATCTCCTCATGATAAGCGGAGTTTTTGTGCAGTTTTGGCTTTTCCGCGTCTGGAATGTGAGGGACTCGCTCCTATCGGCGCATGACAGCCAGTCGGCAGTTGACGCTCTAGCTTTCCTGGGCTTCTCAGGCTGCGACAGCGAGGGTGGAGCAGCCGCAGGGAAGATGGAGGTGGGGGATCGCCGCGAGTGAGTGGAGACACAGAGAGCTTTTCCCCCTGCTGCTACGCTATACGAGAGAAAGAGCGTACAGCCTGAAGGTTTTTGGTCCAGTCCCTGAGCAGTTAGGGGGGGTCCAGTCGTGGCGGGTCACCTCGAGTGAAGCTCGTGAGGACATCAAGTTCCCTGTTGATACTCCGCTTGCAGGAAAACTAGTGCGGAGAACAGCGGCAATTGTGGTAATCAAGGCTGACTGTAGGTTTCAGTATCCAAATATTAAAAAAGGAATACTGACAACAGCAGTGGGGAACAGTCTTGGAGAGGGATTCCCTGATTGTATGGAGAGGGGTGCTATATCTCAAGAGGGAACATCCCCCCCTAAATTGAGTAGATATTCACTGCGGGCAAGGGCAGCTCATCTGGCATCCAACACAGTGATCACGCACTCAGTCCTACCCCTGCGAGTCTCTCCACCCGTGGCGGAAGTTAAAACTTCTGAAAGACAGAGTAAACAGGGGGCACCGGTAGGCTAGTAACCCCAGTGGAAGCCAAAACTCAAAAGGGCAAGGCGAAATCTCGTGATAAAAAAGTAACTTTCACCAAATAAAAAATTGCCCCTTCACTGAAAATCTTTTACCAGGTTATGTCTCATTCTTCTACAAAACCAATGTCCCCGCCTTCATCTTTACCTGGGACCAAAGGCATGCCTAAGTCCAGCTGTGAGATCACTCCTGCCCCCATACTGGTCCCAGTACCATCCCTTGCTTCCTCTCCTCCCCTTATAGCCTCAAAAGCGAAGGCATTGGTGGGCAAACTTAGCGAGCATAGCGGTGCTCAAGATAAAACCATTCTGCCAAACCCTGGCGAACTATCTAAACCTCTAGAACTTGTCAAAATAACCAGCACGGAACTGAAGGTGCATCCGGCGATCAGTCTCACTAATAGATTTTCAGTGTTGGGACAACAGAAGGAGCAAGATCTAGACTCAGACCAGTTTCAGGATCAGGAACAAGATCAGGTCCGAGGGGAGGGAAGGGGCCAGGCTGAGCAAGAACTGGTACAGAAGGTTGGGTCGGAGCAGGAAGAGGAGGAGGCTATAGCGCAAATGGAGGTTCCAAATAGCTCTGATGGTCAGAGCAATAAAATCCTAACCCCCCCTCCTCTCAAAACCCAGAGCACCTCAGTCCCAAACACACACTCCCTTTCAGACCTTCTCTTGGCCCTGAAAGACGAGATGGCAAGTAGATTCACAGTTTCTGAGGCGAACAAAGCAGAACTGGCGAACAGGTTCCTAGTCTCAGAGGCGAACCAGGTGGCTATTTGGACATCATGTGAGGCTCTTGCTGAGAGGTTAGAAGAGGTCACTGCGAGGACCGAGGCAATCGAAGAGGAAATTGCCAAGATGAAAAATGCGATTGAGTCTACCACTTTACAGCTGGCAAAATTATCTATGCAAAATAAAGAGCTGAAAGACGATCTCGAAAGATTGGAGAATCATTCAAGGAAAAATAACTTGAAATTTTTAAACATTCCTGAAGCTTTGGAGGGAGAGGACATAAAGGGGTTTTTGATTACCTTATTGAAGGGCACAGTTCTTAAGAATCACCCTAACATTGCTCTTAACTATGAAATCCAGAGGGTTCACAGAGACCCCTTTAAAAGAAATCTGGGAAGGCAAAAACCCCGGAAAATACTGGTAAATTTTCAGTCATACTCAGTTAAAGAGCAGATTCTGTCCGCTGCCCTAAAGGAAGGGGTTATTTCGTCTCCATTTTCAGATCTATCTCCCTTCTCTTTCTCCATCATATCCACTATTTCTCATATAACGGCTGAAAGACAGTGGGAGTTGGGGAAAAGACTAGTAGAGTTAAATAGTCTAGGGGCAAGAGCCCAACTGAGGTTCCCCGCTATATTGCGAGTGATGTGGAACAACCACATGCTTATGATCCGTTCTACAGAAGAAGTAAACACCTTTATCGCAAAGATCCAGCATGAAAAATAGGGAGGGGAGTATAGGAAGAACGAAGAGGCTCTAGGGGGCGCTAGAGGGCGCACTGCGGTATGGCTGGCTGAGAAAGGCAGCTCCGCCGGGCGGAAGACAATTCGCGGACTTTCGCCCCCACAAACCACCCCTATGATAACGAAAATGGCAGATATGGATGTGGGAAGCCTCGGTGCCTAAGGAAATGAGATTGCGGGGCTGCCCCGGCGACGCAGCAAGGTATTTCCAGCGAAAAAGTGGAAGGAACCGATGAGCCGATACAAGATGGCCGCGCCCGCAGCCGGGGACTGCCGCCGCCTCTGCCGCCGCCTCTAAAAGACTGACGCCCGGCCCGCGGCTGCCCGGATCCGCCATGGTGTACACAGCGGACCGCCGCCAACGATGCGCTGGTGAGAATTGAAGGTGAGCCCTGAAGCGCATAAAAAGTACGGACGCATAGCGTGTGAGCTGGCGACTACAAAATGGCGGCGGAGCTTACTTGCGGGCCCGAGACAGAGTAAGGACGGGAGCCGCATGACCATCGCTCTATCGGGCCCAACAGACGCTCGACGGATGGCCAATGGCGGGGTATGACACGGACAATACCCGGGAACGCGCACACCAGCGCGGTTATGCGGCGGACTCAGCGGCGGGGGACGGACAGCAGCGACAACGACGAGGCTGGAGGGCAGATGCTGGCTGGTGAGGGGTGTGCGGCCTGACCCCCCTGGAGCGATACCCCATAGCGCCGCAAAGCTGGTTATAGCCGCGCCGACCTCGGACTGGGGTGTTCCACCGCTGGTCAGTGCACCCCCGTTTGTCGTAGTAATCGAGACACATTGGTGGAGGTGGCCGAAGTTAGCGAGGTTGGAAGAGGTGACGCACCTATAGACAGCCGCGAGATAGATACTGGGTGATCTGGCTGACCCGTCCGCCTACCTGCCGTGCCCCAATCGTGCAGATAGCCAAGTACCACGCTGACCCACAGACCCGCAACACCAGGACACTGGAGACTACCATGGGTAAAACGGATAAGCACCAATCCAAGCTGCAGTTCGAGACCCGCAAACAAGGCAAAAACAGCGCGACCACCCAAGAAACTGAGGGAGATCGTGACACGTCTGAAGGCTCGGGAATGGAGGCTGTACTAAAGGCGATCCAGCAGAGCCTACAAGAAATGAACAACAAACTGGACAACGTTATGCTGAGGGTCGACACCATGGCGGCAAAGCTGGAGAAGCATGATGGGCGGCTGACGGAGGCGGAGCACAGGATCTCCAAAGCGGAAGACGACTCCATGGCTATGTTGAAAATGTGCAGTGGTCACGATAAGGCGCTTGAGACCCTACGAGCGAAGGTGGAGGACCAGGAAGCTAGATCCAGGAGGAACAACATACGCATTTCTGGCCTCCCAGAGTCCACAAACACTGGGAAGATGGAGACCTATGTGGAGACATTACTAAAAGAACTCTTCGGGGCCGATAAATTCTCGCCTGTCTTCCTTGTTGAGCGGGCCCATAGGTCACTGGCACCGACGCCTAAACCGGGCGCTCCCCCGCGCATGATAATAGCGAGGATGCTGAATTACAGGGATAGGGACACAGCACTCAGGATGGCCAGGGAAATGGGCAAAATCACGCATCAAGGAAATAACCTGGAATTTTACCCAGACCACACTGTGGCGGTACAGATGGCCCGCAAAGAATTTACCCCCGTGAAGAAAAAATTACGAGACCTGGGACTAGAGTATGCGATGCTGTACCCAGCAAAACTGAAGATCATGTCAGCGGGTAAGCCGATAATACTCCCAACGGTGCAGGCGGCGCAGGAATATATCAAGAAGCTGGGAAAAAGGATGGAATCGCAGGGAAGGGCCGATCGAACCAGCGACGTTGAATGACTACTGGACACGCTGGACCGCGTGCGATGACGAATGTACGATCTACTCTACACCCGGATCTAGGTGTACTCTGACTGTCGAGCTCCACAGGGCAGGCTGCGATTGATATGGCGCTGGGGGTCCAGTGCGAGGTCGGGAGACCCGGCTCTCCCACTGAGTGTGGGAGTAAGAACTGATGACATACTCCCTGCCTGGAACAGTTGATCGGTTGGGCCGGAGGAGTTCCCTATCGCAGTGAGTACAGTAAGCGCATTGGGAATGTGGAGAGTGGTGGTCATAGACTTACGGGTAAGATGGGGACCACGACGCACACGCACAAGTGGATTGCTGGCGCAATGGCGCGAGACACTGGTGGCGCTAGTCTCTTGGGAAGAGGCGACCCACCGATAACGAGAAGACACAACCCGGAGGTAAAGCGAACTTGCAGGGGTACACCGGGATGTTGGACAATTAAGATATGGCGTACTTATGCATAGACGGCCGGGCCGGAGGTCATGATTGCGAAAGTATATGGGGTGGGGGAGTGGGTAGAAGGTTACATGTAAGTGAATCAATACTCATGCCTCAAACTTCTGCCCACATCCACTAAGTGGATGGCGATGTGTGAACCTGGCGACACCCCCCGGAGGGTGCGCCCCATTTCGAAGTTAATTACACTACAGTTCAAGTTACAGTTATTTCTGGGATGGCTTTGGCAAAGTTCGGGGGCTAAAGTGGGTGGGGGGAGGGTGGGGGATTTGGACTCCAACCGACTACAACCTCTGTGTCTGAGAGGCATGGCGAACTCCTTGGCAAGGTACTATCACATGTATAATGATTGCACTCAATGTATGCCGCTGTCACATTCACCTACCGTGGGGTATACACCAGTGCACTCACATTCTGGAACCCTGACTGAACAGCTAGCGTTGATCATTCATCACCCTATACAAACGCATGTCACGTAGGGACTCGCTGAAATTAATCACTTGGAACGTCAGAGGGCTGGGCAACCCTAAGAAAATTAGGCAACTGTTTGCTTACTTTGACAGGCTGCGAATTAACATTGTTTTCTTACAGGAGACTCATTTGGGTCAAAACGGTGCTTCCACACTGGGGGTTAAGTGGGCTGAATCGGTCACTCACTCTAACTACTCCTCTTACTCCAGGGGAGTGAGCATATTGATTAGGAAAGGTACGGGCTTTGACATTACCGACATTCATAGGGACACGGCGGGGAGGTGCGTGGCGATAGCTGGCAAGATTCGAAGGCAACAGATTCTATTAGTAAACACATATGGCCCCAATGTGGATGATCCGGGGTTTTTTAGAAAGGTATGGGGAACCATCGCGAACATGCAGGCGCCTCATGTTATTTGGGGAGGGGATTTCAATGTCACGTTACAGGATGCGCTAGATAGAGCGGCACACACTGCGGAACAGCATGGGAACGCCAGAACAATGCTACGGGATGCAATGGAAGACCTAAACATGGTAGATCTGTGGAGGGCGCGTAACTCAGGAGTAACGACAGCGACACACGTAAACGCGGCTAATAACAGTTGGTCCAGGATAGACTACTGGCTGGGCACGCAGAATGTACTCACATGGGTGCTCGACGTTGTTCACTTACCCCGAACACTATCGGACCACAACCCGGTGCTTTTGGAGGTTGAGGTCCCGCACTATGACCCACCGCCTTTCGCCTGGCGTTTTAACGCAGCGGCGCTAAGTGACCCTGTCTACGTTCATACCATACAGGAGGCGATAGGAGACTACTTTGACCTTAACGGCCCAACAACGGGAGACCCGGGTTTGTTATGGGAGGCCTTTAAGGCTACAATCAGAGGAGTCTGCCTCAGTACAACCTCGGGCATCCTCAGAGTGCTGCGACGACAACTGCACACACGCGAACAGGCCATTCGCACACTGGAACAGTCATATACCCAGACAGGAGACACCAAAATCTTGGGGGAAATCCAGGTACTACTGACAGAACATGCTAAACTTGCTACTGAAGAGCTGCAATACGTGTCCAAGCGAGCTACAGCGAGAAGATATGGGGAAGGGGGTAGGCCTGGCAGGGAACTAGCCTCAAAGATATGCGCAGGCAAAACACCACAAAATATCACGTCCATAACCACGGACACCGGGGAGGTGATCTCAGACACCAAGGGTATACTGCAGGAATTCATGAATGCATACGGCACACTATACAAGGCGCACCCCTCACCGTCACAGGCTGAGTTACTGAAATATTGGAAGACATAGAGCTGGCATGGCTGGCTGACGGACATAGGAAGTACTTGGAACGCCCGGTTACTGTAGAAGAAGTCACAGACACCATTAGGCGCCTACCTAACAATAAAGCACCAGGGCCGGATGGCTTTGTAGCAGAATTCTATAAGGCATACGCTGACCTACTTGCCCCGCATTTGGTGAACCTGTACGGGGCGGCACATGAAGCCCAAACACTACCGGCATCAATGAGGGAAGCCTTGCTCATTGCATTACTGAAACCGGGCAAAGAAATAGATAAATGCGACTCATACCGTCCTCTGTCATTGTTAAATGTAGACACGAAAATCATAGCTAGCCTACTGGCAGACAGGCTTAAACCGCTTATGCCGCTATTAATCAGACCTGACCAGTCGGGTTTTATCCCGGACAGGGCCACCACACATAACACGCGCACGCTGTTCGCATTAGCACACTATTTGGATCCGGAGACGAAGGCTGTGGCGGTGCTCCTTGACGCCGCTAAAGCGTTCGACACGATTGGTTGGCCCTTTATCCACGCAGTGCTGGTCCGTATGGGCTTCCCGTGGATCTTTCAAAGATGGATAGCTATGCTGTACACAAACTTGACAGCACGCATCAGAGTAAACAGATACATTTCGGACCCCATACAAATTTGCAGAGGCACTCGGCAGGGGTGCCCGCTCTCGCCGATGCTTTTCGCTTTAGTGCTGGAGCCCCTAGCCTGCAAAATCCGGCAGCATTATCATCACTCGGCGATTCAAATGCCCTCTCGACCCATCCACATCTCACTCTACGCGGATGACATGGTGTTATATGTTAAACACCCTGATCAGCACCTGAATCCGCTGCTGAGAGAGTATATAAAGTTTGGTCACCAGGCAGGTTTGCAGATAAACTGGGCTAAGTCCCTTGTATTGGCGCTAACAGACAGCACAAAACCGACCACATTAGATTATCCCCTAGAGTGGCATGAGGAACCCACCAAATATCTGGGCATATGGTTCCATAGAGACCCCGAATTGGTAATCAGGACGAACTACGGGCGGGCGATTGCAACACTGGAAGACAAAATTAAAAAATGGAACAGGCTTCCGCTGTCCTTGGCGGACAGGGCAGCGATTGTGAAAATGGTACTGCTGCCGAAATTCCTCTATTTGTTTAACAATATCCCCATAAAACCTTCCGCTGCTGTCTTCCGCAACATCAAGGCGCTAGTCCTTAGTTTGCTATGGGCAGGCAAACAGGCGAGGATGGAATTACGCACAATGACACTGCCATACGCGAGGGGGGGGTTCAAGGTCCCAGACTTCTACCTATACTACCTATGCGCTCAGGCGCAGTACGCGCACTTCTGGTACCACGAAGTGCCCTTCCTGACACACGTGGCCGTGGAGGCAGGGGACGCCGATCCGGTCCCTTTACCCAGTATGCTCACGCATAGGCGCACCAGGCTACACGATCGCGATATTAACCCAGTTAACACGACCGCAGAAGCATGGAGACTCCTGGGCAGGGAAGCAGGCTGCTTACCGCTATATGCACCCACGCTCCCGCTAGCGCATCACCCAGCCCTCTCGGTAACACAAGAAAAGGTTGGCATGGATCTGTTCCGGCGGGCCGGAATAGACACGTTGGGGGACCTGTACACAAATGGCGAATTCCAGACACTTGATAAGCTGCGATACATCAGCAATCCAACCCCACTGTTCAGTTTTAACTTCTATAGACTGCAGAGGGCACTACGGGAACACTACCCGTCACATCCGGAGGAACCACCTACCCTGGAACCTCTACAACTACTCCTGACTACACCAAGGGCATCTCACCTGGTCTCCAAACTATATGCGAGTATACAAGGGGCGGTAGGGACCAACACACACAAGGCCAGGGACAGATGGAGCACGGGACTAACAGAACCCCTGACGGATGTAGAGTGGGATTCCGCTTGCATGCTCACGGGAATGCTAACTCCCAACGGGAACCTGAAAATTATACATTACAAGTATTTGCATCAAGTGTACCACACACCTCAGAGGCTTTACAAACATGGCTTACGAGATGATTCAAAATGTTGTAGGTGCGGCCAGGAGGATGCAGATTTCATGCATCTAGAATGGCACTGTCGTAGAGTGGCGGGATATTGGGAACGGGTCGTAGAGGTTTTGAGTGAGATGTTGGGGGTTGCAGTGAAGTGCGAGGCGAAGGTCTGTCTGCTGGGTATTACTCCACATCTGAAAGCTTTGAGGCGTAGATTCTGTGCTGTGGCGCTGCTGCTGGCTAAAAGAAGGGTATCGCTTCACTGGCAGAGTAAAAGAGCGCCAGAAGTAAAACGCTGGCTTGAAGACATGGTGTACTGTCGAGATACGCTAGTCACATATGAAGAGGAGTTGCCGGGCGGCTCTAAGCCCAAAGACTATTGGGGGTACTTGTGAGCCTATTTGCTTGAACATGATAAGTCAGACACAGACACGGCAATTGTGTGAGCTGAAAAACTACAAATGTCAATACAGGGTGCTCAGTTATGCAGTGCCGACGCTTGGGAGGGAGGATGCCGTGACGCAGAGGGGAGGTTGCAGGGGGAGACCTATAAGTTGGGGAAGGTAATGTTAAGATAAGTTTCAGTTAAAAACGAAAATGCGCGTACAATACACCAAAAACTGTTAAAATGTAAGACTACAGATGTACCAGACAGCGAGCGGAGCACTGACACACACCTGCATGATGTAGGTTACCACGCCGCCGGTCCGCTGGATGTCGGCTGATGGGCTGTGTACAACTAGCATTGTAGCGCAAAACTGTAATTGCATGTAGCCGGCCCGAGGTGGATGTAGGCAAGTGCAGTATAAATGATTCTCGACATGTTGGATGTGTGTTAACAAAGTGCAATAAAACTCTTACAATAAAAAAAAAAAAAAAAAAAAGAACGAAGAGGCTTCTTGAGAGCCTGGTTTCCTGCCTTTAGTACTCAGTAGATGTAATGTAATTGCTTACAGCCCGGGGGGGTAGTGCCCGAATAGGCGTTAGCCTATTGGAAGGGAGGGTTCCTCAGGGTGTAAGGGGATTTAGGGGTCACGGGGTCCCGGAAGGGAGGGGGGAGGGTGGGGGAGAGCACAGGGTGGGATACAGAGTGGGAGAAAAATAGTTAAAAAATATTCCTCATTACACTTGTTAATTAGGGATATCCATCCAACCCTAGTAAAAGGTGTCCAGGCCGTTGAAAGGTAAAATGAAAGGGGGTCGTAATGTCCAATTTATTTCCTGGAACTTAAATGGCCTGAGATGTCCGAGGAGACAGAGACTGATCTTTAAATATCTTGAGCTGTCACCAGCTTGGGTCTGCTTGTTGCAGGAAACCCACTTAAATCAAATAGAGTCAAAGACCATCTTTTCCAAAATCCCTTGGATACAATGTTTCTGTCATTCTCAACAAACAATAAATAGTCATGGGGTTGCAATATTGGTAAAGAAAGGGGTCCCTTGCAGGATCAAATCAGTTCAGACAGACCAAACATGCAGATGTATCATCCCCCAGCTGGATTTAGAGGGGAAGGAATTGACTTGTTCATCTTTCTACGGCCCTAATATCGACGATCCAACTTTTCTGGCTAAACTACAAGATAATCTGATAACGGTGAATCCTCCTTGTAATAGGAGGGGATTTCAATATCCGGCTTGATCCTGTAAGGGATAGATCCAATGTGAGCTATTTTAAAGGGACCCTGCGTTCTTTTAGGGCCATGAAAAACGTATTACTTAATATAAATCTGGTAGATCTCTGGAGAGCTAAGATGGGGAGTGCTCATGGCTTTACATTCTACTGTAAAAAATATCATCATTCCTCCAGAATAGATTATGTTCTGATTAATAGAGAGATCTTAGATGATGTCCTTAGTATATCTGTACTGCCGAGCCATCTATCTGATCACGCCCCCCCTTCTGTTTTTATATTCCATGAACAATAACTGTCCACAATCAAGATGGACACTGAATAGAATAATGTTAACTGACTCAGGAATTATTCAGTCAATTAGAGAGTTTTACCTTGATTTTTTTACCATTAATGTAGGCTCCACTTCAATAGAACATGTGTGGGACGCTTATAAGGCCAGCCTGAGAGGTTCGCTACACAGCTTAATAAGCTCCAAGAACAGAACTAAGGTCTTGGAAATACAGACTTTGGAGAATAGAATATCTGCACTTAAAGCGGAAAGGAGCCATATTAATCAGGAGGATATAGGAAAACTGACACAGATAGGGAAGAGATTGGAGGAGGTCAGGCAGGATCTTAGGACTCTCCTGGATTTGAAATGTAAGGCCCGGTGGCAAGCCCGAAACATGGAAGATTTTGACTATGGGAAAAGAGCAGGGTCCTTACTGGCTTGGAAGGCGAGGATAGATAGGGCAAAAAATAATATTAACAAACTCATTATTGATAGTGGTGGGAACAAATCCAGTAAACCCGAAGAGATGCAGAAATGCCTCCTGTCTCTCTTTTCGAATCTGTATAGGGAGAACATAGATCCCTCTCATGACTCAATATCGTCATGGTTAAGGGACAATTCTTTGCCTGTTCTCACTGAATCCTCTAGAGATGTCTTAGATGTGCCCATATCTTCTGAGGAGATTAGGGACCAAAAAATAAAAAGGCAGCTGGTCTCGATGCTCTCCCCAATGAAGTATATGAACTGTTACTTAACAAACTTTTACCTGTACTCCACACTCTATTCAACTCAGTTTATAGCTCCACTAGGGTGATTCCCAGATCCTGGAAGGAGGCCACGATCGTTTTAATTTTGAAGCCAGGAAAGGATCCCCTGATGGCTGACACCTACCGCCCGATCTCCCTGCTGAATGCCGATTATAAGATCTTTATGGGCATTCTGGCAGGGAGACTGGTAAAATTTGCACCAAGCCTGATCAACACCAATTAAAAAAGGCTTCATGGTAGGGAGAATAATTCAGGAACAAACCAAATTACTGATAGGAAATTTCGATCTGGTCGAGACAAGGGTGGATCCTTTGGCAGTAGTGGCCTTAGACGCCGCCAAGGCCTTCGGGTGTGCTGGAGATACCTTTGGGGGGTCCTGGAGGCCATTGGTATGGGCCCAATCTTTGTGCAGAATTGTTATATCGGGGCTTCGGCGAAGATTTTATTGAGTGGTTCCCTGACCCCATGTTTTGATATCCAGAGAGGGACAAGACAGGTGTGTCCCCTATCTCCCCTTTTATTTCATATTTATATTGAACCCCTGGCGCAGACAATTAGATTGGATAACACCATCAGCCCATTTAAATCGCAAAATTATCAGTGCAAAATAGCATTGTACACTGATGATGTCATAGTTTATACTAGCGATCCAGATTTTGCCATTCCACGGCTTGAAAACTCGTTAAAGGAGTTCGGTTCGATCTCAGGTTATCTCGCTAATTCGGCTAAAACCGAAGTTATGTGTTGGAACATAGTGAATAGAGGCGGCCCTACCAGCAAAGAATTCAGGTACCTAGGGGTTAAAATTGTTAAGGACCTGAATAAAATCCCCCTGATAAACCTGGTGAAAATTGAAAAGGAAATTGATTACCTCTTCGCCAGATGGAAAAACCTCCCTTTGACGATCTATGGGAGAGTTAACCTGGTGAAGATGTCCGTCTTACCTAAGTTGACGTACCTTTTCAACGCAGTTTCCCTAACTTTTCCCCAGAAAAATATCAGTAAGATCCAGAGAAAAATTGGAAGTTTTATATGGGGACAAAAAAGCTCAAGGTTGTCATGGAAAAAATTAAGAAGAAAACTCTTAAAAGGTGGGTTGGCTTTCCCAGACATTAATTGGTATCTAATGGATTTTCAATTTAAGGGCATTAGGATGTTGCTGACTACCCCAGAGGAAACCACGTGGGGTAGGTTACTGGGCGAAATGGTATTAACAGAGGGAGGTAGTGGACAAGGAGGGTTCCTATACAAATTTGGGGCACCCAGATTTTTCAAGCGCGTACGTCTTAAGGTTCTGAAGGCCGCCCTGATGACCTGGTATAAAGTGAGACGTATTTGGGGCATAGGCTATTTCTCCGACTTTGCCCCTATTTGGGACTCCCCAGGGACCCCCTCTTGCCTGCGTCACAGCTTGGCGGCCCTGATCAAAAGATCTAGTTTGGTGAAGTGGTCAGATCTGGTGGATTCAGATGGGATTCATCCTTGGGAGATTTTAAAAGCTAAGATCGGTCCCACCTTTTCCAGGTTTAAGTTTCTTCAGTTAAGCTCATGGTACGTGGCTGAAGCGGGAGAAATTACAGGGAGCTGGGAACTTGAACAGATACTACAAGACCCGCAGCCTAAATAGAAAGAATATCTTTGTGGTACACAAGGCTTCTCGAAGCAGAGGATCGCAAGGTTCCCCTTCAAACATCGGTATGGAACTTAACTCCACTTGCCCAAGGTATAGAAGACTTTTTTTAAGCTTCCCTCAAGTTACTTTATAGATACATTAAGCCCGCTAGCTTTAAAGAAGAACCACTTTTTTGTGCTTAATAGGCTATATTATACTCCGGCCAAAATTGCCAAATTCGCTCTGGTGCCTGCTCCAACTTGCCCCAGGTGTAGACTTGCTAATGCTGATGACATTCATATCTTTTTGAATGTTTAGAGCTAAGCTTTTTCTGGAAAAACGTGGGAGAATCTTTAACAGCTATCTTTGAAATCGACATAGACATTGATCTCCACCTTGTGATCTTTTGTAAAAATGACCTAGTAAATGAGGCACTCTCGCAGACCCATATGGGTTTGCTGTTATATCTTATCATCCTGGCCAGGAGGGAGATCTGTATTAGATGGAAAGATCTGACCCCTCCGGACAGAGAAAGTTGGTTAAAAGCTGCATTTAGGATGGTACGGCTAGAGCAAGATGGTAGGGGGGAAACGCATGATAACATCTGGCTCCCATTGCTAACCTGGGGACGGCGCCTGCGATTGATAACCTGTTAAATCTTGGTGTCTTAAGCAGGTCCTATGATTACACCAGACCACAAACACATGAAGAAGGCTATGTTGGCCTAGACAAACGCAGTTAGCCGAAGGTTGCCTTGGTTCAAAATAGTCAGCTTGTTAAACCTGCTAATGTCTTTGGTGAGAAGAGGACAAAAAAAATAAAAATTAAGACCAGGGAAAACCTGGTCTTATCCTGGAGAAACGAGGAGAAATAATTCATTTCTCCTCGTTATTGCTGTTTATATGTGTGCTGCATTGTACAGCACACATAGAAACAGCAAAACGTCATTGATTATTCATGTACAGGAAGGTGTCCCTTCCTGCACATAAACAATCATTACCACAACGAGGCACCCTTACACTATAGTGCAAGGGTTCCTGCGTTAGTGGTACATAGCTGTAATTAGTGCAAGTGCCGGGTGAAACACAGGGCTGCACCGTATTGTTGTAAATACAGTGCAGCTCTGCGTTTCAGAAGTGGCATAGTGTGGCGTGAAGCCAAGAAGGCCAACGCCGCACTCTTTCACTTACTTGTACATATGCCTCCAAGCTCCACTCCACTGGACCATTAAGCCAGAGAGCAGCCACTCCATTTCCTTTTTAACAAGGTGGATAACCACACCATTAAAAAGTTCATTTGGATTATCCAACCTTTTTTAATACCACTCACTTCTTCACATCTACACTCCCCTCTGGGGCACTCACACCCACAGCACCATACGGCAAGGAACAAAAGATCTCCGCCAAAGAGCCCCTTTATGGGTGCCCGTCGGGTATTGCAGCGCCGACCCTGACGACGAGCAAGTCCATATGATGAAGCATGACACCTAGCTTGCTGGGTGTGTGAGGACTCTAGATCCGAAAAGGAGGATTTCCCTCCTATTGCCTCTATATTTTGTCCTTCGTTTACTAGGGGAACTGCATACTCTTCTTGTTAGGTATTGCTTGGGCATGTGTGCTGGACCCCGTTAACAAGCCCTATTAGTCCCCCCCTTTTGTGATAGATTACTAGAGAGGTCACCCAGTCTAGGGCCAGACCCAAGAAGGCACTTATCAGGTAACCCATCTTCACTCTGTCTTGCAAAATGTGAGCGGGACAGAAGGTGAAGAAGGTGGTAAAGCAACCCACATTTTTGGGATCTTCCGAAAAAAGTGGAGTTGTGGAAGAAGACGTTGGAACATCAGATGCCCTGGCCACCAAAGCTTGCTACAGAGACAGATTCTAGTCTTGCAGTTGCTGATGAGGAAATGCATTCAGCTGGCTCTCCTTGGCCCTGACTCGCATTGCGCCTGCTGTGCATCCCGCTTGTCCGCAGCAGATTTAGGGATGTGTAACAACCAGGATGCCAGTGGCGCGACACAAGAGTACAACAAATGACAAATAAAAATAACAACTGCTTACTTTAAAATGCTGCTCGCTCACCAAAAGATACAGGTGTCGTCTCCAATGGGAGATGGAAATGAAAAGCAGGAACCCTGAAAGGAGAAAGAAAGGAGACATAGTGCAGGGGTGGAGCTTAGAAAACAAGAATGGAAGAAAGATAAGAAGGGTAATATTTGATGGTGGTCTTTCTCCTCAGTTTCTAAGGGAGGAGTGGCCTATTGTGGCAAGAACTGGAACAAGTCAAACAGGCAAAGGGGTAATGGAAACTCTCCTGGGGAAAATTATGTTTGTTCTATTCTTTTTTTAGTTATCTAAGTGAAGTATTTTTGTCTAAAGTTAGTATGGAATGTTTTCAGATGTCACACCACTGAGCAATTCTCTTCAGAATTAAATCCTCCACATGCCTCTATAATTCGTCTGTATTATCTTCAGAGATAAACGACTGAGCACTTGGTAATGGGCATATTTTTTTTTTACTATAGGTTTGTAGTAGGCAAAAGGTTTGCATCACGAGTGATGCACAAGTATATAGAGATATGTGATGTTATGTTAAAGTGCCAAAAGTACAATTGTTTAATAGCATTTTCTAGAGAAAGTTCAAGCAGTAAATGCTAATAAATGAAACACATCACCAAGCTCCTAGTGTGGCAAAAACGCAAAATCACTCAAGAAGCTAATGCATTGTTTAACAAACTGATGGCCTCAAGCTACGACTGAATGGCAACCCAAAATCCCAATAGATTTTTCAACGAAGTATTTGTGTTTAACTTACTGTGAAGTTTATTGCGGTAAACTCTGCTTTACCTAAATGGAAATAGACACTTTCCTATTAGTATATTCAGACCAATTAAAGTGGTGGTTTGTTTGTGCCTACAAAAAACTATAGCTTCTGTTTTTCTGTTCAGGTAATATTTTTTCCACACAGGGATGTGCACAGCTGAAATACAGAGGTAAGTTCTTCCTTTTTGCAACCTAGAATTGCAGTTTACTCTCCATGGTTTTACATGTGTGTCCAGACAAAGAAAGAGCCTGCAACATGTTTTTGATCATCCACAAACATACACGTTTGCTGGTGTTCCCCAAACTCTAATCTTAATGCACTGTACAAGTGAATTATCTATTGTACTGAGATATGTGTGTGGGTGTAATGCCCACAGTCCCTCATTCTGGACATTTTTTTAATATACGGGTAGCGAGATTGAGTCTCGTGTAGCTCTGTATTTGACAATCATTGCATGTATTTATAGCACTAGGATGGTATGGTGAACTTTTTCCCTCGTCATTGGTCCTGCTAATTCTTTTTGCTTTAGGTATCCGAATAAAAGATAGATTGCTGTGTGACTTTAGTCCACAATGTACAAAGATGTGTTGCAATATCAGAAGGTGAAGCTGAATGACTTACGATGTGTTCAAATAATTGACCACAAAGCCTGACTAAATTCAAATTTTGCAGTCCTATTGCTGAACTAATGTTGATTGATAGGGATTGCCACCCCATGTGTTTGAATGTCTTAGTATAATTTACCAAGTTGTTTCCATTATTTGTCTTTAAATTCCGTCGTGCTTACACCATGTTTTAAAACTGTATTTTTGATAATAGCGAATGCCTTGTTATCCATAATGTTCTTCTTACTCTGTGAACTAACTTAACTTGATGCTCATATGTGCTTGTTTTATTTCAGAATAGATTATTTAATCATTACAGGAACACTGTTCTTGAAAATAGGATCATGTGTACGCTTTTTACTTGTGGTCCCAAAGGTAAAGTTAAGTTTCTACATTATTCTAATACAGATAGGTCCTACGCCTCTTTTATTATAGTTCTATCCAACGCTATCAGTTCCTGCTCTGCTTGTTGATACAGGACATTTTAGACTCAGCAGAGAAGCAATAGCCAATGTTGGTATTATGGATAGGATAACATCTCTTCTCATTATCATTGGCTGTGTAAATCATAACTCGCCCTATCATCATTACTCTTCAGCCTATAAATCTATTAAATCACCAATCTCTGCTCTTCCTGACAATTTGAAAGCAGATTATTTTTAGATTAGTTTAGTTTAGATTGATTTCTGTGCAATTACATCATCATCTCCACTGGAAAATGTTTTCCCTCATATTTTCTCTCATGGGGTAAATTTATTTAAAAAATCATTCTTTAGCTATATTTAGACTGAGTGATTAATCCTACAATATAATACTGTTCTAAAAAAACGGTTGTATTGCATTTTAGACTTTTAATGTTGATACATTTCACGTATTAGGTGTGAGGGCTAGAGAGGTGCTTTGTACCAGCAGCCTAACAAAGGGCCCTGCAGGCCCCATAGTGGAGGGGAGGGAGTAACCACGGTTACCCAGCATGGTTGGAGCCCCTCACTCACTTATGCACGAGCTATATGAAAAAGCCAAATAATAAGAAGTAACTGCTGCCACCTGGATGAAACTACTCTGTGTAAAATCCTAGTCAGTGAACAGAAAGCAACACACATTTGTAACAATTTTGATGAATTGTTGCAATGGACATAAGGCTTTGCTGAGAACGTGCCCCCACGACTCTTTCTGTGTCCATGTGCATGTGAGGGGAGACCGGAGAGAGAAGAGAAACAGACCAAAGAAATGGAGAACAAACAGCGAGAGAAAGGCAGGAAAAAGAGAGTAGTTATAAAGAACATTAACTGAGAGAGGGGAACTGTAGTAGTCTCTTCTTTAGTTCTATGTCTTTACTCATGCCTATTATGCCCATGATGTCACTGTCATGGCAATAGAGCATTATGGTTTGAATCTCTGGGGAGGCCAGTTGGTGTTCCTGGAAGCTGTGGAGACATACAGTCAATAAACCTTGTGCTCTTACACTTATCCTTATGGTGTTACCACTTCAAATTTGGCGACGAGGATTTTGGATGGTACCACCAAGGATTGTTTGGTATGACTCTCAGACCTGGAACTTCAGAGCAGGTCTCTATCGTTGGTGATCTACCCGTAGATGAGAGTTTGATCCGTTGGTCCAAAAGGTTTCCTAAAGTGTTTGGTGACAGTTTAGGTCTCATTATGGGTTTTAAACATCTCATTAAAGTAAAAGATGGAGCCTCACCGGTTAAACACAAGCTTAGGAATGTGCCTTTTAGCATTAAGGATGATTTGTCTACTGAACTTAGGAAAATGTGTGAAAATGGAGTCATCGAACCCATAGAGTCATCTCTCTGATTAAGTCCTTTGGTGGTCGCAGGGAAGAAAAATGGCAGTCTCAGGGTATGCATTGACTTGCGCAGTCTCAATAGGGAAATTTGGGTTGACTCGCACCCTCTTCCCCATATAGATGATATTCTATCTAGGTTTGCTGGTGCTAGGTATTTCTCAAAGACTGATTTAGCTTTGGCGTATCATCAGGTTGAATTAGCTCATGGTTCAAAACATTTAACTGCTTTTGTGTCACCAGTAGGGACGTTCCAGTTTCGGAGGATGCCTTTTGGGTTAGCCTCGGCGGCTGTGGTTTTCCAACGGATTATGGAAAAAGTGTTGGAGGGTGTTTCTAACGTGGTAGTCTTTCAAGACGACATTTTGGTGGCTGGTAAAAGTAAGGATGAGCATGACAGGAATGTTGCAAGAGTTTTGGAATGTTTGGAAAATAGAGGTATTGTGGCTAACAAACTCAAGTGCACTTTTGGGGTTGAGTCAATAGAGTATTTAGGTCACCGTATTTCAGGAGATGGTATTGTGCCAAGAGAGGGTCTCATTGAAGCTATATCTGAAGTTCCTCTCCTATTTCCAAGGAACAGGTTTTTTCCTTTTTAGGACTGTGTGAATTTTATGCTAAATTTGTCTCTAATTTTGCTGGTAAAACTGTTCACATGAGGGAGTTACTTAAGAGGAAGGCAGTTTTTTGTTGGAGTGATGATTGTCAGAAGGAATTTATGCAGATCAAAAAAGAATTAGGTTCCTGTCAGATTCTTACTCCTTTTGATCCTTCTTTTCAGTGCACAGTGTCGGTCAATGCTAGTATAGATGGTTTGGGTGGTATGATCTCTCAGATCAAGCAAGGTAAGGAATATACTGTGGGATTTGCTCTGAGGCCAAGTGAAAAAAATTACTCTGTTATTGAGAGAGAGCTGCTTGCTTGTTGTTGGGCCGTTGAATGGTTTAAGTGTTTTTTGTGGGGGAAGACTTTCATGCTTCTCACGGATCATAAGCCGCTTATTCCCATTTAGGAGGGTAGGATTGTGAAGGATCATATACCAAGGATTGCTATATTAAGTTCTAAGCTCCTGCAGTATAATTTTCTTGTTGCTCACATACCTGGTGGGAAGAATACCAGGGCTGATTATCTTTCAAGATCACCTTTGCCTCTAAGGAAAGATGAGTGTGATGTAGATATTACTGATGAATGCCTCATTGCTGCTGTTGATGCTTGTTGCATTGGATTAAACCCAATATTAGAGTAGGGGATTGGGTGAGGATTAAATCTCCTTTTAATGTTCCGAAGGGGTTGTCAAAATTTGGTCCACCAGTTAAAGTGGATGCCTGTTCACGTTTTGCCATAAGAATCAATGGGAAAAATTGGTGGAATCTTTCTAGAGTGTATAAAATGCCATTGAGAGTAGTCGTGAAGCTTGGTCTTGATTCGGATAATTCGGGTCAATACCCATCTGACTCTAGACAATGCTCTGAAAAAGGGAAGGAAATGAGAAGAAAGTCTTCTTTGAAGTATGTTCCACCACGTAGGTCTTCTAGAACCAGTGTTCCACCAGATCGTTTAAATTTATAGAATGTTATCCCTTTAATGTGTTTTTATGTATTGTTCTGGCTCAGTTATTCTGCTACCAGATTGTATGAAGATATAGTTTATATTTTTTGTCTGTATTTTTATTGAATATGTTTTTGTTTTCTTTAGTTACTCATGTGTACATTTTCTTTGGTTTTATATGCATCTATTTTAGTATACTCATTTTCCTTGTACTTAATTATCCGAGAGATGGGAGATGTTGTAGTAGTCTCTTCTTTAGTTCTATGTCTTTTCTCATGCCTATTATGCCCATGATGTCACTGTCATGGCAATAGAGCATTATGGTTTGAATCTCTGGGGAGGCCAGTTGGTGTTCCTGGAAGCTGTGGAGACATACAGTCAATAAACCTTGTGCTCTCACACTTATCCTTGTGGTGTAATCACTTAAAATATTTAAAGAGCAGAGGCAGGAAAGGGGAATTACGACAGTAATAAGAAGACGCCAACGACTGACCAACATGCAAGAGTGAGTAGTAATAAACAGACAACTAAATGTTTGTGTGAAGGAGGAAGATATCTCGATTGACAAATACAGAAGAGGTGAAAGTATAACAGACAAATGAGAGAGGAAAGATGACCAGTAGAAGAGAAAGACATTGCAGAGTGAAAGGTATGTCCATGAGAGAGAAGTGATTAAAAGAGAGATAGCTCGGGAGGAAGGCCTTGCTGTGCAGGTGGGTACCCACCTCCCTTAACATGGTGGAAGCCCGCCAGGTATCTGGCAAATGTGTGTGTTTGAAAGAGCTTCTAGCAGCCTGACCACTAACTTTCACCTTGAGGAAGCGTGGAGGAGCTGTGATCGGAGAGCTCTGGATCCAGCAGAGTTCCCTTAAAGTCATACTTAGATAAAGTTCTGACCTCCTTACTGTTGTGTGTGGCATATCTACCTCTGTCCAAAGACCCTCCTCCACATGTTTACCACTGTTTACAAAACCCCTCTATTTATAGAACAAGCACAGGCCATGGACCACCGTGGGTGTGGTCTACCAATGTCTACAGACTGCCTCTGTTTGTGGAGCTGATCTAACCCAGTTCACAAATCATCTCTAAGTGGAATTTGCAACTGACACTCTCCATAGGCCACCCCAATGTGTGGAGCAATCAGCCTAAAGACCTCCTTTATGTGATCATATGTGGAACTAGCATAGGCCACAGACCACCGCTAGTGTGGAGCTGACCTACTGCCGACCCAAAACATGGAAGCATTGTTCAGGTTTACAAAAAAATTAGGATCCAGACCCATTGATTCAATAATTCATATCTATAAGGATCGTTCGTGTTCTGTAATCCTGTATGGGGCTGGAGTGTGGGGCTTTTGCAATCCGGCTCATCTTCAGGTAGTGGAGAATAATTTGCTTACACGATTACTAACAGTCCCAAGTAGTCTCTTCATTATTTTCTGTCACAATGAACTTGGCTTGACTCACTTAACCCATTGTTTCCAAATTGCTTCAACTTTACTGTGGCACTCAGTATGGGCAAAAGAAGAGCCAGCCCTCAACCATGCAATTGTACTGGATTGTTTTAGACTTGACCATATGCAGAAGATACCATGGCTTAGATACATAAAAAGGCAGTTGGAGACAGTGGGGTTGGGGGATTGTTTCTATAACCCTAAACGAATTGGCAAGATCCCAAAAATTCAGTTGAAAAGTGACCTTTTATATTTTTTAAAGTCGACCAGTGTGCATCTGGAGATTGGGAAAAAGAGAGTCTTGGACTATTTGCCTATAGTACGCTCCCCGAGTGTTGAGCCCTATCTCTTCTTCTAATTTTGTCATGCAAAAATGTTTTATATTATTAGATTTAGGTTCAGTATTGCACATTTTCTGGTTTCTTATCCGAGTAAAGTTTATTGTGATGCCAAACTGGAACCATGCCCCTGTGACTCTAAATAAACCCAGAACATGCTGCACTTTCTGTTTTTTTGTCGACTTTATACTAAACAGAGGAGGGATGTTATTATCCCCCTATTAAGATTTTTAAATATCAAGACGTGTAGGCCAGCCTTATATCACCTCCATCTTTTAAATGATGAATACATATGTCTAACGGTTTCCAGATATATCTCCACAGCAGTCCATTTATGGAACCTGTTCGGGAAATGATTTTTTAAATTTACTAATGGTATTTTTATTGAATTTACTGTTATTACTATACAATGCTCTAGTCATATGTCTCTTGGTTTTTAGTTTTATTCTGACTCCTGATTAATTGTTTTTGAATATCATGGTTTTTGGGAGAAAGTGTTGATTTGAAGATTTATATTTGTACTGTCTGTGTGTTGACTTATGGTTGTTGTCCCAAAATCGTAATTTTTGCCTCTACTTGGTAATTAGTGACATGCTGCTATCTGATTAAATATAATTTTATCTTTTAGCTTTATATTGCTCATTATGATTTTTATTGTTATGAATTTTATTGCATTTTGTCTGTTTCTTGTTTTAAACCTTGATGTTCTCTTTTATGGTTGCAAAAAAAAAAAAGAATAAAGAATATTTGACTGACTGATTGACTACCGCTGACCTTAGATCTCCCATATATGTTTGGGGCTACCACCTTCACCAAACCTCTCCTGGTTGTAGAGTTGAACCGACCATGTGGACAGACTCCCACCATGAGTCGTAACGGTTAACAGACCATTCAAGACTGTGAAGCTGGTCTACCATTGTGCACACACCACCTCAGTGTGTAAGTCTAAGCAGGCAGTATCCGCAGATCATCAACCCCATCTGTGGAGCTATCATAGTCTACAGTCCCACTGATAGTCTGTAGTCCCCCTTTATGTGTTGAACTAACGTATTCCACAGACCACCCATGGTTGTTGAGCTGATTTATCCCAGTCCACACACCTTTCTCATCTGCATTGAGCTACCATTCTCCACAGGTGTGGAGCTGATCTAGCCCTGAAAACAAACCACCTCTTTGTGAAAAGCGCAGCTGGCGCTATTCACACCATTCCCCCCATGTTTTGGCTCCCTTTATTTGTGAGGCTACTACAGTCCACAGAGCTCCTATACCCAGAATGTCCACTGACCCCTTCTATTTTCGAAACTACTACTCTCCACAGACCACCTCTGGGGGTGGAGCAGTTCTATCACTGTCCGCATACCTTGCCCCATTTCAGTGTGGAGCTGTCACTGTCCCCAGCCTGACTTTCATGATTCTATCCTGATCTGCTCTCTGCAGTTCTATCTCAGTGATCAGACACCTATTAAGTGTTCACAATGTATCTCTGTTCCAAGTTGCATCATAAACTACTGCCCACATACTGAGGCATTTGCAATGCATCTAGATCCTAAACTACACTCTTCTCCACTGGCCCTATCCTAAAACATCTACAGAGCTTTTACAATGCACCTACATAGTGGGCTGCCCCTTGCAGTGCCATACCAGAACTAAGAGTTCCACAAAGTTCTCACACACTACCTCTGTCCTAACTGCTGTCCCAGTACTGACACATCCACAGAACTCTGATTATACCTCATTTTCTGGCATTTACCCTGCTAGATATTGCAGTTTTGAGATATGCCAGGCATCAGTCATCTGTAATTTCTGTTTTGCATGATATACAACTATTCCATTCCTGTGGCATCTATCCTAAGCTTCAACTTGCATGCCTGTATGACAAATCTAAGACATTTCGCAAAGCCCCTCTTTTGTCCATGCAGAGTGATTTTACTAGAATATTCTGTTATTGTATGGTTTTGTAGCTGACTGCCATAATGCATTTCTACTTCAGTATTGACTGTGAGATTTCCAGTCCCACTCCACTCACAATACTGTAATTTTGTATACTAACAAAGCTTCTTCAACACACCTTTATACTATCTTGCATCATGCACTAGCATTAATACATGTGTGTATCTCCCAGGATGCATCTGAGGCCTGAATTGAGTTAAACATTGGTACCTTAGGATGGGTATCCCCTGACTCACTATGCATTCTTGCAACCTACCTCTTTTCTAACTTACATAGTTCACTAGCATTTTCAGTGCTTTTCTCCGGCAAAGGTACATATGGCCTTCCTTAAAACTGTCTCAAAGTAATAAATTATCCTATGCAAGCAAGTTTTTCTTTCTGGTAAGATTGTTCAGGGGACTAACTCACCTGTTCCCTAGAGATTAAAATTTCAGATAAATGCCATTTTTATTATTCAACTCAATTACCATAGAGATCCGCATTGCAAGTATTGGGCTCATAGTGGTTCAATAAGTTGGCACTCAGAATCACCAACACCATAGGGATCTTTTTTTATGGGGCGCTTAATTATGACATTATTCAAAGTTATCCCTTATGGAATGGTGAACAACATCGAAAATTGTCAGGATAGTGTCACTACAGGAAAAGAATAACTATACGTCAGGGGCTCCTATCTGTGCAGCTTGCATGGGGGCCTCCAGAGGTTTTGTTACACCACTGCTTTGTACTTCACTTACCCGAGGGTGATGTGGGGTGCTGGTAAGGCAGTGAGTGGTACTAAATTAAGCAAATGGCCTCCCCTGGATGTGAAATCACTGCTATACACTCTGAAATCTATTAAATCTGCCCCCCCCCTTGACCTTCTACTTCCTGACAGACTCAAGTCACTGGACACAACCCTTTTAATTATGATATTGGAGCTGGGTCTGTGCCTCAGAGATGAAAGCACGCTATGGTCCTTCCACTCCTGAAAAAAGCTCATTTGGATTCCTCAAATCTTTCAAAATGTTTGGCCCACCATTCTGCTACCAGACTTTTCCAAAGTTTTGGAGAAACATGTGAATGCCCAACTTACTACATTTGTTGAGGCCCAAAAACATTTCCATTCCTCACTGTCCAGTTTCAGGACTGAATATTGTACGGAGGTGCCCCTTTGGGTGTCACTGAACATCTTAGAGAACATCTAGATGATGGTGGGACAGCCACACACATTCTATTGGATTTGAGTGTGGCTTTTGATACGGTGTCCCATTCAATCTTAATAACTAGACTGGAGGCATTGGGTCTGGATGATTCAGCACTGTGATGGCTTGCTTCCTCTTTAAAAGACCTTCTGTTTCAGGTCTTTTCGGCCAATGTGTGCTCTGAGCCACAAGCCCTGACGTAAGGAGGTCCACAGGGCTCTGGTTTGAGCCCCCTTCTATTTAACATCTATGTCCGCCCATTGGCAGACCCAGTTGAGAGCTGCAGACTTACCTTTTTTCATATGCCGAAGATGCTCAGATTATTTTCTCTTTCTCTTTGGCAGAGAGCCATGACTCTTTGATTCTGAACCTCGACTTGAGTAAAATTTTGACATGGATGAATAAGAACTCCTTCAATCTTAATGGGGATAAGACAGAGGTCACGATTGTGGGTAAGCATGCCTCTCTGTGGGGTTCTAGACACTGGCCAGAGTCCCTCGGGAGCCTGCCAACCCCGTCTCCTCTGGTTGAAAACATGGGCGTTCTCAGAGATAATAAACTCTCCATGAAACCACAAGTGGCTAGAGTCACTACTACTTGCTTTGCAGTTCTCAGATGGCTGAAAAAGATTATTTGGCTTATCCCCATAGCAGTACAAAGAACAGTCATTCAGGTCTTAATCATATCCAGACTGGATTATGGTAGCGTGCTGTACCTAGGTGCGGATAAGGACCTGGTTCAGTGCTTCAGATTCTGAAAAATGCTGCTGCTAGGCTGGTCTTTTGTTTACCAAAATCTGCCTCAGTATCCTATTTGCTCGGGGAGTTGCATTGGTAGAGGATCATCAAGCGCATTGAGTTTATAGCACTGCGCTTTATGTTTAAAGCCAAACAGGGCTTAGGACCTCATTACAGTCCGGAACTGATGGGTCATTACCAGCAAATTCGTACCCTGAGATCTTCAAATCAAACCCTGTTCTCAGTAAGGAGGTATTGTTTAACCCGCATGAAAGACCACTCTTTTGAATATCTTGTCACAGAACTGTGGAACTCTCTTCCCTAAGCTTTGAGGAATTGTAATTCACTCCTGAGCTTTCGCATGGATTGGACCTGTATTCTACCCTGCGCTGGGAAACCCTTTGGGGTATCTGAGCGCATTACAAACTGTATAAAAATAATAATATTCTGGCTCTTGGGGAGGTAGTGCAGGGCGATGCTTTCATCCTGATACAACTCTCAGCTGTCCTCCCAATTGTGCAATGATTCTTAATGAGTCATGGCAGACACAGGTAGCATGAAAGGGGCTGTTCCAGCAGTCACACTACCTGGCATCCAAATGTTGCTCAGTTTGTTGTTACACAGCAGTTTGACTTGGCCTTTTGCTCTAACGTTTTTTTAAAATGTTAGTCTTGTGCTCTGCTGCAGTTTTTAGATCATGGCTACTCTTCAAGAATTGTGCTAGCTTCCCTCAGTGTCCCTCCTAACTTGCTGTGAACCCCTATACCCACCTCAGGCTCCTTTTGCTCTGTAACCTCTCAACTTACCTCCAGGTCCAGAAGCCCCGCTTCAGTATCCTGCTCCCTTACAGTCCTGTGTTTTTCTTAACCCTTCCCTTATTTCCCTTTAGGTTTGCGATGAGGCATTGTATCCTATTTATGTTCTTGGTACGAGGCATACAGGAAGGTATTATTCACATTTGAAGTGTATAGCTGTCATCTACACAGGCGTGACTTTAGGGGTTGCCCATTCACTCTTCATTAAAATAGTTCTTAATTTTTGATAGTGGTTAATAAATGGTGGCATTTTTAGAACTGCACTTTCCTTAAAATGCCTCTTATATATTAAGTGTAATTCATTTTATCTTTTTAGGCACATGTACTGGAATCACACTATATTCTATTTTATTTACGTATTTTTATGAAGTTTACCGAAAATGTACATTAGTAGATTGAGGACCCTTCTGGTGCCTACCATTCGACCGGTTGTAGTACTGCATATGAAATCTTGCCCAGAATGTGCCCAGGCCAAGACCTTACATGATAAACCTTTCGAGTATCTGCAGTCCCTGCCAGTTCTACCTCATCCGTGGCACATCACCTCAACTGACTTCCCAGTTGACCTTCCTCCTTCTGCTGGTTGCCAGGTGATTATGGTGACATTTGATCACTTTTCCAAGATGCAAATTTTGTCTTAATTTCAATACTCTCCATTCTGCTACCAAAGCTTCTCCTTCTTCCATCTTCCTCAGTCAAGGCTCCAATTTTGGTCAGCCAATTAATTTTTTGGGGTATTCCATGAAAAACCTGGTGCTCTAAGGGCGGGGTATATTGTCACACCGTAAGCCCTTCAATGGCGGCTTCTTCTGCTCGGTGCAGAGCCCCCATTGGACGAGCACTTTACTGGTGAGTTACCATGGAAGCATGTGGCTTGTGGGTTCTTGCAGAAGGTGGTTCAGTGGCATTTGGAGCAAACACATAGAAGCAGCCCAATGGGTTCGAATCCTGGCCTGCTCCTGGAGCCTTCTTGGAGGTACATTCAGTAAGTGACTGTTGGACTTGGCCCTTTTTGCAGGGTCATCCCTAAACTTTTTGCCTTCCTCCTGTATTTTTCCTGACCTGTTGTTGGCTGTTTTATGACTCTGGGCACCTTACCACTGCTGATCAGTGCTAAGGTGCATATGCTCTCCCTAAGGTAAAATGTATACATTGATTGGTCTCCATGTTTGGCTTATTTGGTTTACTATCAGCCCCTAGTAAAGTGCACCAGGAGTGCCAGGGCTTGTAAATACAAATGCTGCTGGTGGGCTTGCAGCACTGGTTGTGCCACCCACAGAAGCGGCCTAGTAAAATGTGTCTAAGGTCTGCCACTGCAGAACCTGTGCGCGGTCTGGTACTGTCGCGCTGATTGCGCAAGTGCACCTACTTGCCAGTCCCCAAACTTTCACTTAACTACATATTAGTCACCCCTCTGGTAGGCCCAAGGGCAGGGTGCATTGTAGGTATGAGGACGGACATGCCCTGATGTGTGTGGCATGTCCTAATAGTGAATCACAGCCATTTTCGTTTTTCACTATTGAAGGCTACCTGCTCTCCATAGGCCAGAATGGGCTGCTGGAATTACTACACGCTGTAATCCCAGTGGACTCAGAGAGCATGGTAGAAAGTCCAGTTTAGTATGCCTGAACTAAGAATAATAAAATACTTCTTTTAGTAAAGTTTATTTTAATATCCTGTGTTTGTAAATACTACTTTTAGAAAGTTAGTATTCACTGACCTGGCCATTTCAGTCCGCCTCTGCTGTGTGTGTGTGTTCTGCCTAGTAACAGGGAAGAGCAGGGCTGGGGAATTCCAGGAGACAGGCTGGCTGCCAGGTGGTGGGTAGAGAGATTACACCAGGATGGGTGGGAGGAGTACACCTTTGACTCTGAATAGACCTGTGCTCTGCCTCCACAATGCCGGCTCCGCCCCCTGTGGAGCGGCTGATGTCTCTGCCCTGCTGCTGAAAGGAAAGAGCAGAGTCACCACAACAAAGTGCTCCAAAACTGGACTGAGCCAGGCCCAGGCCCCCTGGCGACAAAGAACAAAATAATTGTGCTATAAAAGAAGGAGCCCTGCTCCTAAGAAATCAGATCCTGTTTGCGCCAAGACGAACCTCTGCCTGAAGGAGAATGACCTGGAGAAGCTGAAGGAAAAATACTGTCTCTCAGCCTGAGAGACTGGCCTGCAGTGGGTGCCTGTCTGCTGGAAGGAGAGGGAAAGACTTAAGAAAAATACTTTGATTCAACTTGTGCTTTTAAAAACAATCTCCAAGGGCTTGCTTGTGAACTTGCCCCCTGATCTGCGCCCCAGGAACAGTGGGCGCTACCTTTACCCCAGAAGAGGAGAAGTGGCTGGAAGCGATCCTGTGACGCTGACCCCCAGAGAACCTGTGTGCCTCTCCTCCGTTCCCAGCACTGCGACATCTGCCAACTGGGGCTACCACGAGCACCGCGAGGACCTGTCTACCTGGTCCAAGCACTGCAAGTGACTGCCCCTCCGAGCCGTAGCTCTCAACGCAAGGAAAGGAACCTGAGCGTCCACGCACCGAGCCTTTGCGACCCCGTCCCGCCGAGATCACCGCGAGGACCTGCGACACACTGGTGATCCCCTGGAAAGCCGACCGTGCTGCAACGCGCTAAGAATTGCCCCCAAGCTGCCCTCCCCTCCTCTGAGCTCTGTTGTGTGGCTGGGATCATCCTCGAGTGTGCCACGAAGCACCGCCGCCCTCTGATTGCAAAGGACGACAACGCGACGTGGGACACTCGTAAAAGACGTCTGCAAGCCTTCGCGACATTGCCCCCAAGTAAGCTAAGGGATTTGTGATTTGTGCGCTGTAGTACGGCCCGTACTTGCCTTCGTACGAGCCGTACCTTCCTCTGAGGTATTGAGACTGGCGCGCTGTAGTACGGCCCGTACTTGCCTTCGTACGAGCCGTACCTGCATCTGAGGTATTGTGACTTATGGCCCCTTGGTACGACCCATACCTGCCTTCGTACGAGCCGTACCGGCTCTGCCGTCCTTGTGCTGCGCGTCCCTACCTCTGTACGGTCCGTACAGTGTCAGAAGCAATACCGGCGCTCACGCGGGAAGCGTGAGATTTGGCAAGGGAAGCCTTGAACGTGTACGACACGTATCCACGTAGGTACGGTCCGTACAGTTCACGGCCGGCATAAGCGTACTCACGCGAGAAGCGTGAGGAACGGCAAGCATACTCGTGCTCACGCGAGAAGCGTGAGAAATGGCAAGACACCTCTAAAAACTTGTACAAAGCATAACAAAGGCGCTACGAGGCACACAGAACCCCTAAGAAGCCTATTTTAAGTACAATTTTGCCATTTTAAGAACTGTGGACTGCCTTTAAGCATTTGAGAGAAACTGGATCAGTATTTGAACAAGAGAACTGTATTTTTGCAACCTGCCTAAAGAGATCTTATATATAAAGAACTTTATTTTTCTATAAATACAGCCTTGTGTCTTTGTGTGGTGGGGAGGTGATTATTGTGTGGGACAACTTGAACGCTTAACCTAATGCCCTCTGGAAATCTAGCCTGACTGCTCGCGCCACGTTACCTAGAGGGTGAGCAGGGGTTATTTTTAAAGAGGTAATCCTACGCCCTGACTTAGAGGAAAGGGTCCCTGCTTGTCGCAAGTGCATACCTGCGCCAACCAGAGACCCCGGATTCTAACAGTGACCTTTGTGCTTCATCTTGGAACTCAGCATCTCTGGAAGGCAGAGGTGGGCAGAGATGATATTCGCCCGTATGTTCATTGGGTCCTGGAGGAGCAGGGCTGTAACTTGTATGAAGGTGAATAGAAGCATTTTAAATACAGTCCAGGTTTTGAAAGTCCAGCCTTGTATTTCCATATAGATGTGCACTGTTTTTGTATTCCTTTTTTCCCAATCTGGTATGGTTGAGCCCAGGTGAATTGCTGTAGCATTTTCCTTTCCTATCTGTACACTATTTAAGGATGGTCTTTCTTCTTTTTCATGGCGTTGCAACACAGCCATAGTATTTTAAAATAGGTTGTAGACCCTTTAAACCTTGTATTGTTAATTGTATCCCTATATTTCCCTTGGGGTATTGCATTAACCTTTAGTCTGGTATTCAACCTGCCATATTCTTCTTTGCTGACTCCAAGGATCCTATATCTTGTTTTCTCTGCTAGCTTTATCTCCAGTCTGCAACACTTCCTGTGGACACCTGTCTTTCACGTGTAGACTATATAGTGGAAAGGCACTGTGGCTTCAAAAAGGAATCCTTACCTTGGACAGGGCAGAACCCGAAATTGTAACCTACGTCCACCTCCAGCCCTTGTCATTAGGGAATTTTCATAAAGATTCATTTAATGCTGTCGAAATTCTTAAGAAAAAATAACTTTCTTATGAGAACTCTGGCTCAAACATAACTACATTGGTGCTCCCACCAGATTAATGACTACGGCCCGATTCACAAAAGTAATCTGAGACGAAATCCTAACTTTAGGACTTTCGGTATTCACAAAAGGCATTTAGTAGTAGTAAAGTTAGGATTCCTAAATTTACTACCACTAAACTGAGACAGAATCCTAACTTTTCGACTTTTGGCATTCACAAAAGGCATTTAGTAGTAGTAATGCTTGTTTTCAAATGTGCCGGTGATAAGAAGTGGTGATGAATGAGGGTGAAATGCAACACTGGACCAGGAACATAGGGGCATATCAACAACAACCGGCGATAATTATCTCTAAGCGCACTTAGCGCTAGGATAATTATCGCCGGCTAGCGTGAATTTTTATCGCTGAGATAGCGTGCTAATAGCAACGCTTATCCCATTAGCGATAAAAATCCTCACGCTAACAGGCTAACGTGAGATTATCGCTGGAAAGCCAGCGATAATCTTACGTTACCTTGTTGATAGGGACAGGCAAACTTAGCCATGATATCCTCCTTCCATAGGATATCATGGCTAAGTCAGAAAAATACCAGACGTAAAAAAGCAGCGCTAACCGCGGTTAGCGCTGCTTTTTTTGTCTCTAACAGGGTTAGCGACATTCTTGATAATAGGAGAAATGTCGCTTAGCGACATTTCTCCTATTATTTTACTCTGGAACGCCCCCTTTGCATCTCATTAGAGATGCAAGGGGAAGCGTAGAGTAAAAGGGTGCTAACATGCACATTCGCATGTTAGCACCCTGTTGTTGATAGGGCGCTAGTTTTAGCTCTCCTTTTTTGGCTTTTAAAGCCAAAAAAGCAGAGATAAAGCCCTTGTTGATATGCCCCATAGTTCTTTTTCTCATATTCATGGGATAGGTGACTACCCACCTCAAGGTGGATTTACTATAGGGAGATCAGGAAAATTTTCTAAAATTAAACCAGAATTTACTTAACGTAAAATTAAGCAGAACAAGGATGTGATATTGAAGACCAGAATAATAGAATGGATGTAGCCTAATGCAGGCAACTATATATTTAAAGGCAACAAGGGGACCCAAGTTAAGTCAGCCAGGGTCTTTGGGATTCAATTATTTTAAACAACAGTGGTCCGTAGGGAAATTAAGAATGAAAAACTAGTGAATGAATATAGACTCGATCAGTGCTATATTGATTGGACTTGTCCAGCCGGACAGAGGTCTGATATTTAATCCTTAGTAATTTTTAGAAAGTAGTTACAAACAAAAATGCACAAAGTGGAACAGAGCCTTAGTTACCTGAAATAATTTACATTTAGGAAGGGAAGAAGGGGGAGGAAAATACAGAGAAATAAAATTAGGAGGGGTTTCTTCAGGGCTACACAACCACAACATTTGGGCTAGTTAGAGCCTATTGTCCTTCTCTTTTAGACGTCACTGCGAGCCACCACGACGCTCCCACTCCAGTCCTTAAATTGCAGGATCTACCGGTAAGCCACGGTAACATCCTAACCCTAAATATTGACCAATCTCGTTACCGGTCAGCTAAACTCATAGTCTTTTTCTTTCACTCTAGGAGTCGGCTGCACAAGCCCCTGGACCGTACTCCTAACCTCACGTTTCACCCGCAATCTCGCCTGTGGAACTCTTAAGTAAGAGTTATCTAGCTCTAGTAAACGACGCGCGGTTCTGTGCCGTACTTTCTTCTTACTGGTTCACTGATACCGGATCCCATTTTTCCACACATCCCTTGCTACGCATGCTTCGCGGCTGGTTATCCAACCCTGTCCCCCACGCACCCACACCTATCCCGGATGATAGTTAAATGCTGTATCAAGCATTAACCAGCTCTCTATGATCTCTTTGTCACTGCGCCGAAACTCAAACTGACCACATTTTT